>NC_092756.1:65965719-67165719 GCF_047496795.1 Chiloscyllium punctatum | reverse complement strand
TGGGCAGCCCACAAGGTCCAGGTAAACCTCTTTCTTTTATGCTTGGCAATGAAGACTCACTTATGCTAATCTCTTCTACTAACCTTACGGGCACTGAGACACGTCCTACCTCTATGTTAAGCACTGAAATTGCGAAGTGTGGACAGTATGTTCAATATCACAATGATGCGTATAAGTCAATGCCTACCTCTATGTTATATGTGGAAGGTACACCAGTTACCTTTTTGGTAGATACAGGGGCAACATTCGCAGTCCTTAAATTAAGCCAGTTTTGAGAATGGACACAAATAAAGATGAGTGAAAGGTTTCTGATCACAATGGGTGCATCAGGAGTCATGGTGCGAGAGAGATTTTCCGCACCCCTATTGTGCAAAACTAGTAACGGGGAAACATTCCAATTCTTCTTGCTTTCGGAATTTTGTCCTATAAATCTGATTGGGTCAGGACCTCATAGTGAGATTGGGATTGTACTTGCTCAGTACTCAGGGCTTGCAGGTAATTCAAAGGGAAGATTTACCAGTGCAGGCTGTAAAATATGACCCACGACTCCTGATGTATGTCAATGAGTGACAATTAAGCCAGAGAGCGATAAGTTCAGTGAGCGATTCACTCACCCCGGAAGCAAGTAACCACGTTAATCCTGTTAACGCTGATTTTCTTGCTGGAGATATGGTGCACTGCACAGCACACATACACCATGACAGCCCTGATGAACCATATGAGAAGGATTGGTTCACGAGATTGGTTAAACCAGATCAGTTGTTATTGTGTGAATTTTATTGGAATGATCACAGATGTGCAGTCAGTGTGAATTTATCAAATGTATCTGTAACAGCAAGTAGACCCTGTCTTTTTGATGTGGAAGGCTCCGCTCCCCATTTGTCACTGGCAAAGGTGTCTGGTGACAAGTGGCAGGATTTGGGACCATAGGTGCTAAAGGCACAAAGAATGAAAGGTTGGGTCTTCAGGGATGATGTGGGTATCTGGTTCAAAGCAGATATGCAGGTATAGAAGAAGAAACTAAATTGGCTAACTCAGGAAGATAGGACAGTCCAGGTAATCTCCGCTAGCCCTGAAGAGCCTAGGAGGGTAACCTGGTATTTCCCTAAGACAGAAGTCTTGGACCTAAGATTAAAAATGGTGTGGGGCTCATATGGGGCTGTGAACCAATAAGGATAACCCCGTAGTCTGAGTATCATCTTTGCAGAGCATAATACCCATTAAAACCCGAGGCTATAGGCGGAGTTACTCAAGTCTTTGAATCCCTCCTAAAGGCTGGAGTGATAATCTCCTGTGAAAACTCACTGGTGAGAACCTCCATTTTTCCTGTCAAAAAGGCAAACATTCCCGGTGAACCGGAGGAGTGGAGGTTTGTTCAAGACCTGCAGGCAGTCAATAATGCTGCTGCCCCACACGCCCCAAATGTTCCCAACCCCTATACTATATTGGCTCAAATTCCACCGGACAGCAAATGGTTCTCTGTTATGGGTTTAGCAAGCGCTTCTTTAGTGTACCGGTGCACCCAGATAGTCAATTCTGGTTTGCTTTTTCATTCAAAGAGAAATCATATACCTTCCCGTGACTTTGTCAATTTTACTGTGAGTCCTCCCCCATATATAATAAGGCTCTACGCAGGAGACTGGAGACTCTTGCTCTAACCCCGGGGTCAGCACTTCTGCAGTATGTAGATGATTGCTTGATAGCAGCACCAACAAAGGAACAATGTGAGAAGGATACCCTTGTGTTGCTCTACCATCTAGCAAGGGAAGGGCACAAAGCCAGTCTCACAAAACTACAATTTGTGCAACAACAAGTGAAGTTCTTAGGTCACTTAATGTCTGAACAAGGGAAGGCCATTGGTCAAGACAGAGTTCAAGCAATCCAGCAAATTCCAAAGCCTCACACGAAGAAACAATTGCTATCCTTTTTGGGCATGTGCTCCTACTGTAGAACATTTATCCCACATTACGCAATCCTTGAGGTGCCCCTAAGTGACATAGCTCATGGCAAAGGGTTGCAGAACCAGAGTCCGTTGCAGTGGGACCCCAGAGGCTGAGAGTGCCTTTGCTGAATTAAAAAGGGTGCCTCCAAACTACACCTACACTGGGGATTCCGAACCCAAACAAGCCTTTTGTACAAACGGTAGATGAGAAGAGTGGCTGCATAACATCGGTGCTGTTGCAGGAGCATGGGGGAAGATTGAGGCCGGTAGCTTATTTTTCAGCTAAACTAGACCCTGTAGTGGCAGGATTGCCGAAATGCATGTGAGCTGTGGCTGCAGCTGAAAAGACTGTTGTAGCATCCAGGGTCATAATCGGCTATGGTGAATTAACCCTCCTGGTCCCACATGCAGTATCCTTATTGCTTTCTGAGCAAAAGACAGAACAACATATCAGCAGCACGTTGGCTCAGATACAATACTGTGCTCTTAGAGATGCCTATATTTACATTAAAGCAATGTAATATCCTTAACCCTGCCAACCTTCTCCCCACAGAAGGAGATGGAAACTCACATGATTGTGTCACTGTAACTAATGAAATTTGCAGCCCTAGACCAGATTTGCAGGATTCACCACTTCAGAATCCAGATATGGAGTTTTTTTCTGCACAGGTCACAATTCAGGAGCAAGGAAACAGGCCAGAACTGTGTTGGTTATGTCATAGTGACTACCTACGAGATAGTCAAAGCGGGATCACTTCCTTCTCATCTGTCAGCGCCAGCAGCGGAGCTGATTGCCTTGACTGAGGCCTGTAAATTGGCTGAGGGAAGGACAGTGAAAATTTACACCGACAGCAGATATGCATTCAGGGTTGTACATGATCTCGGAGCCCTGTGGAAACACAGGGGCTTCTTGACCTCCACCAGAAAGCCCATCACACACCGTGGCCTGATCTCTGACCTCCTGGAAGTGGTCCTATTGCCTAAATCAATCGCTGTATATAAATGTGAAGCCCACACAAAAAAATAATGATTTTATTTCACAAGGCAATGCAAGGGCAGACCCAGCAGCAAGGACAGCAGCCCAGCACCAAGACTGGGCGGAGGTGCTGAGCTGGCCCAGACATGTACAATGTGATCCGGTCAGCCCACTCCACACCTACTCAGCCTGACTCGATCTCCAGGCCCAGCAGCTCAGGAAATCTTTCCTTGAGGAATTCAGCAAGGTTTTCTTTAATTCCTCCCCCTCATGTAAGCCCAAGATTCATAGGTTTTTATCTCTGATCTCAATTTTCAAGGTCAAAACCTGGCCTTGCAGGGTTGGGACCCACCCCTCAGAGCTCTCCATCGCAGCCTCTGAGACCGTGGTCCTTTGCTCCACAGCTTCAAGGTGCTGAATCAAGGTCCAGATCTCCTGCTCATGCTTTGCCACCCTGGCAGTAATTGGTTCCAGCTCTCCCTCAATCTTTTCATGGGGTTTTGTAAACTCCATGAGTAGACAAAGAATGAGTGATAGATAAAATACAGCAAAGTAAAAATAAAGTTATAAATTTTGGGTTGAAAACAAAAGCAGATTAGGAAGAGTGCTATATAAATGTTGGTAGACGTTTGGAAGGATTGATACTCAAAGCACGCCATTGTCTTTCTGCTGCAGTCACTGAAAGCAGACAGACATATGCAGTGAAGAAGAGGAGGGCAATTGGTCGCAAGGTCTTTACTATAAGAGTTGAAAATCACATATCACCAGGTTATAGTCTGGCAGGTTTATTTGAAAGTATAAGCTTTTGGAGCGTTGCTCCTTCGTCAGCTAGCAACCTGCATTGTATTCATTTGCAAGCAAAACGCATTGCACAAGTGCTATTTTTAAATTTGAAAGCCTTCTGTCCGAGGCAGTATCTGTTACCTATAATCAAATTGGCTCCAAACCCCTTCAATTAGATTTTTCAGAGTCTGTCTCTTTCACAACCTCACTGAAAAATGACCAAGGACAATATAACCATGTTTAATGGAGCAGCAACACCTCAATTGTTTTCTAAATGTATTTGAATTGTACTTGGAATGATAAAATCCATCATGTGGCTGATGATTGAATGTAGGGTACAAGGCTGTGAATGAGAAGTGCCTGTATTCTGTCTTTTTTGTGGGTCAAAGTAATAAACATTTGAGGTTGATCAATTACCTCATTTGGTGATGAAATGGGAAGATTCAACGTGTCGGAATCACCTGTTACCTATTTACCTCCCTACAACTCACTGGTTTGTGTCGTCAGTGAAGTCAGGAATGTGACATTTGGTTCCCTCAGCCCGATCATTTATATGTATCGGGAATAAACTAGATCGAAACACTGATCCTTCTGGTACTCTGCTAGTCACTGCCTGGCACTGTGGCAAGGGTGGAATGTTGGCAGAATGGTTGGCACTGCTACCTCACGGAATTAGGGACTGGGGTTCAATTCCAGCTCTGCGCAGAGTTTGCACATTCTCTGTCTGTGTGGGCTTTCTCTGGGTGCTCTGGTTTCTTCCCACAAAGTGTGGAAGTTAAATACCATGCTAAATGGCCCCTTAGAATGCAGTGATATGCAAGCTAGGTAGTTTACCTGCACTAAATGTGTGGTTATGGGTCAAGTATGGGATGCTCATTGCAAGTGTCAGTGCAGATTCGATTGGCCTCTGCACTGTAGCAATACTATAAGACTTGATAAATGGGCTACATTATCCCCATTCCCTGTTTCCTGAAACATCGATTCTTCTGCTCCTCGGATGCTGCCTGATCTCCTGTGCTGTTCCAGTGCCATACGTTTCAACTCCACAGCTGCCTGCCCAGCAAGTGCCATAGACCAGGTTCTGGCCCTGCAGAGACAGCAGGCCTCAATCCGGCCACCACTGCTTCTAATAACCACCCCTCGACAACGCTGCAGCTTTCCAACAATATTAAAAGATTAACAAATGAAACGAGAAAGAAAAAGACTAAAAAGAGAGAGACACAGACAGAGAGAGACAGAAGAATATGGCTGGGCTGGAGCTTACTGTCTCAGAACCAGTCCCACAGCCTACGATGCTGTCGCTGTCATCTTGCATTCTGAGCAGTTCATCTTGTTAATGTTTCTCATATTGAAAATTATGCATCATCATTGATGGGACTTGATGTGTAGAATGGACAAAGTGATTTTTCCAGGGTCATGTCCAACATTCTCAATGCTGTTGCGGCCGGAGTCATCTGGACTAAGGGAGACCATGTGTTCACATTCCTCAGATGTCTTCTTGATGGGAATCCAGTGGAAAGGTACTTATTACAGCATCCTCGATATTCGTATGCCCATTGTATTTCTGCACTCTTGCAATGTGTTTGTTGGTCAATTTGGACTCCATAATGCAAGTATTAATGATTGGAGATTCGGCGATGGTGGTATCTTTAATTTCAATCGTTTGGGTGTGTGCTTGCATTACTTTCATTTTAAAGATGGCAATTTTCAAACTGTTACCTGATTCACATTTTCCTTGTCAGGTGACACAAGAATTTTATGAAAATAAGGTGTGTCACTGTCTGGTTAAAATAAAACAGTAACGAGTGAAATGACCAGTGATCATCTCCACATTTGCCATTGCTGGAAAAAGAAGATGTACCATGGAAAAGTTTTGTCTTTTGATAAATTGTGTATCTCTTTTCTTCAGGCGTATTTATTTGTTGCACATCTGACAATTTGCATGAAAATTCATTGGTGTAGAGGCTCAAAGTGGATTCTAACTGAACATGAGTCTGAGCAAATCATTATGGGATTCTGAATGCCAGATAATGTTAGAATCTAATGCGTTTCTGCAACTAACTCAGGGCCTAAAATATAGCAAGAGAGTTATGCCTGCGATTAGACTCAGAATGAGAGTCTAGATTAGAGTGGTGCTGGAAAAGCACAGCAGTTCAGGCAGCAAAAGGAGCAGTAAAATCGACGTTTCGGGCAAAAGCCCTTCATAATGAGAGTCAGTGTGAGTTTTTTCTGTTTGAGGTCACTCTTCTGCCAATCAGGCAGATTAGATTTTTGTTGTTGTTGTTGTTGTGTGGACAGGATGTACTTGGCCAATATTCAAACATGGACCAATACGTCTGAGCATTGCTTCGGTTCGAGAACATGTTGGCTCCATGTACAGCTCCATGTATCGGCCCACGGTGTTACTGTTCATGTGCTGTTATTGGATACAATGCCTTCATGGTTTGTTGTCATATGTAATTTGAATTAGGTTCAGATTAACATATAGGCTGCTGGGACACACAGGATTTGGCAGAAATCGTTCATAAATTGAAGAAACAAGTTGAAATAGTGTAATCGGTTGAAGGAATTACAAGTAAGTGACTGTTTCACCTCGAATTCTATATGCCCCTGGCTTGTTTAGAAGGAAAAGACAAAATTGAACTTTCAATTTCCGTCCCTTGCATGGAACTTTGAAATTTGAACTGCAGTGGTTGCTGGCTGGAGCTACTCTATCATAGAATCCCTACGGTGTGGAAGCAGGACATTTAGCCCAAGACCACACTGAAGAGTATTCCCACCCGTTTAGTTTACATTAACTCTGACTCCTGTGATGCCATCAGTAACATTCTGAAGTCTAAATGCTCAGACTGAAATATCACTTCATGCCCCGATGGCCCCGAGAACTGTATTGATGTTGCATCCATCAGCATGACATCGCAAATTTTAAAAATCCTTTTCAATATACAGTTCATGGGAGTATTTGTTGGTCCATTTATAATATTCCCTTCACAAGCTCTGATCAGGAATTAGGCTATAACAAGCCTCTCGTCATTCCAAGTCGTCGTGTCACTTTTCTCACGTTCTTCCCAGTGGGAGTATTTGTAAGAGAGCGAGAGATAGTACTGGAGATAACAGCCATTTCTTCATCCTGAAAGGGACAGGAGAAGATGAAAAGTGTCATGGCAGAGTATCCTTCGATATGATGTAAAGTTCAATCCCTTTTGGAGGATATCGCGCAAATCGCAGTGTCACAGAATCATACAGTTGAGAAGAGTGTGATGATGCTGCGACTTTAAAAAGGTTATTTTGTCCATGGTGTTGTTGAAGAGAGATTGTAAAGGCAGAAGTATAACCAGCGCTCCTCAAACATTCCAGAAGATTTCCCTGGCCTCGGAATCTACTCAGACGCCATTAGCCATGCGGCTGATGCAGATGCTTCCCACCCGCTGATTTGATGATGTCACTTCCACCCCCATCATGGCCACTCCCACAACCACTTCCACCCCACACAATTCCTCACGCATCACACATGACATCACTTCCACCCTTCACATCATTGCTGATGCCACATGCTCAGTGACTTCCGCCACCCCGACTGCAGTGGTCACCACCACTTCTGCCCCCACCTGCGCCACTCACCTGCATTCTGCTGATATGCCCCCCACAGACGCCACTGCCACTATCCCCACCCCCCAGAACCCCGAGGGAACACTACCCCTGCTCATGACTCCACCCCCATTCCCCCCACCATCACACCACTCCAGTTACAGGTTTCGCCCCCACTCCCAGCTCTACACCCACACCAGATCCCAACTCCCAGCCCTGCCGAGTTTTCACCAACCCCCCCCCAGACCTCCCCCTCACTGAGGACAAATGATCAGTCCTCAGCAAAAGACTCACCTTCATCCCCCTCCGTCCACGCATCAATGAATTTAATACACGCCGTGACATCGAACAATTCTTCCGTCGCCTCCGTCTCTGAGCTTACTTTCACAATCGGGACTCCCACCCACCTTCCGAGGACCCCTTCACCCACCTCCAACCCACTGCATCCACCTGGACACCCCGCGCTGGCCTATTACCTGCCCTTGACCTCTTCATTTCCAACTCTGCTGGGGCATTAACCGCCTCAACCTGGCTACCCTTCCTCCCCCACTCCAACCTCTCACCCTCACAACGCGCAGCCCTCCAATCCCTCTGCTCCAATCCCAACCTCACCATCAAGCCAGCGAATAAAGGGGGTGCAGTGGTAGTCTGGCACACTGACCTCTACACCGCTGAAGCCAAACGCCAACTCGAGGACACCTCTTCCTACTGCCCCCTTGACCATGACCCCACCCCCCATCACCAAACCATCATCTCCCAGAACAAACAGAACCTCATCACCTCAGGAGATCTCCCGCCCACAGCTTCCAACCTCATAGTCCGGGAACCCCGCACTGCCCGGTTCTACCTCCTTCCCAAGATCCACAAGCCTGACCACCCTGGCCGACCCATTGTCTCAGCATGCTCCTGCCCCACTGAACTCATCTCTACCTACCTCGACACTGTCCTATCCCCCCTAGTCTAGGAACTCCCCACATACGTTCGAGACACCACCCACATCCTCCACCTCTTCCACGACTTCCGTTTCCATAGACCTCAATGTCTCATCTTCACCATGGATATCCAATCCCGCTACACCTCCATCCGCCATGACCAGGGCCTCCAAGCCCTCTGTTTTTCCCTCTCCCGGCGTCCCCAACAGTACCCTTCCACCGACACTCTCATTCGTTTGGCCGAACTGGTCCTCACCCTTAACACTTTCTCCTTTGAATCCTCCCACTTCCTCCAGACCAAAGGGGCATCCATGGGCACACATATGAGCCCCAGCTATGCCTGTCTCTTTGTTGGCTACGTAGAGCAGTTGATCTTCAATAATTACACTGGCACCACTCCCCACCTCTTCCTCCGCTACATTGATGACTGCATTGATTCTACCTCGTGCACCCGCGAGGAGGTTGAGCAATTCATCAACTTCACCAACACATTCCACCCTGACCTTAAATTCACCTGGACCATCTCTGACACCTCCCTCCCCTTCCTGGACCTCTCCAACTCCATTAATGATGACCGACTTGACACAGACAGTTTTTACAAACCCACCGACTCCCACAGCTACCTGGATTACACCTCTTCCTACCCTACCTCTTGCAAAAATGTCATCCCATATTCCCAATTCCACCGCCTCTGCCGGATCAGCTCCCAGGAGGACCAGTTCCACCACAGAACACACCAGATGGCCTCCTTCTTTAGAGAGCGCAATTTCCCTTCCCACTTTGTTAAAGATGCCCTCCAACCCATCTTGTCTACCTCCCGCACCTCCGTCCTCAGACCCCACCCCTCCAACCGTAACAAGGACAGAATGCCCCTGGGGCTCACCTTCCACCCTACCAACCTTCGCATAAACCAAATCATCCACTGACATTTCCGCCACCTCCAAAAATACCCCACCACCAGGGATATATTTCCCTCCCCACCCCTTTCTGCCTTCCGCAAAGACTGTTCCCTCCGTGACTACCTGGTCAGGTCCACGCCCTCTCTACAACCCACCCTCCCATCCTGGCACTTGCCCCTGCCACCGCAGGAACAGTAAAACCTGCACCCACACCTCTTCCCTCACCTCTATCCAAAGCCCTAAAGGAGCCTTCCACATCCATCAAAGTTTTACTTGCACATCCACTAATATCATTTATTGTATCCGTTGCTCCCGATGCGGTCTCTTCTACATTGGGGAGACTGGACTCCTCTTAGCAGAGCGCTTTAGGGAACATCTCCGGGACACCCGCACCAATCAACTATACTGCCCCATGGCCCAACATTTCAACTCCCCCTCCCACTCTGCCGAGGACATGGAGGTCCTGGGCCTCCTTCACCGCCGCTCCCTCACAACCAGACACCTGGAGGAAGAACGCATCATCTTCTGCCTCGGAACACTTCAACCCCAGGGCATCAATGTGGACTTCAACAGTTTCCTCATTTCCCCTTCCCCCACCTCACCCTAGTTCCAAACTTCCAGCTCAGAACTGTCCCCATGACTTCTCCGGACTTGTCCTACCTGCCTATCTCCTTTTCCACCTATCCACTCCACCCTCTCCTCCCTGACCTATCACCTTCATCCCCTCCCCCACTCACCCATTGTACTCTATGCAACTTTCTCCCCACCCCCACCCTCCTCTAGCTTATCTCTCCACACTTCAGGCTCACTGCCTTTATTCCTGATGCTTTTGCCCGAAACGTCGATTTCGAAGCTACTTGGATGCAGCCTGAACTGCTGTGCTCTTCCAGCACCACTAATCCAGAATCTGGTTTCCAGCATCTGCAGTCATTGTTTTTACCTGGAAGTACCAATGAGTCTAGTTTAATAATGGAAGATGAGTGGCCAGTTCTCACAGTTCAAGTTTATCCTAGTTTGTTTTTAGCTTTGGCAGTCACAAGATGTATCAATCTAGGGGGGTTATAAGCTTCAGTGAAGAATTACTCTGACTTTCTATTGAGAGCTCTCTCTTGATATCCCTGCTGCCTGTATGAATCTTTACATTTATCTTTTTCTTTCTCAAGTGGTGTGTTTATGGGATGTTATTGGAACAGTTCATTTGTGACAGTTACTGGATCACATTTGTTAAAATTTCCAATAATTAAGTTATTCTAAATTCCACTTTCTTTTGTTCGTGCTTCAACTGTAGTATTTAAATAAATTCTGCTTTGCTTAAAGATGAGTGTTTTTTTTAGATTAGATTACTTACAGCGTGGAAACAGGCCCTTCGGCCCAACAAGTCCACACCGCCCCGCCGAAGCGTAACCCAACCATACCCCTACATCTACATCTACATCTACCCCTTACCTAACACTACGGGCAATTTAGCATGGCCAATTCACCTGACCTGCACATCTTTGGACTGTGGGAGGAAACCGGAGCACCCGGCGGAAACCCACGCAGACACAGGGAGAATGTGCAAACTCCACACAGTCAGTCGCCTGAGGCGGGAATTGAACCCAGCTGCATTCCACCTGGACCACCCACTTCACATCTGCCTTTAAAATAAGGAAAAATTAGGGTAGTTAGGCTATCTTCTTGAAGTATTTTGAGGGGTTTTGACTTAGTCCATAACAAAAGGCTCTTCAGCCCATTGAGTATATTTTGGGGGTACGTAAACAATATATACATGTCCTACTTCCTGCACTAATGTCAAAGCCTTGAAAGACATGAGGTGTGCTAAATGAAGTATATTTTAAACACTGTGAGGTTTCCACCTCAGCTATCCTCCTCAGCAGTATGTTCCAGACTACTGTTATGCCCTGAGAAATCTTTCTGTATAAATCCTATCTAAAGCTATTGCCATTTATATTAAACTTCACTTAAATGTTAACCTTCGATTAAGAATCACAGCTACATTCTACTTAAGCTGTCCATGTTCCTTATAAACATTTATCAGTTTCATAGAATAATTCAGTACAGAAAAAGTACTTTAACACATTGAGACTGGACCACAACAAATGTATGATATATTAGAATATATGAATGGCTGATAATTTTGCATCATTGTTAGGCATGGGTGAGGTCCTGGAAGACTGGACCGTAGTGAATGTTGTGCCCTTATTCAAGGAGAGCTATAAAGAAAAACCTGGGACTTATAGATCAGTAAGCATAACATCTGTGGTAGCTAAGATACTGGAGAAGACCCTGAGATAAGATATACATGCATTTAGAAAGACAGGGTTTGATTAGGAGTAGTCAGCATGGCTTTGTTCATGGGAGATCATGCCTCACAAATTTAGTAGAGTTCTTTGGTGAAATGACTAGGAAGGTTGATGAGAGCAGGGTGGTAGACATAGTCTATATGAATTTCAGTAAGGCCTTTGATAAGGTTCCACATGGTAAGCTGCTCTGGAAGGGATGGAATCCAGGGGAAACTGGAAAATTGGACACACAATTGGCTTGATGGTAGGAAGCAGAGGGTAATAGTGGAGGTATGCTTTTTGGACTGGAGGCCTGTGACCAGTGGAGTGCCTCAGAAGTTGTTGCCAAGCCCATTGCATTTTGTAATCAATGATTTGGATGAAGATGTACAAGGCATGATTTGGAAGTTTGTAGATGACACTAAAGTAGGTGGCATGCTGGACAGTGAGGAAGGTTCTCAGATATTGCAAAAAGACCTTAATCATCTGGGGAAGTGAGCCGAGAAATGGCAAATGGATTTTGATATAGATAAGTGTGAGGTCTTGCATTTTGGAAAGTCAAGTCAAGGTAGGAGTTTCATGGTGAATGGTAGGGATTTAAGAAGTGTAGTGGAACAGAGGGACCTTGGAGTTCAGGTGCACAGTTCTCTGGAAGTGGAGTCACAGGTAGATAGGGCAGTAAAAAAGGCTTTTGACACACTGTCTTTCATCAGTCAAGACACTGACTATAGAAGTTGGGAAGTTATGTTGCAGTTGTAATGGATGCTGGTGAGGCCACACTTTGAGTATTGTGTTCTGTTTGGTCACCTTGCTGCAGGAAGGATCTTATTAAACTGGAAAGAGTGCAGAAGACATTTTCAAGGATGTTGCCAGAACTCAAGGGTCTGAGTGATAGGGAGAGGTTGGACAAGCTAGGACCTTTTCTTTGCAGCATAGGAGTGATGGGAGATCTTATAGAAGTTTATTAGATCATACGAGGTGTGGATAGAATGACTGCAATTAGCCTTTTTCCCCGGGTTGGGGAATCGAGGACTAGAGGGCATCAGTTTAAGGTTAGTGGGGAAAGTATAAACGGGAACCTGAGGAGCAACATTATTGTGCAGAAGGTAGTATGCATCTGGAATGAGCTGCAATGGGAAGTGGTTGGGGAAGGTACATTAACAACATTTAAAAGGCATTTGGACAAATACATGGATAGGAAAGGATTAAAAGGATATCAACCAAGTGCAGAGAAATAGGATTAGAGTGGAAGGACAGTTTGGTTGGCATGGACCAGTTTGGGCCAAAGGGCCTGTCCCTATGCTGCAGGACTCTATGACTCGAATTGGACAAATACATGGATAGGAAAAGTTGAGAAGGATATGGGCTCCGTGTAAGGATCTGGGGTTAGTGTGGTTAGATATTTTTGTCCACATGGGCCAGTTTTGGCCAAACGACCTTTCTCTATGACTCTGTGACTTATGACTCTACGACTACCCACAGTAGGACCATTCTGCCACAACAGATCTGTAGCCTCCAAGTACTCTGTTAATTACTCCATCAGGTTCTTCCTCAAAATTTTCTACTCCAAAGAAAACAACTGGAGGTTATCCAGTCTCTCAGCAGGGCTGAGGTAATCCATTGGAGGCAAAGTCCTTCTGAATCTCCTTTGCACACCTCTCCAGCACAACCAGATCCTTACGACAATGTGGTAACCATGCTGCACACAATAAGCTGGCCACTCTCTCGATGGCATGGCGTGGTTTGGGAAGCCTGGAACAGAACACTCGCCACGGCATGGCCTGGGCTGGGATCACAAGGTTTCGGAGGGTTGCTGAACCTGATGAAGGGACTGCGCTCTGAAAGCTGGTGATTTCAAATGTACCTGTTGGATTAGAACCTGGTATATCGTGTGACTTCTGACTGTTTTCATTTTTTGACATTTCACCACTTTCATGGTACAATTTCTTCATATTGCCTGTACAATTTCTCACCTGTCATGTTACACCACCTTTATGTGTTTGGTAACATTCATTGCTTTAATTGTGTCAATTTCCCGATTTGTAAAAACATCGTATGATGTCGTTGCAGTTATTGCAATGTCTTAACATGTAATATTAATTCTGTCAGTGTGGTTGAATTTGAGGACAACACACAATGTAATTGCAACTGCATTTGCATTATTGATACAGTAATTTTTGGTGAAGTACCAGGAATTTAATTTGTTGTGATTGTCAATGAATTGTCGACAGATATTGTTCTTGCTGAATTATCACCATGAGGGTGAAATTTCATAATGTAATTTTCACTGTGGCTAAAATGTCATATTGGTTCAGGTTGTACATGTAAATTTATTTTGCAGTTAACTTTGACAGAGAATAATTCTCTGAATTGATTCAGTAATTGGACAAGATATATCCTTGAATACCTTTTGTAATGAAAGTCGTGAAATAATTTATTTGGAGGACAATATTAAGTGTTCAAAGCTTGACCGAATTGTAACAGCACAGAATCGTTATGATGTGGAAAGGGGCCAATCGACCCGTCGAGCCCCCATTGGCTAATCAAACAAGCATCATTGCCGAGCATCAATCTCCGTCTTTTCAGCCATACCCTTAGAACATAGAACATAGAACATAGAACAATACAGCACAGAACAGGCCCTTCGGCCCACGATGTTGTGCCGAACTTCTAACCTAGATTAAGCACCCATCCATGTACCTATCCAAATGCCGCTTAAAGGTCGCCAATGATTCTGACTCTACCACTCCCACGGGCAGCGCATTCCATGCCCCCACCACTCTCTGGGTAAAGAACCCACCCCTGACATCTCCCCTATACCTTCCACCCTTCACCTTAAATTTATGTCCCCTTGTAACACTCTGTTGTACCCGGGGAAAAAGTTTCTGACTGTCTACTCTATCTATTCCTCTGATCATCTTATAAACCTCTATCAAGTCACCCCTCATCCTTCGCCGTTCCAACGAGAAAAGGCCGAGAACTCTCAACCTATCCTCGTACGACCTACTCTCCATTCCAGGCAACATCCTGGTAAATCTTCTCTGCACCCTCTCCAAAGCTTCCACATCTTTCCTAAAGTGAGGCGACCAGAACTGCACACAGTACTCCAAATGTGGCCTAACCAAAGTCCTGTACAGCTGCAACATCACTTCACGATTCTTGAATTCAATCCCTCTGCTAATGAACGATAATATTCCATAGGCCTTCTTACAAACTCTATCCACCTGAGTGGCAACCTTCAAAGATCTATGTACATAGACCCCAAGATCCCTCTGTTCCTCCACCTGACTAAGAACCCTACCATTAACCCTGTATTCCGCATTCTTATTTGTTCTTCCAAAATGGACAACCTCACACTTATATCACTTCTATCCGCATATTCGTTCAGTGCTGTCTTGAATTGTATTTGCCTGTTTCACATTGCAAGGAAATTCATTCCATATCCTTAGATTTCAACTCAGCCCTGCTTTTTTGTGCACATCACTTTAAATCTCTGATCTCTGGTTCTTCTTACAGTATGAGCGGGAACAGCTTCTCCCTGGATACTCTATTCAATCCATTCATGATTTTGAAAACCTCAACCAAATCTCCTCTTGGCATTCTTCTGTCCAAGCAAAATAATCCCAACTTCTTTCAATGTATTCTCATAACCTGACATAAATCAATGCCTCCCAGCATGGCCGAAGGTATGTCATGGTTAAGTCTGTAGTTGAAGCTGTCAAGTCATAAACAATGAAGTGAGCAAATTTTCCATTGCAGCCTGTGGAAAGGTCCTCCACAAAATTGGAAGAATACTAAATCACTTTCATTTATTTTGGGATATTTATGAGCAAGGTGAATGGAAACATTTTCAAGACAGAGCAGTTAATTGAAGGACACACTTATACAGTCTGTGAAGAGTAATCTCATAATTCTTCGTTTCCAAACCTATGTTGCCTTGTTTCCTGTTACCTTGTTCCAGTATTTTCTACAGTTCATGTGAATGAAATGTCTTAACACGATGTTAGTTTCTGTGTTTCTCTTCTCTATAAAGTTTCTTCAGAATATTTCAGTTTTTTACTCTATCGAAATGCTTTATTATTAATCTGGTCAGCTGTATAAGGCTATAATTTAAACATTTTCAATTTTATGAAACATTTCAGAAACAGGGTGATTGTTTCTCCAAGTCAAAAATCACAGCCCCTTTACATTCTCTCGATCTCTTTCCATTGTAGCTAACCTGGCAGTGATTGTGATCTCTTCTCGAAGAAGATGCGGTCTCTCCACAAATATCATCTATTATCTTGTCTCTATGGCAGCAACAGGTCTTCTGGTCATGGTCACGGTTGTGAGACTAAACCATATTGCTGTGATTTGTTTCCAATTCGGTTTGCAGCCATTCATAGTTCTGTCTGGATAATGGTCACTTTTACCTTTGATCGACTCATGGCCATATGTTGTCAAAAGGTGAAATTAAAATATGACAAGAAGAAGATTGCGTTGTGGGTCATAGGACTGGTGTGTGCACTGTCCTTCATGAAAAATATATCAACGTATTTCCATCATAAGCCTATATACGTGACAAAATGCCATGGTTCTGTGGCCTAAAACCAGACTATTATACTGCACTGGCATGAGCTGTATATGACTGGATTCGTTCCATTTTGACTCCGTGTCTTCCTTTCATTCTGATATTACTGCTCAATATTTTGACTGTCAGGCAGATTTTTGCCGCCAATCGAGCCCGTAGGAGACTCCAGACTCAGGGCAATGGAGAGACTCAGAGTGACCCCGAGATGGAGAAGCGAAGAAAGTCCATTGCTTTACTCTTTGGCATCTCAGGAACATTCATCCTATTATATTTGTTATATTTTGTTACAATGTTTTACGTCCGAATTGCGAATATTTCTTATTCCTCTGGATCTGATGTCGGCAAAACTATATTTAATGTCCAACAAAGTGGGTACATGCTTCAGTTATTGAACCCCTGCATCAATCCATTTATTTACGCAGGGACCCAGAGTAAAATCAGAGAGGAGATAAAGAATGGTGTGAAATATCCATTCAGCCTGTTTGCTAAAATATTTAAAAATTCAAAATGAAAGACTTTAACTTTAGCATACATTTTTATTATCCCCTTTTTTATTGCAAGCAATTGTTCCATACAGAGTACCTTTGAAATCTTGAACTAACGCTTGTAGAATGTGTAATGAGTGAGTATTTACCCTGCAAAGCACTCTGTAAATTCCCAGCTATATTACACGTTGCTCACTATAATCCATTTACACTTGGGCTGGAGTGCAGTGAATTGTGCAGAATTAGAGTGTGGTGACTTAGCGTTCATGTCCTGTGTACAGGTTTGGATCTCATACCTTAAAAATGTTTGTAATTGATTTTTGGATGGCACATCCAAAGTTAGTCAAATGACTGCAGCTATTCAAGCATGCAGTGTCGCGATGCTTCCTTTTCCGCTCAATTCCACCAGCCACAAAAAATTATCCTGCATGGTTGAAATCAAATCGGAGAAAGTGAGGACTGCAGATGCTGGAGATCAGAGTCGAGAGCATAGTGCTGGGATGCTACCTGACCTGCTGTGCTTTTCTAGCACCACACTCTCATCTCAAAAATTTATCCAACAAATGACATCCTCATATCAACTATAATTGGAATTGGTATTAATCGGTAGTCACTGCATTTGGTGTGCTGTGCCAAGTAGCTAAAAGATGGGATGAATCCAGTACTGCTGCATGTATCCAGCAGGCACTGACTTCTAATGACTCTTCTAAAGGGATTTTGACTCGCTCTGAGATCAAAATAGGCTCCCATCCTGGGGACCTCAAGACTGAATGGCAGCCAGCAACTCAGGATGGGAGGCAGTGTCTAGGTGAGTTCCGCAAGTGTCAGTGATAGGGCCACAACTTTTCAATTTATATATTAATGATCTGGATGAAGGAGTTGAAGGCACTCTGGTTACATTTGCAGATGGTACAATGATAGATGGAGGGGCAGATAGCATTGAGGAGTCAGGGAGGCTGCAAAAGCATTTCAACACACTAGGAGAGTGGGCAAAGTAGTGGCAGATGGAATAAAATGTGGGAAGGTGTGAGGTCGTGCACCTTGGTGGAGTGACTATTTTCCATATGAGTATGTGTACTATTTTCCATATGAGTTAAAAATTCAGAAGTCTGAAGTACAAAGTGACTTCGGACTCCTAGTTCAGGTCTCACTTAAGGTAAACTTTCATATTGAGTCAGTAAGTACAACGTTGTCATTCCCCTTGAGAGAACTTGAATATAAAACCAAGGATACTTCTGAGCCTTTGTAAAGCTCTGGTCAGACCACAGTTAGAGTATTGTGATTAATTTTGGACCCCATACCTCTCGAAGGATGTGCTGGCCCTGGAGCACATCCAGGAAACGTTAAAGAAAATGATCCCAGAAATGAAAAGCTTAACATATGAGAAACATATGAGGGCGGCACGGTGGCACAGTGGTTAGCACTGCTGCCTCACAGCACCAGAGACCTGGGTTCAATTCCCACCTCAGGCGACTGACTGTGTAGAGTTTGCACGTTCTCCCCGTGTCTGCGTGGGTTTCCTCCGGGTGCTCCGGTTTCCTCCCACACTCCAAAGATGTGCAGGTCAGGTGAATTGGCCATGCTAAATTGCCCATAGTGTTAGGTAAGGGGCAAATGTAGCGGTATGGGTGGGTTGCGCTTCGGCGGAGCGGTGCGGACTTGTTGGGCCGAAGGGCCTGTTTCCACACTGTAAGTAATCTAATCTAAGCAAATGTTTGTGTCATTGGAGTTCAGAAGGATAAAGGGTACCTACTTGATACTTACAGAAAATTGAATGGCCTGGAGAGAGCAGACTGGAATATCTGTATTGACGTGGTATGGCCAGCAGACTGGAAAGCTGGAGCAGAGCGCAACAGGTAGGCACACTGACTCATAAATATTGATCTATAACTGCGAAGAACTAGTGTCAACTTATACATGAGATATATGGAAAGTACAAGATTTTTTGACAAAAATAAGGGGTCGATGTACACATGAGATTGACTTATACACAGGTACATATGGTACATTTAAAATAGAAATAGACAGGTTCCTGATTGTCAAGGGTATCAAATGTTCCAGGGAGAAAGAGGGAGAATAGGGGTTGAAGAAAATATCAACCATGATTGAATGGTGGAACAGACTTGATAGGCCAAGTGGCCTCATTTCTGCACGTATATCTTGTGATCTTATGTAATACTGAACTAACAGAATACTGCGAGAAAGCCTGTCACTGTCTATCCACTTAACCATATCCGAGAGTTTAAGGGCTGAACACAAAACAATTTAATAGATCTTCAAATATGAATTATTCCTTCAATTGGTCTAGTTTCTCTCCACATACATACTGGCCAGTACAGTATCTGAAGATGTGTACTCTCCGACACCGCTCCGTGACAGTCAATCAGTATGATGAAAATCACAATGTCAATGCTGACTACCCACTTCCTAAGGTTATTCAGTTCCAGTCAATAATCACACTGTATTCCCGTGGCGAATGTAAACTGTCCCTCTCTGCAGCAGTTGGACACTGGACGCAAAAATGAGGTACGAAGGTAAACTGGCCAAAAATATAAAGGAGGATAGTAAAAGCTTTTTTAGGTATGTGAAAGGCAAAAAAATGGTTAAGACTAAAATTGGGCCCTTGAAGACAGAAACAGGGGAATATATTTTGGGGAACAAAGAAATGGCAGAAGAATTGAATTGTTACTTCAGATCTGTGTTCACTGGGGAAGACACAAGCAATCTCCCCAGAGGTAACAGTGGCTGAAGGACCTGCAATTAAGGGAATTTATATTTGCCAGGAATTGGTGTTGGAGAAACTGTTAGGTCTGAAGGTTGATAAGTCCCTGGGGACTGATGGTCTACATCCCAGTGTACTGAACGAGGTGGCTCGGGAAATCGTGGATGCGTTGGTGATTATTTTCCAGAGTTCAATAGATTCGGGAACAGTTCCTGTGGATTGGAGGGTGGCTAATGTTGTAACACTTTTTAAGAAAGGTGGGAAAGAGAAAGCAGTTTAGACCAGTTAGTCTGACCTCAGTAGTGGGAAAAATGCTGGAGTCTATTATAAAGGATGAAATTATGACACATCTGGATAGTAGTAACAGGATAGGTCAGAGTCAGCATGGATTTATGAAGGGGAAATCATACTTGACTAATCTTCTGGAATTTTTTGAGGATGTAACTTTGAAGATGGGCGAGGGAGATCCAGTAGATGTAGTGTACCTGGACTTTCAGAAAGCTTTTGATAAAGTCCCACATAGGCGGTTGGTGAGCAAAATGAGGGCACATGGTATTCGGGGCAAAATATGACATGGATTGAAAGTTGGTTGGCTGATTGGAAACAAAGAATAGTGATAAATGGCTCCATTTCGGAATGGCAGGCAGTGACCAATGGGGTACCACAGGGATCAGTGCTGGGACTGCAGCTTTTTACAATATATATTAATGATATAGAAGATGGTATTAATAGTAACATTAGCAAATTTGCTGATGATACTAAGCTGGGTGGCCGGGTGAAATGTGAGGAGGATGTTAGGAGATTACAGGGTGACCTGGACAGGTTAGGTGAGTGGTCAGATACATGGCAGACGCAGTTTAATGTGGATAAATGTATGGTCTTCCACTTTGGTGGCAAGAACAGGAAGGCAGATTACTACCTAAATGGAATCAATTTAGGTAAAGGGGCAGTACAAAGAGATCTGGGTGTTCTTGTACACCAGTCAATGAAGGTAAGCTTGCAGGTACAGCAGGTAGTGAAGAAGGCTAATAGCATGCTGGCCTTCATAACAAGAGGGATTAAGTATAGAAGCAAAGAGGTTCTTCTGCAGCTGTACAGGGCCCTGGTGAGACTACACCTGGAGTATTGTGTGCATTCTGGTCTCAAAATTTGAGGAAAGATATTCTGGCTATTGAGGGAGTGCAGCGTCTATTTCTGAGGTCTATTTCTAGAATGGCGGGATGACCTTACTGGAGTGACTGGGCTTGAGTTTAGATGACTGAGAGGGGATCTGATTGAGACATATAAGATTATTAAAGGATTGGACACTCTTGTGGCAGGGAACATGTTTCCGCTGATGGGTGAGTGCCGAACCAGAGGACACAGCTTAAAAATACGGGGTAGACCATTTAGGACAGAGATGAGGAGAAACGTCTTCACCCAGAGAGTGGTGGCTGTGTGGAATGCTCTGCCCGAGAGGGCAGTGGAGGCCCAGTCTCTGGATTCATTTAAGAAAGAATTGGATAGAGCTCTTAAAGATAGTGGAGTCAGGGGTTATGGAGATAAAGCAGGAACAGGATACTGATTAAGGATGATCAGCCATGATCATATTGAATGGTGGTGCAGGCTTGAAGGGCAGAATGGCCTACTCCTGCACCTATTGTCTATTGTCTATTACACACAGCAGAACAACCACATCCAAGTTCATGCGTGATTTATATTTGGAAAGATTTTATACAGATAGCAGCTTGTTTGAAAATATTCTGATTCAGAATCAGAAATCTGACGATTCTGAAACTTTTCTTTTATAAACAGCATTGAAAGCCTGGCAGATCACTCAGACAATTTGAGAACAGTGGTAGATACCACGGAAACAAAATTGTCAATCAACTTATGAAGGTGTGAGGCAGTAATTCTACATTTAATGTCACTGTAATATAATATAATGACTTGGAACAATGAATAGAATGTCTCCACATGGCATAATGTTAATGTCAGTTGAAAAGAAATCCAGAAATTTCTGTGAACGCTTACAGAACATGGATACAAAGACAGGGAGAAGGAAGTGAGGACTACAGATGCTGGAGATCAGAGCGGAGTGTGGCACTGGAAAAGCATAGCTGGAAAGACAAGGAGCAGGAGGATCGACGTTTCGAGCATAAGCTCTTTGTTAGGAATGAAGCATGTGGTCTAAAGAGGCTGCGAGGTAAATGGGGGAGGGGACCGTGGCAGGTGGGGCTGGGGGGAAGGTAGCTGGAAATGTGATAGATCGATGAAATTGGGGGTGAAGGTGATAGGTCGTAGAGGAGGATGGAGCAGATAGGTTGGAAGGAAGATGGATAGGTTGGACAATTCAAGAGTGTGGTGCTGAGTTGGAAGGTTGGATCTGAGATAAACTGGTGAAATCCACATGAGTTAGGGGGATCCCTAGGTGGAAGATGAGGGTTCCTCTCCCAGGCATCGGGTGTTTATGGTTTGACAGTGGAGGAATCTCAGGACTTACATGCCCTTGGTGGATTGTGAGGGGGGAATTAAAGTGTTCAGTCATAGGGCACGGGTTGTTTGGTTTCAGAGAACATATCTAGGACACCAAAACCAACCAACCCTACTGCCCCGTCCATCTTCATTCCAACCTATCTGCTCCATCCTCCACTACGATCTATCACCTTCGTCTACCTATCACATTCCCAGATACCATCCCCCAGCACCCCCCCCACCCCCTTTATCTTTCAGCCCCCTTGGGCCACTAGCCCCATTCCTGATGAAGAGCTTATACTTGAGACGTCGATTCTCCTGCCTGACCAGCTGTTCTTTTCCAGCACCACACTCTTTGACAATATAGGCAATTCCAGAATTGAAAACTCATTTCAATAATGTTGACCTTGATTACAACGTTCATTCCGCAAGAAGCCATTTGGGTTCCTTTTTCGAAGGAAGTCTGCCTTGTTTACTTAGTCTAGATTATCTGTGACACCTGAACAAGAGCACTGTGGATGACCCTTTAGACACTAATGGGTTGTGGGCAATACATGTTCACCCACATCACATGGGCAAAGATAACTAGGAAAATAATTCACTCTCTGAGCACATACCTCTGCATAAGCATTGTGAGCTATATTTACCTTTTCATGCAGCAGATTTCCTTCATGATAATGCTCATTCATTACTACTGATCGAGTTGCTCAGGTTCTAAAGGACAGAGCTGTCAGACTAGGGCTGCAGCAGATGGTGTAGGAACCAACAAGTGGGAACAACATACTGAACCTCATTCATATCAATCTGCTGGATGTCCATGATAGTGTCAGTAAGAGTGACCATCAAACAGTTCTTCAGAAGCCAAAGTCCTGCCTTCTCATCATGTTGGAAAACCATGTTAGAACAAAGAGAACAAAGAAAATTTACAGACCCCTCTGCCCTCCAAGCCTGAGTCACTCCAAACCTACTGTCTAAACCTGTCGCCCAATTCCTAAGTATCCCTCTGCTCCCCATCTACTCATGCATCTTAAATAAATCTATCGTGCCTGCTTTAGTACCTCTGCTGGCAACATGCTCCAGACACCCACCACTTGCTGTGTAAAGAATTTGTCATGTGTATCCCCCTTAAACTTTTCACCTCTCACCTTAAAGCATGACCTTTCATTACTGAATCCTTCACTCTGGGAAAAAGCTTATCTCTATTTATCCTGTCGAAACCCTTCATGATTTTGTAAACCTCAATCAAGTCCCCCCTCAATCTCCTTTTTCCTATTGAAAACAAACCTAACCTATTCAATCTCTCTTCATGGCTAGCATCCCAAGCAACATCCTCGTAAACCTTCTCTGCACCCTCTCCAAAGCATCCACATCCATTTGTTAATGTGGAACCAGAAATGTACACAGTATTCTAAATGCAGCTGAACCAATGTCTTGTACAATTTTAACATGACCTGCCAGCTCTTATACTCAATACCCCAACTGATGAAGACAAGCATACTATATGCCTTCTTGACCACTCTATCCACCTGTGCAGCAACCTTCAGGGTGCAACGGACATGCACTCCCAGATCTCTCTGCTCATCAACCTTTCCCAAGGCACTTCCGTTCATTGTATAATTTGTTCCAGAATTAGTTTGCCTGGATTGAACTCCATCTGCCACTTTTCCGCCCAACTCTCCAGTCTATCTATATCCTCCTGTATTCTCTGACAGTCCCTTATGCTTTCTGTTACTCCACCAATCTACTTGTCATCTGCAAACTTGCTGATCATACCAACAGTGCCCTCTTCCAGATCATTTATGTATATCACAAACAACAGTGGCCCCAGCACTGACCCTTGTGGAATACCACTGGTCACTTTTCTCCATTTCGAGAAATTCCCTTCAACTACTACTGTCTCCTGTTGCTCAACCAGTTCTTTATCCACCGAGCTAGAACACCCTGCACACCATGTGACTTCACGTTCTCTATTAGTTTACCGTGGGGAACCTTATCAAATGCCTTACTAAAATCCTTGTATATGACATCAACAGCCCTTCCTTCATCTATCAACTTGGTCACTTCCTCAAAGAGATTGGCTGCTCCTATTTTGCTCTATGTTCCTCTGATTAAGAATTGTCGCAGTGATCAGTTCTGATTTGTCACCAAGTAGTAACTAGGATCAGGGTATTTTCCCAGTTTTATTCTTTCTTGATTAGGCATAGTCACAATCACCATTGTTATCCTGATGCTCCTCTCTATTTTGCATCTGTAACATAATACTGTCCCTCATCTGATTTCGACCTTTCTGCACTGTTCTGCTCCACTGCCAACAAGCCTGCCTGTCATTTTTACCTCTGTCATTGATTAATCCAATTCCTCTTTGACCATTGAATCATTATCCCCAAACCCAGCAGACATTGCATTCTATATTTCTCTCTCATTCACACACACACTCTGAGCAGACATACAGTCTGTCGCTCAGTCTCTCTCTCTCTCTCTCTCTCTCACATACATGCATACACATAGTCTCACACTCTCTTGCTCTCATCCTCATGTCATTCCCTCCATGTCTCTGTAGGGTTCTTAGTCTCTACAGCCCTTATTCTTCGCTTCAATTCCCCCACAGTCCCTGATCCTCTTCTACCATATAACCCATAAAAGTTTTTTAAACTAGAAAAGGGCTCATTGCTGTGTTGTTGCTGTGTTAGTTTGGAGGGAGGATTGGTTGGTGGACAGTAAACAGGGTCATTATGGTACTGGTGGAGGTGCCATAAAGGTCATCGCTAAAGCTGCAGCCATATACAAACAATATCAATGATTTAGATGAAAGGAACAAGTGTAATGTCTTCAGGTACACTGTCAATGTCATGTTGGGTGGGAGAGAAAGCTGTGGAAATGATTGAAGAAGCTGTAAACAGATATAGAGTTTCACTGAGTGGGTATGCACTTGTCAGATGGAATATAATGTGGAGAAATGTCCATTTGTGGCAGAGATTTCCAAACTAACTCACAGGCATATTAAAATCCTCGTTCCCTGTCCAGTTGACACTTACAGACCCAGTGACATTGTTTCCCTATTTAAGGGTAGTTTTCTGACTAGACATCATTCCATTGCATTCCAGTGGAGTTACTGAGTATAACAGAGCTTGCTATATCCCATCATTATCAGATAATTTACTGTGTGGGTCATGTGACTTAAATTTAAACGTCGGCAGACAGATTATGATGTGATTCACATTTGAACGAAGAACAGAAAAAGCAGAACATTTCTGTTTAAAATGGTGAGAAATTATTAAACATTATGAACTGCGGGTTTGGGTGATGTTGTACATACATATCAGAAGGTTCGCATGTTGGTTGAGCTAACAATTAGGAGAATTATAAATTGCTAGTTATTTCCAGATGATTGCATTGGGGACATGAGGAAGTCTTGCTGTGAATCTCTGAGTCAGATTTTCCCATTCACTATAGATATTAACATCTCTTTATAGTTCCTCCTTCACAAACAGTCACACTGTCAAACACAGACAAACATACTCAGACTCTCTCTTGGACACAAAATGAAACTCAAAGAAAATCTCTCGTACGGACACACGCTCACATACATAAATGCATAGTCATGCACTTGCACTTTCAATCTCTCGCACACTCATATGCACACTCTCACACAGACACACACTTGTAGATTAATACAAGATCACCATCTCACTGAATCACAGTCTTACACATTACTCTCTCACACACACAAACAAAAGCTCTTAATCAAACTCACCAAAAACTCTAACGCCCACACAGTCACACTCAATGTACACTCACTTACGTACTGTCACTCACACTTCCTCGCAGCCACACTCACTCGTGCACAGTCACACTCTCTCTCTCTCTCAGTCACATTTACTCCCATACAGTCACACTTAATCTCTCACATGCACACTCACTCATGCATAATCACCATCACTCCCTCATAGTCACATTCACTCCCTCACATTCACACTCATTCCTACTCATGCATATTCACTCCCTCATGGTCACACTCACTCCCTCACATTCACAAGCACTCCTTCACAGTCACACACACTGCCACACGCACACACTCACTCCTACACATGCACATTCACTCCCTCAGACTCGCACTCACTCCCTCATAGTCAAATACACTCCCTCACATACGCACTCACTCCTTACATGCACACGCACTCCTTCACAGTCACACACACTGCCACACACACACACTCACTCCCTTACATGCACACTTACTTCCTCATAAATAGAAACAAACAACATGCACATATATGTGTATCCAGGAGGTTTGTTTAATTGCAGATACGATTTCATTAACCTTCACATAACACATAACATTTGAAGCTGCAGTAGGTCAGTGTGGCATTTCATAGATTTCTGCTGTTTGAGTCAAGCAATCCTGATTCCAGGTTTAAACTCTGAGACAGATTCTGAACCAGGTCTCACATCTACAGTTCAGTGGCTGACTTGACATGTCACGTCCTATGTATTCCTATTCCTCAGCCTGTTTGAAAATTGGAAACTGAGGCAGGCCTTTAAATAAGGTAGAAGTTGAGGTTTAGGCTCTCTCTTTGATATATTTTGAGGACATTTGGTCTAATCCATATCAAAATGTACTTCTTCATATCAATGCAACTTTGCTTCCTTATTTACTGGATTATGTATCATATGCTAAAGCTGCTACAACTGGTCATTTCCTGATCTTTGCAGCTTCTTAATTTGATGCTGATATCCTCCCACCAGCTCTGACAGAATTTTGTACCAGGTCACACCAGGTACATCTGAGCTTTTTCAAGTTTTTCTTTTGTTTTGTTGTTCTGCTCATCCATATCAAACATGCTGCTTTCTGGGATATCAGTCCAGGCGAGAGTTCAATTTGAGGTTAAGGGACAAAGGGGGAATCTGATGGTAAAACTGAGAGACAGTATTAGGTGCTTAATTCTGCAGGCAGGTATTGACCGTCAGTGATTTGATGTTTTGAGCGAAAATCTGGAGTAAGAAGTGACTTCCCATCATTGATATCCCAATAGATTAGAAGCAGAGGGGGCTGATACCTCCTCTCTGTTCCATTGTCCGAATATTCAATGTGCAACAGAAGATATTCATCTGGAGTGGTATGTGCTGTGCATTATTCTTGTCCACCTCTGACTGTTCATGCCATAAGTGAATGATTCTGGATCCATGGTGACACCTCAGGCCAGCCTGGCTGAATTGTATTGACCCAGATGAAAGTGATTGCGGCTTTAAACCCACTCTCATCAGTCCCACTTTGCTTGTTTTTAAAGTCAGGTTCTATACAGAACATATACAAATGCCTTCATCATTTTA
This sequence comes from Chiloscyllium punctatum, assembly GCF_047496795.1. Lineage (NCBI taxonomy): Eukaryota > Metazoa > Chordata > Chondrichthyes > Orectolobiformes > Hemiscylliidae > Chiloscyllium > Chiloscyllium punctatum. The sequence goes on along the minus strand of NC_092756.1, from coordinate 67,138,755 downwards.
AAAATCACACAACACCAGGTTATAGTCCAACAGGTTTAATTGGAAGCACACTAGCTTTTGGAGAAACGCTCACTGTCATCTGATGAAGGAGCATCGCTCCGAAAGCTAGTGTGCTTCCAATTAAACCTGTTGGACTATAACCTGGTGTTGTGCGACTGTGTACACCCCAGTCCAACACCGGCATCTCCAAATCATTCATCATTTTAAATATGGTTTCTTGCTCGCATGGGGCTTTTCATTGCCAAAGCCTTCCAATCCCTTTCAAAAGTATCCATCCTTACTCATTTTCCTGGTTTTCCATTCTTTGAACCCTCATTATGTCTAATGGTTCTGGCCCAGTTATCTATGAAACACAATCTTGAATGTAGTTCCACTCAATGTGGGACACCTTTATTACACAACACAGCAGTAGTACATACTCACAATGAAGCTTGTTGCTTTGAAGTCCTGTGAAACAACCTCTGCCCCAGGTCATACAGTCGCAGTCATACAGCATGGAAACAGACCCTTCAGCCCAAACTTGACCATGCCAAGTGCTAAAACTGAACGAGTCCCAGTTGCCTGCGTTTGTCGAATTTCCCTCTATACATTTGCAATCCCGATGCCTGACCAAACGTCTTTTAAATGCTGTAATTGTACCAGCTTCTACCACTTCCTCTCTCTGTCTGTCCCATATACACACCACCCTCTTTCTGAAAAGGTTGCTGCTCAGGTCCCTGTTAAATCTTTCCTCTTTCACGTTAAACCTTTGCCCTCTACACTTGAACTCTCCTACCCTGCACAAAAGACTCCATGATTTTATAAATGTAAACCCCTCAGCCTCCTATGCTCCAGGGCCAAATATCCCAACCTGTTTCTATTACTCAAACTTTTCTGTCTAGGTAATTTACTTGCAAATATTTTGTACATCTTTGCAGTTTAATGACATCCTTCCTGTAGCAGGGTGACTAGAATTGCACACATTACTCCAAACACGGCCTTAACAATGTCTTGTTCAGCCTTAACATCACGTCCCAACTCCTGCATTCAGTGCTCTAGCCAATGACAGCAAGTGTGCAAAATACTTTCTTTATCACTCTGCCTACCTGCAACTTTACCTTCAAGGATCTAAGCCCCTGCACTCCTTGGTGTCTCTATTTGACAACACTCCTCAGGACCCGACCATTACCTGTGTATGTCCTGCACTGGTTTGCCTTACTCAAGTGCAACATCTCCCATTTATCTGAATTAATCTCCACTTGAAATTTCTTGGCCCATGGTGCAGTTGATCAAGATCCCACTGTACTCTTAGATAACCTTCTTCACTCTCCACTATCCCATAAATTTTGGTGTCATCTGCAAATTTACTAACCCGTAGCCATCAGCATCGGAGGAAAAAGGCTTTCACTGTCCACCCTATCTAATCCTCTGATTATCTTGTACACCTCTATTAAATGACTTCTTAACTTCCTTCTCTCTAACAAAAAGCGCCTCGAATCCCTCAGCCTTTCCTCAGAAGACCTTCCATCCATATCAGGCAACATCCTCATAAATTTCCTCTATGCCTCCTATATTCTCATCCAAATCATTTATAAAAATGATGAACAACAGCGGATCCTCACTGATTCTTGCAGCTCAACACCAGTCACAAGCCTCCTGTCTGAACAGCATACCTCTACTACCACCTTCTGCTTCCTACCCTCAAGCAATCTTTTATCGAATTAGCTAGGTGCCATGTGATCCAAACTTACGAACCTGTTCCTCATGGTTCCTTGTCGAACCTTGTCGAAAGCATTGCTAAAGTCCATGTAGACAATATCCACTGCTCTACATTCATTTATCTTTTTTATCATCTCTTCAAAAGATTCCTTTAAATTTGTGATTCATGACTTCCCACGCACAAAGTCATGCTGACTATCTCGAATCAATCATTGCATTTCAAAATGCATGCAGATCCTGTCTCTCCAACAACTTACCTAACATTGACCTTAAGCTCAACCAAATGTAGTTCCCTAGGTTCTCCTTGTAATGTTTCTTAAATAATGGAACAACATTAACCACCATTCAGTCTTCTGGCCCCTCACCTGTGGCTATCAATGATACAAATATCTCTGCTCAAGGTCTTGCAATTTCATCCCTAGCTTCCCACAATGTTCTGGATACACTTGATTAGGTCCCAGGGATTTATCTAACTTTATGCATTATAAGACCTCCAACACCGCCTCTCCTGTATTGTTGACGTTTTTCAAGATGTTACTATTTATTTCCCTGAGTTGCCCAGCTTCCATGTCTTTCTCCACAGTAAATACCGATGCAAAATATTTATTTAGGGTCCCATCCATCATCTGTAGTTCCATACATAGACAACCTCGTTGATCTTTGTCTCCCAAGTATTCTTTTACCCTTCATGCATTTGTAGAATCTCTTTGCATTATCCATTACCTAAGATGCCAACATTTTCACATGTCCCCTTTTTGCCTTCCCGATTTCCCTGTTATGTGCACTCCTACACACCCTATACTTCTCATGGGATTCACTTGATCCTAGCTATCTGTGCTGGACATATGTCTTCTTCTTTGTCTTGACCAGAGCCTCAATATCGCTAGCCATCCAGAGTTCACTGCTCCTGCCGGTTTTGCCCTTCACATTAGCAGGAACTGGCCCCGGACTCTCATTATCTTCCTTTTGAAAGTCTCCCACTTGGTCGGTGCCCTTTTACCTGCAAAACGCCTTCTGCTTCTAATTTTATCATGCAGGATAGGGGCCTTTGTTGTGCTAGACAAGGGCCTTTGACAGCCACATGGCATATGGGCATGGCTGGCAGAGTCAGAATTATTGCTCATCCACCATATTCATCCTTAGAAAAGGTCTGATAAGCTGTCTTCTTAAACCCCTGCAGTCCATGTGCTGTGGGTAGATCCTTCAGGAGGAAATTCCAAGTTTTTGATCCAGCGACACTGAAGGAATAGCAATATATTTCCAAGTCAGGATGGTGAGCGCCTTGGAGGGGACCTTGCAGGTGGTGGTGTTTCCATATATTTGCTGCTCTATGTCCTTCTAGATGGAGGTGGTCATTGGTTTGGAAGGTGCTGTCTCAGGATTTTGTTGAATTTCTGCAGAACATCTTGGAGATAACATGCACTGTTAATATCTGTGTTGGAGGGAGTGGATGTTTGTGGATGTGGTGCTTGGATGGTGTCAAGAGAGAAGGTGATGACCTACTGATATCATCGCAAAATCATTAATGGAGGGATTGTCTTATGATCAAAGCTTAAATACGTTGGGCCTGTACTCACTGGAGTTTAGAAGATGAGAGGTGATCTCATTGGAACAGATAGGATCCTTAAGGGGCTTGATAGGGAAAATGCTGAGAGGATATTTCCCTTCATAGGAGACTCTAAGACCAGCGAGCACAATATCAGAATAAAGAGGCACCAATTTAAGACTGAGGTGAGGAGAAATTTGATCTCTTAGAGTGTTTTCAGTCTTTGGAACTCCTTGCCCCAGGGAGCTGTAGGGGCAGAGTCCTTGTGTATATTTAAGGCTGAGACAGAGAGATTCTCGATCAGTTGGGGAAGAAAGGGTTACTGGGAAAGGGCAGGAACGTGGAGGTGAGGAATGTTGGATGATGATGTTGAATAGATGAGAAGACTGGAGGGGCTGAATGGTTTATTTCTGTCCCTATTACATGTGGTCTTTATGGCTTTTGTTGTTTCTTACACAAATGAATGCAAGTTTATTACCAGAATGCACACACGCTTTTATACTAATAAAATTAGCAAGTTTACTTTAACGAGTTAAAAATCACACAACATCAGGTTGTAGTCCAACAGGTTTATTTGGAAGTACTCACTTTCAGAGCACTGCTCCTTCATCAGGGTGGTTGTGGAGTATAAGATCATGAGACACAGAATTTATAGCAAAACTTTACAGTGTAATGTAACTCAAATTATATATTGAAAAAGACCTGGATTGTTTGTTATGTCTGTCATCTTTTAAAATGAATAGGTTGGTTTCTGTTCATTCACATGTAAATCGCAGAGCTTTTTTAAAGTTACATTGCCAAGTGAACTTTAACAATAGGTGCCATGTTGGCCCAGATAATGCATTGAAGGTGTGAGGTGCCCTGTGTGACGCTGTCTGTCCCACAACGTTCAGCCTGATTCTAATCTAAAAAACGGACTTACAGAATCTTACATGGGTTCATACAGTTATTGAGCAAAATAAAATATAATTCTGCAAGTACAAAATCATCCCATAAACTTGCATGTGTATGTCTGTGCATGTGGGAATGTGTGTTGGGCGATGGGGTTATGAGTGTCTGTCAGAGATTGTGTGTATGTGTGTGTGTGTGAGTGTAAAGAGGTATAAATCTGTGGGAGGGCGTATGTGCATGTGAGTGTGGGAATGTATGTGTGTCGGTGTATGAGAGAAAACTTGTGTATGAGAGAGGGGTCTGCATGAGGGTATGGGTCTGTAGGAGTGCGTGTGTGGAGGAGTATGTGCGTGTGAGTGTGCGTCTGTTTGTGTGTGTCTGTGTGTGTGTGTATATGTCTGAGTGTGTGTGTATGTGTGTGCCTGTGAGTGTGTGTGTGTGTGTGTGTGCCTGTGAGTGTGTGTGTGTGTGTGTGTGCCTGTGAGTGTGTGTGTGTGCCTGTGAGTGTGTGTGTGTGTGTGTGTGTGCCTGTGAGTGTGTGTGTGTGTGCGTGTGTAGTACAGTGGGCCACCTGTCGTGTCACATGAACCCAAGGTCCCAGTTTAGGCCATCCCCATAGGTACCAAACCTGGCTATCAGCCTCTGCTTGGCCACTTGGCATTGTTGCCTGTTCTGAAGCCCGCCTTAGAGGACGGTCACTCGAAGGTCCGAGGTTGAATGTCCCGGACCGTTGAAGTTTTCTCTGACTGGGAGGGAACATTCCTATCTGTTGATTGTTGTTTGGTGTCCATTCATTTGTTGCCATAGCCCCTGCTCGGTTTCACCAATGTACCAAGCCTCAGGGCATCCTTGCCTGCAGCATATGAGATAGACAACATTGACTGAATTGCATGAGTACCTGCTACGTACACGCCGGGTGGTGTCCCCATGTGTAATGGTGGTGTCTGTGTCGACACTCTGACACGTCTTGCAGCATCTGCCATGACAGGGTTGTATGGTGTTGTCCTGAAAGCCAGGCAGTTTGCTGCAAACAATGATCTGTTTGAGGTTTGGTGGTCATTTAAGTGCATTATCTTATTTATTTTCACAAATAAACTTAAATATTTTATACATATGGATATGAATTTACTATAAAATTGCACAGAAGTCTATTACACAAGTGAACATAAGATTATTAAAAAATTGGGCTTAATTCATAGTAGCATTACAAGGGATATCACAACACTGTTTCATTTATTTCATCATCAGTTTACCTGTCAATGCTGGGAAGGAGTTTATGATTTGTATGAGAGAAACTCTGAAGAAATCAGCTTGCAGCTAGGACCTGCGGTCATCACTTTCCATTTCAAAATAAAACTGAATGGAATAGTTTAATATTAATGCTATTTCTTTTTTTTCAGTCTGGAATGTCAGAAGAAACAGATAACTTTGTCAGAGTGTTAATTTTGTTAATTGACTATAATTAATGTTTGTGATTATTTTTTCTGATTGACTCCCTGGTGGTTTGAATAAATATACATATAGATATAGAGTCTTGTGCTTAAATATAGATTCCTGTACATTGCACGGTTCGGAGCCAGTCAGAATCTTTCATCTCTGACAGAAGTCATCCACACTCCCAGAAAATGGGGAAAGCAGTCATTGTGCTGGTGAAAGAGATTTACTACCCGATCCTTGCAGCTGTTGCTCTTCCTGGTGAGACATTGTAATCTCTTTGCTTTGTAATCTCCTGTTCATATTTCACTGTGGATTAGTAAACTGTTTCCCTGATATCAGCATCCCATTATGGATAGTTAGCAAAACAATCTCCTGTACACTGGTAGCTGTGGGTATTTTGATAATTGCACTGAATACATTGAACTGTTTTGAGCAGGTATCTCCAGATCTGTTTCAGTCAGACACTGGGTTGTTACTTTCGTTACATTTGCTCATGGATGTGGGCATTGCTGGCTGGGCCAGCATTTTATTAAATGTTTGCCCAGCTGCCTCTTGACATGCTGCAGATAGATTCACAGTGCTATTAAAGACGAAGTTCAAGGGCTTTGACCCAGCAAGAGTGAAGGAACGGAGATGTATTTCCAAGTCTAAATCAAATCATAGTTTGGTAAGAGATCGTCAACATGGCTTTGTGAGGGGCAGGTTATGCCTCACAAACTTTATTGAATTCTTTGAGGATGTGACAAAACACTTTAATGACGAACAGTGAATGTGGTATACATAGATTTTAGAAAGACATTTGATAAGGTTCCCCATGATAGGCTTGTTCAGAAAGTAAGGAGGCATGGGATACAAGGAAATCTGTCTGTCTAGATACAAAATTGGCTAGCCCATAGAAGACAGAGAGTGGTGGTAGATGGACAGTATTTAGCCTGATGCTCAGCAACTTCTCATCCTTACTCACTCCATAAGAGGTGACTTGATAGAAGTGTATAAGATGATGAGAGGCATAGATAGAGTGAATATCCAGAGACATTTTCCATTGGCAGAAATGGCTATCATAAAGGAGCATAATTTTAAGGTAACTGGAGGAAGATTTGGGGTGATGTAAGAGGTAGGTTCTTTCGACATAGAGTGGCGGGTATGTGGAATGCACTGCCAGCAGTGGTAGTAGAGTCAGATACACTAGGGACACTTAAATAACTTTTGGATAGGCACATGGAAGTTAGTACAATGAAGGGTATGTAGTTTAGTTTGATCTTAGAGTAGGATAAAAGGCCAGCACAACATCAAGGGCTGAAGGGCCTGTATGTGCTGTACTGTTCTATGTTCTATGTTGTTTCTTTAAGTCAGGATGGTGAGTGGATTGGAGGGGAACTTGCTGTTGGTGATGTTCCCATGTGTCTGCTGACCTAATCCTTCTAGATGTAAATGATCATGAACAGTATTCTATCACACACTTGACTTGTGCCTTGTGGCCAGTTTTCGATTTCAGCAGCCAAGTTACTTATTGTAGAATTCCAAACCTCAGACCTCTGGGTGGCATGGTGGCACAGTGGTTAGCACTGCTGCCTCACAGCGCCAGAGACCTGGATTCAATTCCTGACTCAGGCGACTGACTGTGTGGAGTTTGCACATTCTCCCCGTGTCTGCGTGGGTTTCCTCCGGGTGCTCCGGTTTCCTCCCACAGTCCAAAGATGTGCAGGTCAGGTGAATTGGCCATGCTAAATTGCCCGTAGTGTTAGATAGGGGGGTAAATGTAGGGGAATGGGTGGGTTGTGCTTCGGCGGGTCGGTGTGGATTTGTTGGGCCGAAGGGCCTGTTTCCACACTGTAAGTAATCTAAACCTCTCTTGAACCTATTCTATTTATATGGCGGGTCCAAGTTAGTTTCTGGTCAACTGTAACCCCCAGGATGTTGATTGTGTTGGATTCAGTGATGATAATGTAATTTTAAAAACCAAAGGAAATTACTTAAGTTGTCTCCAATTGGAGATGGTCATTGCCTTGCATTTGTGTGGTATGCATGTTACTCGCAACTTTTCAATGTATTGTGAAACCTCTTTCTCTTCCTCTTACAGCAAACCTGATGACTATTATGATTCTCTTCCGAAGAAACTGTGGCCTTTCCAAGTGCATCTCAGTTTACATGCTGGGCATGGCAATAACAGACCTACTGGTCATTATTGATGATATAATTGTGTATTGGATTTTCTCTCATCACTTTCCACTTTCATTCCTGTCCCTCACTCTTGTGTGTAAGGTCATCATATATATGAAAGCTGCAGCTTTTGATTTGTCTGTTTGGTGCGTGGTCTCCTTCACATTTGACCGATTTGTTGTGATCTGTTGCCAGAAGTTTAAAACAAAGTACTGTACTGAAAGAACGGCAATCACAGTTATAACAACACTCACCATCCTAATCTTGCCAAAGGAATTACCAATTTTGTTTGCATATGAGCCTCAGCAAATAATTAACCAAGTGCAATGGGGCTGCAGGTCAAGTGCTACTTTTTTTTCTTCATCTGCAGGTATTGCGTTTGTTTGGTTTTACAGCACCTGGGTCTTCTGGCTTCCTATTACACTGATTGTCTTGTTTAATTCTCTAACCATCCGACGTATTTTAGTGTCTAATAGAACCCGCACCGAACTCCGTCAACACAAGACTGAGAATGAGAGAGATTCACAGGTGGAGAATCGAAGGAAATCCATTATTTTATTGTTTTCTGTATCATTCAGTTTTATATTGCTTTGGTTAACACATTCAGTGAACTTAGGAATAACCAGGTTGACAGAAACTAATTATTACCATGGTGACAGGACAAGTCCTGCATACATTGCCTCTGAAACTGGATATTTCCTCATGTATTTGAGTTGCTTTCAAAACCCATGTATTTATGCAGCGACCCAGAGAAAATTCAGAGAAGAGATGAAAAATGTATTAAAATCGCCATGGATGCCATTTTAAAGTTTACTTGGAATAAAAGGATAAAAAGGAATCTAGTCTTGCAAAGAGCTCTCCACAATGAAGTTTCAACTCCAAACAATTTTCCATTGTAGGATATCCTTTCTGGGAAAGGGGGCATTTTTCACAAACATTTCTTCACTCTGGATGAAGGAACTGAGGAGCAGGAGAGTCGATCCTTTATCAGTCCTGACAAAGAGTCCTGTCTGAAACGTCCACTCTCTTGCTCCTGTAATGCTGCTTGACCTGCTGTGCTTTTTCCAGCTCCATATTTTATCAACTCTGACTTTCCAGCATCTGTAGTCCTCACTATCTTCAAGCTTAAGGAACTGAGGGCATTGTTGCTAGTTTGCAGATGAAACAAAGATAAGTGGGTGGTAAAGTTCTTGAGAAGATTTGTAGCTCGGGTTGTGGATGAAGTTGTGGATTCGTTTGCCAAGCCAGTGCGTTTTTCTGCAAATGTTTGTCTACCTCACTAGGTGACATCATCAGTGCATCTTTGTGAAGGTGTTGGTGCTCAGTCCCCCCTGGTATTTATGTCTCTCTGGTTGTTGGTACTTCTGGTTCTATATCTGAGTGGTTTGTATATGGGGTCCAGTTCAATGTGTCCATTGATTGAGTTGTGGTTGGATTGTGTGACATCAAGGAATTCTCTGGCATGTCTCTGTTTTGCCTGTGATTAGATTACAGTAGATTAGATGACTTTACAGTGTGTAAACAGGCCCTTCGGCCCAACAAATGCACACCGGCCCACCAAAGCACAACCCACCCATTTACATTTACCCCTTACTAGGATGTTTGCCTTGTCCCAGTTGAATTTGTGTCCTTTGTTGTCTGTGTGGTTGAAAATGAGAGAGGACTTGTCATGTTTGGTGGTGAGCCAATGTTTGTGCACTCGTATGGTCAGTTTTCTTCTGGTTTGGCCTATGTAGTGTTTTTCACAGTCTTTGTAGTGTATCATGTAGATAACATTGATTTTGTTGGATGTGGGTGTTGGGTCTTTAATGTTTGTGATGAGCTGATGGAAGGTGTTTACTGGTTTGTGGGCTCCGTTTCGCAGAGGTCTGAGTAGTCAGGTAGTTATCTCTGTTATGTCTTTGTGTTGTATGGTTGCTATTGTGTCTGGTCATGTAGTGTTTTCTTCTTTGGATTTGTCCAGTGAGTACTGGAGGAGAGTGCTCTTGGGGTACCCATTTCATTCAAATTCTTTGAATAGGAGGTCCTTTCTGGAGATCTGGGTTGCTGCACTGTGTCCTTTCTGCTTAAATAATGTTCTAATGCAGCTCCATTTGTGTGTTTTGGGGTGGTTGCTGTTACACTATACCATGGAGATCTGTAAGTGAGGTCATACACTTTGGTAGGAAAAAATAGAGGTGGAGACTATTTTTTAAATAGGGAAAGGTTTAGGATATCTGAAACACAAAGGGACTTAGGACTTCTGGCTCAGGATTCTCTGAATGTTAATGTGCAGGTTCAGTTGGCAGTTAGGAAGGCAAATGCAATGTAGCATTTGTTTCGAGATGGCTTCAGTATGAGAGCAGAGATGTATTGCTGAGGCTGTTTAAGGCTCTGGCCAGATGGCATTTGAAATATTGCAAACAGTTTTGGACCCTATATCTAAGGATGCATGTGCTGGCCTTGGAGGATATCCAGACACTGTTCACAAGAATGATTCAGATATGTCTGAAACAGAGAGATTGATGATTCCATCCCCTATTCACATTCTGATGAATGGTCGAGGAGTTATTGATTATTTGATCGTTGGGACTGGTCAGTATTTATTTAATTGGACCATGTATTCATTAATGAGGGCTGGACTCTATTGATTTTAAAGACAGTAGGAAATGGCCTAGTTTGTTTGTTGATTTATTGTTGAAGGATTGGGGATTTACTTATTGTGAAAACCATTGGGAATGACCAGGGTTCATTTAGAAAGACCATTGATTTATTTTGAGGATCTCAGGAGTTTATGGATTTAAAAAGGAACGAATCGTTCTTATGTGCAGTGTACTTCCTGAGGAAGTGACGTGTACAGGTACGGCTGGAAAGTTTAAAAGATATTTGGATAATTTTGTGAATAGGAAAGGTGTAGAGGGAATGGGCCAGGAGCTGGCAGGTGGGGCTATAGTTAGACCAAAGAATTATTTCTGCGCTATGTAACTTTATGATTCTAAAACATTGGAAATTGCCCTGGTGTCTCTCCTCCCAGCAGTGACACACTTCTCTCCCTTTTTACAAAGTAAAACAGAAAACTGCAAATCTATTGGATTAACAATCCATTTCTCGAGAGATTTGTGTTTCCTGAACTATTACGTGTAGTTTCCCTTCCTGACAAATACTGCAGCATATTCTCCGTCTGTCCAGCAGTTCCTCTTTATTTGCCATTTTGTTTCACTCTTCCTCTATTGTAGCCTTTCACAAGTTTTCCTCCAATAAAGTACCTGAGGACTGGAGAGAAGCAAATGTAATTCCTCTCTTCAAGAAAGGAATTAGGGAAATCCCCGGCAATTACAGACCAGTCAGTCTCACGTCTGTCGTCTGCAAGGTGTTAGAAAGGATTCTGAGGGATAGGATTTATGACCATCTGGAAGAGCATGGCTTGATTAAATGCAGTCAACACGGCTTTGTGAGGGGCAGGTCATGCCTCACAAACCTTTATCGAGTTCTTTGAGGATGTGACTAGAAACGTTGATGAGGGTCGAGCTGTGGATATGGTAAATACGGACTTCAGTAAGGCATTTGATAATGTTCCCCATTGTAGGCTCATTCAGAAGGTCAGGAGGAATGGGATACAGGGGAACATAGCTGTCTGGATACAGAATTGGCTGGCCAACAGAAGACAGTGAGTGGTAGTAGAAGGAAAATATTCTGCCTGGAAGTCAGTGGTGAGTGGTGTTCCACAGGGATCTGTCCTTGGGCCTCTACTGTTTGTAATTTTTATTAATGACTTGGATGAGGGGATTGAAGGATGGGCCAGCAAGTTTGCAGACGACACAAAGGTTGGAGGTGTCGTTGACAGTATAGAGGGCTGTTGTAGGCTGCAGCGGGACATTGACAGGTGGCAGATGGAGTTCAGCCTGGATAAATGCGAGGTGATGCATTTTGGAAGGTCAAATTTGAAAGCTGAGTACAGGATTAAGGATAGGATTCTTGGCAGTGTGGAGGAACAGAGGGATCTTGGTGTGCAGGTACATAGATCCCTTGAAATGGCTACCCAAGTGGACAGGTTTGTTAAGAAAGCATATGGTGTTTTGGCATTCATTAACAGGGGATTGAGGTTAAGAGTCATGAGATCTTGTTGCAGCTCTATAAAACTTTAGTTAGACCGCACTTGGACTACTATGTCCAGTTTTGGTCACCCGATTATAGGAAAGATGTGGATGCTTTGGAGAGGGTTCAGAGGAGGTTTACTAGAATGCTGCCTGGACTGGAGGTTATGAAGGGAGGTTGACTGAGCTCGGACTTTTTTCATTGGAGAAAAGGAGGAGGAGAGGGGACCTAATTGAGGTATACAAGATAATGAGAGGCATAGATAGAGTTGAAAGCCAGTGACTATTTCCAAGGGCAGAAATGACTAACATGAGGGGTCATAGTTTTAAGCTGGTTGGAGGAAAGTATAGAGGGGATGTCAGAGGCGGGTTCTTTACACAGAGTTGTGAGAGCATGGAATGTGTTGCCAGCAGCAGTTGTGGAAGTGAGGTCACTGGGGACATTTAAGAGACTGATGGTCACAGAAATTTGAGGATGCATACATGAGGATCAGTGGTCGGCACAACATCGTGGGCTGAAGGGCCTGTTCTGTGCTGTACTGTTTTATGTTCTAAAACTTCAAGGGTTGTCGTCAAATTTTCTTGCTGTTAGTGCTATTGATTTATTTCAGATAATGAGCAATCAAACAAAAATGCTGCATTGTGTCCATGAAAAGGTGGCAGGGGGCATAATAAGAACCATCAAGTCAGTAAAGGCAATCCTTTATTACTTCTCAATTCTCCTATTTCACTGCAAAATTTCCAACATTGGAGCAACAGAAAATATAATCAGCAACTATTGCTCAAATTACACATCAGCTTGTTTCTATATGCAATCAATATGTAGCGAAAGAGGTATTGTGATGAGCATAGCTGGGGGACCTCTAAGTAGTTAACCAGGATTGATGCCTGGCCGTTGCAATCTGCTGTTTTTCAATCACTCAACAACAAAAGGCAAATACGAAATAAAGAATTGTATTTCTACAGCATCTTTCATGACACAGGGTGTGTCAGCCTGTACATTGTGCTCAAATCTCTGGAGTGGGACCATGACCTTCAAAATGAGAATATGCCTGGAACGATTAATGTGTCAGGTCCATGCAAGGTGGAAATAAATTGGAGTCACAACGGAATTCCTAATTTTTCATTTTATTTCGAATTAAATGTTTTTGTATTTCATTCCTTTCGACATTAAACTCTGTGCAGTTTTTCGCAAAAACTAAACTATGACAAGTAAAATTGTGAATGGGCCGTTCATAAATATCCAAATACTTATTTTTCAATCTAAATGTGTTCCAAACTGAGTGTGGAGTGAACAGAAATAATCTGTTTGCTCACGTGAGCGGCTTCATTAACCCTGACAGACTCTGATGTGGATGTGCTGGTTTTGGACTGGGGTGGACAAAGTTAATAATCACACAACACAGGTTATTTGATTCCCTAATCTGCATGGAAACAGACTCTTTGGCCCAACAAGTCCACATCGACCCTCTAAAGAGTAACCCACCCAGACCCATTTCCCTCTGAGTAATACACCTAGCCTATGGGCAATTTAGCATGACCAATTCACCTAACCTAGATATCCTTGGACAGTGAGAAGAAACTGGAGCATCCAGAGGGGACCCACACAGATACAGGGAGAATGTGCAAACTTCACACAGAGTGTCTGCCCGAGGTTGGAATCAAACCTAGGACCCCACTGCTGTGAGGCAGCAGTGCTAACCACTGAGCCACCGGGCCGACCACCATGACACCTTTACTTGGAAGTACCAGCTTTCACATTGCTGCTCCTTCATCAGGTGGGGCAAGATCATAGGGCACAGAATTTATATTAAAAGATCAACATGTCATACAACGGATGCGATATATTGAACAAACCTAGATTGCTGTTAAGTCTTTAATCAACTGAGATGGGTTACAAGTTTCAATTCATTAATATGTAAATACAGATGTGAGGTTAGAGTCTGTCTGTATTCCAACCTTGAGTCAGACCGGTTCTATTTCCAAAGTAGGAATGGATAAAATGTCACCACCCAACACCTGGAGGAAGAACACCTCATCTTTCGCCTCAGAACCCTTCAACCCCAGGAAACCAATGTGGACTTCACCAGTTTCCTCATTTACCCTCCTCCCACCTTACCCCAGTTCCAACCTTCCAGCTCAGCACCATCCTCATCACCTGTCCCACCTATCAATCTCCTTCCCACCTATCCGCTCTACCCACCTCTCCGACCATCCATCTATTGCACTCCCAGCTATCTTCTCCCCAGTCTCAAACCCTCCCATTTATTTCTCCACCCCCAAGGCTTCCATCTTCATTCCTGATGAATGGCTCCTGCCTGAAATGTCAGTTTTCCTGCTCCTCAGATGCTGCCTGACCTGCTGTGCATTTTCAGCACCATTCTAGTCTTGAATCCTCAATCGTCAACATCTTAGGGTGACCATTGACCAGAAACGGAATGGACGAACCATAGAAATACAGTGAGGACAGGGCTGATCAGAAGCTTGGAATACTGCAGCAAGTAACTCACTGCTTGACTTCTCAAAGCATGTCCACTGTCTGCAAGCACAAGACAGCTGTATGGTGGAATACTCCCCTAGCTGAGTGATAACAAAAGTTAAAAGGCTTGACACCATCGGGGATAAAATAATTCACTTGATTGCCACCACGTACATTCTATTTTCACCTCTGACTCTCAGTAGGAACAATATGTACCAACTATACATACATTGCAGAAATTCACCAAAGTTTCTCAGACATAATGGCCTAACCCACAATCACCTAGAAGGACAAGGGCAGAAGATACATGGGATCACCACACATTGCAATCTTCCTTCCAAGCCAATTACCATCCTGTTTTGGAAATATATGGTCATTCCTTTAAAGTCCTTCATTACAGTATTGTTAGAGTATGTAAAGCACATGAATAGCAACAGTTGAAGAAAGCAATTCATCAACACACAGTCACAGGGCTATTAGAGATATACAAGAAGCAAACAGATCCTTCAGTCTAACTTGTCTATACCAACCAGGTATCCCACATAAATCTAGTCCCATTTGCCAGCAAGCACATTCTCAACAGACACAAGGGATGATCAATAAATGCCTACCCAGCCAGCAATTGGTTATGATTAATGGTGAACACTGGGTTTTCGGTTTTGTGAGTGTAAGTTGGTTGGGTGCAGGCAGTACCTTGCTTGTTGTGAAGAGCTGGTGATATGCTGTTTGGAACAACCTCTCAGTCTTTCAGAGGCATGGCCAAATACATAGCATCATATCAACACTGACATTCATACACCAGATTACTCACATGGTTCAAAGATAGGAGCGATTTATAGCCGCATGGGCCAAACAATAATTTGATCTTGGACGCAGTAACTAGACTCATCATTAGGTTTCAGGCTTAAAACTGAATTCAACAAAAGGGTGGATTTGTTAATTGGACAATCAAGGATTTATGATCTTCAAGAATAAGACTTTGCTGTTAATGGTCAATACAATATTGAAAACATTTGCATGAAATTTCTCTCTCGAGTCACACACAAGGATGTTGGCTGGGATCATGCTGACTGTTAACATAGGTGCACAATTCTGTTTGGACATTGGTATTGTGGAGCTGACACACACTGGATATGGTTGGTGAGAGATTCAATGCAAGGCTCAGGCTTGGAGGGCCGAAGGGCATGTTCTTGGGCTGTAATTTTTTTTTGTTCTTTTTTGTTCTTTGTGACATGTGGCGCAGTATTCCATCACATTTGTAACACCTTCATTCAGGATCTGGTCCAGAGCACAGAATTACAGAGCTTATGTAGCACAATAAATGTCATCAATGTAGCTGAACTTGTGAGGTGATCTGAATTGAACCCAAACTATTGGTATCGCCCTGCTCTGTAAACCAACAATCCAGCCAACTTAACTAACCTAATTCCCAGTCCAAAAGCACATAGCTGCTAGACTGGGGCTGCAGCAGGGAATGAGGGAATCAACAAATGGAAAAAAAATCATTGACTGCATGGTCACCAATCTGCCATTGGCAGGTCCTTTGTATAAATGATGAAAATTGCTCTGAGCCTTATGCTCGTCCATTGGTCAGTCTGCTTCATGTACCTCCCCCTTGTTCAAGGACATCTCTAAATTGTCAAAGTTGTTGTGAGGGAATGTGTGAATAATGTTCAGTTCCAGTTTGGCAGCTGTCTGGACAGATTTAGGAGCTGATCACTCTTTACTGAAAGTGTCAGTGTGGTCGAGCAAGAGTATATTTGAATTCAGGCCTTTTTGACAATGTTGTTGATGTATGTGGTAGTGCAAAGGTCATGTATTTACTGATCTGAACAGGAATCAGCTGTTTACTGTGATTATGGAACTGAACAATAATCAGCTGGTTACTATAGTTTCTAAATTGAGCAATAATTAGGTGTGCACTCCAATTACTGAAGTGAACAATAATTAAATTATTGTCAACTGAAAAAACAAGTTGGTTTGGCTTTATTTTAAGATTCAAAGAACTAAGGAGGTGTTCACTCTTTATTGTATAAAATTTAAAACTGACCTGCAGGGTGGCACAGTGGTTACCACTGCTGTCTCACAGTACCAGGGTCCCCAGGTTCGATTCCAGCCTTGGACAACTGTCTGTGTGGGTTTCCTTCCATAGTCCAAAGATGGGCAGGCCAGGTGAATTGGCCATGCTAAATTGCCTGTAGTGTTACGTGCATCATTCAGAGGGAAATGGGTCTGGGTGGGTTACTCTTTGGAGGGTTGGTGTGGACTGGTTGGGCTGAAGGGCCTGTTTCTGCACTGTAGGGAATCTAATTTCTGTATTTCTCACAAAGTAATCCAACAATTGAACATTGTCACAGTCATGAGATCCCACTTTACAGACAACACTCTGATCATCGCAGGACAGAAAAAAAATCATTGACTGCATTGTCACCAACCTGCCAGCCACACATTTTATCGACACTGCACCATAGTGTGAGGTACTATCTCTGTGCTAAATGGAGCAGATCTCAAACAGATTTAGCAACTCATGGCTCGGTGTCCATGAGGTTCAGTGTGCCATCAGCAGCAATGGAATTACACTTTGTATGATTCATAGACAATCTGCCTGACAGAACCGACTGGGGTATAGGGAGGGCTAGGGCTTCAGTCCCTGCATTGTTGGAGACTGAGGAGTGACCTTATAGGGATTCATAAAATCAGAAGGGGCATTGATAGAATGAATAGACAAAATCTTTTTCCTAAGGTCAGGGAGCCAACATTAGAAGGCATAGGTTTAAGGTGAGAGCAGAAAGATTTAAAAGAGATCTGAGGGGCAACATTTTTGTGTGTATGGAATGATCTGCTGGAGGAAATGGTGGGAGTGGGTACAAATACAACATTTAAAAGGCATCTGGATGGGAACTTGCAAAGAAATGATTTATCAAGACATAGAGGCATAGAGATGTACAGCATGGAAACAGTAGAGAAATATGGGACACCTGTTGGTCAATGGGACTATGTCAGATTGAGATGTCTGGTCAGTGTGGACAAGGTGTTTCCATGCTGTATAAATCTCTGACTCTATCCCTTCCATTACCATCAAGCTAGAGATTCAACCCTGGTTCAATGAGGAGTATAAAAGGGCATGTAAAGAGCAGCACTGAATATCAGTATATGGCGGGGGGCAACCTGGTGAAGCTGAAAAAGAGCTGAAAATGTATTGCTGGAAAAGCGCACCAGGGCAGGCAGCATCCAAGGAGCAGGAGAATTGACGTTTCGGGCATGAGCCCTTCTTCAGGAATTCATGCCCGAAACATTGATTCTCCTGCTTTTTGGATGCTGCCTGACCTGCTACGCTTTTCCAGCAACACATTTTCAGCTCTGATCTCCAGCATCTGCAGTCCTCACTTTCTCCAAGCTGAAAAAGAGGACCAGTTGTGTTCTCAATAAATGATAGACAGAGCTAAATGATCACACAACCAAAGAAACCCTGTTTTCTCCCCAATGATGCAGACAGGCTTGCTGTTTTTTGCCAGTAATTTCTGTTTTTGCATCAGATCTAAGCTCTGCACCCTTGCCACACTTAGTCATAAAGATGGTGGACAATTAAACAAGCCATTTGATGAGAAGGCTGCTCTCCAACTATTAAATCCTCAGTTATGCAAGAGCCCAGCACATCAGTGCAAAAGATAAGGTTGACTCTTCCACCAAAAATGCAGAGGAGGTGATCCATTTCAGCCTCCTCCCGACGTTCCCACATTCACAGATATCAGTCTACTGCCAATTCAACTCACTCCACCTGACACTACAGAATGACTGGAGGCATCAGATACTGCAAAGTTTGTGAGTCTTGACAATATCAGTCTCTAAATATTGTCACATGCCTAGCAAAGGTGTTCCAGTGCAGCTACAGTGCTGGAATGTACCCAAAATGTATAAAATTACTCAAGAATGTTCTACAAGGCAAATCTGATGTGTTCAATTAATAATTCATCTGTCCATTGTTTCATGTGAAAATGTGGAGGAAGGTGTTGTCGACAGTGTTATAATGCAACACCCGGTTGACAATAACCTGCTCACTGATGCCCAGTTTGGATTCTGCCCCTCAGTCAATTACTGCCTTTGTTCAAAGAAGCTGAACTCCAGAGGAGAAGTGAGAGTGACTACCCTTAACATCAAGCCATCATTTGACCAAGTATGACATTAGGATACCAAGTTAAATCATAATCAATGAGAATCCAGAGAAAACTGGTTGCAGTAATAACTAGCAAGAAGGAAGATGGTTGTTGTTGTTAGTGTCAGTGGTCCAAGTTCGAGAACATCTCTGCAGGAGTTTCTCAGGGAATGTATCCTCAGTCTATCCTTCTTCAGCTGCTTCATGAATGACCTTCACTCCTCCGTAATATCGGAAGTAGAAGTGTTCACTAATGGCTGCACAATGTTCAGCATCATTGAAAGCTCCTCAAGTAATGAAACAGTCCGGGTCCAAATGCATCAAGACTGGACAACACCAGGCTTGGAATCTCAAGTACACTTGTACTGCACAAGTGCCAATCATAAAATCCCTAAAGTGTGGAATTTGGCCCATTAAGTCCACACCAACGCTGCAAATAGTATGCCAGCCAGACCCACCCCATGCCTAAATTCTGACAATAACATCATATGGTTTTATAATTGACAAGAAACTGAACTGGGCTTGCTCAGCAGAGGCCTCACCTTCATTCCCCTACGCTCTTGGATTAATGAGGTCAACACGTGGTGAGACATCGAACAATTCTTCCACCGCCTTTGCCTCCCCGCCTACTTCTTCAACCAGGATTCTCGCCCACCCTCTGACGACCCCTTCTCCCGCCTCCAACACACCCCATCCACCTGGACATTGTGCTGGTCTCTTACCTGCCCTCGATCTCTTCATAGCCAACTGCCGCCGCGACATTAATCGCCTCAACCTGTCCACCCCTCTCACCCACTCCAACCACTCACCCTCGGAACATGCAGCCCTCCACTCCCTCCGTTCCAACCCCAACCTCACTATCAAACCGGCAGACAAGGGAGGCGCGGTAGTAGTTTGGCGCACCGACCTTTACACCGCTGAGGCTAAACGCCAGCTCACGGACACCTCCTCCCCATGACCGCACCTCTCACCACGAAACCATCATCTCCCAGACCATCCATAACCTCATCACCTCAGGGGATCTCCCATCCACCGTCCCCAACCTCATAGTCCCACAACCCCGCACCGCCCTTTTCTATCACCTTCCCAAAATCCACAAACCTGACTGCCCCGGCCGACCCAATGTGTCAGCCTGCTCCTGCCCAACCGAACTCATCTCTGCATATCTGGACACAGTCCTGTCCCCCTTAGTCCAAGAACTCCCCACCTACGTTCGCGACACCACCCACGCCCTCCATCTCCTCCATGATTTTTGCTTCCCCGGTTCCCAATGCCTTATCTTCACCATGGACATCCAGTCCCTGTACACCTCCATCCACCATCACAAAGGACTCAAAGCCCTCCGCTTCTTCATCTCCCGCCGAACCAACCAGTACCCTTCCACTGACACCCTCCTTTGAATGACTGAACTGGTCCTCACCCTGAACAACTTCTCTTTCGAATCCTCCCACTTCCTCCAAACCAAAGGAGTAGCCATGGGCACCCGCATGGGCCCCACCTATGCCTGCCTCTTCGTAGGATATGTGGAACAGTCCATCTTCCGCAGCTACACTGGCACCACCCTCCACCTTTTCCTCCGCTACATCGATGACTGTATTGGCGCTGCCTCGTGCTCCCACGAGGAGGTTGAACAGTTCATCCACTTTACCAACACCTTCCACCCCGACCTCAAATTTATCTGGACCATCTCAGACTCCTTCCTCCCCTTCCTAGACCTCTCCATTTCTATCTCGGGCGACTGAATCAACACTGACATTTACTATAAACTGACCGACTCCCACAGCTACCTAGACTACACCTCCTCCCACCCTGCCCCCTGTAAAAACGCCATCGCATATTCCCAATTCCTTCGTCTCTGCCACATCTGCTCCCAGGAGGACCAGTTCCAATACCGTACAACCCAGATGGCCTCCTTCTTCAAAGACCACAATTTCCCCCCAGACGTGATCAACGATGCTCTCCTCCACATCTCCTCCACTTCCCGCTCCTCTGCCCTTGAGCCCTCCACCCCTCCAATCGCCACCAGGACAGAACTCCACTGGTCCTCACCTACCACCCCACCAACCTCCATATACATCGTATCATCTGTCGTGATTTCCACCACCTCCAAACGGACCCCACCATCAGGGATATATTTCCCTCCCCTCCCCTATCAGCATTCCGAAAAGACCACTCCCTCCGTGACTCCCTCGTCAGGTCCACACCCCCCACCAATCCAACCTCCACTCCCAGCATCTTCCCCTGCAACCGCAAGAAATGCAAAACTTGCGCCTACACCTCCCCCCCGCCCCTTACTTCCCTCCAAGGCCCCAAGGGATCCTTCCATATCTACCACAAATTCACCTACACCTCCACACACATCATTTACTGCATCTGCTGCACCTGATGTGGCCTCCTGTATATTGGGGAGACAGGCCACCTACTTGTGGAACGTTTCAGAGAACAACTCTGGGACACCCGGACCAACCAACCCAACCACCCCGTGGCTCAACACTTCAACTCCCCCTCCCACTCCACCAAGTACACGCAGGTCTTTGGACTCCTCCATCGCCAGACCATAGCAACACGACGGTTGGAGGAAGAGCGCCTCATCTTCCGCCTCGGAACCATCCAACCACAAGTGATGAACTCAGATTTCTCCAGTTTCATCATTTCCCGTCCCCCCACCTTGTCTCAGGTCCAACCCTCAAACTCAGCACCACCTTCCTAACCTGCAATCTTCTTCCTGACCTCTCCGCCCCCATCCCCACTGCGACCAATCACCCTCACCTTAACCTCCTTCCACCTATCGCATTTCCAATGCCCCTCCCCCAAGTCCCTCCTCCCTACCTTTTATCTTAGCCTGCTGGGCACACTTTCCTCATTCCTGAAGAAGGGCTCATGCCTGAAACATCGATTGTCCTGCTCCTTGGATGCTGCCTGACCTGCTGCGCTTTTCCAGCAACACATTTTCAGCTCTGATCTCCAGCATCTGCAGACCTCACTTTCCCCTTGCCATATATCTGCCATAAGCAGATCAGCGACTAAGTCTCTTGCAGTAAATAACTCACCTCCTGACTCCCAAAATTCTGTTAACCATATGTTTAGTGGAATACTCCACTTGCCTGGATGAGTGCAGCTCCAACAACACTCAATTCCATGCAGGAAGCTTGACACCATGCAGGACAAACAGTCCAATTGATTGGCACCCCATCCACAAAATTCACTCCTTGCACCACCGAGGCACAGGAGTAGCAAAGTGGACCATATGCAAGATACACCACACAGATTTACCAAAACTATAAAGGAAGTACTTTCCAAACAATAACAAATGGAAGGGCAGGGACAGCAGATGAATGGGAAGGTTATACATGGAACCAGTGGTCAAACCTGGTTAAACAAAGAATGCAGGAGGGCATTCACCAGGCATATCTAAAAGCAAGGTGTCAACCTGGTGAAGCTGCAACACAGAAATACTTGCATTTCAAAACAATAAGAACCAACTGATCGTGGGTGATTCCACAACCTATGGATTAAACATAAGCTCTGCAACTGTTGATTTTGCTGGCTGCTTTTCCGGTGCTGTAGACTGAGTCAATGGATGGAAGATTGTTTCCGTGATGGACTGGGCTGTGTTCATGACTCTCTGTAATTTCTCACAGTATTGGGCCGAGCAGTTGCCAAATCAAGCTGTGATGCATCTGGATAGAATGCTTTCTGTTGAGTGTTTTTACGAATTGGTCAGAGTCATAGTCGAAATACCAGATTTCCTCAGCTTTCTGAGGGAGTGGGAGGTATTCTTCCTGTGGTGTAGTGTTAGACTGGACCAGTTGTGACTTAAACAACAGTTTCTAAAATTCCAGCATATTCTCCATGTTCTTTTATTTGATGCCTTGGCTAATAAAGCAAGTAGGTAAAAACAATAACTGCAGATGCTGGAAACCAAATACTTGATTAGTGGTGCTGGAAGAGCACAGCAGTTCAGGCAGCATCCAACGAGCAGCGAAATCGACGTTTCGGGCAAAAGCCCTTCATCCGCCGACATTTCCGCCACCTCCAAAAGACCCCACCACCAGGGATATATTTCCCTCCCCACCCCTTTCCGCCTTCCGCAAAGACCGTTCCCTCTGTGATGACCTGGTCAGGTCCACACCCCCCTACGGCCCACCCTCTCATTCTGGCACTTTCCCCTGCCACCGCAGGAACTGTAAAACCTGCGCCCACACCTCCTCCCTCACCTCTATCCAAGGCCCTAAAGGAGCCTTCCACATCCATCAAAGTTTTACCTGCACATTCACTAATATCATTTATTGTATCCGTTGCTCCTGATGTGGTCTCCTTTACATTGGGGAGACTGGGCGCCTCCTAGCAGAGTGCTTTAGAGAACATCTCCGAGACACCCACACCAATCAACCAAACCGCCCCATGGCCCAACATTTCAACTTCCCCTCCCACTCTGCCCAGGACATGGAGGTCCTGGGCCTCCTTCACCGCTGCTCCCTCATCACCAGACGCCTGGAGGAAGAACGCCTCATCTTTCACCTTGGAACACTTCAACCCCAGGGCATCAATGTGGACTTCAACAGCTTCCTCATTTCCCCTTCCCCCACCTCTTCCTAGTTTCAAACTTCCAGCTCAGCACTGTCTCCTTGACTTGTCCGACCTGCCTATCTCCTTTTCCAGCTATCCACTCTATCCTCTCCTCCTTGACCTATCACCTTCATCTCCTCCCCCACTCACCCATTGTACTCTATGCTACTCTCTCCCCACCCCCACCCTTCTCTAGCTTATCTCTCCACGCTTCAGGCTCACTGCCTTTATTCCTGATGAAGGGCTTTTGCCCGAAATGTCGATTTCACTGCTCGTTGGATGCTGCCTGAACTGCTGTGCTCTTCCAGCACCACTAATCCAGTAATAAAGCAAGTCGGTCAGGCAGCATCTGAGGAGCAGGAAAATCAACGATGATTCCTGATGAAGGGTTTCTGCCTGAAACGTCAATTTTCCTGCTCTTCGGATGCTGCCTGACCTGCTGTGCTTTTCCAGCAACACACTCTCAACTCTGATCAACAGCATCTGCAGACCTCACTGATTCCTAATAAAACAAGTATCCAATCTGCCTTCTTAATCACTTTATCTATCTGCCCTGCACCTTCAGGGTCCTATGCATTGGAATACAAATTATCATTAATCTTGACTACTCTCCATGTTCCTACTGTTAAATGTGTAGTCCTTGTCAACCATATGTTTACAACCTTCCGCTCTTAGAGACGCACTATCGTCCTGTACACTTCACATGTGTCTAAGTCTGAGGCAGAGGATCTTGCCCTGGAGCTACATGAGAAAGAACAGGTCTACATCTCCAGACTTGGGGGACACAGGGAAGGATGTAGTGATTGACTCCAAATATTCACAACCCTCTGAGAAAAGAAATTCCTACCCGTCTCAGTCTTAAATTGGAGTTCCTTTATTCTGAGCAGTCTTAATCGGCATTCTGTCTATGATAAGAATGGTCTCTGTGAGGTGGGGGGACCAAAACTGCACACATTGATTCAGCAGTGGTCTCACCAAGCAGCT
This sequence comes from Chiloscyllium punctatum, assembly GCF_047496795.1. Classification (NCBI taxonomy): domain Eukaryota; kingdom Metazoa; phylum Chordata; class Chondrichthyes; order Orectolobiformes; family Hemiscylliidae; genus Chiloscyllium; species Chiloscyllium punctatum. Next base: position 67,114,765 of record NC_092756.1, on the reverse strand, counting down.
GTATAACTTTGAAAGTCCAATTGTATCAGAATGGTTCTTGACTCACCCTTGAGAGGGAATATTGCCTCAGCATCTGCCCTGTCAAACCTGTACTGAGTTCTATGAATTTTATGTGAAATCACTTCTTATACTTTTAATCTGCAGTGGAAAGAGTCCCAACTGTTTTAGCCTTTATTAATAAGACAATTTCTCCATACCATAGGGTCATAGAGATGTACAGCAGGGAAACAGACCATTCAGTCCAACTCATCCATGCCGACCAGATATCCCAACCCAATCTAGTCCCACCTGCCAGCACCCAGCCCATATCCCTCCAAACCCATCCTATTCATATACCCATTCAGATGCCTTTTAAATGTTGCAAACATACTAGCCTCCACCATTTCCTTTGGCAGTTTATTCCATACATGTACCATCCGCTACATGAAAACGTTATCCCTCGGGTGTCTTTTGTATCTTTCCCCTCACACCTGAAACCTATGCCCTCTAGTTCTGGATCGCCACCTCAGGGAACAGACTTTGTGTATTTATCTTAGCCATGCCCCTCATGATTTTACAAACCTCTATAAGGTCACACCTCAGTCTCTGACGGTCCAGGGAAAATAGCCCCAGCCTTTCAAACTCTCCCTATAGCTCAAATCCTCCAACCCTGGCAACATCATTGTAAATCTTTTCTGAACCCTTTCAAGTTTCATAACAACTTTCGGATAGGAAGGCGACCAGAATTGAGGAACCTTCCTAGTGCACTGTACATCCTCTGAACTGCCTTCAGTGAAATGATGTGCTCCTTTTCATAAGGGGACTAAAACTGCTCACAGTACTTCCAGATGTGGTCTCACAGTTACCCTCCAACCCTTGAAATAAGGGCCAACATTCTATTATCTTTCCCGATTACCTTCTGTCCCTCTGTGCTTGCTTTCTGTATTTCATGCACAATTCTGCACCCTCCAGTCCATTTGTGTTGCAGCTTTCTTCATTAAAATAATTTTTTTTTGTTCTCCCTTCCAAGATAAACACCTTCATATCTTCCCACATTATACACTATTTGCCCAACATTTTGCCTCTGACTTAAACTATCAAAATCTCTCTATGAATTGTTTGTATCTATCCCACAACCTTCTTTTTTACCTATCGTCTGCAATTGTGTCAACAAGTCATTCACTTCCTTGCTTCCAGCCATTAATACTGTACAGCTCCCACTTGCTCAGTCTTTCCACTTACCAGGGATGTGATGACCCTCAGGTTGAAACACCACCAACTGTCTCCCAATGATTATACATTTCTTATGAGCTGCTGTTTTCTTCAATATTTCCCTCTGAAGCAGAACCAGTCACCATTCTGTCTGATCCTCTTTCTAAACCTGCTTGGAATCTTGCCTTCATTGTGAACCAACACTGCCTGACTTGCAGCAAGCCATGAGGAAGATAAAGGGTATGTTGGCCCTCATTGGAAGAGGATTGAAGTTCCAAAGTTGGGATGCCTTGCTGAAGTTACACAGCTACATGGTGAGACCGTTCCTGGAGTATTGTGTGTAGTTTTGGTCTCCCTACCTCACAGAGGCCATGCTCACCGAGGACAGAATGCCCACTGAGACTCTTCTACCACTCAATAAGATCATTGTTGATCTGATCATCCTCAAATCCACTTTCCTGCCTTTTCCCAGTAACCCTGAATTCCCTTCCTCTCTGTCACAGCCTTGAATATTCCTAAGGACACAACCTCCACAGCCTGCTACTGTTAAGAATTCTGCAGGTTGACTCATTCTCCTCTGACAGAAGTAATTCCTTTTCCTGACTGCCTTAAATCTGAGATGACACCCGCTGGTTGTTGACTCTCTGACAACGTGAAACAACCTTTCTGAATCGAACCCGTTAAGTCCTTAAGAATCTTGTATGTTTCAATAAAGTTGACTGTTGTTCTTCTCAACTCCAATGAGTGTAAGGCCAACCTATTCAACCTCTCCTCATAAGACAGTCGCTCCATACCTGGAATCAGACTCATGAACCTTCTCAAAAGCAAAACGGGCAACTGGATCAGGGTTTATAGGTGAAATTCAAAGTGTGGTCCATTCCTCAGCCATTGACAGGCTCTACCTGAACCAGGTTTCCAAGTGGAAAAAGCAATGTTTGCAGACCTCCTGCTCAGCTGCTTAGGGCTCTGTCCCAGTCTCAGACTGTCCTTCAGGGCTTCACCGAAGATGTGAATCAGTCATGTTGCCACTGAGAATGGTTCCGCTAGTACTGTCTAAAATGTTGCACAGGCCACAGCGAGAGTATTGTGTGTATCCCTGGAATACCCATGATCGGAGGGATGTGATAACACTGGAGATGGGCAGAGGGGATTGACTGGCATGTTGCAGAGCTAAAGATATTCAATAATGGAGAGAGATTGGACATACTGGAGTTGTTTTCCTCAGAACAGAGGAGATTGAGTGGGGACATGATAGAAATGTATCAATGATGAGAGACATATCTAGGGTAGACAGGAAGAAACTATGCTCCTTGATGGATCCATCAATGACCAGAGTGACGCAGATTTACATGAAGGGGTGGTGGAGGCAGAAACCCTCATCACATTGAAGAGATATTTAGAGAAAAGTAATAGAGGGATCTTGGGAGTACAAGTCCATATCTCCGTGAAAGTGTCAACACCAGTGCATTTAGTGGTAAAGAAGGCCTTCAGCATGCTTGCCTTAATCAATAGGGGCATTGGGTCAGCCAGTCATGTTGCAGTGGTAAGAGACTTTAGTGAGGCCACATTCAATGTACTGCACGCAGTTCTGGTCACTGCACCAAGGGAAGGTTTTGGAGGCTTCATAGAGGCTGCAGAATTGATTTACCAGCATGTTGCCTGGCATTGGAATGCATTAGCTATAAAGAGAAGTTGGACAAACTTGGATTATTTTCATGAGAGCATTGGAGGCTGGGGGGCTAACTGGTAGCAGTACATAAAATTATGAGAGGCACGGATGGGATGTGTAGTTGCAGTCTTTATCCCAGGGTGGAAGTGCCAAATACTAGGGGATATAGGAGGAAGGTAAGGGCAAAGGTTTAAAGGAGATGTGCGAAGAAGGTATTTTTTACAAATGTTGTGACACGGCAGTTAACCCGTGTTAAACCAAACACACAGAAAAGCTCACCTTGCCTCATAATCTGTTATCTTAGTCTGAACTAGTATTACTCACAAGTCCTCTGACCTCTCCATCTACCTAGCCAATTTTTCAAGAGAAATAAAGAAGGCTTTGACATCTTTCTCATCAAAATGTGGCAGTGTTTTGATATATTTATGTATAGCACTATCTTCTCTCTTCATCTCCACTCTATTAAATTGACTTTCCTGATGAATTCACAACTTCTGAATTTCGGGTTCTCTCTCCTTTTCTCTTTCCTTTCTCTTTTTCTCTCCCCCTTTCTTCTCTCTTTCTCTTTCATCACTCTCTTTGTCTCTTTCTCTTTGCTCAGCTAAGAACTTTCTCACCCTTTTCCTCTCTCTCTCTCTTTTTCCTCTCTCTCTGTTTATCTTTCTATCTCCCTTTGTTTATCTTTCTCAATTTAAGTTTTTCTAACTCTACTGCACGTACCTGTTTCTCTGATACACCTAAGTGTTTGAGTAACTCCCTTCCAATTTCAGCTTTACCTTTGTCCTTGGTTAAACCTAAATCTAAATTCTTTGATAATTCTAAAAATATGGTCTTTCTCTATCCTTCTAAACTTCCTTGGCAAATCTGGGAATAATTTTCAAACCCCACAACTTCTTTAACAATTTTAACAGCCATTTCTCTCGCCCCTCATTTAACCAACCACAAGTAACCGAAATTAAACACTAATTAGGCAAGTGTTTAAATCTGCTGGGATCTTTTGTACCACAAAACTGTTCAAATCTGTCCAAATTTCAGACTGGATCTGTTTAAACCTGTTGAAAACCAGGACCGAGCCCCCACACTGTTACAACACAGCCGTGAACCCTTCTGCTAATTAAAGTAAACATACAGGAAAGCTCATCTCACCTCACCTCGTAATCTGTTAAAGTATGATTGACAGAGTGTTACCCAAATTCCACTGTTTAAAGAAAAATATCAATGTTATTCTTTAACTCTAAAAATGACCATTAAATAACGACTATTTACAACTTTATGCCTCCATTCTGTAACAATATACTGATCTAATAAAAGCCCCTATTAAAATTACATCAACTTAATTTTCAAATCTAGACAGTGGCTGTTGTCAGCATCTGTCTTCTTTTAGCTGAAGATCTCCCTGGGTCATCTTCAGTGTTTTGCTGCAAAGACGTTTCATACAGAAAAGGTATCTTTGATAGAGAGTGTTTTGAAGGAAAGTCTCTCGATAGATTGCAGGTTGCTCTCTCTCACTGGCTAACTTTAAAAATGCCAGCTTATTTATACCCCAAACATTGGATTGATGTTGTCAAAACAGTAAAACCAAATTCAATTTGGTTTTAGTAGCTTGGAGCATAGTTTAAACTGATTGGTTAAATTCAAACTTTTGTGAACAAAGCAGCCAAATGTTACATATTTTCAATTTTCCACTGCTAATCAGTCACATGACAGGTGCCTGCCATCTTTCACTGCTAAAGCAGATTTCATTCTCTCTTAAAGGTACAATACACATCTTAAACTTAGTAACACAAAGAGGATGGTTAGTGCCTGGAAGATGGTGCAAGAGTAGGTGGTTAAAGCAGTTACATTCCCAAAATTTAAAAACCATTTATATAGACACATGAACAGACTGAAAATTGAGGGATATGGACCACTTACAGCCAGATGAGATTAGAGTAGAGTAGCATCATGATCGTCACAGGCTTGGTGGCTGAATGACCTGTTCTTGTGTTGTAATGGTTTGTGTTTTCAATGTGCATTTGAGATACCAGGGGAGGCAATGCTGTGGGCCAAGCACTGGAAAATGGGATTAGATCATTGGGAAGGTGATGGCGTAGTGATCCTTTGCTGGATGGTTGACAATAGTCCCAGGTCATGTCTTGGGGACCTAGGTTCAAACCTGTCCTTGGCAGATGGTGTTTGAGCTGAAGCAATGAGGCAGAGGCTCATTAGAATCATCCGACGGAGACTTCTCAGGCCCAGCTCAGGCTGATAACTGCTCACTCAGGGAGTCTCTCATGTTTTATGCGATCCTGCAGTGCATTGGGACAGAAATTCAGGGCCAGAATTCAGAGGTTCCATTCTCATGTCAGACCAACAAGAACCACTGATGTGTGCTATGACAGCTACAAACAGCATGATGAAAGATCATAAAAAGCCTGCAACATTCCTCACAATTCACAACGGGTACAGTCAGTGGCCTGGTCCTTTAACACATTGAAGGTGGAGGCTATGCCCGATTTCGCTGTGAGATAATTAACTATCAGACCATCTGTTTGTACATATAACACACTCTGGTGCTCCTGCACTTACATGGTGGCTGGATGGTGACGAGCAATGATGGAGCAAGCATTGATTTTGCTGTTTGTGTCGCTGATGGTGGCAGAGCCCATCAGTGCTAATGGAGACAGGGAACCCTGGATCTTGGTGGGAGATAAGGATATCTAACAATGGAAATATTGAGCATGGAGAATGCTGGAGAAACCTCAAGCTGGTCTGGCAGTGTTCTGGGTGTGAGAGAAACACTGCTCACATTTCCAGTTCCATTTCTGAAGAAATTCTGAAGGACAGTCAGAGCAGACCAGAAACGTGAACTCTGTTTTTCTCTTTCTGTCTCTGCACAGATGCTGCCAGCCCTGCTGAGTCTCTCCATCAATGTCTGCTTTGGATTTACAACAACAAAGTATTTAGTCTTTAGTCTGTTGAGATGTGCAAGTGATGGGTGGAGGTTGGCTGGGGTGGGAGGTAGGGTAGACAAACAAATGAGGCCATTCAGCCTTCTCAATTGGTGCTGCTATTCCGCACATGTTTGTCTGCAATAGCTAGGCTTCATTATGGCATACATCTGAATTCTCTCTGGTTTCTCATCCCCTCTGTACTTCTGCAATCTCTCATTGTCTGAAAACACCTCAAGGAATCTGAGTCCCTCGGGGTCTGGAGTCATTCACAAGATATGAATCATTGCGGGTCAGCATGCTTTCAGCAGTCGCATTCCAATCTGCATTACATCTTATTATGTCTTGAATGTTGTCTATTTTATATTCTTCATTTGTAAATGGGTGTGAGTGAAGCATTCCAACATTTTTGTTGTCTACCACTAATCACCTGAAAGGCAGCTGAGAGAAGGCTACACATTACTTTGTGTCTGGAGTCACATAGAGTCCAGACCAAGTGAAAAACATAGTTCTCATTCCCTAACCTATATTCTGGAACTAGATGGACATTTAGGAAAACTGCTAGTTGTTACAGTTGCTTTTTTATGATTTTCTTTTTCCATTTCACATTTCACCAGCTGCTGTGTTGGCTCTGATATCTTGTGTTTCTGGATGATTATTCCAGTGAAATTAGCACCATGTTTCTACAACCGTCCTTAATCTTCAAGAAGAGGCAGTTTGTCTGACTAGAGATATTTTTAAGGGGAGAAAGAAGAACTGGGCACGAGCATTTATAGCTTTTGGACAAATTGTGGGTGGCACGGTGGCACAGTGGTTAGCACTGCTGCCTCACAGCGCCAGAGACCCGGATTCAATTCCCGCCTCAGGCAACTGTCTGTGTGGAGTTTGCACATTCTCCCTGTGTCTGCATGGGATTCCTCTGTGTGCTCCAGTTTCCTCCCACAGTCCAAAAATGTGCAGGTCAGGTGAATGTAGGGGAAGGGTTGCTCTTCGGAGGGTCAGTGTTTACTTGTTGGGCTGAAGGGGCTGTTTCCACACTGTTAGTAACCTAATCTAAAAAAAATAAAATTTTGTCTGTATCTATCATTAGATTTCATTTAACTGAAATCAACAGGCTAAGATGTGAAATTCCCATTTAAAGAGGGTTTGACAAGACCTCCCCGGGGAAATAGTTGGCCTTAGTTACTGAATGAAGCAGCTGAAAACAGCTCCCCTATAATTGGGTCAGATAGATCCTTTCTGTTGGGAACACATGAATCTTGTCAGTTACTGAGTGCACTTAGAGTCATAGAGATGTACAGCATGGAAACAGACCCTTTGGTCTAACTTGTCCATGTAGACCAGATATCCTGATCTAATTTAGTCCTATTTGCCAGCACTTGGCTCATATCCCTCTAAACCCTTCTTATTCGTACACCCATCCAGATGCTGTAAATGTATCAGCCTTCACTACTTCCTTTGGCAGGTCATTCCAGGAGGCCATGACTGCTTTTAGGGTAAGATTGTCTGATTTGGTCAGCGTTCAGTGACAGGACACTGCGATTGTGAGGAGCTATGTATGGGGAGTCAGACAGGAGGAGTACAGGAGCCTCATCTTTGGAAAAAGTGACTTGACCATGACACCAGAAGGAACAGAAAGCCAATCAAGTGGGCGAAACCAAATCAATGGAATTGTACTGGGGGCGGGGTCACAGGAATCAACATACTTTTCTGCAGCAAAAAATGCGAGTCCAGGAGGCTGTGTTCCATTCCCATGCTGGGTTTTAGGGCCGTTAATGAATTTGCAATGGGACAGACTGATTTTGCTGATCCATGTAGGTACAAACAACATAAACCAGGCAAGAAACAATGATCTGTCTCGTCACTGTCAGAAGCTCGGTGTTTAATTCAGAAGCTGAACCTCTGGACTAATATGTATGCCAAGTGTTAACCAGCACAGGGCCAATCAGATGAGGGAGTGACATTGGTGGCTCAAAGATTGCTGTAGGATAAACGGTCTCTGGTTCTCTCATCATGGAGACTGCCAGACCTGCTGTAGTTATATTTTAATTTTCCAGTGACAGCAATGTTTACCCTTTATGAATTTTCAGTTTTTTTTTACTCAGTGTCTCATTTGTGATACTAAAGATCCCATATGTTTACTATTTCTGCTTTCAGCAGATCTTGTCACATTAAAAGACATGAACACCAGGGTAACTCTATTCCTGTTTGCATTTAAAACTGTGTAGTTTCCTCTATGTTACCGCTCTTTAGTCTTTTATGCCAAACGTCATCACACCAATCTTCAGTCTGTTCAGTTGCCTCCGCCATAATATCCTGGTGATATTATTGTGAGCCAGAGTGTGCAACAATGCAGTTGATTGGTATCATCCTTACTCAATCCAAGCTTGATGCCAAAGAAAATGCTGTTGTTTTATTTTCTCAAAATTTGAATGACAATGTTACTTGTGTATAGAAAGACAACACAAATAAAATACACTCCCTTTCAAAAACATAACTCGGCTGCTATTTTTCTGTCTGCAAGTTACAGTAATTTATGATCACTCAGCATTTTTCTGTCCTAACACATTTTTTCTCCAGGGTGACCTTGAGCCACTTATTACAATAGGTTCAGTTTTTATCCATCCTCTTATCAAATAATTTGTGAATAACTTTGGATGGCTTCGTCTTGATTAATCTTTTTTTGTTTTATTTCGGTCACAATTGTTTGATTTTAAATCCACACTGACCTTCCTTAAACAAATGCGGCCTCTCCAGTTGATTTTGTGTTGATCTGTCCAGGTTAATTCCAAGTGTGCACAACACTGGTGTTAAGCTGACCTGCCTGCAGTCGTTAGAAATGAACTCTCATTGCACATTTGCGAAGGGCGTCACATTCTCATGTTGAGCCGTGATTTGTCGTTCTTTGAAGCAGAAGATATAATATGGTGCAGAGTTAGGCACAGAAATGCCGCTGGCCTCATCAGCTTTATCCTGTTTCCTTGTTCCTCCTCCTTCAATCAATGTGTTTTTCAGGGTCAAATTCAGAATTCCTGGAGCTCTGTAACTGGCCTGGAACAGTGTGTCAAAAGGACTACTGCAATCCACAAGAGGAGGTTTTCCCACTGCACTGCTACCCCAGGCTGGAATGCTGCAGACTGAGCAGACAACCCACAGTACAATGATGAGGTCCCACTGGCCCAGACTGTGCCTTCTCACTGAATGAAGGCATTCACCAGAAACACGTTAGGTCTGATGTTTGAACCTTGAATGCCTGACACTCTGTCACTTAATGTAGGCTGTACTCAGAAACAGAAATAAAATAACCTTTCTATCTGTGCTCTATCCCTCTTTCGGGTTGGTGACGATTCGCCACGGCAGATTTGCCGCCGATGATGATGATGATGATGATGATGAGCCACTGCCGGTTCTGTGCCAGCGTTTCTCCACTGGGGTCATAGAACATAGAACATAGAAGAATACAGCGCAGTACAGGCCCTTTGGCCCTTGATGTTGCACCGATCGAAGCCCACCTAACCTACACTAGCCCACTATCCTCCATATGGGCCTATCCAATGCCCGTTTAAATGCCCATAAAGAGGGAGAGTCCACCACTGCTCCTGGCAGGGCATTCCATGAACTCACCACTCGCTGAGTAAAGAATCTACCCCTAACATCTGTCCTATACCTACCACCCCTTAATTTAAAGCTATGCCCCCTCGTAATAGCTGACTCCATATGTGGAAAAAGGTTCTCATGGTCAACCCTATCTAACCCCCTAATCATCTTGTACACCTCTATCAAGTCACCCCTAAACCTTCTTTTCTCCAATGAAAACAGCCCCAAGTGCCTCAGCCTTTCCTCATATGATCTTCCTACCATACCAGGCAACATCCTGGTAAACCTCCTCTGCACCCATTCCAGTGCCACCACATCCTTCCTATAGTATGGCGACCAAAACTGCACACAATACTCCAGATGCGGCCGCATCAGAGTCTTATACAACTGCAGCATGACCTCAGGACTCCGGAACTCAATTCCTCTACCAATAAAAGCCAGTACGCCATATGCCTTCTTCACTGCACTATTTACCTGGGTGGCAACTTTCAGAGATCTGTGTACATGGACACCAAGATCCCTCTGCTCATCCACACTACCAAGTAGCCTATCATTAGCCCAGTAATCCATCTTTTTGTTACTCATACCAAAGTGAATCACCTCACACTTACCAACATTGAACTAACCTCTGGAGACTATTCGCCACCGGAAATATATGCATGTACTGATTGTGTTCCCTCCCGCCTGTTCTTTCATACTTCTCAGTCCCCTTTATTTATATAACAACATAGTACATATTGATAAAAAAAGAGGTAAAATAAACATCATTTTATCGGTTTATATATAAAAATGAGTTACAATCTTTATAATGGCAGCAAAATCTCGCATTAATATTAAACAATGAAATTTCAGTTATGCACTTAATAGTTATTCATTTAATAGTTATTCCTCTAAGATATTCCAATCTCTTTCGCCATATTCAAGAACAATTTTTTTTATTCTATCGTCTGCGTCTCGATACTTTTTGAGGTTTATTTGTGGTGGGTAGCCCGCTTTCAGCTGTTCCTTACATAAATCACGCCCCTTTTGCACTTTCATTAATGTTCTAATACATTTCCATATGGTTGGGTGGTAAGCTCCGAGTACAAAAGCAACTCCCCGCTGAGCGGCTTCAGGATGATTATTTGTGTGATCTTCATCGTTTATTGTTGTCTCATAGACCGACCACATATCATGGGGAAACAAAGGTGCCCTTCGGCTACTGCCACGTCTATATAATTAAATTCAAACCAATCTAGTATTGGTAGTAGTTCTTGAGGCAAAATAAATCTGAGAGTGCGTATACGTAGTTATCAAGGTCAGTGAGTGGCACAAAAGCCAATGCAATTATCATTTTTGCTTTTAAAGCATAATCAGGATCGATGTTGTATTGAGTTGCTCCAGCTGCAGCAATATGTCGATGCACACTTTGTGCCAAATGAAAGAAACAACCCTTGATTCTAACTTCAGGAAAACATTCTCTCATAGCACTGATAGCTGCCTGCTCAAAGTCACAATGGATATACTGTGGTCTGGGATTAAGTACCAAGGACTTCACCATTTCAAAATGCATACATACGTTGAACGCTGCTTATTTGGTAGAAGTACGTACAATATTGGATGAACCCCATCAAGTCTTTTTGCTAAAATACAACATACAATATGTGGATCCATCCATTACCTCAGCCCCTTTGTTCACATTGCCAAAACTTAATACTTGAATCACTCTTGGATAGTTTATCAAAAATATATATAAAATCTTCGTGGTAAAACTTCTTATCTCCACGTTTACTTATAATTTCTGTTTCTGTACTAAACAATCTTGTTTCAAAAATACAAGCTTAAAAAAATCTCTCCTGTAACGAAAATAAGTTGTTACTGAAACAATGCAAACACAACCTTAACCAATATAACGACAATTTTATCTACCACCAATATTCAAAATATACGACTTACTTGCGGTGGCGAATCATCTTCAGTGGCCAATGGGCGGTGGCTAAGCGTCCTCGATGGTCAAAGGGCAGTGGCTAATCATCGGCAATGAATCTGCTGTGGCGAATGATCCCATCCTGCCCTCTATTAGATCTTTGCATCTGAGTTCACGTCATTTGATGAGGGAATGAAGGGAGCAGGTCACCAGTGAAATGTAGGGAGTGGCGGAGGAGCTCAGTGAAGGACACGTCTGAAATTTAGCGTGGGAAAGATGCTATTCAGATGGTAGCAGAGGCCCGTTTATGTGAACATGTGTACGAGGAACAAAAGTCAGCCCTTCAAACCTGCTCGACCATTTGCTAAGATAGTGGGAAATTGCATCTTTCATAAGAGTTTAAGGCGAATTCACAGATGTATGGAGATAGCAAACATAAATTCTTTCAAGACTGTCATCGTTAGAATTTAGAGCTGTGAAAGGAAGAAACAATCTTCAACCATTCATCCAGTTGTAACCCGTGTACTATTGTAAAGGGATGCTCTTCCAGCATCTCTAACCCTCTACTTTAGTGCATTGTGTACAGGTTAAGCAGAATCTTATAGTTCAAACAAACTAACTCTTTACTTTTGAAGATTGTTAGAGTATGTCAAACAAAGAAGAAATGAAAGACTTTCCACTTACACATTTTCAACCTGCCAAAAATAAATGTTAATTCTCCATATCCCTCCTGTGTATTTCCAGAAGCAAATTGTGATCTGTATTCATCTTACCTTTAAACAGGTACTGGATGTTATTCATCAGTAAAGTTCCAACAATGTCATGCTCAAGTTGGACCTGATGACATTGTACTGGTTTGAGGATTCCTGATGGAACTAAGAGTCATTGCAGTTATTATTAGGTAACTAATGGGAGCAGAGGCCAGTTTATGTGAACATATGTACAAGGAATTAAGAGTCAGCCCTTCAAACCTGTTGCACTATTTGCCAAGATAGTGGCCAATCTGATTTTAACATCAGCTTTTTTTTCTTTCCAAAATACATCACTTCTCATTTCCCACATTTCTACAGTTACATTTGTGTTCAGAATCCTCTCTGCACAATGAATCTCCAGGAAATGTTTAAGGTTGCAATGTGAGTCAAACTCATTAATTTGGGAGCATAAAAGGTGAGGCCTTTGCTGAAGACCTATCTTAGTACAGCCTCAGCTGGTGTATTGGAAACAATTTTTGTCCCCTCACTTGAGAAGGAATATTACTGTTCTCGAGAAAATCTCCTTGGTGTGGCTTCACGAGGCATCACTGTCTGAACTCTGACTCAGGCTGTGTTAGGTATCCAACTACCATGTGGAGGGAGAATTGGCTTGTGTTTGTACTGACCATTTTGGAATTATGTGACATGTGGTCACATTCATTCAGAACATTCTGGTTGTAGTTGTCTATCTTGTTTTAAGGAGGAGCTAGACAACACGTTCACCTCTGGAATTATTGCATGAACTTCCTCTGAACTGTTTCTAACGCAGTTATATTCCTTCTCAAGCGAAGGGATGAAACTTGTTTGCAATACTTCAGCTGAGGTTGCAGTGATGCCTTCCACAGTTGCAGCAACATTCCCCCACTTTTATACTCTGTTCCTTTTGTAATAAATGTCAAGACTCCCCCTATCTTCATTGCTAGCCACTGAACGTGCAATGCTAGAGTGAGATCTCTGATGAATCAAGGTTTGCATAAAGATCTGTCGCTTGGATGCTGGTTGCCATGGTTCTGGATATATTCACTGAGCTGGGAAGTTGATTTGCAGATATTTTGTCCCCTGTCTATGTGACATCTTCAGTGCTTTGGAGCCTCCTGTGAAATGCTGGGGTACTGGGGTTTCGAGAACCTATTTCGTTCCATTTCTGCTGCTTCTGGTTGTTCATTATAGTAGCCTGTATATTGGGTCTTGGTCTATGTGTTTGTTGATGGACTCCGTGGCTGAGTGCCATGCCTCTAGAAATTCTCTGGCAGCTCTCTGTTTAGTCTGCCCTACGATTGTTGTGCTGCCTCATTCGAATTTGTGGTCCTTGACATATGTGTGTATGGTTAGTCGGGACAGCTGCTCATAGCGTTTTCTGGCAAGTTGGTGTTCATGGATGTGGATTGCTGGTTTTCTGCTGGTTTGTCCTAGACCCAATGTACTGTCCATTACAATGAACAACTGGAACCGGCAATTGGAAACAGCAGGAACGGAACCAAATACATTCCAGAAGACACAGTACAGCAGTGTTTCATAAGAGGTTCAAAAGCACTGAAGATGTCACTTAGACAGGGGACTAAATGTCTACAAATCTTCCCAGCTTGGCAAACATCCACAACCACGTATCTGGATGGACAGTGACAATTAGAGTGAGGTCAGTAATGTACCCATTGTTGGAAGCCCATCTTGTTCAATGAGTGCTTTTTCCTTGGGATAGACAGTATATTCTCCTCACTTGGTCCTTCCTGGGATATCGGTTATGGGGAATAAATGCAAGGTACACCTTTAGTGTATGAGAAGAATCGCATTTCAATCAGTGAGTGAAATGTTCTTGTTTAAAGGGAGCAGCTCCGACCTGAGAGTACAGAAGAACAACTCTGAGATTTTTTTTTGCGCTGGGAATAAACTATCTCGGTGCAGCATCAGTTGAAATATTTTGTGATCTCAGGATGGGGCTTATGGTGTTTGAGTGGACAGCATTATTGTTGACATTTTGGGCAAAAGCCCTTCATCAGGAATAAAGCTTTATTCGATTTCGAAGCTCCTTGGATGCTGCCTGAACTGCTGTGCTCTTCCAGCACCACTAATCCAGAATCTGGTTTCCAGCATCTGCAGTCATTGTTTTTACCAGAATTATTGTTGACAGATTCCAGATTCTGTTTTCGTTATTCCATTATGATGTATGAGTAGCAACATTCTTCCAGAATTCGGTAGAAACTTGTTATTGTAATTAGTTTGTTCATTTCCAAAAAATTGAAAACTGGTAACAAAGCTGAGCAATGCTGTAATCTCAATCTCCCCAAGGAGCTTCCACACAGTATAAAGCAGCGTCTCTGAGACTGCATCAGCCCAGAGACTCAAACAAGAATATTGTCTACTCCTGAAGATCACCTCGGAAGGAAAAATGCATCAACCAATTCAACACGTGGAGAAGGTGTTTTACACTATCCTTGCTCTTATTGGTGTTCCTGGTATGGTATTATGACAATTGAACTTATTTTAATTTGCTGTTGATCTGCTTTTTGTTTTATATTTTCAAAAAATAATATCTCCAGCTCACTGACTGAACAGTGACAGTAATTCACTGAGCAGCATTCTCGGTACAGTTCTCCACTGACAGAGACTCTCAACTTCACTGCTGTTGCAACATTTTCTGATCTCAGTGTTCTGTCATCTGTTCCAGTTTCATATGGTTTGAGGGTATGAGGAGACATCAGGCAAGACAGATCTGAAGCAGGATCACTGGACCCGAAACATTCTGCTTTCTGTCCCACAGATGCTGTCAGTCCTGCTCACAATTTCAGCTCTTGTTATACAAATGAGGCCTGTTTTCATTGGAATTTAGAAGGCTAAGGAGTGATCTGGGTGTTAACAGGAAAAGACAGGAAAGGATAAACTATTTCCACTGGTTTGGAATTCTCGAATGAGGGAGTAGAGTCTGAGAATCATGCCCAGAGTGTTCAGGAGAGATGCTCGGAAGCAATTCTACACACGAGTGGGAGAGGTTTCAAACTCTCTTCCACAAATGGCAGTGGATGCTGGCTCAGGTGTGAATTTTAAATCTGAAGTAATTTTCTTAAGTAAAGGAAAACCATCCCTTGTAAAAATTCTCTCCTCCTTACCACCTCTGATCAGGAGATTCAAATCTTGACAGGTTGTCTTCCTGATTCCCTACATGTCCAGACCTTTGTCATGTGCAGATGTGTAGATTTACAGTATAAATATCACAGCAGGCCTAACACTCTCACATTGTCACTAAGGGAGACCTTCATGCTCTGTTATGTTGCACCTGTGTAAGACATATGGAGCAGTCTGCATTAAAATCTTATACAGGTTCTGATAGTCTGTTTCCTGTTCCTGTAGTGGTTCCAATGAGGATTTGGTCCAATGCTAAGAGCAGGGGATGACCTAAGAAGTGGAGAGTTTAGTTTATTGACTGAGATGGGAGTAAGGTTTCTAATGAGGTTCTGTAACTACCAGAGTTGGAGCTGAGAATTGTGAGAACAGTCATTCAAATAGTTTGCTTGCAACCAAAAAAAATCACAGATTTCCTTTGGCTGTCCTAAGAGTTGAGTCCCTGTTCAACCTCCAGATTCTCTTAGTGATTGGGCTCACATACAATCTGAGGTAGGTGTCAAAGTCTTAAAATTCAGACTCACTCAACCATAACCACTTCTACTGACATAGTGCACCGGGCTTTGGTGGTAAAATCTTATTGTTACTCTCTGAAACAGGCAGGGGGAATTTCTATATGTAATTCACTGTTTTTTTCCCATTTGTCTTCCACAGTTAATTTGCTAGCGATTGTTACCCTTGCCAGGGGACAGTGCGGAGTTTCACCTTGCACTACTCGCTACCTCGTGGTTATGGCAGCTGCTGATCTGATGGTCATTATCACTGAGATCATATTGTGGAGATTTCCATACTTTTATTATGGGCAGTGTTTCTTAGACATCACTCCTGTGTGCAGTGTTACTGGGGTCCTATTACATGCAGCCAGGGACTGCTCTGTCTGGTTCACCATTATGTTCACCTTTGACCGATTTGTAACCATTTGTTGCCAGAAACTGAGAACAAAATATTGTACGAAGAAAACTGCAACTGTAGTTCTTGCAACAACCTGCACCCTGTTCTGTCTGAAAAATATTCCCTTCTATTTTCAATATGAACCATGGAGCATAATCAATAATGTGCCATTCTACTGTATAACAAAATCAAGCTACTATACTGATATTTGGTGGGCACTGTTAGATTGGCTTGATACGATTTTGACCCCTTTACTGCCATTCGCTTTAATTCTGTTGCTCAATGCTCTTACAGTCAGACACATTTTAGTGACCAGTCAAGTCCGGAAGAGGCTCAAGGGTGAGAACAAAGGAGAGAATCACAGAGACCCAGAGATGGAGAGCAGAAGGAAATCTGTGATTTTGCTCTTCACCATCTCTGGCAGCTTTATCCTCTTGTGGTTAATTGTTGTTATAAATTTCTTATATTATCTCATTCAGAAAATCAATACTGCCGATTACCCACCTTTTCTAGATAACTTCAGAAGAGTTGGTTACATGCTGCAGATCCTAAGTTGTTGCACAAACACATTTATTTATGCAGCAACATTGTCTAGGTTCAGAGCAAAGATCAGTAATGCGGTGAAATACCTAATTGCACGACTCCCTTGCAGCATGAAAAAATAAAACTCCTCAATGAAGCCCAGAAGAGGGTCCTATTGTTTCTGGACCGTGAAAGTTTTTTTTTATTGACTCGTGAAATGTTGTATCACTGACTGGGTCAGTATTTATTCCCTGACCCTAGTGCCACTTGAGAAGGTGGGTGGTGAGCTGCCTTCTTGAACTGCTGCAGTCCATGTGCTGTAGGTAGATCCACAATGCCATGAGGGAGGGAATTCCAGGACTTTGACCCAGCAACACTGAAGGAATGGTGATATATCTTCACCATTAATGAGTGAATTGGAGGATGTTCCCATGTATCTGCTGCTCTTGTCCTTCTAGAAGGAAGTGTTCATGGGTTTGGAAGGTGCTGTCTGAGGATCTTTGAAGAATGTCGACAGTGTGCATTTTAGGCACTACACACGTTTCTTACTGATCATTGGTGGTGGAGAGAGTGGATGTTTGTGGATGAGGTGCCACTCAAGCAAGCTGCCTTATCCTGGGTGGTGTCGAGCTTCTTGAGTATTTGTTGAAGCTGCACCCATCCAAGCATGAGGGGAGTATTCCATCACATTCTGACAGAGAGTCCCTATCCCAGTTCAGGGACAGAGTTGAGATGGGAACCTGCGATTTCCCCAACATAGCATAATACAAAGGATTTCTCCGGAGAAATGGAACTTTGTATCAGTTTGGAGCCCTCTAAGTCTCCATGATAATCAAATTGCTTGGAGGGTTCTGATGCAATTCAATAGAACAGTTCATCAGAAAGTATTTGACTGCTAAATATATGGTCTCACTTCTCAGTAAAATTTAACAGATTCTGTATTAATATACAAACATGAGCTGTTTTGATGTGCGAAATTGTGGCATTACCAGATCCCACCCATGAAACATTTACTTGTGCAGCAACATTGTCTAAGTTCAGAGCAAACTTCAGTAATGCAGTAAATTATCTAGTTCCAAGAATTCCTTACGATAGGAATGAATAAAATTTATGTATGATAACAAATGGCTGCGCTTCCTATTTTTCAGCATGAAGCTGCCCAATTGCAATGGGCTGCTACTCCAATGTAGTTTAATCAGAAATTTCTTGTCATGGGGAGAAGAGCCAAAACAGTGCAAAAAAAAAACTCCCCTGTGTTGACAGTGATACAATCCTACCCTCTGCTTGCCTCTGCTTGCCGCTGCACATGGGGCTGCAAAACCTTGAGGATTCAGAGAGGGAGAGAAGAAGGGCAACAGCTCACAGCACCATCCAAGCTGACAGCATCATTAACAGTGACAGACAGACAGACACAAGCACAAACACACAAGGCTTGTGTGGAGAGTTGCAATTGGGCTGAGGTCCCTCAGTGTGTGAAACATGCTCATGTGGAGAAATGTTGTGCTCCATCTACCATGAGAAAATGATGTGTCTTTGAGCAGTATTCCTGACATTATACACATTAAATAGGAGGTTTCCACCGCAATTGTACCAAGGCATCTTCAGGTGAACCATTTGCTGAGGAGACAGAGTGAATGTTATTGCACTTCCTGCAGCCTACAATGATTTCTGATACACTGTCACAAATTTAAAGTCAGGAAGGATTCAAAGACATGTTCATTTCCTTCTCCTCATATCTCAAGGACAACATCACAAGGGATGCTCTGTCTCCACAGATTTATTTATAGAATGAAATAAACATGCGATGTGACAGATTCACCAACTTTGATATTTTCACCAAAATTAGATCTGTTGTTGTGCAGTGGCAGGCCGGGTAGGCTGGGTGTCCAGTAGAGAACAGCATTGTATCATTTTAACACAAGAGGGACAGAGAGAGAGAGAGAGAGAGAGGGAGAGGATTCACCCCCACAGCAACAGAGACCTATTGATTAGAGACACAGACACAGAGATGCACACAGATGTAGAGATGCACTGATACATTCCCAAGGCTGAAGCAAACCCCAGGGTTAGGGTCTGTCCCTCATAGGAGAGCGGGAATGTGAGAAATCATCAAGAGAGCTGGGACCAAGTGTGTATCAGCCCTTCAGTCTGTCCATGTCTTAACTCATGTTTGTTTCTGTCTGACTGATCCCCTTCTCTCTGTCATTCTTTCACTTTCTCATTCTCATCCCTCTCTCTCTTTCTCTTTCTGTACTCTCTCACACACTCTCTGTCCTTCTATCTCTCTCTTTCTCAGTCTTTAGCTATCTCTTTCTGTCCTTCAGTATCTCCATGTCTCTCTCTCTCTGTCCTTCTCTCTAACTGTCTATCCTTCTCTCTCTTTCTCCATCCCATCGGATGAGGGAGCATCTCTCTCTCTCTCCCTCTGTCACGTAGTCCCTCTCTCTTTCTCTCTTACCGTCTCTTTCGTCCTCTCTCTTTTTCTCTCTTTCAGATCAGAAAGTGCCCACCCTGACAGCAGCTCCCTCAGAACAGGCTGGACATCTGAGCTGTAAACGGATTTTACAATTGGCTTATTGCAAAGTAACCTGTTTAGATCCCTTGCAGAAACAGGCATAAATACTGATGCCCACTGTTGGCTGTATTGTAGGTATGGGCTGGACAGGAGTTTACCTTATCTCACTCAACTTGATGGAATCACTAAACTGAACCTTTTACTTTCTGAGTAGATCTTCTGTTGCGTATGTTTGGCAGCATTAAGATTTGGAGAGACAGAGTTTAAAAAGACAAAGTGGATACTTGAGAGGAAGGAGAGAATGCTCAGCGAGGGAAGGAGACAGTAATGAAAGGTAGAGACAGCATTCTGGAAAGCAAGGGGTGGGGGTGGGGTGAAGTGGGGCGGGGAGAGCGAGATGAACAGGATTCAAAGCTGGGAAAAGAGAGACAGTTACTGTTTTTTTGGGGAAGAATACCAGGAAGATGTCAGATTTAAGAGTGAGAAACAGTCCTGAGGGTAAGCTGCAGGTCAGATTTGGAGAAAGGGAGAGTAAGAGGTGGTGTTTTGAAAGTGGTACTAGACTCAGCAAAGAGATTGGGCTTGCATCCAGAAGAGAGAGGGCAAGAAAATGAAGCAGTGCTCCAGGGAAAGAAGGGCAAGAGTTCGAGTCTGCTCTCAAGACTGAAGTACTTGTTTGCGTGAGGGGGCAGTGTTTGCGTGAGGGGGCAGTGATTGGGTGAGGGGACAGTGTTTGGGTGAGGGGGCAGTGTTTTTGGGAGGGGGCAGTGATTGGGTGAGGGGGCAAAGTTTGGTGGAGGGAGCAGTGTTGGGGGAGGGTGCAGTGAATGGCTGAAGGGGCAGTGATTGGGGAGGGGACAGTGATCGGATGAGGGAGCAGAGTTTGGGGGAGGGGGCAGTGATTGGGTGAGGGGGCAGTGATCTGGTGAGGGAGCAGTAATTGGCGGAGGGGGCAGTGATTGGGGAGGAACCAGTGATTGGGTGAGGGGGCAGAATTTCAGTGAGGGGGCAGAGTTTGGGGGAGGGATGGAGAGTGGGAGAGTGACAGTTCACAGGGCGGGGGGGGGCAAAGAGAAGATTAGATTAGATTAGATTACTTACAGTGTGGAAACAGGCCCTTCGGCCCAACAAGTCCACACCGCCCCGCCGAAGCGCAACCCACCCATACCCCTACATCTACCCCTTACCTAACACTACGGGCAATTTAGCATGGCCAATTCACCTGACCTGCACATCTTTGGACTGTGGGAGGAAACCGGAGCACCCGGAGGAAACCCACGCAGACACGGGGAGAATGTGCAAACTCCACACAGTCAGTCGCCTGAGGCGGGAATTGAACCCAGGTCTCTGGCGCTGTGAGGCAGCAGTGCTAACCACTGTGCCACCGTGCCGCCCTGGAAGCAGGGCTCAGAAAGATGTCTCCCTCTTATGAAGTGGGAAGTGAGGGCGAGAGACTGGGTTCACATTGTTGGCCAGGAATGGGGTCTAAGGAATAAAGGAAGAATGGGAGCTCCCAAATTGAAGGTGGTGATTATAGTCTCTCACTTTTACATTTTCCAGTTGGGACCACTCGTGCTGGTCTTCTTCCTCTTAGTAATGTGTTTGCTGGAATTTATCATTGCTTTGAGACTGGTCAGTCCTTGTTCAGACTCTCAATAGTAAGCTAGTCAGGAAGCTCAGAGGGTGATTGGATGGTGGGCAGTTGCACATCTAGGGGCTGATCTCTCACTCAGTATCGCTCAGTAGCAGGGTGTATCTAAGTGCTCTCTGGGAATGTAGGGCATTCCATCAATGTAACCTCCACAGGCTCCTATATAGTTCCTGATCCCCTTTCACTCCACCAGTTTCCACATAGCTCACAGACTGTATTCTCCTTAAGTCCCACAAACCTCCGTGCTTTTGTACCTTTTACAGAGAAGGTGTCTGAGAAACCACTTGATTCAGGTTGTACAACCCTTCTTCATCTCTGGACCTCTTCTCCAGTCCCGACACCACTCCCTCTCTCTGCAATCTCCCTGAACCCCCTGCACCCCTCCCTACTTCTGTAACCACCTTCAGCCTCCTATGCACCTCCCTACCTCTGTAACACCCTCCAGACTCTACACTCGTCCATATCTCTCTACCTTCTCTAGCCCTGGCACCCCACTATCTCTGTAACACCTTCAATCCTCTATAGCCCGACCTATATTTGTAATATTCTCCAGGCCCACCATCCCCTCATTATCTGTGTATCCTCCCCAGCCCCTACACCCCTCCCTATCTCTGTAACCTACTCATGCCCCTGCAACCCTCCCTATCTCTGTAACCTCTTCCAGCCCCTGACCCCTCTCTATCGCTGTAACCTCTTCCAACCCCTACACTTCTCCCTATTAGCGAGTTTTGAGAAGATTTATGAAGGAAGATTTGAGAACATCGTTTCAATAAGCCACCACACACTGCAGCACAGAGGAACTACACAGAGCAGAGGAAAATCATCCATACTGTGTATTAAAAAAGAATGGGCACCCAATGAACACAGTCTGCCGATTTCTCAGCAACAAACCCAAACATGCAGACAAAACATGTCCAGAAATCCTAGCCACTCTCCCCTATATGAAAGACATCTCTGAAATGACTGCCAAACCACTCAGACCTCTTGGCAATACAGTAGCCCACAAACCCACCAACACACTAAAACAACAGCTAATGAACTTAAAGGACCCTATACAGATAACAAGCAAAACTAATGTCATTTACAAAATACCGTGACAGAACTGTAACAAACACCACATTGGACAAACAGGCAGAAAACTAGCCACCAACATACATGAACATCAGCTAGTCACAAAAGACATGAGCCACTCTCTCTAGCATCTTTACATACAGTGGAGGAAGAACACCACTTCGACTGCAATAACACATCCTTTCAACAACAAGCCAAACAGAGACACACATAAGAATTCCTAGAAGCATGGCATTCCAACCGGAACTCTACCAACAAACACATTGACTTGGATCCCATTTACCACCCCCTGAGAAAAACACCAGGAAATGACATCACCACAGAAAATGACATCATAAACCCAAGGACACCTAAATACATAAAGTAAAGGCAGGCCATACCACCAGTGCTTCTTCCGGAGTCTCACTGATGATGTTACCTAGTATGGTGAAGAAATGCCTGAAACTGAACCTTGCAGCTCAGCGAGCAAACCTACCTCCTGTACCTCTCCTTATCTCTGTAAGCTCTTACAGCCCCTACACCTGTCCCTATCTCTGTAACATCCACCAGGCCCTACACCCTTCCTATCGCTGGAACCTCCTTCAGCCACTACATGTCTCTGTAACCTCCAGTAGCCCCTACACCTCTCCCTGTCTCTGTTACTTCCTCCAGAACCCACACCACTCTCTATCTCTGTAAGCTCCTCATGCACCTATACCCCTCCCTATCTTTGAAACCTCCTTCAATCACTACACCCCCTCCATATCTCTGTAACTTCCTTTAGCCCCAACACCCCTCCTTATCAATATAACCTCTACCAGCCCCTAGACCCCTCCCAATCTCTGTAAACTCCTCCAACTCCTACATCCCTCACTATCTCTGTAACCTCCTCCAGACGCTACATCCCTCACTATCTCTGTAACCTCTTCCAGGTCCTGCAAAGCTCTCTACCTCTGTAATCTTGTCCAGCCCCTACATCCCTCCCTATTTTGTACCCTTTCCCAGCCCACTACACCGCTCCATATCTCTGTTACCTTCTCCGACATCTGCGCCCCTCCTTATCTCTCTAACTTCTTCCAGCCGCTACACCCAATATCTCTGTAACCTTCTCCAGTCCCCTACACGCCTCCCTATCTCTCTAAGTCCATCCAGCACTAAACCCCTCCCTATTTCTGTAACCACTTCCAGCCCCTACACCCATCCCTATCTCAGTAATCTCCACCAGCCTCTACACCCTTCCCATCTCTGGAACCTCCTTCAGCCACTACTCCCACTCCGTTTCTCTGTAACCTCCTCCAGACCCCACATCTCTCCTTAACTCTGTAAGCGCCTCATGCCTCACACCTCTCCCTAAATCTCTAAACACCTCCAGCCCCTATAATCTCCCTATCTGTGTAACCTCCTCCAGCCCTTACACACCTTGCTATCTCTGTAAACCCCTCCAGCCCCTAGACTCCTCCCTATTTCCGTAACCTCCTCCAGACCTTACATCCCTTCCTATCTCTGTAACATCCTTTAGCCCCTACACCTCTCCCTAACTCTGTATCCTCCTCCAACCCCTACACCTTATCCCTAGCTCTGTCATCTGAGTCCTTTGAAAGCCCAAAGTCTTTAATGTCAGGATTCAGGACAATTTCTATCTCTGTCCTTTATGACCTGTTGAGGCCTCCCAATGCTATAACATCTGGATTTGGTTCTGGGTAACGAACCAGGCCAGGTATTAGAACTAGAGGTAGGTGAGCACTTTGGGGACAGTGACCACAATTCGGTGATTTTTACTCGAGTGATGGAGAGGGATAAGTGTGTACTACAGGGAAAGAGTTATAGCTGGGGGCAGGGAAATTATGATGCGTTGAGGCATGACTTAGGATGTGTGGATTGGAAAAGTAGATTCCAAGGCAAGAGCGTAATTGATATGTGGAACTTGTTCAAGGAGCAACTATTGAGTGTCCTTGATAAGTACGTACCTATCAGGCAGGGAGGAAAGGGTCGTGTGAGGGAGCCGTGGTTTAATAAGGAGTTGGAATCCCTTGTTAAATGGAAGAGGGCGGTCTTTGTAAAGATGAGGCGTGAAGGTTCAATAGGGGCGATTGAGAGTTATAAGGTAGCCCGGAAGGACCTGAAGAGAGAGCTAAGAGCAGCAAGGAGGGGACATGAAAGGTCCTTAGTTGGTAGGATTAGGGAAAACCCTAAGGCTTTCTATAGGTATGTTAGGAATAAAAGAATGACTAGGGTAGGAATAGGTCCAATCAAGGATAGTAATGGGAAGTTGCGTGTGGAGGCTGAAGAGATTGGGGAGGCACTGAATGAATACTTTTCATCAGTATTCACTCAGGAACAGGACATTGTTGTCGATATGAATACCGAGGCACGAATAAGTAGAATGGATGGCTTTGAGATATGTAGAGAAGAGGTGTTGGAAATTCTGGCAAGGGTGAAAATAGATAAGTCCCCTGGGCCTGATGGCATTTATCCTAGGATTCTCTGGGAAGCAAGGGAGGAGATTGCAGAGCCATTGGCCTTGATTTTTGTGTCTTCTTTGTCTACAGGAGTAGTGCCAGAGGACTGGAGGCTAGCAAACGTGGTTCCCTTGTTCAAGAAGGGGAGTAGGGATAATCCTAGTAACTATAGGCCAGTGAGTCTCACTTCTGTTGTGGGCAAAGTCTTAGAGAGGATTTATGCACATCTGGATAAGAATGATGTGATAAAGGATAGTCAGCATGGGTTTGTGAAGGGCAGGTCGTGCCTCACAAACCTTATTGAATTCTTTGAGAAGGTGACTAAGGAAGTAGATGAGGGGAAAGCGGTAGATGTGGTATATATGGATTTAAGTAAGGCGTTTGATAAGGTCCCACATGGTAGACTACTGCAGAAAATACAGAGATATGGCATTGAGGGTGAGTTGGAGGTTTGGATTAGGAATTGGCTGGCTGGAAGAAGACAGAGGGTAGTAGTTGATGGCAAAGGTTCATCTTGGAGTGCCGTCACTAGCGGTGTTCCGCAAGGATCTGTTTTGGGACCATTGCTGTTTGTCATTTTTATAAATGACCTGGAGGATGGGTTAGAAGGTTGGGTGAGCAAGTTTGCGGATGATACGAAAGTCGGAGGAGTTGTAGACAGTGAGGAAGGATATGGCAGGTTACAGCGGGATATAGAGAAGCTGCAGAGCTGGGCAGAAAGCTGGCAAATGGAGTTCAATGTAGCTAAGTGTGAGGTGATTCACTTTGGTAAGAGTAATAAAAAGATGGATTACTGGGCTAATGGTAGACTACTTGGTAGTGTGGAAGAGCAGAGGGATCTTGGTGTCCATGTACACAGATCTCTGAAAGTTGCCACCCAGGTAAATAGTGCAGTGAAGAAGGCATATGGCGTACTGGCTTTTATTGGTAGAGGAATTGAGTTCCGGAGTCCTGAGGTCATGCTGCAGTTGTATAAGACTCTGGTGCGGCCGCATCTGGAATATTGTGTGCAGTTTTGGTCGCCGTACTATAGGAAGGATGTGGAGGCACTGGAACGGGTGCAGAGGAAGTTTACCAGGATGTTGCCTGGTATGGTAGGAAGATCTTATGAGAAAAGGCTGAGGCACTTGGGGTTGTTTTCATTGGAGAAAAGAAGGTTTAGGGGTGACTTGATAGAGGTGTACAAAATGATTAGGGGGTTAGATAGGGTTGACAGTGAGAACCTTTTTCCACGTATGGAGTCAGCTATTACGAGGGGGCATAGCTTTAAATTAAGGGGGGTAGATATAGGACTGATGTTAGGGGTAGGTTCTTCACTCAGCGAGTCGTAAGTTCATGGAATGCCCTGCCAGTAGCAGTAGTGGACTCTCCCTCTTTATGGGTATTTAAGCGGGCATTGGATAGGTATATGGAGGATAGTGGGTTAGTGTAGGTTAGGTGGGCTTTGATCGGCGCAACATCGAGGGTCGAAGGGCCTGTACTGCGTTGTATTCTTCTATGTTCTATGTTCTATGTTCTATCTGCAGCAAGTACAGAATTCCTGATCTCTCAAACTGTTACAGACCAATGCAACCTTCTCTCTCCAATGGACCTTCTCCATCCCAGAGAGCCCTCTTTATCTCTGTGGCCTTTCAGGTGCTACAGCTCTCCATGTCTCTGTAACCTTCTGCAACACACCCCATTTCTGTAACCCGCTTCGTCTGTGGGTGGTACATATATTTAAGGGTTTTCATTGGAGGGCAGGGTCTCTGCAGTCATTCTGTGAAGGGTATGGACTGCTGCCAGTCAGATCGGAGAGTGTGTGAGGGCTGTGCTGGGTTCAGAGGTTGAGCTGGGGCAGATCTATGCAAAGGAATGTGACTGCAGTGAGGGTTGGTTCTGTGGCGAGGGTAGTTAGTTGGGGCAGGGAGATTTGTGGCTGGGTGGAGGATGGGGAAGTGAGGTTGGGAGGGCAGGTTAATTGAAGCTGTCCACATTCTTGAAGTTAAGAATCACATAACACCAGGTTTATTTGAAAGCTTTCAGAGCACTCCTCCTTTATCAGGTAGCTAATGGGGCAGGATCATGGGACACAGAATTTATAGTAAAATATGAAAGCGTTACACAACTGATGTAATGTATTGAACAAGCCTAGATGGCTGTTAATTTTTTAAATCACTTAGAATAATGTTACAGGTTTAAAATCATTAATTTGTAAACCCAGAACTCCTTTCAAGAGGCGTGATAACTTAAGGTTTTGTAAATAAAATGTGACATTATTTTGGACCAGTCCAGACCCTCTCAAAGCATTTTAAGAAAATATTCCTGACCCTAACTGTACTCATTGTTTTAACCAAGTCTGCAGTTAGTTAAACCACTTAATTTTAAACAAAACACAATTTATTTACAAGATTACTGAATGAAATGCAAATAAAAGAGAACAGAATACAAAATAACTTAACCCATCCAAAATTCCAACAGATCATCCCAACTTAATGGTGTTGTTCCAATTACTTGCACCCCTTGGCACAAAAGGTAAAATCATATACAGGTTCTTACAGGATAGACCTCAGAGAGAGGGGACCAGCACAGACCTGCTTCTTTGAATCCAGCAGCTTTTCCACATTATTGCTAAAACACAAACCAAAACAGAAAAGAGCTGAGCTGGGAGAACTGGCCACTCCCCTGTCATTGTACAAGTGCTTTTTTTTTAAACTTGAAAGCTTCCTGCCTGAGCCGATATCTGTTAGCTAGTTCAAATTGGCCCCAAAACCCTTCGACCCCAGACCTTTCAGAGTCTATGTCATTTATGACCTCTCTGAAAAAATAACCAAGAACATTATAACCTTTTCAAAGGAGCTGCTTCATCACACCTCCCCCCTTAAAAAAATGAACCATTAATATCCAAAGATTGCTTCATTCTGAAACCGCTTAAACCTAAATTGTTAGTACTCTAAAGCACACTCATACCTTACATTGACAATAAATGTGCAAACCTGCACAACTACATTCCATTCAGTCTGTTGTACTCCTGCCACCGAACGCCTCAGTTTCTCATTCAAGACTCGACAATGCTTCAGTCATGCTTTCTCTTCCTGCCAAATGCACAATTTTCAAATTGAATGGCAGGAAAACAAGCTCCATCTAAACAGTTTGTAGTTTTGTCCTTAAATTTCTCCACAAACATCAATGGGTTATGATCAGTGTGTATGATGATCTCAGATATGTTGCTGATAACATTAACACTGCAATGTTGTAATGCTAACACCAAGCTCAAAGTCTCCTTCTCAACTGTCAAATATTTCTGCTGATGAATGTTCAATTTCCTGCAGAAGTACTTGACTGGTCTTTCTATCTTCTCATGGTGTTCCTGTAAGAGCACAGCACCAGCACCCACATCCCTTGCATCGATCGCCACCTTCAATTGTTTTGCACAATTAGGTGTGGATAATAGATTAGATTACTTACAGTGTGGAAACAGGCCCTTCGGCCCAACAAGTCCACACCGCCCCGCCGAAGCGTAACCCACCCATACCCCTACATCTACATTTACCCCTTACCTAACACTATGGGCAATTTAGCATGGCCAATTCACCTGGCCTGCACATCTTTGGACTGTGGGAGGAAACCGGAGCACCCGGAGGAAACCCACACAGACACGGGGAGAACGTGCAAACTCCACACAGTCAGTCGCCTGAGGCGGGAAATGAACCCGGGTCTCAGGCGCTGTGAGGCAGCAGTGCTAACCACTGTGCCACCGTGCCGCCCACTGGGGCAGAGGTTAACACAGCATTCAGGCTGTCAAATGCCTCTGACAGTACGTTGTCCACTGAAAGCTTTGGCCTTTCTTTAGCAGTTCAGTAAGTGGAGCAGCCACATTGCTAAAATTTGTTGTGAATTTACAATAAAATCCACTCAATCCCAGGAACCATAGTACTGCTCTTTTTGTCAATGGTATGTGAAACTCCCAAATTACCTTTGTTTTTGCATCTCGTGGGGCCATTTCCCCATGTCCAATAACATGGTCGGAGAAGGTAACTTGGGCTTTGGCAAATTCACTTTTAGCTGGTTTACCACCAAGCCTACCTTCCGAAGCCGATCGAACAAGTCTGTTAAATGTTTTTTCCATGTGTGATTAAAAGTCTCCAGATCACTTATATATACAATACAGTTGGGTAATCCTTATTGGTTAGTCTCTGAAATGTGGCTAACACATTTTTCATACCAAATGGTATGAGTTTAAATTGATACAGTCCATTCAGCATTACGAAAGCCAAAATTGTCTTTGCTCTTTCTGCCACTGGATCAGGTACATTTTGGTGCTGATCATTTGGCCCCGCCATTTTGGCGCTCATTACTTTGGCGCTGAGCTGTTTTGGCGCCAATTCAGAATTTTTAAAAAGTCTTGTTTTGTTAAAGAAGAGAGGATGAATAATGACCTGATGTAATTTTTTCAACTAGCAAGAGATGATAGTCAAAGCTGTAATGACTCGCTGTAGATTCAAATCTCATTTTGTAATCATTTTCTCATTGAACAATTGTTAATAGTCATCTACTGCCTTGATGATACTTAAGCCCTTCTGTCTTCACATTGAAAAGCTGTAATACAATTTTCTTCTATTTTCCTGTATAGCCCATACCAGAAATGGCTGAAACATTCTAAGCAAGAGAGACAAACCAAAATTTTCACACAATGGTTATCTATATGTGTTTGATAAATGTAGCAAAATGTAGAAGTTAGTTTTTATAATGAATCGGTTAAAAATAATGAATAAAAAATTAGATTTATTTCTTACATTGCAATAAAAACGAATTTCTTACAGGCTCTACAAGACTTTTTAAAATTCTGAATTGGCGCCAAAACAGCTCAGTGCCAAAGTAATGAGCGCCAAAACAGTTTAGAGCCAAAACGGCAGGGCCAAATGATCGGCACCAAAAGGGTAGCGCCAAATACTCCCATTCCACCTGCCAGTATCCTCTGAGCAACACCAACTTCGAAATATAAGATGTTTATCATGCGTTTTCAACACAGTATTTCAAATGTCAAATCAGGTATGTGTCAGTCTTTGTAATGGCATTGACATTGCGATAATTCACACCTAATTGTTAAGTACCATCTACTTTTTGCACCATTACCATGGGTGAACTCCAGTCACTGTGACTCACTTCAATTATCTTGGAGCTTGCATGCAACCTCCTTTTGAACTTGTGCCAACTTTAGAGGGTTATGCCTATATGGAATAAGATCTCCAATATCGACATCATGTGTAGTTCAGAAAGTAGTTCCCAGCTTATTTCCACATATCTCCCCATGTGATAGTAATAACTCTTTTGGGTCGTTTTGATTTTCCTCTGAAAGATAATTCAATAATTTATCCAAATTTTTCACACCTTCCTCATTGTCCAATTTGATTTGAGGAATGTCCAATTCAGAATCCTCTGAACTTCATTCTTCCTTCTGTGTTGTAACAAATAACACCTTCTCCTCTTGCACTCCTTCCCTGTCAAAGCACCGTCTGAGCATATTCACATGACACAATGAGATTTCTTTCTGTCTGGAATCTTTATCAAGTCGTTCACCTCATTCAATTTCCTTGAGACATGATAAGGTTCACTAAGCCTTGCTTTTAAAAGTTCACCTATTTCTGGAAGTAACACTAACACCTTATCCAAAGTAGCAAAATCGTGAGTTTTTGACTTCTTGTCTGCTTCCTTTTTAATTTTATACTCTGGTACTTTTAAATGCTGTATAGCCAACTCTCCCGTTCTATTTAATCATTCCTGAAAATTTGACACGTAGTCCAAATATGTGGTCTCTGAATTCTGACTTAACAATTTCTCCTTAATCAATTTTAGGGGTCCTCTCACTTCATGCCCAAAAATTAATACAAATGGACTGAATTTGATTGATTTATTTGGTGCATCACTGATCACAAAGAGGTGCAAATGGAATTTCCTTATCCCAATCATCAGGATATTCTTGATTCCATGTCTTCAACATAGTCTTTAATGTCTGATGCCACCTTTCAAGTGCTGGATGGTACGCAGTAAATTTGAATTGTTTTATTCCTAAGTCGTCCATAACTTCCTTGAATAATTTTGATATAAAGTTTGACCCTTGATCTCATTTTATGTCTGTGGATAGTCTGTATCTAGTGAAAAATTTGAGTAATTCCTCTGCAATCCTCTTAGCTGTGACATTGCGTAATTGGACAGCCTCTGGAAACCTATTGGACACATCCACTATTGTTAACAAGTACTGTTTTCCACTGTTTGTTTTATGTAGGCGTCCTACACCATCAATTAAGACTTTTGTAAAAGGTTCCTCAATTGCAGGAATATGTATTAAAGTGTGGTTTTCCAATTAACGCAGCTAGAATCTTGGAGTCCAAGCCAGTAAAAATGTTTTTTGTAATTTAATTGACTTTTTCTCACTCCTAAATGACCCCCTAGTGGCAGATCATGCACAATTTGCAACAGCTCCTTTCTATAACAAACTGACAATACGACTTGATGAACTTCGGCCCATTTCTCAAGTCCCTGAAGATGTGATTTTCTCTATTTCCTTAGTAAGACATTTTTACGATAATGAGATCCAGGGACATATTCAGATTCTTTTTCTGCACATGTCATTTGGTACGATTGCCTTAATTTTCATCTTTCTGCTGTAAATCAGTTAATTTATCTGGAATAGAGATGTCTGCTTTGTCAAATACCTGCACCTGGCTTGTGTCCACCATCTGATCAAACAGGGTCTCTGTTAATTCCTCTCCAACTTTCCTATCTGTACTCTTTGATCTTTTCTGTTTCAACTGGTAACTTTATGATCATTACCACACAGTCAGAAAAAATCTCAGGACATTTGTCCTGCAATAGTTCTGTTGCTGGAGTTTTCACTGGCTTTTCAACCACAATAGGAAGCTCTCTTACCTGTGAACCAGCTATATCATTAGCAAGGACAAATTGTATTTCCAGAGCCGAGAATTTGTCCAGGACTCCTACCTCGATTTCTGCACTTATCACTGGACACTCCAACCTCACTTTGCATAAATGAGCACTTCTTGTCGGACCATCAATTCCCGTTAATAGTACCTTTTTTGGCAATAGTCCTTTAGAAATACATATATCCTGATCTTTCAACATCACAGATTGAGAGGATTGTGTCTCTCAATATTATAATGTCTTTACCTGCTGCTCCTTGCCTATGCGAGTAAACTTTATCTTCGCTGGTATATGCCTTAAGATGATCTGGCACTTCCTCCTTACCCAATCTCTGACCAGGTTGTACATTGTGGTGCAGCTTTCTAGCCTCCACTGGGCTTTCTGTTACCACTCCAACAAAATTCATTGGCTTTTCCTGTTTCCTACATCTGGCTTTCCAGTGCTTTGCCTAGCCCATCAACACTGTGATTTCGCATAGTTTACTGCATTGCAATGAAAACACCAGAGCTTTTAACATCGCTTTCCCCTTCAATGGTTTGCTTTTTACCCTATGGTAAGTTATCCATACGATCTTCACCAAGATATAATAATTTCTCTTTTCCCCAATTTCTAGCCCTCACAGATTGAAATTGATTTTGGAAGCCAAACTTTGATTTATGGACCAACTCATAATAATCAGCCATTTCACCTGCTCATCTTGTCATTTTAATTCTTCTGCTCTTCCACATGAGTTCTCATTACTTCAGAAAGTGAATTTTTGAACTCTGGTTTAAGTGCCAGTTTCTGAAGTTCAAACTCCCTCTTTTTCTTTCTTTCTCTCTCATCTGCTTTTCATCTTAATTCAAATTAGATTAGATTACTTACAGTGTGGAAACAGGACCTTCAGCCCAACAAGTCCACACCGACCCTCTGAAGAGCAACCCAACCAGACCCATTCCCCTACACTTACCCCTTCACCTAACACTACGGGCAATTTAGCCTGGCCTGAACATCTTTAGGAGGAAGCCGGAGCACCCAGAGGAAACCCATGCAGACACGGGGAGAATGTGTAAGCTCCACACAGACAGTTGCCCGAGATGGCATTGTTTCATTTCTGTTGGTCTTTCTTGTCTTTTGCCTCTAACTCAAGCTGCTTCATTTTCAATTGAATTTTCACCATCTCGAAAGATTCCCGAAGGCCTTTCCAGCAAGTTTAAATGCTGAACTATTGCTGTAACTATATCTAACTTCCCTTCCAGCAGCTTGACCTTAACCACCTTTTGCAAAACCCTAAGGTCACTTCTTCTACCCCCAGAAAATGCTTGGTGACTGAAAGAACCATTGCTATCCCAGTGCTGTTTAAACCAACTGAATTCAACACCTGGAATAAAAGACACTAACACCTCCCAGTCATTGCCTTTGAGTCCAACAATCCGAATCCGAAATCGGAACTATAGAACAAGTCCTGCAAAGAGCCCCTATATGTAATGGACCAGGCCAGACCCCTCAAAACATTTCCAAAGAAGTAGCCCTTCCCTAGCTTTGCTCGTTGTTTTAAGCAGGTGTAAGGTGGATATTCCAGGAGTGAGGCAACTGGTCAAACCACTCAGTTTTAAACAAAACAAAATTTATTTATAAGATTACTGAATGAAATACCAATAAAAGAAAACAGAATATCGAATAAATTAAACAATCCAAAAATCCAACAGATCATGCCAACTTAATGGTACTGTTCCAATTCTCGCAACAATTCCCAAAAATATCCCTTGACACAAATGGTAAAATCAAACACAGGTTCTTATAGGAGAGAAGTCAGAGAGAAACAGAGGGTCCGTATAAAACTGCTTCTTTGGGTCCACAAGTCAGGAGCAGGTATTTGACAAAGCAGACATCTCTAGTTCAGATAAATTAACTGATTTACAGCAGAAAGATGTAAATTAAAGCAATTATACCAAATGACATACACAGAAAAAGAATCTGAATATGTCCCTGGATCTCATTATTGTAAAAGCCAATTATCTAAAGGACTATTTGGCTTCAAAACACCAACTGCTTTCAGTGAATATCCAAACCAAACCAAATTAACCAGAGTAAAGCTGAGGTGGAAGAAATGGCCACGCCCCTTTCATTGTGCACATGCTTTTTTTTATAACTTGAATGACTTTTGCCTGAGGCAGTATCTGTTAGCTATCATCACACTGGCCCTAAAACCATTCAAACTTAGACTTTTTGGAGTCTGTGTCTTTTATGGCCTCTCTGAAAAAAAAGGTCAAAGAAAACATTGCCTTGTTAAAGGAGCAGCCTCATCACCACTGCATTTCCGAATTTCCACGATATCACTTTCCAAACATCTGTCTGAATTATGAATCCAGCTATTAGTATATAGAACTGCACAGTTCATAGATATTATTAGTCCCAAATGAGAAATTATTTATTTCAATTCTGGTATTTCTCTTTATTGAGTATGTGTCATCATGGTAACAGTGCATTGCTAATCTGAACTCATTTGAATTTCATTTTGTTCCTCAATCATTCCACTTCTACCAAGCCAGGCTTTCTAAATTGCCAATGGTTCTCACCTTACCTCATTAAGCTCGCCCAGTTACAAAAGACATACAGGTGCACATGGATCATATGTCAATGTGAGTCTTTCCACACCTAAATGGAAGCCATGCATTTTTAATTGAATAAGAATTTTAAAATCTAAATGCTTATTCTTCTATGTGCCAATCAGAAACATGCATGGCAGCAATGTATATTCAGTAATTTGTGCAAACAACACCAATCTCCATCCTATAAACTCAGGCCAGGATGGTATGATCTTATATATTTTAGTCTTTCTTTATGAATTGTTCAGAAATTACACTTTTGAATAAATGGTCTTACTGTTTCTTAAGCACTATCTTATGTTGTTGATTTCTTATCTGAAGCATTCGACTCCATATGGTCTTAATATGTTATACTGCACAGTTTCTGCATTAATTCACACATATTGTCAGTTTCAAACATGAAATAATTTAGTTAAATTCTGGTATTTCTCTCTATTGAGTATGCGATATCACGGTAGCAGTACATTGTTATTCTGAACATATTTAATTTCGATTAGAGTTTTCCTTTCAATTATGTCTGAGGTCCCACGATACGAATTCTGATTTGGCTGTGGTCCACATTTGTTTACCTCTGGAACACAGTCACAGCACATGAGAAAACAGCATTCCATCAAAATATAAACAACAGGTGAGCAGATTTGAGGGGCCGAATGGCTAATTGCTGCTCCTCACCCATGTACTCTTCTTCCACTCAACACCTCGCTGATGTTGCCTATCAGGATTGTAACAATGAAAGGAGGATACCATTCTGCCCCTCGAAGGGCTTGCACAAGAATACAATGAAGTAATTCAGTCCTTTGAGGACATGACACAGCACAGGACAAGACCATGCAAACTTTCTAGGCTGCTACACAGAAACAGGGGAGACCTGGTTAACTGTCGGGAAATAGACAGCAGGGATAAATGTTTGTTTTCACTTTGGAAATCTGTAACTTAGTGGAGTGCCTCAGGAATCTGTGAGGTCACCAACAATTTACAACCTATCCCAATGATTTGGATGAAGGAGCTTGGTTGGATGAGCTGATTGAGGTCCAATGCAATAAGATAATCATTCAATAAGGTGTCAAGTGGATTTAGAGAGTCTGCAGTTGAACATAGACAGGGGAGGTTGTGTGCAAACCTTTAGCAGAAATAGTGTAACATAAGTTATGGGAAGTCTGTGCTGTGATGGAAGGATAAGGATACTTAAATGGAGAGAGATTGCAGAACTCAGTGGTACAGACATGTTAAACTACAGATTTGAATCGGCCCAGGGAATCCCTTATGGAGTCAGACCTGGAAGCCTCTCTCTTGGTTCACCCTGGAGATCGTACTCTTTGGAAATCTGGAATTAAAAAAAACCTCTTACAGACAAATTAGTTTAATTTTAGTCATCGTCTTTATTTACCAGGAATATAACCTGACATCGTGTGTCTTATGACTTCATCCACCTCAGACCACCTCAGTCGGTATCTCCGCATCAAAAATGAAGAAGACAACGTAATTTGCATAAACATCATTAGATTATCACCAGAAATCATAATAAAATGAGGAATTAATACCTGTATTGTTCAAATTGTAACTAAACTAATGAAAAATATACTGGTATAACAAAATACCTTAATTCAGTGAATTATAACATCTTGTTGAATAAAACTGGAGAAAAAGAAACCTGCAGTAAAACGAACACAAAAGAAACACCTCACTGGTGAAATGCAGTTCGTAGCAGATACTGGATGATTACCATAGTCAGAAATTAACGAGATAGTTCACCTGGAGCTCCGAGAGCAGCAAGGATGGGATAATAAATGGCAAACACCGGACCTACTGGTTTCACATGCATTTCTATCACAAGATTTGCATGTATACTGCACTTAAAGTGCTCACATTGGAAGCACATGGTGAGGACAGTGCAGGAGAGAGAGATAGAGAGAGAGAGAGAGAATCTGCACAGTTACCGCCTTTGCTGTTTGAATTTGTGTATCGCTGGACATCGGAGTGCATCTGGGAAAATTAACAAACAGTAAAATTCACAACTAATCTTGGAGGAACTGTTGGACGAAATTCACAGCACAGAATCAGATAGGTTAATTGTTGTTTTAAGTCTGTCCAAGAGAAAGGATGCAATAGTGAGTATAGTGAATTCTTTCTTGATTATATGTTTTTGGAGATAAGTCTCTTGATTAAACTTAAAATATAAGCCATGGCTATTAATTTAACCTGGGGCAGTGTTTGTAGAGGAAAAAGACGGTTTTATTTTCTGGGTCTGTAGACTTTGAAGGAGCAAAAATGGCCTTTGCAGTGATATGTATTTCTTGTCAGATGTAGGAGTTTAAAGAGAGTTTAAGGGTTACTGCGGATTATATTTGCCATAAATGCTGTTGGATGCAAATCTTGTCAGATCAAGTGGATCGGTTGGAGAGACAGGTAGAAGTGATGAGGAATTTGCAACAGCAACAATATGTCATGGATGGCAGTTATAGGAAGGGGAGAAAGTCTCAGGTACAGTCACACAGATGGGTTAACTCCAGGAAGTTTAAGAGAGATAGGCAGCTAGTGCAGGAGTCTTTTGTGGATATACCCATTTCAAACAGGTATTCTGTTTTGCAAAATGTAGGGGGTGATGGATTCTCAGGGGAACGTAGCATGAGCAACCAAGTTTCTGGTATTGAGACTGGCTCTAATGCAACGAGGGGTATGTTGGTTTCCAAGAGATTAATTGTGTTATAAAATTCTGTAGTCAGAGGTACAGACAGACATTTCTGTGGCCAGCAGAGAAAAAGCAGAATGGTGTGTTGTTTCTCTGGTGCCAGGATCAAGGATGTCTCAGAGAGGGTGCAGAATGTTCTCACAGGGGAGAGGGGCCAGCAGGAGGTCATTGTCCACATTGGAACCAAGGACATTGGAAGGGAAAAGGTTGAGATTCTGTAGGGAGATTACAGAGAGTTAGGCAGAAATTTAAAAAGGACGTCCTCAAGAGTAGTAATATCTGGATTACTCCAAGTGCTACGAGCTAGTGAGGGCAGGAATAAGAGGATAGAGCAAATGAATGCATGGCTGAGGAGCTGGTGTATGGGAGAAGGATTCACATTTTTGGATCATTGGAATCTCTTTTGGGGTAGAAGTGACCTGTACAAGAAGGACGGATTGCACCTAAATTGGAAGGGGACTAATATACTGGCAGGGAAATTTTCTAGAACTGTTTGAGAGGATTTAAACTAGTAAGGTTGGGGGGGGGGGGGGGTGGTGGGACCCAGGGAGATAGTGAGGAAAGAGACTGATCTGAGACGGGTACAGCTCAGAACAGAAGTGAGTCAAACAGTCAGGGCAGGCAGGGACAATGTAGGACTAATAAATTAAACTGTATTTATTTCAATGCAAGGGGCCTAACAGGGAAGGCAGATGAACTCAGGACATGGTTAGGAACATGGGACTGGGATATCATAGCAATTACGGAAACATGGCTCAGGGATGGGCAGAACTGGCAGCTTAATGTTCCAGGATACAAATGCTACAGGAAGGATAGAAAGGGAGGCAAGAGAGGAGGGGGAGTGGTGTTTTTGATAAGGGATAGCATTACAGCTGTGCTGTGGAAGGATATTGCCGGAAATACATCCAGGGAAGTTATTTGGATGGAACTGAGAAATACGAAAGGGATGATCACCTTATTGGGATTGTATTATAAACCCTCCCCCAATAGTCAGAGGGAAATTGAGAAACAAATTTGTAAGCAGATCTCAGCTACCTGTAAGAATAATAGGGTAGTTATGGTAGGGGATTTTAACTTTCCAAACATTGATTGGGAGTATCATAGTGTTAAGGGTTTAGAATGAGAGGAATTTGTTAAGTGTGTACAAGAAAAGTTCTGATTCAATACGTGGACAAGGTGCAAAACATGACCTACTCTTGAGAAATAAGGCAGGGCAGGTGACTGAGGTGTCATTGGGGGAGCACTTTGGGGCCAGCGACCATAATTCTATTCGTTTTAAAATAGTGATGGTAAAAGATAGACCAGATCTAAAAGTTGAATTTCTAAATTAGAGAAAGGCCAATTTGACAGTATTAGGCAAGAACTTTCCAAAGCTGATTGGAGACAGATGTTCGCAGGTAAAGGGACGGCTGGAAAATGGGAAGCCTTCAGAAATGAGATAACAAGAATCCAGAGAAAGTATATTCCTGTCAGGGTGAAAGACAAGGCTGGTAGGTATAGGGAATGCTGGATATCTAAAGAAATTGAGGGTTTGGTTAAGAAAAAGAAGGATGCATATGTCAGGTGTAGAGAGTATAAATCGAGTGAATCCTTAGAAGAGTAGTGAAGGAAGTAGGAGTATACTTAAGAGGGAAATCAGGAGGGCGAAACGGGGACATGAGATAGCATTAGCAAATAGAATTAATGAGAATCCAAAGAGGTTTTATAAATATATTAAGGACAAAAGGGTAACTAGGGAGAGAATAGGGCCCCTCAAAGATCAGTAAGGTGGCTTTTGTGTGGAGCCACAGAAAATGGGGGAAATGCTAAATTAATATTTTGCATCAATATTTACTGTGGAAAAGGATATGGAAGATATAGATTGTCGGGAAATAGATGGTGACATCTTGCAAAATGTCAAGATCACAGAGGAGGAAGTGCTGGATGTCTTGAAACGGTTACAGGTGGATACATCCCCAGGACCTGATCAGGTACCTGGTGCTATGATGTTGTGGCCATAACAGAGACATGAGTTTCTCAGGGGCAGGAATGGTTGCTGGATGGTCCAGGGTTTAGAACATTTAAAAAGAATAGGGAGGAGGGAAAAGAGGAGGGGGTGTAGCACTACTAATCAGAGAAGGTATCACAGCTACAGAAGCTTCCATTGTCGAGGAAGATCTGTCTACCGAGTCAGTTTGGGTGGAAATTAGGAACAGTAAGGGAGCAGTCACCTTGTTAGGGGTTTACTACAGGACCCCAATAGCAGCAGGGAGATGGAAGAAAGCATAGGTCAGCAGATTTTGGCAAAAGTGTGGACGTAGTGGGGTTGTGGTAATGGGTGACTTTAACTTTCCCAATATTGATTGGAACGGCCTTCGAGCAGAAAATTTGAATGGAGCTGTTTTTGTGAGGTGTGTTCAGGAGGGTTTCCTAACTCAGTACGTTGACAAGCCGACGAGGGGAGAGGCCATTCTAGACTTGGTGCTCGGAAACGAGCCAGGGCAGGTATCAGATCTTGTGGTAGGAGAGCTTTTTGGTGATAGTGACCACAACTGCCTCACACTCTACACAGCTATGGAGAAGGAGAGGATTAGGCAAAATGGGAGGATATTTAATTGGGGAAGAGGAAACTATGATGTGATTAGACATGAGTTAGGAAGCATGGATTTGGAGCAATTGTTCCTTGGTAAAGGCACTATAGACATGTGGAGACTGTTTAAGGAACAGTTGTTGCAAGTGATGAATAAATATGTCCCTCTGAGACAGGCAAGAATTGGTAAGATAAAGGAACCTTGGATGATGAGAGCAGTGGAGCTTCTCGTCAAAAGGAAGAAGGTAGCTTACATAAGGTGGAGGAAGCTAGGGTCGAGCTCAGCTCTAGGGGATTACAGGCAGGCGAGGAAGGAGCTGTCTGGATACAGAATTGGCTGGCCAGCAGAAGACAGCGAGTGGTCGTAGAAGGAAAATATTCTGCCTGGAAGTCTGTGGTGAGCAGTGTTCCACAGGGCTCTGACCTTGGGCGTCTATTGTTTGTAATTTTTATTAATGACTTGGATGAGGGGATTGAAGGATGGGTCAGCAAGTTTGTGGACGACACAAAGGTTGGAGGTGTCATTGACAGTGCAGAGGGCTGTTGTAGGCTGCAGCGGGACATTGACAGGAAGCAGAGGTGGCAGATGGAGTTCAACCTGGATAAATGTGAGGTGATGCATTTTGGAAGGTCAAATTTGAAAGCTGAGTACAGAGTACAGAAAGCTGAGTACAGGGTTCATGGCAGTTTGGAGGAACAGAGGGATCTTGGTGTGCAGGTACATAGATCCCTTAAAATGGCCACCCCAAGTGGACAGGGTTGTTAAGAAAGCATATGGTGTTTTGACTTTCATTAACAGGGGGATTGAGTTTAAGAGTCGTGAGATCCTATTGCAGCTCTATCTAACTTTGGTTACACTGCACTTGGAATACTGCGTCCAGTTCTGGTCACCCTATTATCGGAAAGATGTGGATGCTTTGAAGAGGGTTCAGAGGAGTTTTACCAGCATGCTGCCTGGAATGGAGGGCTTATCTTATGAAGAGAGGTTAACTGAGCTCGGACTTTTTTTCATTGGAGAAAAGGAGGAGGAGAGGGGACCTAATTGAGGTATACAAGATAATGAGAGGCATAGATAGAGTCGATAGCCAGAGGCTATTTCCAAGGGCAGAAATGGCTAGCATGAGGGGTCATAGTTTTAAGCTGGTTGGAGGAAAGTATAGAGGGGATGTCAGAGGCGGATTCTTTACACAGAGTTGTGAGAGCATGGAATGCATTGCCAGCAGCAGTTGTGGAAGCAAAGCCATTGGGGACATTTAAGAGACTCCTGGACATGCATATGGTCACAAATTTGACGGTGCATACATGAGGATCAATGGTCGGCACAACATCGTGGGCTGAAGGGCCTGTTCTGTGCTGTACTGTTCTATGTTCTATGTTCTAGGTGTACCTGAGAACTCTGTGGGAAGCTAGAGAAGTGATTGGTGGGCCTCTTTTTGAGATATTTGTATCATCGATAGTCACAGGTGAGGTGCCTGAAGACTGGAGGTTGGCAAAAGTGGTTCCAACTGTTTAAGAAGGACAAGCCAGGGAACTATAGACCCGTAAGCCTGCCCTCGGTAGTGGGCAAGTTGTTGGAGGGAATCCTGAGGGACAGGATATACATGTTATTGGAAAGGCATGGACTGATTAGGGACAGTCAACATGGCTTCGTGCGTGGGAAATCATGTCTCACAAACTTGATTGAGTTTTTTGAAGAAGTAACAAAGAAGATTGATGAGGGCAGAGCAGTAGATGTGATCTATATGGACTTCAGTAAGGCATTCGACAGGGTTCCCCATGGGAGACTGATTAGCAAGGTTAGATCTCATGGAATACAGGGAGAACTAGCCATTTGGGTACAGAACTGGCTCAAAGGTGGTGGAGGGTTGTAAGGATCGGTGCTGGGCCCTCTACTTTTTGTCATTTACATAAATGATTTGGATGCGAGCATAAGAGGTACAGTTAGTAAGTTTGCAGCTGACACCAACATTGGAGGGTTACCTCAGATAACAACAGGATCTGGACCAGATGGGCCAATGGGCTGAAAAGTGGCAGATTGAGTTTAATTCAGATAAATGCGCGGTGCTGCATTTTGGGAAAGCCAAATCTTAGCAGGATGTATACACTTAATGGGAGTGTTGCTGAACAAAGAGAACCTTCGAGTGCAGTTTCATAGCTCCTTGAAAGTGGAGTGGCAGATAGATAGGATAGTGAAGAAGGCGTTTGATATGCTTTCCTTTATTGGTCAGAGTATTGAGTACAGGGGTTGGGAGGTCATGTTGCGGCTGTACTGGACATTGGTTAGGCCACTGTTGGAATATTGCATGCAATTCTGATCTCCTTCCTATCGGAAAGATGTTGTGAGACTTGAAAGGGTTCAGAAAAGATTTACAAGGGAGCTGCCAGAGTTGGAGGATCTGAGCTGCAGGGAGAGGCTGAATAGGCTGGGGCTGTTTTCCCTGGAGCGTCGGAGGCTGACGGGTGACCTTATAGAAGTTTACAAAATTATGAGGGGCATGTTTAGGATAAATAGACAAAGTCTTTTCCCTGGGGTCGGGGAGTCCAGTATTAGAGGGCATAGGTTTAGGGAGAGAGGGGAAAGATATAAAAGAGACTTAAAGGGCAACTTTTTCATGCAGAAGGTGGTACGTGAATGGAATGAGCTGCCAGAGGATGTGGTGGAGGCTGGAACAATTGCAACATTTAAGAGGCATTTGGATGGGTATATGAATAGGAAGGGTTTGGAGGGATATGGGCCAGGTGCTGGCAGGTGGGAATAGATTTGGTTGGGATATCTGATCAGCATGGACGGGTTGGACCAAATGGTCTGTTTCCCTGCTGTACATCTCTATGACTCTATGACTCTATTTATACCTGATGTCAGTCTCCTGGTAGACAAATAGGTAGATAATGGGCTTTGAGTATATTCTCAGAAGCAAAGCAATGCTCATTCTGGATGTGATTGTCGTTGAACACCCCTTTCCTGTTTGATCCCAATAAACATTGATTCTCTTATTCCTCAAAGGTCCATGGAAGTTAACTTTGTTTCCAGTAACCCAGGGTTCACTGTTCCTTGGGGATGAGAACTCCACAAATCTCACAACCCTAAAGAGAAAGGTACATCCCTATCTCAATCTTAAATGGGAAGGCCCTTATTCTCAAAATGCACTACCCTCAAACTAACCAGGATGCTTTTCAGACACAAGGATATAACAGTTAGGAACAGATGTAGACCATTCAGCCTCTCATACCTGTCCCTATTTCCATGAGCTCTCTTTAATCAAATACTCATCAAATTCAGCTTCCACTTTCCAGATAACATAAGATCGTAAGAGCACAAGAAATTGGAACAGAATTAGGCCATTTGGCCCATCGAATGTGCTGTGCCATTTGATCATGGCTGAAATGTTTCTTAATCCCACTTTCCTGCCTTCTCCATTTATCCTTCTCTTAACGAAAAGCTTATGTTTTTCATTAAAGGGCCAATGTCTCTAGGCCCATTACTGTGTCTCTGTGTCTGGGTGCATCTTATGTGTTTGTATTTAAGTGTCCATATCTATGAATGTATTTCCGTGTATGTGTTGTGTGTGTTAGTGTGCACATCTATATTTGCGTGTAAAACTGTGCGCATTTCTGTGCAATGTTTTGGAGCAAATCCATTGAAAATCAGGTTAAAACCTCCCTCTGTCTGCCCCTGTTGTGCATACAATGTCACCTTCTGCTGATCTCCCCATGCCACTGCACAAGTGGCAGACTTATTTCAGAAGTATATCAAATACTGAGGAACTTCAATTATCCGAACAAGATGGGTGGGAACTATTTTGTTCGGATAATTGATTACTTGGTTAATTGAGTTACCTTGGGCTCGGAGTTTTCTGTGAAGTTTGCTCCCCGTTCAGGAGGCTCGGCAGCAGCACACTGCGTGCGAGCACCCACCCCCCAACCCCATCCGCACCCCCGCCTGCTCCAACCCCACCCGCTCCCACCTGCCCCCATTCTCCACTCGGTGGGACCTCAGTACAATTGCAATCCTATTCACACCAGCCTCCTGTGTGTGTGGCTGTGTTGATGATGCTGTTAGTTTGGATGGGGCTCTGAGCTGCTGCAGCTCACTCCCAGACCGAGTCCCTGATGGTTTTCACCCTCTGCTGCTGTTGCTGCAGTAGTGAATGCAGGCCAACAGAGGGAGATATTGCATCACTTTAAACACAACAGAGACTGACAGACTAGTCGCGCACATGGATACACACACAAACTAATACAGACTAATACAGATACACACATAAATATACATATATACATGCATAAATATATAGAAACTAATACAGATGTGCACACAAACACACTGGCATTAATAAAGAAATGGGGAATCTGCAAGTGTTTGCTTTGCTTCGTACTGATTTTCTCAATATTTCACTCGCTCTATCTAGTGTGTGCTGGTATTTATGTTGCTCTGTGGGGAGTTTGTCAGTATTTTGCTTGTTCCTACAGGTGTTCTGTGTGGAGTGTGACTGTAGTAATGTTTCAATGCTTGCAGATGGCAATAAACTTGGGAGAATTGTAAAGTGTATGGTGGACAGTGTAGAACCCTAGCAGGACAGTGACAAGTTGGTGTAATGTTCAGGTACATGACAGGTGAGAATCAATACAGAGCAGTGTGTGGTGAGGCACTTTGGGAGGAAACACTTTGAAAGACAATGTATTCTCTCAGCAAGCTGTACAGTGAGAAACGGGGTTTGGGTAGAAGGTCTTTGGTGTATATGAGATTTTTGAAGATGTCAGGACAAGTGGAGAGAGCAGTAAATACCACAGATTAGATTCAGTATCTGCACTGTTTACAGGAGGAGGTGTAGGAGGGAGTCTCTGTGCTCCCTTCCTGGGAGGGGGTGGAGTCAATGTGTTGTGAGCATTTTGCTCACCGAGACCGTACAGATTTCATTTGTATCGACTCAACACAAAAGGGAGATGGCATCAGGATCATGGCTTTTAAGTTGTGCTGGGGAAAATGGAACTACAGTGGGTTTAAAGTGAGAATTGCCTTCACTGAACATTACTTCTTACTCGGTTGGTGGGATGTGGATGTTTCAGAATCTCCACGAGGTGTCCCGGTCCTCTGCGGCTCATGCCAGGCTCCTCCCCACATGGTGGGGGGAGGGAATGAACATTGGGCACTTCCCCATCCGGCTTGGCCTTTTTTGTCCTATGACAAGCTATTCCTCCTGGAATGGGCAAGGATGGGAGAGAGTGAGGGTGGGAGTGGGTGTGCCTGTTGTTCGTGCGGGTGGAGTTGGCGGGGGGGGGGGTATAGTGAGGTGTCTGGAGTGATTCAGTCAACAGAATTTAATCCATGCAGTGTTATTAGTGTAGCAGAGAGGGAGAGAAAGAGAGGGAAGGTGAGAGTGGTGGAGCATGAACCTTGTTTGGGG
Organism: Chiloscyllium punctatum; assembly: GCF_047496795.1. Classification (NCBI taxonomy): domain Eukaryota; kingdom Metazoa; phylum Chordata; class Chondrichthyes; order Orectolobiformes; family Hemiscylliidae; genus Chiloscyllium; species Chiloscyllium punctatum. Next base: position 67,070,343 of record NC_092756.1, on the reverse strand, counting down.
CTAGGTGCTATAACAGATATAGTGAGAGTGAGGGAGCTGAGAGAATACAGTGATACTTATCCTGGAAGAGTGGGGAAAGTTTTTGATGTTTGTTCTGTATTATTGGACATTTCTTCAGACCACAGATACTGCACTGATCTGGATGGTGAGCTCAGACCGTGCTTAGAACATAGAACATAGAACATAGAACATAGAACAATACAGCACAGAACAGGCCCTTCGGCCCACGATGTTGTGCCGAACTTCTATCCTAGATTAAGCACCCATCCATGTACCTATCCAAATGCCGCTTAAAGGTCGCCAATGAATCTGACTCTACCACTCCCTCGGGCAGCGCATTCCATGCCCCCACCACTCGCTGGGTAAAGAACCCACCCCTGACATCTCCCCTATACCTTCCAGCCTTCACCTTAAATTTATGTCCCCTTGTAACACTCTGTTGTACCCGGGGAAAAAGTTTCTGACTGTCTACTCTATCTATTCCGCTGATCATCTTATAAACCTCTATCAAGTCACCCCTCATCCTTCGCCGTTCCAACGAGAAAAGGCCGAGAACTCTCAACCTATCCTCGTACGACCTACTCTCCATTCCAGGCAACATCCTGGTAAATCTTTTCTGCACCCTCTCCAAAGCTTCCACATCTTTCCTAAAGTGAGGCGACCAGAACTGCACACAGTACTCCAAATGTGGCCTAACCAAAGTCCTGTACAGCTGCAACATCACCTCACGACTCTTGAATTCAATCCCTCTGCTAATGAACGATAATACTCCATAGGCCTTCTTACAAACTCTATCCACCTGAGTGGCAACCTTCAAAGATCTATGTACATAGACCCCAAGATCCCTCTGTTCCTCCACCTGACCAAGAACCCTACCATTAACCCTGTATTCCGCATTCTTATTTGTTCTTCCAAAATGGACAACCTCACACTTGGCAGGGTTGAACTCCATCTGCCACTCCTCAGCCCAGCTCTGCATCCTATCTAAGTCCCTCTGCAGCCGACAACAGCCCTCCTCACTGTCCACAACTCCACCTATCTTTGTATCATCTGCAAATTTACTGACCCACCCTTCGACTCCCTCCTCTAAGTCATTAATAAAAATTACAAACAGCAGAGGACCCAGAACTGATCCCTGCGGAACTCCACTTGTAACTGGACTCCATGCTGAATATTTACCATCTACCACCACTCTCTGACTTCTACCGGTTAGCCAGTTTTCTATCCAATTGGCCAAATTTCCCTCTATCCCATGCCTCCTGACTTTCCGCATAAGCCTACCATGGGGAACCTTATCAAATGCCTTACTAAAATCCATGTACACTACATCCACTGCTCTACCCTCATCCACATGCTTGGTCACCTCCTCGAAGAATTCAATAAGACTTGTAAGGCAAGACCTACTCTTCACAAATCCGTGCTGGCTGTCCCTAATCAAGCAGTGTCTTTCCAGATACTCGTAAATCCTATCCCTCAGTACCCTTTCCATTACTTTGCCTGCCACAGAAGTAAGACTAACTGGCCTGTAATTCCCGGGGTTATCCCTATTCCCTTTTTTGAACAGGGGCACAACATTCGCTACTCTCCAGTCCCCTGGTACCACCCCAGTTGCCAGTGAAGACGAGAAGATCATTGCCAACGGTACTGCAATTTCCTCTCTTGCTTCCCACATAATCCTAGGATATATCCCGTCAGGCCCGGGGGACTTGTCTATCCTCAAGTTGTTCAAAATGTCCAACACATCTTCCTTCCTAACAGGTATCTCTTCTAGCTTATCAGTCCGTTTCACACTCTCCTCTTCAACAATACGGTCCCTCTCGTTCGTAAATACTGAAGAGAAGTACTTGTTCAAGACCTCTCCTATCTCTTCCGACTCAATACACAGTCTCCCACCACTGTCCTTGATCGGACCTACCCTCGTTCTCGTCATTCTCAGGTTTCTCACATATGCATAGAATGCCTTGGGGTTATCCTTGATCCTATCCGCCAGGGATTTTTCATGCCCTCTCTTAGCTCTCCTAATCCCTTTCTTCAGGTCCCTTCTGGCTATCCTGTATCCCTCCACTGCTCTGTCTGAACCTTGTTTCCTCAACCTTATGTAAGCCTCCTTCTTCCTCTTTACTAGACATTCAACCTCCCTCGTCAACCAAGGCTCCCTCACATGACCATTTCTTTCCTGCCTGATCGGTACATACATATCAAGGACACGTCGTATCTGCTCCTTGAAAAAGTCCCACATTTCCACCACATCCTTCCCTAACAGCCTATGCTCCCAACGTATGCTCCTCAAATCCTGTCTTACAGCATCGTAATTTCCCTTCCCCCAATTGTAAAATCTACCTTGTTGTGCGCACCTATCTCTCTCCATAACCAAGGTGAAAGTCACAGAATTGTGGTCGCCATCACCAAAATGTTCACCCACCAACAAGCCCACCACTTGTCCCGGTTCGTTACCGAGTACCAAATCCAATATGGCCTCCCCTCTGGTTGGACAATCTACATACTGCGTTAGAAAAGCTTCCTGGACACACTGCACAAACACCGCCCCATCCAATCTACTTGATCGAAAGAGCTTCCAATCAATATTTGGGAAGTTGAAGTCGCCCATGACTACGACCCTGTGGCTTCTGCACCTTTCCAAAATCTGTTTCCCAATCTGTTTCTCCACATCTCTGCTGCTATTGGGGGGCCTATAATAAACACCCAACAAGGTGACTGCACCTTTCCTATTTCTGACTTCAGCCCATACTACCTCCAGAGGCAGATCCCCCTCAAACTTCCTTTCTGCAGCCATTATACCATTTCTAACTAGCAATGCCACCCCCCCCCTCCTTTTTTACCACCCTCCCTAATCTTACTGAAACATCTGTAACCAGGAACCTCCAACAGCCATTCCTGTCCCTCATCTATCCATGTTTCCGTGCTTGGTGGGTCTGTGGGTGTGGCCTCCTTTGGGAAGAGAATGATGGTCCTCTGTACTAGCCATCCGCCAGGACCTCATGGTACAATTGCCCCTTGTCTGCCTCCTCAGGGTAAACTGTACAAGGCAGCTCTGGACTTAGAAAACTCAATATGTGCCCATTGGTCTTTAAAGATGGCGCCAATGCCAGCGATTCCACAAAATCCAGCGATATCTGGGCAATGGTGAGTATCTTCAGCCATGGGGGTAAATCGGGCTGGCGTTGGATGAGAAGGGCACTGTGGGGTGGGGTAAGTGGTTAATGAAATGTGTTTGATAAGGTAGCACCAGGAAACTAGTTAGGCTTCGTGCAGATCGCTCTGACACACTCAATGAAAATGACACTGAGGCAAATTATTGTTAGATTCTGCTCAATGATTCAAAAACTTCATTGACCGCACTCCCTGTTACAAAGCTGTAGAACAAATGATCATGCAAAACTCCATCATCTGAACTCATACCAATATCCCCTTCACCCATCATTTCTGGAGACACTGACCCATGTTACAAGAGCTTATTTCAGCATTCTGAAATCTGTGAACACATCCTTCCATAACACTGTTTCTCAGTCTCCCCCTCTCTGTCTGTCTCAAACCCCTCCCATTTGTTGCTATTTAAACTGATTCCCCCACAATCGCTCTCTGGCAGTGATTTTCACACCCCTTGTCATGGCACTTGAGGATTCGCAGTGGACCATTTTGGACAGAGATGAGGAGACATTTCTGCACCAAAAGAGTGGTGAGCCTGTGGAATTTGTTGTCAGAGGAATTAGTTTTTGAAGAGAAGAACAACATCTCTATAGAGTATTCAGTGAAAATGGATAACCCTGCAACTTCATCCACAGATGCCTAACAGACAAACAACACAAGGCCATGCCATTACTTAACTCACTGGCCGCACTACCTTATATAAAAATCATCTCCGAACTAACAACCAGACTTCTCCGACCACTGGGATTTATGACAGTCCATAAACCAACAGCCATGCTCAGACAACTCACCAGAACACGGGCGCACGGTGGCACAGTGGTTAGCACTGCTGCTTCACAGCGCCAGAGACCCGGGTTCAATTCCCGCCTCAGGCAACTCTCTGTGTGGAGTTTGCACATTCTCCCCGTGTCTGCGTGGGTTTCCTCCGGGTGCTCCGGTTTCCTCCCACAATCCAAAAATGTGCAGGTTAGGTGAATTGGCCATGCTAAATTGCCCGTAGTGTTAGGCGAAGGGGTAAATGTGGGGGTGTGGGTCTGGGGTGGGTTGCGCTTCGGCGGGTCGGTGTGGACTTGTTGGGCCAAAGGGCCTGTTTCCACACTGTAAGTAATCTAATCTATAAACAATAGACCAGATACCCATCATGTGCAAGACAAATGTATTTTTCAATATTCCGTGCATTTACTGCACAAAACACTATATAGGGCAAACAGAATATATCTACAACTATGATAGATTTGTGTATTTTATGACTGAAGTATATTTTTGAAATAAAAAACATCCCTATTTAGATATAAGACCCAAAACTGCTCACAATAATCCAAGTGCCTTCTCCAGCTTGAGGGAGTAGATCCCTGCTCTTGTGTTCTAACCTTCTCAAACACTAATACTGCATTTGTCCCTCCGAACTGCCAACTGATGCTGCATTTTAACCCGAAGAGAAGGCTGAACATGGACTAACAAGTCCCTTTGTGCTTCAGATTTCTGAAGCCTTTCCCCATTTAGAAAATATTGTGTTGCTCTCCTAATCCCAGTGCATAACCTCACGCACTTTCCCACATTGTACGCTACCTGCCAATTTAACCTTAAGGACTCACCTCCCCCCCCCTCCCCCCCCCCCCCCCCCGCCCCAGTACCTTTATTTGTGCTTCAATTCTGGCAGCATCTGCCCAGAGAGAGATAAAACAGATGTTTTGTGAGAAACAGAGCACGTAATATAATAAATTTCAGTCCGAATCAATCTCTGAAGCAGCAAATTTTATTGAAATATTCTTGCAAGAAGGGGTGTCTAGTAAGTAGGCACCCTGATCCTGAAATTACTCCACAATTTATACAGTTTAATTGAATCTCTCTCGGTACTTTCCCATTTATTTCATTGGCCTTCAAACCCATCTATATCCCTTATTGTGTTCTGCCCCTGTCTAGCTACGCTCCGCCTTTGTTTGCTTCTTCCCCTACTCCAAGTCGGGCAACCCTCACTCTTATTTACCCTGTTCCTTATTTGTAAGTGACTTGGCTCATTTCAGTGCCTACATAAGGGCAACGTGCCGAGTTTGGCATAACTTGATGTTCTTTTCACTTTATCTGTTTGTCTGTAATATCTTCTATTGTTTGCAGGCACATTTCATTCCTGTATGCACATTTCAGCTAATGAAAAGTAATTATGTATTTCTTTCACACAGTGTCCATTCTTGGTGTTAGTTCATTTACCTAGTGTAAGCAATCATGATTGCAGAAGTAACACTGCTTTACCTATACCCCACAGTTTCGAATCGGGGGGGGGGGCGGTGGGTGGGGGTGGGGGGGAGTGGGGGGCACGCGGCCGAACTTGGGAAGAGGGCGCTTTCAGACTTGATGCTCTGACGCACAGTTTCTTCATCACTTTCCCCTCTCTGCCTGTGGGAGTATTTTTCTTTCTGATACATATTACTGTTTGTTGATCTCTATGGTCAAGTAGGTAAGGACTGAAACCACCACACCCTTCCACTTTTCAAACCACGATTCTAGCCACCCGGTGAGTGATGCGCTGATTCCTGAATTATCAGCTAATTCTTTGGCTAGTGTTATTAGACCTTGCAGGGCCTGAGTAATAGACCCATCTGGGTTATTTGGAATAAAGGTACAACAGCTCCCTCGTAACATTACACACACTCCCCCTTTGTCTGCTAGGATCATATCTCCGGCCATTCTATTCTCCCATGCCATTCTGCTGATTGCATCAAGTTGTTCAGCTATACATTTAATTGCGTCTCTAGTGTGATTGATAAACCTTTGCTGATTATAGAAAATATCATTTATCCAGTCCACATTTTTGTTGACTGTTACCCACCAGAAGAGAGCTGATTCAAAACCTGCCGTAATCTGGTTACAAGCCTTGAACTCATCAGGTACCCCTCTTGGGACTCTTATTGAGTCTAGATATATCTGATCATCAAACGAAGTACTCAATAGTGATCTTTTACTTTGTCCACCTTCCTTTACTATCTCTTTCTTTTCAAATGCCAGGGTGAACAGAATTGCCAATTGTATAATTGCGCACATGCCCCTCCAATCTGTCGGTGGGATGGGTCTCAATATTTTCCCTCTGTGGTACCACCACAGATCCGCTCCGGGAATTCCTAATGCTGAGTAGTTCCCTCCCTTTTCCGTCACATACTCAATCTCGGTACATGATTTCAGCTCCCCCAAATATCTGGACAGATCTGTTCCTCGCCTGTTTACACAAGATGTGTGATTTTTGGCCACGGTGGAAAACATGGGGGGCGTCTTTAAACCTTCCTTCCTTTAAAGGAGGGAACTTTAATAGAAGGGGCATACAATCTTTATTACTCCATGCAGTTTCATCCTGATACAGGGCTATCATACCTGTCTCGCTTCCACCCGAGCGGAAAGGGGACTACTTGGGCCATTGGTCTCCCAGAGGCACATGCATAGCAATTGCTTTTATTCAAACTTTTCACAGTGTACTTTACCCATTCAACCCAGGCATTTGTATCCCCATATCCTGTTTCTACTACAATGGTCTGCTTTAAGTTCTTTACCTCTACAATTGTTATCACCTTAGGGTCAGAGTAAGGGACATTACTATTCCTTTCTCCTACTCGGGTTCTGTCTTCCACCTGTATTTTAAAACAACATCCCAGGAAATTCTTCCCGTCTGCTTTCATCTCTATCCCAAATATTTGGTTTAATTGGACATGATAGGTTTCACCCCCTAAAACCGCTTATACCATGAGGTTTTCTTTATTATTAAATATATTGGGTTACACTTTTTATCGGGACAGTCAAGAGTTGGCTGGAAGAGGCCTCGGTGTACTGTAATGAGTGGACTAATCAAGAGATCACCTCTGAGGTCTTCCTGCGTCCGCCATTCTTTACATTCTTCATCCCAAAGATATCCCTTACACTTCTCTCTCCGGGACACTTTCTTCCCGTTAGTCTTATTCAATACCCCCCCCCCCCCCTTTTGGGGCATTTTTCATAGAACCTAAGATGTATCTCTGAGTTACAGTATTGCCTTTGATTTCTTACATCTCCACAATCCACCAGGCTGCAGGCATCTGTTTCTATGACTTGTGGATTTGTACTTTGTGGAACCGTTATCACTAAGTAAGACGACCACGCCATGGCCTGACAGAATCCTAAGACTAGAAAAGCTAATATAGTGTACCTAAACTTTCTTCCCATTCTACAGTGGTATTGAAGCACCGAGAGACTTAGCATACAATACTACAGAAATTATCCCGCGCTCGCTCCGCTACTGTATAATCAGTTAGTTAAAGTCTTTTTAGCTTAAGTTTAAGTGGTTCTTTTGTGGATTCAGTTGTCCAGACTTCTCTCTCAACTGGAGATTCCACTGGCCCTTTGATCCGAGTGTAGTGAGTCCAGCCTTTCTCTGCCGTTCTTATCACTGTTTCAATGGTTAGGAGTGCTTGGTACGGCCCCTCCTAGTCTGGTTGCAATTTGGTCTCAGTCCATGATTTGACTAGGACCCAATCCCCCGGTTGGATCGGATGGATGGTGAATTCAAGGGGTGGAGTCTGTGCCAATAAACTCTGTTTCCTGAGAAAAGACAAAGAGGAGGACAAGCCCAGTATATACTTCTTTAAGAACAAATCTTTAGGGCAGGCCAAACAATATCTAATAAGGGGACAGCCCCATATCTTTCCTTGGGGCTTTTCGCGCTCGCAAAAGGGCTATAGGTAAACACTTAGTCCAAGGGAGTCTGGTTTCTACTACTAATTTAGATAACTGCTTCTTGAGTGTCTGGTTCATTCTCTCAACCTTTCCTGATGAGGTTGGGTGCCAAGGCGTGTGAAATCCCAGGAGATTCCTAACCCCTTCATCACTCCCTGGAGTACCCTGGAAGTAAAATGAGTTCCCTGATCTGAATCTATACACTCCACTATCCCGTTTCTGGGGATTATGTGTTCGAGTATTATCTTGGGCACCCCACTTGTGGTGGCAGTGGTTAAAGGGTATGCCTCCACCCATCCAGATAGGTGATCAACCATTCCCACCATATCCCTCTCGGGGTAATTCGGTATAATCTACTTGAATGCTCTGAAATGGTCTTATCCCAGGTTCTCCCCCTCCTGGGACTTGTTTCCTTAACACCTCCTTGTTTATTATTTTACATGTTATGCATCCCTCACATATCTGTTTGGCTATCACATAAATCCCCTTGCATCTATATTTCCTTAAGACTAAATCACACATTGCTTCCACTCCCCAGTAACTCCCCTGGTGTAAGACAGCCATAATCTCTCGCATCATCATTTTATTCAATATTTCAATCCCATTGGGTAACATCCAGCGCCCATCCACTGTCTTTGCAACTCCTAAATCTTTTAGTTCCTTTTCCTCCTTTGCAGAAAACAACGGGGCACCCTGAAGATCTGGAATTGAAGGCATTAGAGAGTATGTCGCTGCTCCCTGTGGATTCAGGGCTGCTTCTTTAGCTACCTCATCGGCCAGTTTATTTCCCCTTGCTTCCGGGTAATTCCCCTTCTGATGTCCGTTTATATGAATTATCGCTATTTCTCTCGGGAGTAACAAAGATTCCAGCACTTGTTTTATCAATTCCTCATGTGCTTGTTATTTTCTTCTGCTATTATACCAGTCCTCTTTCTTGCCAAATTTTTGCAAAGGTATGTACCCCTCCAAACGTATATTTGGAGTCTGTGTTTACCATTCCCTCTTTGTCTTCTAAGGTTCTGAGAGCTCTTTCTAGGGCATAGAGTTCACAAGTTTCGACTGACCAGCCTTTAGGCAGTCTTTCAACTTCGATAACGCTTCCATACCTGGTGTGGGGTGTTGACTATTAAGGCTCCCTCAAAAGTAAGCTGTTGCTGCCACTGCCTGCACACATTCTGGCCAGTAATGTATCTTTCCATTCTTTAATTAACAATGAATTAATGCAGTCATGTTTTAAATTAACCATGAATCAATGTGACAGGTCACTGAGAATGTGTGAAGGAATCCTGCCAATTAATATTGAGTCAGGCTAACACAATTGATTTATTATAAATATTAATTATTAATTATATATATTATATAATTCAGGGTGGAAACGCAGCAAGTGACTAAAACATGTTAAAAACTAATTGCGCAGTTCTGTTTGTTTACCAGTCACATGTGACTCATTCTGTTTCTGTAATTGTTTTGCTCGAGCACATTCATTTTTAAGAACCTCAACAGATTTCATAGCACCGTTTGCAGTTAATTAAATCTCCAATTTGGTGGCAGTATCTTGTCGTGAGCACAAAACTGATTCTTCGTGACTCTCATCACAAAACTGCCATAATCCAATTAACTCCTTCATTCCCGCTGCCTTGGGCTTAAAATTTAAGGATGATCTTGCTGCTCCCCCCCATGTCAACTAGGAAAACTTCGTCCTCTTTATAAGGTCCCACCATTAAATTTATCAAGGGTTCCTGGTGGGTCCCCAGGGGCAGGAACTCCTGACACCCATATTCTTCATCAAGGTTCATAAACAGCACTGCCTTTACTTCCTTTTTCAGATCTGGACACTCTCTCTTAAAGTGACCTGTCTTTTCACAGTAATAACATCCCGTCTGTGGGGATTTCCACTTTGATCCTTGTTCCTGTCTATCAGACCCCTTAATATCTCCTCCCCGATCTCTTCTCCTCCCTATATTTTCAACATGGCTGCCCACCACCATTCCGGTTTCCTTCTCCTTTTCTTTATTACCTCATCAACCGTGGCTATCATTATTTTTGCCTTTTGTTTCTGCTTTTCATGTTACATTGCCAGATCAATTGCTGAGCCACTTTAACTAATTGAACAGCATTAGGGCCACCTAATGGCCATTCTTCATCACCCAATGCTTTGTTTAGACCTTGATTTTTTAAAAAGAAATCTTGCAATATTTCTTGCTCCCTGTAATCTCAAATACCAGGTGCCTCTGCTCCCTGTAACTTCACCCTATAACCTCAAATACCAGGAGCCTCTTTCTCCCTGTAATTTCAAATACAATTTATCAATTTACGCTTGTCTAACTTTAAAGCCTGCTCCTAACTATACATTTTGGAATCTTATTTGTTCAGTATTTAATATTTAAAATGTAAAATGCATACAGTTCCCAACTTTGAAATCTATAATTACCCAGTCCCTTAATTCAAATCCAAAATTAGTTTTCTTAAGTAGTCCTGACCAATCATTGCTCAATTACAATGCTATAGGTTGTGAAATACCCAGAGCTGCCTTAAATGGATTTGTCCATTCAAGTTAAAAAAAACTTCTCCTACATGAACAATGGCCGAATCCAAGGTCACAGCTATTAACCATAGGATTTTTTTTTGATTTATTACAATCTAATGTTAAACTGAAACTTCAACTGTCCTCTATAAATTGCCTTTATGTAAGGATAAAAGAAATTAGTTAGAAGTTGATAGTAAGGCAGTCATGACTTGTAAAAAGAACAGGAGTTAATATTTTATTTCATAATCATTGTAAAATCCTTAACCTTAAAAGAAATGGAGTCCGAGGAAATGATGGTAAAGTCAGTGCTAGGTCACAGGTGCACATCAATGTTCATCTGGAGCTCAGCCAAGTCCCACAAAGTGACTTCTATGAGGAAAGAATGAACAGAGAATGCAGAAAGGGAAGAAAACAACAGACCTAACAGGAGGATAGGAATGAGAGGGATGGGGGTCAGCTTAGGAAAGCAATAAGTGGAGCAAAGAGGGGGCATGAGGAATACTGGTGATGAAAATAGGGGAGAATCCCAAAAATATTCTCCAAGTAAATCAGGGGAAGAGAATAGCCATGGAAAATGTAGGGCCTTTTAAGGACCAAAGAGGCAATCTGTGTTTGAAGCCTGAGACCATTGGTAGAGTGTTAAACGAGTATGCCCTTAAAGGGCATAACTTTAAAGTGAAAAGCTGTAAGTTTAGAGGGGAATTGAGAAAAATCTTTTTCACGCAGAGGGTTGTGTAGAATTTGGATGCACTGTCTAGCAGTATGTTTAAGGAAGGATACCTCACAACCTTTAAAACATTTCAGGATGAACATGTGAAGTGTCATAACATTAGAAGTCCTGAGCCTGATGTGGGAATGTAGGACAAGTGTAAATAGTCACATATTTTTGACAGTACAGAATAAATAGGCTGAAGGGCCTTTTTTCAGCACTGTCGGTTTCTATGAGCAATGGGATTGACGTGAGAGGAGCACCTCACAGTTTAAAGATGACCACAGTGAATCCTGCCCAATCAGAGGGTCAGCACTGAGGGTGCACTGCCCATTTGGAGGGTCAGCACCGAGGGAGCGCTGCCCACTCGGAAGGTCAGCACCGAGGGAGCACTGCCCAGTTGGAAGGTCAACACCGAGGGAACACTGCCCAGTTGGAAGGTCAGCACCAAGGGAGCACTGCCCAGTCGGAAAGTCAGCACCGAGGGAGTGCTGCCCAATCAGAGGGTCAGCACTGAGGGTGCACTGCCCAGTTGGAGGGTCAGTGCTGAAGGAGCGCTGAGGGAGTACTGTCCAGTGGGACGGTCAGCACCGAGGGATTACTGCCCAGTAAGACGGTCAGCAGCGAAGGATTACTGCCCAGTAAGACGGTCAACACCGAGGGAGTGTGACACTTTTGGAGTTTTACAAATTAGATTTATTGGACCGAGTGATATTTGAATTATTGTGCTTTATATTCTGAAGACTAAAGGGAATATGATTTGGTTGATCTTCAATTACCTGGGATGATGGTACCATGGCATTCATCATAGAGCATCCCAATCTGAAAAGGTCTGCCAAGTGCTGCCATTTGGAGAAGGTTGTTACCTTCTTCAGCTGTTGTGGCAAATTTGTTCTCATTGAGTCTGATGAACAGCAGAAACTGAGTCAAACCTTCCAGATTGGTGACAATAAGAGCATCAGTTCACAAACTGGATCCCAATCCACAGCCAATCCAGAGCCCTTTGACCCAGGACCCCCAGCCACTCCATGGCTCCCTGACCCAGGCCCCTCCAGCCAATCCAGGGCCCCTCAACCCAGATGACTGAGTCAGTTCCCTTGATCCCAGCCAATCCAGACCCCGGGACCCCCAAGGCACAGCAAATGCAGGTTCTGAGCCTCCGAACCTGCAGCCAATGTAGGCCCCCCCCCAGGATCCTCAGTCATTCCGGGCCCCCTGACCTCCAGCCAGTCAGGAACTACCATTTCCTGGCGAGGACAAATGTATCCAGAGCTCCTCTTCCCATCCTCTGCTGCCCTATCCTAACTGAAAACTAATACGTTCAGCATTAAGATTCCCTTCCTGCAAGAGAACTAGCCCTTACATTGATTGACCAGTTCAAATTGCCAACTTTGCATACCCAGCTCACGTGCCTGAGGGATCCAGGTGAAAGGAAGTCAGAACTAAACATGAAATAACTCCAAAGAGGCTGGTAACTGTCATTAAGCCACTCTCTATTTACTCATGACCAGTCCTCAGTTTTAGTACTACCGCATTCAGAGCCAGAGTCAATATCTCCGACACTCCCTACATCAGCCAGGGCTCCCTGTCTGGACCAGATTAACAGCCCCAATCAGGGAACTCTTATTGTAAGAGGTCCAGTTGGCTGACATCATTACAATCAGTCTAAAACCTACAACTGAATTTTCTGAAACTGCATACGTATTATAATTCAGAAAAATGGAAGAGGGTCTTGAGATCCAGAGGGTTGTCCCTATTTCTAGGCCACAGTTCCATCTGGTTACAGAATTGCCTCATAGCCTGTTTGGACAGGATGATTCATACAATATTGTTAAAGTCAATTTACACCAGCATCTTCACACTGAGAGCATACACAGCATTGCCTGGTGATCCAGTGAATAAACTGAACAAAATACAAATCCCTTTGAAGACCCATTTTCAGGAAGCTTCCACACTCTCACCTTCTGAACAAACCCATTCAAATTAAACAGAACTTACTGCTAGTTTCTTGCCCAAAGACAGTCATCCTTCTTATTTTTTTTCTTTCTTAATCAACCTGCTATTAGGTACCTCTGCAGCAGGTGGGATTTGAACCTGGATCTCGGGATAGGGACACCATCTCTGCACCGCAAGAGGGCTCCTTTTTAAATGTTACAGTGGATCTTTTCCCATTTGGCTCCCTCTCTCACAATTTGAATTCACAGAGTGTGTGACCACTTCAGTCTGGACAGTCAGGAAGTGTCTGATTCCCCTTCCCACACCCAACAAGCCATCAGATTGCACTCTGGAGTCTCAGATCCTCTCTGTAACCTCAAACAAACAGAGTGCTGGAGAAATTAGTAGGTCTGGATGCATCTGCTGAGAGAGAGAAAACAAGGTTAATGGTTTGAGTCCAGGTATGACTGTTTCAGAATAAAACTTGGTCTTTGTGGTGCTACCACACTGACATTTCTCAGTGCCAATACCTCAATCAGTGTCTCTTCATTGACCTGTTTTTAGAACAGAGAGGTCAACAGCACAGAAAAAGGCCCGTCAGCCCATCAATACTGCACCAGTCAAAAACAACCATCAAATTATTGAAACCTCATTTTGTAGCACTTGGCACATACACATATATGCCTTGGAATCACAAGTGCAAATCTGAATACTTCTTCAATGTTTTGAGAGTTTCTGCCGGCAACACCCTTACAGGCAGTGAATTCCAGCTTCTCACCAACCTCTGGGTGAAACTGTTTCTCCTTCATTGCTGAGACCTATGAGTCGAGGAGTTGGGATTGTCGTGTTGAGGCTGTACAGAACATTGGTGAGGCCTTTTCTGGAGTACTGTGTCCGGTTCTGGTTGCCCTTCTATAGGAAGGGTGTAGAGGGTGGAGAAAAGATTTACAAGAACATTGTCAGGAAATGGAGGGTTTGCGTTATAAGAAGAGGCTGGATAAGCTGGGACTAATTCCACTGGAGCGTAGGAGGTTGAGGGCAACCATACAGAGGTTTATAAAAACATAAGGGGCAGAGATAAGAATGCCAGATGTCTTTTTCCTAGGGTGGGGAATTGCACATGGGGGAGTCCTGGATGCTGCCAGTGCCTGAGATGAGTACACATGTAGGACATGTTCCCAGCAGCAGAAGCTTGAGATCTGGGTCTTGGAGCTTGAGCAGAAGTTAGAGAAACTGGTGCATGTGCGAGGATGGGAGATACATGGGTGACACGTTTAGAAAGGTGGTCACACCATAGCTCAAGGGGCTGGAGAAAAGAAGGAATGGGTGACCACCAGATGATCCAGAAAGAACAGGCAGGTAGTGCCAGAGTTCCCTGGGATCACACTTACATCCAGCATTCTGTCTTCAACACACCGGTTTGTTTGTACAGGGGCAGAAGAAGAGAGGAACAACAATAGTGACAGAGAATTCTTTAGTCTGGGAAGCAGGCAGACATTTCTGCGGCCAATGATGTAACTCCAGGATGGTGTGTTGCCTCCCTGGTGTCAGAGTCAGGGATGTCACTGACCAGCTGCAGGGCATCCTGACAGGGGAGGGGGATGAGTAAGAGGTTGTGTTACTTGTTGATACCAAGGATATAAGCTGTTGCATCAACAATCCAGGAAGCTAGTTAGTAGGTTACAAAGCAGGACCTCAATGGTTATAATCTCTGAATTACTCCCTGTGCCACATGCTAATGATTTTAGAAATGGGAAAATATATCAGATGAATACGCAAGTCAAGAGTTGGTGAAAATGGAAGGGTTTTAGATCCCTGGATTAATGGGACTGTTTTTGGGGAAGGTGAGACACGCACAAAAAGGACGATCTGCACCTGAACCATGTTGGGACCTCCATCCCTGCTGGTAGGTTTGCTCATGCTGTTGAGAGGAGTTTATCTAGTCCGGCAGGGAGAGGGGGCACAGAACATTGATGAAACAGAAACACGTCATGCTACAGCAAAGGAAGCAATGTTGAGTGTCAAGGCTGGATGGATTTACATTAATACTAGGAGTGTAATAGGCAAGACTGATGAGTCAAAGGCATGGATTCAAACATGGAAGTATGATATTGTTGTCATCACACAAACATGATTGAGGTAAGGGCTAGTCTGGCAGCTCAGCATTTCGGGACATAGGATCTTTCGGTGAGACAGAGAAGGGTGTAATATAAGTGGTGGAAAAGCACTATTAATTACAGCATTAAGGAGAGATGATAATTTGGAAGGGTCCTCAAGCGAGGCTTTGTGTGAAAATGTAAGGGCAACCATTTTACTGCGAGTGTATTATAAGCCCCAAAGCGTCTGTGGGAAATAGGGAACAAATATATAACCACTTCACAAGAGTGTGTAAAAATAATAATTGGATAATCATAAAACAGTGTAATTTTTGTGTAAATACAATGTTAAGGGTTTAGTGTGGGCAGATTTGTTGAAATGTATCCAGGGAGTCTTTGTATAAATATCTAGAAGGCCCAACAAGAGATAGTGCAGTCCTGGATCTGTTTAGGGGATAGAAAACAGACTAATGTCTGTTCGATGTGGCAGTGCGGGAACATTTTAACGATAGTGACCATGACACTGTACAATTCAAATTTGTTCTGAACTGCAAAATGGCTTTGGATTGAGGGAAGGCAGATTTCATTTAAATAAAGCAAGATCTGGCTACAGTTGACCAGGAACAGCTCCTCATGGGTAAATCTATAGCAGAGCAGTGGGGGACATTCATAAAGGAGCTGGGAAGAGTTCAGGTCCAATCTATACCCTTTAGGGGGAAATAAAGGAGCCAATAAGTTCAGAAAAACCTGGATGTCTGAGACAATTCCAGACTGGATGAGGAATACGAGAAAAGGTCTTGTTAGCCCAAAGGGAATGATTCAGCTCAAGTCCTGGACGAATACAAGAAGTGCACGAGACAACCTCAGAAAGCAATCAGAAGAGCAAAAAGGAGGCAAAAAGGGACTGGTGAATAGGATTAGGGAGAATCTTAAACTATCTTATAAATATATAAAAAGGAAGCTTTTAACCAGGGAAAGGGTAGGGCCCATTAGGGACCAAGGAGGCCACAGGATATCTGGAAGAGGAGAACAAAGGTATGGAATTCAGAAAGTTTAATGTGAAGTACTTGCACAGTTTGACACAGGAAGTGGGAGGCTCTGTTAGGCTCAGAAACAGACAAATCCCTTGGCCTGGGTGAATTACACCCCAGGCTACTGTGGGAGGTGAGGCAGGAAATTGCAGGGGCTCTGATACAAATTCTTAATTCCTCTCTGACCACAGGGGAAGAGCCAGAGGACTGGGGACAACAAATGTTTCACTTTGCAAGACGGGTGACAGATGAACCTGGAAATTACAGACCATAGAGTATCACGTCAGTGGTAGGGAAACTATTGGAGAAAATTCTGAAGGAGTGAATTAATACCCACTTGGAAAGACTCAGGTTAATTAGGTATAGTTAGCATGGTTTTGTCAGAGGGAGGTCATGCCTAACAAATTTGTCAGAATTTTTTGAACCTATGAACTTATGTGGATGAGAGAAGTTCAGTTGATGTAATGTCTGTGGTTTTAGCAAAGCTGTTGACATTGTCCCACATGAGAAGGTTGCAGCTCATGGAATTGAGGGAAACTTGACGAGATGGATCAGAAATTGGCTTAGTAATAGAACACAAAGGGTAATGGTAGAACGCTTTGCAAGTGACTGCAGGATGGTGTCCTGTGGTGTGTCACAAGGATCAATATACTGGAACACTTAGTGTTTGCTATATGCATAAATGATATAGTGATATGGATGAAAATGTCGTGGAGGTGGGGGACAAAAACAAGTTTGCAGTCAACACCACTATTGGAAGGATGGTTAATTGTGAAAAAGATGGTTGTAGGTTCCAGGAAGTTTTAGATGGGTTGTTCAGATGGGCAGACCAGTGGCAGATCGCGCTTAACCCTAATAAATGCAAGTGGATGCACTTTGGAAGAAATAACAAGATGAGGGAATGTTTAATGAATGGCAGGACACTGGGTAGCTTAGAGGAACAGAGAGACCTTGGGGTAATTATTCACAGATCCCAGAAGTCCATCCAGTATATTGATAGGGTAGTTAGGAAAGCAGATGGGACACTTGCTTTCATCCGTAGTGGCAGAGAGGAGAGGTAATGGTTGAGTTGTTCAGTGTGTTGGTTAGGCCACAGCTGGAGGACTGTATGCAGTTCTGGTCACCTAACTACAGGAAAGATGTGAGAGCACTAGAGGAGGTACAGAGGAGGTTCACCAGGATATTACCTGGGATGGAGCAATTGAGCTATAAGGAGACACTACATAAGATTGAGTTGTTTTCTTTAGAGCAGAGAAGACTCGGGAAGACATGATTGAGGTATATGGATATGGTGAGTAGGGAGAAACTGCTCTCCTTGGTTTAGGGGTTAATCACAAGGGGTCATAACTTTATAGTGTAAGGGGTGGCACAGTGGCTCAGTGGTTAGCACTGCTGCCTCACAGCGCTAGGGGCCTGAGTTCGATGCCAGCCTCAGGTGACTGTTTGTGTGGAGTTTGCAAGCTCTCCCCACATCTGTGTGGATTTCCTTCCACAATCCAAAAATGTGCAGTTTAGGTGAATTGGCCATTCTTAATTGACAATAGTGTTCAGGGTTGTGCAGGTTAGATGCATTAGTCAGGGACAAATGTAGAGTAATGAATTTGGGTGGGTTACTCTTTGGAGGGTTGGTGTGGACTTGTTGGGCCAAAGGGCCTGTTTCCACACTGTTTGGATTCCATGTTTTCTATGATTCTAACCCATAGCTTTGTATGGCGTGACAAGCATGTGTCTAAATACTTCATCACTGTGATGAGTATTTCTGCCTCGACCATCCTTACAGAAAGAGAGCTCCATATTCCCCACACCGTCTGGGTGGAAACAATTTTCCTCACAAGTCCACTAAACCTGCTGCCCCTTTCCTTCAATGGATGTCCTTGGTCATTGATCCTTCCATCAAAGGGAAAGGTTTCTTCCTGTTTACTGTAATGATTATAACAAGGTCCTCTGGCTGGTCAAAGAATAAAGCACAAACAACAAAGCTATGTTGAGTGTCAAGAGAGTAAGGCAAGGCTGGATGGTCTTTATGTTAATGCTCAGCGTGTAATAGGTAAGACTGAAGAGTCAAAGGTCTAGATTCACACATGGAAGTATGATATTGTTGCCATCACAGAAACATGATTGAGGTAAAGGTTGGTCTGACAGCTCAGCATTTCGAGGTATAGGATCTTTAGGCGAGACAGAGGAGGGTGTAAAATAAGTGGTGGAGGAGCACTATTAACTAAAAGTTCAATTACTGCATTAAGAAGATGATATTTTGGAAAGGGCCTCAAATGAGACATTGTGGAAAAGCTTAGGAAGCCATCTTACTGGGAGTGTATTTTATGCCCCAAAATGTCTGTGGGAAATAAAGAACAAATATGGAGCTAGTTCACAGGGGTGTGTAAAAGTCACGTGGAGAATGTGCAAACTCCACACAGACAGTCGCCCGAGCTGGGAATTGAACCTGTGAACCTGGGGAGCCATTGTGCCATTTTGGTGTCATCTGAAAACTTACTAACTATACTTCCTATGTTTACATCCAAACTGTTCATATAATCGATGTCCAAGCACTGATCCTTGTGGATGGTTTGTCAATTAATAGCAGGGAATGGAACTGGGGAGGTGAGGAAGCCTTGCTTCATCTGCAGACTTAGTCAGGTACCAGTGAGTAAGTTACAGATAGGAGTACAGTCAAGGGGTATGATGTGGTTCATATATAGATTGATTGACACTGGATTGTGAGTTACTGATAAGAACCTAATTGCGGAGTTTGGGGTGTTTATATATAGAATTACAGATACTCTGGAGTAAGATAAGAGTTGGAATCTAATCAAAGAGTTCAGGGTGATTCATTTATGGAATAACAGATACCCAGGAGTGAGTGACAGACTGGAAGCTAATGGAGAGATTTGGTGTGGTTTATATATAGAATAACAGATAAGGTCGGTTACAGATTGGAATTTTATTGCGGAGGTTGGTGTGTTTTTTTATAGAATAACATGTACTAGTGAGTGCATTACAGATTGGAATGTAATCAAGGGTATTGGGGTGCATTATATATAGAATATATCGAAGAACAAATACCCGGCAGTGAGTTCCAGACTGGAATCTAATCGAGGGGATAGGAGTGCTTTTTATATAGAATAACTGATACCCCAGAGTGAGTTACAGACTGGAATGAATCAAGGTGGTCAGGCTGGATTATACATAGAATGCTGGATACCCTGATACACCTTTTCAAGGGGCAGCTAGAGACAGGTAATAAATGCTCACGCAGCCAGTGATGCCCACGTCCCACGATTGGATGAAAAAAAAGCATGGTCTGGAAAAAGGACTCTCTTGTGGGCTTCACTGAGGACTTTATTTATAACGCAAGGAATTTGTATAACCATATATTTTACTGTGTTACTGATCTTCACTCTGAACCGAGACTACGTTGTTGTGTAAATAAATGTGTTTGTGTAACAACTTAATAATTAATGAAATTATCATTAATTTTCCCCAACTGGATGTTTATCAACATCCTGTGGGTTACAGTTGACCAAAAACTGCTTTGGCAAAAGTGAGGACTGCAAATGCTGCAGATCAGAGTCGAGAGTGTGGTGCTGGAAAAGCACAGCAGGTCAGGCAGCATCCGAGGAGCAGGAGAGTCGACATTTCGGGCAAAAACCCTTCATCAGGAATCAAAAACTGCATTGGACTTGCCATACAAACAAATGTGGCTACAAGGTCAGGTCAGGGTAGTGGGATGAGAATGAAGGACTCACTCCCACGGGTGAGTGTGGGGATTCACTCATACGGGGCATTGAGTAGAGCGACAATGTTTTGAAGGAGGATTCTGGATAATCACATGAGATGGAGAGGGTTGGGGGTAGGGAGATGGGGAAGAAGCTAATTCAGCAGGGACCAGAGTTGCCAAATGACCTGTACCAGAGGAGATGCTGCTTGAGGTGTGTAAGTGAAGAGAAGATGCCATTTCATGGCATGTTCCTTTGTCTCATTAGGCTCTGACTGAAATGCTAAATGAGAACTGTACACTAGCCAGCCTTAACATCGAGTTTAACTTCATCAGTGGGGCTGCCATGGTGGCTATCATAAAGGCAGTACCACATTAACAGAGCTGAAATTTGACAATCAGGCAAGTTTACACTTTGCGGTGAAATGTTCCGAAACTTGGAGAGACACCACTCCAGAGTTTTAGACGAGTATAGGAGTTGGGAGGTCATGTTGTAGCTGTACAGGATGTAGGTTAGGCCACTTGTTCAGGAATACTATGTTCAATTATGGTCTCCCTGCTGTCAGAAGGATGTTGTGAAACTCAAAAGGGTTCAGAAAAGATTTACAAGGATGTTGGAGGAGGCTGAGGGGTGACCTTATAGGGGTTGGGTGACCTTATAGGGGTTTATAAAATCATGAGGGGCATACATAGGGTAACTAGGCAAGGTATGTTCCTTGGTGTGGGGGAGTCCAGAACTAGAGGGCATAGGTTTAGGGTGAGAGGGGATCGGGATATAAGGGGCAACGTTTTCATGCAGGGGGTGGTGCATGTATGGAATGAGCTGCCAGGGGAAATGCTGGAGGCTGGTACAATTGCAACATTTAAAAGACATCTGGCTGGGAATTTAAATAGGAAGGGTTTAGAGGGATATAGGCCAAACTTTGGCAAATGGGACTGGATTAGGTTGGGATATCTGATCAAAATGGACGAGTTGGATCGAAGGGTCGGTTTCTGGACTGTACATCTCTATGACTCTATGAGATGCGAGGAATCCTGCAGTCAGTAACTCGCCTTCTGATTCCCCAAAGACTGTCCACTTTCTGTAAGATGGAAGTCTAGAGTGTGTTGGAATACTCCCCAGGAATAATCCAGGACAAAAACAGCCCACTTGATTGCTTTCACATTCACAAAAATCCATCCCATCCACCACCTGTGCTTCATAGTTGTAGTATATTCCATCTATAAGACACACGACTGAAATTCACCATTAGACAGTATCTTATTAGACAGTACCTTCTAAACCCATCTAGATGGACAAAGGCAGCAGGTACATGTGAAAAGTACAGTCTGCAAGCACCCTCCTTTATATGGTCCGGTGTGATCTGCAATCATGAGTGAACTACAATTCTGAACTCGTCAGGTCACAAATCAGTCCAGGTCCAAATGCAGCAAGATTTGGATGCTGGCTAGGCTTGGGCTGTCAAGCGACAAATAACATTTTCCACACAAACATGTCATCTCCAACAGGAGAGAATCTGGCCCCTTGATTCCAGGATTTTGACCCAGTGAAAGTGAGGGAATGGCGATATACAATATTACCAGGTCGGAATGGTGAGTGGCTTCAAGAGAATCATGCAGGTGGTGGTTCTCCCAACTATCTGCTGGCATTATCTTTCTAGATGGAAGTGGCCATGGGATTGGAATGTGCAAAGGATCTCAAATTTTTGCAGTGTTTCTTGCAGATGATACATACTGCTGCTACTCAACGTCAGTAGTGGAGGAAGTGGATGCTTGTGGATATCAACTGGCCTATTTGACCTAATACTTCTCGGGTATTATTGGAGTTGCACCCATCCAGGCATGTAGGAAGTATTCCATCACACTCCTGACTTGCACTTTGTCAATAATGGAGACGATATGAGGAGTCGGGAAGGGAGTTACTCACTGCAGTACTCCCAGCTTCTGACCTGCTCTTGTTACCATTGTGTGCATATGGTGAGTCCAGTTGACTTTCTGATCCATGGTAACGAATAGGATATTGATAGTGGGGCATTCAGTGATGATAAACACCATTGAACGTCAAGGGGCAGAAGTTAGAATGACTCTAATTGGTGATGGTCAATGCCTGGCATTTGTGTGGTGGGAATATTATCTGTCACTTGTCAGCTTAAGCTTTCTCCAGATCCTGTTTTATTTGAATGGAGGAACAGGTCTGAGGGGCAGAAAGTCCTATTCCTGACCCTAGTTCTTATGGTCTTATGGGAATCAGGGGAAACTCTCCGTTGATTTGACATTTAGCTGGCTTACAATGGGGTGATTATCGTTTTTGGAAATCGAGTGTTTTCAGCTTCAGATCTTCTCTATAGGAGTTCCTCAGGGGCGTTTCCTCTGCCCAAACTTCTTTACCTGTTTCATCAATGACCTTCCCTCCATCATAAGGGCAAGAGGATGAATGTTTGCTGATGACAGCACAATGTTCAGCAGCATTTGTGACTAATCAGATACTGAAGCAGGCCATGTCTTAATGTAATAAGATCTGGACAATGTGCCAACTTGGGCTGACAAGTGACACGTAACATTCTTACCGCACAGATGTCAGCCAATGGGCATCATGAACAGTGGGAAATCTCACCATCACCATTCAACATTCAATGACATTACTATTGCTGAGTAATTTGCTATTAGCGTAGTGGAGCTTGTTTTCCAAGACCATACAACTGTTGTGGTTACAATAGCAGATCAGGAGCTAGGAATCCTGCAGCTAATAACTCTTCTCCTGTCTCACCAAAGTCTGTCCACAATCTAAAGGACTCAAGTCAGGAGAGGGATGGATTACTCCACACTTCTCTGAAAGAGTGCAGCTCCACCAGTACTCAAAAGTTTGACACAATCAAAGAACAAGCCGCCCAGTTGATTCGTTCCCATCCACAATCACTCACTCTTTCTGCCACTGACCCTCAGGAGCAGGCGTGTCTATCGTGATGCTCCTTGGACAGCACCTTCCACACCCATTACCATTGCCATCTGGAAGAAAAAGGGTAGAATTTTGGTAACAGTGGTCATATTTCAGTTGAGTCTAACATAATTTATTTAAATTAACAAAGACCAATGAAGAGCTGAGTTTTTAATTTGAGTCAGTCCAATTTTACTAAGCTGAGAAAAGATTTAGTTGACGTGAACTGGAAGCTACAACGGGAAGAAAAATTAGAATCAGAGGAGTGGCAGGTCGTCTGAAGGGAGAATGAAATGGTTCCAAGAAAATCTGTTCTCACGAAGTGAAAAGGATCAGGCTACTCAATTCAGTGCTCCTTGAAAGTCTAGAAGTGTACAGACAGAACAGGAAAGCTAATGTCAGACAGTGGGAACTCAAAACTACAGAAATCTAAAAGGGGCCATAAAATGTCTTTGACAGATAGTATTAAGGTAAATCCCAGGCCATTTTACAGAATATAAGGAACAAGGGGGTAGCTTTCGCCGAGGAACCCTCCAACTACAAGGGATGAATGCAGATTTCTCCAGCTTCCTCATTTCTCCTCCCCCCACCTTATCTCAGTCCCAACCCTCATACTCAGCACTGCCTTCTTGACATGCAATCTTCTTCCTGACCTCTCCCCCCGCAAACCTTCTCCGGCCTATCAGCCTCACCTTAACCTCCTTCCACCTATCGCATTCCCAATGCTCCTCCCCCAAGTCCCTCCTCGCTACCTTTTATCTCAGCCTGCTTGGCACAGCCTCCTCATTCCTGAAGAAGGGCTTTTGCCCGAAACGTCGATTTTGAAGCTACTTGGATGCTGCCTGAACTGCTGTGCTCTTCCAGCACCACTAATCCAGAATCTGGTTTCCAGCATCTGCAGTCATTGTTTTTACCTCTGGGAAAGGTTATGCACACTCAAGGACAAAGGAGGGAATGTGTGCATGGAGCTGGATAAAGTGGATGAAATCCTTAATGATGAATTGGTACTCATAAAGGAGCAGGCATGATGGATGGTCAGTCCAGAAATGAAGTATGCTGATATTTGAGAACATTCCAATCCAAAAAAAAGGTGATGCTGGGTGTTTTGAAAAGCACTCAGGTAGAAAGGTCTCCTGATGGGATCAATCCCACAATTTGAGTGAGGAACTTGCTGGGCGGCATGGTGGCACAATGGTTAGCACAGCTGCCCCACAGCTGCCAGCGACCCAGGTTTGATTCCAGCCTCAGGTGACTCTCTGTGTGGAGTTTGCACATTCTCCCTGTGTCTGTGTGGGTTTCCTCCGGTGCTCCTGTTTCCGTCCACAATCCAAAGATATACAGGTCAAGTGAATTGGCCATGCTAAATTGCCCATAGTGTGAGGTGCATTAGTCAGAGGGATGGGCCTGGGTGGGTTACTCTTCGGAGGGATGGTGTAGACTTGTTGGGCCGAAGGGCTTGTTTCCATACTGTACGTAATCTAATCTTGTACAAAATCTTTGTGTCCTCTTTAGTGACAGGATAGATAATAGAGAACTGGGGAGTAGACAACATTGCTGATTAAAGGAGGTCAACAGGGATAATCCAGGAAATTACAGGGCTGTGAGCCTTATGTTTGTGGTAGGGAAGTTATTGGAGAAGGTCCTTTGGGATAGGATTTACTCACTTTTCATGAAAGCATCAGGACTTACCAGCGATAGGCAGCAAGGTTTTGTGCAGGAGACATTGTATCTCACAAACTTGATTGAATATCTTGAGTAAGTGATAGAATTGATTGAGGAGGGCATGGGGCTAGGTGTTGTCTATATGAAACATTGGCAAGATGCTTCATGGCAGGCTAATACAGAAGGTGAAAACAAATGGGATCTGTGGTGAGCTGGTAAGATGGATATAGATCTGACTTGGTCATAGTAAGCTGGAAGGGTAGTTTTATTGAGTTTGGGTATTTTGGCATTGAGTTGGGTTACATTATGGCTCTGTGTTTTACTCCATGTTGATGTCTGCCCACTTTATCTGGTGGGAAAGGTGGACACACTTTCAGGTTTAAGATATGAGGTCATTCCACCTCTAACCTTCAGGAGCCAACTTTGGTTGGTGAATGGATTCCAATCCATGCAGTGGGACCTACTGGCCCCACTGATTGATTCATGAGCCAATGGGGAGACATCACTCAGGACAGAATGACCAATAGGGAGACAGGAATTACATCACACTGACCAATAAACAGGCATCATTCAGAGCACAATAATCAACAGAGAGAGGCATCTATCAAACACATTAACCAATAGAGAGACATCATTCTGGACACACTGACCAATAGAGTGATATCATACAGATCACACTGACCAATAGAGAGACATCATTCCAAACACACTGACCAATAGAGTGACATCATGCAGAACACACTAACCAATAGAGAGACATCATTCCGGACACACTGACCAATAGAGTGACATCATACAGATCACACTGACCAATAGAGAGACATCATTCCAAATACTATTTATATAAATAATTTGGATGCGAGCATAAGAGGTATAGTTAGTAAGTTTGCGGATGACACCAAAATTGGAGGTGTAGTGGACAGCAAAGAAGGTCACCTCAGATTACAACAGGATCTGGACCAGATGGGATAATGGGCTGAGAAGTGGCAGATGGAGTTTAATTTAGATAAATGTGAGGGGAGCATTTTGGGAAAGCAAATTATGAGGAACATTGATAGGATATATAGACAAAGTCTTTTTCCCGGGATTGGGGAGTCCAGAACTAGAGAGTATCGGTTTAGGGTGAGAGGGGAAAAGTATAAAAGAGATCTTAGGGGCAACATTTTCACACAGAAGGTGGCACGTGAACGGAATGAATGGGAAGTGGTGGAGGCTGGTACAATTGCAACATTTAAAAGGCATTTAGATGGGTATATGAATGGGAAGGGTTTGGAGGGATATGGGCCGGGTGCTGGTAGGTGGGACTAGATTGTGTTGGGATATCTGGTCGGCATGGACAGGTTGGACGGAAGGGTCTGTTTCCATGCTGTACATCTCCATGACTCTATGACCAATGAGTAACATCATACAGAACACACTAGCCAATAGAGAGTCCGGACACAGTGATCAATAGAGTGACATCATATAGAACCCACTGTCCAATAAATAGACACATTATTCAGAACACACTGACCAGGAGAAAGACATTGTATAGAACACACTCAATAATAAATAAAGACATCATTTGGAAAACTCTGACTAATGTAGAGAGAGAGACATTAGGGATCAGTAATGTGGGAGTGCTGAATTGTTGGCGGGTCAGTACTGAGTGAGTACTGCACTGACGGGGGGGAGGTGTCAGTGTTGATGGAACGTCACACTATCAGAGCATCAGTATTGAGGGAGTGTCGCACTGTGGAAGCATCAGTATTGATGGTGTGCTGAACTGTGATGGGGACATAACATTTGATTCACTGACTCAGTCACACTGACTGGGGCAGGGACACGGTATTTGATTCACTGACTCACACTGATTGGGACTGGGACACGGAATTCGATTCACTGATTCAGTTGCACTGACTGGGCTGGGGACACGATATTTGATTCAAGGCTCAGTAATACTGACTAGGACTTGGACACGGTATTTGATTCACCAACTCTGTCACATTGACTGGGACTGGTACTGGGACTGGGACATGGTATTTGATTCACTGACTCAGTCACACTGACTGGGATGGGGACACAGTGTTTGATTCACTGACTCAGTCATGCTGACTGAGACTGGGACATTGACATGTATTTGATTCACTGACTGGGACTGGGACATGGTATTTGATTCACTGACTCAGTCACACTGACTGGGACTGGGACATGGTATTTGATTCACTGACTCAGAAAAAGTGACTGAATTCCTCCCACAATCCAAAGATGTGCAGGATCGGTGGGTTGGTCATGCTGAATTGCTCATAGTGTCCATGTTGTGCTGACTAGGTGGGATAACCATAGGAAATAAAAGGTTACATGGATAGGGTAAGGGGTGGGATATTCTATGGAGGGCCTGTGTGACATATTGGGCTGAATTAACTCCTTCCACATTGTTGGAATTCTAGGGCTTTTTAAATTGTGAAGTCAGTGACGTATCTGGATGGACAATGACAATAAGAGGGGGCTCAGTGATGTATCTGGATGGACGGTGACAATAAGAGGAAAATTAGTGATGTATCTGGATGTGCAGTGACAATAAGAGGGGACTCAGTGATGTATCTGGGTGGACAGTGACAATAAGAGGGATCTTCTTGATGTATCTGGGTGGACAGTGACAATAGAGGGATCTTCTTGATGTATCTGGGTGGACAGTGACAATAAGAGGGATCTTCTTGATGTATCTGGATGGACAGTGACTCTTCAAATGTCTGCATTTTTGGGAAGTTCGGCATTATGTGAAGGTGCTGTTGTGATGATAGATATGTGTCAGTCTGATGGGAAGGTATGGTTACGATTTTTATTATTGGGGTGAGTGTAAGGGTCTGTTCCCAGCATGGGTCTGTTATTCAGATGAGCTGCATTGGATTTTTAACTTATATCATGTGATGTGGTTTTATTTCATTTAAATGCTTGTCTGTATTTGATTTTGATTAAATGCAGAAAGTGAATCTGTTTGAGATGTTTAAGTCTTGCGAGGCATTGAATTAGTTTACTTTTACAATACACCATTCTAAGCTGTTCAGACAGTGCCATAGTGAGATTATCAATGGGCTGGTCTTGGGAGCTCAAGGCAAACTTTCCGTGGGTGTGGCTTTGAATCGACCACGGCAGGTGCTGAATTTCAAAAGTCTATTACAATTTGGAATTTAAATGCTCATCCACGACTCCACTGTTGGAAACCCATCTTGTTCATTGACTCCAATTTCCTCAGGAAAAGCAGGATGTTCTCCTCACTGGAAGCCTAGTGATGGGAGATAAGGAAATAGCAGGAGAACTTAACAAGTATTTTTTGTGTCAGTTTTCACAGTGGAAGACATGAGTAATATCCCAACAATTAAAGGGAGTCAGGGGGCTGAGTTGAGCATGGTTGCCAAAACAAAAGAGATAGTGCTAGAAAAGCTAAAAAGTCTTAAAATTGATAAATCTCCTGGCCCCGATGGGATACATCCTAGAGTTCTGAGAGAGGTGGCTGAGGAAATAGTGGAGGCATTGGTTGAGATCTTTCAAGAGTCACTGGGGTCAGGGAAAGTCCCGGATCATTGGAAGATCACTGTTGTAACCCCCTTGTTCAAGAAAGGATCAAGACAAAAGATGGAAAATTATAGGCCAATTAGCCTAACCTCGGTTGTTGGTAAAATTCTAGAATCCATCATTAAGGATGAGGTTTCTAAATTCTTGGAAGAGCAGGGTCGGATTAGAACAAGTCAACATGGATTTAGTAAGGGGAGGTCATGCCTGACAAACCTGTTGGAATTCTTTGAAGAGATGACAGATAGGTTCAACCAGGGAAACCCAGTAGATGTGGTCTATCTAGAATTCCAAAAGGCCTTTGATAAGGTGCCACACGGGAGGCTGCTGAGCAAGGTGAGGGCCCATGGTGTTCGAGGTGAGCTACTGGGATGGATTGAGGATTGGCTGTCTGACAGAAGGCAGAGAGTTGGGATAAAAGGTTCTTTTTCGGAATGGCAGCTGGTGACGAGTGGTGTCCCGCAGGGTTCAGTGTTGGGGCCACAGCTGTTCGCATTATATATTAATGATCTGGACGAAGGGACTGGGGGCATTCTAGCGAAGTTTGCAGATGATACGAAGTTAGGTGGACAGGCAGGTAGTACTGAGGAAGTGGGGAGGCGACAGAAGGATCTAGACAGTTTGGGAAAGTGGTCCAGGAAATGGCTGATGGAATTCAACGTGAAGAAATGTGAGGTCTTGCACTTGGAAAAAAGAATAAAAGCATAGACTACTTTCTAAATGGTGAGAAAATTTGTAAAGCCAAAGTACAAAGGAATCTGGGAGTGCTAGTCGAGGATTCTCTAAAGGTCAACATGCAGGTTGAGTCCGTGATTAAGAAAGCGAATGCAATGTTGTCACTTATCTCAAGAGGGTTGGAATATAAAAGCACCGTTGTGCTACTGAGACTTTATAAAGCTCTGGTTAGGCCTCATTTGGAGTACTGTGTCCAGTTTTGGTCCCCACACCTCAGGAAGGACATACTGGCACTGGAACGTGTCCAGTGGAGTTTCACATGGATGATCCCTGGAATGGTAGGTCTAACATATGAGGAACGGCTGAGGATCCTGGAATTGTATTCATTGGAGTTTAGAAGATTAAGGGGAGACTTAATAGAGACGTACAAGATAATACATGGCTTGGAAAGGGTGGACGCTAGGAAATTGTTTCCGTTAGGTGAGGAGACTAGGACCTGTGGACACAGCCTTAAAATTAGAGGGGGTCAATTTAGAACAGAAATGCGGAGACATTTCTTCAACCAGAGAGTGGTGGGCCTGTGGAATTCATTGCCACAGAGTGCAGTGGAGGCCGGGTCGCTAAATGTCTTCAAGGCAGAGATTGATAGATTCTTGTTGTCTCGGAGAATTAAGGGCTACAGGGAGAATGCGGGTAAGTGGAATTGAAATGCCCATCAGCCATGATTGAATGGCGGAGTGGACTCGATGGGCCGAATGGCCTTACTTCCACTCCTATGCCTTATGATCTTATGGTCTTATGGTCTCACTTGGTCCTTTCTGTGACTCCAGATTCTGGGAAATTGGGGATGAGGAATAAATGTTGACCTCAGCAGCAATGCACACATTCAGTGTGTGAGAAGATTCACATTTGAATCAGGGAGTGAAATGTTCTTGATTAAAGAGGACAGCTCCAAACCTAGAGTATGGAAGGACTGCTCAGAGACATATTTTCACACTGGGAATAAACTGTCCCGATGCAGCAATGATTGAAATAACTTATGATCTCCAGCTGGTGATTGAGTAGACAGTGTGATTGCTGACAAATTCCAGATTCTGTTTCTGTTATTTCATTATTATGTACTGAGTAGCAATGCTCCTCCATAACTGGGATTAAACTCATCATAGAAGTTAGTCTTAGAATCATAGAGATGTACAGCACGGAAACAGACCCTTCAGTTCAACTCGTCCATGCCGACCAGATATCCCAACCCAATCTAGTCTCAGCTGCCAGACATGACAAAACAAAGGTGAGTATCTGATCAGCCAATACTTGTCCAAATGCTCATCACTTGATCTTCATATTAAAATAGCAGGCCTGCCGGTGCCAATATTCTTTCTTCCCTACTCCAATAACAAGTGGCATTTGTAATTTTCTGTATCCAAAAAGTATGACACTGAGACAGAACATTTAAAAAAAAACATTATTTCTGTAATAATTTTACACCCTCATTACAGCTAATGTCCACTTAAAATACTAAAACCTACAATACTGTGGATTAAAAAGTTTGACAGTGAGATCAGACTAGAGAGTTTTATTTGTCAGGCATAGACAGTGGGCTGAATGGCTTCCTCTGTATCATAATTTCTATGATTCTACGAGTACGTTATTATGA
This sequence comes from Chiloscyllium punctatum, assembly GCF_047496795.1. Classification (NCBI taxonomy): domain Eukaryota; kingdom Metazoa; phylum Chordata; class Chondrichthyes; order Orectolobiformes; family Hemiscylliidae; genus Chiloscyllium; species Chiloscyllium punctatum. The sequence continues at coordinate 67,039,989 of NC_092756.1, read as the reverse complement.
AATTCATCAAGTCCTGGACATGTTTTCATCGTAAGTCACTTTTTTTAAAAAAAAACTATTTCTACAACCTATGCTAAAATGATTATTTTTCTCTCCAATGTTATATTTTTAGGTTACCCTCCACTACCACTAATTTGCCCACATTTTCCAAGGAACAAATTTGGCATGTCCTATACCACTGATGTCCATCTTTCGTGGCTCTATATTTGCTTTTCCCCCAAGTATCTTACAAATAATTTCACCTCTAGCTTTCATATTTTCCATTTTTTCATCTTCACATTTCTCTCCATTTTAAAAGAAAAACAATCTCTACTGAACTTCTCCTTCTTGTTTTGCACAGATCTTTCTTTTAGCTTTGTCATTTCTTATCACAGCAGCTGCTTAGATGTATAATGGTCTCTACTTTTTAGATGCACGTACTGGCTTCCCATGAAGAAAAGTATGGATGTCACAACTTCCTAGTGTTTGGTTACAGGTTTAATCTTGAGAAGTTCAGCCAAGTTTACTAATAGCAACTGATTTCTTATCCATAGAAAATCTGCTTTACTAAAATGCAATTCGCACTTCTCTCACAAGATTAATATCCAAGTCAATTCTATGATCATGCTTGACACAAAAATGTCAATTACCTCTCGTTTAATCATCACCAAATCCAATATATCTTGTTCTAATATGTATGATATAGAATTCCATAAAACATACACAACAGAAAAAAGCTCTTCAACCCACCCATGCCGTCATTTGTTTTACTCAAGTCTTCTGATCTAACTTTCTAATCTAAGATTCTTCTGACTCATAAGCATATTTATCTTCCCCTTAAACACTTACAGAATTCACAATGGGTTCCATATTCTCAAAGATGTCTTGAAGCAATGTTTTTAAAACTCTCTACTTGGTTTCTTGGTGACTATTTTAAGTGGCTTTTGGCTTTATTCTTCCCTACAACTGCAGACATTCCAACCACAAAATTCATTAAAGCTGGAAATTAAGCATCAGGATCATGACACACAATTAATCTGCAACTGTTTCTTCCAATGCAGGCAGCAGGCGAACCAGTTACATACCTACATCATACAGCCAGCATCTATTACATTTAAGTGGCTGAACAGGGATGCAGGATTATGAGACCTGATGAGTTCAAGCCATCCTGCACTACAAGCTAGCATGTACATCAACGTAGTGGCGCATTTTGACTGGAGTAGACGCTGGCAGTGGCTGGGAACAATGTCTGTCCTGACAGTTATTATGGAACAACAGGAGACAGCATGGGCTGCAAGGTTCTCCTGATGCAGAACTGAAAGCCTTGGTAGAAATTGAAACAAGGAATTCAGGAAACATCCCAAATAGGAAAGCAGAAGCAGATACCTTTGTGGTCAAGACCAGCAGTCTCGCCTGATGGCCTGAATGCAGTATCCCAAGTTGTTCAATGGTCTCTGATAAAATACAGAGCTATGAAAAACTGTTTGGATTTGTCTTTAGGGTGCGAATAAAGAATAACGAGGTCACATGAACTGTTCCAAATTCTAGATGGCTTGGTATTTTTTTTTGGTGGTGGTGGTGGTGGTGATGTGTGGTGGGTGTGCGGGTTGGAACAACATGCTAGTTTGCTGTACTGGGAATAACATGCAAGGTGTTCATACCTGTACACAATGACAAAAAACATCTGCGTACAGGAGATAGACAGTTAGTCTCCAAAGGCCCAGGAAGGTGTTAGTAATGTTCAGCTTTGTAAGTCGTTGTACTTTCAACTAATTTTCTCAGATTCATCAAGATTGGGATGCAAGAAACAGACTCAAGATAAGGCAAACCAATTTATACAGCATGAGAAGAGGGTGCCACTAGTTGTGCTATCAATGGTGTGGAGATGCTGCAGGAACGGGTAACTGTCAATCCTAGTTCTGCAAGTAGGGAAGTAAACACTGGTCGGTCAGAAAATTGACATGGGAATTCATGACTGCTAGCCCTTTGTCTTTGTCAGTAAAAGGGGTGCAAAATATATACTAATTCCTTTTGTTGAGATAAAACTCCGTCCTGTATTAATATGCAGTTTCCAGCATGTGCAAATGCATCACACTCAATTAATAATTTTAAATTGATTTTTGTCATAATTATTAGCACAGTCCTGATTATTTAATGAATATTGCCCAAAAGCAGACACATCTAACGTTGGACTTGCCCTGACAGGATTAAAACCGGTCACCAGAAGATGACCGAGGTCTCTGGCCTAACCAGTGACGCACTCATCCTTTGAATGTCTGTTAAAAAAAGTGTGATTACAAGGTACACACAAAGAGTGTGCGGGTAAGGAAATGAGAACAGGGGCATCAAGCACTATGATCGATGAACTCAATATTAAGCGCAGAGAGCTGTAGAGTTCCCATGTATAAAATGAGGTGCTGTTCTTCCAGCTTGTGCACGGTGGCACAGTGGTTAGCACTGCTGCCTCACAGCGCCAGAGACCCAGGTTCAATTCCCGCCTCAGGCGACTCTCTGTGTGGAGTTTGCACATTCTCCCCGTGTCTGCGTGGGTTTCCTCCGGGTGCTCCGGTTTTCTCCCACACTCCAAAGATGTGCAGGTCAGGTGAATTGGCCATGCTAAATTGCCCGTAGTGTTAGGTAAGGGGTAGATGTAGGGGTATGGGTGGGTTGCGCTTCGGCGGGGCGGTGTGGACTTGTTGGGCCGAAGGGCCTGTTTCCACACTGTAAGTAATCTAATCTAATCTAAAGTAATCTAATCTAAACAGGGAACGTGATGGTGTGCTGAAGTGACAGGGTGTGTGGTGGTGTGTTGGAGTGACAGGGAGCGTGGTGGTGTGTTGGGGTGACAGGGAGCGTGGTGGTGTGTTAGAGTGACAGGGAGCGTGGTGGTGTGTTGGAGCGACAAGGAGTTTGGTGGTGTGTTGAAGTGACAGGGAGTGTGGTGGTGTGTTGAAGGGACATGGAGCGTGGCTGTGTGTTGGAGTGACGAGGAGCGTGGTGGTGTGATGAAGGGACAGGGTGCGTGGTGGTGTTTTGGAGTGACGAGGGGCGTGGTAGTGTGTTGGAGTGACAGGGAGTGTGCTGGTGTGTTGGATTGACAGAGAGTGTGGTGCTGTGTTAGAGTGACAGGGGGTGTGGCGGTGTGTTGGAGCGACAGGGAGCGTGGTGGTGTGTTGGAGCGACAGGGAGTGTGGTGGTGTGTTGGAGTGACAGGGTGCGTGGTGGTGTGTTGGAGCGACAGGGAGTGTGGTGGTGTGTTGGAGCGCCAAGGAGCGTGGTGGTGTGTTGGAGCGCCAAGGAGCGTGGTGGTGTGTTGGAGTGACAGGGTGCGTGGTGGTGTGTTGGAGCGACAGGGAGTGTGGTGGTGTGTTGGAGCGCCAAGGAGCGTGGTGATGTGTTGGAGCGCCAAGGAGTGTGGTGGTGTGTTGGAGTGACAGGGTACGTGGTGGTGTGTTGGAGCGACAGGGAGTGTGGTGGTGTGTTGGAGTGACAGGGAGTGTGGTGGTGTGTTGGAGCGCCAAGGAGCGTGGTGGTGTGTTGGAGTGACAGGGTGCATGGTGGTGTGTTGGAGCGACAGGGAGTGTGGTGGTGTGTTGGAGCGACATGGTGTGTGGTGGTGTGTTGAAGTGATAGGGTGCGTGGTGGTGCGTTCGAGAGACAGGGAGCGTGGTGGTATGTTGGAGCGACAGGGAGCATAGTGGTGTGTTGGAATGACAGGGATTGTGGTGGTGTGTTGGAGTGACAGGGTGCGTGGTGGTGTGTTGGAGCGACAGGGAGTGTGGTGGTGTGTTGGAGTGACAGGGTGTGTGGTGGTGTGTTGGAGCGACAAGGAGCATGGTGGTGTGTTGGAGTGCTGGGAGCATGGTGGTGTGTTGGAGTGACATGGAGTGTGGTGGTGAGATGTAGCGCTGGGAGCGTGGTGGTGTGTTGGAGTGACAGGATTCGTGGTGGTGTGTTGTCGTGCTGGGAGCGTTGTGGTGTGTTGAAGTGCAGGAATATGGTGGTGTGTTGGAGCGACAGGGAGTGTGGTGGTGTGTTGAAATGACAGGGAGTGTGGTGGTGTGTTGGAGTGACAGGGAGCGTGGTGGTGTGTTGGAGCGACAGGGAGCGTGGTGGTGCATTGGAGTGACAGGGAGCGTGGTGGTGTGTTGGAGCGACAGGGACCGTGGTGGTGAGTTGGAGCGACAGGGAGCGTGGTGGTGAGTTGGAGCGACAGGGAGCGTGGTGGTGTGTTGGAGTGACAGGGAGCGTGGTGGTGTGTTGGAGTGACAGGGAGCGTGGTGGTGTGTTGGAGTGACAGGGAGCGTGGTGGTGTGTTGGAGCGACAGGGACCGTGGTGGTGAGTTGGAGCGACAGGGAGCGTGGTGGTGTGTTGGAGCGACAGGGAGCGTGGTGGTGTGTTGGAGTGACAGGGAGCGTGGTAGTGTGTTAGAGTGACAGAGAGTGTGGTGGTGTGTTGAAGCGACAGGGAGCATGGTGGTGTGTTGGAGCGACAGGGAGCATAGTGGTGTGTTGGAGTGACAGGGAGTGTGGTGGTGTGTTGGAGTGACAGGGAGTGTGGTGGTGTGTTGGAGTGACAGGGAGTGTGGTGGTGTGTTGGAGCGACAGGGAGCGTGGTGGTGTGTTGGAGCGACAGGGAGCGTGGTGGTGTGTTGAAGTGACAGGGAGTGTGGTGGTGTGTTGAAGCGACAGAGCATATGGTGGTGTGTTGGAGCGACAGGGAGTGTGGTGGTGTGTTGGAGCGACAGGGAGCATGGTGGTGTGTTGGAGCGACAGGGAGTGTGGTGGTGTGTTGGAGCGACAGGGAGTGTGGTGGTGTGTTGGAGTGACAGGGAGTGTGGTGGTGTGTTGGAGTGACAGGGAGTGTGGTGGTGTATTGAAGCAACAGGGAGCGTGGTGGTGTGTTGGTGATGGGCAACTGAAATCTGATGGTATTTTTTGCAGGCAGGATGTAGGTGTTCTGTGAAGCGCTCTCCCACTCAACGCTTTGTTTTCCTACTGTAGGCGAGAGTATTTTGTGAACAACTAGTGCAGTAGACTAGGTTGAGTGAAGCGCAGTTAAAGTGCTGCTTCACCTGGAAGGTGTGTTTGGGCCCTTGGATACGGAGAAGGGAAAAAGTAAACATATGGATGTTACACCTTCTGTGAATGCACAGGAAAGTGCCATGGACTGTGGGAGGATAGGGATGTGTTGGGAAGAAGGAGTGGACCAGTGTGTCCCAGAGGGAACAGTCCCATTGGAAGGCAGACAAGGGAGGGGAGGGGAATACGTATCTGCTGGTGGCATGGCAATGAAGGTGGCAAAATTGACGGCTAATGATCCTCTGGATGTGCATGCTCGGGGATGGTAACTGAGGATAAGACGGGACCCTATCACTACTGAGGGAAGAGTGGATGTGAGGGCTGAAGTGCAGGAGATGGGTCAGACCCGGCTGAGGGCCCTGTCAATAATGGTGCTCTGGAGTCCTCTGCTGAGTAAGAAGGTTCCCTTGTCAAAGTTGGCATCATCAGAACAGATGCAACGCGATGGAGAAACTGGGAGAATAGAATCTTTTGAAATTTTGGAAAACATTTTGATTGTTAAGTCCCCAGGGCCAGACCAGATTTAGCCACGGCTGCTCTGGGAAGTGAGAAAGGAGGTTGGTAAAACACTGGCGAGGATATTTGCCTCCTCACTCTCCACAGGAGTTGTACTAGAGGATTGAAAGGAGGTAAATGTTGTTCCTCTTTTCAAGAAGGGTAATAGGGAAATCCTTGGAAATTACAGACCAGTCAGTCTTACGTCTGTGGTCAGCAAAGTTTTGGAAATAACTCTGAGGGATAGGATTTATGACTATTTGGCAAAGCATAGTGTGATTAATGGCAGTCAGCATTGCTTTATGAGGGGCAGGTCATGCCTCACAAATCTTATTGAGTTCTTTGAGGAGGTGACAAGACAGGTCGATGAAAGTCGTGCAGTAGATGTGGTGTTTATGGACTTCAACAAGGCCTTTGATGCAGTTCCCCACGGTAGGCTCATTCATAAAGTCAGGAGGCATGGGATACAGGAAGATTTGGCTATTTGGATTCAGAATTGTTGGCTGACAGAAGGCAGAGAGTGGTTATAGATAGAACGTTTTCAGCCTGGAGGTCAGTGTTGAGTGGTGTCCTGCAGGGCTCTGTTCTTGCATCTCTGACCTTTGTAGCTTTTATAAATGACTAGGATGACGAGGTTATGGGGTGGGTTAATAGATTTGCAGATGACACAAAGATTGGTGGTGTCGTCAATAGTATCGAGGGCTGTAGCGCGACATAGACAGGATGCAGAGCTGGGCTGAAAAATGGCAGATGGAGTTCAACCTGGATAAATGTGAAGTGATGCATTTTGGAAGGTTGAACTTGAATGCTGAATATAAGACTAAAGACAGGATTCTTGGAAGTGTGGAGGAACAGAGGGATCTTGAAGTTCAAGAAAATAGATCCCTCAAAGTTGCCACTCAAATGGATAGGGTTGGTAATGGTATTTTGGCTTTCATTAACAGGGGGATTGAGTTTAAGAGCCATGAGGCTTTGTTGCAGCTCTACAAGTCCCTGGTGAGACCACACTTGGAATATTGTGTCTAGTTCTGGTCACTCTACTGTAGGAAAGATACTGAGGCTTTGGAGAGAGTGCAAAGAAGGTTTACCAGGATGCTGCCTGGACTGGAGGGCTTGCCTTATGAAGAGAGGTTGACTAAGCTCGGACTTTTGTCTCTGGAGAGGAGGAGGAAGAGAGGACCTAAGCGAGGTATGCAAGGTAATGAGAGGCATGGATAGAGTCAATAGCCAGAGACTTTTCCCCAGGGCAGGATTGACTGGTATGAGGGATCACAGTTTGAAGATAATAAGAGAAAGGTATAGAGGAGACGTCAGAGGTAGGTTCTTTATGCAGAGAGTTGTGAATGCATGGAATGTGTTGCCAGCTGTGGTGGTGGAAGCAGAGTAATTGGGGACATTTAAGCAACTGCTGGGCATGCGGTGAATTGACGGGTGTGTAGGTTAGGTTAGTTTATTTTACATTAGGATTAACATCATGGGCCAAAGGGCCTGTTCTGAACTGTACTTTTGTTTGTTCTAATTGTCTTGAAATTTACATTGTAATGTTGCTTAGGGCAGGGAAACGAGACATCACAAACAAACTCCCTCTGCTGGCTCCCTTTATACATCGCTGGACCAAGTAAAACTCCCTCTGCTGGCTCCCGATTTACAGGTGAAGGCGAAGTAAAAAAATGGTTTGACACAAAGCAAGATCCCTCAACACTTCCCAGAAAACCAATCCTATGGTCTGGTTACAGAATAAACCTCCCCCTGTTCTGTCACTCTCAGACATTCCCAGGACAGGGACAGCACAGGGTTGGATAAAGTGCAAGTCTCCTCCGGTTTGAAGTACCCACAATTCCCAAGGCAGGCACTTGCTCTTTCCGAATGGAAAACAGTGTATCTGTATGAATTGAATTAAGCCTTCGCACCATGTCATCAAAACAGTTACAGTGCAGGAACAGCAAGAGATTGACAAGAGTTTAAAGCAGTGATCTCACAGTGAGTGAATTTGGTGAGTGATGGATTGTGTGAAAGAGGGAATGAAATATTCTTCTCTGCTTTTCACAGTCTCATCAGTGACTGTGTGTACAGCTCAGCTGGACAGAAAGGTCAGAAAAACAGTGACAAAGACCTCAGTCAGAAGGCCGGGGTGTGGTCTATAAAACAGATTTCAGGGAGCTAGGGATAAGATTGAAAAGCTGGGACCTGCAACACAGATCCTGTAACAGGTAACACAGTAATCTCAGACTCACTGCCAGTCCCATGTGCTCATCAGAATAATGGAATGGTTTAACATGTGGCTGGCTGATTAGTTCAGGAGGGCAGGCAGCATGTTTTGGAGACTTCTGGAACAGCTCTGGAGCGGGCTAGAACTCTACAAGATGGACAGTTTATATCTTGTTAGAACTGGAATGAACATCCTCATAAATACATTTGTGAGTGTTGTTGGGGAGGTGACAAATGAGGTTGGAAATGGCCTGGAAATGTAAGAAGGATCTTGGCTTCAGGGGAAAGCTGCTTTCATATTCCCTCTCTCTGCCTGATCAGTTTCTGGGTAATCCTTTGCTGTGTCCTGAATTGCTCCCAAATGTCAGATTTACCATTGTTCCTGGAATTCTTATCTGCCTCTTCACTTGACTGAATGGATTGCAATCTGTAACATGTTTTCACCATCATACCAGCTGGTGACATTTACAGCATAGCAAAACATCGAACACTTTCATGGAGATTATACAAAACAAGATTTATGTCAGGTCGAAAAGTGTGGTGCTGGAAAATCACAGCCGGTAAGGCAGCATCCGAAGAGCAGGAGAGTCGATGTATCGAGCATAATCTCTCCTGCTCCTCAGATTCTGCCTGACCAGCTGTGCATTTTCAGCTCCACGCTTTTCAACTCTGATTTCCAGCATCTGCAGTCCTCACTTTCTCCGAGAGGATTTACATCAGCGCAAGAAAATAAAGAAATATATGGAAGAGCTTGGAACATTTTCGATAGATGGGTGAGAATTTAAAGGAGAATGTGACTGTGTAGGTCACTGCGGTCAGTGAATGATCAGGGAATGAGATTTGTTGGGAAAGCAAACCTGGAGAGCAGAAGAAATTTGGATGAAGTCAACATATGGAGTTTATAATCTGTTGTCAGGCTGACATGATGCTGGCTACAAATGTCCAGAGGTAACAATGGGATGAATGACTATTTCACCAATTGTGGACTGAGGCTGGGATGGCTTTAGGAGCTGGATTAGTGGTGCTGGAAGAGCACAGCAGTTCAGGCAGCATCCGAAGAGCAGTAAAATCAATGTTTCGGGCAAAAGCCCTTCATCAGGAATAAAGGCAGAGAGCCTGAAGTGTGGAGAGATAAGCTAGAGGAGGGTGGGCGTGGGGAGAGAGTAGCATAGAGTACAATAGGTGAGTGGGGGAGGGGATGAAGGTGATAGGTCAGGGAGGAGAGGGTGGAGTGGATAGGTGGAAAAGAAGTTAGGCAGGTAGGACAAGTCCGGACAAGTCATCGGGACAGTGCTGAGCTGGAAGTTTGGAACTAGGGTGAGGTGGAGGAAGGGGAAATGAGGAAACTGTTGAAGTCCAAATTGATGCCCTGGGGTTGAAGTGTTCCGAGGCAGAATATGAGACATTCTTCCTCCAGGCGACTGGTGGTGAGGGAGCGGCGGTGAAGGAGACCCAGGACCTCCATGTTCTCGGCAGAGTGGGAGGGAGAGTTGAAATGTTGGGCCACAGGATGGTGTGGTTGATTGGTGCGGGTGTCCCGGAGATGTTCCCTAAAGCGCTCTGCTAGGAGGAGTCCAGTCTCCCCAACATAGAAGAGACCGCATCGTGAGCAACGGATACAATAAATGTTATTGGTGGATGTGCAGGTAAAACTTTGATGGATGTGGAAGGCTCCTTCAGTGCCTTGGATGGAGGTGAGGGAGGAGGTGTGGGCACAGGTTTTGCAGTTCCTGTGGTGGCAGGGGAAGGTGCCAGAATGGCAGGGTGGGTTGTAGGGGGGCGTGGACCTGACCAGGTAGTCACAAAGAGACAGGCATAGCTGGGGCCCATACGTGTGCCCATGGCTACCCCTTTGGTCTGGAGGAGGTGGGAGAATTCGAAGGAAAAATTGTTAAGGGTGAGGACCAGTTCAGCCAAACGAATGAGCGTGTCGGTGGAAGGGTACTGTTGGGGATGTTGAGAGAGGAAAAAACGGAGGGCTTGGAGGCCCTGGTCATGGCGAATGGAGGTGTAGAGGGATTGGATATCCATGGTGAAGATGAGGCGTTGGGGGCCGTGGAAGCGGAAGTCTTGGAGGAGGTGGAGGACGTAGGTGGTGTCTCGAACGTATGTGGGGAGTTCCTGGACTAGGGGGGATAGGACAGTGCAGAGGTAGGTAGAGATGAGTTCAGTGGGGCAGGTGCATGCTGAGACAATGGGTCAGCCAGGGTGGTCAGGCTTGTGGATCTTGGGAAGGAGGTAGAATCGGGCAGTGCGGGGTTCCCGGAAGCTGTGGGTGGGAGATCTCCTGAGGTGATGAGGTTCTATATGGTCTGGGAGATGATGGTTTGGTGATGGGGGGTGGGGTCATGGTCGAGGGGGCGGTAGGAAGAGGTGTCCTCGAGTTGGCATTTTGCTTCAGCCGTGTAGAGGTCAGTGCGCCAGACTACCACTGCGCCCCCTTTATCTGCTGGCTTGATGGTAAGGTTGGGATTGAAGCAGAGGGATTGGAGGGCTGCGTGTTGTGAGGGTGAGAGGTTGGAGTGGGGGAGAGGTGTAGACAGATTGAGGCGGTTAATGTCCCGGTGGCAGTTGGAAACGAAGAGGTCGAGGGCAGGTAATAGGCCAGCGCAGGGTGTCCAGGTGGATGCAGTGTGTTGGAGGTGGGCGAAGGGGTCCTCGGAAGGTGGGCGGGAGTCCTGATTGTGAAAGTAAGCTCGGAGGCGGAGGCGAAGGAAGAATTGTTCGATGTCACGGCGTGTATTAAATTCATTGATGCGTGGACGGAGGGGGATGAAGGTGATTCCTCTGCTGAGGAGTGATCGTTCATCCTCAGTGAGGGGAAGGTCTAGAGGGATGGTGAAAACTCGGCAGGGCTGGGAGCTAGGATCTGGTGTGGGTGTAGAGCTGGGAGTGGGGGCAGAGCTAGTAACTCGAGTGGGTGTGATGGTGGGGGGAATGGGAGTGGAGTCATGAGCAGGGGTGGTGTCCCCTCAGAGTTCTGGGGGCCGGGAATGGTGACAGTGGGATATGTGGGGGCGTGTCAGCAGAATGTAGGTGAGTGGCATTGGTGGGGGCGGAAGTGGTGGCAGACACGGCAGTAGGGGTAGTTCCAGAGGCCGGAGGAATCTTCTGGAATGTTTGAGGAGCGCTGGTTATGGAGGTGGGTAGATAAAAGTTTGTTGTACTTACAGTTTTTTTATGTTTGAGATGGAGTTGAAATACTGTTTGTTGAGAGTATGAATTCTCCTAAGGATGTAGTACAGAGTGGGTCCTTTGCAATTCTGAGAGAGTGTGGCCCTCAGCTGAGGCAGGGCTGAGCTGTTTTACAGATGAAATAAAAGGAATGTTCTTGATGGCACAAATATCTTATTAAATTTACCTGAGGCTCCATTATGAAACCACAAGAAAACTGGATTCATTCAGAATCCATTACTGCTCAGCTCGATGGAGTCATTGAGAGCCACGGAATCTTTTCATCGAAGCACTGAGGATATCAGCTCATCTGCCACATCCGACCCCATTCCCGAGCTTCGATCCCACTTGCCACCGAGCTCTCTGATTGGGCCTTGGATTCTCCTATCAGCACTGGATTATGAAAGAAATGAATAAAGAAAGGGAGCGATATCAGCCAACAGTCAAGGGTGAACTGCATGGAAATAGTGTGATGGTACTGTTTCTTTAAGAGAGATTTGGTCTGCACTGTTTCTCTTGCTGAGAGGTGTTGCCACAATGGTAGTGGAATGTCTGCTTCAGAAACAGCAGGCAAACAACATTGTATTAATTATGATCAGAGATAACAAGTATGAGTGAGTGAACTCATACAGAGCCAGGGTTTTAATTTTGCTTTCAGTTGAAGTTGAGGGGTAGGAATTGGCTGTTGAAGCTCCTGGATACACACCCATAACCACAAATAGATACCCCTCTGCTGCAGCTATAAGGATGAGTTCTTTCTCTGATTGTAGATTGGTTAATTTGGTGTTCCTTTCTCCGGGACTGGATAGCTTGTAAGAAAATCTGTTTTGCTGAATTTGCCTTTGCCAAGGGTCTGTTTATGGGATGCTGTTATATTGGAACAGTTGATGATTAGCAGTTAAATGATACATCATTTTGTTACTTACTTCAATAGAATCAATGTTATCCCAATTCTTGGGATTTTTGTTTGGTTTATATTTTAACTGCGGTGTAAGATTAAAAGTGTGTTTTTCTTAAAATCCAGTAATTTGACCAAACAAATCACATCTGGACCATAACGCCTTACACTCATCTAAAAGTGAGATAAAAGTTAGAATCTAGGCTATGTCCTTGATATATTTTAAAGAGGTGTGGACTGGACAACAGACAAAGTAAATTAATCAAAAGACAGAGAAATTATGCAATACATACTTTACACTTCACAACAGGAACTTTTTAAAAAACTTTTATCCAGATGTGTGGAACAGAAAATTCAGTAAGGAAGAGCAGAGAGCCTGTCATTACTTCTCCCACTCTGGCTTACAGTGAACAATGATAATTTCCACCTGGATAAGTTTTATTGTTTCTGGTTCACTCGCTAAGAAGGGTTTGTTTGGAATGAATTTTATTTTAGTACATGTCTAATTCCTGTTTCAATTATGCTGTTGTTTTTCAGCTTTCAGTTAGTAAACGGATGCAGATAGCACTCCACACTCACTGCTCATACAATCGCCTTCATTTGACTTCTCAGATGGAGAAGCCCATTAGAAAAGGAATGTTATCATGTTGCTGTTCGTCCTTCTCCTTTCGGTCCATTCCCACGTGAACTCCTCGTTCCATCATCCACTCAGTTAATGTTGGCTCTCAGTTCCTTGGATTTATTCATCATTTGAATTATTTTTATAACTGGATATTTCACTGCATATTTTAACTGGTCTCTGAACTTTTTCTGTGTCCCCACATAAATCAATGCATTTGTGCAGCAGCTTAGGCTCCGTAGCATATATGCGAGTTGTTCAAAGAGATAAAAAGCATTAGAATCCAAAAGAGAAGCAACTTGAAAGCGATATAAAATATACAGTGACCAGAGAAGTAAAAAGCTGGCGGATATTGCAAAGAGTAAAATCACAGAATTCCGTCTGCTGTCTATCTCTGGGTCACTCTCTGATTTTTTGTGACCCCTCAGTTCTTTACGCACCTTAATGGCCTCAAAAATGTGTCTGACAGTCAAAATGTTGAGAAAGAGAACAAAAGTGAATGGGAACAGAGGCGTTAAAAAGTTTTCAAAATATTTAAAACTTTGCCACCGACGGTCTTTGAAATAACTGGACCTGGTATAACAGTACCATGGAACATTTTTGCTGATTTTTCCAGATTTAAATCGGAAATAGTTTGGAATGTTCTTTAAAGAAAAGAAAATACAAATTGCTGCTAGAGCACTCGTTGCAGTTTTCTCTGTGCAATATTTAGTTTTCATCTGATGAAGACAAATGGCAACAAATCGATCAAATGAAAGAGCAGTAGTAAACCAGACAGAGGTGTCAATGGTCAAGCGGCTCACTACAGAGATAACACGACAAACAGGAGTGATATCCAGGAAACACCGTGGATAATAATAGTAACGGAATCGACGAAGTATGACATCAAATGTAACAAACAGGAGATCAGACGCTGCCATAGCCACCAGATAACGAGTAGTGCATGTAGAAAGCCCACACTTGCTCCCAGGCAAGAATATAATTGCCAATAGATTAACTGTAAGGGAGGGAAAACAGAAAAGTATCTTGAAGTTACAAATTAAGCATGCATTGTCCCCGAGCCCAGAATATAAGTCACGGATTTAGCACAAAGTTAATTGTTTTTCCACATCATACGAAGTTCAAAGAATCTGAACAACAACAGCAAACACTCTAATTGAATCATTCACACTTTTAAAAGATAAAAGGAAGAGCATGAGCAGCAGTTTGCTCACAGAAACATTATTATATTCTCAATGATTTATTGGGGATCAATGGATTTATTATTATTGATTTCAGCTGCTTTATGATTTACTCTGACTGGCTGGAATTTTCCATTAGATCACAACATCCATTTGAAGACACCTAGGGTCAGTAAGATAAAGAACGGGTGACACATAATCTGGGTAGCGATTGTAAACATCCTGCATGCATTTTCAGAGTATCCACATCTAGGTTGCCTCCAGAATTGCACATCTGACATTCTTTAAACTGCAGTACTGGGAATTGAATCACTCCACCGTGTACAGGAATGGATGACTTCTACAATATAAACAGGCAAATCATGGAGATTTGAGTCCCTTCCTTGTGAGAAGGATGGGACATCCTGACATTCTGAGCTATGAAAGTATTCAGCAGTGAAGCCAACACCATTTCCCAGGTTGTCTACCCATTGCTATCATTAGAACTGTGGTATGGACTTAGCCCATGTGTCCAAGACTGTATATCTTAGACCCCACTCAAATAAAACCTGAATCCTTGCAGCATTTGTCATTGCAAGTTTCCAGTTTAGAAATCAAATACTTTATCTGGTTTGAAGCAAAGCTTTCTGTCTGAGGTTCAGGATGCTACAACTAATCTCTTCTTCCAGGTCCTGTCCTTGTGAATGTAGACCTCCCTCCCAGATTCAGAACACATAGTGGGGCTAGGAATCTCCATTGTTTCACCAGCATTCTCCACAGAGATCACTAGAATTGTAGCACAGTTTGTACTAGAAATCCAATAACATTGCTTGGTATCAGATAATTCTTCTATGGATTCTGGTCAATGCTAAAGATTAAGGGAGATGATGGCATAATAGTCTTATCATAAGACTATTAATTCAGAAATTGAGATAATGTTCTCGGAGCTGGGACCGATGTTTGCAATGGCAGATGGTGCAACTTCAAGAATAATCTAGAATTCTGATGTGGAATGATAATGAAATGATTGTCAGCTGTTTGCGAAAAAAAATCCATCTGGTTTGCTAATGTCCTTCAGGGAAGGAAGTCTGCCAATCTTCTCTGGTCTGTCCTACATGTGACTCTAAACCCACAACAACCTGGTAAACTCTTACCTGCCCTCTGGCCAATTAGGGAACGGTGGTAATATTGGCCTAGCCAACAATACCCACATTCCTTCAATGAATAAGAGAAAGTGGAGCTCTCAGGGCACAGCCAACTTCCTGGTACAGGTGACTGCATCTTTTAGACCAATCCCTGCTTTTTGAATATCCCCATACTGAATCCAGGATCCCTGGATCCCTGGATATGACACCCTGAAAATTGATCCACTTTTGAAGATAAGAGATCCTCCACTCAATTCAACATAATTCCTGGAGTAGGCAACACCAACACATATATCCATGACAGACAATCAAGGCAAAAGGATCTGTCTCCTGGCTTTGAAGCCAGTAAAGTTGAGAAACTGATTGTACTCAGCAAAATAAGCTATTTCGTAGGATTATCCACTGGGATAGCTGATTCCAAGAATTCGGCACAACCTCAACACCAAGCATCCCCCTTTCACTTTGAACAGAATGAGGAATACAATATTGCGGCTGCAGAAAAGGTGCATAAGAAGCAAGATCAACATTAGATTCAAAATTTGAGAGGTTCCACGGAGGACACACATAACAAAGTGAAGAGCAGTGATCACTTGAAAAAACTACTGCGGATAGATGATGAATTACAGATTCAAAAGCCATTGATCTAAATCTAATCAGACAGAGACATGAAATTACATCAATACTTCTACCTTGATATCCAACCTTATTAATATCTAGGTAAGGAAAGAGTGTAGCCACGTCCAACAGCTTGTCCTAACCTTGCTAGAACATTAAACATTGCCAAAATATTATTTAAGTAAAGATAATATATCTATGGGACATTTGATTGAATTGAATTGTTATTCTGCTATTTTCACTTGAATAAAATAACACATTTGATTATCTCCAACAGGATGTTCATTTTGTAAACTTAGTACCAAATATATTCAAACAACTACGAAGATTTTCCAAGTTGTAATCCATTGCATTGCCAAATTACATTAGCAGTTACATGAATGAACAGATCAGAAATGAAAAATGTAATATGAATAAAGCATGGCATGGTTTCAGTCAAGTTATGGTCCTAGTTATTCCATTTAATTACTTCCCCCCAATCCGTTAAATTCCATTGACAAAGATACACCTTGCACAAGAGCACAAGGATAAATTGCTCCTCTCAAGTTTATAGAATCATTGAAGCCCTCCCATGTGGAATCAGACCATTGAGCTCATCAATTCTACACTAACCAACTGAAAAGCATCCCACACAAACTCACCCCCTACCCTCACCCTGTCACCCTGCATTTCCCATGGCCAATCCACTTAGCCTGCACATCTTTGGACTGTGGGAGATAACCGGATCAAACCCACACAGACATGGGAAATTGTGCAAACTCCAAATGAATAGTCAACTGAGGCTAGACTCAAAGCCAGGTCCCAGGTCGTGTGAGGCAGTAGTGCTCACACAAAGCCACCATGCTGCCCAACTCAGTTTAATTTTACTTGTTGAGATGCTGCCAGTAAAACTAGGAGTAATTGTTCTCCTTTATTTAGGAATCCACCCTTGGTGAAAGTCTAATTGAAAGATGCTCACTGAATCACATTGCCACTGGAATTGCATTTTCCTTCAGGTTTTCGACCCAAGTGCAATACAGATCTACAGTGAAAGGTATTTCCAGTAAAACATGCAATTGAGGTCAAGAATATTCGCCTTTTCGCGTTCCGTGCTTATAACAATGCTGTGTTTACACATACCCACAGGAAAACATGAATCCTGGGTCAGAAGTTCTTATTCGAGCAGTTGCCCACTCTCAGTACAGTTCTACAATGACACATCCTCCCAGCAACATGAGGCCACAGTAACCAGGGGGTCCAGCCTGAGGTTCATGATCCCCATTCCGTACAATTCCACGATCAGTAATACCTTCGCTCAAAGTGATTCCTGGAGATCTGGATCAACAGTACACAACATTCCCGTCAATCTCAAGGTAACGCAGCATGCCTGAGAGTGACAGATCTTTTTTTTCTCAGTTGAGGAATTACACCACAGAGTCAGTTTGGAAATGTTTACTACCAGTATTGATATTACACATTAGGAACTCATATTAACACAGTAATCTTTCCTCACAAATATCGTGCCCCCAAACATCCACTGACTAAAGAAAACACACAAGATGCTCAAGGTCATCCGTGCTGACCTTCACTTTTCATTCCATAATGGCCTGCTGAACCCACCCATTGCCCACGTTGTATCTGGGCTCTCATTTGCAGCAAAATGCCTGAGGACGATCCACCAACAAAATACCTTTATATCATGGAATGGGAAAACACCAGGTGTCACTGAGAGGTTTGTTGTTACAAAACCCGTCTGACTGACAATAGGTTTTGAACCACCACAGAGCGAGAGTGGTCTTGCTAAACACTTCCGAGAACAGCCAGGGCCAGTGCTCAGCCAAACCCCATCAATGCAGCCTCAGTGTAAACCCATTCTGCACAGTATAGGGAAACAGACAATGCTGCACATTACTGAGGAGCCTTATAACTGACAAGCTATTCCCTTAAAACACAGTAAGTGGTTTTGTAAGACATTTTTGTCTGGCATCGTATTTACTGCACTAAAAGGAAATAAAGTAAAGTATGATTTCTTGGAGAGATTTGTATAATTTAAATTGACACAAGACTTACCAGGAAAACCAACAATGGCAAGGGAGGCGTAATATACTTTTCTGACTACTTGTATTAGAGGACGCATTTTGCTGCTTGTGAAGCCTCTCCCTTCCTGCTGCTGGAATTCTATCGGAATAGGAGGATCCTCTCAGAGCTGGAGATGAGACCGTTCCTGAGATTTTATTTTACATTGTGTGGTATCTCCACTGGGAAGGTATGATTTCATCTTCAATTTTTTAATATAATTTTAAACAAACAGATATTTTAATGATGTAATATCATTAAGATTTACATACGTAAGGAAATTCCCCAAAGACTGGAGTAATCGAACTGATCCTATTGGGTCTCAAACGTTAATTGCAATTTGTCTTCAAACAGCGAGACTTGCATTATTTCTCTCACTATCAGTCCCATTAATATCTAAATATTATTTTCAATCGTGACCTTCATTTTGCTGAGGCTATTCAGTCATTCAATACATCATGTTGTAGAGCTCCTTGAGAGTTGTTTGACTGCACATTGTTATATCACTGTTTTCCTTGTTAATTCAGTTATATAGCTCAATGGGGAAATTCTCTCTGTGAATGAGCCCTCTCATAAAAAACCTGAAAGTGACACTGAGAATAGCAATAGCTGGAACTGAAATAGGTAATATTTTCTCAAATCAAATGCAAATTTAAAAAAAAACTATTTCAGAACCTGAACTTCAACATCCTAGAATGATGTCATTATACAGAACAGAACAGGTCCTTTTTTCTTTTGTGTTTGTATCTCCAAAATTACACTAAAGCTACACGAGCCCCACTCCCCAGCACTTCATCCGTAGTCTTAAATATTATTAAAAATTACACAATATCAGGTTATGGTCCAACAGGTGTATTTGAAAGTACAAGCTTTCAGAGTGCTACTTCATCACTGGGGGCAAGATCACAAGTCACCAAATTTATAGTAAAAGACCAATGTGTCATACAACTGATGGGATGTAATGAACAAACCCAGATCATTGTTAACTCTTTAATCACTTAGAATGGGGTTGTAGATTTCGATTAATTAATATGTAAATCCCAAAATTTCTTTCAAGTCCCAGCCCCGAGATAAGTTTTTATCAGCTTTTATTAAAATAAAGGTGACATCTCAGCTCAGACAATGCATTAAAGGTGTGGGGTTAGAGTCTGTCTGTATCTCAATATGGAGCCAGCCTGCTTCTATTTCCAAAGTAGGAATTTATAAAATGTCAAATGGACTGAATGCCTACAGATTGTGTGCTTTTTGAACAAAATAGAATGTGTCTGCGAACACAAATCTGCTAATGCAAAATCATCCCTTAGAATATATGTGTGTGCGTGTGCATGTCTGTGTGTGTGTATATGTGCATGTGCTTGAGTGTGTGTCAATGTGTGGTGTGAGGGAGAGGGAAAGCACGTGTGTGTGTGTGTGTGTGTGTGTTGGGGGTGGTGGAGGGCCAAACAGAGATGTTCCATCCCAGACGGTCAAGAATATTCAGCCTCGGATCTTTGGGTGAACATCCTCCAAAGGCAGACTTTGGGATACACAGCAATGTCGAATCACTGAGCAGAGGCTGATAGCTAAATTCAGTACCCATGAGGATCACCTCAGCCAGGATCTCAGTTCATGTCACACTGCAAGTGACCCCACCACACAATACACTCACATACACATGCACACATGCACACACACTCTCACACACACTCACAGACATGCACACACACACACTCACATAGACTTTCTCTCATATACACCCTCTCTCTCTCAAATACACACACACACTCTCAGAGGCATAGCCTCCATCACACTCACGCACACATATGCTATCAAGCATGCACACATACATGCATTCACACTCACACGCTCTCTCCCTCTGTCTCATTCACACGCAGACACACACACATGCACGCTCTCCCTGTCTCCCCACATACACATGCACAAAAGCACTCTTTCCCTCTCCCTCATACAAACAGGCACACACACACATGTAAGTCTATGGGGTGATTTTGCATATGCAGTGCCAGCATCGAGCGCTCCAAGGACATGTATACCACATTTAGATGCAGTCAAGAGTGATGTGCTGGAAAAGCACAGCAGGTCAGGCAGTATCCGAGGAGCAGGAGAATTGATATTTCAGCAAAAGCCCTTCATCAGAATGAGGCCTCATTCCTGATGAAGAGCTTTTTCCTGAAACGTTGATTCTCCTGCTCCTCAAATGCTCCCTTCATGTAGTGTTTTTCTAGCACCACATTCTCGACTCTAATCTCCATCAACTGCAGTTTTCACTTTTGCCATGTTTGATACAGTATAGATCTCTCTTTCTGCGTTGCCCTGACAGTGCGTCATATAGTCGTAACATTTTATAGAACAGAAATAGAGTCTTGGGTCCAACTTATCCATGCTAACCAAATATCCGAAACTGAAGTAGTCCCATTTCCCAGCACTTGACCTGTATCCCTCCAAACCCTTTCTATTCATATACCTGATCAGATATCTTTTAAATGTTGTCAGTGTATTCACCTCCACCACTTCCTCTAGAAGCTTATTCCAACCACCTTCTGCCCCCTGTTAAATCTTTCTCCGACACCTTATCTCAGAGGGTTATCTCACCTCTTATCTCAAGAGGGTTGGAATATAAAAGCAGAGATGTACTACTAAGACTTTATAAAGCTCTGTTTAGGCCCCATTTGGAGTACTGTGTCCAGTTTTGGTCCCCACACCTCAGGAAGGACATACTGGCACTGGAACGTGTCCAGCGGAGATTCACACGGATGATCCCTGGAATGACAGGTCTAGCATATGAGGAACGGCTGAGGATACTGGGATTGTATTCGTTGGAGTTTAGAAGATTAAGGGGAGATCTAATAGAGACGTACAAAATAATACATGGCTTTGAAAAGGTGGATGCTAGGAAATTGTTTCTGTTAGGCGAGGAGTCTAGGACCCGTGGACACAGCCTTAGAATTAGAGGGGGTCATTTCAGAACAGAAATGCGGAGACATTTCTTCAGCCAGAGAGTGGTGGGCCTGTGGAATTCATTGCTACGGAGTGCAGTGGAAGCCGGGACGCTAAATGTCTTCAAGGCCGAGATTGATAGGTTCTTGTTGTCTAGAGGAATTAAGGGCTACGGGGAGAATGCTGGTAAGTGGAGCTGAAATGCGCATCAGCCATGATTGAATGGCGGAGTGGACTCGATGGGCCGAATGGCCTTACTTCCACACCTATGTCTTATGGTCTTAAACCTATGCCCTCTAGTTTTGGACTTTCCTATCCTGGGGAAAGAAAACCTTGGCTCTTCACCTTATCCAAGCACTTCATGATTTTATAAACCTATACAAGGTCATCCCTTGACCTCTAATGCTCCAGTTAAAAAGTTTTAGCCTATTCAGCCTCTCCCTCTTTATATCCAGTCTCAACATCCAGTGCTCCCACGATAGGTACAGCATAGGGTTAGATACAGTGTGGAGCTCTCTCTACATTACCCTGACAGGGTGACCATGCTGAGACTGTCATACTGAGCTTTGGAGGACAGAGTCTCCTGTGAATAAGCCAATTTTGGCCACCAGCGGCCGACCAGACAATGGGACTAATTTGTGGATTTCCCTCATTCTCTAACGATGTGTACCCCTGTCTCATGGTCATTTGAGCCATGGACTTGATGTTGTGGGGAATTTGGAGAGGGGAGGGCAGAAGTGGGGTTCAATGCTTTGAGCTGAAGACACACAATCCAATTGTGTTGAGCCCCAAGGTCGCACACAGTCATAGAGTCAAAGAAGTCTACAGCATGGAAACAGGCCCTTTGGCCCACCTTGACCATACCACCCAGTTTTCAGAATTAAAATTATCTCATTTGTTTCCGTTTAGCCCATCATCTCCCCTTCCCTATCCCATCCAAGTACCTGTCCAAATATTTCTTAAATGATGAAATTGTACTCGCCTCCCCCACTATGTCTGGCAGCCCGTTCCTAACTCTTGCCACCCTTTTTGTGAAATAATTGCTCTCTGGATCCTTTTGTGTCTCTTCCCTCTCACCTTACAACTATGCCATCTAGATTTAGATTCCCCAAGCATTTGGCAACAGCAGTTGGCTATCTAATAAATCTATGATTTAATAGACCTCTATAAAGTCACCCCTCTATCTCCTATGCTCCAAGGAAAACAGTTTGAGCCTCTCCAGTCTCTCGTCATAATCAAAGTTTCCAGACCAGGGAGCATCCTATTAAATCTTTTCTGCACTCTTTTGAGTATAATATATCCTTTCTATTGTGGAAATGTGAGGTCATTCATTTTGGTAGGAAAAACAACAAAATTGATTATAATTTAAATGGTGAAAAATTGCAGCATGCAACTGTGCAGAGGTACCTGGCTGTCTTTGTGCAAGAGTTGCAAAAATTTGGTTTGCAGGTACAGTAGGTCATTAAAAGGCAAAGGGAATATTGTCCTTCCTTGCGAGAGGGGTGGAGTTTAAACTAGGGAGGCTATGCTGCAGTTGTATAAGGTGCTGGTGAGGCCACACCTGGAGTACTGTGCATAGTTTTGGTCTCCTTACTTGGGAAAGGATGTACTAGCATGAGAGAGGGTGCTTCTGAAATTGAGAGGGTTGGTTCAAGGGGAGAGATGGGGTAGACTAGGATTGTACTCACTGAAATTTAGAAGAATGAAGGGGAATCGTTTAGAAACATATAGAGAAATGAAGGAAATAGATAAGGGAAGCTGAGAAGTTGTTTCCACTGATGGGTGTAACTAGGAACATGGACATATCCTCCAAGTAAAAAGGAGCAGCTTCAGGAATGAGTTAACGAGGAACTTCTTCACCCAAAAGATTGTGAATTTATGGAAGTCCCTGTCCGGTGAAACAATTGAAACTACCTCTTTGAACGTTTTTAAGGCAAAGATCGATACATTTTGGAACAGGAAAGGAACTAAGGGTTATTGTGAGCGGCTGGGTAACTGGAGCTGAGTCCACGCTTCGATCAGCCATGATCTGGTGGAATGGCAGAGCAGGCTACAAGGGCCAGATAGCCTCCTCCTCCTCCTGTTTTCTTATGTTCTTATACTCTTATCCCATGGCCATCTGCCTACATCACAGAGATACCGCGCACAAGCGCAGTTCAACACAGATGTTACATACAGTTCAACAACACTCAATCAGTGCAGTGTATGAATAATACTGACACTGGACACAGGCGCAGCTCAGCACAGCAGACACTGCAAAAGTACAGCACTGATGTGGAGGTGCCTCTGTTGGACTGGGGTGGAAAACCTGTTGGACTATAACCTGGTGTTGTGTGATTTTTACGAACTGCAGTGTGTCACCGCTCAGCCAGCGCAGGAAATGCACACAGGCGCAATTCAACCCCAATCAACTGGCTCATGGGCTGGTACTGCTGACACCGAGCACAGGCACGGTTCCTGATGGCACACTGTATGCAGGACGCACTGCTGCACCCTGCTGCCCATCTGGGTATTTGCATGCTAACAACACACTGATAATCGGGAGATTTGGTCCCAGATAAATTCAGCTGTAAGGAGATTTTGCTGAAACAGATTTTTCTTGTCCACATTTTTTGTCAACTAATCTCTGGACTGGTTTCTGTGGAGATTTCACCACATTTTACAGCCCTTCCCTGAATTTGCTCTGCGTCACTTGGTTATATGAATTCTCCAGCAAAGACTGTGTAATCCCTATGGGCGAAAGTGAGGACTGCAGATGCTGGAGATTAGAGTCAAGAGTGTGGCACTGGAAAAGCACAGCAAGTCAGGCAGCATCTGAGGAGCAGGAGAATTGATGTTTTGGGCAAAAGCCCTTCGTCAGGTATGTAATCCATGTGTCAGCTCCTCAGAGAGATCAAGGAGCAGGTCTCTCAGGGTAAGGTGGCTTTCTAACAGGGGAGAGAGTAAGCACTGACTCAGTGTCTCCTGCCTACAACACCAGGCTGTCTTCTGACATTGCAAACAAAGCTCCAAAAGTCAGCACAGTTATTTATTTTTTAAAACACACAAATAATTTGGATGAGTGTTTAACTTCACCTGTTAATCTATTATTTTAATAACAGCATCGGAGTTGTATTGTTTGCACATGTCTCTCAGCTGGGACAGTTGTGGGACCATTGTCTGTTTACCCATACAGGCAGAAGAAAGTAAAATGAAGCCCCGGCTTTCAATCTTTATGTGCAGCAACCTCCACAAAAGGGAATGCTGTACAATATCATGCTCTCAGGTTTTTTTTATAGCTTTAAGATAATTTTGTCTGCACGATGAGTTAATTACTAGCAAATGTAAAATCACAAGAAATAGCTGAGGCAAATCAAGTGAGCTGTCACATGGGCAGACCGAATATGGGGGGTTTCTCCAATGGTACAGGGATCACCAGAAGACCATAGCAGCAGAAGTAACTGATTCGGTCACCGAGTCTGCTCCACCAATCAATGAGAACATGTCTGATCTGATCATTCTCAACCCTACTTTCCTGTGATATATTCAGTCTTTGTGAGGTCACCTCGGTAATCACTCAGGTGTGACAGTCTGGTAAGAACCAAACTCACTGAATGGGTCAACCAAAACAGGATGAACCTGACAGCGAGAACAATAAAATGGTGGGTTTCCTCCTGTTCATCATCTCTGAATTGCTGTGTTTCTCATGTCTGTGATCCTGGACCCTGGAGTCCAATGGGGATTCTGTTCATCACAAAGATACAGTGGATGGTTAAACAATTAAACAAGAAAATCAGGAGAAAAGGCAGCCAATCAATGCAGGGGCTGTAAAAAATAAACAGACAAACACTATCCCTACAGACCAAGGCAAGAAAACCACACTGGATTAGCTTCACTTTAAACCTGAGGGTAATTAATCTTACTCGAGTTAATGATGGAAAACCAGACAAAATTCATTCAGAATCTGAGAGTAACCGTGCATCCTGTAAACAGTGAGGGAAACATAACAGACTACCTCGCTCTCACCATTTTCTTTCATTTAGGTTGTTTTTGGACATCAGTTATTTGGGGGACCTTTCATTTACACGCCCATCTTTTATTTTCTTCTCTTCTCCCATGTTGCTTCCCACCCTCATCCTTGCACAAAGTTGGTCATGATTCTCACTCTGTCATTTCAGCTTCTCCTGCCCTCCCCTCCATTACTGACTTTCCCCTCTGCTCTTCTTCCCACCTTCCACCTGAGTTACAAGGAGCAATACAGAGAGTTCCTTCACACGCACAGTCAGTACACTATCACTCACAGAGATACCGGCACATCAATCCCACAGGCTCAGACAGAGACTATGTTCAGTCCCACTCTGATTCCCATGTTGCAGTGACATATTTTTATTCTAACAATCAAAGAGAGCAAGAGAGAAAGAGGTGTCTCTGCTACTGACCCAGAGGGGAGCAGATTGACCGCACTGTGTCTCTGTCACTGACCCAGGGAGAACTGTCAGACCTCATTGTGTCTCTGTTACTGACCCAGGGAGAGCAGTCTGACCATACTGTGTCTATGTCCCTGACACAGGGGAGAGCAGACTGACCCCACTGTATCTCTGTCACTGACCCAGGGAGAACTGTCAGACCTCATTGTGTCTCTGTCACTGACCCGGGGAGAGCAGACCGACCCCACTGTGTGAATCACTGACTCCCAAAACTGCAGACAAGTCATTACACAGAGACACAGAAACAGTGTGACATACAAATATAGAGACACACACTGGGACATTTTAACCCACATGCACACAAATAGTCAGATAGAGCCAGACAGACAGACAGACACAGATACGGAGACAGAAACAGACACAGACACCGAGGCACACACATATACAGAGATACTCACAGAGACACGGACAAACATACATAGACACAGAGATAGAAACGCACTTAATGTACACACAGAGGTGCAGAAACACGCACACACAAAGAATCTGAGTGCAGTAACTGACACTGTCCTGAATTTAAACATCTGTAACACAATCTGTGTCCATCAGCTCATTCCCAGCTGTTCCAGATGTAATGTGGATGAGGAAGTGGAACAGTCGTGTGATGTCTCTCAGTAATTTCTCCAGGAAGCGGAGGATCTGTTTAAAATCTCATGGTCATTTGTACAACTAACAGATTTATAAAACTGATCCATGTAATCACTGGATGTCCATCAGTGAAATGGATTGAGGTTTCTCCTCAGAAACTCATTAAAAAAAACTAACTGACTTTACAGATTTATCTCAGTCCAACTCACACCTTGTGTTGAGCTGTGTGAAAATGCTGTGGAATAGTTGCAGGAATAGAGAAAGTTCTAGCATTTCCTTTCCCTCCAGCTTAGCCTGAACAGCAGCAAGAAGAAGCTGTGGAGCATTGCTGTGACTCTGGGGCTGGAGTGGACCCTCAGCCTGTTTCTAACAGGCAGGTGGTTTGGGTGTCCCAGAGATGTTTCCTGAACCGCTCCAAAAGTTGGTATTCCATCTACCCAATGTAGAGGAGACACATCAGGAGCAACGGAGACAATAAATGAGGTGGCTGGATGTGCAGGAGAATCTCTGCCAGATATGAAATGATCCTCTGGGAGCTTAGACAGAGGTGAGGGGGGAGGTATGGGCACAGGTTTTGCACTTGGGTGGTGGCAGAGAACAGTGTCAGTAATCTCAATGCCCGGACATCACTGCAGCAGCTCATCAGGGAATGTGCTAAATCCAACCATATTCATCTGCTTCATCAATGGTGAGTATCACTGCCTTCCAAGCAGTTGACTGGGGTTCAATTTCCGACTATCACAAGGCTCCAATTTTAAACCAACCACCAGAAAAGCCCCAAGCCAAAATAATGACTATGGATTCTTCACTTGTCTTGAAAATGCATGAAAGTGTCATTCCGTGAAAAACAGATCATTCAAATTGTTCCTTCTTTTTCGGAATTCCAGCCTGGAACTGGGAAAGTAACACACAGATTCTCTGAATTCCTGAAATTCTCTCCTCTGTTACTACCCGTGCTGTATTTAAGATCAATTCCTGCACAGGGATTCCTTTAATACTCAGACAGTGTGATGCTGATCCCACTGGGAATCTCCAATAACCACAGAAGCTGCTGCCAACACTCACTATGTCCAGCAGTAAGAATTTAGTCAGTAAAAGTTGTATTTGATAAACTTCATTTTTCTTGAGGAGTAAACCAAGATTATTGATGAGGGAAATGCATTTGCTTTAATCTACATTGAGTTTAACAAGCTTTTGATAAACTCCTTCATTGAAAACTGGTCAAGTAAAGGCCAGTGGGATGCAGGGCAAAGTGATGTAAAACGATTGATAGGAAAGAGAGGGATACAGTGAAGGGATGTTTCTGTGACTTAGAGTCAAACAGCATGGAACCAGACCCTGAGGTGAAAATCGTCCATGCCCAGCAGATATCATAAACAGATCGAGTCCCTTTTGCAAGCATTTGGCCTACATCTTTCTAAACCCTTCCTATTCATGTACCCATCCAGATGCCTTTTAATTATTGTAAAAGTACCGAGCTCCATGACTTGAAGTCTGTTTCCAGTCAGATTACACACAGCTTGGTGCTGAGGCCCTTGCTGTTTATGGTGCATTTTCAGGATTTGGAAATGATTGCTTGTGAAAGGATCAAGAAGTTTGCATATGTTATGCAAATTGGTTGGGTGGTCAATAGTGGGGCGGAGGGTGTAAACTGGAGGAGAATATCAACAGATTGGTCAGCTCTGCTGAATAATGTTAAATAGAATTCACCTTGGACCGGAGTGAGAGGTTAAAATGTGAGAGATCAGGAAGGCTAACAAGGATTACACAGTGAACAGCAGGACCATGGAAAGTAATTTGGTATATAAATCCACAGATGACTAAAGGTTTAGGGCAGGGATTTAAACTGATGAAGAAGGCAGATGGAATACTTGTATTTGTTAGTCAAGCCATAGAATACAAGAGTGAGGAGAATCTGCTGGAATAACAAGAATTGGTGCAAGTACAGCAGGTCAGGCAACATCCGCGGAGCAGGAAGATCGACTTATCAGGCAAAAGCCCTTCATCAGAAACGTTGATTTTCCCTCTCTTTGGATGCTGCCTGACTGCTGTGCTTTTCTAGCACCACACTCTCAACACTAATCTCCAGCATCTGCAGTACTCACTTTCATACAATTGGTACAGTCTAACTTCAGTCTGCGATGATATCTAACTCTTACCAATTTATATAGAAGCACCATAAAATGCATCCAATTCAGATGCATCACAGCTTGGTTTGGCAACTGCTCTACCCAAGACTGCACGAAGTTACAGTTGTGAACACAGCCCAGTCCATCACACAATTTTCCATCCATTGACTCTATCTATATTTCTTGCTGCTTTGAAAAAGCAGCCAACATAATCAAAGACCCCTCCCACCCCAGTTATAATCTCTTAGGCTCTCTTCTATTGGGCAGAATATACAAAATATTCAATAACACCTTCTTCCATGCTGTTACAAGACTTATGAATGGACCCTTCATATTTTAGAGTTAATCTTTCACCTGCACCTTTTCTGTAGCTGTATCACTATATTAACTTGATATACTTATGTAAGGTAAACAATGCTTTTCACCATATCTCGGTACATGTGACAATAATAAATCCAATCAAATCAAAATATTATCATACTTTGGGGGAATCTGATCTGCTCCATAGCATCTTGAGTCTTTGTCTCCCCATAATTGACATTTCTACCCTGGGATAAAGACTCTGACTAGCCATTCGTTTTTCGATTCTCTACAGTGTGGAAACAGGCCCTTCGGCCAAACCAGTCCACACCGACCCTCCGATGAATAACCCACCCAGACCCATTTCCATCTGACTAATGCACCTAACACTGGGCAATTTAGCATGGCCAATTCACCTGACCTGCACATCTGTGGGAGGAAAGTGGAACACCCGGAGGAAACCCATGCAGACACGGGGAGAATGTGCAAATTCCACACTTCTGTTCCTCTGCGTTGGTGATGCAGGGACTGAATATTTGTGGATGGGGTGACAATTAGGGGGCTGCTTTGTCTGCATGGTGTCAAGCTTCTTGAGTGTTGCTGGAGCTGTACCCATTTGGGCAAGTGGAGTATTCTGTTACTCAGATAGTGAACAGACTTTTGAGAGTCAACAGTGGAGTTATTTGTTACAGGAGACTTAACACTGATCTCATTTGGAGCCGCACTGTTTACAGTATATGGTGAGTCCAGTTCAGTTTCTTGTCAACTGAAAACCATAGGATGTTGTTATTGTCAGAATTTAGAGATGATAATTCCATTAAATGTTGAGGAGTGATGATAAGATTCTAACATCTTGGTGATGGCTCTTGACTGGGACTTGCGGGGTACAAGTTTTACTTGTCACTTGAAAGACCAAGCCGGCTGTTGTCCAAGTCCTGATCTATTTCGACCTGGACGGTTTCAGTACCTGAAGAATTGCAAAAGGTGCTGAAAATGGTGCAGTCATTAATGAACATTTCCACTTCTGACCTTATGTGGGAGGGGAGTTCATTGACGAAGCAGCTGAAGATGGTTGGACACAGGACATTCCCTGAGGAACTCTTTCTGAGATGTCCAGGAGCTGAGATTGCTGACACTAACAACAACCATCCTCCTTTTTGTTAGTTATTATTGCAACCAACAGACAGTTTTCTCTGAGTTCTCATCAACCATAGTTTTACTTGGGCACCTAATGTCACATCCAGTCAAATGGTGCCTTGATATTGCGGTTAGTCACTCTCACCTCTCCTCTGGAGTTCAACTTCTTTGAATCAAGGCTGTCATCAGCTGAATGGCCCTGACCAAACTCAAACTGGGCATCAGTGAGCAGATTATTGCTGACCAGGTATTGCTTCATAACACTATTGAAAACACCTTCCTTTGTATTTTCACATCACAGAATAACAGATGAGTTGTTAATTGACCACATCAGATTTGCCCTCAAAGAATCATAGAATCATAGAATCCCTACAGTGTAGAAACTGGCCATTTGACTCAACTAACCTACACCATTCTATTATTATCCATATGTATGTCAAATGCCCAAAACTTTGGTGAGTCTACTACTGTTGCAGGCAGATCATTCCACACCCCACAACTCTCTGAGTGATGAAACTACCCCTAATATCTGCCTGAAATTTGTCATCCCTTAATTTAATGCTAAGTCCCCTTGAGCTAGCCTTCACCATCTGAGGAAAAAGCCTCTCACTGTTCGCCCGATCTAAGCCTCTGATTATCTTATGATTCTTGATTAAGTCATCTTGCCAACATCTTCTCTCCAACGAAAACAGCCTCAGTTCCCTCAGCCTTTTCTTGTAAGACCTTCCTCCCATACCAGCAACATCCTAGCAAATCTCGTCTGAACCCTTTCCAAAGCTCCACTTCCTTCCTATAATGCGGTGATCAGAACTGCATGCAATACTCCAGGTGTGGCCTTACCAGTGCCATGTACAGCTGAAGCATGACCTTGTGGCACTGAAACTCAAGCCCCCTACAAACACACCAGAACCTTCTTAACAACCCTGTCATTCAGGGATTTATACACTTGGACACTGAGGGCACTCTGTTCATCTACACTGCCAAGAATTTTACCATTAGCCCAGTACTCTGCATTCCTGTTACTTCTTCCAAAGTGAACTACCTCACACTGTTCTGCATTAAACTCTATTTGTCACTTCTCAGCCCAACTCTGTATCTCATTTATGTCGCTCTGTAACCCACAACATCCATTGGTACTATCCACAACTCTGCCTACCTTAGTGTCATCTGCAAGTTTACGAACCCACCCTTCTATGCCAAAATATTAATAAAAATGACGAATAGAGGTGCCCCTCAGGTCCCTTCAATGTCTTTCCCCTCTCATCTTAAACTATTGCCTCTTGACTTGGACTCGGAAAAAGACAAAGAACAAAGAAACAAAGAACAAAGAACATTACAGCACAGTAACAGACTCTTTGGCCCTCCAATCCAGATCCTTTATCTAAACCTGTCACCTGTATTCTAAGCATCTGTATCCCTTTGCTCCCTGCCCATTCATGTATCTGTCTAGATAAAACAAAAATGACACTATCATGCCCACCTCTACCACCTCCACTGGCAACACGATCCAGGCACCCAACATCCTCTGTGTAAACAACTCTCCACATATATCTCCCCTAAATGTTTCCCTTCTCACTTTGAACTCGTGACTCCTTGTAATTGAATCTCCCAATCTGGGAAAAAGCTTCTAAACCGCTCATGATTTTGTGTACCTCAATCAAGAACCCCTCAACCTCCTTCTTTTGAATGAATATAATCCTAATCTACTCGAGCTCTCCTCATATCTAGCAGTCTACATACCAGGGAACATCCTGTTAAACCTCCTCTTCACCCTCTCCAAAGCATCCACATCATTTTAGTAATGTGGCGACCAAAAATGTACGCAGTATTCCAAATGTGGCCGAACAAAAGTCCTATACAATTGTAACATGAGCTGCTAACTCCTGTACTCAATACCCCAACCAATGAAGGAAAGCATGCTGTATGCCTTCTTGACCACTCTATCGACCTGCGTTGCCACCTTCAGGGTGCAACAGACCTGAACACATAGATCTGGTTATACAGCAATTTGCCTCAGGACTTTTTTCCATTTCCCGTATAGTTTGCTCTAGAGTTAGATTTTCCAAAATGCATCACCTCGCATTTGCCCAGATTGAACTCTATCTGTCCTTTCTCTACTGAACTCTCGAATCTATCTGTACTCTTCTGCATTCTCTGACAGTCCCTTTCACTATCTGCTACTCCACTAATCTTAGTGTCCCTTCCACTACCACTCTCTGTCTCCTACTACCCAGCCAGTTCTATATCCATCCAGCTTGTACACCCTGGACCCCATGCAACTTCACCTTCTCCTATCATGGGGAACCTAATCAACCGCCTTACTGAAGGCCATATATATGACACCTTCATCAATCAACTTTGTCACTTCCTCAAAGAATTCTATTAAGTTAGTAAAACATGACCTTTCCTGCACAAAACCATGTTACCTATCACGAATAAGACCATTTTCTTCCAAATGAAATAGATCCTATCCCTTAGTATCTTCTCCAGCAGCTTCCTTACCACTGACGTCAGGCTCACTGGTCTATAATTACCTGGATGATCCCTACTTCTCTTCTTAAACATGGGGACCACATTAACAATTCTCAGTCCACCACGACCTCACCCGTATTTAAGGGTGCTGCAAAGCTATCTGTTAAGGTACCAACTATTTCCTCTCTTGCTTCCCTCAGTAATCTGGGAAATGTCCCATCCAGACTTGGGGACTCGTCCACCTTAATGGTTCTGTTCGCTGAGCTGGGAATTTGTGTTGCAGACGTTTCGTCCCCTGTCTAGGTGACATCCTCAGTGCTTGGGAGCCTCCTGTGAAGCGCTTCTGTGTTGTTTCCTCTGGCACTTATAATGGTTTGTCTCTGTCGCTTCCAGTTGTAAGTTTCAACTGTCCACTGCAGTGGCCGGTATATTGGGTCCAGGTCGATGTGTTTGTTGATTGAATCTGTGGATGAGTGCCATGCCTCTAGGAATTCCCTGGCTGTTCTCTGTTTGGCTTGTCCTATAATAGTAGTGTTGTCCCAGTCGAACTCATGTTGCCTGTCATCTGCATGTGTGGCTACTAAGGATAGTTGGTCATGTCGTTTCGTGGCTAGTTGGTGTTCATGGATATGGATACATGTTAGCTGTCTTCCTGTTTGTCCTATGTAGTGTTTTGTGCCATCCTTGCATTGTACACAACGTTGGTTTTTGCTCATGCTGGGCTTATTCCTGGTGAGTTGTTGTCTGAGAGTGGCTGTTGGTATGTGTGCTGTTATGAGTCCTAGTGGTCGTAGTAGTCTGGCTGTCAGTTCAGAAATGTTCTTTTAGATTAGATTAGATTACTTACAATGTGGAAACAGGCCCTTTGGCCCAACAAGTCCACACCGCCCCGCCGAAGCATTACCCACCCATACCCCTACATCTACATCTACATCTACATATACCCCTTACCTAACACTACGGGCAACTTAGCATGGCCAATTCACCTGACCTGCACATCTTTGGAGTGTGGGAGGAAACCGGAGCACCCGGAGAAAACCTACACAGACACGGGGAGAATGTGCAAACTCCACACAGAGAGTCACGTGAGGTGGGAATTGAACCCGGGTCTCTGGCGCTGTGAGGCAGCAGTGCTAACCACTGTGCCACCGTGCCGCCCATTCTTGATGTATGGCAACGTGGCTAGTCCTTTGGGTTGTGGCATGTCCTCATTCTGTTGTCTTTCCCTTAGGCATCTGTTGATGAAATTGCAGGGGTATCCGTTTTTGGTGAATACATTGTCTAAGTGTACTTCTTCCTCTTTTTGCAGTTTTGGTGTGCTGCAGTGTGTTGTGGCCCTTTTGAACAGTGTCTTGATGCAACTTCTTTTGTGTGTGTTGGGGGTGGTTGCTTTCATAGTTCAGGACTTGGTCTGTGTGTGTGGCTTTCCTGTAAACCTTTGTGGTGAATTCTCCGTTCGGTGTTCTCTGTACCATCACGTCTAGGAATGGGAGTTGGTTGTCCTTTTCTTCCTCTCTAGTGAATCTGATACCTAGCATGAGCAAAAACAACGAGCACCCGAACTACAAATCTTCTCACAAACTTTGAACACCTTAATGCCTTTTAGAATACCCAACACTTCCTCCCTCCTTATGCTGACTTGACCCAGAGTAATCAAACATCTATCCCTAACATCTATTACTGGGGCGGCACAGTGGCACAGTGGTTAGCACTGCTGCCTCACAGCGCCAGAGACCCGGGTTCAATTCCCGCCTCAGGCGACTGACTGTGTGGAGTTTGCACGTTCTCCCTGTGTCTGCGTGGGTTTCCTCCAGGTGCTCCGGTTTCCTCCCACAGTCCAAAGATGTGCAGGTCAGGTGAATTGCCCGTAGTGTTAGGTAAGGGGTAGATGTAGATGTAGGGGTATGCGTGGGTTACGCTTCGGCGGGGCGGTGTGGACTTGTTGGGCCGAAGTGCCTGTTTCCACACTGTAAGTAATCTAATCTAAAAAATCTAATCATAAGCAAAAAGGCCTGAATCTGAACCACGCTGACAACCTCTGTGAAGAATGATCAGTTTCTCAATCTGTCCAGTTTCCAAACTCAATCTGGACACTTATTCAAACATGCAACCCACCCCCACCCCCCTGAAACATCAATCTTCCTGCTCCTTCGATGCTGCCTGATCTGCTGTGATTTTCCAGCACTATTCTCTTGACTCTGGTCTCCAGCATCTGCAGTCCTCACTTTCTCCTAGTTGATTTCCGCCCCCCCCCCAACAATTTAACAGATGGCCAATGGACTAGCACAAGACTCAGTGAAATTTTCATCATATATACAAAAGATCTGTCAATAACCATGTCTCACAAGCTCAGCTATATTGATGGCATCTAATGTGTCACATAGTCTCCTTAATCCTGCACCCTGGACCAGAACCTTAATGAAGGTGCTACAAAGATGATGGAATACTGCAGAACTTGAATACTGCATCAACCGTATCCAGTGCATGTCAGCTTCACAACACCAGTGTCCAAACAGAATGTTGCATTTGCATTGACAGTCAACATGATCCCTGCCAACATCCTTATGTGTGACTTGGGACAGAAACTTTATGCAGATGGTTTCAACAATATATTGATCATTAACAGCAAAGTCTCATTACTGAAGCTCAGAAATCCTTTGATCTTAGCCACTTGACTGTCCACCCATTTATTTAGTTCAATGTTTAGACTGAAGTCTAAGTAAAACATAAATGATGAATTTGGTCATTGCACCCAAGATCAAATTATTATTCAGCCCAAGCACTTTGAAAATATACAATTATTTTCCCCTTGAATACAAGCATTCTATACCTAATCATTTTCATGACAATATTTTAACTGTGTTTCTAAATAGTCTTCAGTCCCAATACGAATAAATTTTAAATTATTCTGCCTAGTGTATGAATGTCAGTGCCCGTGTGATGCTATGTATATAGGTCATACCTCAGACAAACTGTCAGATTGTTCCACACAGCATATCACTTCAGCTATTCACAACAAGCAAGGTACTGCCTGTACCCAACCAGCTTACTCTCACAAAACCGAAAACCCAGTGCCCACCATTAATCATGACTGGACATCAATTTTAATGTATTCTAATGCATTCATGGGGACATCGCTGGCTGGGCCAGCATTTATTGCTCATTCCGAGTGGCTATTGGGAATGTGTTGGTGAGCTGCTTTCTTGAACTGTTGCTGTCCATGTGCTGTACATAGACACACAATACTATTATAGAGGACTTTGAAGCAGAGATACTGAAGGGATGGTCATATATTTCCAAATTAGGATGGTGATTGACTTGGAAGGGAACTTTCAGAGTGTGGTGATTCGATGTATCTGCTGCCCTTGTCCTTCGAGATGATTGTAGGTTTGGAATGTTCTGGCTGAGGAACTTCGGTGAATTTCTGAAATGCATCTCGTAGTTTTAGATTGATTAGATTCCCTACAGTATGAAAACAGGCCATTCAGCCTAACAAGTCCACAGCGACCCTCTGAAGAGTGACCCACCTAGACCCATCCCGCACATTTACTCCTGACTAATGCGCCAAACACTATGGGCAATTTAGCATGGCCAATATACCTAACCTGCACATCTTTGTGACTGCGGGAGGAAACCAGAGCAGACACAGGGAGAATGTGCAAACTCCACACAGTCTTCCAAGGCTGGAATTGAACTCAGGTCCAGGGCGCTGTGAGGCAGCCATACTAATGACTTAGCCACCATGCTATCCACAATATATACCAATTTGGTGATAATAAAGTGGACTGTTTTATCCTGAATGATGTCAAGCTTTCTGAGTGTTGGTGGAGTTTCACTTATCTAGGCAAACGTGGAGTAATCCACTGTACTCCTGACTTGTGCCTTGTGGATGTTGGAAAGTGAGTTATTCACTGTAGTATTTCAGCTTCTCACCTGCTCTATTGCCATTGTATTCACAATTTCTCGTCAATGGTAATCCCATGATGTTGATAGTTGAGGATTCACCAACAGTAATCCCAGTGAATATCAAAAAGATAATGATTTGACAGAGATGATCACTGTCTAGTGTTTATGTGGTGTGAATGCTATTTGCCACTTTTCATCCCAAGGCTGCATGTTGTCCCGCTCTCAATGCACTTGGATATGGAGTGATGCAATATCTGAGTATTCGTAAATGCTGCTGAAGACTGTGTAATCACTAGCTGACATCCCCATGTCTGACACTACAATGCAGGGAAGTCCACTGATGAAACTATTTCAGTGAAGAAGGCATATGGCGTACTGGCTTTTATTGGTAGAGGAATTGAGTTCCAGAGTCCTGAGGTCATGCTGCAGTTGTATAAGACTCTGGTGCGGCCGCATCTGGAGTATTGTGTGCAGTTTTGGTCGCCATACTATAGGAAGGATGTGGAGGCACTGGAACGGGTGCAGAGGAAGTTTACCAGGAATGGTAGGAAGATCCTATGAGGAAAGGCTGAGGCACTTGGGGTTGTTTTCATTGGAGAAAAGAAGGTTTAGGGGTGACTTGATAGAGGTGTACAAGATGATTAGGGGGTTAGATAGGGTTGACAGTGAGAACCTTTTTCCACGTATGGAGTCAGCTATTACAAGGGGCATAGCTTTAAATTAAGGGGGGGTAGATATAGGACTGATGTTAGGGGTAGGTTCTTCACTCAGCGAGTCGTAAGTTCATGGAATGCCCTGCCAGTAGCAGTGGTGGACTCTCCCTCTTTATGGGTATTTAAGCGGGCATTGGATAGGTATATGGAGGATAGTGGGTTAGTGTAGGTTAGGTGGGCTTTGATCGGCGCAACATCGAGGGCCGAAGGGCCTGTACTGCGCTGTATTCTTCTATGTTCTATTGTCGATGGTCATGGTTCCCTGAGGAACCCCTGCAGAGACATCCTGCAGCATTGATGACTGACCTCCAACTACCGCAAATTGCTCCCTTTCTTCCAGGGATGATTCCACCCAGTGGAGACGTTCTCCAGATTTCCATTGACTCCAGTTTTGTTCACGCTCTTTGATGCCACACTTGGCCAAATGCAGCCTTGATGTTAAGCACAGTCAGATTCACCCCACCTCTGGAATCCTTTCAGTCCATGTTTGAACCAAGACTGTAATGAGGCCAGGTGCTGAGTGGCCCTGACCGAACCCAAACTGGGCGTCACTAAGCAGGTTATTAATCAGCAGCTGTTGCTTCGTAACACTGTTGATGGAACTTCCATTCACATTTTCATGATCGAGAACTTATTGACTGGCTGGTAATTCACTGGATTGGCTTTGTTCTGCGTTTTGTGCACAGCACATACCTGGGCAAATACTCACTCTCCCAGGGAGATGTCAGTGTTGTAGCTCATCAGGAGCTGCTTGACCAGGGGGTGCAGCAGGTTCTGGAGCACGTGTCATCTGTCCCATTGCTGGAATGGTGTCAAGGTCCTGGGGCCAAGGTGGATTGACCCATTAGCATTTCTGTTTGAAGGGTTTCACGAATGAGTTTAGCCTTATCTTTGCACTGATGTAGTGGGCTCCCCCCAAATTGATTATTGGAGTTATTTATGGGGCCTCCTGCTGTTTAATTGTTCACCATCATTCACACCTGAATATGGCAGGACTGCAGGGATTAGATCTAATCTGTTGATTGTAGAATTACTTTGCTCAGTCTCTCACTACTGGTCATGGATGTGGTGAGTGTGTTGGTGAAGATCATGGCATGGATGTCATTGTGAAGTCGGTGGAGAATGGTGACAGAATTCTGTGGGCTACTAAACTTGAAGAAAATATTTCAAAATCCATAATGGTTGACAGTGTTGAAGGCCTGTATGAGATAGAAGAAGGACATGTTCAGGGGTTGCTACTGTTCCCTTCACTGGTACCCATGGGAATGGCTTCAACCGGGACCTTGGGTTCATGCCACACTATAGGTGACCCCATTCCACTATACACACACAGACAGACGAACACATACAGACAAACACATACAGATAAACACACATACACACTCAGACCCTCTCTCATACACTCACACATACAGCCTCTCACAAACTTAAATCCCTTTACAGTCACACACATACACATATCCTCTCACAGACACTCATACCCCCACCCCCACCCCCAAACACACTCCCACATGCACACATACACATATAAGTTTGTGGGGTGAATTTGTACTTACAGAATTACATTTTAATTTGCCCAAAAACTGCATGAATTCATGTAAGATTCTGAAAATCTGTTTTTTAGATTAGAATCAGTCTGACCATTGCTGCAAAGACAGCCTCACAGGGAGTTAACACCTTCAATACCTTGTCTGGGCTGACATGACACCAATTGTTAAAGCGCACTTGAGAATGTAACTTTTAAAAAAGGTTTGCGATTTACATATGAAAGAACTGAAACCAACATGCCCATTCTAAAAGATGAGAGACTTAACAAACAATCAAGGTCTTTTTCAATATATAATTTCAATTACATCACATTGGAAACTTTTGCTACAAATTCTGTGTCTTACAATCTTATTCTTCATAATCACCTGATGAAGAAGCAGCGCTCCGAAAGCTAGTGCTTCCAAATAAACCTGTTGGACTATAACCTGGTGTTGTGTGATTTTTAACTTTGCACACCCAGTCGAACACCAGTGTCTCTAAATCATGATATTCCCTGCAATGTGCTTGGAGTTGTCACAAACTGAAAATCCTGGCCATTCCGCCACTGGACAAGCAGAAGTTGCCTTGAGCCTTGGGAGGAGCTCTTTAGCCATTGAGAGGAGGAGCCTGAGGAGGATTCTCACAATGACCTTTCCAATGGTTGACAATGGGGAAATCTCTCTGTACAGTTGGACCTGCCTCCTTTCTTGAAGATAAGTCTCTCTGAGGTCTCCCAGCCAGCTTCCTTCACTCCAGACAAGGGTGATGATATCATGGATTCATGTCAAGAATGACTCTCTGCCATATTTTAGTTCTGAAGCTGTGCTGGAGGTCTTGTTATTGTTCAGCTGCCTGGGGCTTTTGTGCCCTCATGTTGGGTTGGAGGTTGTGCTGAGAGGGTGACGGTAGTGTGTTGTGGGATGGGGTCAGAGGCTGTGAATTGGTGGAGGAGGCCCCAGCAGTGCTCTCTCCAGCGAGTGTTGACTGCCTCTTGGTCTTTGATGAGTGATTCTCTGTTTTTGGCTCTCAGTGAGGTCACTCCCTGTGTACTCCGGCTGTAAATGGCCTTGATTGCCCTGAAGAAGCTGCCCACCTTGTGGCTGTCTGTGAGTCATTGACTCTCTTTAGATCACTGGCCCTGTGTTGCACCTTGGCCTTCAGTTGTGTGTCCACTTGTTTCCTTTAGCTCGACTTATGGTGGAGCTGCTGGTTCAGGAATACCTCACAGTTGTGGTCTAGGGGTCCTGGATCTCCTGCTTACTCTCACTGAGCCATTCTTGAAGTTTCCTGGTCAACAGGTCAAGCGTCTCCACACAGCTGCTGACTGGAGAGGGGTTCGGGTGGACCAGATACTGTGGGCACTCTGTGACTCAGGTATCGTGGTCATCATCAGGTCAGCTGTGAGGCACTGCCTGAGAAACACTTTCTGCAGCATGATAGTGATATAACGAGGCTAGTGTGGAATAATTCTTTTCTCTCATTCATTGTGTCTAGATTCAGAGTACAGGCACTGATAGCTGTGATATCTTGCTTCTGGCCCAGGGTGTGTCGGACGGTCATGAGGCATTCATTTACACCACAGGGGGATTTGTTGAGATGTCTGACCAGTTTGCTTCTTTTGGTGAAGCCGATCCCATAGAGACAGTGTTCTGTGCTTGCTTTTCCATAAGAAGGTGCAACTGACATCCTGTTCTTAAAGTTGGCTTTCTCTTGCCCATCATATCTCACTCACAGCAATGATATCTTGGTTGTAGTGCTGGGCAATGGCAGCAATGTGGCATTCAGGTCTATTGTTGTTGGTGTTGTCCATCAGGTTCCTGATGTTCCAGCTCCCAAATTCATTTGGGGGTGTGGCAGGGTTGGGATTGATGCTACCTGTTTGTGGATTCCTTTAATGTGGAATGTGATGCATACCATCACACAATCCCGGTTTTGCTGCTAGTGATACATTAGGACATACTTGGGAAACTTTCCACTCTGTCAGGCTAATATCAGTATTGGAGCTCTCCTGGAACAGCTTGGCTTGGGGCAGCATTATGGAACATCTCTTTTCCATGTTCAGAACCACTTAGAGGGAGCACTGAGGGAGAAACAACAAAGACTATGCATAGGAGTCTCTCTCTCGCTCTCTCTCTCTCTGACATGCTCTCTTTCTCTGTCAGAAGTCTTGCTGTTTTACTGGGCAAACACATGGAACACTGTGGAGCACTTTCACACCCAGAGTGAGGGTAACCAGCTTCTGTCTGTATCCTCCTAAAATCTGTTATGATTCTCTTCCCTGTTCACTTGCGTTGTCAGTTTGCATGGCATCGACAAAATTGGAAGATATGTCCTGATAAGCCAAGTGTAATGATTGTTGTAAGGGCAGCCAGTGGACCTCATAGAATATGAATTCCTTGTTTTGAGCTGTTACTCTGGTCCAGTCAGGCAACCCTAGCCAACAGGTTACAGAAAAGGAGTAGCAGACATCCTGACACTCTGACAGCTAGCTCTGAGGGTAATGAAGCAGTGTCAAGGACTTTCCCTATGTAAATAAAAGGTGACTTGGTGATGGGATATCAGCCTATGTGTAGTTATTTTACCAAGACCAGTAACATTCTGAATATGAGCTGCCATCAGTGAGTCTCAGCTGCCAAGACCACACATTGCAACATTGCGTCGAAAGACCAGTGAGCTTGACATCAATGGTGGGCAAGTTGTTGAAGGGAATCCTGAGGGACAGGATGTACATGTATTTGGAAAGGCAAGAACTGATTAGGGATAGTTAGCATGGCTTTGTGCATGGGAAATCATGTCTCACGAACTTGACTGAGTTTTTTGAAGAGGTAACAAAGAGGATTGATGAGGGCAGGGCGGTAGATGTAATCTATATGGATTTCAGTAAGGCGTTCGACAAGATTCCTCATGGGAGACTTGAAACCATGGTTTGATCTCATGAAATACATGGAGAACTAGTGATTTGAATACAGAACTGGCTCAAAGGTAGAAGACAGAGGGTGTTAGTGGAGGGTTGCTTTTCAGACTGGAGGCATGTGACCAGTGGAGTACCACAAGGATCAGTGCTGGGTCCACTACTTTTTGTCATTTATATAATGGAAATGAACATAGGAGGAATAGTCAGTAAGTTTGCAGATGACACCAAAATTGGACTTGCAATAGACAGTGGAGAAGGTTACCTCAGAGTACAAGGGGATCCTGATCAGATTGGCCAATGGACTGAGTAGTGGGAAAATGAAGTTTAATTTAGATAAATGTGAGGAGCTGCATTTTTGAAAAGCAAATCAGAGCAGGACTTATACACTTAGTGGTAATGTTCTGGGGACTGTTGCTGAACAAAGAGATCTTGGAGTGCAGGTTCATATCTCCTTGAAAGTGGAGTCGCCAGGAGATAGGATAGTGAAGAAGGCATTCAGTGTGTTTTCCTTTATTGGTCACAGCAATGAGTACAGGCGTTGGGAGGTCATGTTGCAGCCGTACAGGACATTGGTTGGGCCACTTTAGGAATATTGTGTCTAATTCTGGTCTCCTTCCAATCGGAAAGATGTTATGAGACCTAAAATGATTCAGAAAAGATTTACAAGGATGTTGCAGGGTTGGAGGATTTGAGCGATAGAGAGAAGTTGAATAGGCTGGTGCTGTTTTCTCTGGAGCATCAGAGGCTAAGGGGTGACCTTATAGAGGTTTATAAAATGATGAGGGGCAGGGATAGGATAAATGGACAAGTTATTTTCCATGGGGGGGGGGGGGGGGGGGGAGTCCAGAACTAGAGGTTTAGGGTGAGAGGGGTAAGATAGAAAAAGGACCTAAGATGCAACTTTTTCAAACAGAGGGTGGTGTGTTATGCAATGTGCTGCCAGAGGAAGTGGTGGAGGTGAGGGCAATTGCAACCTTTAAAAGGCATCTGGATGGGTATATGAATTAGAAGGGTTTAGAGGTGTATGGACCAAGTGCTGGCAAATGGGACTAGATTGGGTTGGGGCATCTGATTGGTATGGAATCATAGAGTCATAGAGATGTACTGCACTGAAACAGACTCTTCAGTCCAACTTGTCCATGCCAAACAGATATCCGTCAGACCGAAGGGTCTGTTTCTGTGCTGTACATTTCTGTGACTCTATGTGTGGAAGGATTCAAAAATGGAGCCAGTACGTAACAGTAGGTCCCCTAAGGTATTCATGACTAGGGACAGTGAACACATAGACAAGGTAGAGTGGTGCTGGAAAAGCACAGCAGGTCAGGCAGCATCCGAGGAGCAGGGAAATCGATGTTTCGGACAAAAGCCCTTCATCAGGAATAGAGGCAGGCTGCCTGCAGAGTGGAGAGATAAATGAGAGGGGGGTGGGAGTGGGAGAAAGTAGCATCTTGTAGAGAGAGGAGGAAAACAAGGTAGTTTAATCAAACCTGGTTACACTTCAGCAAAGAAACATACAACCAAGCACATCGGTAAGTTAAGCGAGCTTACTGCAATTTATCCCAACCGCAACTTGTCCCAGTTAAGTGAGAAAAG
Source organism: Chiloscyllium punctatum (assembly GCF_047496795.1). Classification (NCBI taxonomy): domain Eukaryota; kingdom Metazoa; phylum Chordata; class Chondrichthyes; order Orectolobiformes; family Hemiscylliidae; genus Chiloscyllium; species Chiloscyllium punctatum. The sequence goes on along the minus strand of NC_092756.1, from coordinate 66,997,877 downwards.
TGCTACGAGACAGGGTAAACCCCTCTGCTAATTTAAACCTGACACATGGAGAAGTTCACCTTGTGCTGTAATCTGTTAAATTTTGAGAGGGAAAGAACTATCTTATATTTCACTATTTAATGGAAAAATTAACAATTTGATTCTTTCAATCCAATAGAGAACATTAAAACAACTGCAATTTCCAACTCCTTTCTCTTAAACCTATCTTTGACCTCCTAATCAACATCACTGGTCTGACAAATTCCCTCTTAAATTTACAGTAAGTCACTTTCAAACCCAGTTGTCATCTTTTTTTCGGATGTTGAAATTTCTCTGTAGATTTCTCTAGGTTGGCTTCAGTGTTCTTATGGACAGGTACTTTTCTGAGAGCTATTCTGCTGGCAGTCATAGTCCTTGCTTGGCAGTTCTCCACCTAAATGTTCAAAATGTCCAATTTTCTACCCCAAAACATTGGATCATTTCATTGGTTTGATGTCATCCCAAATAGTAAAATTCAAATTTGAATGGACTTTGGTATCTGGGGCATAATGTAAACTGATTGGCCAAATTTGAATTTGTCTTTTTTTCCATGGCAACGCAACTCCAGATATTTGTTTCAACCAAATGTTACATGTTTACAATTTTCAGCACGCTCTGTGCTTCTTTTGGTCCATGCCAGCTTCCACTCTCTCACTCTTAAAGGGACAGTACACACCTATATCTTCATAACACTTCTCCTTTAAAAAAAATGAACTATCATAATGAAAATCATTTTTTCCTATTCCTGAATCACATCACCATGACATACATATAATTTTAATCTAAATTTACCTTAACTTCTTCTTATGACTTTCAGTAGATATCAAGCTCATCTAAACTTTATCAATTAAATCCGGGCGAACACATCTGTGATTACATTCTTCCAACTCATAACATTTATGATTTGTAAAATGAAAGTCTAAGACTCCAATGAAATAGTTTCATATTTTTATGTTTAAAGCGTTCCTAGAATATAAGAGGATTGTGATCCGTGTAATCATCTCCAACACATTGTTCGTGACATACACATTAAAATGTTGTAAGGGAAATACCAAACTCAGTAGTTCTTTTTCGATTGTGGAGTATTTTCTCTGGCAGATGTTGATTTTCTTCGAAAAGTAACCAACTGGCAATTCAATCCCATCATCATCTTCCTGTAGCAGTATAGCTTCGACTCCTATGTCACAAGCATCGATGGTGACTTTGTAACGTTTTGAAAAGTTTGATGTAGCTAAAACTGGTTGGTGGTTAATATCAATTTCAAATGGTTGAATGCCTCCTGGCATTGTTCTGTCCACTGAAACATTGTGTTCTTCTTCAGCAAATTGGTTAACGGTGTCACTACACTGCTGATGTTTACAACAAACTTTTGATAGAATCTGCTTAGTCCCAAAAATCGAAGCACCTCTTCCTTTGAGGTTGGTCATGGAAATTCCTCAATGGACTTCATCTTTGTGATCCATGGGATCAACCTTTCATGACCGATGTTATGCCCCAAGAATGTCAACTCTGCTTTTGTGAATTCAGATTTGTTTAAGTTTATGATTTTCCTCATCGTTCAAAGAGCTCTGCCAACTGTACCATGTGATCTTTCCAGGATTACTGAGGATCACTACATCATCCAAAAAGACTGCATAGTTTGTTAACCCAGCCACAACTCTGTCCGTGAGTCTTTGTAATGTGGCAGTGCATTCTTCATTCCAAAGGACATCACTTTGAATTGATATGACCCCTTTGGGGTTACAAGCGCAGAAATCTCTTTCACCATCTCTGATAAAGGTACCTGCCAGTAATCATGCAGTAAATCCAACTTCATCATGTAACTGGCTTGTCCAACTTTCGCGATGCAGTCCTCCAATCTTGGTATTGGTATGAGTCCGATTTTGTAAAGGCATTGACCTTCCAATAATCCATGCAGAATTGTTGAGTCCTATCCAGTTTGGGAACTAAAACAATTAGTGAACCCCACTTGCTCTGGCTCAGTTCGATGATATCCCCTTTGGGCATGGCCTCCACCTCCTTCTGGACCTATCTGGCTTTGAAAGGATTAAGCCAATAGGGGTGTTGTTTTATTGGAACAGTGTTCCCTAAGCCTACCTCATTAGCATTAGTCCTTCCCATCTGATTCTTACATATGATCTCATACTGCAGGAAATACTTTTCAACTGCATTCTAAACTCCTGAGACAGATAGTTTACTAATCTTTCCCACTCCTCCAGAAGTTCTTCATTTTAGAACATATTTCGAGGCAAATAAAATTCCACAACATCTGGATTTGCTTCCTCAATGTGCGGGGACGTAACGAGCACCTGTTCCTCCAGTTCTTTCCCTCTACCATTTCTCAGGAAGGGATCTGCCCTATCAATTATAGCCCATGTGAAAGGTTCTTCAAATGCAGGAATTGGCAACAAAAGTGCTAGTGGCTGTGGCTTACCTACCATTCGGCATGTATAACACAGATGGCAAAAGTTACACACATCCTTGTGCATTCCAGACCAATAAAATGCATACTCCTTTTCTGAGTATGCATCTACATATATATCTTTTATTGACTCATCTTTCTGTTGCAAGTCCCTTAGCCATTCAGGACTAAACACTTCTGTCTGACCCTCTGCCTGTTCAGGTTTTCCCAACACCATTACGTCAAATAGGGTGTCCGTTAACTGAACCTCAGCTCCTTCATTTTTCTCTTTAGTTTTTGCTTCATGCTATGATTTATGCTAGTTGGATCTTGTTACTACACATTCTGGGAAATTACAATAGACAATAGACAATACGTGCAGGAGTAGGCCATTCTGCCCTTCGAGCCTGCTTCACCATTCAATATGATCATGGCTGATCATCCTTAATCAGTATCCCGTTCCTGCCTTATCTCCATAACCCTTGATTCCACTATCCTTGAGAGCTCTATCCAACTCTTTCTTAAACGAATCCAGAGACTGGGCCTCCACTGCCCTCTGGGGCAGAGCATTCCACACAGCCACCACTCTCTGGGTGAAGACGTTTCTCCACATCTCTGTCCGAAATGGTCTATCCCGTCCTCTTGTTCGGCACTCACCCATCAGTGGAAATATGTTTCCTGCCTCCAGAGTGTCCAATCTTTTAATAATCTTATATGTCTCAATCAGATCCCCTCTCAGTCTTCTAAACTCAAGGGTATACAAGCCCAGTCACTCCAGTCTTTCAGCGTAAGGAAGTCCTGCCATTCCAGGAATTAACCTCGTGAACTTACACTGCACTCCCTCAACAGCCAGAATGTCTTTCCTCAAATTTGGAGACCAGAACTGCACACAGTACTGCATGTGTGGTCTCACCAGGGCCCTGTACAGCTGCAGAAGAACCTCTTTGCTTCTATACTCAATCCCTCTTGTTATGAAGGCCAGCATGCTATTAGCCTTCTTCACTACCTGCTGTACCTGCATGCTTACCTTCATTGACTGGTGTACAAGAACACCCAGATCTCTTTGTACTGCCCCTTTACCTAAATTGATTCCATTTAGGTAGTAATCTGCCTTCCTGTTCTTGCCACCAAAGTGGATAACCATACATTTATCCACATTAAACTGCATCTGCCATCCATCTGACCACTCACCTAACCTGTCCAGGTCACCCTGTAATCTCCTAACATCCTCCTCACATTTCACCCTGCCACCCAGCTTAGTGTCAACTGCAAATTTGCTAATGTTATTGCTAATACCATCTTCTATATCATTAACATATATTGTAAAAAGCTGCAATCCCAGGACTGATCCCTGCGGTACCCCACTGGTCATTGCCTGCCATTCCGAAATGGAGCCGTTTATCACTACCCTTTGTTTCCTATCAGCAAACCAACTTTCAATCCAAGTTAGTACTTTGCCCCAATACTATGTGCCCTAATTTTGCTCACTATGTGGGACTTATCAAAAGCTTTCTGAAAGTCCAGGTTCACAACATCTACTGGATCTCCCTCGTCCATTTTCAGAGTTACATCCTCAAAAGCTTCCAGAAGATTTGTCAAGCATGATTTCCCCTTCATAAATCCATGCTGACTCTGACCTATCCTGTTACTACTATCCAGATGTGTCGTAATTTCATCCTTTATAATAGACTCCAGGATTAACAGGATGCTTTTCTTTTAACTTCTCCGTTTCTTGGACTTCCTTGGGCTTCTCCACAACAAGGGGTGCCACTCCCACCTTGGATCCTGCTGAATCATTCCCAAGAACAAACTGGATTCCTGGAACTGATACTGTCAATCACTCCTACTGTAATTTCTCCAACCTTGAGTTGGCACTCTAACTTGATCTTACATAAGGGAACACTACACTTCTGCCCATCTATCCCACAAATTACCACACTCTCAGGTAACTGATCAGAAAGAGTGAAAATTCCCTCATTTCTTACTATTAGAGACTAGTTAGATCCTGTATCTCTCAAAATTATAACTGCTTGTCCTTCTCCCCCCGTTCTTTCTGAGTAAACCTTATCCACAGAGGCGAATTCTTTATAGAGATCAGGCACTAACTCCATACCCAGCCCCTGCCTAGGCTGTGCACTCTCCTGCAGCTCCTCGGCATTTTTTGTGGTTTCCTTTACTAACTTCACTAATGCCACTGGCTTAGCTTCTTTTACCACATCTTTCCCCACAGTGCCTTTCTTTAACGACCAACAGTGTAATTTTACATGTCACACTTAACCATAAAGGAAACACCTGAGGCCTTTCACCTCCTTTCCACCCTCTATTTTTAACCTGTGGTAAAAACCGACCAGTGTTTGCTACTTATATTTCGTCGTGTAGGATCTTCCTTTCTCCAAATTCCTATCCCTCACAGGAGGAAATTCTGGCTGGAAGCTCATCTTATTCACCAACATTTGTTAATTCTGCAACCCTTCTCATTTCCTGAACTTTCTGTTCATCCATGTGAATTCTTACCATCTCTGGAGTGAGTTCTTAAACTCATCCATCAAAATAATCTCATAGGTCTTACCTGTCTTTAAGGCCCGCACCCATCTATCAAAATGACTATGTTTAATTCTTTCAAACTCAACATAAATCTGACCTGGTTCCTTTTTCATGTTTCTGAACCACTATCTGTATGCTTCTGGTACCAAATCATAAGCACTTATTAATAGCCTGTTTGACCTCTTCATAATCTCTTGATCCCTCATCTGACAACATGGCAAATATCTCCCGAGGTCTGCCTACAGTTTAGTCTGAACTAGCATTACCAATAAATCCTCAGAAAACCCTATCTGCCTAGCCACCTTTTCAAATAAAGAAGGCTTCAACATCTTTCACATCAAAATGTGATAGAGTTTTGACATATTTGTATACATCACTACCTTCTCGTTTAATCTCCATTCTGTTAACTTGACTTTGCTTAGATTACTTACAGTGTGGAAACAGGCCCTTCGGCCCAACAAGTCCACACCGCCCCGCCGAAGCGTAACCCACCCATACCCCTACCCCTACATCTACATCTACATCTACATCTACCCCTTACCTAACACTACGGGCAATTTAGCATGGCCAATTCACCTGACCTGCACATCTTTTGGACTGTGGGAGGAAACCAGAGCACCCGGAGGAAACCCACGCAGACACGGGGAGAACGTGCAAACTCCACACAGTCAGTCGCCTGAGGCATGAATTGAACCCGGGTCTCAGGCGCTGTGAGACAGCAGTGCTAACCACTGTGCCACCGTGCTAAGTCACAACTTCTCCAGTTCAAATTCTCTCTTTTTGCTCAGGTAAGAACCTTCTCTCTTTTTCTTCTTCCTCTCTCTCTCTCTCTTTCTATTTCCCTTTCTTCTCTCTCTCTTTTGCTCTTTCTTTCTTTTCTCTTTCCTTTTGTCAGCTAAGAACCTTCTCACTCTTTCATTTTCCCCTCTCTCTTTTCTCTCTCTCTTTCTCTCTCCTGCTTGTTTTCATCTCTCTCTCTTTGTTTATTTTCTAACTCCATTTTCCTCAATTCCAATTTCAGTTTTTCTAACTCTACTGCACTTGTCTGTTTCTGTGACACCATCTAAGTTTGTGAGTAATTCCCTTACAATTTCAGCTTTACTTATGTTCTTGGTTAAACTCAATTCTAATCTCTTTGCTAATTCTAAGAGTATGGTCTTTTCTTTTCTTTGTAAACTTTCTTGCTAATTTTGGGAATCAACTTCAAACCCCACAACCTCTTTAGCAATTTTAAGAGCCATTTCTCTCACTTTGAATTTAACTAACCACACGTAACCAAAATTAAACAAATTGTGTCACCTACATTTTATTTGAAGATCTAGGAAGCTAACCCGCAAGTGCGTAAATCGATCGGGCATTTTTTGTGCCTCAAATCTCTTCAAATCTGGATGTTCCAGAACCACAACCTGAGCTACAAGTCTTCTCAAAATTCTTCAAATCTGTCGAAATTTTAGACTGGATCTGTCTAAACCTATTCCAATCATGAATCTGAGACCCAAACTATTCAAATCCTGGCAACGAGCCCCCAAACTGTTATGACACGGGGCAAACCCCACTGCTAATTTAAACCAGACGCACAGAGAATATATAAACATATAAATAGAAAGCAGGAGACAACAGCTTCACTTCACTTGGAGGTTGCCACTGATAATGTTACTTAGCCAGGTAACGAAACGTCTGGATATCAAAACTACAACTCAGCGAACAAACCTATAGCTCAGCGAGCAAACCGACATCCTAAACACACAGAGAAGCTTGCCTTGTGTCATAACGTGTTAAATTTTGAGAAGCAAAGAACTATCACAGATTTCACTATTTAAAGCAAAAATTAACAGTTTTATTATTTAAGTTCAACAGAGAACATTAAAACAACAGCCATTTACAACTCCTTTCTCTTAAACCTAGCTTTTATCTCTCAATCTACAATACTGGTCTGATAAATTCCCTCTTAAATTTACGGTAAATCACTTTCAAACCCAGTTGTCATCTTTTCTTTGAATGTCGAACTTTCTCTGTAGATTTCTCTTGATCAGCGTTGGTGTTCTGCTGCACGAATTTCTTATGGACAGGTACCATTCCGACAGCTATTCTGCTGGCAGTCATGGTGCTTGTTTGGCTGTTCTTGGCAGTTCTCCCCCTAACTGTTCAAAATATCCAATTTTATACCCCAAGACATTGGATCATTTCATTGGTTTGATGTCATCCCAAATAGTTAAATTCAAATTCGATTGGATTTTGGTATCTGGGGCATAATATAAACTGATTGGCAGAATTTGAATTTGCTTTTGTTCCATGGCAATGCAACTCCTGCTATTTATTTCAACCAAATGTTACATTTTTCCATTTTTCAGCACACTCTGTGCCTCTCTTGGTCCGTGCCAGCTGCCACTCTCGTTTAAAGGTACAATACACACCTATATATTCAGAACACAAGAAGAAGCTATAAATCAATTCAAGAGAAGTTTAAAATACATGTTGAGGGCCAGGTAACCAAAGCGGATTGTGATTGGTCTATTGTGTTGCCAAGGCTTGGAATCAATATGTAATTGGTCAATAAGAATAAACCGGAGTATGATTGACACAGATTTGTATATAAAAATACGATTGTAATGGCCAAAAGGCAGACTCTCCAGGCAAAGGTGACCACTGACCCAACCTGGTGGCAACACAATAAACCAATCTCAATCCATTTTGGGTACGTGGCACTTAGAATTAGATCGTGTACTTTAAACTTCTCCAACACAGGTTGAATGTCATTTATAGCTTTCTCTTGTGTCATTTAACTGGGACAAGTTGCAGTTGGGATAAGTTGCAGTAAGCTAGCTTAGGTTGTCTATGTGCTTGGCTGCATATTTCTTTGCTTATGTGGAACCAGGTCTGATTAACTCAACATTGTCTATGTGTTTACTGTCCCCACTCTCGAATAGCTGAGGTGACCTACCTTTTAAGTTCTGACTCCATTTTTGAATCCTTCCACAAATGGAGAAGGGTTGATTTTCAGACTGGAGGCCTGTGACCAGTAGTGTGCCGCAAGGATCAGTGCTGGCTGCTAAACTTTTCGTCATTTATATAAATGATTTTGGTGTGAGCCTAGGTTTTACAGTTAGTAAGTTTGCAGATGACACAAAAATTGGAGGTGTCGTGGACAGTGAAGGTTACCTCAGAGTACATTGCGATCTTGATCAGGTCGCTCAATGGGCTGAGGAGTGGCAGAGGGAGTTCAATTTAGATAAATATGAAGGGCTGCATTTGGAAAATCAAATCAGAGCAGGATTTATACACTCAATGGTCAGGCCCTGAGGAGTGTTGCTGAACAATTAAGCCTTGTAGTTCAGGTTCATTTTCAGGAGCATCAAGACAGAGACAGGCCAAGGGAGCTGCTGAGAAGGTAAATTTTCCCTTTTAAAAGAACTTACCTCGAGTGTCAGCGGTCTTCATTTGCAGTAACAGTGGGAACGGTGAGAGCAAAGAGCTGAGTGGGAGCGGTCGGATTGCATTCTGGGAAGGTGAGTGAGCTGATATTTTTGGGCAGTGGCTGAACGCGAGACACTGCATCCCACCCACCCTCTTCCTCAAACCAATAAAGCACCCTATTGTGTGTTGATAATGTAAGGTTTTTCTATTTCTTGTTTTTAATCGTGTGATTGATAAAACTTTTCTTTCCTTTTTCATTTATCTAACTTAAGACTAAGTAAAGGTTAAGGTTAAAAAATTCAGGAGATCCCAGCCCTGTGTTATTCTCCTCTTGCTCAATGTGGGAGCTCAGGAATGCAGCAGATGCCCACTACTCCTTCACGTGCAGGACATGTGTCCAGCTGCAGCTCTTGTTAGACTGCATGATGGCTCTGGAGCTGCGGATGGACTCACTTGGGAGCATCCATGATACTGAATGGGTCGTGAATAGCATGTTTGGTGATTTGGTCACACAGCTGATTAAGATTGCTGAGGGATAAAGGGAATGGGTGACCAAAAGGCAGAGAAAGAGCAGGAAGGCACTGCAGGAGTTCCTGCGGTCATTTCCCCCCAAAGCAGGTGTACCGTTTTGGATGCTGTTGGGGAAGATGGCTCACCAGGAGATGGCAGCAGTAGCCAAGTTCATAGCACAGTGGCTGGCTCTGCTGTACAGAAGAGCAGGAAAAAGAGTGAAAGGGCCATAGTCATAGGGTATTCAATTGTAAAGGAGTAGCTAGGTGGTTCTGTGGTCGGAAATGAGACTCCTGAATGGTATGTTTCCTCCCAGGTGCACGGGTCAGGGATATCTCAGATCAGCTGCAAAATATTCTGAATGGGGAAGGTGCACAGCCAGTTGTCATGGTGGGTATGGGCAACAATGGTATAGGTAATAAATGGGATGAGATCGCATAAGCAGAATTTAGGGAGTTAGGAGTCAAGTTAAAAAGTAGGACCTCAGAGGTAGTAATCTCAGGATTGCTACCAATGCCACGTGTTAGTCAGAGTAGAAATGAAAGAATAGGTTGGATGAATGCGTGGATTTAGAGATGGTGCAGGAGGGAGGAGTTCAGATTTTTGGGACATTGGGACTGGTTCTGGGGGAGATGGGACTATTACAAATTGGATGGTGTACACCTGGGCTGGACTGGAACGAATATCCGAGAGGGTGCTTTTGCTAACACTGTTTTAAGCTTTAAGCTAGGTTTTAAGTTAATGTGGCAGGGGATGGGAACCAAATGAGGAGGTTAGTGGACGATAAGGAGGTAGTAACTAAAGCCTGTAAGGAGCTAGATAATGAAGCCAGCATGACTAACGGGAAGAGTAAGTAGGGAGCAGATGATGAACGTAAAGGGACTGGTGGTCTGAGGTGCATTTGTTTTAATGCAAGCAGTGTAGTAGGTAAGGCAGATGCACTTAGGGCTTGGGCTAGTACCTGGGAGTATAATGTTATTGCTATTACCGAGACTTGGTTGAGGGAAGGGAATGATTGGCAACTAAATATCGCAGGATATCAATGCTTCAGGTGGGATAGAGAGGAAGGTAAAAAGGATGGTGGAGCTGCATTCCTGTTCAGAGAGGATGTCACAGCTGTTCTGAAGGAGGGATGGCGGAGTATTCTAGCAGTGAGGCAATATGGACAGAGCTCAGAAATAGAAAAGGTGCAATAACAATGTTGGGTCTGTGCTATAGGCCTCCAAACAACGAGCATGAAATAGAGGTACAAATATGTAAATAGATTGTGGAAAGATCTGATGCAACAGTGTGGTAGTGACAGGAGATTTTAATTTTGCCAACATGGACTCGTATTCACTTAGTGTTAGAGGTTCAGACAGAGCAGAATTTGTGAGGAGCATCCAGGAGGGTTTTTGAGACCTGTATGTAAATCGACTAACTCAGGAAGGGGCCAGACTGGATCTGATGTTGGGGAATGAGCCCAGCCAGGTGATTGAAGTTTCAGTCGGGGATTACTTTGGGAATAGTGATCACAATTCCGTAAGTTTTAGAATACTCATGGACAAAGACAAGTGTGGTCCGAAAGAAAGAGTGTATATTGGGGAAAGGCCAACAATACCAAAATTCAGCAGGAGTTGGGAATTGTGGATTGGGAGTCGCTGTTTGAAGGTAAATCCACATTTGATATGTGCTCGGCATTTATAGAGAGGTTGCTTAGGGTGCAGGAGAGACACGTTCCTGTGAAAATTAGAGATATAAACGGCAAGATTAGGAAACCATGGATGACAGGTGAAATTCTGAGACTAGCTAAGAGGGAAGAAAGAAGCATACGTAAAGTCTAGGTGAATGAAGAGAGATGAAGCTTTGGAAGAATAACGGAATGTAGGACCAATCTGAAACAAGAAGCTAAGAGGGCTAACAGGGTTCATGAAATACCTTTAGCAAACAGGGTTAAGGAAAATTGCAAAGCCTTTTATTCATGTCTAAGGAGCAAGAGGGTAACTAGAGAAAGGGTTGGCCCAGTCAAGGACAAAGGAGGAAATTTGTGTGTGGAATCAGACAAAAGGGGTGAGATTTTTCATGCATACATTGAATTGGTATTCACCCAGGATTAGATTAGATTCCCTACAGTATGGAAACAAGCCAATTGTCCCAACAAGTCCACACCAACCCTCCAAGAAGTAACCCACCCAGACCCATACTCGTACCCGAGAGTCCCCCTGGCTAATGCACCTAACACTATGGGCAATTTAGCATGATCAGTTCACCCGGCCTGCACATCTTTGGATTATGGGAGGAAACCAGAGCACGCGGAGGAAATCACGCAGGCACAAGGAGAATGTGCTAAACCACACAGACGGTCACCTGAGGTGGGAATTGAACCCAGCTTCTTGGCACTTGAGGCAGCAATACTAACCACTAAACAACCAAGACACCATGCCAGCGAGGGACATGAGAGATGTTGGGGTTAGGGATAGATGTTTGATTACTCTCAGTGAAAGGAAGGAGAAAGTATTGAGTATTCCAAAAAATGTTAAGTTTGACAAGTCCCCAGTTTAGATAGAATCTATACCAGGTTACTGAGGGAAGTGAGAGAGGAAATAGTTGGGGCATTAATACATATCTTTGCAGCATCCTTAAACATGGATAAGGCTCCGGAGGACAGGACAATTGGTAATGTTGTCCCCTTGTTTAAGAAGTGTAGCAGGGATAATCTCGTTAATTATAGTCCAGTAAGTCTGATGTTAGCAGTGGGGAAGCTGCTGGAGAAGATACTGAGGGAGAGGATCTATTTCCATTTGGAAGAAAATGGATTTATCAGTGAAAGGGAACATGGTTTTGTGCAGGGAAGGTAATGTCTTACCAACTTAATGGAATTCTTTGAGGAAGTGACAAATTTGATTCTTAAGGCACAGGTTGTAGATGTCATACACATGGACTTTAGTAAGGCATTTGATAATGTTCCACATGGTAGGCTGATAGATAAAGTGAAGTCATATGGGATCCAGGGTGTATGAGCTAGATGGATAAAGAACTGCCTGGACAACAGGAGACAGAGAGTGGTAGTGGAAGGGAGTTTCTCAAACTGAAGAACTGTGACCAGTGCTGTTCAATAGGGATCAGTGCTGGGACACTGTTGTTTGTGATATAAATAAGTGATCTGGAGGAAGGGATATGTGGTCTGATTAACAAGCTTGCAGACGATGCTAAGATTGTGAAGAGACTGCCAGAGAATGCAACAGAGTATAAATAGATTGGAGTGTAGGACAGAGAAATGGCAGGTGGAGTTCAATCCAGGCAAACGTGAGGTGATGCATTTTGGAAGATCCAATTCAAGAGCGAATATACAGTAAATTGATGGACAGAACAATCTGGGTGTTCAGAACCATTGTTTGCTGAAGGTGGCAATGTAGACCAATAGAGTGATCTAGAAGGTATGCAGCATGCTTTCCTTCATCGGATGTGGTTTTGAGTAGAAGAGTTGGCAGCTCATGTTACAGTTGAATAAAACTTTGGTTCAGCCACATTTGCAATACTGCGTACAGTTCTGGTTACCACATTACCAAAAGGATGTGGATGCTCTGGGGAGGGTGCAGAGGTGGTTCACCAGGATGTTGCCTGGTATCAAGGGTGCAAGCTATGAAGAGAGGCTGAGTAAATTAGGATTATTTTCATTACAAAGACAGAGGTTTGGGGGAACCTGATTGAGGTCTATAAAATCATAAGAGGTGCAGACAAGGTGGATAGCAAGAAGCTTTTTCCCAGAGTGGGGGATTCAATTACTCAGGGTCATGAGTTTAAAGTGAGAGGGAAAAGTTTAAGGGAGATATGCATGGAAAGTTCTTTACGCAGAAGTTAGTGGGTGTGTGGAACGCATTGCCAGCGGAGGTGGTAAGGTGGGCACCATAATGTTATTTAGGATGTATCTAGACATTGGAGCAGAGGGATACAGACCCTAAGAAAATAGGCGACAGTTTTAGATAGAGGATCTGGATCAGTGCAGGCTTTTGGAGGGCTGAAGGGTCCATTCCTGGGCAGTAATTTTCCTTGTTCTTTGTTCTTTCTTCATAGTTCCTCACAAGTGGAGTTGCTAGTAGGTAGAATAGTGAAGAAGGAGTTTGGCATGCTTTCCTTTATTGATCAGGCCATTAAATATAGAAGTTGGGAGGTCATGTTGAGGCTGTACAGGACATTGGTTAGGTCACTATTGGAATATTTTTGTTTCCTTCCCATTGGAAGGATGTTTTTGAAACTTGAAAGGATTCAGATTAGATTAACAAGGACATTGCCACATTTGGAGGATCTGAGCAATCGGCTGAATAGGGTGGGACTGTTTTTCCTGGAGCATCTGAGTCTGAATAGTGACCTTATAGAGGTTTATAAAATTGTGAAGGGCATTGATAGGATAAATGGACAAGTTTTTTTTTCCCTGGGATGGGGGAGTGCAGAACTAGAGGGCATAGGTTAAGGATTAAAAATCACACAACACCAGGTTATTGTCCAACAGGTTTAATTGGAAGCACTAGCTTTCGGAGTGCTGCTTCTTCATCAGGTGGTTGTGGAGTACACAATTGTAAGACACAGAATTTATAGCAAAAGTTTACAGTGTGATGTAACTGAAATTATACATTGAAAAATACCTTGATTGTCTGTTGAGCCTTTCATCTGTTAGAATACCATGAAAGAATACTTCTTTCATATGTAAATCACAAATCCTTTTTTAAAAGTAACATTCTCAGGTTAATTGGTGTCAGCCAGATAATATGTGGAAGGTGTTAGCCCCCTGTGTTCTCTGTCTGTGCCATAATGTTTAGACTGATTCTAATCCAAAAAGTGAGTTAACAGAGTCTTGCATGGATTCATGCAGTTTTTGAGCAAAGTACAATGTAACTCTGCAAGTACAAATTCACCCTACAAACATATATGTATATATGTGCACATGTGTGTGTGTGTCTGTCTGGGGTGGGGGCATTGTGAGTTTGAGAGAGAGTGCATATTTGTATGTATTTGAGTGTAGAGTGTCTAAGTCTGTGAGAGGGTGCATCTGTGAGTGTGGGAGTGGGCGTGTCTGTTGGAGTGTGTGTGTTTGCGTGTCTGGGTGGAGGTTCTGAGTGTCTGTGAGAGAGAGTGTATGTGTGTGTGCGTGTGTGTGTGTGTGCGTGCGTATGCATGTGCGTGTATGTGTGTGTGTATGTGCGTGTGTGTGTGTAGGAGTGTCCGTGTGCGTGTATTGGAAAGCTTTCAAAGAATATGGACCAAGTGCTGACAAATGGGACTAGATTAGGTTAGGATATCTGGTTGGAATGGACGAATGGACTGAAGGGTCTGTTTCCATGCTGTACATCTCTATGACTCTATGACTTTATGAATGACTGTTTCACCAATTTTGACTGGTGTTTAGGAGCAGTTATGCAGGTGGAAAGAATAAGTCTTAAAGTCAGAAGAGCCAGGAGGAGACATGAGAAGTTGTTGGCGGATAGGATCAGGGTAAAAACCCTAAGGCTTTCTATAGGTATCTAAGGAATAAAAGAATGATGCGAGTAAGATTAGGGCCAATCAAGGATAGTAGTGGGAAGTTGTGTGTGGAGTCAGAGGAGATAGAGGAAGCACTAAATGAACATTTTTTGACAGTGTTCACCCTAGAAAACGACAATGTTGTCGAGGAGAATACTGAGATACAGGCTACTAGACTAGGTGGGATTGAGGTTCACAATGAAGAGGAATTAGAAATCCTGCAGAGTGTGAAAATAGATAAGTCCCCTGGGCCGGATGGGATTTATCCTAGGATACTCTGGGAAGCCAGGGAAGAGATTGCTGAGCCTTTGGCATTGATCTTTAAACTGTCATTGTCTACAACAATAGTACCAGAAGACTGGAGGATAGCAAATGTGGTTCCCCTGTTCAAGAAGGGGAGTAGAGACAACCCTGGTAATTATAGACCAGTGAGCCTTACTTCAGTTGTTGGCAAAGTGTTGGAAAAGGTATTAAGAGACAGGATTTATAATTATCTAGAAAATAATAATTGATTAGGGATAGTTAGCATGGTTTTGAGAAGGGTAGGTCGTGCCTCACAAACCTTACTGAGTTCTTTGAGAAGGTCACCAAACAGGTAGATGAGAGTAAATGGGTTGATGTGATGCATATGGATTTCAGCAAGGCGTTCGATAACGTTCCTCACAGTATGCTATTGTATCAAATGCGGAGGAATGGGACTGTGGGAGATATAGCAGTTTGGATCAGTAATTGGCTCGCTGAAAGAAGAAAGAGGGTGATGGTTGATGGGAAATATTCATCCTGGAGTCCAGTTACAAGTGGTGTACCGCAAGGGTCGGTGTTGGGTCCACTGCTGTTCATCATTTTTATAAACGACCTGGATGAGGGCGTAGAAGGGTGGGTTAGTAAATTTGCAGACGACACTAAGGTTGGTGGAGTTGTGGATAGTGACAAAGGATGTTGTAGGTTACAGAGTGACTTAGATAAGCTGCAGAGCTGGACTGAGAGGTGGCAAATGGTGTTTAATGCGGACAAATGTGAGATGATTCACTTTGGTCGGAGTAACTGGAATGCAAAGTACTGGACTAATGGTAAGATTTTTGGTAGTGTAGATGAGCAGAGAGATCTGGGTCAGGTACACGCATCCTTGAAAGTTGCCACCCAGGTTGACCGGGTTGTTAAGAAGGCATACAGTGTTTTAGCTTTTATTAATAGAGGGATCAAGTTTTGGAACCATGAGGCTATGCTGCAGCTGTACAAAACTCTGGTGCGGCCGCACTTGGAGTATTGTCTACAGTTCTGGTCACCACAATATAAGAAGGACGTGGAGGCTTTGGAAAGGGTGCAGAGGAGATTTACTAGGATGTTGCCTGGTATGGAGGGAAGGTCTTATGAGGAAAGGCTGAGGGACTTGCGGCTGTTTTTGTTAGAGAGAAGAAGGTTGAGAGGTGACTTAATAGAGACATGTAAGATAATCAGAGGGTTAGATAGGGTAGACAGGGAGAACCTTTTTCAAGTATGGTAACGGGCAGCACGAGGGGGCATAGCTTTAAATTGAGGGGTGATAGATATAAGACAGATGTCAGAGGTAGTTTGTTTACTCAGAGGGTAAGGGTATGGAATGCTTTGACAGCAATGGTAGTAGATTCGCCAACTTTAAGTCATCATTGGACAAGCATATGGATTTACATGGAATAGTGTAGGTAAGATGGGCTTCAAATTGGTATGACAGGTCGATGCAACATCGAGGGCCGAAGGGCCTGTACTGCGCTGTATTGTTCTATGCCTTGGTGAAGATGCAGATATCTTTTGGAATTGATCTAAGGCTCCAATATGAAACTACAAACAATCAGAGTTCATCCAGAGTCAATTCCCACTGAGCTTGATGGAGTCAGTGAGGAGCCACAAACCTTTTCAGATATTGACTCATCTGCTGCATCTAACCCCATTTCTGAGCTTCAGATCATGCCTGTTACTGAGCCCTCTGATTGGGCTCAGTACAACACAGCAGTTGATTCATGGGGAAAACAAAAACAAGTAAAGAAAGTCAGTGATATCAGATTCAGGCCAAGGGCGAACTGAATGGTACCAGACAAAGTATTGCTGAATATACATTTGCAATTAAGAGGCAGACTATTTTTACAGTATATTACTCTTTGTATGAGGAAACCTTTTTTGACTTCTGTCCAGATGTGCGTATCAGCGAATTCAGTGAGGAAGAGTGGAGAGGAACCTGGCGTTACGATTCCTGCTCTGGCCTGCAGTGAACCATGATACTATCCTCCAGTTCCCTCGCTGAGGATTGATTGCTTGGAATAAACTTTTTTTCGTGCATGTCTGATTCCTCTTTCAGTTATACTTTTGTTGTTCAGATTTCTGCCAACTGTTGCTCATTGCTAACAGCACTTTACACCACTTTGCTGATCCAGACTCTTTCATTTCACTCCTCGGATAGAGCCAATCTTTGCCCATTAGAAAAGGAATCATGATTTGGAGATGCCAGTATTGGACTGGGGTGGACAAAGTTAAAAATCACACAACACCATCTTATAGTCCAACAGGTTTATTTGGAAGCACTAGCTTTCAGAGCGTTGCTCCTTCATCAGGTGGTTGTGCATGTTGCTGCTTCCCCTCCTTTCATTCCATTCCTCACATGGACCCTTTGTTCCATTATCTGCAGCATCCAAAGTTAGCTCACAGTTACTTGGATTTATTCATCAACTGAATTATTTTCAGAACTGGATATTTCACTGCATACTTCAACTGGTCTCTGAAACTGTTCTGTGTCACCACATAAACAAGTGCATTTGTGCAGCAACTTAGGTTCCGCAACATATATGTGACTTGTACAAAGATTTTAAAAGCAGCAGAATCCAAGGAATGAGCTACACGAAAGAAACGTAAAATATACAGCAACCAGAGAAGCATGAAACTGGCAGATATGGCAAAGAGTAAAATCACAGATTTCCTTCTGCTCTGAATCTCTGGGTCATCCTCTGTTTTTCTCTGATCCCTCAGTCCCTTACGCACCTTAATGGTCTCCAAGATGTGTCTGACAGTCAGAACGTTGAGAAAAAGAATGAAAGCGAATGGGAGCATTGGTGTCAAAAATCGTTCAAAATATTGAAAACTTGACCACTCACGGAAAGTATAATAATGCTTGCTGGTTTCACAGAACCATGGAACATTGTTAATGATCTTTCTGGGTTTATATCGAAAGTAGTTGGGTATATTCTTTAAAAAAAAGAAAATACAGATAGTTGCTAGAAGCCTCATTGCAGTTTTCTCTGTGCAATACTTTATTTTCATCTGATGAAAACAAATGGCAACAAATCGATCAAAAGAGAAAGCAACGGTGAACCAGACGGAACAATCAATGGTCAAGCAGGTCAGAACATAGAGAACAGAACACACAGGAGTGATGTCCAGGAAACTTGGTGGATAATAATAATATGAAAATCTCACAAGTACAACATCAAAAACAATGTACAGTAGATCAGACGCTGCCATGGCCGCCAGATAGCGAGTGCTGCATGCAGAAAGACCACACTTGACCCGAGCCAAAAATACAATTGTCACTAGACTAACTGTAAGGAGAGAAATGAAAAAGACACTTGAAGTTTCAGATCAAACATTTCTCTGCTTTGGCCTAGACTGTAAGTGATGTATTTTAGTGCAATGAGAATTGTCGTTCCATGTCACATAAAGTTTAAAGAATTTAAAGTCTTCAAATGAATCATTTTCCCTTTTAAAAGACATAGGGAAGAACATGATTAGCCAGTTACTTCGAGAAACACAGTCAGCTACTCCATGTTTTATTGGGGTTGACATTTCTTCTGCTTTATAGGTTGCTTCTGTTTGGCTGGAGTTTCCCATAATGCCACAATATCCACACAAAGACACCCCCTCCCGAGATTAGGAAAATGAAGAAAGGGAGACATTTAATCCAGACATGGATTTAAAATTCCTGCATTTGGTTTGAGACCTCCACAATTGTGATTGCATCTAGAATTGTACATACATATGATTTGATCTGCAGGACAGTGCACTGAATCACTCCACAATGTTGAGGAATGGATGGCCTCCACAATATGTATGAACAAATGTTGGGACCTTCCTCTGAACAACTTGGCAATCTGAACTATGAAGATATTCAGCTGTGAATCCAAATACCTTGTTCCAGGTTGGATACCCACTGCAAGAAGAAGAACTTCAATATTTGGTACGGACTCCCCCCACCTGTCCAATGCTGTATACCACAGCCCCCACCCAAATAAAACCTGAATCCTTGCAGCATTGGTCATTCCAACTTTCCAATTCAGAAATCACCACAATTTATCTGGAATTAAGCAAAGCTTCCTGCCTAATATTCCAGGCTCATGGACCAAGCTCCTCTCTGTGTGAACAAAGATCTCCCTCCCAGATTTGGAGTACACACTGGGACTAGGAATCCCCATCATTCAATCAGCACTGTCCATCAACATCACCAAAATTGTACCACAACTTGTTCTAGGAGACATAAGTAGTGTACTATTGCTAGGCATCCGAGATTACCTCCCGGGATTCAGGCCAATGTTAAAGATGAGGAGAGATGAAGGCCTAAAGGTCTTATTACTCGGTTATTCATTCAGAGATCTGGATAATGTTCGGTGGGTTCGATATCCGCCATGGGTCTAGATCAGTGTGGTGCTGGAGAAGCCCAGCAGGTCAGGCAGCATCTGAGGAGCTGCAAAATCGATGTTTCAGGCAAAAGCCCTTCATCAGCCTTTCCTGATAAAGAGCTTTTGCCCAGATCATCAATTTTCCTGCTTCTCAGATGCTGCCTGACCTATTGTGCTTTTCCAGCACCACTCTAATCTAGACTCTGGTTTCCAGCATCTGCAGTCCTCACTTTTGCCTAGTCGATATCTGCCATGGCAGATCATGCAATTTCAATTCAATAAAAATCTAGACTCCTGATTTTGACAATGAACGGTTGTCAGTTTTTGGGAAAGGCAACCATCTCATTCACTCACATCCTTTCAGGAGGTTAATTTGTTATCCTCACCTCGTCTGGCCAAGATGTGACTCCAGATCTCCAACAACCTGGTTGATGATTACCTGCCCTTAGGACAGTTATAGAACATAGAACATAGAAGAATACAGCGCAGTACAGGCCCTTCAGCCCTCGATGTTGCGCCGATCAAAGCCCACCTAACCTACACTAACCCACTATCGTCCATATACCTATCCAATGCCCGCTTAAATACCCATAAAGAGGGAGAGTCCACTACTGCTACTGGCAGGGCATTCCATGAACTTACGACTCGCTGAGTGAAGAACCTACCCCTAACATCAGTCCTATATCTACCCCCCCTTAATTTAAAGCTATGCCCCCTTGTAATAGCTGACTCCATACGTGGAAAAAGGTTCTCACTGTCAACCCGATCTAACCCCCTAATCATCTTGTACACCTCTATCAAATCACCCCTAAACCTTCTTTTCTCCAATGAAAACAACCCCAAGTGCCTCAGCCTTTCCTCATAGGATTTTCCTACCATACCAGGCAACATCCTGGTAAACTTCCTCTGCACCCGTTCCAGTGCCTCCACATCCTTCCGATAGTATGGCGACCAAAACTGCACACAATGTTCCAGATGCAGCCGCACCAGAGTCTTATACAACTGCAGCATAACCTCAGGACTCCGGAACTCAATTCCTCTACCAATAAAAGCCAGTACGCCATATGCCTTCTTCACTGCACTATTAACCTGGGTGGCAACTTTCAGAGATCTGTGTACATGGACACCAAGATCCCTCTGCTCTTCCACACTACCAAGTAGTCTACCATTAGCCCAGTAATCCATCTTTTTATTACTCTTACCAAAGTGAATCACTTCACACTTAGCTACATTGAACTCCATTTGCCACCTTTCTGCCCAGCTCTGCAGCTTCTCTATATCCCGCTGTAACCTGCCTTATCCTTCCTCACTGTCTACAACTCCTCCGACTTTCGTATCATCCGTGTTGGCCGAGCCAGCGACACCCACACTCTCTCAATGAATAAAATAAAATGGAATCCCCATTCACAGCCAACTCATCACCACAGATGGCTGCTTCCTTTTTAGACCACACCCTGGCATTTGAATATCCCATATTGAGTCCATTGTCTCAACTATGAAATTTCCAAAGTTGATTCACTTTCAAAGTGGATCCTCCACTTAATTCAGTGTAATTTCCTGGAGTCGGGAAAATCAACATATAGATTGGTACCCAGCACAGACAACCAAGGTGAAAGGATCTGTCTCCTGGCTTTGAGACCAACAAGAATTAGTAAACTCATTGGACCTGGCGAAGTATGCTATAGCATGGATTATCGCTGGAATTCGTGATGCCCTAAATTCAGCAGAATCTCATTACCAGCCATCCAGTCTTTCCATTGGACATTTTTCCAGCTCTCTACCATACGAGACTTCCCTTGGACACTAACTACCCTTTGGGTTCAGAGATATCATACTTCAGCTTTGGGAATTAGAAGAATTAGAGTTCCTACAGTGTGGAAAGAGGCCCTTCAGCCCAACATGTCCACAATGACCTTCCAAAGAGTAACCCTCCCAAATCCACTCCCCATCTTATATTTGCCCTGACCAATGCACCTAACCTTCACATTCCTATGGGCAATTTAGCATGGCCAATTGACCTAACCTGGGAGGAAACTGGAGTACCCAGAGGAAACCCACGCAGACACAGGGAGAATGTGCAAACTCTACACAGTCAGTCGCCTGAGGCTGGAATCAAACTCGGGACCCTGAAGCTTGTGAGGCAGCAATGCTAACCACTGAGCCACTATGCCGCCCAGAATAGTGATCGATTTTAAAAGTACTCATGGAATGTAAGCTGTTTTGCCAAGGTCAGCTCTAATCAACTTTGTGACAGTGTTGGAGATCAACCTTTGTGAACATCTGCATTTTCTGGGGAGCAGAAAAACCCACAGGGCGTTGGGGCAGAGATGCAGAATTTTTGCTCAGCAACAGTGATAGAACGACACTATATTTCCAAGTCAAAATGAAATCTGGCTTAAAAGGGAACTTGGATGTGATGGGATTTCTATGCATCTGTTGTCCTTGTTCAGGTGCTGGACGTCATGGGTTTGCAAGGTGCTGTTGGAAGAGACTTGGATTATAACATGTTGTAGGTGGGTTCATTGGTGATCGTGCGTGTTGTTAGTGAAGAAAGTGAGTACTGAACATAGTGATTGACACACTAATCACTTGACTGTTTGCACTGTGCATTGTGGAGCTTTGTGAGTGTTGTACTCAGTGTTGCATTCAAGCTGCTTTCAGCCAGATATGTAGAGAGCTTTCCATCCCACCTTTGAGCGACATTCTGGGTGGTGGACATGGATTGGAGAGGCAGACACGGGGCTTATTGCCACAATGGTCACAGTGTCTGACATACTCCCATCACCACAACACTTCATTGGTCGGACTAGATCATTGTTTTGTCAAGGGTTGGCCCAAGTTATTGTTAGTCATGCATTCAGTCATGGTAATGTTATAATAAGCCAAGGTTAGATTGAAAGATTCTCACTTTTCGAGATGTTTATTGCCTGATGCTTGTGTGGTGCGAATGTTACTTGTCAATTATCTCTTGTTAGGTCCATGTCTCCCACAAAACCACCCTCCTCTCCTGACACCTTCCCTTGCTACCACAAGAATTACAAAACCTGAATCCACAATTCCCAACTTAACTCCATCCAAGGCCCCAAAGGAGTCTTCGTCTGTCAGAGCTTTACCTGAACTGCTACGCACATTATCTACTATATCCCTTGCTCCTGATGTGGTCTCCTATTCATTGGGGAAACAGGACGCCTACTTGCAGAATGCTTCAGAGAACATCTCTGGAACACATGCACAAAACAATCCCACCACCCCGTGTCTAAACATTTTAACTCCCCCTCCCACTCTGCCAAGGACATGCAGGTCCTGGGCCTCCTCCACCATCCAAAGACTCACCACCTCATCTTTCAACTTGGGACCCACTAACCACATGGGATCAATGTGGATTTCACCAGTTTCCTCATTTCCCCTCCATTCACCTTATCCCAGATCCAACTTTCCAACACCGTCCTTTTGCCCTGTCCTACCTGTCAATCTTCCTTCCCACTATCTGCTCCACCCTCCTCTCCAACCTATCTCCTTCACCTCCAGCTTCATCCCTCTATCGCATTCCCAGCTACTATCCCCCAGTGCCCCCTCCCATCTATCTCTCAGCACCCTTGTGCCACACACTCTTTCCTGATGGAGAGCTTTTGCTTGAAACGTCAACTGTCCTGTCCTCAGATGCTGCCTGACCAGCTGTGCTTTTCTGGCATCACACTCTTTAACTCTGATCTCCAGCATATGCAGTGCTCACTTGTCAATTATCAGCCCAAGCTCGGTGTTATTGCACTGTGTACAGACACAGACCTCTTCATTATCTCAGGCGTCGTAAATGGTACTGAACATCGTGCAATCATAAGAAAGTGTCTCTAATTTTGACATTATCATGGAGGGAAGGGCATTGATGTGCCAGCTGTACATCTTGGGGCTGTGGACATGACCTTGAAGAATACCTGCAGGGATGTACGAATGCTGCGATGATTGTCCTTCAACAGGCAAAACCATCGTCACCTGTAGTCAGTGTGAAACAAAAGAGAATGGTAATCTTATTGAGTCCAGGTTTCTCAATTGTGAGAATTGAGAAATTCCGAAAATTTTGGGAGCTGTGTTAGCGATATGAATATGCAAATGTATACAGTGTATAAATAATAAGAAATTAGAGCAACTGGAGCTCATGAATATGGAATACTCATTCACGATTAGAACACTTGGTAATATATGGCACATTAAAGCACCATGTTAAATGTTCTGTATTCTTGACTGTTAATTCTCCATAATGCTCTCAAACACAGTTATTAAACACAGTCATCATCTTGCAGATACTAAATTCGGTTATTTGTTGAAAGAGACATTTTAATTCGTATTAGTATTATTACTTTTATATGTTGCTTAAAACTGACTGATGCATGATCCTCATCAAAACCTCGTCCTGCCAAGGAGGACACACATCACAAAGTGAAGAGCAGCAATCGCTGGAGAATAAACTGCGGAAAGATGATCAATTATAGATTCAAAAACTGTTAATCTAAATCTGATCAGATACATATGTGAAATCATGTCAACATTTCCACCTCTATATTCATCCTTATTAATGTACAGATAATAAATTAGCCATGTCCCACAGCTTGTCCTAACATTGCTGGAAGGTTAGTCAGCCCCAATTATTTGATACAACATAACATGTGTTTGGGCATTTTATTGAACTCATATTGTCGCTCTGCCACTTCATTTTATGAAAAATATCACATTATTTTTTTTATCTCCAGGGGCACATTTCACTTTGAAAAATTATCAAACATATAGAACCAGCTGCAAAGATTTACCCCACATTCATTCCTTTGTACACAGAACATAGAACATAAAACATAGAACAATACAGTGCAAAACAGGCCCTTCGGCCCTCAATGTTGCGCCAACCTGTGAACTATTCTCAGCTCCTCCCCCGACATTATCCCATCATCATCCATCTGCTTATCCAAGGATTGTTTAAATCTTCCTAATGTGGCTGAGTTAACTATATTGCCAGGTAGAGCATTCCACGCCCTTACCACTCTCTGAGTAAAGAACCTGCCTCTGAGATCTGTCTTAAATCTATCACCCTTCAATTTGTAGTTATGCCCCCTTGTACAAGCTGACGTCATCATCCTTGGAAAAAGACTTTCACTGTCTACCCTATCTAATTCTGATTATCTTGTATGTCTCTATCAAATCCCCTCTTAGTCTTCTTCTTTCCAATAAGAACAGACACAAGTCTCTAAGCCTTTCCTCATAAGACCTTCCCTCCAGACCAGGCAACATCTTGGTACATTTCCTCTGCAGCTTTTTCAATGCTTCCACAACCTTCCCGAAATATGGCGACCAGAACTGTACACAATATTCCAAGTGCGGCCGCACTAACGTTTTGTATGGTTGCAGCATTACTTTACGGCTCCGGAACTCAATCATTCTACTAATAAAACCTAACACACTGTATGCCTCCTTTACAGCACTATCAACCAGGGTGACAACTTTCAGGGATCTATGAACATGGACTCCAAGATCCCTCTGCACATCAACACTACCAAGAATCTTTCCATTGACCCAGTACTCTGCTTTCCTCTTATTCTTCCCAAAGTGAATAACCTCACATTTCGCTGCATTGAACTCCATTCTGCAGCCTCTCAGCCCAATTCTGCAATTTATCCAAGTCCCTCTGCAACCTGTAACATTCTTCCAAACTGTTCACTACTCCACCAACTTTAGTGTCATAGAAACATAGAAAACATACAGCGCAGTACAGGCCCTTTGGCCCTCGATGTTGCGCCGATCCAAGCCCACCTAACCTACACTAGCCCACTCTCCTCCATATGCCTATCCAATGCCCGTTTAAATGCCCATAAAGAGGGAAAGTCCACCACTGCTACTGGCAGGGCATTCCATGAACTCACGACTCACTGAGTAAAGAATCTACCCCTAACATCTGTCCTATACCTACCACCCCTTAAGTTAAAGCTATGCCCCCTCGTAATAGCTGACTCCATATGTGGAAAAAGGTTCTCATGGTCAACCCTATCTAAACCCCTAATCATCATGTACACCTCTTTCAAGTCACCCCTAAACCTTCTTTTCTCCAATGAAAACAGCCCCAAGTCCCTCATCTGCAAATCCATCCAACTATGCCTGTGTCTAAGTCATTTATAAAAGTGACAATAAGCAGTGGTCCCAAAACAGATCCTTGTGGCACACCACTAGTAACCAGACTCCAGGCTGAATATTTTCCATCAACCACCACTTGCTGCCTTCTTTCAGAAAGCCAGTTTCTAATCCAAACTGCTAAATCATCCTCAATCCTATGCCTCTGCATTTTCTCCAACTGCCTACCATGTGGAACCTTCTCAAAGGCTTCACTGAAGTCCATGTGCACCACATCAACTGCTCTACCCTCATCTACATGATTGGTCACCTTCTCAAAAAATCCAATGAGGATTGTGAGACAAGACTTTTCCATTGATGAAACTAGTTGACTCTCTGAAATCAAATTGTTGCTTGCTAGACGATTATAAATCCTATCTCTTATAATCCTTTCCAAAATCTTTCCTAAAACAGAAGTAATGCTCCCTGGTCTATAATTACCTGGGTCATCTTTACTGCTCCTCTTGAACAAGGGCACAACATTTGCAATCCTCCAGTCCTCTGGTACTAAACCTGTAGACAATGATGACCCAAATATTAAAGCCAAAGGCTCTGCTATCTCCTCCCTAGCTTCCAAGAGAATCCTCGGATAAATCCTATCCAGCCCAGGGGACTTGTCCACTTTCACTCTTTCTAAAATTGATAACACCTGTTCGTAACTAATCTCAATCTTTTCTAGTCTAATTTCTCATATCTCATTCTTCTCCTCTACAATGTTCTCCTTTTCCTGAGTGGAAACCAATGAGAAATGTTCATTTACAAACTGCATTGAAAGCGCCATCAGTGGACAGAACATATAAATGAAGCATCACATGCTTTATATTGTTATGGTTCTTGTTCCCATTGTGGTCAGATATTCCATTTTATTTAGTTCCTCACAAACAGTTAAAGTCTTTCGTTGGAGATCCTCCGACTCGCACAAGACCGCTGGTGTAAGTTGTTACCCTCAAAGTAATAGGCCCACTCAGTGCAATTTTATTTTGAGAGGTGCTCCTAGTGACATTTGGACACTGGGGTTAGTTATTCCCCTTGGGCTAGGAACCCACCCCCAGTAAAATACTAATTGAAAAAGGTTCACTGAACCACATTGCTACTCGGGTTGAGTGATCCTTCAAGCTATTGACGAGCATGCAATATAGTTCTACAGTAAAGATATTCCCCATAAAACTTGCAACTGAAATCATGGGTAGTCTCCTGTTTACTATAATGGTGCATTTGCTGATACCCCAGAAGAGCAAGAATACTGGGTCAGATGTTCCCATTCGAGCAGTTGCCCACACTCAGTACAATTCCACAATGACACATCCTCCCAGCAACATGAGGCCACAGCATTCAGAGAGTCCAGCCTGAGCATCGTGATCCCCACTCACTACAATTCCACAATCACTTCCCTCACTTCCCTCATACCTTCACTCAGAGTGATTCCCAGAGATCTGGATCAACAGTACACAACATTCCAATCAATCTCTGGATAATGCAGAGTGCCTGTGAGCTACAGACAAAAGATTTATTTTCTGAGTTACGGAATTACACCACAGAGTTGTTTGGAAATATTAACTGTCCACATAAATCTCACACATTAGGAATTCGTACTGCCCCAGTTAGTGCCCAGTAAGTCAAGGGTTAAATGCATCCATCATGCACAGCAACGGATCAGCATTCAGACAGAACCCAACATCAGGGAATGCGATCCTCTGCGGATGTAAAGACTGAATATCAAGGGGAGAATAAAATACTGCAAGAGAGTCCATTACAGAATATTAGTGCCCCAGAACACTGAACACTGGATAGAGATAGAGGAAGATGATGTGCTGAAAATTTTGTCAAACATTAAGATTGACAAGTCGCCAGGCCCGGACCAGATTTGTCCTCGGCTGCTTTGGGAAACGAGAAAAGCAATTGCTTCACCACTTGCGAAGATCTTTTCATCCTCGCTCTCCACTCGAGTCGTACCTGAGGACTGGAGAGAGGCAAATGTAATTCCTCTCTTCAAGAAAGGAAATAGGGAAATCCCCGGCAATTACAGACCAGTAAGTCTCACGTCTGTCATCTGCAAGGTGTTAGAAAGGATTCTGCGGGATAGGATTTATGACCAAATGGAAGATCATGGCTTGATTAAATGCAGTCAACACAGCTTTGTGAGGGGCAGGTCATGCCTCACCTTATCAAGTTCTTTGAGGATGTGACTAGAAATGTTGATGGGGGTCGAGCTGTGAATGTGGTGTATATGGACTTCAGAAAGGCATTTGATAAGGTTCCCCATGGTAGGCTCATTCAAAAGGTCAGGAGGAATGGGATTCAGGGGAACTTAGCTGTCTGGATACAGAATTGGCTGGCCAACAGAAGACAGCGAGTGGTAGTAGAAGGAAAATATTCTGTTTGGAAGTCTGTGGTGAGTGGTGTTCCACAGGGTTCTGTCCTTGGGGCTCTATTGTTTGTAATTTTTATTAGTGACTTGAAGGATGGGTGAGCAAGTTTGCAGATGACACAAAGGTTGGAGGTGTCATTGAAAGTATAGAGGGCTGTTGTAGGCTGCAGCGGGACATTGACAGGATGCAGAGATGCTGAGAGGTGGCAGATGGAGTTCAACCTGGATAAATGCGAGGTGATGAATTTTGGAAGGTCGAATTTGAAAGCTGAGTACAGGATTAAGGATAGGATTCTTGGCAGTGTGGAGGAACAGAGGGATCTTGGTGTGCAGGTACATAGTTCCCTTAAAATGGCCACCCAAGTGGACAGGGTTGTTAAGAAAGCATATGGTGTTTTGGCTTTCATTAACAGGGTATTGAGTTTAAGAGTCATGAGATCTTGTTGCAGCTCTATAAAACTTTGGTTAGACCGTACTTGGAATACTGCGTCCAGTTCTGTTCGCCCTATTATAAGAAAGAAGTGGTTGCTTTGGAGAGGGTTCAGAGGGGGTTTACCAGCATGCTGCCTGGACTGGAGGGCTTATCTTATGTGGTGAGGTTGACTGAGCTCGGACTTTTTTCATTGGAGAAAAGGAGGAGGAGAGGGGACCTAATTGAGGTATACAAAATAATGAGAGGCATAGATAGAGTCGATAGCCAGAGACTATTTCCCAGGGCAGAAATGACTTACATGAGGGTCATAATTTTAAGCAGGTTGGAGGAAAGTATAGAGGGGATATCAGAGGCGGGTTCTTTACACAGAGTTATGAGAGCATGGAATGCATTGCCAGCAGCAGTTGTGCAGGCAGGGTCATTGGGGACATTTAAGAGACTCCTGGACACGCTTATGGTCACAGAAATTTGAGGGTGCATAAATGAGGATCAGTGGTCAGCACAACATCGTGGGCTGAAGGGCCTCTTCTGTGCTGTACTGTTCTATGTTCTATGTTCTAGGTTCTAACACTCAGTCTTCGGTATTGTACTAAGATCCGGCATTATGGCAGTAACGTATGTTCTCTGAATCTTACAGAGTCTTATCAGATACCAAATGAAATTTGATGGATATCTCACCCAACCCTCCAACAACAACATTTTCCTTCTGTGGAACAATTTTGGAATTGAAGAGACAGGGTGTTATTACATCAGAGAGTATGATCCACTGTGTTACTCCCCTGATGTAAAACCCACTGAGCCAGCTATGTCCCAGCCAGCAGTGTTGATGCTGCAACCCTGATATTTACAATGTACTGTGCAAATGTTCCGCTCAGTGTTATCGTTACTGCAAACATTTATAAACTTCCAAGTGCTCGCTGGCAACAAGTCCCTTCAATACTACCTCATTGCCACCATCAACATACTTTCCATCCTTCAGTAGCTACAAATCATTCTGGGGTAACACAGCACCTAGATGTGACCTCCAATAAACCACCGCACCTTGATACAGTGATCCGAACAACATGAAAAATTCCATCCAAGCAGAATAACTGAATTGCCCTGTGTGGGGTCAGTTCCCTGAATGGCCATGCTCAACCAGCACAGGGTCTCGTCATGAACAAGTTATCACAAAGTAAACACAGACAAACCGTTATTCCCACCACACCTGCTTCCTAATCACCATAGTGCAAGGAAGAAGTGCAAGCATTGATGGGTAATAACAGCAAGTCACGTTATAACTGTTAGAATTTATAAATCGAGATAAATCTGTCTCTATGCTGTGAATCACAATCACTGTTTGGACAGACATCCCTTGTGACAATCAGTGCAATGATGTCCCACACCATGAGGCAAAGAAGATCATGTAAATCAGGGTCAACAGATGATTCATATTAATTTCGCTGTTCACTGCTATTGGACTATGAATCGTCTGCTGACCCTGACACAGTTTCAAACTCAATGAAATCTACAATGCTAAACATCAGATTAAGTACAGGTCTTAAAAGCAGGGCTGACTTTCACTGCCTATGGACGGATGTTCTTCATCCTTATTGGAGCTTCGGAGCAATATCAAGTATCCGAAATCACACATCAGACCTCCAAACCCAATTGACTTTGATCAGCAAAAAGCTCTTTTGTACCCCCTAACCTCCACCGTTCTGTGCCCCCTGACCTGTGCCCCCTGTGCCCCCTACAATAACAGAGATTTCACAAGTTGATGGAGTACTGCAGTCCATGGTGTCACACTATGAACTTACATTGAATAAGTGTAAAAACACATCTAGAGAATTCATCTCCAAGATGTCAGTACTGACAAAATAGCTATTATAACTATAATACAAATCTAAATTGATAGCAAGAGACAAAGTAACAATCCCAAACAAAGGCATATGAGAGAAATTTCACAAAGACAATTATCATTCAGGGAACCTCAAAAGACTATGATTCATTTTAAAAACAGCAGACTTGAACTACCACAGAGAGTGTGTGGTCTTGCTAAACACTTTCCATACCAGCCAGGGTTGGTTCCCAAACAAACTCCATCAATGCAGCCTCAGTGCAAACCCATTCTGCACAGTATAGAGAAAAAGACAATGCTGCACATTACTGAGGAGCCTTCTCATGGACCACATTATTCACTTTAAACTCAGTAAGTGAGGACAGTACCATCTGGCATCAGGATTTGCTTTGCTAAATGGAAAAGAAATAATTATCAGTCATAGACTGGAAATAAGTATGACTAAATGCAGAAATCTGTGAAATTTGTGGGCGGCAAGGTGGTACAGTGGTTAGCACTGCTGCCTCACAGCGCCAGAGACCCAGGTTCAATTCCCGACTGACTGTGTGGAGTTTGCACGTTCTCCCCGTGTCTGCGTGGGTTTGCTC
The DNA here is from genome assembly GCF_047496795.1 of Chiloscyllium punctatum. Classification (NCBI taxonomy): domain Eukaryota; kingdom Metazoa; phylum Chordata; class Chondrichthyes; order Orectolobiformes; family Hemiscylliidae; genus Chiloscyllium; species Chiloscyllium punctatum. Next base: position 66,967,476 of record NC_092756.1, on the reverse strand, counting down.
CGGTTTCCTCCCACAGTCCAAGGATGTGCAGGTCAGGTAAATTGGCCACGATAAATTGACCGTAGTATTAGGTTAGGGGCAAATGTAGCAATATGGGTGGGTTGCGCTTCGGCGGGGCGGTGTGGACTTGTTGGGCCGAAGGGCCTGTTTCCACACTGTAAGTAATCTAATCTAACCTAATAAATTGTTACAATACTTACCAGGAATACTAATAATGGCAAGGGTGGTGTAGTATACTTTTTTGACGATTTCTGTTGCAAGATACATTTTCTTTTTTGTCAAACAACCTCTCTCTTCTTGCTGCTGGCAATCTGTCAGAGCTGGAGAATTCTCTAGGAATTGGAACTGACACAGTTCCAGTGACTGTTTTTATATTGTGTGGTATCTCCACTGGGAAACTGTGATGACACTTTCATTTTTTTATCATTTGGAACAAACAGATTATGACAACAGGTTTATTTTAATGATGTGATGTCATTAAGATTTAAGACCGTGTTTGAATACTGCAAAGACTGGATTAATTTGATCCTATTAGGTCTCAAAAGTTAATTGCAATTTGTCTTCAAACAATAATGCTTCATTATTTCACTCACTACCAGTCCCACCAATATCTCAATACCTTTTGATTTTTTTCAGTGATGACCTGAATTTTGCTGAGACTATTCAGTCACTCAATACTTTATGCTGTCAAGCTCCTTGAGAGCTGTTCTAATGGGGGGAATGTATTGTCGTGCCTTTTAGAAATAGTATTAATTTCGGTGCTTAAGGAGTTAAAATGAATGTCTGTGTTCTTGGAATGAAACAGTGTATCAAAGGGCTTTACAGTAAGCAGATAGAAACAGCATTTTACCCAGACAATAGTTTAAATTCAGTCAATTAATTTAAAAAAGCTCTTAGAAACTACGAACCAATTGAATTTAAAATGGATTGCTCTGACATCCGGAAACCAGTTGTTATGCACCAGACCCTCAAACCATTTGAGAAAAGTAGCCCAGACTCTAACTTTGCTCGTCTTTTTAAGCAGATTTAACACAGATATTCCAAGAGGGATGCAGCTGGTCAAAACATTTAGTTTTAAACTTAACAGAATGTATTTAAAATGAAGCGTGAACAATAGAGAACAGAATACAGAATAACAACTTAATCTATCCAAAAATCCAACAGATTATACTAACTTAGTTGTGCTGTTCCCAATACTTGCAACAGTCCCAATAAACACCCCTTGCCCCAAAAGGTAAAATCAAACATAGGTTCTTCCAGGATAGAGTTCAGAGAAAGACAGAGGGTCTTCTCTAGGGTCCAGCAGTTTCACAACTACCTTCATGCTTTCTGTGAATATTTGGACCAAACCAAAGCAATGACAAGCTGAGCTGGGAGAACTGGCAACTCCACTTTCATTGTACAAGTGTTTTTTTTAACTTGAAAGCCTTTTTAATGAGGCAGTATCTGTTAGCTATAATAAATGCGGCCCTAAAACCCTTCAACTAGGACTTTTTGGAGTCTGTGTCGTTTACGACCTAACTGAAAAACACCAAGAACAACATAACGTTGTTAAAGGAGCAGCAGCATCACACCTCTCCCCTTAAAATATCGAAAGATGGCGTCAGTTTAAAATCCATTAATTTAAAAACTCTTAGTGCCCTACAACAGAAACACATATTGCATTCGTTGAAGAGTGTAATGCTAGAAAAGCACAGCTGGTCAGTCAGCATTTGAGAAGCAGGAGTCTCTGGCATAGGCCCTTCTGCTCCTTGGATGCTGCCTGACCGGCTGTGCTTTTCCAGCACCATACTCTTCGACTCTGATCTCCAGCTTCTGCAATCCTCTCTTTCTCCACATACATTACATTGACTATATATATGCAAACATGCACTACTACATTCTGTTTCAGTCTGTTTTACTCCCACCACCAAACTCTAAGTCTTGGCAATACATCGACGTTTTCTCATCCTGCCACAAGTACAATTTTCAAACTGAGTGGCTGTAACAGCAAGCTTCATTGAAACAGTTTGCCATTTTGTCCTTAAATTTCGCCACAAATGTCAATGGGTTATGCTCAGTGTATGTGATTGTCTCAGATACGTTCCTGGTAATATCAACACTGAAATGTTGTAATGCCAACACCAAAATCTTCTTCTCAAATGTCGAATATTTCTGTTGTTGAAGATTCAATTTCCTGGAGAAATACTCAATAGATCCTTCTATCTTCTCGTCATCTTCCTGTAAGATAACAGCACCAACACTTGCATCAATAGCCACCTTGAATGGCTTTGCGTATTTAAGCATGGATAATACCAGGGCAATGATAACCCAGGCTGTCTGAGAGTTCGCTGTTCACCGAAACATCTTGCCTTTCTTCAGCAATTCTGTGAGTGGACCAGCCACACTGCTAAAAAAATTGGTACGAATTTTTGACAAAAGCCATTCAATCCTAGAAATGAGCAATACTCATTTTGTTGATGGTATGGGAAGCTCCCCAGTTACCATTGTTTTCGCATTCTGTGGGGCCATTTGTCCATGTCCAATAACATGGCCCAGGGAGGTGACTTGGGCTTTGCCAAGTTCACTTTTGGGCAGCTTAATCACCAAACCTGCCTTCCGAAGTCGATTGAACAAGTCTGATTAATGTTGCAAGTGTTCTTTCCATGTATGACTAAAAAGCAGCCTGTCATTTTTATATGACACAGCTGTTTAATCCACAATAATCTCATTGGTTAGTCTCTGAAATGTGGCTGGCACATCGCCCAAATGTGTGGTCTCTGAATTCTGACTTACCAATTTCTCCTTCATCAATTTTAACATTCCTCTCATTTCATGCATTCTTCATACCAAATGGCATGATTTTAAACTGATACAGTCCATTTGGCATTCATCAGGCTTTTGCCAGAAATGTCGATTCTCCTGTTCCTCGAATGTTGCCTGACCTGTTGTGCTTTTCCAGCGCCACACTGTCAACTCTAATCTCCGGCATCTGCAGTCATCACATTTGCCTACTTTTAAATGCTGTCTAGCCAGCACTCTCCACGCTATTCAATCATTCCCGAAAACTTGACACATAGTCCAAATATGTGGTCTCTGAAGTCTGGCTGACCAATTTCTCCTTATTCAATTTTAGCATTCATGCCCAAAAACTAATTCAAATTGGCTGAATTTGGTTGATTTATTTGTTGCAACTCTGATCGCAAAAAGTACAAATGGAAGTCCCTTACTTAAAAATGAGTTGCTGGAAAAGCGCAGCAGGTCAGGCAGCATCCAAAGAGCGGGCGAATCGAAGTTTCGGGCATAAGCCCTTCGGGAATCCTGAAGAAGGGCTTATGCCCGAAACGTCGATTCCCCTTCTCCTTGGATGCTGCCTGACCTGCTGAGTTTTACCAGCAACACATTTTTCAGCTCTAATCTCCAGCATCTGCAGTCCTCACTTTCTCCTGGAATTCCCTTATCCCAATTATCTGGATAATCTTGACCATAACCCCTTAACATGGTCTTTAATGTCTGATGCCACCTCTGTAGTGCTGTGATTCTAGATGGTACACAGTAGATTTGAATTATTTTATTCCTCAGCTGCTGATAACTTCCTTGAATAATTTTGATGCAAAGTTTGATCATAGATGTGATTACATCTCTGTGGGTACTCCGTAATTAGTGGAATTTTTGAGTAATTCCTCTACAATTATTTTCGCCATGACTCTGGAAATCTAGTGGATACATCCATTATTGTTAACAAATACTGATTCCCACTTTTTGTTTGAGGTAGTGATTTTACGCAATCAGTAAATGGTTCATCAAATGCAAGAATAGGTATTAAAGGTTAAAAGTGTGGTGCTGGAAAAGCGAAGCTGGTCAGACAGCATCCGAGTAGCAGGAGAGTCAACATTTCGAGCCTGAGCTCTTCATCAGGAATGAATCCATGAGCTCTTCATCAAAGGTGTAGGTTTTATCACTGCTTGTGGTTTTCCAATTACCTGACATGTATGACATGTCTGGCAAAAGTCACCTACATCCTTGTGCAGTCACGGCCAGTAAAACTGTTTTTGTATTTTACCTTGTGAGTTTCTCACTCCTGAATGACCCTGAGAGGTAGCTCTTGCACCACTCACAACACCTCCTTTCTCCAACTCACTGGCAATATGAATTAATGAGCTTCTACCCATTTCTCATCTGCCTAAATATTAAGAGATACAGGATCCTCTCAATCTGTGATGTTGAAAGACGAGTAGATATGTACTTCTGAAGGACCATTGCCAGAAAAGGTGCTGGTTAATTCCTCATTAAGACATTATTTTTAAAATAATGACATTCAGGGATACATTCAGATTCTTTCTGCATGTATGCCTTTTGTTACAATTGCTTTAAATTTTCATCTTTCTGCTCTAACTATGGGCGGCACGGTGGCACAGTGGTTAGCACTGCTGCCTCACAGCGCCAGAGACCCGGGTTCAATTCCCGCCTCAGGCGACTGACTGTGTGGAGTTTGCACATTCTCCCCGTGTCTGCGTGGGTTTCCTCCGGGTGCTCCGGTTTCCTCCCACAGTCCAAAGATGTGCAGGGCAGGCGAATTGGCCGTGCTAAAATTGCCCATAGCGTTAGGTAAGGGGTAGATGTAGGGGTATGGGTGGGTTGCGCTTCGGCGGGGCGGTGTGGACTTGTTGGGCCGAAGGGCCTGTTTCCACACTGTAAGTAATCTAATCTAATAAAAAAAAACAACTCAGTTACTTTCTTTGAAGTAAAGATGTCTGCTTTGTCATCTATCTGATCCTGGTTTGTCTCAACCATCTGATCAAACAGGGTCTCTGCTAATTCCACTTCAACTTTCTTATCTGTAATTTTTGATCTCTCTTGTTTCAGTTGATGACTTTGTGAACTTGTTACCACACAGTCAGGACAAATCCAGGATATGTGTGCTGCAATAGTTCAGTTGCTGAAGTTTCCACTGGCTTTTCAACCACAGTAGGCAGCACTCTTACCTGTGAACTAACTGTATCATTAGCAAGGACAAATTGTATTCCTGGAGCTGAGAGTTTGTCCAGTACTATTACCACAACTTCTTCATTCTTCACTGGACACTCTCACCTCACTTTACATAACTGAGTGTTTCTTGTCTCGCCATGAATTCCTGTTACCAGCACCTTTTCTGGTGATGGCCCTTTAGAAGTACATATCTCCTCATCTTTCAACATCCTGTATCTCTTAATATTATCACCTCTTTACCTGCTGCTCCTGGCCTATGCGAGTAAACTTTACCTTCGCAGGTATATGATTTCAGATGATCTGGCAGTTCCTCCTTAACCAACGTCTGACCAGGCTGTACGTTCTGGTGCAGCTTTCTAGCCTCCACTGGGCTTTCCGTCCACTCCAACAAAATTCCCTGGCTTATCCTGTTTCCTGCTTCTGGCTTCCCAGTGCTTTTCCTAACCCACCAACGCTGTGATTTCATGTAGCCTACTTTATTGCAGTGAAACCACAATGCGTTTTAACTTCTCTTTATCCTTCAAGGGTTTCCTTTCTATCCTGCTGTAAGTTATCTTTATGATCTTCACCAAGATTTACCTTTCCCTTTCCACGCGAGGATTTCTCTTCTCCCAAATTTGTATCCCTCAGAGATTAAAACAGATTTTGGAAGTTAAACTTTAATTTATGAGCCAACTCACAATCATCAGTCTTTTCAGCTGCTCAACTTTTCATTTTAACTCTCTGCTCTTTGACATGAGTTCTCAGAAAGTGAATTATTAAACTCCTGAGTGTCAATTTCTGGAGCTGAAATTCCCTCTCTTTCTTCCTTTCCTCTCTCTTCTTTTCTCTCTCCCTTGTCTTTTTCTTTTAGCTCTCTTAAAGCAATTTGTTTCTTTCTCTTTCCTCTGCTTTTAATCATATAATCATAATTCAAGCTGTTTCATTTCTAATGGGCTTTCCTTGTGTTTTGCCTCTAACTAAAGCTGCTTCATTTTTGATTACATTTTCACCATCTCTAAAGATTCTGATGGCATTTCCAGCAAATTTAGATGCTGAGCTATTGCTGCAATTATATCCCTTTTCCTCACAGAAGGATGCAGCTCCAATCACAGCTTGTGTGCTAATTCCAACAGCTTGGCCTGAATCACCTTTTGCCAAATCCCAAGGCATTTTTCCCACCCCCAGATACGTCTTGATGACTGAAAGAGCTCTTGCTATCCCAAGCTCTGTTTAAACCAGCTGAATTCAACACCCTACCACTTGCTGCCTTCATTCCAACAACCCTACTTCTCCACTTCTCGCCTTTAAACAACCACCAAACCGGAAACAGATCATGATTCGTAGCAACCTGCCAAGTCTTTAGGATAACAGCACCATACAATCCTGCCACAGCAGCTGCTGCAAGACATGTCAGAATATCGACATGGGTAACGCCATTACACCGGGGGGCACCTCCCATCATGTATGTGGCAGGTACTCATGTAACTCAGCCAATGTGGTCTATCTCATCCGTTGCAGGCAAGGATGCCCTGAGGCATGGTACATTGGTGAAACCGAGCAGAGGCTCCGACAACGGATGAATGGATACCGCACAACAATCACCAGGCCAACAATCACCAGTCAGGGAACACTTCAGCAGTCTGAGACACAGCCTCGGACCTTCAGGTGACCATCCTCCAAGATGGACTTCAGGACTAGCAACCAAGTTCAGTACCCATGGGGATGGCCTCAACTGGGACCTTGGGCTCATGTCACACTACTGGTGACCCCAACTCTCTCACTCTCTCTCTCTCTCATGCACACACACACACACACACACAAATACATACACACTCATATGTGCGCACACATACAGTCCTCGCCCAAATACCAACACACACACCGTCTCACATATATCCCACCACACACACTTAACCAAGCTTACACGCACACATATATGCACACACACTCTATCACATGCACTCACACCCAACAAGCACACTCAAATCTGTTGCTCCTACATTCGCACACAGAAAAGCTATGGGGTGAATTTACTTTTGCAGAATTACATTTTATTTTGCTCAGAAACTGTACGAATCCATATAAAACTCTGTAAAACTATATAGAGGGTTTGTCAGTCAGATATCACATTGGGACACAGACAGACTTCACACCTATTCTTTAAAAAGCTGAGCTATCTTGAGAACACAATGGAAAAGAAGCTCTGGGTGTTACATATCAAAGAACAGAAACCAGTATATCCCATTTTAAAAGATGAAAGTTTTAATCTAAGATTGTTTACTGTATCACATCTCCATAACACTGGACTCTTTTGGTTATTAATTCTGTGAGTATGATCTTAACCCCCACAATCACCTGATGAAGGAGCAGTGCTCCGAAAGCTAGTGCTTCCAAATAAACCTGTTGGACTATACCTGGTGTTGTGTGATTTTTAACTTTTTCCACACCAGTCCAACACTGGCACCTCCAAGTCAACCCTATTCCAAATTTGGAACTCGAGAACAAATCCCGCAAAGAGTCTGTTACGGACTCAAGCAGACCACCTCAAAACCTTTCAAGAAAGTAGCCCAGATCCTTACTTTGCTAGTTGTTATAATTAAGTGTAAGTAAGCTGCATTCAGGAGGGTGGATGTAGCCTGTCAAACCACTCAGTTTGAAACAAAATAGAATTTATTTACAAGATCACTGAATGAAACACCACCGAAAGAAAACAGACTACAGAATAACTTAATCCATCCGATACTTGCAACAATCCCTTTCAACACCCCTTGGCCCAAGAGCTAAAATCAAAATCAAGTCACAGAGAGAGAGGATCAGCATGGGGATTAGTGTCCCAGATATTTAAATAAAATTTAGCTGAGAAAAGTCTGGTTTAATTTCGATTGCTTGTTGGTCGTTGAATCAGAGGTGAGTGAATGACTCTTTCAGTTACTAAGAGTTTTGTGGGGGTGCAAACAGTGCCTTTCGGGATTTTACAAACAGTGAGCAAGGAAAAGCTGCTGGAATTGGCAGAGAAGCTGGGGTTCGGGTTACCTTTATGAGAAAAGAAGAGGTAATTAAAGCTATTAATCAACATAACTTTTCTGGAAAGACCATCCGAATCTTGGGGAATGGCTGCAAATCAATTGCAGATGGAGCAGCTTGAACAGGAAAGGAAACTGGAAATGTATGAATTATACACAGACGGACAACAGAAAGAAAAAGAGAGGGAAGAAAGGGAAAAAGAAAGTGAAGGGAGAGAAGAATCATGGCAGAAGATAAAAAAAAGGGACAGAATGTGTGAGTTGGAACAGACCAAATTAGAACTTGAAGCAAAAAGACTGCAAATGGCAGAAGTGCAAAGGACGGGATAGAGAGGATAGGTGAACGTATCGAGCCAACAGCCTGGTGGTGTTATGGACCAGGTCCGACCCCTCCAAACACCTATCAGCAGGTAGCCCAGATGATATCAGTGCTATTTGTTTCAGGATAGTGTACAATGGGTCTTCCTGGAGTGAATTAGCTGGTCCGACTGCCAAGTTTTAAACAAACAAAATGTATTTATAAACTTACAAAATGAAACACAATGAATTAAAAATAGAATACCCGAATAACTTATCCTATCCGAACCTGACAGGTTCTCCCAACTTAATGATGCTGTTCCAAAATACTTACAATAGTATTTATCCGTGGTTCTATTTGTTAGGGGTAAGCAAAAAGGGCCCCAATAAACCTTTCAAAGCCAGCCAAAGGGCTATGCATAATCAGGTCTGGCTAACACTGGGAAAGTGGTTAACACTGTTAATGACTTCTGACAGTCCTCTGTCCACTGAAATGTCTTGCCTTTTCTTTCAGTAATTCAGTGAGTGGAGCCACACTTCTAAAATTCAGCACAAATTTTCAATAAAATCCACTCAATCCCAGGAACCATAGTGCTGCTCTTTTTGTCGATGGTATGGGAAATTCCCCAATCACTTTTGTTTTTGCATCCCCTGGGGCCATTCGTCTGTATCAAATAAGGTGCCCAGGAAGGTGACATGGGCTTTGGTAAATTCACTTTTAGCTAGATTTATCAGCAAGCCTGCCTTCCGAAGTCAATCAAACAAGTCTGATAAATGCTGTTAATATTCCTTCCATGAGTGACTAAAAATCACCAGGTCATTGGTGTACACCACACAGTCGGGTAATTTGGCAATAACCTTATTGGTTAGTCTCTGAAATGTGGCAGGAGCATTTTTCATACCAAATGGCATGACTTTAAACTGATACAGTCCATTTGGCATTACGAAACTAAAATTGCCTTTGTGCTTTCTGACAAATTTACATACCAGTCACCTTTCATCAAGTCCAACTTAGAAATGTATGTACCTTGTCCCACCTTTTCAATGCAGCCTTCCAATCGCGGAATTTGATCTGCATCAGTCTGTGTTACTCTATTGACTTTGCGATAGTCCACACATAACCATTGAGTACCATCTGGCTTTGGCACCATTACTATGGCTGAGTGCCAGTCAGTGTAACTCACTTCGATTATGCCATCTTGGAGCATGTGCTCTATCCCCTTCTTAACCTGCGCCAACTTGAGGGGGTTATGCCTTTAAAGATGTTGCTTAATCGGAACAACAGCTCCTATCCCTTCATCATGCACAATTAAGTCAGTACTTCTCAGTTTATTTCCGCATATCTCCCCTTGTGATAGAAATAACTCTTTCCAGTCATCTCGATTATTCTCAGGAAAGTAACTCTATAAGTTATCCCAATTTTTGACACCACCTTCATTGTCCAATTTAATTTGGGGAATGCCCAATTCAGAGTCCTCTGAACATGTTTCTTCCCTCTATGCTGTCATCATTAACTCCTTCTCCTCTTGCTTACCTTCCGCATCAAAATACCTTTTCAGCATATTCACATGACACATTCTGTGAGATTTCTTCCCGTCTGGAGTTCCTGTCAAGTGGTTCACCTCACTCAATTTCCTTTCGATTTGATAAGGTCCACTAAACCTTGCTTTTAAAGGTTCACCTATTACAGGAAATAACCTTGTCCCGATAGCAAAATTGTAAATTTTTGATTTCTTATCCACTTCCTGTTTCATTGCATGCTGCAATACTTTTAAATACTGTCTAGCCAACTTCCTGCTCTATTCAATTGTTCTCTAAAATTTGGCACACAGTTCAAATGTGTGGTCTCTGCAATTTCTCCAGAATCAATTTTAATGATCATCTCACTTCATGCCCAAAAACTAATTCAAATGGACTGAATTTGGTGGAATCATTTGGCTCCTCGCTGATCACAAGCAGAGTTCCCTTATCCCAATTACCTGGATAGTCCTGACTATAAGCCCTCAGCATGGTCTTTAATGTGTGATGTTTCATTTCTCGCAATCCTTGTGATTCTGGATGGTAAACAGTCGGTTTGAATTGTTTTATTCCGAAGCTGTCTATAACTTCCTTGAATAGTTTGGATGTGAAGTTTGACCCTTGATCTGACTGTATCTCTATTGGTAGTCTATATGGACATAGAACGTAGAACATAGAAAAGGACAGCACACAACAGGCCCTTTGGCCCACGATGTTGTGCCAAAGTTTAATCCTAATGTAAAATATAATAACAACCTACGCACCCCTCAACGCACTGTTCTCCATGTGCCTGTCCAGCAGTCGCTTAAATGTCCCTAATGACACTGCTTCCACCACCACGCATTCACAACACTCTGCATAAAGAACCTTCCTCTGACGTCTCCTTTTTACCTTCCTCCTAGTATCTTAAAACTATGAACCCTCGTCCCTGTCAATCATGCCCTGGGGAAAAGTCTCTGGCTATTGACTCTATCTATTCCTCTCATTATTTTGTACACCTCGATCAGGTCTCCTCTCTTCCTCCTTCTCTCTAGAGAGAAAAGTCCGAGCTTATTCAACCTTTCTTCATAAGGCAAGCTCTTCAGTCCAGGCAGCATCCTGGTAAACATTCTTTGCACCCTCTCCAAAGCCTTTGTATCTTTCCAATAGTAGGGCAACAAGAACTGGACACAATATTCCAAGTGTGGTCTCACCAGGGACTTGTAGAGCTGTAGCAAAACCTCGCGACTCTGAAACTCGATCCCCCTGTTAATGAAAGCCAAAACACAATATGCTTTCTGAACAAACCCATCCACTTGGGTGGCAACTTTGAGGTATCTATGAACTTTGGGCGGCAAGGTGGCACAGTGGTTAGCACTGCTGCCTCACAGCGCCGGAGGCCCAAGTTCAATTCCCGCCTCAGGCGACTGACTGTATGGAGTTTGCACGTTCTCTCCGTGTCTGCGTGGGTTTCCTCCGGGTGCTCCGGTTTCCTCCCACAGTCCAAAGATGTGCAGGTCAGGTGAATTGGCCATGCTAAATTGCCCGTAGTGTTAGGTAAGGGGTAAATGTAGGGGTATGGGTGGGTTGCGCTTTGGCGGGTCGGTGTGGACTTGTTGGGCTGAAGGGCCTGTTTCCACACTGTAATGTAAATCTAAAAAAAATCTAACTTGCACACCCAGATCCCGCTGTTCCTCCACACTGCCAAGAATCCTGCTTTGAATCCTATATTCAGCATTCAAATTCAACCTTCCAAAATGCATCACTTCGCATGTATCCAGGTTAAACTCCATCTGCCATTTCTCAGCCCAGCTCTGCATCCTGTCTATGTCACGCTGCAGCTTGCAATAGCCCTCAATACTATTGATGACACCTCCAACCTTTGTGTCATCTGCAAATTTACTAACCCATCCTTAACTTCCTCATCCAAGTCATTTATAAAAACTACAAAAAGCAGAAGCCCAAGAACAGAGCCCTGCAGGACCCCACTCAACACTGACCTCCAGGCAGAATACTTTCCATCTGCAACCACTCGCTGCCTTCTGTCAGCCAACCAATTCTGAATCCAGATAGCCAAATCTCCCTGTACCCCATACTTCCTGTCTATATGAATGAGCCTACCATGGGGAAACTTATCAAATGACTTGCTGAAGTCCATCTTCACCACACCCACTGCTTGACCTTCATTGACCTGTCTTGTCACCTCCTTGGCCACGCTGACTGCCTTTAATCACGCTATGCTTTGCCAAAGAGTCTTAAATCCTATCCCTCACAATTCTTCCAAAACTTTGTTGACCACAGACGTAAGACTAACTGGTCTGTAATTGCCAGGGATTTGCCTATTACCCTTCTTGAAAAGAGGAACAATTTCACCTCCTTCTAATCCTCTGGTACGACGGTGGAGGGTGAGGAGGCAACGATCTTCAGCAGCGGCTTAGCAACCTCATTTCTCACTTCCCGGAACAACGTAGGATAAATCTGGTCTGGCCCAGTATCAATCTTAATGTTTTCCAAAATTTCCAGCGCATCAACTTCATCAATCTTGATCTGGTCAAGCCTGTATCCCAGCTCCTCAAAGTTCTCATTCACATCAAGGTCCCTTTCAGTGAAAACTGAAGCAAAATACTCATTTAGGGCTTACCCAATCTGCTCAGACTCCATGCACAAGTTCCCTATGCTATCCCAGATCATCCCTACCTTCTACCTGATCATTCTCTTATTCCTCACATATGAGTAAAATACCTTTGGCTTCTCCCTAATCCTTCATGCCAAGCCTTTTTTGTGCCCCCTCCTGGCTCTCTTCAGTCCATTTCTGAACTTCTTTCTAGCAAGCCTGTAATCCTCTAAAACTCTGCTAGATCCTTGCTTCCTCCACCTTACGTACGTTGCCTTCTTCCTTTTGATGAGAAACTCCTCTGTTCTCGTCATCCAAAGTTCTTTAATCTTACCCCTTCATACCTGTCTCAGAATAATAAATGCGTGCATCACTCGCAACAACTGCTCCTTAGACAGTCTCCTTAAACAGACTCCTTAAACATATCTGGTAAAAAAAATGAAATTCCTCTCCAATCTATTTTGCTGTGATACTGCATAATAGGACGGCCTCTGGAAATCTAGTGGACACATGCATTATTGTTAACAAATACTGATTCCCACTTTTTGTTTGAGGTAGGGGACCTATGCAATCAATTAAAACTGTTGTAAAAGGTTCCACAAATTATAGAATATGTACTAAAGCTCCAGGTTTTATTACCAACTGTGGTTTTCCAATTATCTGATATGTATGACACATTAGATTAGATTAGATTAGATTAGATTATTTACAGTGTGGAAACAGGCCCTTCGGCCCAACAAGTCCTCACCGCCCCGCCGAAGCGTAACCCACCCATACCCCTACCCCTTACCTAACACTACGGGCAATTTAGCATGGCCAATTCACCTGATCTGCACATCTTTGGACTGTGGGAGGAAACCGGAGCACCCGGAGGAAACCCACGCAGACACGGGGAGAACATGCAAACTCCACACAGTCAGTCGCCTGAGGCGGGAATTGAACCCGGGTCTCTGGCGCTGTGAGGCAACAGTGCTAACCACTGTGCCACCGTGCCGCCAAAATTCAACGACATCCTTGTGCAAGCCAAGCCAGTGAAAATATCTTTGTGTTTTAGCCTGTGTTTTCCTCACTCCGAATTAACCCCCAAGTGGCAGCTCATGCTCCACTCACAACACCTCCCTTCCATACCCCACTGGCAAGACAATGTGATTAATTTCTGCACATTCCTCATCTGCCTGAATATGTTATGGTCTCCATTTCCTCATTCAGGCTCCACTTTATAGGTCATGACACACAGATTCCAACTCTGTGTATTCCCTTTGAGACAACTGCTTTAAACTTAAAGGAACCAGGTCAGACGCATGTCAAGTTTGAAAGAATTAAGCATCGCAACTTCGATAGATGGGTGAGAGCATTTAAGATAGACAAGACACAAGAGGATCTTAGAGAGACAATTCTGCTTTAAGAGTTTAAAAACTCACTTCCAGAAATGATAAGAACTCATACTGAGGGACAGTATATAGTGTCAGAGAGTCAGAGAGTCAGAGAGTCAGAGAGTCAGAGAGTCAGAGAGTCAGAGAGTCAGAGAGTCAGAGAGTCAGAGAGTCAGAGAGTCAGAGAGTCAGAGAGTCAGAGAGTCAGAGAGTCAGAGAGTCAGAGAGACGTACAGCACGGAAACAGACCCTTCGGTCCAACCTGTCCATGCCGACCAGATATCCCAACCCAATCTAATCCCACCTGCCAGCACCCAGCCCATATCCTCCAAACCCTTCCTATTCGTATATCCATCCAAATGCCTCTTAAATGTTGCAATTGTACTAGCCTCTGGCAGCTCATTCTATACACCCTCTGTGTGAAAAGGTTGCCCCTTTTATATCTTTCTCCTCTCACTCTAAACTTATGTCATCCAGTTCTGGACTCCCCCACCCCAGGGAAATATTTTGCCTATTTACCCTATCCATGCCCCTCATAATTTTTATAAACATCTATCAGATCACCCCTCAGCCTCCGATGCTCCAGGGAAAACAGCCCCAGCCTTTCAATCTCTCCCTGTAGCTCAAATCCTCCAACCCTGGCAACATTTTAAAATCTTTTCTGAACCCTTTCAAGTTTCACATCTTTCCGGTAGGAAGGAGAACAGAATTGCACACTTTATTCCAACAGTGGCCTAACCAATATCCTGTACAGCCACAACATGACCCCCCAACTCCTGTATTCAATACTCTAGCCAAAAAAGGAATGTATACCGAATGCCTTCCTCACTTTCCTATCTACCTATGACTCCACTTTCAAGGAGCTATGAACCTGTACTCCAAGGTCTCTTTGTTCAGCCACACTCCCTAGGACCTTACCATTAAGTGTATAAGTCCTGCTGAGATTTGCTTTCCCAAAATGCAGCACCTCACTTTTATCTAAATTCAACTCCATCTGCCACTTCTCAGCCCATTGGCCCAACTGGTCCAGATCCTGTTGTAATCTGAGGTAACCTTCTTCGCTGTCCACTACACCTCCAATTTTGGTGTCATCTGCAAACTTACTAACTGTACATCTTATGCCTGCATCCAAATCATTTATGTAAATGATGAAAAGTGATTCTTGTGGCACTCACTGGTCACAGGCCTCCAATCTGAAAAACAACCCTCCACCACCACCCTCTGTCTTCTATCTTTTGTCCAACTGGTTAGTTCTCCCTGTATTCCATGAGATCTAACTTTGCTCATCAGTCTCCCATGGGGAACCTTGTCGAACGCCTTACTGCTTCAATGCAAGGAGCCTACAGGGAAGGCAGATGAACTCAGGGCATGGTTTGGAACATGGGACTGGGATATCATAGCAACTACGGAAACATGGCTGAGGGATGGGCAGGACTGGCAGCTTAATGTTCCAGGATACAAATGCTACAGGAAGGATAGAAAGGGAGGCAAGAGAGCACGGGGAGTGGCCTTTTTGATAAGGGATAGCATTACAGCTGTGCTGAGGGAGGATATTCCTGAAAATACATCCAGGGAAGTTATTTGGGTGGAACTGGGAAATAAGAAAGGAATGATCACCTTACTGGGATTGTATTATAGACCCCCTAATAGTCAGAGGGAAATTGAGAAACAAACTTGTAAGGAGATCTCAGTTATCTGTAAGAAAAATAGGGTGGTTGTGGTAGGAGATTTTAATTTGCCCATAGACTGGGACTGCCATAGTGTTAAGGGTTTAGATGGCGAGGAATTTGTTTAGTGTGCACAAGACAATTTTCTGATTCAGTATGTGGATGTACCTACTAGATAATGTGCAAAACTTGACTTACTCTTGGGAAATAAGGCAGGGCAGGTGACTGAAGTGTCAGTGGGGGAGCACTTTGGGGCCAGTGACCATAATTCTATGAGATTTCCGATTCATAATATATTTGTGCAATAATCAAAAATTAACTCCTGACAGGAATTTTAGTCTGTGAGGGATAGAAATTGGGAAATATGGAGATCCTTCATTGAAAAACAAAAAGCAGATCACACTGGGAATAGTTTACCACAGGTGAAAACAGAAACCCAAGAGGGTGAAAACGAGGTGATTTTGCTGTAATAAGGTGGAATACATCGTCACAGTGCTAGAGATTGAAGAAAGGCACTGGGCAAAAGGATGTGGTAAAGGAGGCTAAAACCAATGGGATTAGTGGAGGTAATCCCAAAAGAAGTCGAGGAGCTGCAAGAGAGTGCACAGCTTAACCAGGGGCTGGATGGTGAGATAGTGCCTGATCTCTACAAAGACTTCACCCCTGTGAATAATGTTTACTCAGGAATAAAAGGGGGATAAGGGAAAGAAATTACGATATTTTGAGATGCAGGAGCTAGTCAGTTTCTAATAGTGAGAGATAAAAGTATTTGCATTCTCTCCAAAATGTTATCCGAGAAAGTAACTTTTGCAGGATGCACAGGAGCAGGTCCATCGGCCCTCCAAACCTGCTCCTTCGGCCCTCTATCGAAAACAAGGATCTGTATCCATGTCCAACCAACCAACTGTTAGTTCCATTTCCACCTGACACACTGTAGAAGCTGTGGCCCATGATGCCATCTCCCTTTTGTGTTGAATTGGTACAAATGAAATCTCGATGGTGTCTGTGGGAGGGAGAGTGGACTCACAACACATCAACTCCACCACCTCCTCGGAAGGGAGCATAGAGACTCCCTCCTACACCTCCTCCTGTAAACAGCTCAGATACTGAAACTAAGCTGTGATATTTACTGCTCTCCCCACTTCCCTGACATCTTCAATAATTTGTGCTCATCTACACCCCCTTTCTCACTGTACACCTCTATACCTTTCATGATTTTTTAGACCTCAATCAGGTTCCCCCTCAACCTCTGTCTTTCCAATGAAAATAATCCTAATCTACTCAACCTCTCTCATAGCTAACACACTCTATACCAGCAAATAACCTGGAGAACCTCCTCTGAACTCCCTCCAAAGCATCCACATCCTTTTGGTAATGTGTTGACCAGGACTGTACGCAGCATTCCAAATGTGGCCGAACTAAAATCCCGTACAACTGTAACATGACATGTCAATTCTTGAACTCAATATCCCATCCGATGAAGGAGTGCATGCAATATGCCTTCTTGACCACTCTGTCGAGCAGCATTGCCATCTTCAGGGTACAATGGACCTGTGCATCATTTTTCCCAAGGATACAATGATCTCGCTGTGCATCAATTTTCCCCAGGGCTTTTCCACTTACTGTATAGTTGGATCTAGAATTGGATCTTCTAAAATGCATCACCTCACATGTGCCCGGATTGAACTCCATCTGCCATTTCTCTGCTCAACTCTCCAATCTATCCATGTTCTGCTGTATTCTCTGACTTCCCCTTCAGTCTCTGCTATTCCACAAACCTTAGTGTCATCTGATAACTTGATATTCAGACCAACTGTACCTTCCTCCAGATCATTTATATCCATCACAAACAGTGGTCCCAGCATGGATCCCTTTAAGACCATAAGACCATAAGACATAGGAGTGGAAGTAAGGCCATTCGGCCCATCGAGTCCACTTCGCCATTCAATCATGGTTGATGGGCATTTCAACTCCACTTACCCGCATTCTCCCTGTAGCCCTTAATTCCTTGAGACAACAAGAATCTATCAATCTGTGCCTTAAAGACATGTAGCATCCCGGCCTCCACTGCACTCTGTGACAATGAATTCCATAGGCCTACCACTCTCTGGCTGAAGAAATGTCTCCGCATTTCTGTTCTGAATTGACCCCCTCTAATCTTAAGGCTGTGTCCACGGGTCCTAGTCTCCTCACCTAACGGAAACAATTTCCTAGCGTCCACCCTTTCCAAGCCATGTATTATCTTGTACGTCTCTATTAAGTCTCCCCTTAATCTTCTAAACTCCAATGAATACAATCCCAGGATCCTCAGCCGTTCCTCATATGTTAGACCAACCATTCCAGGGATCATCAGTGTGACTCTCTGCTGGACACGTTCCAATGGCAGTATGTCCTTCCTGAGGTGTAGGGACCAAGACTGGACACAGTACTCCAAATGGGGCCTAACCAGAGCTTTATAAAGTCTCAGTAGCACAACGGTGCTTTTATATTCCAACCCTCTTGAGACAAGTGACAACATTGCATTCGCTTTCTTAATCACGGACTCAACCTGCATGTTGACCTGTAGAGAATCCTCGACTAGCACTCCCAGATACCTTTGTACTTTGGCTTTACGAATTTTCTCACCGTTTAGAAAGTAGTCTATGCTTTTATTCTTTTTGCCAAAGTGCAAGACCTCGCATTTGTTCACGTTGAATTCCATCAGCCATTTCCTGGACCACTCTCCTTTGGAACACCACTGGTCACAGTTCTCCATTATGAAATATTCCCTTCCTCTACCAAACTCTCTTCCTGCTACCCAGCCAATTCTCTATCCAAACTAAACTACTACACCCTTGACCCCATGCAACTTCACTTTCTCCATCAGCCTACCATGGGGAACCTTATCAAAAGCTTTACTGAAGTCCATGTATATGACATCAACAGCCCTTCACTCATTAAGCAAACTTATCTCTTCTTCAAATAATTCTATTAAGTTGGTAAGACATGACCTTCCCTGCACAAAGCCATGCTGCCTATCACTGCATCCGCCTTATCTTTTGCACTGATGTGCTGGGCTCCTCCATCAATGAGGATGGGGATATCACTGATAAGGTAATTTTCTTCCAAATGAGAATAGATCCTATTCCTCAGTATCTTCCCCGGCAGCTGCCCGAACAGTGACATCAGGCTCACTGGTCAATAATTATCTGGAATATCCCTGCTGCCCTACCTAAACAAGGGGACAGCAATAGCAATTCTCCAGTCCTCCAGGACCTCACCCATGTTCAAGGATGTTCCAAAGATATCTGTTAAGGCCCCAGCTATTTCCTGTTGTGCTTCTCTCAGTAACCTGGGATGGATCCCATCCAGACCTGGGGACTTGTCCAACTTAATGCCTTTTAGGATACCCAACACTTCTGCAATCCTTATGCTGACTTGACCCAGAGTAAAATGAGTAAATTGAAGGATGCTAACCCATCCTTCAATCTCCTCATCCAAGTCATTAATAAAAATTACAAAGAGTAGAGGTCCAAGAACAGAGCCCTGTGGAATACCACTCACCACTGACTTCGGGACTACAGATGTCTTGCTGCAGTTATACAGAAACTTGGTGAGACCACACCTTGAGCATTGAGTGCAGCTTTGGATTCCTAGTCTGAGGAAGGACATTCTTGCTATTGGGACAGCTCAGCAATGATTCAGTTCAACAGACTGATTCCCGGGATGACAGGACTGACAGATGAAGAAAGACTGCATTGCCTGGGCTTGTACTCACTGGAATTTTGAAGAATGAAGGGGGAATTTCATAGAAAAACATAAAATTATTGTGGGACTGGACAGGCTCGATGTGGGAAGAATGTTCTCAATGTTGGGGACGTCCAGAACTAAGGACCAACATGTAAGAACAAAGGGTATGCCATTCTGAACTGAGATGAGGAAGCATTTTTAGATTAGATTACTTACAGTGTGGAAACAGGCTCTTCGGCCCAACAAGTCCACACCGCCCCGCCAAAGCGCAACCCACCCATACCCCTACATTTACCCCTTACCTAACACTACGGGCAATTTAGCATGGCCAATTCACCTGACCTGCACATCTTTGGACTGTGGGATGAAACCGGAGCACCCAGAGGAAACCCACGCAGACACGGGGAGGACGTGCAAACTCCACACAGTTAGTCGCCTGAGGAGGGAAATGAACCCGGGTCTCTGGCGCTGTGAGGCAGCAGTGCTAACCACTGTGCCATCATGCCGCCCATTTCTTCAGAGAGTTGTGACCCTGTGGAATTCTCTCCCACAGAAAGCAGTTGGGGCCGGCTCTCTGGATATATTCAAGAGGGAGCTGGACCGAGCACTTGTGGTTAAAGGGATCAAGGGGTATGGAGAGAAAATGGAGAGGAATACTAAGATCGAATCAGCTATGATCATATTGAATGGTGGTGCAGGTTTGAAGGGCCGAATGGCCCACTCCTGCACTTATTTTCTATGTTTGCATGAGTGTGCCAGCAGGTCAGTATCACTGTGAGGCAGATTGGGAGGGGTTACTGTGAGACAGACTGGGAGGGGTCACTGTGAGGCAGATTGGGAGGGGTCACTGTGTGGCACAGTGGGAGGAGTCACTGTGAGGCAGAGTGGGAGGGGTCACTGTGAGGCAGATTGGGAGGGGTCACTGTGTGGCAGAGTGGGAGGAGTCACTGTGAGGCAGAGTGGGAGGGGTCACTGTGAGTAGACTGGGAGGGGTCACTGTGAGGCAGATTGGGAGGGTTTACTGTAAGTAGACTGGGAGGGGTTACTGTGAAACAGACTGGGAGGGGTCACTGTGTGGCAGAGTGGGAGGAGTCACTGTGAGGCAGATTGGGAGGGTTTACTGTAAGTAGACTGGGAGGGGTTACTGTGAAACAGATTGGGAGGGGTTACTGTGAGGCAGACTGGGAGGGGGTCACTGTGAGCAGACTGTGAGGTGTCAATGAGAGGCAGAGTGGGAGGGGTTACTGGTGAAGCAGAGTGGGAGGGGTTAATGTGAACAAACTGGAGGGGTCACTGAGCAGAATGGGAGGGGGTAACTGTGAAACAGACTGGGAGGGATTACTGTGAGGCAGAATGGGAGGCGTCACTCTGAAACAGACTGGGAGGGGTCACTGTGAGCAGACTGGGAGGGGTCACTATGAAACAGACTAGGAGGGGTCACAATGAGGCAGAGTGAGAGGGTCACATTTTTGGATCATTGAAATCTCTTCTGTGGTAGAAGTGACCTGTATATGAAAGACAGATTTTACCTGAATTGGAAGGAGTCTAATATGCTGGCAGAGAGATTTGCTGGAACTGCTTGGGAGGTTTTAAACAAGTATGTTGGAGGCGGGGTGGGGGGGTTGGGGACCCAGAGCGATAATGAAGAAAGACTATTCTGAGACTGGTACAGTTGGGAAAAGGAGTCAGTCAAACAATCAGGGCAGACAGGAACAAAGCAGAGAGCGAGGTAAGGCTGATGAATTAAACTGCAGTTATTTCAATGCCAGAGAGCTAACAGGGAAGGGTGATAAACTCACAGCATGGTTGGGGAAGTTATTTGGTGGAACTAAGAAAGGAATGATTACATAATCGGGGTTGTACTACAGACTCCCCTACCAATTGTCAGTGAAAGTTTGCTCGCTGAGTTGGAAGTTACATTTTCAGACAATACTTAGTAACATCTTCAGTGAGCCTTTGGTGATCTCTAAAAATGACCCTTCCAGCTCAGCAAGCAAACTTACATCCAGAACCTCAACCTGAGCTACAAATCTTCTCAAAAAATCAAGTGAATCTTTAGAAGGGTACACAGTCAGTAAGAGTATACTTAAGAGGGCAATCATGAGGCCAAAAAGGGGACATGAGATAGCTTTGGCAAATAGAGTTAACGGAATCCAAAAGGATTTTATATATACATTAAGGTCAAAAGGGGAACTAGGGAGAAAATAGTTACCCTGTTCTCTCCCTGTAAGATCAGTGAAGCTGCCAATGTGTTCAGCCACAGAAGATGGGGGAGATTCTAAACAAGTATTTTGCATCAGTGTTTACTGTGGAGAAGGACATGGAAGATATGATCTGGAGATGCCTGTGTTGGACTGGGGTGCACAAAGTTAAAAATCACACAACACCAGGTATTAGTCCAACAGGTTTAATTGGAAGTACTAGCTTTCGGAGCGCCGCTCCTTCATCAGGTGGTAGTGGTGGACACAATTGTAAGACACAGAATATATAGCAAAAGTTTACAGTGTGATGTAACTGAAATTATACATTGAAAAATGCCTTGATTGTTTGTTGAGTCTTTCATCTGTTCGAATACTATGATAGTTTCACTTCTTTCATATGTAAATCGCAAAATTTTTTTTTAAAAGTTACATTCTCAGGTTAACTGTAGCAATTGGTGTTAGCTAGACAATATGTTGAAGGTGTTAGCCCCCTGTGTTCTCTGTCTGTGCCATAATACTTAGACACATTCTAATCTAAATAAGTGAGTAAACAGAGTCTTACATAAATTCATGCAGTTTTTGAGCAAAGTCAAATGTAACTCTGCAAGTACAAATTGGGTTTGTGTGTGTGTGTCTGTCTGTCTGTCTGTCTGCGGTGGGGGTTTGTGAATGTGTGAGAGAGTGTTTCTGTGTGTGTATGACTGTAGAGTGTCTATGTCTGTGAATGGGTGCATGTGTGAGTGTGGGAGTGTGTGTGTCTGTAGGAGTGTGGGTGTGTGTTTGCGTGTCGTGTCTGGGGTTGGGAGTTGTGAGTGTCTCTGAGTGTATTTTTGTGTGTGAGTGTTGAGTGGTCGAAGTCTGAGAGGATGCATGTGTGACTGTGGGAGTGTGTGTGTCTGTGGCGGTGTGTGTGTGAGTGTCTGTGTATACGTGTGTCCGTGTGCACGTGTGTATATAGGAGTGCCTGTGCACGCGCATGTATTTGCGCAGGAGTGTCTGTGTGTGTGTATAGTGCAATGGTGGTCACCTGTAGTGTGACATGAACCCAAGGTCCCGGTTGAGGCCCTCCCTATGGGTATGGAACGTAGCTATCAGCCTCTTCTCGGCCACTTTTCGCTGCTGCCTGTCCCGAAGTCTGCCTTGGAGGATGGTCACCCGAAGGTCAGAGGTTGAATATCTTGGACTGCTGAAGTTTTCCACAACTGGGAGGGAACACTCCCATTGCCATAGACTTTGCTCGGTTTCCCAAATGTACCATGCCTCAGAGCATTCTTGTCTGCAATGTATAAGATAGAAAACATTGGCTGAGTCACATGAGTCACAAGACATAGAATGTGGGAAAATGGATGGTGACATCTTGAAAAATGTCCATAACCCAGGCATGGAGGTGCTGGATGTCTTAAAACAGATAAAATCCCCAGGAACAGATCAGTTGCAACGTAGAACTCTGTGGGAAGCTAGGAAAGTGATTGCTGGGCACTTTGCTGAGATATTTGTATCATTGATAGTTACAGTTGAGGTGTAGGCAGACTGAAGGTTGGGTTATGTGGTGCCATTTTTTAAGAAAGGTGGTAAGGAAACTCCAAGGAATTATTGACCGGAGAGCTTTACATTGGTCATAGACAGGTTGTGGGAGAGAATCTGAGGGGCAGAATTTACATGTATTTGGAAAGGATTCCTGATGAAGGGCTTAAGCCAGAAATGTTGGTTCTCCTGCTCGGATGCTGCCTGACCTGCTGTGCTTTTCCAACACCACACCTTTTAACTCTGATCGGAAGCATCTGCAGTTCTCACTTTCTCCGAGACCTCATGGAGAACTAGCCATTTGAATACAGAACTGGCTCGAAGGTAGAAAACAGAGGGCGGTGGTGGAGGCTTGCTTTTCAGACTGGAGGCCTTTGACCAGTGGCGTGCCACAAGGATCAGTGCTGGGTCCGCTGATTTTCATTATTTATATAAATGATTTGGATGTGAACATAGGAGTTAAGTTTGCAGATGACAACAAAATTGGAGTTGCAGTGCACAGCAAAGGTTACCTCAAATTAAAATGGGATCTTGATGAGATTGGCTAATTGGCCTAAGAATGGCAGATGGAATTTAACTTTGATAAATGTGTGGTGCCGCATTTTGAGAAGGCAAATCTTGACAGGACTTCAGGTTATAGTCCAAGATGTTTAATTGGAAGCACACTAGCTTTTGGAGTGATGCTTCTTCATCAGGTGATAGTGGAGGGCTCGATCATAACACAGAATTTAGAGAAAAATTTACAGTGTGATGTAACTGAAATTATACACTGAAAAATTGATTGGCTGTTAAGCCTTTCATTTGTTAGAATACAGTGATAGTTTCACTTCTTTCATGTGTAAATCACAAAACCTTTTCTTAAAGTTGTATTCTTCGGTTAGCTGTTAACAATGGTGATAGCTAGACAATATATTGAAGGTGTTAGCCCCCTGTGTTCTCTGTCTATGCCCTGATATTTAGATTGATTCTAATCTAAAAAGTGAGATAACAGAGTTCCCTGGAATGTCGCAAGCTGAGGGGTGACCTTATAGAGATTTATAAAATCATGAGGGGCTTGTAAAACTCTTATCTCACTTTTTAATATCCAGAGTTAAGCCTGAACACTGTTGAGGTGGATCTAGGAGCAAGCAGTGTGAGAAACAAAGAGAAAGACAGAGAGAGATAGCAGAATGAATTTGTGCTATTACCCAGAACACCAGACAGATAGGTTCTAGAAAATCATGTCTCACAAAATTGATTCAGTTTTTTTGAAGAGTTGAACAAGAAGAAAGATGAAGGCAGAAGAGTGGACGTTGTTGACATGGACCTCAGCAAGCCTTCAACAAGGTTCCACATGGTCAACGGTTAATCCAGGGAGAGCTAGCCAATTGGATACAAAATGGGTTTGACAGTAAGAGACAGTGGGTGGTGATTCAGGGTTGATGTTCAGATTGGAGCCTGTGACCAGCGGTGTGTCACAATGATCGGTGCTGGGTCCATTATTGTTCATCATTTACATGAATGATTTGGATGAGGACATAGAGAGGAGGGATGGTTAGTATCCAGATGACACCAAAATTGGTGGTCTAGTAGACAGTGAAGAAGATTTTCTCAGATTACACAGGGATCATGACCAACTGGGCCAGTGGGCAGAGGAATGGCACAGTTTGATTAGGACAAAGGTGAGGTGTTGCATTTTGGTAAGACTAACCTGGACAGCCTTGTGAGTGTTATCAAACAGAGAAATCCAGGGGTGCAGATAGATAGCCCCTTGAAAGTGGCATCACAGGTAGTCAGGGTGATTGCCTTCATTGGTCAGAGCATTGAGAAAAGGTGTCAGGATGTTATATTACAGCTGTACAACGCATTGGGAAGCCACATTTGGAATACTGTGTGCAATATTGGTTGCTGTGCGATGGAAAGGATGTGATTAAATTGGAAAGGGTGCAGAAAATATTGACCAGGATGTTGCTGGGAGTGGAGGATTTCAGATATAGGGACAGGCTAGATCGGGTGGGATATTATTTCCCTGCAGAGAAGGAGGCTGAAGTGTCATCTTAAAGAGTTTTATAAAATCACAAGGAGCATAGATAAAGTCCCCAGGGTAGAGGAGTCCAAAAGTAGATGACATTGGTTTAAGGTGATGGGGAAATATTTTAAAGGGACCTGAGGGCAACTGTTTCACACAAAGGGTAGTGCATGTGTACAATGAGCTGCTGGAGGAAGTGGCAGTTGCTCATACAATTACAACATTTACAGGACAGTTGGGCAGGTAATTGGATAGGAAAGGGTCAGAGGGATATGGGCCAGACACAGGCAAATGGGGCTTAGTTCATTTTAGGAAACCGGGTCAGTGCAGACACATTTGGTCAAAAGGCCTGTTTCCGTGCTATTTGACTCAATGACTGAGAGAGGGAGAAATCTCAATGTGGAGACTGATCATAGATTAAACACAAACTGGACTGGGTCTGGGACAGTGAAAGCAAGATGACAAAAAGAAACATTCAGCAATTTGTTTCCTCATGATCTGGGCTCAGAGAATCAAAGCTGAATCAGCAAAAGTTTGATTTAATCTACTCATGAGGCAAATCAATGAACTTGAGCCTGAGTTTGGGATAGTAAAAGAGAACACAAAAAGATGGAAAATAATCTTGTTTTCAGGGCAAAAAAAAAGAAACAATCAAGCTTTAAATTTTATCATTTAACAGAGAGAAGGTAAAAACATTCCATGATGAATAAGAATCTTAGATTTACCTGAGAGGCACGCAGAGCAGGAAACATTGAATACAAGGTGTCAGTGTTTGACTGACTAAAATGAATGAAGTGGTCGGAGGGCCAGTGCAGGTGCCAGTTTTCAGGTTCACCACTGGAAGGTCAGGGCTCCCACAGAACATCACAGAAACCAGTCCAATGGCAGTGGGGTGGGGGTTGGTTCCAGCAGAGAGTGAACATCATGAAACAAAAAACACAGTATCTGACTCAATTCCACAAATACACATTCTCATTCATCATGGACAATACCCCATTCAGGCAATCCCAGGAAATAATTCCACCCTTAACAAATGTTTCCCTGGAACTGGAAAGAGATCATTCGCTATTGAAATGTTTGTGCCTGTGACCTACAACTGCAGGAATATTTGCAGGAGACGGTGCAGATTTGCAAGTAAATGACAAATCTCCAGATTGAGACGAAACATTGTTTAAAGCTGATGAGGAGCACTAGGACTATGACCACATGCTGAGGATGGCTAGCCTGTCTGAAAGATCTTGAGACTGGCACCCCGGTACAGTTGGTGAAATTAACGACAATGATGATGTGAAGCAAGCCATCATCTCTGTGCCATCCACAATGCCCTCCCCTCTAGACCTTGTTATCAGATTCCTCTTCCATCTTAATTTCTCCCATCCAAATCCACTTTATCAATCCCTCTCCACCTTAACTTCTGCTCCTATCTTCCTCCCTCTCAAATGCATTGTCTCTGGGCTTTAAGATGCTCTCCTCAAATTAATGGCATGTCAGTTTCCTACTGTACAATTACTACTACATGTGATGGTCTTCAATGGTAGGGACTGGCTAGGTCAGAGGAAAAGAGTGACATCTGGGATTAATATTTTTGTCCCCCGTTAAGAATTAGATCTGGAGAAATCTATGTCTGCAGAATAAATCTCTGGAACCTTCATTCCCTATTCCACCCAAACTCTCAGTTAGTGCGCAGGAAAGAATTTTAGACTAATCTTTCAAACCTCCCCGTTTACTTTCTGATCAAATTGTCTTTTCTTTGTAAAGTGAAGTTGTTTTGATCTTCCCTCTGATCACTTCACTCCCAGACAGATCAGCCTGAGACACGGTCAGTGCATTGACCTCGCCTTCCCCGTGTTTCCTCCTGCAGCCTTGTGCCTCAGGTGAAGCCAGGTTACAAACTGATTGTGATGTCGGATCTCTCTCTGTAAGGGACACGGTGTAGTCACACTTGTTCTGTGAGGTCACACTTTGAAATGTCCAGTTCAAGGGGTCCTACCCCAGTCAAACAGGGAGTCACCAAAACCCTCACTTTACTCAGTTTGTAATATCCTCATATTCCAGAATGCACAAAGCTGTTTCAGACGTTGACAATGGGGTGTACAGGTGATGGGCAGTGATGGGGTTGCCACAATTCTTTCTGCCTTCTCTTGGCAATACCCAGTAAACACTTGCCACTACTGACCACTCACTGGTGATCACCAAGAGCTAGGAGCTGCTCAGTGAGGGAGCTGAGAATTAGAATCAGTCAACATCCCTTCCAATCTCTGTAACCTCTCCAGCCCCAATGCACCTACCCCTGTAAAGTCCTCCAATTCCTACACAACTACCTATCTCTGTAAACTTTGAGCATATACACCCCTCCCTACCTGTGTAACTTCCTGCAGCTCCAACAACCATCCCTATCTCTGTGAATTTCTCCAGGCTTTACATACCTCTTTATCTCTGTAACCGCCTCCAGATGCAACATGCGACATCCCACCCAACAATTGTCACCATATTCTGCCCTGACACTGCACCATATCTCTAGAATCTTATTGCTCCTACACACAAAGCTCTTACTGTAACCTCCTCCAGCATTTACAATGTTGGTGTCTGTAACATCTGCCAGCATCTTCAACCCTCTCTATCTCTCTGACCTCCGCCAACACTTGCATCCCTCCTTATCTCTAAAGCTTTTTCGAGCACCTGCACCCCTCCCTATCTCTGTCACCACATCCAGTCTCAGCTTTTATAGAGTCATAGAGTCACCCAGCACAGAAACAGAATGTCCCTTCCAACCATTCCATACCGACCCTAATCCTAGATAAAACTAGTCCCACCTGTCTGCATTTGGCCCATATCCCTCCCAATATTTCTTATTCATGTACTTCCTTCAATGTTTTTTAAACGTCGCAACAATACCCACATCCACCACTCCCTCTGGCAGTTCATTCCATACACTCTGTGTAAAAAAAAATACCCCTCATGTCTTTTTGAATCTTTCTCCTCTCACCTTAAAAGTACATCCCCTCATCCTGAAATTCCCCACCCCTGAGCGAAAGGATACCTGTCATTCACCTTCTGTATACCCCTCATTTTATTATATACTCTATAAGGTCACCCCAAATTCCTATACTCCAGTGAGAAAAGTCCCAGCCTATCCAACTCGCCTTATAACTTAAACCCTCCCTCCCACCAGATTGCTGGTAAATCTCCTTTGAACCCTCTCCAGCTGAATAATATCCTTCCTATAACAGGGTGACCAGAACTGGGCACAGCATTCCAGAACCAACGTCCTCTAAAATCTCAGCATAACTTCCCAACTGGTATACTCAAAGGTCTGAGCGATGAAGGCAAGCATGCTAAATGCTTTCCTAACCATCCTATCTACATGTGATTACAAACTTCAAAGAATTCTGCCCCTGAACCCCTAGGTCTCTCTGTTCTACAACGTTACTCAAGGCTCTGCTTTTAATTGTATAGGTCTTGCCTCTTGTAAGCTTAAGAGGCCAAGTAGGATTAGAGATAAAACGCGGATAATTAAAGGGTACTGTAAAGGCTTGTGTTCATACTGATTTGACCGTTCCAGTATTGTGTGACACTTGGGCAAATTCATCCAGGACATTCTGGTCGGAATTGTTGAACTTGTTTTAAAGGAGGAACTTGACAACACCTTCTTCTCTGAATTATCTCATGGACTTCCTCTGAACTACCTCCAATGTAATTACACCTCTTCACAAGTGAGGGGACCAAAATCATTTGCAATACTCCAGCTGAAGTCACACGAATGACTTCTACACTTGCAGTAACACTTCCCAAATTTTATACTCTATTCCTTTCATAATAAATGTCAAAATTCCATTTGCCTTCCATGTTAGCCACTGTAACTGCAATGATCATAGTGAGGTCAGTGATGTACCTGGATAGGGAGTGACAATAAGGCTGAGGTCAGTGATGTATCTGGATAGGACGGAGACAATAAGATTGAGGTTACAGATGAATCCGTGTTAGCCACTGTAACTGCAATGATCAGAGTGATGTCAGTGATGTATCTGGATAGGGAGTGACAAAAGGAGTGAGGTCAGTGATGTAGCTGGATGGAGAGTGTCAATAAGAGTGAGACAGTATTGGATCCAGTTGGATAGAGACAATACGATTGAGGTTAGAAATGCATCTGGATGGACAGTGACAATAAGAACCAGGTCAGTGATCTATCCGGCTAGACAGTGTCAATGCGAGTAAGTGGGCAGTTAGTGGTGTCGATGGTAGCCATGATGTGGAGGTGCCAGTGTTGGACTGGGGTGAACAAAGTTCAATATCACGCAACACCAGGTTATAATCCAACAGGTTTATTTGGAAGTACAAGCTTTCAGAGCAATGCCCCTTCATCAAATAACTAGTGGTGCAGGATCATAAGACACAGAATTTATAACAAAAAATGACAGTGGCATGCAGCTGATATGATATATTGAACAAACCAAGAGTGCTGTTAAGTCTTTCATTTTTAAAATGATTTTCAGGTATTGATTTATTAATATGTAATTTCCAGAACTTATTTCAAGTCACATTTCCGAGATAATGGACCGTGAAAATAAGAGAGAGGTTACTGATGTTTCTCGATGAAGAGTGTAAGGTCAGTGATGTTCCAAGATTGAGTGTGACACTTAAAGTGAGGTCAGTTATGGATTGGGTTGGTCAGTGGCAATAACAGTGAAGTCAGTGATATACCTGGATGGACAGTGACAGGATGGAGTGAGGACAGTGATGTTTCCATTGTTGGAAGTCCATCTTTTTCACTGACCCTACTTCCCTCAGGAAAAGCAGGATGTTCTCCTCACTTGGTCCTTTCTGTGACTCCAGATCCTGGGAAATTTGGGATGAGGAACAAATGCGAACCTTGGCAGCATTGCACACCTTTGATGTGTGAGAACATTTACATTTCAATCAGGGAGTGAAATGTTCTTGTTTAAAGGGGGCAGCCTACCCTAGAGTACAGAAGGACAGCTCTAAGATATATTTTCATACTGAGAATAAACTATCACGATGCAGCATTGATTGAAATAACTTATGATCTCCGGGTGGGGCTCATGGTGCTGCGTGGACAGCATTATTGCTGGCAGATTCCAGGTTCTGGTTTTGTTATTTCAGTATGATGTACTGAGTTTAATCCCTTCATAATTGGGATTAAACTTGTTATTGTAATTAGTTTGTTCATGTACAGAAATTTGAAAAACAGTAACAAAGCTGAGCAATGCTGTCATCTCAATCTCCCCAAGGAGCTTCCACACAGAAAAAGGCAGCATCTCTGGGAATGCACCAGCTCAGAGTTTCAAACAAGGAGCATGTCAGCTGCCTGAAGGGACAGATCACCTCACGTCGAAAAATGCATCGACCAATTCAACACGTGGAGAAGGTGTTCTACACTATCCTTGCTCTTATTGGCATCCCTGGTATGGCATTATGACAATTGAACTTGTTTAAATCTACTACTAATCTGCTCTCTGGTTTTACTTTTTGAACTGTAACATTTCCAGCTCACTGACTGGTCAGGCTTATTCAGATATTGGAACAGTGACAGTAATTCACTGAGCAGCATTCTCGCTACAATTCTCCACTGACAGAGACTCCCAACTTCACTGCTGCTGCAGCAGTTTCTGATCTCAGTGCTCTGTCGTCTGTTCTGGTTTCATACAGTTTGAAGGTAAGAGGAGAGATCATGCAAGGTAGTTCTGATGAAGGGTCACTGGACCTGAAACATTGACACTGCTTTCTCACCCACAGATGCTGCCAATCCTGCTGAGCAATATCTGTTTTTGTGATACAAATGAGGTCTGTTTT
The DNA here is from genome assembly GCF_047496795.1 of Chiloscyllium punctatum. Lineage (NCBI taxonomy): Eukaryota > Metazoa > Chordata > Chondrichthyes > Orectolobiformes > Hemiscylliidae > Chiloscyllium > Chiloscyllium punctatum. The sequence continues at coordinate 66,936,782 of NC_092756.1, read as the reverse complement.
CACTAGAATTTTGAAGGTCAAGGGGTGATCTGTGTGACGTACTGCAAGATATTGACAAGAAAAGATTAACAATTTCCACTGGATGGGAATTCTGGAATGAGAGAGAATTAGGGCCAGAGCGGTTAGGAGGAAGCACTTATACACACAAAAGGAGGGAAAGATTTGGAACTGACTTCCATAAAATGGTAGAGGACACTGGATCAGTTCTGAAATTTAATTCTGAAAAAGACGTTTTTTGTTATGTAAAGGAATTGAAGATATGTGCCCCATTTTCATTTGGAAAGCTTCAATCACCTATCATCCTTTCCGGAAATTCTCTCCTCCTCACCATTTCTTTCAGGAGATTCAAATTCTGACAGATTGCCCTCCTGATCCCTGAACATTGAGATATTTGCCATGTACGAAAGTGGAGATTTACAGTGTAAATTTCACAACAGTCCTAACACTCTCACATTCTCATGAAGGGAGCACTGCATGCTCTGATATGCTGTACTTGTGTTAGGCACATGGAGTAGCCTTGTTTGAAATCTTACCAATAAATCCTATTAACCTTATCCCGTGGGATCAGCAGCCTCCATTTTTGCAGCAGCAGCAGTGGGAGCAGTGAGAGCGAGGACCAGGAGGCTGCTGGGAAGGTAAATTAATCCTTTAATAACTTACCGAGTGAGTAGGCAGAGTACATGCTGAGCTGAACCAGACACGGGACTGCTGAGTAAGTGAGGTAATATATACAGAGGTGATTGCAATCCCTGCAACACTACTCAGTTAGTGTCTCCCACCCATTCTCCTCCTCTAACCAAAAGAAAACATTTCTGTGCGTTAGAATTGTAAGGTTACTAGCTTTTTGCAGTAGTCGCTTTGGGAATTCAGAACAGTGGGAATGGATGTAAGGGCAATTGGATGCTCCTCCTGTAAAATGTGGGAGTGTGTCCCCACTGACTCCACCTGTGGGAAGTGCACCCAATTCCAGTTCCTTGAAATCTGCATTAGGAAACCGGAGCTGGAGCTGGATGGACATCAGATCATTCAGGAGGCAAAGAGGGTAATTGAATTGAGTTTACAGTGAGGTAGTCACACCTGTAGAGGTTACAGTCAGGGGATGGAAGGTGAACAGGCAGACAGAGCAGGGATCCCCTGTGTCTGTTCCCCTCAATAACAAATATACAGTTTTGGATACTGTTGGGGGGATGACTTACCAGGGATAAGCCATGGGGTACAGAGTCTGTCCCTATTGCTCAGAAGAGAAGGGGGGACTGGGGACTCCATAGTTAGGGGGACAGATAGGAGGTTCTATGGGAATGAGAGAGACTTGCAGTTGGTGTGTTGCATCCCAGGTGCCAGGATCCATGATGTCTTGGATCATGTTTTCAGAATCCTTGAGAAGGAAGGGGAGCAGCCCCAAGTCATGGTCCACGTAGGCACTAACGACATAGGTAGGAAAAAAGATGGGGATGTAAGGCAGGCATTCAAGGAGCTGTGGTGGAAGCTTCGAGCTAGAACAAACCATGTTTATCTCTGGTTTGTTTCCTGTGCATGTGCTAGCAAGGTAGAAATAGGGAGAGGGAACAGTTGAACATGTGGCTGCAGAGAAGGGGCAGGAGGAAGGGGTTCAGATACCTGAATAATTGGGGCTCACTCTGTGGTAGGTGGGACCACTTCAAAAAGGATGGTTTGCACCTGAACCAGAGGGGTACCAATATCCTGAGGTTGGTAGGGGGGGGGGAGGTGGAATTTGCCAATGCTCTTCAGGAGGGTTTAAAGGAATTCAGTAGAGGGATGGGAACCTGAATTGTAGCTCCAGTATAGTGGAGGTTGAGAGTAGTGAGGTCATGAACCAAGGTTTCAAAGTTGCAGGAGCGGACCAGCAGGCAGGATGGTGGTTTGAAGTGTGTCTACTTCAACGCCAGGAGCATCTGAAATAATTTTCAGACAATGGCTCAGTGGTTAGCATTGCTGCCTTACAGAACAAGAGACCTCACTTCAATTCCAGCCTCGGGCAACTGTCTGCATGCAGTTTGCACATTCTCCCTTTAGGTGCTCCGGTTTCCTCCCACAATCCAAAGATGTGCAAAATCCTTGTTTAATGTCTCCCCCTTTGTTTGCAGCTCCACACAAAGGCCGCCTTGCTGATCTTTGAGGGGCCCTATTCTATCCTGAGTTACCCTTTTGTCCATAATGTATTTATAAAAACCCTTTGGGTTCTCCTCAATTTACTTGCCAAAGCGATCTCATATCCTTTTTTGCCCACCTGATTTCCCTCTTCAATATACTCCTACGGCCTTTATACTCTTCTAAGGATTCACTCGATCTATCCTGTCTATACCTGACATATGCTTCCTTCTTTTTCTTAACCAAACCCTCAATTTCTTTAGTCATCCAGCATTCCCTATATCTACCAGTCTTTCCTTTCACCCTGACAGGAATATACTTTCTCTGGATTCTCGTTATCTCATTTCAAAAGGCTTCCCATTTTCCAGCTGTCCCTTTACCTGCAAACATTTGCCCCCAATCTGCTTTTGAAAGTCCTTGTCAAGTACCGTCAAAGTTGGCCTTTCTCCAATTTAGAACTTCAACTTTTAGATCTGGTCTATCCTTTTCCACCACTACTTTAAATCTAATAGAATTATGGTCACTGACCCCAAAGTACTCCCCTACTAACACCTCAGTCACTTGCCCTGCCTTATTTCCCAAGGGTAAGTCAAGTTTTGCACCTTCTCTAGCTGGTACATCCACATACTGAATCAGAAAATTGTCTTGTGCACACTTAACAAATTCCTCTCCATCTAAACCCTTCACATTATAGCAGTGCCAACTTATGTTTGGAAAGTTAAAATCCCCTACCATAACCACCCTATTATTCTTACAGATAGCTGAGATCTCCTAACAAATTTGCTTTTCAATTTCCCTCTGACTATTAGGGGGTCTATACTACAATCCCATTAAGATAATCATCCCTTTCTTATTTCTCAGTTTCAGCCAAATAACTTCCTTGGATGTATTTCTGGGAATATCCTCCCTCAGCACAGTTGTAATGCTATCGCTTATCAAAAACGCCACTCCCCCTCCTCTCTTGTCTCCCTTTCTATCCTTCCTGTAGCATTTGTATCTTGGAACATTGAGCTGCCAGTGTTGTCCATCCCTGAGCAATGTTTCTGTATTTGCTATGATATCCCAGTCCCATGTTCCTAACCATGCCCTGAGTTCATCTGCCTTCACTGTTAGGCCCCTTGCATTGAAATAAATGTAGTTTAATTTATTAGTCCTATTGGGAGGTCATGTTGCAGCTGTACAGGACATTGGTTAGGCCACTGTTGGAATATTGCGTGCATTTCTGGTCTCCTGCCTATCGGAAAGAGGTTGTGAAACTTGAAAGGGTTCAGAAAAGATTTACAAGGATGTTGCCAGGGATGGAGTATTTGAGCTGCAGGGAGAGGCTAAACAGACTGGGGCTGTTTTCCTTGGAGTGTCAGAGGCCGAGGGATGACCTTCTTGAGGTTTACAAAATTATGAGGGGCATGGATAGGATAAATAGACAAAGTCTTTACCCTGGAGTGGGGCAGTTCAGAACTAGAGAGCGTAGGTTTAGGGTGAGAAGGGAAAGATATAAAGAAGATCCAAGGGGCAACTTTTTCACGCAGAGGGTGGTACATGTGTGGAATAAACTGTCAGAGGAAGTGGTGGAGACTGGTACAACTGCAACATTTAAAAGGCATTTGGATGGGTATATGAATAGGAAGGGTTTGGAGGGATATGGGCCGGGTGCTGTCAGATGGGACTAGATTGGGTTGGGATATCTGGCTGGCATGGACGGGTTTGACCGCAGGGTCGGATTCTGTGCTGTACATCTCTATGACTCTATGACTCTATATGCAGGTTAAGTGACTTGGCCATGCTAAATTGCTCATAGTGTTCAAGAATGTGTATGTTAGGTGCTTTATTCAGGGGTAAATGTGACTTAAGATGTGGCATGGGTGTGGGGCTGAAGGACCTGTTCCACAATTTAGGGATTTTATGATTATGTGGTGGGTGAATTTGCAGCATGGGTTGGTTCCTGGGACTTTGATGTTATGGCCATTTCAGAAACATGGATAGAGCAGGAACAGAACTGGGTGTTGCAGGCTCCAGGATTCATATGTTTCAGTAAGATCAGGGAAAATGGGGAAAGGGGGAGATGAGGCATTGTTAGTCAAGGAGTATACTATGGTAGCAGAAAGGACATTTGATGAGGACCACCATAGGCTGAGGTTAGAAACAGGAAAGGAGAGGTCACCCTGTTGGTAGTTTTCTGTAGGCCTCCAAACATTTCCAGAGATGTAGAGGAAAAGATAGCAAAGATGATTCGCAATAGGAGGGTGAGTGACAGGGTAGTTGTTTTGGGGGACTTTAACTTTCCAAATATTGACTGGAAATGCTGTAGTTCAAGTACCTTAGATGGGTCAGTTTTTATCCAATGTTTGCAGGACGCTTCCTGACACAGCATGTAGACAGGCCAACAAGGGGTGAGGCCCCATTGGATTTGGGACTGTGTGATAAACCAGGCCAGGTGTTAGATTTAGTGGTAGATGAGCACTTTGGTGACAGTGACCACAATTCGGCTATATTTATTTTAGCGATGGAAAGGGATAGGTATATACTGCAGGGCGATTTTTGTATCTGGGGCAAAGGCAATTATGATGTAATTAGGCAAGATTTAGGATGCATAGAATGGGAAGGAAACTGGAGGGAATGAGCACAATTGAAATATGGAGCTTGTTCAAGAAACAACTACTGCTTGTCCTTGATAAGTATGTACCTGTCAGGCAGGGAGGAAGTGGTCAAGTGAGGGGGCTGTGTTTTACTAAAAATGTTGAATCTCTTGTCAAGATGAAGAAGGAGCCTTATGTAAAAAGGCGACTTGAAAACTCAATTAGGGTGCTTGAGTGTTACAAGTTAGCCAGGTAGGACCTAAAAAGAGAGCTATGAAAAGGCAGAAGGGGACATGAGAAGTCTTTGGCAGGTAGGACCATGGAAAATGGTAAAGCTTTCAGTAGGTATGTCAGGAATAAAATAATGACTGGAGTAAGATTAGGGCCTGTCAAGGGGAGTAGTGGGACTTTTTTTGTGAATTTGGAAGAGATAGGAGAGGTGCAAAATGAATATTTTTTGTCAATATTCACACAGGAAAAAGACAAAGTTGTTGAAGAGAATACTGAGTTACAGGCTATTAGACTAGATGGGATTGAGGTTCATAAGGAGGAGGTGTTAGCAATTCTGGAAAGTGTGAATGAATGGTAGGATTCTCTGGGAAGTCCAGGAGGAGATTGTAGAACTTTGATCTTAATGTTGTTATTGTCGACAGGAATAGTGCCAGAAGACTGGAGGATCGCAAATGTTGTCCCCTTGTTCAAAAAGGGGTGTAAAGCCAACCCTGGTGATTATAGACTGTACTTTGGTTGTGGGTAAAGTGTTGGAAAGGATGCTAAGAGATAGGATTTATAATCATCTCAAAAGGAATAATTTGATGAGGGATAGTCAACATGGATTTGTGAAGGGTAGGTCATGCTTCAGAAACTTTATTGAGTTCTTTGAGAAGGTGACCAAAAACAGGTGGATGAGGGTAAAGTGGTTGATGTGTATATGGATTTCAGTAAGGCATTGATAAAGTTCCTGTGGTAAACTATTACAGAAAATACAGAGGCATGGGATTGAGGGTAACTTGGCCATGTAGATCAGAAATTGGCAAGCTGAAAGAAGATAGAGGGTGGTGGTTGATGGGAAATGTTCATCTTGGAGTTCAGTTACTAGTGGTGCACCTCAAGGATCTATTTTGGGGCCACTGCTGTTTGTCATTTTTATAAATCACCTAGATGAGGGCATAGAAGGATGGGCTAGTAAATTTGCAGATGACACTAAAGTCAATGGAGTTGTGGACAGTGCTGAAGAATTTTGCAGGTTACAGAGGGACAAAGACAAGCGGCAGAGCTGGGCTGAGAGGTGGAAAAAGGAGTTTCATGCAGAAAAGTGTGAGGTGATTCACTTTGGAAGGAGTAACAAGAATACAGAGTACTGGGCTAATTGTAAAATTCTTGGTAGTGTGGAAGAGGAGAGAGATCCCGGTGTCCATGTACGCAGATTCCTGAAAGTTGCCACCTCGGTTGATACGAGGCTTGTTCTGAAGGTGTACAGTGTGTTAGTTGTTATTGGAAGAGGGATTGAGTTTCAGAGCCATAAGGTCACGGTGCAGCTATCCAAAACTCTGGAGCGCTTTTGAAGCATTGAATACAGCTATGGTTGCTGCATTATCGGAAGGATGCAGAAGCATTGGAAATGGTGCAGAGGAAATTTACCAGCAGGTTGCCTGGTACTGAGGGAAGGTCTTATGAAGAAAGATTAAAGGACTTGAGGCTGTTTTCATGAGAGAGAAGAAAGATAAGAGGTGACTTAATAGAGAAAGCAAATCAGACCAGGACTTACACATTTAATTTTGGTGATTTTGGATTAGTGGTGCTGGAAGAGCACAGCAGTTCAGGCAGCATCTGAAGAGCAGCAAAATTGACGTTTTGGGCAAAAGCCCTTCATCAGGATGGCTCCAGGAGCAAAGGAAGCAATAAAGAGGTAATAATGACAGTGCATAGAGGGATTATAGGGAGATTAGGAGCTGTGAATGACCAAGGCTATGTGACAAAATATGTGGGGGGATGGGGGGGGGGGGAATGGCAGAGGCAAAATGGAAAACAGGGGAGAAGGGTAACAAAGAGGGAAGAGGAGAGAATAAAGGTGATGAGAGTGTGGGGAGCGAGAGAAAGACAATCAAGAAATAAGAGGTAAAGAATAGTGAAAACAATTTTTAAAAAGATAAACAAAATACATAAAATAAAATTACGGAGCAGAATGAAAACAGAGAGGTCGAGAGGGGATAATCATCTGAAGTTGTTGAATTCAATGTTGTGACCAGCAGGCTGTAATGGGCCTAGTTGGAAGATGAGATGCTGTTCCCCCAGTTTGCATTGAGCTTCACTGGAACATTGCAGCAAGCCAAGGACAGACATGTGGGCATGGGAGCAGGATTGTGTGTTGAAGTGGCAATCCACAGGAAGGTCTCTCCTTCCAGATGCTGCTAGATCTACTGAGATTTTTCAGTATTTTCTCTTTTGGTTTCAGATTCCAGCATCAGTAGTAATTCACTTTTATGCATTTAATAGTAAGTTCCGAGGGAGTGTTTCTGAACAAAGAGACCTTGGAGTGCAGGTTTATGGCTCCTTGAAAGTGGAGTCACTGGTAGAGAGGATAGTAATGAAGGCGTTTCGTATGTTTTCCTTTATTGGCCAGCCTATTGAGTACAGGAGTTAGAAGTCATGTTGCAGCTGTGCAGGGCATTGGTTAGACCATTTATGGAATATAGCATGCAATTCTGGAGTGCTTCCTATCAGAAAGATGTTGTGAAACTTGAAAGGGTTCAGAAAAGATTGACAAGGAGGTTGCCAGAGTTGAAGGATTTCAGCCAAAAGCAGAGGCTGAATAGGCTGGGGCTGTTTTCCCTGGAGCGTCAGAGGCTGAGAGGTGATCTTACAAAGGTTTATAAAATCATGAGAGGCGTGGATAAGACAAATAGACAAAGTCTCTTCCCTGGGGTGGAGAAGTCCAGATGGCATAGGTTTCGGGTGAGATGGAGAAGATATAAAAGAGACCAAAGGGGCAACGTTTTCATACAGAGAGTGGTGCATGAATGGAATGAGCTGCCAGAGGAAGTGGTGAAAGCTAGTACAATTGCAACATTTAAAAGGCATCTGGATAGGTATGTGAGTATGAAGGGTTAGGAAGGAAATGGGCTGGGTGCTGGCAGGTGGGACTAGATTGGGTTGGGATATCTCGTCGGTATGGACAAGTTGGACCGAAGGGTCTGTTTCTGGGCTGAGCATCTCTATGGCTCTCGGACTCGATAAGACATACAAGATGATCAGAGTGTGAGGTAAGGTGGACAGTGAGAGCCTTTTTCCTCAGATGTTGATGGCAAGCACAAGGGGACAAGGTTTTAAATTGAGGGGTGATAGATATCGGACAGCTGTTAGAGGTAAATTCTTTACTCAGAGAATAATAAGGACATGGAATGTCCTGTCTCCAACAGTAATAGACTCGCCAACCGTAAGGGTATTAAAACGTTCATTTGATAAAAATATGGGTATTAATGGAATAGTGTAAGTTAGACAGATTCATATTGGCTTCACAGTTGATGCAACATCAAGGACTGAAGGGCTATAATGTTTGATGTTCTATCGAGATTTTGATGGTCTGTTCTCTGTTCTTGTTGTGGCTCCGATCAGGATCTAAGGGGAAGGTGAGAGTTTGGTTTATTGACAGTCCAAGCACCAGTCCAATGACTGAGTTGGGAATGAGGTTTCCAATAGGGTTCTGTGCCTGCTCGAGGTGGAGCTGAGTACTGTAAGAAGCTATTACACTCATTCAAATAGTTTTCTTGCAATCAAACAAAATCATAAACTTCCTTCTGCTCTCTTAGGAGGGGGCAAGAGCTCAGTCTCTGTCCAAAATCCATAATCTCTGGAAGAGATTCTGAGGTGGATGTGAAAGTCTTAAAATTCAAACTCACTCAACTCCAACCACTTCCACTCACGCACTACACTGGATTTTCATGGTAAACATCTATTGTTGCTCTCTGGAAGGGGCAGGGGGAATTTCTGATCAATAATTCACCCCATTTTTGCTCATTTGTCTTCCACAGTTAATTTTCTGGCGATTGCCATCCTTTCAAGAGGAAAATGCGGTGTGTCCAACTTGTCCAGTTTATGGTAACTGCCGATCTGATGGACATTATCACTGAGGTTATACTATGGAGATTTCCCTATTACTATTACGGGCAGTCTTTCCTGGACATCACTCCTGTATGTAGTGTTGCTGGGGTCCTAATACGTGTAGCTAAGGACTGCTCTGTCTGGTTCACCGTCACTTTCTCCTTTGACCGATTTGTGACCATTTGTTGTCAGAAGCTGAGGACAAAATACTGCACTGAGAAAACTGCAACTGTGGTTCTAGCAACAACCTGCACCCTGTTCTGTTTGAAAAACATCCCCTTCTATTTTCAATATGAACCTCTGAGGATAATCAACAATGTGCCATTTGACTGTATAACAAAGCCAAGCTACCATACCAAGACATGGTGGGTGGCATTAGATTGGCTTGATACAGTTTTGACTCCTTTACTGCCATTTGCTTTAATTCTGTTGCTCAATGCTCTGACAGTCAGACACATTTTAGTGACCAGTCGAATCCGGAAGAGGCTGAAGGGCGAGACCAAAGGAGAGAATCACAGAGACCCAGAGATGGAGAGCAGAAGAAAGTCTGTGATTTTGCTCTTCACTATCTCTGGGAGCTTCATCCTCCTGTGGTTAATCTATGTTGTAGATTTCTTATATTATGCTCTTCAAGGAATCAATACTGCCGATTACTCACCTTTTTTAGATAACTTCAGAAGAATTGGTTATATGTTGCAGATCTTAAGTTGTTGCACAAACACATTTATTTATGCAGCAACATTGTCTCGGTTCAGAGCGAAGATCCGTCATGGAGTAAAATTTCTGGTTTCACAAATCCTTTGTGATATAAATAAATAAATAAAACTCCTCTGTGAAGCCCAGAGAAGAGTCCTCTTGCTTCCAGACTATGACAGTTTTGTTTTATTCACTTGTGTGATGCGGGCATCACTGGCTGGGTCAGCATTAATACCCGTCCCCCTCTGCCCCTTGAGAAGGTGGTGGTGAGCTGCTTTCTTGAACCACTGCAGTCCATGTGCTGTAGGTGGGTCATCAATGGTTTTATACAATGAAATTCCAGGATTCTGACCCAGGTACACTGAAGGTGCAGTGATATATTTCCAACTCAGGATGGTATGTGGCTTGGAGAGGAACTTGCAGCAGGTGATGTTCCCAGGTACCTGCTGTCCTTGTCCTTCTCGATGGAAGCAGTTGTGGGTTTAGAAGGCGCTGAGGGTCTTGGGTGAATTTTGGCAATGAAACTTGTAGATGGTACACATTGCTGCTGCTGAGTGTCAGTGGTGGAGAGAGTAGATGTTTGTGGATGTGCCAATCAAGAAAGGGCTGCTTTGTCCAGGATGGTGTTGAGTGTTGTTGGAGCTATCCCCATCCAGGTAAGTGGGGAATATTCCATCACTCTCCCGACAGAGAGCGCTTATCGCAGTGCAGAGAGAGGGTTAATCTGGGAGCCTGCAGATTCCCCACTGTAGTAGAATCCAGGTGAATTGTACAGGGAATTGAAATTTCCTACTAGATAATCGCAATCAGCTTGGAAGTCTCAGTCAGTCTCCATCAAAATCCAATCCTTCAGAGGGTTCCGATGAAATTAAATAAATAGCTTATCAGAAAGTGTCGCAATGTTAAATACATAAATTTAAGGTAAAGGGTGGAAGGTGTAGGGGAGATGTCAGGGGTGGGTTCTTTACCCAGAGAGTGGTGGGGGCATGGAATGCGCTGCCCGTGGGAGTGGTAGATTCAGAATCATTGGCGACCTTTAAGCGGCATTTGGATAGGTACATGGATGGGTGCTTAATCTAGGTTAGAAGTTCGGCACAACATCGTGGGCCGAAGGGCCTGTTCTGTGCTGTATTGTTCTATGTTCTATCTATGTTCTACATGGTCTCACACCTCGCTAACAATACAACAGACCCCATACAAATGTCACAAACAGCCAACTATATTCTGGTTCGATCTGAGAAATTGTGGCAGGTGACCACATGACAATATCAGAACCAACCCACCAAACAAATGATAACAAATGACTGGCTCCCTATTTTCCAGCCTCAAGTTTCTCAATTCCAATGGGGTGCTACCCCAATGCGGTCTATAATCAGATATTTCCTGTCATGGATTGAAGAGTCAAAATAGTGCAATCAAGCTCCCTTGTGTTCAAGTGATACAATGTCACCCTGTGTAATGTTTCACCACATTTAGTAGGTGGGGACATTAAATTTGCTAGTCCAAATTGCAAAGGCCTGAATACTCCAATTAAACGCAGTAATTACAATACTTACAGGTTTTACATTAGTTATGTCATCTTAATGCCCATATAATTTACTTACAAAAACCCTGCTTGAAAAATATAAGCAGTCGTAAGTTGAAATGTGGTTAGATTGGACAAGTGTACTCTTCCTCCTTTTCAGGCAGATCTAGAGGAATTATTTTACACAAATCTATTCCTTTTGTCCATGCGAAGACTAACTCTGACTCTACTGGCAGATTTATAATTATTACTGGGCAAAGTTCTGATATTGAAGTAATCTTGGCTAATGTTTGTGCTCCCAACTGGGATGATGAGTCTTTTTAAGATGGTTATTTTACAGATTTGTGGGATTAATTGAAATGAGGACATTCGGCACCACTGATTACTAGTTCTATCTCCTTGTTCATAAAAGTTCCACCTAGAGTGAAGTAAAAGCTCAGTGGTGTGTTGTAACATTACAACAATATCCTTGACCTGCAGGGATATGTGTTCTTTATATAATTTTGGAGACTTAGAGATTTTATAAAGAGAGTTGAATTGAGACAGACATTGTGCTGACCCTGCCATTTTCTCTTTCCTAAGTTTATTCTTATTTTCTGCACAAGGAATGATTTCCCCCCTGATGAATGCCTTCAGGATTTCCCACAGCAAGGAAGCTGTAACATCTGAGGTTTTCTTAAATGTTTAAAATTTCTTACCGGATTTATCTTCATACCAATTAATCTTGGGAAAAGTTTTGAACTGTTGGTCGAATCCTCACTTCGACCGTTCTTCCTCTGTTCCAAATGCCCAGTTCAAATCTGCTAAAATAAATAAGACTTTTACAGAAGGGTTTAATGTTGTTGATCCCTGGTAGTTCTTTCATCCCTCTCGAAAGGAATATTCTTTTTTGTTGTATGTCCACCACATTTTTACATGTATCAATTTATTTTTGGTGGATGACAGGCTGCTCATATCCATTGTTGTTTGCAAATATGATTCAACTGTTTTATCAGACCATGCATCTGTCTCTATGAATGTTCACTTTCAGAAGTTTCTTAATACATGCCCATCTTGGCATTTCAATACACACTTACTCTTAGAGGAAGATTTTGTTAATTTTGTTTCTCAGTGGATAGATTTTTACAAAAAATAATAAACCTCAGACACTACAGCTTCCTTGCTGTGGGAAACCCTGAAGGCATTCATCGGGGGGGAAATCATTTCGTATGCAGAACATAGGAATAAACTTCGGAAAGAGAAAACGGCAGGGTCAGCACAATGTCTGTCTCAATTCGACTCTCTTTATAAAATCTCTAAGTCTCCAGAAGTACGTAAAGAATACATATCCCTACAGGCTGAGAATGATGCTGTAATGTCACAGTATGCCACTGAGCTTTTACTTCACTCTAGGTTGAACTTTTATGAAGAAGGAGATAGAGCTAGTAAACTGTTGGCACATCAGTTGTGCCAAATGTCCTCATCTCAATTAATCCCACAATTTAGGTGTCACATCAGAACCGTAAGAAATCAACAAGACTTTTAAGGAATTTTACATTTCACTTCATTCATCTGAATGTCCTTCTGTTACAGCAGATTTTGAGATATTTTTTGATAAGATTCATGTTTCTACAATTGATGAAATTATGGCAAAGAAATTGTAACAACCAATCACAGTAATAGAACTTGAGGCTGCGGCTAGATCATGACAAAGCAGTAAAAGTCCTGGATCCGATTATTTTCCTGCTGAATTTTATAAAACATTTTGGAAAAAGCTGGCTCCGCTTTTGGTAGATGTGTTTGTTGAAGCGATAAATTCTGGCTTTTGTCCTCAAACTTTAACTCAGCCATCGATGTCTTTGCTTTGAAGGAACTGGTGGTATAGCCGACTTTATATTTATGTGTTTAGGTTTCTTTGGGTTGGTGATGTCATTCCTCTGCTGGTCTCATTTCCTGTGGTGATGTCATTTCCTGTTCTTTTTCTCAGGGGTTGGTAAATGGGATCCAAGTCAATGTGTTTGGTGATAGAATTCTGGTGGAGTGCCATGCTTCTCGGAATTCTCGTGTATGTCTCTGTTTGGCTTGTCCTCGGATGGATGTGTTGTCCCAGTCAAAGTGGTGTCCTTCTTCATCTCAATGCAAAGATACTAGTGAGAGTGAGCCACGTCTTTTTGTGGCTCATTGATGTTCGTGTATCCTGATGGCTAGTTTTCCGCCTGTTTGTCCAATGTAGTGTTTATTACAATAAACACGTTGTCTTGGATTCCATTTACCATCCCCTGAGAACAAGAACAGGAAATGACATCACCAACCCAAAGGAACCTAAACACATAAATAAAAAACGGGCCATACCACCAGCGATTCATCGGGTGGGTCACTTATATGAGCTAGTATGGAGATGAAACATCTGAGAACAAAATGTCTGGCTCACTGAGCAAACCTACATCCAGAAAATCAACCCGAGCTACAAATCTTGTCAAAACCCGCTAATAAAAAAAAGGGTTGGAAAGTATTATGAGAGATAGGATTTATAATCATCTAGAAAGGAATAATTTAATGAGGGATAGTCAGTATGGTTTTGTGGTTGGTAGGTCGTATCTCACAAAACTTATGGAGTGCTTGAGAAGGTGACAAAACAGGTGAATGAGGATAACGCGGTTGATGTGGTGTATATGGATTTCAGTAAGGCATTTGCTAATGTTCCACATTGTAGGCTATTGCAAAAAGTACAGATTCTGATATTGAGGGTGATTTAGTGGTTTGACTCCCCACCTACGTTCAGGACACCACCCACACCCTCTACCTCCTCCATGATTTTCGCTTCCCCGGACCCCAATGCCTTATCTTCACCATGGACATCCAGTCCCTACACACCTCCATCCCCCATCGCGAAGGCTTCAAAGTCCTCCGCTTCTTCCTTTCCTGCCGAACCAACCAGTACCCTTCCACTGACACCCTCCTTCGACTGACTGAACTGGTCCTCACTCTGAACAATTTCTCTTTCCAATCCTCCCACTTCCTCCAAAACAAAGGAATAGCCATGGGCCCCAGCTATGCCTGCCCCTTCGTCAGATATGTGGAACAGTCCATCTTCCGCAGCTACACTGGCACTACCCCCCACCTTTTCCTCCGGTACATCGATGACTGTATCGGCGCTGCCTCGTGCTCCCACGAGGAGGTTGAACAGTTCATCCACTTTACTAACACCTTCCACCCCGACCTCAAATTTACCTGGACCGACTCAGACTCCTCCCTCTCCTTCCTAGACCTCTCCATTTCTATCTCAGATGACCGACTCAATACGGACGTTTACCGACTGACTCCCACAGCTACCTAGAGCTACTCCGCCAAGGACATGCAGGTCCTTGGCCTCCTCCATTGCCAAACCATGGCAACACGAGGCCTGGAGGAAGAGCGACTCATCTTCCTCCTAGGAACCCTCCAACCACAAGGGATGAATGCAGATTTCTCCAACTTCCTCATTTCCCTTCCCCACACCTTTTCTCAGTCCCAACCCACGGACTCAGCACCACCTTCTTGACCTGCAATCTTCTTCCCGACCTCTCTGCCCCCACCCCCTCTCCGGCCTGTCACCCTCACCTTAACCTCCTTCCACCTATCGCATTCCCAACGCCTCTCCCCCAATTCCCTCCTCCCTACCTTTTATCTTAGCCTGCTTGGTGCACCCTCCTCATTCCTGAAGAAGGGCTTATGCCCAAAATGTCGATTCTCCTGCTCCTTGGATGCTGCCTGACCTGCTGCGCTTTTCCAGCAACACATTTTTCAGCTCTGATCTCCAGCATCTGCGGTCCTCACTTTCTCCTGGGTCAGAAATTGGCTTGCTGAAAGAAGACAGAGGGTGCTGGTTGATGGGAAATGTTCATCCAGGAGTTTAGTTAATAGTGGTGTATTGCAAAGATCTGTTTTGGGGCCACGGCTGTTTGTCATTTTGATAAATGACCTGGATGAGGGCACAGAAGATGGATGAGTAAATTAACGAATGACATTAACTCCAGTGGTGTTGTTGACAGTGCTGAAGGATATTGCAGGTTACAGAGAGAGATAGATAAGCTGCAGAGCTGGGCTAAGAGGTGGCAAATAGAGATTAATGTGGAAAAGCCTGAGGTGAATCTCTTTGGAAGGAACAACAGGAATAAATAGTATTGGGCTAATGGTAAGATTCTTGGTAGTAAAGATGAGCAGATAGATCTCGGTGGCCATATACATAGATCCTTGAAAGTTGCCACCCAGGTTGATAGGGTTGTTAAGAAGGCATATGGTGTGTTAGGTTTTATTGGTAGGGGGACTGAGTTTCAGAGCCATGAGGTCATATTGTAGCTGTTCAAAACTCTGGTGTGGCCGCTCTTGAAGTATTGCATACAGTTCTAGTCACCGTCTTATAGGAAGAATTTGGAATCTTTGGAAAGGGTACAGAAGAGATTTAATAAAATGTCATCTGATTTGGGAGGGAAAGTCTTATGATGAAAGGCTGAGAGACTTGATACTGTTTTCATTTGAGAGAAGAAGGTTTTGAGGTGACAATAGACAAATAAGGTAATCAGAGGGTTAGATAGGGTGGAGAGTGAGAGCCTTTTTCCTCAGATGGTGATGGTTAGCACGAGGAGACAGAGCTCTATTCCTACTTTTCCTATCTCTCTCTCTCTCTCTCTCTCGGTCACTTATTCTCTCTCTCACCCTGCCTTTCTCTCAATCTCTTTGTCTCTTTCAGACCTGAAAGTGTCCACACAATTTTGCATCCCTCAATATTTTGCCCCACAATTTGACTCCCATCCCAAATTTATGCCCTTCCCCAAATATTTTTCCCTCCCAACTTTTTGCTTCACCAAGTACTGTGCTGAGCCACAACCCCGGGACAGAGGTAACTGAGTCTGTGTGAACTGACTGACCTGTGATTGACTGCTTTATTGCACAGCAAGATCCCAATTCCAGAATTACAGAAGCCACATATTGCAGAGGGAGTCCTTTCAGCCCATCCTGTCTGTCCCCTCCCCCCCCCAATTAAGTGATCCTGGTCCAGTCTGGCTCCTCAGGATTTGCCCCTGAATGGCCTCACTGACTGCCCTTCCTGTGGAGACCACTCCTCTGCCCTGTCTCACCTCTGCCCACCTCCATCTCTATCTCCTACAATAGCCCCCTCCCTCTCCCCCTTCATGCTCCTGTCAAACATTCCCCTCTCTCTCCTGATGGCAGGAAGATCTGATGAAAGGCAACCTTGGCCCAGAGATTGATCAGGCCCTGGTAAAAGACAAACAGCATTCTGAGGGAGACCCGAAACCCTCGCGGCCAACAAACAGGAGCTGTTGTGTTACAATTGAGGTCACCTTCCTGAAGGAATAAAATATCCTACTCAGGCACACCATTCGGAGGAGGCTCGGTGTAAAGGGATTGCTGCAAGTCGTCTCCATCACTCTCTCATGAGAAAGTTGGACACTGGTGTCTTTACCTTACTGTTCAGGCTCAATACCTTTATTTTGAGCAAAACAATAATTGACATTTGCTCAAGCATCTCCTCAGAAACAATATAAAATATAAACTGGCATTTTTTTCACTGGAATGTAGGAGGTTGAGGGGTGACCTTTTTCAGGTTTATAAGATCATGAAGAGTTTTGATAAGGGTGAATGGCAGATATGCTTTCCTGAGGGTGGGGGAAGTTCAAAACAAGCGGTTAATTTTTTAAAGAGATTAGATTCCCGGCACTGTGGAAACAGGCCATTCGACCCAACAAGCCCATACTGACCCTCCGAGAGCAACCCACTCCCCTCTGACTAATGCACCTGACCCTGTGGGCAATTTAACATGGCCAATTCACCTGACCTGCACATCCTTGGACTGTGGGAGGAAACCCATGCAGACACAGGGAGCATGTGCAAACTTCACCCAGACAGTCACCCAAGGCTGGATTTGAACCTGGGACCCTGGTGCTGTGAGGCAGCAGTGCTAACCATGCTGCGTCACAGGAGAGAAGAGAAAGAAAGTGGTAGATGCAGGTACAGTGTTATAAACTTGAAGGCAGGTACTGTAACTTTAAGAGAGAATGAAAGCTGGCAAGTACCTGTCTAGTCGGAGATTTGGACAGCTTTGACCAGATAAGATCCTAATTTGTGTCGTAGATCTTTAAATGAAACATAAGTGAGACAATTGGCTTAACTTTGATTACTTAGGTTGTAAAATTAGAAGTGACAGAAATTACTCTTTAAATTGCTAAAGAAGTTCTGGGGTTTGAATATGATACACACATTTGCCAATAAAGTTTAGAAGGAAAGCAAAAGACCTTACCTTTAGAATTATCAAAGAAGTTAGAAATGGGTTTAACCAAGGACAAAAGTAAACATGAAATTGGAAGGGAGTTGCTCAAGCACTGAGGTTTCTCAGAGAAACAGGCAAGTGCAGTAGAGGTAGAAAAGCTTTAATTACAATTGAAGAAAATTGAGTTAGAAGGTATCAAAAACAAAGAGAAAGAGAGAAAAAAGAAATAAAGAGAGGAAAAGAAAGAGAGAGAAGGTTCTTAGCTGAGCAAAGAGAGAGAGAAGAAAGAGTGAGAGAAAAGGAAGAGAAATAGTGAAGAAAGTTGTGAAGTGACTTAAACTTCCGAAGTTGTGACTTAGTCAGGAAAGTCAAAGTAACAGGATGGAGATGAAGAGAGAAGGGAGTGATATATAAAAATATGTTCAAACACTGCCACATTTTGATGAGAAAGCTATTTGAAAAAATATCTAAGCAGATGGAGTGGTCAGAGGACTTGAGGGTAATGCTAGTTCAGACTAAACTGGTAGGGAGAGTTAGGGAGGTATTTGCAGCACTCTTACATGAGGGGTCAAAAGATTATGAAGAGGTTAAACAGGCTAATTTAACTGCTTATAAATTGGTACCAGAAGTTTATGTTCACAAACATAAAGAAGGAACCAGGTCAAACTTATGCTTAGTTTGAACGAATTAAACAGATGGGGGCGAGGCTTAAAAATAGATGAGGCCTTTGAGGCTCTAAGAGAGATTATTCTGCTGGATGAGTTTAAAAACTCTCTTCCAGAGATGGCAAGAATTCATGTGGATGAACAGGAAGTTCAAGATGTGAGAAGAGCAGCAGAGACGGCAGATGGATATACAGTGGTACATCAGGAAAAGTTTATCTTCCGGCAAAAATTTCTCTTTGTGAGGGACAGAAATTGGGAGAAGGGGAGATCCGACACTATGAAACAAAGAGTAGAGAACACTGGTTCTTGTTTGCAACAGGTTAAGAAGGAAGCCCAGGAAGTTGGAAAGGAGGTGAAGGGCTTCAGGTGTTTCCTCTGTGATAAAGTGGGACATGTAAAGTCACAGTGCTGGTCATTAAAGAAAGGCATTGTGGGAAAAGATTGGTAATAGAGGCTCAGGCAGTGGCAGTAGTGAAAGCAGTAAAGGAAACCCCAAGAAAAACCGATGAGCTGCAGGAGAGTGCACAGCCTGGGTACCGGCTGGGTATAGAGTTGGTACCTGATCTCTATAAAGAATTCACCTCTGTGGGTAAAGTTTACTCAGAAAGAATGGGTAGGGGGAAGAGCAAGTAGCTATAATTTTGAGAGATACAGGATCTAACCAGTCTCTAATAGTAGGAGATTTGTACTCTATCTGACCTGTTACCCAAGAGTGTGGTAATTTGTGGGATAGATGGAGAGAAATTTAGCATTCCCCTATGTAAGATCAGTTGGAGTGCCAGCTCAAGACTGGGGAGGTTACAGTGGGAGTGATTGACAGGGTTACTGTTCCAGGAATCCAGTTTGTGCTTGAGAATGATTCTCCTGCTCCTTGGATGCTGCCTGACCTGCTGCGCTTTTCCAGCAACACATTTTTCAGCTCTGATCTCCAGCATCTGCAGTTATCACTTTCTCCTAGTTGTGTAGGTCCCACCCAAGACCTAATGTGGGAATAAATCCTTGCTAACCATATTGGATAGGTACATCAGATTTCTGGAGGCAATTTCATTATGGAGTATCAAGGCAAAAAGGGTGGCAGAGGAGATAGCATCAATCTTTACGCAGTATGGGCTACCCAGAGAGATTCAATCAGACCAAGTGTCTAATTGTACAACCAGGCTGTTTCAGGAAGTCATGGAGTGCTCAGCCCTTTAAATCAAGTGCATATCATCCTGAATCCCATGGAGCTCTGGCAAGGTAGCATCAGATCCTGAAGACCATGTTGACAGGGTCCTGTCAGGATTACTTGAATGATTGAGATAAAGGTATCCCATTCATATCGTTTGCCATGAGAGATGTCCCAAATTAATCGACTCAGTTTACTCTCTTTGAGTTAATATTCGGACATGAAGTGAGAGGCGCTTTGAAATTAATGAAAGAGAAAGTGACAGGACCAAATTCGGAGATCTCAGACATGGATTATGTATTGGAGATGAGTGAGAGATTAAATTGAGGAGGTGAGTTAGCTCAGCAGCACTGAAAAAGGGCACAGCATAGAATGAAGCAGGTAGCAAATTAAACTCTGAAATTCGGACATTGTCCTGTGGGGATGACATGTCAGTACTGTTATCAGTGGTAGGAGATCCCTTCAAAGCCAGGTTTAATGGTCCCTATCAAATTGAGGAAAAGTTGAGTCTGGTAAACTATCTGGTAAAGCTGCTGGATAGAAAACAAAAAACGTGTCGCATGTGTCATGTGAAAATGTTGAAATCTTATTAAAATGGAGAGAAAGCACTGGTGTTAGTGATTACCCTGCAGAGTGAGATACCAAATACAGATCTTGTGGAGTCTGATGTGCCACAAAATACATTAAACAATGAGGAAGTCTTTAAAGAGTGGGATGGGTCTCAGGAGCAAAGAATACACTTGAGAGACTTGTTATCGTAGTATGAGGACATATACAAGAATAAGATGGACAGGACAAATGCATGAGATGGACATAGATAAAAGAATAGGCTTAATCCTTTCCAAGCCAGACATCTCCAGAAGGTTGCAATGTTCAACAAAGGTATCACCAAACCGAGTCAGAGTGAGTGGGGTTCACCGATCGCTTCAGATTACTTACAGTGTGGAAACAGGCCCTTTGGCGCAACAAGTCCACACCGACACGCCACCCACCCAGACCCATTCCCCTCCACCTAACAGTACAGGCAATTTAGCATGGCCAATTCATCTAACCTACACATTTTAAGACTGTGGGAGGAAACCCATGCAGACATGAGGAGAATGTGCAAACTCCATACAGTTAGTCACCTGAGGTGGGAATTGAACCCAGTCTCTGGCATTGGGAGGCAGCAGTGCTAACCACTGTGCCACCATGCCACCATGCCACCCACTAGTCCCTGACAGGACTCAATGATTTTATGTGGATGATCAGAAGGTCAACGCTGTAACAAAGTCAGACTCATACCAAGTTTGGAGGGAGAAAGTGAGAACTGCAGATCAGAGTTTAAGAGTGTGGTGCTGGAAAAGCACGGCAGGTGTTGGAAGAGCAAGAGAATCGATGTTTTGAGCCTCTGCATTTGCTCGACACGTCGATCCCCCGTTCCTCGGATGCTGCCTGACCTGCTGTGCTTTTCCAGCACCACAGTCTTCGACCATGATTGGAGGACTGGATGGAGACAGTGGCATAAGCCAGTTACATCATCAAAGGTGAACTTGATGCATGGTTATTGGCAGGTACCTTTATCAGTGAAACCAAAAGACATTTCTCTATTTGTATCCCCAAATAGGTTATATGAATTTAAAGTGATGCCCTTTGGAATGAAGAATGCACCAGCCACATTCCAAGATTCATGAACACAGTTGTGTATATAGCTAAACTGGAAAGAGTGTAAAGAAGCTTTACAAGGATTATGCCAAGATGAGTATGCCTGAGTTAGAGGGAAAGGTTGGCCAGCATTGAACTTTGTTCTTTGGAACATATGACCTGATTGAAGTATATAAAATCATGAGGGATTGAGATAGAATGAATACCTATTGTCCTTTTTTCCATCAATGGAGAATAGAAAACGGGAGGGTTTAAGGTGAGACAGGAAAACCTAAGAAGGACCAGAGGGGCAACTTCATCATGCAGAGAGTGGTGCGTATGTGGAATGGGCTGCCAGAGAAAGTGGTCGAGGCAGGTACAATAACAACATTTAAAAAACAACATTTGGATAGATACATGGATGGGAAGGGTTTAGAAGGATATAGACCAAATGCAGGCAATTGGAATTAGCTGAGTGGTCACCGTGGTCAGCATGGAACAGTTTGGGCTGAAGGGCCTGTTTCCATGCTGTATTACTGTATGACTCTGTCACCTCATTCAGAGCAAGAAACCCCCAAAGAGAGAGCAGGGCCCCTTAAAGATTGACAAGGTTATCTTTGTGTTGAACTTCAGAAGAAAAGTGAGACATTAACTTCATATTTGTTGTCAGTTTTTGCTATAGAAAAAGAAATTAAAGATAGAGAACTCAGGGAAGTAAATACTGACATTTCTAAAACCGTTCACATTACAGAAGAGGCACTGCAGGAGGTCACAGTAAATATAAAGATAGATAAATCTCTGGGACCTGATTGAGGGCATTCTAGGACTTTGTGGGAAGTTAAGGAGGAAATTGCGGGGCTCTTTGCAGAAATATTTGTATCATCTATAAATATTGACGAGGTGCCTGATGACTGGAGAGTAGCTAATGTTGTTCCTTTATTTAAGAAGGGATGTAAAGAGTCTTGACTTCAGTGGTAGGTATGTTGTTTGAATTGATTCTGAAAGAGAAGGTTTACATGCAATTGGAGAGGCAAGGAATGATTTGGGAGTGCGGGCATTGTTTTGTGTGAGGGAAATAATATCTCCCAAACTTGATTGGGTTTTTTTGAGGAAGTAACCAAGAAAATTGATGAAGGCAGACATTGTTTACGTAGAGTTTCAATTTGATTCCCTGCAGTGTGGAAACAGGCCCGTTGGCCTAACCAGTCCACATCGATCCTCCAAACAGTAACTCACCCAGACCCACTACATTCTGACTAAAGCACCTATTGCAATAGGCAATTTAGCATGGCCAATTCACCTGACCTGCACATCTTTGTACTGTGGGAGGAAACCCACAAAGACACAGGGGGGATGTGAAAGCTCCACACAGACAATTGCCCGAGGCTGGAAGTGAACCGGGTACCCTGGTGCTGTGAGGTGTAGGTTTTGGTGGAGGTGACAGAGATAGGTAGGGGTGTGGGTGTTGGTGGACCTTACAGAGATAGGTAGGGGTGTGGGTGTTGGTGGAGGTTACAGAGATAGGTAGGGGTATAGGTGTTGGTGGAGGTTGCAGAGATAGGTAGGGGTGTAGGTGTTGGTGGAGATTACAGAGATAGGTAGGGGTATAGGTGTTGGTGGAAGTTACAGAGATAGGTAGGGGTGTGGGTGTTGGTGGAGGTTACAGAGATAGGTAGGGGTGTAGGTGTTGGTGGAGGTCAAAGTGAAAGAGAGGTTTGTAGATGCTGGAGGTACAGAAATTGGCTGCCTTATTATTGGAGGAGGATATGGAGATATGTTCAAGTGTAGTGGCGAGGAGGGCACAGAGATAAGGGGAGATGCAGGGGCTGGAGCTGGTTACAATTCTTGGTTGCAATGTAGAAGCCAGAAAGGTTTATGAGATAAGGAGGTGCCATTGGGATGGAGATAGTTACAAAGTTGGGGACTGGTGTCGGTACTGCGGGAGGTCACGAAATCGGGACGGGTGTGTGTGCGAGAGTAGCTTACAGAGTTGGGGTGTAGGAGCTGGAGGATTTTACATAGATAGGTGCATTGGGGCGGAGGGGTTACAGAGATAGGGAGGAATGGTGCCTGATGTGAATTCTCAGTTCCCTCACTGAGCAGCTTCTCCCAGCCCTTGGTGTATTACCAAGAGAAAGCACAAAGGATCATGGCAATCCCATCACTGCCGATCACCCATATCCCAAATCCTACTGTCAATGTCTGGAACTGTGTTGTGCATTCTGAAATATGAGCATATTCTAACCTGAGAGAAGTGAAGGTAACTCCATCCTTGATGGTGGTGAGGCCTCTTGAACTGGACAAGACAATGTGTGATCTCGCAGACCAAGTGTGACCTCACCGTGTCCATCACAGACAGAGATCAGACATCACAATCAGTTTGTAACCTGGCTTCACCTGAGGCATGAGGCTGCACAAGGAAACATGGGGAAGGCAAGGTCACTGCACTGACTATGTCTCGGGTTGATCTGTCTGGGAGTGAATATGATCAGGAGGCTGATCAAAACAGCTTCACCTTACAAACACTCTCATCAAGGTAATCAGAGAAAATCTTCCTCAGGCACTGACTGAGGGTTTTGGTGGAATAGGGAATTAATGTTCTCAGATTTATTCAGAAGAAGTTTAGAGTTTATTCAAACTGGCAAGATATTCAGAACTGATTCTTAAACTGGGACAGAAATCTTAAACTTAAAAGTCACTCTTTTCCTCTGATCTAGGTAATCCTGATATTCCTCCCACTGAAGACCCTCATAGCGGGAAAAATGTACAGTAGAGAATGGATGTGTCATTAATTTGAGGAATGCAACAGAAAGCTCAAAGACAATCCATTGAGAGGGAGGAAAACAGGAGCAGAAATTGAGGTGGAGAGGGATTGATGGAAGTGGAACTGGATGTGAGAGATTAGAATGGGAGAACGGTATCCCATGGTGAGCATTAGAGGGGAAGGCATTGTGGATAGTACAGAGATTATGCCCATTTTCCTGAATTCCACAAATGTTCCCAAGGGTGCCAATCTCAAGAGCTTTTAGAGATGCTAACCATTTTCAGCAAGAGGCCATGGATCTGAATACTCCTCACCAGCTTTAAAAAGAATGTTTTATCCTTAAGATTTGTTGGATACTTGGATGGAATTGATTGTGAAATTGAAATTCTGCACCGTCTCCCACAACTCAGGTCGCAGTGATGGCAGGGGAGATTACAGGAAAGTTGAAATGGAGAAAGATGTCCTTCCAGTTTCAGGAAAACGTCTCTCCCTTTGTTCAGGGCGGATTTATTTCCTGGGATTGCCGAAATTGGGTATTGTTCATGATGAATGAGAATGTGTTTGTGGAATTGAGTCAGAAACTGTGTGTTTTGTTTCATGATGTTCACTTTCTGCTGGAAACAACACCTACCCCGCTGCCATTGGACTGGTTTCTGTGACATTCTGTGTGGGCCCTGACCTTCCAGTGGTGAACCTGAAGACTGGCACCTGCACTGGCCCTCCGACCACTTCATTCATTTTAGTCAAAGATTTTAGACATAAATGTCTAATCATAAAAACGGCCACTGTCACCTAAAAGGGCAAGTTCCATAGGTAATTAGGAATGAAACTCTATTGCATTTCACTGAATGTCATTTCATCAAAAAATTCTGGAAATTCCTCCTTTCTAATCCTGGGATTTACGTACATCTGTTAGTCCCATTCCTTCAGAAAAGGAGAAACACACTTTTCTCAGCTTCGTATATCCCAAAGAGATTTGCAGAAGATGAGGTTGATTAAGCCAATGAAGGGTGGTCCCTGTTACAAGGGAGGGAAATGACAGCAACATTACACACATGGAACTTCCGCAGCCAGTAATAGTATCAGAACCAGGTCACCTTTTATTTCTTTGAGTGCGGGAAGAATTGTGGGAAAGAATTATTGGTCACAAGACACGGGGGATATTTCTGGTGCCGTTCCTTCAACAGCGAGAGGAGTCAGGTTTGAATTGCTGAGCCAATGCAACAGCTTCTCTGCTGTGACCCTCCAATAGTGCAACATTTCTTCATTAATGACCATTCAACTTCTCGCATTATCTTAGAATGGAGGATCCATAAAGTATCACTGAAATTCCTGCAATGCAGTGCTCCCCCAGCTCTCTACCCCAATCCTGCCTGTGCAGCAGACACTGAGAACTACCTGAATATAGTGCAGCACTCTCTGATGACTGGCATCTGAATGATACATGACTCCTTCAACCATGAGGAGAAAGTGAGGACTGCAGATGCTGGACATCAGAGCTGAAAATGTATTGCTGGAAAAGCGCAGCCGGTCAGGCAGCATCCAAGAAACAGGAGAATCGATGTTTCAGGCATAAGCCCTTCTTCAGGAATGAGGAAAGTGTGTCCAGCAGGCTAAGATAAAGGTAGGGAAGAGGGACTTGGGGGAGGGGCATTGGAAATGCGATAGGTGGAAGGAGGTCAAGGTGAGGGTGATAGGCCGGAGTGGGGTGGGGTGGGGGCAGAGAGGTCAGGAAGAAGATTGCAGGTTAGGAAGGCAGTGCTGAGTTCGAGAGATTTGATGAGACCAGATGGGGTGGAAGGGGAAATGAGGGAACTGGAGAAATCCGAGTTCATCCCTTGTGGTTGGAGGGTTCCTAGGCGGAAGATGAGGCGCTCTTCCTCCAACCGTCGTGTTGCTATGGTCTGGCGATGGAGGAGTCCAAGGACTGCATGTCCTTGGTGGAGTGGGAGGGGGAGTTGAAGTGTTGAGCTACGGGGTGGTTGGGTTGGTTGGTCCGGGTGTCCCACAGGGAGTCACGGAGGGAGTGGTCTTTTCGGATCTTGCCGTTGCAGGGGAAGGTTCCGAAAAGACCACTCCCTCCGTGACTCCCTCGTCAGGTCCACACCCCCACCAACCCAACCTCCACTCCCGGCACCTTCCCTTGAAACCGCAAGAAATGCAAAACTTGCGCCCACACCTCCCCACTTACTTCCCTCCAAGGCCCCAAAGGATACTTCCATATCCACCACAAATTCACCTGCACCTCCACACATCATTTATTGCATCCACTGCACCCGATGTGGCCTCCTATATATTGGGGAGACAGGCCGCCTACTTGTGGAACATTTCAGAGAACACCTCTGGGAAACCCGGACCAACCAACCCAAACACCCCGTAGCTCAACACTTCAACTCCCCCTCCCACTCCACCAAGGACATGCAGGTCCTTGGACTCCTCCATCGCCAGACATTTTAAGCTCCTTCAACCATGACTCCCACAACCAGAGACCACTGTCACTCTTGACCCTCTGACAGTGTCACACACCCTCAGTACCACTCCCTGAATTTCAGCTTTGATTGTACAATGTGTGAGTAACAAAGGTGAAGGTCCTGCAGACCCAGTTCTAGATAGATACCCAGTTATCGATCATGCTGCTTATCAGATCGCACTGCATGAAAATGACTCAGGTTTTGTCAAGAGTTGCTAAAAAAAACAAGGTATTAATTTTAGGTTTTCAAGATTATCAAAGTGATATGCAAGATAGTAAACAATGAACCTGGAGTGAGTGCTCAGAAATAAATTAGAGTGGTGATGACTGAAATAACTCCACAAAAGCCAGTATCCCGTCAATAATTCATCATTTATTTACACGTGCTTGGTACATGACACTGACCCAGTTAACACAGAGCGACTCTGACTCAGAGCAGAACACCAGATGAACAACTCCAATTAGGGAACTCAAACTGTATGAGGTTCAGCTGGCTGACCTCATTCCAGTCACTGCAATGACAGTGACATGTGAGAGTGTTTTTCCATGTTGTTTGTAACAGATTTGAGCAGGGAAGCATACTGTACACCTGTCACTGAATCCAGTGATGATCAGGTAACTCTATCACAAAGACCTGAAAAATATGAATATTAGTACATGCCACAACTCAGCAATTGTCTAGAAAATTACATTTCATTTTATTTAGGGCAGGGAAACAAGACATAACCAAATTTCATGAGATTCCCAATACTCCCCAATAAATCAATCCTACGTAGGGTCCAATAAGGTCTTGTTACAGAGTAAAACATCCACTGCACAATCACTATCAGATATTCTCAGACAAGTACAGCATGGGGTTGAACAATCTAACATTCCTGAGGCAGGTGTAAACTTGCTCTAAACTTTCCAAATGGCAAGCAGTAAATGTCTATTAAGGGAAATGAAGCCTCGAAGCTGTGTCATCAAAGCAGTTACAGCACAGGGACAGCAAGATTGACAGAGCTCAAAGCGGTGATCTCACAGACAATGAGTTTAGTAATTGGTGGATTGGGTGAAAGAGGGTACAAAATACTCTTTTCCATTTTTCATTTACTTTAATTTAGTAGACAAATGTCCAGTGTTTAGTTCCTAAGACAGTCAGCAGAAGATGTTTTGGGACTAACTGGTCAGCTGTTTAACATATAACTTTAAAATAAAGTTAGACAGTTCCACTGCAATGACATGGTCAGCTTGTGGAATGTGGGATTCTGGGATGCTTGACGTCTGAAAATATCTGTAGGAGACGTCACAGGCTGCAAAAACTGGAGTTCGATTTTCTGGATCGGGAGTAATGGGGGGGGCATCCATTGGGCTGAGGACGAGGGGAAGAACACAGTTATGGACGTGGCCACACCACAGTTTATGGGCTGTGTGACAGCCAGGTAGTCCAGGAGTTGCCTGAGAGGATCTAGGTCACAAATCAGTTTCCTCCTTTGGAAACTAGTGATGGAGAGGATTCATCAGAGGAATGCAGACAGAGTCGCATCAGTGACAGCATGTCCAGCTCAGCTGGACAGGAAGATAGGAAGAAGAGGGTGGGTTCTTTAGTTCGATGAACAGGGTGGTGTTTCTACAGCCACAAACATATCTCCAGCGTGCTATGATAACCTCCCTACTGCGAGGGTCAAGGACATTACAGAACAACTGCAGGAAATTCTGCTGGATCAAAAGACAGAGGCAACGCTTCATGTTGGTGACAAAGACCTTGATAGGAAGGCAGGCATAAAACAGATTTGAGGCAGCTGGGAGTAAGATTGAAAAGCTGTAACACAGTCATCTCAGAATCACTGCCAGTCCCACATGTTGTTGAGGATAACCATTGAGCGGTTAAAATGTATCTGGAAAATGGGTTCAGGATGACAGACAGCATATTTCAGAGGCACTGGGACCAGTTCTGCAGCAGGTTGACTTCAACAAGTTGGACAGTTTACATCTTGGCACGACCGGAATGGACATCCTCACCCTCACAAACAGGTTTGTGAGTGCTGTTGGGGAGGTGGCAAACAAGATTGGAAATGGCCTGGGAATGTAAGAGGAATCTTACCTTCAGGGGAAAGCTGTATTGATATTCTTCCTCCCCGATCAGTTTCTGGGCCATCCTTTGCTGTGTCCTAAATTGCTCCCAATTGTTAGACTTACCATGGTTTCTGCCATTCTTACTGACCATTTCAAATCACTGAATGGATTGCAATCTGTAAGTTTGTTTATTATCACACTAGCTGGTAACATTGACATCAGAGCAAAATGTCTGACACTTCCATCGAGATTTTACAAAACAAGATTTACACCAGTCCAAGAAAGCAAAGA
The DNA here is from genome assembly GCF_047496795.1 of Chiloscyllium punctatum. Classification (NCBI taxonomy): domain Eukaryota; kingdom Metazoa; phylum Chordata; class Chondrichthyes; order Orectolobiformes; family Hemiscylliidae; genus Chiloscyllium; species Chiloscyllium punctatum. Next base: position 66,908,495 of record NC_092756.1, on the reverse strand, counting down.
AATAAATAGATGACATTGGAACATTTTGGATAGATGAGTGCGAATTTAAAATTGACAATTTGGAAGACAACATGCCTGTGGAGGTCACTGCAGTCAGTGAATGATCAGGAAATGGGATTTTTTGCAAAGAAAACCAGGAGGACAGAAGGAAATTGGACAAAGTAAATGTATGGAGTATATAATCTGGTGTCGGGCCAATATGGTGCTGGAATACAAGGGTCCAGAGGTAACAATGGAATGGATGACGGTTTCACCAATTATGAGCAGAGGCAGGGATTGGTTTAGGATCTAATTTGAAGATGGAAACAATCATTCTTGGTGATGATGCGGATATCTTTTTGAATTGATCTCTGGTTCCAATATGAAGCCACAAGCAAATAGGGTTCATCCAGAGTCAGTTCCCACTGAGTTCAATGAAGTCAGTGAGAGCCACAAAACATTTTCATGGAAGCAATGAAGATATTGGCTCATCTACTACATCCGACCCTGTTCCTGATCTTCGGATGTTGTCTGTCACCGAGCTCACTGATTGGGCCTTGGATTTCCCCATCATTTCAGCAACTGATTTGATATGATATCACCATCAGGCCAAGGGGAACTGAATGGAAACTGACAAAAAGTAAATTATCGCTGAAAATACATTTGAAACTAAAAGATCCAGATTTTGAATGTAAATTACTTACTCTTTAAAACACATGCTTAAAAAAATATTGTCCAGATGTGTGAATCAGAGATTTCCATGGGGAAGAATGAAGAAGAGGTTGTCTTCACATTTCCCATGCTGGCCTGCGGTGAACAATGATCCTTCCCTCCAGCTCCTTTATTTTAGGATCTGGCTCATTCGCTGTGAAGTGATGGATTGGGATGAATATTTTTTCTGGGCACGTCTGATTCTTCTTTTGCTTTTGTTGTTCAGCTTCTCCTAACTGTTGCTGATCACTAACAGCAATTTACACTGGCTTTGATCCTCCAGTCTCTTTCTGTTTGCTCCTCAGATGGAGTCGTCCCTTGCCCATCACAAAAGGAGTGTCATCATGTTGCTGCTCCTCCTTCACCTTTCAGTCCATTCCTCACGTGGACTCCTCATTCCATTATCTGCTACATCTAATGTTGGCTCTCAGTTACTTGGATTTGTTCATCAACTGAATTATTTTTATAACTGGATATTTCACGGCATGCTTTACCTGGTCTCTAAAACTATTCTGTGCCACCACGTAAATAAGTGCATTTGTGCAGCAATTTAGGTTCCGCAGCATATATGCAATTAGTTCAAAGAGTCTAAATGCAGAATTATCCAAATGATTAAAAGCTTGAAAGATGTACAATATGTACACAAACCAGAGAAGTATGAAGCTGGCAGATATGACAAAGAGTAAAATCACAGATTTCTTTCTGCTCTCTGTCTCTGGATCATTCTGTATTTCTCTCTGACCCCTCAATCCCTCACACACCTTAATGGCCTCAAAGGTATGTCTGACAGTCAGAACATTGAGAAAGAGAACAAAGGTGAATGGGAGAAATGATGTTAAAAAATGTTCAAAATATTTAAAACTTGCCCACCGATGGTCAAAGAAGTAGCTCAACCTGGTTTTACAGTACCATGGAACATTGTTGATGACCATTCCTGGTCTAATTCGAAAGTAATTGGGAATGTTCTTTCAAGAAAAGAAAATACAGATTGTTGCTAGAACTGTCACTGCAGGTTTCTCTGTACAATAATTAGTTTTCATCTGATGTAAACAAATGGCAACAAATCGATCAAATGAAAAAGCAGCAGTGAACCAGACAGATCAATCAACAGTCAGCTGGCACAGGACAGTGACAACACTACAAACAGGAGTGATGTCCAGGAAACATCTTGGATAAAAATGGTAACTAAATCTCCAAATTATGACATCAAAAACAATGAACAGTAGATCAGACACTACCATGGCCACAAGATAGCGACTACTGCATTTAGAAAGACGACACTTGCCCCAAGCCAGCAATACAATTGCCACTAGACTCACTGTAAGAGAGAGAAAGCAAAAGGAGAATCAAAGTTATGAATCAGACATTCTGTGTGCGTGAGCCTCATCTGTCAGTGATGGATTTTGGCACAAAGTTAATTGGTTTTCCACGTCACATGAAGTTGAAAGAATCTGAACCACAACAGCAAACTCTCTCTTTCTGAATTATTTGCCCTTTTAAAAGGGCACACAATTTTTTTAGGGGGTCAGCAGCAGTTAATTTCACCTGCATTGTAGGTGCTCTGACAGGCTGGTGTTTCCCATAAGACCACAATGTCCACACAAAGACACCCAGGAGCAGTTAAACAAAGAATGGGAGACACCTAACATGGACATGAGTTACAAAATTCCTGTATTCACTTTTGGGGTGTCCACAACTCAAATTGCCTCCCAAAGTGTCCAACCACATAGTATAAACTACATTACAAGACATTGAATCATTCCATAGTGTCTAGAAATGGATGTCCTCCATACTCTAAAAGAAGAAATGATAGGGCATTAAGTCCCTCTCATGTGTAAAAGACTGAAAATCCTGGCAGTCTGAACGAGGAAGGTATTCAGCAGTGAATACCACCACCATTTCCCAAGTTGGATACTCACTGTAATCATAAGAACATCAACATTTTGCAGAGAGTTCGTCCACATATCCAAGACTGTACACCACAGCCTCTACCCAGATAAAATCTGAATCCATGCAGCACTGGCCATTGCAACTTTCCAGTTTAGAAATCACACACTTTCGGGCTCAAATTAAACAAAGCTTCCTGCCCGATGTCCAGGCTCAATGCAACCCAAGCTCCTCTCCTCGGCCATCTCCTTGTGAACAGAGATCCCCTTCCCAGGTTCAAAACACACACTGGGGCGAGACCTTAACCATAGTTTATCCAACACTCACCATGGAAATCACCTGAATTGTACCACAGCTTGTTCTCAGAGACCCAAATGTTGTAACATTGCTTGGCATCAAAGACAGTTTTTGTGGATTCAGGCCAATGCGAAAGATTAGGGGAAATGATGGCCCTCTGTCTGCTTATTCAGAGACCTAGGTAATGTTCTGGGAGTTGGTTTTAAGGCTACAATGGTAGCCAATGCAATTCCAATTCAATAATAATCGGGAATTCTGCTGTCGAATGATGACGATGAAATGGGAAAAAAACCCATCTCGTTCACTCATATCGTTTCAGGAGGGTAATCTGGCATCCTTACCTGGTCTGGCCTTCATCTGATTCACAACAAACTGGTTGACTATTACCTGCCCTCTGGGCAATTAGGGAAAGGTGTTAAGTGTTGGCTTACCTAGCCACACCCAGATCCTTTTTATGAATAAAAGGAAATGGTGCTCCTCATGCACAGACAACTGCTCCTATTTTATACCATTCCCTGGGACTGAATATCCCCACACTGCATCCAGTGTCACAAATATGAAATTCTGCAAACTGATCCATTTTTGAAGTTAAAAGATCCCTTACCCAATTCAGCATAGTTTCCTGGAGGAGGGAACACCAATGTATAGATCTTTCCACAGCACAGAAAACTGAGGCAAAATAATCTGTCTCCTGCAGATGTGGGAATGGCGATTATTTTCAGATGTACTTATGGAATGTGAGCTTTAGTGATTTATTGCCCAGCTTGAACCATCTTTGCGATGGTGTTGGAGATCTGCCTTTGTGAACACCTGCATTGCATTGGATCCAGAAAAGTTGATAGTGTTTTCAGAGGAGATTTGCCGAATTGTTTTACTCAACAACAGTGACACAACAATATATTTCCAAGTCAGAATGAAATCTGGCTTGAAAAGGAACTCGCACATGATGGTGTTTCTTTGCATCTGCTGCCCTTGTTCTTCTAGGTTCAGGAGGTCATGGGCTTGCAAGTTCCTACTGAAAGAGACTTGAAGGGTTACTATTCTGCATTTATAGGAGATATTTATTGATGGTCATGTGTGCCATTGGTGAAGGGAATGACTACAGAATGTGGTGCTGAGCACACTGTTTGTCCTGCACAATGTAGAGCTGTGTGAATGGTATGCTCAGAATCATAGGATCCCTGTAGTGTGGAAATAGGCCCTTCAGCCCAACAAGAACCTCTGAGGATTAACACACCCGAACCCATTCCCCTATCCTACTACTCTACATTTACCTCTGACTAATGTATATAGCCTGCGCATCCCTGAACACTATGCGGCAATTTAGCATGGCCATTTCGCCTAACTTGCATATCTATGGGCTGTGGGAGGAAACCAGAGCACTCAGAGGAAACCCATGCAGACACAGGGAGAATGTGCAAACTCCACACAGATAGTCGCCCGAGGCTGGAATCGAACCTGGGTGTCTGGTGCTGTGAGGCAGCAGTGCTAACCACTGATGGATGCTTCTATGATGCATTCGAGTTGCTGTCAGCCAGATACATGAAAAACATTCTACTCCACCCCTGAGCTATGCTTTCTGGGTGGGGGACATGGATTGGAGAGAAGGCAGGAAGCTCATTAGCTGCAGTAAACAGACATACTCCTGTGGCTGCAGCACTTGTCTGGCTGGAGCAGGTCATTTCCTTGTTAATGGTGAGCCCAGGTTGGTTCCAGTCATGCATTCAGTGATGGTAATGTCATCATAAGCCATGGAGCATTTGTAGTGGTTTGAATCTGTCGCTTCCGGTTGTCAGTTCCAGCTGTCTGTTGCAGTGGTCGGTACATTGGGTCCTGGTCATGTTGTTTCGTGGCTAATTGGTGTTCATGGATGCGGATCATTAGCTGTCTTCCTGTTTGTCTTATGTCTTTTGTGCAGTCCTTGCATGGGATTTTGTACACTACACTGGTTTTGCTCATGCTAGGTATCGGGTCCTTCGTTCTGGTGAGTTGCTGTCAGACATAGGACAAACAGGAAGATAGCTAATGATCTGCATCCACGAACAAACTAGCCACGAAACGACATGACCAGCCACACACGCAGATGACAAGCAACATGAATTCGACTGGGACAACACTACTATTATAGGACAAGCCAAACAGAGAACAGCCAGGGAATTCCTAGAGACATGGCACTCATCCACAGATTCAATCAATAAGCACACTGACCTGGACCCAATATACCGACCACTGCAACGGACAGCTGGAACTGATAACCGGAAGCGACAGATTCAAACCACCACAAATGCCGCAGAGGAAAGATCACAGAAGCGCTTCACAGGAGGCTCCCAAGCACTGAGGATGTCACCTAGACAGGGGACGAAATGTCTGCAACACAAATTCCCAGCTCGGCGAACAGAACCACAACAATGAGCACCCGAGCTACAAATCTTCTCACAAACTTTAAATTTTATATATTGCCTTAAAACTGATTGATGCAAAACCTCTTCCTTCCAAGGAGGAGCAGCGATCTCTGGAAAATTAACTGTGGAAAGATTATGAATTACAGATTCAAAGATTGTTCATCTAAATCAAATCAGATGAGCCTAGCCATGTCCCACAAATTTTCCTAATCCTGCTGGAAGATTAATCAGTACCAAAAATATGATTTGAGTCAATATAATATGTATATCGGGTATTTAACAAAACTAACATTGTTGCTCTGCAATTTTCCTTTCTGAGAAATATTACATCTATTTATCTCCATTGGGACATTTCACTTTGTAAACTTAGCATGAAACAAATGCAACCGACTCTAAGGATTTTCCCATTTGCTATCCATTTTATAATTACTAACTCCATTGCCTGGAATCCCTCCCTAATGACATTGTAGGTCAACCTACTGCAGATGGACTGCAGCAGATGAAGAGGCAGCTCACCACCACCTTCTCAAGGGCAACTTAGTGATGGGCAATAACTGCTGACCTGCCAGCACCACCCACATCCCACAAATGAATTAAAAAGGCAGCTCCATCAGAGGAACAGAACAGAGGAATGTAATATAAACGAAGCACTGCATGGTTCATGTCGCCATGGTCCTAGTTCCCACTGCGGCCAGGTATTCCATTTCATTCAGTTCCCCACAAACAGTAAATTCTATATTTAAAGATACTCCTCCTTGCACAAGACTACTCAGGTAAGATGTTCTACTCCAGTTAGTAACCAAACTCAGTGTAATTTTACTTTGAGGGATGCTCCAAGTGACACTTTGTAGGGATGGCCCATACCTGCTTATACCAAAATGACCCATGCCCATTTACACAAAATGGATACAAGTCCCATTAGTGAAAGGATGATTGTCCCAGTAAGCCCCAACCCATGGACCAGCCAAGTTAACTCCCTAAGCAGCTGCACTGACAACAGCTAAAGTTAGTTCATAGTAAACGGTTGCTTCTCGAAAATTAATTGCAATATTAAGCAATAGGTTCTCACTAAAGGTTCTTCAAATAATCATAGAGGTAGTTTTCAATATAAAGCATAGATACACATATAACTAAAGGAAATATAAGCATGAGAAATAACATTTCAACATAGATGTGAAAGTTAAGTAGCCTCAAGAAATGTCCTCCCTTATGCCCTGAACAAAATAGATTGTTCACAGCCCATTAATCACAAAGTGCTCACAGTAGAAGTGGCTGTATAACTTTACACTTAATGACTAACTTTATAACAGAAAGCAATATTACAACTCTTATAGCAAGTATTCAAATCTAACAGTCTTTTGTATTCATACAAATATAATTAGAATAGTGGGAAATATAAGAGGAATACTAGAATTTAAGCTATCCTTAGAGATAATCCAACCTGAGACAGATCCAAAGAAATATAGCCAGTAAGTTTGGAATGTAAATGAATAGGAAGCTGAGGAAGATCCCAAGGCCCAGAAATTATAGTGTCTGGTAAACACCAAAAAATCTTGGGAATCTAGGGCGATCTATAGGGATGCCTGTTATTAATTAGGCTTCTCTTGGGATTGGGTATGCAGAGTAAGAAGGAAGGACATAGTGACATTTGATTGTTGCATTTGATTATTGTAACTCAAACTGGACGAAAAAGCTGTGTTTACCTGCAAAAATCAGCATGTGTCATTGATCGGGCTTCCGATCTGAGCCAAAGATGAAACAAATAATCATGTTTGTACATCAAGGCCAGATTCAGGGAAGATCCTTTGGCCCTCTCCCTGCATTAACCGGATTCTGCTTGAATAAAAGTTGTCTACTTGCCTGAATCCTTCCTTCCTCCTGAGTCTTCAATCCCAGTCGGGGCTAACGCTTTTACAAACTTGGACACTGAGGTTAGTTGGTTATTTATTCCCCTTTGACTCGGAGCCCACAGTCACTAAAATTCATATTGAAAGATGCTCACTGAATCACATTTTACCATTAGAATTAGATGTTCCCTTCAGGCTATTGACCCACATGTTCTACAGTGAAAGATATTCCCATTAATATTTATGATTGAGGTATTATTAGTGCTCTGAACTTACTACAACGCTGCATTTATAGGTACCCAAGAAAAGCAAGAATACCTGGTCACGAGTTCCTATTTCAGCAGTTAGCCACACTCAGTACAATTCTACAATGACACATCTTCCCAGCAACATGAGGCCACAGCAACCAGAGGGTCCAGCCTGAGGTCCGTGATTCCCATTCAGTACAATTCCATGATCAGAGGAATTCCTGGAGATCTGGAGCAACATTATACAATATTCTAGTCAAACACTGGATCATGCAGAGTGTCTGTGAGCTCCAGACAAAAGGTTGCTTTATCTCATTTGAGGAAGTACACCATAGAGTTAGCTTGGAAATGTTCACTGTGTCCATTTACATTTCACTTTAGGAACTCATACTGCCTCAGTCCATGTCCAATAAATCAAGGGTTATATGCACAGCAATGGATCAGCTTTCAGGCAGCACTTGACATCAGTGAGTAGGAGCCTCTGGAGAAGTAAAGACTGAACTTCAGAGAAGAATAAAAGAGTCCAGCAGAGCCCATTACAGAATGCTCGTGTCCCACAACACTCTGTCTTCTGTATTGTACTAACTTCTGGGTATTATGGCAATAACACATGCTCTCTGAAAATCTTATTGGCTAGCAAATGAAATTTGTTTGATATCTTGCCACTCAACATTTCAATAATTGCATTTTCCTCAACTGAACTATCTTGGACTTGAATAGACAGGTCATTATTGCATCAGAGAGTGTGATCCACTGTGTTACTCCCCTGATGTAAAACCCACTATGTCCCAGCCAGCAGTGTTGATGCAGCAGCCCTGATATTTACAATGTACTGTGGGAATGTTCAGCTCAGTGTTATCAGTCCCACCACAACATAACTTCCATCCCCCTATGGTCACAAATCATTCTGGGGATACTCAGCACCTAAATGTGACCTCCAATTAAACCACTGCACCTTGATAAAGGTGATCAACATGGAAATTTTCATCCAAGCTGAAGGAGCTGAACACACTGAACTGCCCTGTGTGGGGTCAGTTCCTTAAATGACCATCCTCAACCAGCACAGGGTCTCGTCATGAACAACTTCCCATAAACTGAATACAGTCAAGCAGTCAATGTCACCCACACCCACATCCCAATCATCCAGAGTGCAAGGTAGATCTGACACATTTCTCAGGGACAGATTGATATAACTACAGCAAGTCACGTTTTAACTGTTGGAAGCTACACATTTATACAAATCCATCTCTGCGGTGTGAACCATAATCCCTATTTGGACAGACATTCTGTGTGACAATCTTTGCAAAGATGACCATGAGGCAAAGAGCATCATGCAAAGAGCATCAGGGTCGACAGATGATTCATATGTTTTTAGCAGTGAGCTGCTGATGGACTGTGAATCCACTGGTGACCCTGATATAGTATTCAACTCACCGAGCCCCTCACTGATAAACATTACATTAACTGGGGGTCACAACAGCAGGAGTGACTTTCCCTCCATATGGCTGGATGGTCTAGAACTTGATTGGAGCCACGGAGTAGCACAACAACATCAAACATGTCAGCCACGCCAAACCAACTTGTCTTTCATCAGTGTAAAATCCTGCTGTACCACCCAATCTTCACCGTTCTGTGACTTCTGGACCAGACACAAAAGCAGAGATTTCACAAAGTTGATGGAGTACTGCACTCCATGGTGTGACACTATGGCCTCATGGTGAATTGGTCTAAAAATATATCCACAGTTTTCACTTCTAAAACATCAGTGCCATTTAAATGACAATAAATAAAAAACAGGCATACATACAGATCTAAATTGACAGCCAAAAACAAAATAATAATCCCAAATGAATGGCCGTGGGAGGAATTTCACCTGGAGCATTATTGTTTGGGGAACATCAAAAGATAACAGCAACAAAGAGCTGGGTGGGAAATATCCTGCTTGACAAAGTGGATTAATCCTTTGTGGGAGAGCTACTACCACAATACTCCAGATCTCAGCATTTGTCCTATTGAACTCTGCACCACAGTACTGTGCATCTTCTTACAAAATGGCACAACACACAACTCTTTTTGACAAATAATTCATGCAATACACATCAAAATTGGAACCCTGTGCTCCATATCCCTCCCAGCGATCTGCCTTCACAAATATCATGTCCCCACACACCCACTGATTGATGAAAGTACACAAGATGGTAGAAGCTATTCCGTGCTGTCCCTCTCTTATCACTCAATAACAACCTGCTGAACCCACCCATTGCCCTGTTGTATCTGGGCTCTCATTTGAAGCAAGCTGCCTGAGCATCAATGCAGCCTCAGTGTAAACCCATTCTGCACAGTATAGAGGAACAGACAATGCTGCATATTACTGAGGAGCCTCCTAACTGACAAACTATTCACTTTAAACTCAGTAAGTTCGATTGTCTGGCATCAGAATTTGCCTTGCTGAATGGGAATAAAATAATTATCAGTCAAAGAGTGGAAGTAAGTAAGGTTTAATGCAGAGATTTATAAAACTTAAGTGATTACAAGACTTATCAGGAACACAAGGATGATGTAATATACTTTGGCAATCAATCTTGGAATATACATTTTGTTGCTTGTAAAACAAGCTCTCCCTTTCTGTTGCTGACAATCCGTCAGAATTGGAGAATTCTCTCAGAATTGGAGCTGACACTGTTCCAGCGACTTTATCATATATTGTGTGGCGTCTCCACTGGGAAACTGGGATTGCATCTTCAATTTTTTTTAATCATTTTGACGAAACAGATTATGACAACAAGTTTATTTTAATGATGTGATATCATTGAGAGTTAATTCTGTATCTGAATTCCCCAAAGACTGGTTTAATCTGATCTGATCAGGTCTGAAATGATAATTGCAACTTGTCTCCAAGCAACAATACTTGCATTATTTCACACACTAGCAGTCCCATCTATATCTAAACATTTTTTGATATTCTTATTAGTGATGGTCTTGGTTTTTCTGAGGCTGTTCAGTCATTTAATACCTCATGATGTAGAGCTCCTTAGAGCTGCTCTCCTGCACACTGTCTCACTGCTTCCTTCTTCATTCAGTTTTACAGCTCATTTGGGAAATTCTATCTGTAAATGAGCACTCTAACACAGAATCTGAAACTGATACTGATCACAATAATAGCTGGAACTTACATTAGGTAATATTTTCACAAACAAAGACAAAACAAAATTAACAGACTGATATAGAATAGAAAAGGCCCTTCAGCCCATATTTTTTGTCCAACCACAATTATACTAAATTGACATGAATCTCACTTTGCAGCACTGAGCCTTAATGTTATGACATTTCAAACACTCATCCAAGTACATTTTAAAGGTTTTGAGACTTCCCTTCTCCTGGATAGTGCACAGCAACCCCAGTATCATCGTCAAGGGTTAATAGATTTTTCCCCATGTCCCCTCTAAACCTCCTGCCTTTCAGCTTCAAATTTCATCCACCCTGTTCTGACCCTTCGACTTAGGGGAACAATTGCTTTCTATTCACCTTCTCCATACCCCTCACAGTCTTATCTACCCCAATCTCTGCTCTATAAAGAATAGCCTGAGCCTATCCAGTCTCCATCTTCACAGTTGCTTGGAAATGGCAAAACAAATTTGAATTAGACCCATCAATTTAAATTATACCCTGAAAAATACCAAATTCCAGTCATGTTTGAATTGAGCGTATTGACAATCTTAAAAATCAATGACATAATTCGACGCTTGTGTTAGAAGTGAAACTAGTCTCCTAATGCCACTGTACAGGTGGTGGTGAAAGCTGAAACTCCTCAAGGAGAAATGGAGGATAGCAATTCACTGCACCAGCAACACAGACACACAGACACACACACAAACACACGGCTGTTTTGGAATTGGTTGCAATTGCACTAAGGTCCCTCAGTGTAGGACGTGCTCACGTTGTGATCCCTTTGAAATGTGGAAATGGTTTGTCTTTGACCAGCATTCTTGACGTCGTGCACATTAAATAAAGTGTTTCCACTGCAACTGTATCCAGGCACCTCCAAGTGAACCATTTCATGAGGAGACAGGGTGAATTTTATTGCAGTTCTACAGCTCCCAGTGTTTTCTGATGTCCTCTCGCAAATCCTAAGTGTGAAAGGATTCGAAGGTGAAGGGGGTGACATGTTAATCTCCTTCTCCTCATATCTCAGGGACAACATTGCAAGGAGTCCGGCAACACTGCTCCTTGTCTCCAAATATATTCTTTGAAGAATGAAACAAACGTACAATGGGAGAGATTCACAGACTTTGATATTTTTTCCTAAGAAAACAGTTGTTTGTGCAGTGGTGTTGGGATTCCAGCAGAGAGTGGCATTGTATCACTGTAAACACAAGAGGGACAAGGTTAAAAAAAATCACATGACACTAGGTTATAGTCCAACGGGTTTATTTGAAAACACTAATTTTCAGATTGTTGCTCCTTGATTATATGCTAGTGTGAACGAAAACCTTAGACACAGAATTTATAAGAACAAAGTGTCATGCAACTCATGCGAATGAATTGAACAGAGCTAATATGGCTCTTAAATCGCTAATCAATTAGAATGGAGGTGCAGATTTTGATTAATTAACACATAAATCCCAGAATTTCTTTCAAGTCACTGCCCTGAAATAACTTCAGGTGTTATCAATAACTTCAGGTGTTAGTGAGACTACGCATTTTAGGTGTGAGGTGTTGCTTGGAGTCTGTCTGTATCTCAACCTCGAGTCAGACTGGTTTTATTTCCAAAGTAGTTTATAAAATGCCACAGTGACCGACTGCCTACAGATTGTGTGAACAGAATAAAATGCACCTGCAAATACAAATCTGCAAATGCAAATTCACCCCACAGGTTTATATGAAAGTGTCTGTGTGAGAGACGGAGGAGAGAGTGTGTGTGTGTGAGGAGGGAAAGAGAAAGTGTACGCGTGTGTGATGGGAAGAGAGAGAGAGTGTGGGTGTGTGTGTGTGTGTGTGTCAGAGAGAGAGAGAGGCAGAGTGACTCAAAGTTAAGACCCAGGCTGACGCCTCCAGCTCAATCTAAAGGAAGTGACCTGAGGTGTCACTTCCTTTATATTGATAACAGCCCAAAGTTATCTCGGGTCAGTGACTTGAAAGAAATGCTGAGATTTGTACGTCCATTCTAACTGACTCATAATTTAACAGCAATCTTAGCTGTGTTCAGTTTGTTCACATGAATTGTGTGACACCTTGATCTTTTCCTTATAAATTCTGTGTCTAACATTTTCCTCTCTCACTAACACCTAATGAATGAGTAGCATTTTCAAATAAATCCTTTGGACTAACGTGGTGTTGTGGGATTTTTGACCTTGTCCAACCCTGTCCAACCCTGTCCAGAAGGGGGATGAGAGGGAAAGAGAAAAAAAAGAGAGAAAAGAGAAAGAGAGAAAGAAAGAGAAGAGAGAGAGAAAAAGAGAGAGAGAAAGAAAGAAAAAAAAGAGAGGGAAAAGAGAGAGAGGGAGAGAAACTGAAAGAGAGAGAGAGAAAGAGAGACAAAAGAGAGAGAAAGAAAGAGAGAGAGAAAGAAAGAGAGAGAGAGTGAGAGAGAAAGAAAGAGAAAAAGAGAGAAAGAAAGAGAGAGAGAAAGAAAGAGAGAGAGAAAGAGAAAAAAAGAGAGAAAAAAAGAGAGAGAAAGAAAGAGAGAGAGAGAAAGAAAGAGAGAAAGAAAGAGAGGATTGACTCCCAAAACAACAGAGACCCCATTGGACAGACGCACATAAACATAGTTAAAAATCACACAACACCAGGTTATAGTCCAACAGGTTTACTTGGAAGCACACTTGCTTTCGGAGCGATGCTCCTTCATCAGGTGATAGTGGACGGCTCGATCGTAACACAGAATTTATAGCAAAAATTTGCAGTGTGATGTAACTGAAATTATACATTGAAAAATTGATTGTTAAGCCTTTCATCTGTTAGAATACAGTGATAGTTTCACTTCTTTCATGTGTAATTTACAAAACCTTTCTTTTTAAAGTTGCATTCTCGGGTTAGCTGTTAACAATGGTGATAGCAAGATAATATGTTGAAGGTGTTAGCCCCCTGTGTTCTCTGTCTATGACCTGATGTTTAGATTGATTCTAATGTGTCAAGGGGTGGGGGGGGGATTAACCCTAATTCGAATACATCGACACTCAACCTATTTCCAGTGGCACGAGGAGTTGGAGTTCAGTAGGGACTTCTTTATAAAATTATTCATTGACATGATGAGGGCATCGCTGGCTCGGCCAGCATTTATTGCCCATCCCTAATGGCAGTTTAGAGTCAACCACATTGCTGTAGGTCACACTTAGGTCAGACCAGGTAATGTCAGCAGTTTCCTTCCCTAAAGGACATTAGTGAACAGATGGGCCTTTTCCTGACAATCAACAATGGTTTCACGGTTCTCATGAGACTTAATTCCAGATTTTTTTTAAAAAGTGAATTCAAATTCCATCTTTTGCTGTGGCAGGGTTCAAACCTGGATTCTCAGAACATTACTTGGGTCTCTGGATGAACACTCCAGTGATAATACCATGACCATCATCTCCCCAGCAACAGCCTGAAGATTGGTTCAGTTGCAGTTTGTTGCAGCTCTGCAAGTGCTCTGCAGCTATAGACATCTGGAACTGACCAACAAGGAAGACCTCTCTCCCCCTTCACAGTGAAACCACAAACAAAACTTCATATAGAGAGAATTCTCAAACAAGATCCCAATCCCACTCAAGACATGAAGACCAAGTATCACTCTGTAGACATTGTGTCATTGTTCGTAGACAACCCTGAAATCTGAAAGAAATAAATCACCACCTATGGTCTGGACTTTTGATTGACAGAAATTTTCCCTGCCTGTATTTCCAGCCATAACATTTTTGTTAAACATTCTGTTTATGTCTATCTTATGCAAATGAGTAAGCGAAGGGGGTCTGTGACACCAGGGTGGGGGGGTGTTGCCTGGTGGGGTGTGGGATTAAAATGGAAACAGTTGAGGTACCAGTGGTAAATCAGTAATCCATTATTGTAATTTGTTGAAGCAAATAGAATCATTTTCCTGTTAATGACAAAACCTGATATGAACTACTTTTGTCCTGAATCGCAGTCAGGCAGGCAAATCGACTGATTGGTGGTTTAATTGGGTGCCGACACCCTATTTGTGACAGCCTGTGGAATAATGGAGCTTGATAACACACTTCCTCATTGAGTCATAACAATATATATTTTAAAACTTGCAATCTATCACACTTGCCAATCTTCCACTCCCAACAATACTGTCCATGAGCCTCCGAACTTCATACCATCAGCAAATCTGGATATACAGTGGTATTCCTTTGTTAGGTCACTTGAAAACAGCAAAGAGCTGATACTGCTAGTACAGGTCCACAGGGGACATGTCTATTTACATCTTGCAACCACCCACTTTGCTCAATTCACCATATCGTATGGCAATCTTTTCATTCTTCCTCATTCTGGAGTAGTAATAGGTAGTAGGTTTAAAAAACAGGACTTCAATTGTTATAATCTTTGAATTACTCCCTGTACCACATGCTAATGATTTTAAAAATAGGACAATATGTTAAATGAATGTACAAATCAAGAGTCGGTGCATGTGGAAGAGGATATCGAAAGGGTGTTAAATGAGTACTTTTCTTTTGTCTTCATTCTGGAAAATGGAGAATGCAAGTATGGGATTCAGGAAAAGATACTGAGGGGACCTTACAGTTTGACATAGGAAATGGGGAGCTATTGGAGGCCGCATCAGTCTCAGAAACTGACACATCCCTTGGCCCAGGTAAGTTATATCTCAGGTTGCTGTGGGAGGTGAGACAGGAATTTGAAAGGGCTCTAGACACACATTTTTATTCCTCTCTGGCCACAGGGGAAGTACCAGACGACTGGAGGACAACAAATGTGGTTCCAATTTCAAGGAGGGTGACGGAGATGTATCGGGAAATAACAGACCAGTCTCACATCAGTGGTAGAGAAACTGTTGGAGAAAATTCTGAAGGAGTCAATGAATACCCACATGGAAAAGTATCAGTTAATTAGGGGTAGTCAGTATGGCTTTGTCAGAGGGAGGTCATGTCTAACAAATTTGTCCGACTTTTTTTCAAGATGGGACAGTGAATGGATGGGGGAAGTTCAGTTGATGTAATTTATGTGAATTATAGCGACGTTTTTGACAAGGTCCCACATGGGAGACTGATTGAGATGGTTAAAGAATTGACAGAAACTTGGTGAGTTGGATCATAGACTGGGTTAGGAATAGGACACAAAGGTGGCTCGATTGCCATTAGGCTAGCATGCTTCAGGGTCCCACAAGCAGCAGTACTGGGATCCTTCTTGTTTATTACATACATAAATTATACAGATGACAATGAAGAAGGGAAGGAAATGCTAAACAAATTTGCAAACAACACCAAGATTGGTAGAGTGCTTAAGAAGATGGTTGCAGGTTCCAGGAAGATTTCAGTGGGTTGGGCAGATGGGCAGACTATTGGTAGATGGTGTTCATTCCTTGTGAGTGCAAGATGATGCACTTTGGAAGAAATAACAAGATGAGGGAGTATTAAATAAATAGCAGGACACCGGGTACTCAGAGGAACAAGAAGGATCATGTGGTAATAATTCACAGATCCCAGATGTTGGCAGAGCGTGTGAATAGAATTGTCAAGAAGGCAGATGGGACACTTGCTTTCATCAGTCTTGGCAAAGAGTTGAAGAGCAAGGAGGTAATGGTTGAGTTGTACAGAGTGTTGGTTAGGCCACAGCAGGAGCTCTGTGTGTAGTTCTGGTCACCTCACCACAGGAAAGATGTGACAGCCCTACAGGGGATACAGAGGAGGGTCACCAGGATGTTGCCTGGGATGGAGCAATTGAGTACAAGGAGAGGTTAGGTACGGTTAGATTGTTTTCATTAAAGCAGAGAAGATGGAGACAGGACATGATTGAGGTGTGTAATATTCGGAGGGGTATGGAGAGGATGAGTAGGTAAAGCTGTTCCCATTGGTTGGGGGGTCAATTATAAGGGGTTACGGTTTTAGGGTAAGGGCCAGAGACTCAGAGGGGATCTCAGTACATGACAGGGACAGTGTCTAGGCCCATCACATTCCTTGGGTTGACTGCAGCGGTGATAGAGGGAACAGGTACATCCGGGGGTTTTGGTGCAGCTGTCACCGTGCCTTTGGCACTCTGTGCAAACCGAGCATAAAAAGCATTGAGCACATCAGGGAGGGTGGGGGGTGTCCTTGCCTGCTACCTTGCTCTGTTGCATTTTGTTTCGGCCTTGCCGCAGATGGTGGGAGACCATATGATTGGTTTTGGCCCCTAACTTGGTCTTGTTCTGCCTTGGTGTCCCTGATTAGATTACTTACAGTGTGGAAACAGGCCCTTTGGCCCAATAAGTCCACACTGACCCGCCAAAGCGCGGCTCACCCATTCCCCTATATTTACCCCTTTACCTAACACTACGGACAATTTAGCATGGCCAATTCACCTGACCTGCACATCTTTGGACTGTGGGAGGAAACCGGAGCACCCGGAGGAAACCCACGCAGACACGGGGAGAATGTGCAAACTCCACACAATCAGTCGCCTGAGTCGGGAATTGAACGCAGCTCTCTGGCGCCGTGAGGCAGCAGTGCTAACCACTGAGCCACCGTGCCGCCCACGGCTTTGTGGAGATCATATCTGGATTTTGGGTTTCGGCCTCGGTTGCTCGATGTGAATGCTGCCTGTCTGGTCTTCAGTAGGCTGCGGGTTTCCCGGTTCCTCCAAGATTTCCGATCGGAGAACACTCGGATTGACTTCTTTGGCACACAGTCCTCCAGGCATTTGCGAATGAAGTCCATGGCAGTAGTGACATGCTCATCGAGGCTTTCTGCTGAGTTCTTGAATATGGTCCAGTCCACTGATTCCAAACTGTCCCAGAAAGGTTCTACCATTGCCTCAGAACAGTATTGTACTAGATTCAGCCACACATTCATCTGCTTTAATCCTCTTATTCCTACCCTGACTAGCTTGTAACATTGGGTGTAATCCAGATATTACTACCTGCGAGGACCTCCTTTTAAAATTCCTTCCTAATTTTCAATATTCCCCCTACAGGGATCTCCTCCTTTTCCCTTCCTATGTTGTTAGTTTCAATGTGTACAATTAAAAGACAAAACACAGCAATGGACATGCTGGTGCAGCCAACAGTTTGGATGGAAGATGGTATAGGAGCAGATTTTACCAGAGATTGGAGAACAATAGTGAGGAAAAAGCGTCAGATTATTGCAATTCTGCACTGAAACATTACAATTTACCAGGGATCAATTGTCTTTTGCTGAAAACACATTCAATCTGGTATGAGCCTGTCACTCCCTCCATTCCGAAACACTCATTAACCTCTACCCTGTGTTCTGTCTCTGAGCCAATGGTGAATCCATTCTGCTACTGACCCTTTCGTCTCAAGGGCATCAACTTTTCTCACAATTACAATTGGACACCTTCACTCATCCACGTGAAGTAACTGGTTCCACTCGCATCTCCATTTACACTCTCTCCCATAAATCTTCATAAGATTCATACAGCAGAGCTTAAACAGTGTTCCCAACAAACATTCCCAGGGCAGAGGTAGCATAGGGTTTAATACAAAGTAAAGCTCCCATTAAACTGTCTGCATTTAAAACTCCAGGGCAGGGAGAGAATGGGGATAGATACAGAGTGAAGCTTCTTCTACACTGTCCCCATCTAACACTCCCAGGATAGGTACAAAGTGAGGCACAGTGCTGACAGTGCAGACAGTACCATAAAATTACAAAGGGATATTGATAGACTGGGTGAATAGCTAACACTGTATTAGACAGAGTTCAGGCCAAGCAAGTGTACGGCTACCAGGTTGAAGTACAAAGACGGAGCATAAAGGAGGTTTACAAGAATGATCCTGGACTTTAGGGGATATATTCTGAGGGGATATGAGGCTTGTTCTTTTTCTAGAATAGAGAAAGTTTAAGGTGTTATCTGATTGAAGTCCTCAAATATCAACAGGACAAGGCAGGATGGTTCAAGATAAATGATTCCCACTGATTGGAGATTCTAGAATGAGAGGAAACAGAGTTTGAGAATTAGCACCACAGCACTCAGGGGAGATGTGAGGAAGCACTTTGACACAAAGGGAGGGAGACGTTTAGAATTCTCTTTCACGAATTCTCTTTTCACGGATGTTGAATCTGTTGCTCAGTTTAAATATGAGGTAGATATGATTTTGTTAAGTAAAGTACTAAGGGATATGGGCTTAGGGAAGGAATGTGGAATTAGGCTAAACATCAGCCATGATCCCATTGAATGATAGGGTAGGCTAGAGGGGATGAATGGCTGACTCATGTTCATGTGTTCCAAAATAAGGATTCCCCGATACTGTCCCCATCAAACACTCTCAGGACAGGGACAGTAGGGGGTTAGATACAACACACACACACACACACACACACCTTCACAAATTCAACACCAAGGTCTTTGTTTGATTGTCTCTGCTCTGTTCTGATTCCCTATTAGATTGCTGGTTCTGAACATCCACATGGACAGTCATCCTCATCCTATGGTGCCATGCCCTGCTCCAAAACACAGCATCTGATTCCAATCCAGAGTGTGATCGAAGAGGCTCTCAGTGTCAGGTGGAGGTGAATCTTGAGGTGACCCAGATGTGTGAATGTCCTGTGCACATCTGTCATCCAAGGATTCTTTAATGGAGCTTTAATATCGGAAAATCCCAGTTTTGTTTTGTCATTCCATGTCTCTGCAGTGTGTGTGTATATGTGTGTGTGTGTGTGTGTGTGTGTGTGTGTGTGTGTGTGTGTGTGTGTGTGTTTGTGTGTGTGTGTTTGTGTGTGTGTGTGTGTGTTTGTGTGTGTGTGTGTGTGTGTCAGTCACCAAAGCCCTGCACAATTGAGTCAAATCCTCCTTCTCTCTAGTAATTAATCAGTTTTAAGCATTATTTTCCAGATCCTTGCATGGAAATCACAATAACTTAATGTGTTGGTGTCACCAAAAAGAATCATAGAGATATACAGCTCGTCCATGAGAACCTGATATCCCAACCTAATCTAGTCCCATTTGCCAGCACTTGGCTCATATCCTTCTAAACCTTTCCTATTCAAATACCCATCTCGATTCCTTTTAAATCCTACAATTGCACCAGCTCCACCATTCCTTCTGGCAGCTCATTCCATATACGCACCACCCTCTGTGTGAAAAACTTGCCCCTTAGGTCCCTTTTAAATTCCATCCCCTCTCACACTAAACCTATGCCCTCTAGTTCTAGACTTCCCCACTCCAGGGAAAAGACTTTGTCTGTTTATCCTATCCATGCCCCTCAATTTTATAAACTTCTATAAAGTCACCCGTCAGCTTCTGATGCTCCAGGCAAAACAGCTCCAGCTTATTCAGCCTCTCCCTGTTGGTCCAATCCTCCAACCCTGACAATGTCCCTGTAAATCTTGTCTGAACCCTTTCAAATTTCAAGACATCCTTCTGATAGGAAGGAGACCAGAATTGCACGCAATATTCCAATAGTAGCCTAACCAATATCCTTTACAGCCACAACATGAAATTCAAACTCCTGTACTCAATCATCTGACCAATAGAAGAAGGCATACCAAACACCTTCTTCACTGTCCTATCTACCTGCGACTCCACTTTCAAGGACCTATGAACCTGCACTCCAAGATCTCTTTGTTCAGCAACACTCCCCAGGACCTTACCATTAAATATATAAGTCCAGCTCTGATTTGACTTCCCAAAACGCAGCACCTCGTATTCATCTGAATTAAACTCCATCTGCCACTCCTCAGTCAATTGGCCCAGCTAATCAAGATCCCCTTGTACTCAAAGGTAACCTTCTTCACTGTCCACTACACCTCCAATTTTGGTGTCATCTGAAAACTTACTAACTATACCTCCTATGTTCACATCCAAAACATTTATATAAATGATGAAAGGTGGACCCAGCACTGATCCTTGTGGATGATTTGCCAACTAATAGCAGGGCATGGGACTGGGGACGTAAGGAAGCCTTGCTTCATCTGCAGACTTAGTCAGGTGTCAGTCAGTGAGTTACACATAGGAGTACAGTCAAGGGGTATGATGTGGTTCGTATTTAGATTGATTGACACTGGGTTGTGAGTTACTGACAAGAACCTAATTGCGGAGTTTGAGGTATTTATATATAGAATTACAGATACTCTGGTGGGAGATATGAGCTGGAATCTAATCAAATAGTTCAGGGTGATTTACATATGGAATAACTGACACCCAGGAGTGAGTGATGGACTGGAATCTAATGGAGAGATTTGGTGTGGTTTATATGTAGAATAACAGATAAATAAAGTTGGTTACAGATTGGAATTTTCTTGAGGGGTTGGGGTGTTTTTTAAAGAATAACAGTTACTCGAGAGTGAATTACAGATTGGAATCTAATCATGGGGATTGGGGTGCTTTATATATTGAAGAACAAATACCCAGCAGTGAGTTCCAGACTGGAATCTGATTGAGGGGAGATGAGTGTTTTTTATACAGAATAACTGATACCCCGGAGTGAGTTATAGACTGGAATGGATCAAGGTGGTCAGGCTGGTTTATACACAGAATACTAGATACCCTGATGCATCTTCTCTCGGGGCAACTAGAGACAGGTAATAAATGCTCACGCAACCAATGATGCCCACGTCCCACAATTGAGTTAAAAAATGGTCTGAAAATAGGACTCTTGTGGGCTTCATTGAGGACTTTTATTTGTTTACAAGGCAAGGAATTTGTATAACCAGGTATTTTACTGTGTTACTGATTTTTGCTCTGAACCTAGACAATGTTGTTCTGTAAATAAATGTGTTTGTGCAACAACTTAGGATCGGCAGCATGTAACCAACTGCAATGAAGTCACACAGAAAAGGCGCGTAAGTGTCAGGATTGATCCTTGGATGACATTATATAAGAAATCTACAACAAAGATTAACCACAGGAGGATATAGCTCTCAGATATGGTGAAGTGCATCGATGACTGAGGGGCAGAAAGTCCTATTCCTGACCTTAGTTCTTATGGTCTTATGGGAATCAGGGGGAAACTCTCTGTTGATTTGACATTTAGCTGGTTTACAATGAGGTGATTATAGTTTTTTGGAAGTCGAGTGTTTTCAGCTTCAGGACTTCTCTGCAGGAGTTCGTCAGGGGCGTTTCCTCTGCCCAAACTTCTTTACCTGCTTCATAATGACCTTCCCTCCATCATAAGGTCAGGAGGGTGAATGTTTGCTGATGACAGCACAATGTTCAGCAGTATTTGTGACTAATCAGATACTGAAGCAGGCCGTGTCGTAATGTAATAAGATCTGGACAATGTGCCGACTTGGGCTGACAAGTGACACGTAACATTCTTACTGCACAAATGTCAGCCAATGGGCATCATGAACAGTGGGAAATCTCACCATCACCATTCAACATTCAATGACATTACTATTGCTGAGTAATTTGCTATTAGCATCTTGGAGCTTGTTTTCCGAGACCATACAACCGTTGTGGTTACAACAGCAGATCAGGAGCTAGGAATCCTGCAGCTAATAACTCTTCTCCTGTCTCACCAAAATCTGCCCACAATCTATGAGACTCAAGTCAGGAGAGGGATAGATTACTCCACACTTCTCTGAGTGCAGCTCCACCAGTACTCAAAAAGTTTGACAAAATCAAAGAACAAGCCGCCCAGTTGATTCGTTCCCGTCCACAATCACTCACTCCTTCTGCCACCGACCCTCAGGAGCAGGTGTGTCTATCGTGATGCTCCTTTGACAGCACCTTCCACACCCATTACCATTGCCATCTGGAAGAAAAAAGGTAGAATTTTGGTAACAGTGAGCATATTTCAGTTGAGTCTAACATAATTTATTTAAATTAACAAAGACCTATGAAGAGCTGAGTTTTTAAATTTGAGTCAGTCCAATTTTACTAAGCTGAGAAAAGATTTAGTTAATGGGATCATAAATTAGAATCAGACGAGTGGCAGGTCGTCTGAAGGGAGAATGAAATGGTTCCAGGAAAATCTGTTCTCATAAAGTGAAAAGGGTCAGGCTACTCAATTCAGTGCTCCCTGGAAGTCTGGAAGTGTACAGACAGAACAGGAAAGCTAATGTCAGACAGTGGGAACTCAAAACTACAGAAATCTAAAAGGGGCCATAAAATATCTTTGCCAGATAGTATGAAGGTAAATCCCAAGCCATTTTATAGAATATAAGGAACAAGGGGGTAGCTAGGGAAAAGTTAGGTCCACTCAAGGACAAAGAAGGGAAATTGTGTGTGGAGCTGGGTAAAGTGAAATTCTTAATGATGAATTGGTATTCACAAAGGAGCAGGCATGATGAATGGTCAGTCCAGAAACGAATGATGAGAATTTGAGAATATTTGAATACTAAAAAAAGGTGATGCTGGGTGTCTTGTCACTTATTCAAGATATTCAATCAAGTTTGTGAGATAAAACCGTCTCAATATCTGATGGGATCAATCCCAGAATTTGAGTGAGGAAATTGCTGCGACCTTGTACAAAATCTTTGTGTCCTCTTTAGTGACAGGAAAGATAATAGAGAATTAGAGAATAAACAACATTGCTCTTTAAAGGAGGTCAGCAGGGCTAATCCAGGAAATTACATGGCTGTGAGCATTACATTCATGGAAGGGAAATTATTGGAGAAAGTTCTTTTGGGATAGGATTTACTCACTTTTCAAAAAAGCATCAGGACTTACTAGCGATAGGCAGCAAGGTTTTGTGTAGCCGACGTTTTATCTCACAAACTTGATTGAATATCTTGAATAAGTGACAAAATTGATTGAGGAGGGCATGGGGCTAGGAATTGTCCATATGGACATTGGCAAGATGTTTCATAAGGTCCCTCATGACAGGCTTGTACAGAAGGTGAAGACAAATGTGATCTGTGGTGGGCTGGTAAGGTGGATACAGATCTGACTTGGTCATAGTAAGCTGGAAGGGTGGTTTTATGATTGAAGATCCATCACCACTGCTGTGCTGCAGAGATAAATGCTGGGATCGATGTTGTTTGTAAAATATGTGAATGATGTGAAGGAGAATATAGATAGCCTGATAGACTCAAAAGACTCAAAGATTGGAGGCTATGGAATCTGAGGATGAAAGCCAGAGGACGTCGCAGGGTATAGATGGAGAAAATGCAGATGTAATTTAATCTGGACATTTTGGAAGGTCTAAAGCAGGAAAGACGTGTACAGTAAATGGAAGCATCTACATCTGAAAGGACCGAGGCATACAGGTTCACAGTTCACTGAAATGGGCCAGACAAGTGGATCAGGTGGTCAAGGAGACATATGGCAGGCTGGCGTACATCAACCAGGACATATGGGAAAAGAAAGGCATGCTGCTGCTGTACGCACATTTAGTTCAGCCACATTTGGAATGTTGTGTGGAGTATTGACTGCCACACCGGCAGACAGATGTGGAGGTGGTGGAGAGAATAAGGAAAAGGTTTAGCAGGATGTTGCCTGGTTTGGAGGGTATTAGCTATGAGGAGAGATTGGACAAACTTGGTTTGTTTTTCTTGAACATCAGAAGCTGAGGGACCACCTGATAGAGGTTTACAAAATCATGAGAGGCATGGACAGAATGGATAGTCAAAATCTTTTTCCCAGGGTAGAAATATCAATTACTAGGGGTAAAAGATTCAATGTAAATGGGGGAAGGTTTGAAGGAGATGTGTAAGTGCCTGGAATGTCCTGACAACTGAGGTGGTCGATTAAGATACAACAGCAACATTTAAAAGGCATCTTGATGGTTAGATCAACAGGCAAGGAATAGAGCAACATGGATCGTGTGAGGCAAAAAACTTTTTCAGTTTAGAATATATTATGGGTTAGCACAGGCTTGGTGGGCTGAAGGGCCTGCTCCTTGTTGCACCATTCTGAGAAACAGGATTCTTGCAACGGAGTGGTAACATACTGACTAAGTGATTATTGGTTATGAACAGCCATGTTAATGTCAATCTCTCCTCATCAACTTGCAGCTTCATATCCTCCCTCTCACTGTGGGGAGACACAATGCTGAGAATTTGACATGAAAGTCAAAGCCGGTAACTTGTGACTCCATCTCGCCCCTCGCTCCTGTGGACTTCTATCTTGAACACCAGAGTCTCTGGGCCCGCTGCACAGACAGAAGCTGCATGCACTCTACACCCATCAAAGCTGGCATCTGTCACATGCCAGCCTCACCATGTCATTATAGCCCACCTCTGACACGCTCACCGTACAATCTGCACTTCAATGCTGCAGCTCAGCGTGAAGTGACAACTCTCACTGCAATGCTGCTGCAAGGACAACTGTGCTCAGGAACACACACCCAGCTCATGGACTACACCTCAGGGCTACTCACTTTGAGCAGACTTGAATTCTTGCAGAATAATTGCCTTGCTTAACCCTGCCATTCGTGGTCTTTCCCCTCAGCCAGAGCTACCAGACTCTCACAACTGACACAAGCAAGCTCAATATCATTGTCCACAGTCAGTCAAGGTCCCCAGCACAGTGAGTCAAGGGGAGTCTGAGATACCAGTCTGGGAGATTGGACACAGTCAGCCAACCTCTTGTGGTTATTAGGTCAGGGAGTGTGGAGTTGAAGGTTAGGCAGTCCCCCATCCCTCTTGATACTTTCTGCCCTACCGTCTGATGATTCGTTCTAGAATGAGAGAATTACCTGTGCTGAAATTCCTGTGCTGTCATGGAAAGGCTCAGTACAAGAGAGCTGAAAGTAGTCCTCCCAAAAGACCGTGGTGATGAGCTGGGAATTTATGCTCTGTATTTACCCTTCAGCACTGTATCTATCCTTTCCTATGGGTCAATATATCACGCCTTGAATTGCTCTCTGCTGTGTTCAATGAGACTGATCTTACCTCGCTGCAGGATTTATTGAAGGCTCCAGATTCCCCCCTTTTTCCTCTCTGGCTGACCAACCATCTTCAATGTGGTGAGGTGTTGGGAATTCTGCTGAGGCAGGAACTTCCTGAGTAGCTGCAAGAGACAGAAAGATAAATAGAGTGAGGAATTAGACTGAGGAAGTGAGGATTACACATGTAGAATGGCATAGAGTCTCACAAATTTCTATAAAATCCCAGCCTCCATCCTTGGCCTGTGCTGCCTCATCTCTCTGGAGTGGAGAATTCGGTTGGCTCAGGATCTTACAGGAGCTGCATAAGGTGTAGCCAGAGGCAGCAATTAGACCCACACAGTGAGAGATCCCACATGGAGAGATACTGAGTGATATCACCAGAGTTCGGGAGGGTATCAGGATCAGACAATGATCAGAAAGAAGGGGCTTTGATTCATGGTGCACTGGTATTAGCACTCAGGGACGATCAAGCTATCAATGGGACAAGTGATGGCATAGTTTATTCCCAATTGATGATTAATCCAGAAACTAATGCTGATGTCAGAAATACCTATCTGACTACACTATATCCTATAGGGAAGGAAATCTGCTCTGCTCATCTGGTCTGGCCTACATATGACTTCAGACCCAGAGCAACGTGGTTGACTGACCTTACCTCCCTGCCCTTGGTCTCTCTAGCTGACCAACCATCTTCAATGAGGTGATGGATGACACAAGAGTTGGGAATTCTACTGAGTCAGGAACTTCGTGAGTACCTACAGGAAACAGGAAAGGAGCTCTCCAAATCCAAAAAGAAAAGGTGAAGTACCAGAACAGCATGGGGATGTGGCTGAAGACAAGCAGAAAGGAACCGACAGGAACAGAGTTTAACTGAAACTGTACGTTGGTGACAGGAAATTATCATGTTCTTTTTGAATGGACAAAGTATCTGGAACAAGGTGGATGGACTTGTGGCACAGACATAAATGAGACTTAGACACCAGAGAGACGTGGTTACAGGGTGAGCATAAGTTACAACATTAATATTCAAATGCGCACAAACTTACAGCGACACAGGAAGTTTGGAAAAGCAGGATGAGTGACCCTGAATGGAATGGATAACAAACGTATTACAGAGAAAGCATTTGGCCTCAGATTATGGAGTAGAATCAATATTTCCTTGCTTGTCACTGCCTTAAACAGGAATGAATTAGAATTTGTAACAAAGGCACTGTGATAATTCTGGGAGACAACAATCTTCATATAATCTGGGACAATTTCAGTTTGCAAGGGTGATATTTGAAGAGGAGTTCAGGGAATGTTTTTGTGGGTGTTTCTTTGAGTACCACATTGTGTAACTGGCTGGGAATGTAACTATCTCAGATCGACTGTCGCGTGATGAAGTTGAGTGAATCAGTAATGTCACACTAAGAGATCCTCAGGGAATTTGTGATAAAGTAGAACTCAAAGGGACTATGATGTTTTGAAATGACCATACAAAGGATAAACAACAATCAGAACCAGAAACAGAGCTGAAAGTATGAGTTGAAGAGAAGAGATGTTCGAGATTAATGGGGACACAGTACAAAATGTATAAACTGTGGAAAACAGTTGAAGGAGCAGTGTAAAATATTCAACAAAAGGACATTTGATTGTAACAGAATAAAATCTTAGCAAGACATTCCCACCTGTCCCTCACTCAGGACATAAAGGATCAGATTTGATTAAGAGACGCTTAAAAGACCACCAAAAAATCCTAACAATACCGAAGAAAGCTAGTGATTTAGAAAACAGCAAAGCTCCACCAAAATATGGAAGTATGCCCAAAATAGGAACAGGGAGAGTTGAAGGTGCTGGAGGTGATGAGACTGTTACAGTGAGTAGCAAGGGCCTGTACAATGTTACAAAGCCAATACAATTGCTGCAGCTAATTACCCAGAGGGCAGCTCAGAGTCAGCTGGTGGTTCTGGAGTCCCATGTAGGCCAAAGCAGATAAGAATGTCAGATGTCCTTCCCTAAAAGTACACAAGTGAACCAGATGAGTCTTTCCTGATGACCAACAATGGAACACTCCTTGCCTGCTCTTTGCAGCCTGCAACATATTATCGACGAGGATGAGCACGTCGCCAACACCTTCCTTGCACCTCCTCTTCTCTCCTTTAAACAACCACTAAACCTTAAACAGATCATGATTTGTAGCAAACTGCCAAGCCTTCAGGAGAACAACATCGGACAACATTGTCACAGCAGCCATTGCAAGATGTGTCAGAGTATCGACACAGGTAACACCATTATATGTGGGGACACCTACTGCCATGTATGTGGTGAGTATTCATGTGACTCAGCCAACGTTGGCTATCTCATACACTGCAGGGAAGGTGCCCCAAGGCATGGTCCATTGGCGAGACCGAGCAGACGCTACGACAACAGATGAATGGACACCGCACAAGATCACCAGGCAGGAGTGTTCTTTCCCAGTCAGGGAATACTTCAGCGGTCTGGGACATACGGCTTCGGACCTTCGGGTGACCATTCTCCAAGGCAGACATCGGGACAGGCAACAACGCAGCATGGCTGAGCACAGGCTGATAGTAAAGTTCAGTGTCTATAGGGATCACCTCAACTGGGACCTTGGGTTCATGTCACACTGCTGGTGACCCCACTGCACTACACACTCTCCAATACACACAGACACTCGCACACTCACATACACACATTCACACACACACTCACTGACACACACACTCTCCAAACACACACATGTACACATTCACGCACTCACACACACACTCTACAATACACACACACACTCGCACACTCACACACTCACAGATGCACACTTGTACACTCACATACTGACACACACTCCTACATACTCACACACCCATGCAGACCCTCCCTCATTTACAAGCTCTCTCTAATTTGCACACGTACATCCCCCACTCACACCAACATACACACCTATCATACACACACTTAACCTAGCTTACATACACACTCTATCTTGTGCATTCACATGCACACACTCACATGCACATTCAATCTGTTGTCCCTATATGCACACACATATAAGCTAATGGGTGTATTCATTTTTGCAGAATTCCATTTTATTTTGCTGCATGAATCCATGTAAAACTCTGTTGAACTATCCAGAGGGTTAGTCAGTCTGACATCACATTGGGACACAGACAGACTCCTCACCAATTCTTTAAAAAGCTGAGTGATCTTGAGAATGTGATGTAAAAGAAGTTTTGGGATTTCCACATCAAAGAACAGAAAAAAGCGTATTCCATTTTAAAAGGTGAAAGTTTTAATCTAAGATTGTTTACTGTATCACATCTCCATGACACTGGACTCCTTTGGCTATATGTTCCGTGAATATGATCTTAACCTCCACAACCACCTGATCAAGGAGAAGCACTCCGAAAGCTAATACTTCCAATTAAACCTGTTGGACTATAACCTGGTGTTGTGTGATTTTTAACTTTGTCCATCCCAGTCCAACACCAACACCTCCAAGTCAAAATGCCATAGCTTGCATTTATCTAATTAAACTCCATGTGGTATTCCTCAGCCCAGCTGATCAACAGCCCATTGTACACTTTGATAACCTTCTTCACTGTCCACTATACCACCAATTTTACTGTCACCCACAAACTGCTATACTGCCATCCAGAACATTTAAATAAACTGCAAACAGCAGTGGACCAAGCATCGATCCTTGTGGCACACCATTGGTCAGAACACTCCAATCAGGTCAACAAACCTCTAACACCACCATCTCTCTCCTATCATCAAGCAAATTTTGTTTCTATTTGTCTAGCTGTCATAGAGTCATAGAGATGTATAGCATGGAAACAGACCATTCGGTCCAACCCATCCATGCCAACCAGATATCCCAACCCAATCTAGTCCCACCTGCCAGCACCTGGCCCATATCCTTCCAAACCCTTCCTATTCATATACCCATCCAAATGCCTCTTAAATGTTGCAATTGTACCAGCCTCCACCACTTCCTCTGGCAGCTTATTCCATACCCGTATCACCCTCTGTGTGAACAAGTTGCCCCTTAGGTCTCTTTTATATCTTTCCCCTCTCACCCTAAACCTATGCATGATATTTCCTTATAAATTAGTCAAACAGGCAGAACCTGCTATGTCCTCCCTAGCTTCCCAGAGAATCCTCAGATAAATCCCATCTGGCCCAGTGAACTTGTTTACTTTCACTCCTTCTAGAGTCAATAACACCTGTTCGTAACTAACCTCGATCCTTTCTAGTCTAATATCTCATACCTCATTCTTCTCCTCTGCCATATTCTCCTCTTCCTGAGTTAAACTGATGAGAAATGTTTATTTAGCAACTCTCCAATCTCCACAGGGTCCATACTCAACTTCCCACTTCTGACTTTGACTGGCCCTATTCCTACCCGAGTCATCCTCTTGTTCCTCACATACCTGTAGAAAGCTTTAGGGTTCTCCTTTATTCTATTTGCTAAAGACTGCTCGTGTCCTCTCTTTGTTCTTCTCAACTCTCTCGTTAAATCCTTCTGAGCTGATCTGTAACTCTCCATCGCCTCAGCTGAACCATCTTGCCTCATAAACACATAAGCCTCCTTCTTCGGCTTAACAAGAAATGCAATTTCTATAGTAAACCACGGATCCCTAACTTTATCGTTTCTTCCCTGCCTGACAGGGACATACATGTATCCATTCCTTTCCATCGCTAAACTAGACATAACAGAATGATGGTCACTCTCTTCAAAGTGCACAAATTTGCATAACACAGACCGCAAAGTAGATGATATGATGGGATGCAGCAAACTCTCTTACACTCATGTTGAAATGTCATACTATCCAGTCAGAAACCTGCCCTCTCTCAGGGACAAATCCTTCCTGGATATGGAAGTGTGGGCTGGGCAGGGAACAGGGATTTTAATGTGTCACTGAGTTAGTTTGTCAAGATTTGGTGCACATGACCATTTCTCCACATTACAATCAATCTGCAAATTACTTACCCACTCAGTGAATCTGTGCATGTTGGTTTACAACCTCTTTGATTATTCCCATACCTTTCTCTCTCAACCAACATCAGTTTTGTCAGTCAACCCGGAGACATTACATCGGAACATGGAAGATAGGAGCAGCATGAGGCCATTCATCTCCTCCGCCCCAACATATCCTTGATTCATTTAGAACCAAGAAAGAAACCACGCAAATATAAACTGTTCTACTTACCCTTCCCAAAAGTCCTTTGCTCGCTCCTCCCTCGCTGGCCTGAAGGTAAGAAGTTTAAATATACTTAGTGGCTTTCCCGACAATGACCTCGCACCAACGTCACCTCCTCCCGCCTCTCGCTGCTCCAAAACGATTAATGATAACTAAGTTCCCACTGCCCTAAATCTGTAAAATAAGAAATCTGTCGGATTCGTCATGATCAGATCCCAGTACTCACCAATCCACAGCCTTTCTCATCTTTTTGGAGCTGCACAGAAGATTCTCACGGTGTTCCTGCAGCTTACCAATAACAATGACCTTCCCCACATCTGGGCTCCTGTTCCATGCTGAGTGCCCTGTAAAGTCCTGGCTTGAATCTGCACCGCAGTAGATTTACTGATTTACCGGATATTGAGCCTCCACCTTCTGCCTGCTGCTGTAAACTAAGTGCCCTGTCAAGACTGTAGAATCTGTTAAAATGGCAACATAGAAGTGGCCGTTCAGTCCATCATGACTGTATATCTCTGTGTATAAATCATTCAGTTTGTTTTTTGCCTGTTCTCTTCAACGCAAATATTTTTCTTCTTCAGAAATATTCATCCATTTCCTATTTGTCTCCCTCCACTGCCCTTTCGCACAGCACATTCCAGATCACAACATTTTATTGAGTGAAAACATTTCTCCTCATCTCCCCACCCTCTGCAACATTGGGCAATTCTCCTCAATCCATGTCCTCTTGGAGAGAAAACTGTTTCCACTCTTGGATGCAAACAAAACTTCTCCTGATTTTGATTAAATGCATCAACTCACTTTCCAATGAACTTGCTCTGTTCACTGTAAATGAAATCTCTCATCCTGGAACACTCTTCCCATCTCAAAACAAGATTTCCAGCAATGTAAGATCATAAAATCCATCTCTTATCTCCCTGAAAGCTTGGCTTGACTATTTTCCCAAACTCACTTGATTATCTTTAATCAGCAGGTGTCCACATCAAACTGTTGATCAAGATTGCAGAAACTGTGCCCTCTTGTGGTGCTGTGGTAGTGGGTTCCTACCCCTAAACCAAGAGGCCTGGGTTCAAGTACCACCTGCTCGAGAGGTTTGTTGTACCATCTCTGAATAGGTTGATGAAAAAGTAAGTTAACTCAAAATTGTTTCAAGAAGCCATGAGTGTTACCGTCAAACACTTGGTAAAAAAAATCTTAGTGCAGAAAATCTCCAGACAGTTAAATACAATTTATTTCATCAGACACGGAATAAATATAAATTAGCTTTTTGAAAGCAGCACTGAGGGAACACTACACAATCAGAGGGTCAGTACTGAGGGAGCACTGCACATTCAGAGGGTCAGTACGGATGGAGTGCTGCACTATTGGAGGGTCAGTCCAGAGGGAGTGTTGCACTGTTGGAGGGTCAGTACTGAGACACTGCTGCACTGTTGGAGGTTTCTGAATTTCCCCGTGATAAAATCCCTGGTGTATAACTCAGAATCTCTCTACCCACCTGGGAGAGCACATTCCATTACATTTTCATCACACAGCTAAACTTTCCCAAACTGATGTTTTGAATCCACCTGAGCTATTTGCATTGAAGGTCAGGAAGGATGTGTTTCCACACAACTCTGTGAAAGCAGGTTGTAACATGTCAGGCAGCCTCCCTGCAGTGCCAGGTCTGATCCAAATCACTGAGCCAATGGCAGAGGAGTTGCTATGAGCAATCCATCACTTCACACCACTGACAGTTCCAGGGAAAGCAGTTGTGGGACTTCGAATGATGCAACATTGAAGGATACAGCTTCGAAAGATACAACACAATAGCTACTTGAGCAGTCCAGAGCAAAAACTGTTCAGTTTTCGGACAAATAAACAAACCATTGAGGAAATTGAGAAATGGAATCCCTGTTGACAGGAACTATGCTCTTGGAAGCGACTGGCTCCTTAATCTGGGTCAGCTGTACATGGTGAATACAATGAGGCAGACAAAAGGAATGTTGGGGATTTTAGTTCAAAGACAATGTGTAAAGAATCAGCATTAAACAAGATGAGCCATACTGCTGTGAGAGGGAAATGATTCCACTTTTAAAGGGGATGTTGTCAGTCACTGGATGTGGTTTAGTGGAAATTACAATTAGCTATAGAAGATTTTAGAGGGAGATTTACCCTGTATCTAACTCTGTACTGTCACTGTAGTGTAAGTGTTTTATTGGGACAGCACAGAGGGAGATCTACTCAGTATCTAAACCTGTGCTGTGTCTGTACTGGGAGTGTTTTATTGAGACAGTGTACTCTTTACTCTTGATCTAACCCCATGGTGTTCCTGTCCTTCGGAGTGTCTGACCAGGGACCAGAGGGAGCTTTACTCTGTATCTAACACAGTGCTATCCCTGTCCTGGGAGTGTTTGATGGTGACAGTGTACAGGCAGCTTTACTCTGTGTCTAACACCGTGCGGTCCCTGTCCTGGGAGTGTTTGACAGGGACAGTGCAGAGAGAGCTGTACTTTGTATCTAACCCCGTGCTGTCCATTTCTGGTGTTGATTATTGCTTGGAAAAGTGCTTTTCTCTCTATCAGTAGTTAACCAGAAACCATATCCCTGTTGGTTCGGTCTCAATGGCCCGAGATAAAAGATAAAATACCTTTCCAGAATTTGGTGTTAATTTTTGACTTCCCTATTGGGGCTTTTTTTTTCTCCAAAATATTATATCTGTGCTGAACATTTGCTACTACACCTTCTGTTCCCGTCTTGTCAATGACTACATATGAGCTGTTCCTGAGGCCTCCATACTGGGCTAGCCTGCTGCAGTTAGGCTGCTGACTGGCTCTCGACTGCAGTGTTCAGCTGCTGTCTCTGAAGATCTGGGCCCAGATGAAGTATCACAGCCTGGGCCCTCTCCTTCATTTTTAGGCTTCAAATTCTGCCTCTCCTGGTTCAGGGTCAGGTCACATTCCAAGGCCTCCAGACTGCACAACTCCAGTTAAAGCCACAAAGCCTGGAGGGTTGTAATTGTTTGTCTTTGGTCAGTGGAATGCCACTCCCAGTTTAGGCCGCAAAGCCTGTTCTGGAGTTGCGATTCCAACAGCGATGCATGGGCCTCTGTTTCTTGGGTAGGCCCCTTGGTTCCAAATTTGACAGTGAAGCCTCAGGCAGTGGTTCTGCTTTTTAGTCACAAAGTCTGGCTGTTTCATTCCAGCTCACTCCAGGTTCATGAGCCTCTCTTGTTCAAGGTTACCCTCCCCCCCCAAAAAAGGCCCTGGCCATAATTTGAGATTCAGCCTCACATCGTGGGAATCAAAGGTCACAGCCTAGGCCATAGGTCCTACTCTTTGCAGCTATAGTTAGGTCATACATCCTGCAGTTTAGTACCAGGGGTTGGGTGTGGATGACTGCCCTCACATTCCAGGAACCTGCTCCTACAGCCAGGATGTCAGTTCCACACCCCACCCCCAAATCTTCAGGACAGCAACTGAACCCCACCCCTTCCTTTCCAGTTCCCCCTATTTGCAGTATCCTCAAGGGCTTTTGAGAAAATCCCACACAAGAGACTATTAGCTGTGGTGGAAACCCACAGAATTGAGGACAAATTACTGACGTAGATAGGAAATTAGTTGAGTGGCAGGAAATAGAATTGGATTTTTGGAAAAATCCTCTAATTGGCTCATGGTCTCTCACAGGGATTTGTGTTGGGGCATTAACAACTTGGATAGTGGCATAAAAAGTTCAAATTTCCAACTTTGGTGACAATACAAAATCGAGCAGAATTGTAGACAGTGTTGTCTACAGCATAAAATTACAGCAGGGTATTGCTAGATTAGGTGAATGAGAGATGATATCTTTAGGCCTTTATTCTATAGAATTTAGCAGGTTGAGAGGTGATCTAATCGAGATCATCAGGATATTAACAGGGTAAATAAAGATAAAATTCTGGTTGCCCTTCTTTCAGAAAGATGTTGTCAAACTTAAAAGGATTAAAAACAAATTATAAGGATGGTGCCGGGTTTTTGGAGAGTTTGAGCTGCAGGAAGATGCTGAATTGGTCAGGTATTTTCCCTGAAGCCTCAGAGACTGAGAGGTGACCTTACAGAGGTTTATAAAATCATGACAGGCATGGATGAGGTGAATTGACAAGGTCTTTTCCCAGGGTGGAAGATTCGAAAACTGGAGGGCGCAGGTTTAAGGTGAGAGACTAAACATTTAAAAAGGGACCGAGGGGATAAAATTTTCATGCAGAGAGCGGTGTGTGTCTGGAACGAGCTGTCAAGGAAGTGGTGGAGGCTGGCACAATTATGATATTATCAAAGCATTTGAAAGGATAAATGATTAGGAAGCGTTCAGAGGGATAGGGCCTATCTGGTTTATCTGGTTGGTGTGGACAAGTTGGACCAACCTGTGCTGTCCAACTGTATGGCTCAATAGAAAGATACAACATAGAAAATTAAAACAAAGAAATTTACCACTTAGTAATGTGTGAGTTGCAAAGCTGCTACATGGAAAGATACGACATACAAAGACACAATGTGAAAAGATGCAATGTCAGAAGGTGCAACTGAAGAAGTTACCATGGAACAGCAGAGACCCTTTGCCCTTCAATGTTGTGCCAGCCTTTTATCCTACTCTAAGATCAAACTAACCTCCATACCCTTCACTGTATTAACTACCATGTGTTATCCAAGTGTTGCTTCAATGTCCCTAATGTATCTGACTCGGCTACCACTGTTGACAGTGCATTCCATGCACCCACCACTCTCTGAGACACATGGAATAGATGGAGAACTAGCCAACTGGTTACAAAACTGGCTTGAAGGAAGAAGACAGACGGTGATGGTGAGGGATTGCTTTTCAGATTGGAGGCCTGTGATCAGTGGTGTGCCGCAATGATCGGTGCTGGGTCCACTACTTTTTGTCATTTATATAAATGATTTGGATGTGAAGATAGGAGGTATAGTTGGTACGTTTTCAGGTGGCACGGAAATTGGAGGTGTAGTAGACAGCAAAGAAGGTTATCTCAGATCAGATGGGCCAATGGGCTGAGAAGTGGCAGATGGAGTTTAATTTAGATAAATGTGAGAGGCTGTATTTTAGAAAGGCAAATCAGGGCAGGATATATACACTTAATGATAAATGCTTGAGGAGCGTTGCTGAACAAAAAGACCTTAGAGTGCCGGTCCATAGTTCCTTGAAAGTGGAGTTGCAGATAGATAGGCTAGTGAAGGAGGTGTTTGGTATGTTTTCCTTTATTGGTCAGAGTTGGGAGGTCATGTTGCGGCAGTACAGGATGTTTGTTAGGCCACATTTGGAATATTGTGTGAAATTCTGGTCTACATCCTATAGGAAGGATGTTGTGAAATGTGAAAGGTTTCAGAAAAGATCATTGGTTCAACTTCCTCTATTTTGGTGTTTTTGCTGATTTTTAGGAATCAAAAACACCAAAATAGAGGAAGACGAAGCAATGATCTCATTCAACGTAACAGCACTGTTCACCTCCACCACCATTGACCTGGCAAAGGAAACACTTATCACACTTTTAGAAGAGACCATCACACACACCCCAACCACCATCAATCACATTACCAACGAAAACATCATGAAGCTAGTGGACCTGTGCCTCACCACCCACTTCACCTTCAACAACATAGTCTACAAACAAACCAACAGTACACCCATGGGATCTCCGCTATCTGGATTCATAGCAGAAGCAGTAATGCAAAGACTAGAACAAACAGCCCTACCAACTATCAAACCAAAAATCTGGGTCCGCTATGTAATGACACCTTTGTCATCACAAAACGAAACAAGATAGAAGAGACATTTAACATCATCAACAACACCCTCACAGGCATAAAGTTCACCGAGGAGGAAGAAACCGAAAACAAACTCGCATTCCTGGACGTCACAGTCGAAAGAAAGGACAACGGAGAACTACAAACCTGCTTATACTGAAAACCGACAAACACTGACCAAATACTTAACTACAACAGCAACCATCTCAACACACACAAACGAAGCTGTATCAGAACACTATTCCAATGAGTCACCACACACTGCAACACAGACAAACTTCGGAAAACAGAGGAGAACCACCTCTACAATGTATTCAAGAAGAACGGATACTCAAATAATACAGTGCTCAAATAATACAGAACAAACCACGAGAAGCAGACCAAACACAGCCAGAAACCCTAACCACCTTACCATACATCAAAGAAGTTTCAGAAATGACAGCCAGGCTACTAAGATCCCTCAGAATCCTAGTAGCACACAAACCCACCAACACTCTCAAACAAAAACTAACAAAGTTAAAAGACCCAGTACAACCCATGAACAAAACCAAGGTCATCTACAAAATTCCATGCCAGGACTGCCACAAACACTACGTAGGACAAACAGGAAGAAAGTTAGCCACCAGCCAGCCACAAAAAGACACGACCCTCTTTCCCTCATAGCCTTACACACGGATGAAAAAAACCACCATTTCGACTGGGACAACACATCTATCTTGGGACATGCCAGAGAATTCCTCGAGGCCTGGCACTCCAACCACAATGCCATAAACAAACACATAGATCTCGATACCATCTATCAACCCCTCAGAAAAGAACAGGAAATGACATCACCACAAACCCCAGGTACCCCATTGAGGATAAACATATAAATAGAAAGCAGGAAACAACAGCTTCACTTCACTTGGAGGTCACCACCAAGGTCACTACCTAGCCAGGTAATGAAATGTCTGGATATCAAACCTGCAGCTCAGCGAGCAAAGCTACACCCTCAACCTCAACCTGAGCAACAAACCTTGCAAAAAGGGACATGGATGTTTTGGGCAATAAAAGCAAGGTATTGCAGAGACCGGATACCTGAAAGCAAAACAGTGTGCTGGAGAAACTCAGCAGCACCCTTACAACATCTGTTAGGGAGAATCAGAGTTAAAATTCAGAGTCTCATGTGACTCTGATATTTCAGGTCTCCATTGCACACAACCTCCAAGATGTCTGCACTACTCCAATTCTGGGCTTTTGAGCATCCC
The DNA here is from genome assembly GCF_047496795.1 of Chiloscyllium punctatum. NCBI lineage: Eukaryota > Metazoa > Chordata > Chondrichthyes > Orectolobiformes > Hemiscylliidae > Chiloscyllium > Chiloscyllium punctatum. The sequence goes on along the minus strand of NC_092756.1, from coordinate 66,870,964 downwards.
CACATTGAATCCCTTCAGCATTTGCTGTGATGCTTTCACCTCCAGGGCCCAGAACTCTCTGTGTGTAACTTTTCTACTCGACCTCTCTGTCCTCACTCAGTGCTTTTAAAATCCTACCTACATGACATAGTTTTTAATCATCTGCCCTCATATCTCATTGATTTGGGACCACATTCTGGTTGACAACTAATGGTACCGTTAGAGAGTGTGTCAGTAATAAGGTCTAGGTATGATATGGAGATGCCTGAGTTGGACTCGGGTGGGCAATGTCAAAATCTGGTGTTGCTTGATTTTTGACCAGAGTCTGGGTAGTCAGTCATCTGTGCCATTGAGATAACTGATATGACTCTACACCTGTCTGAGAGTGAGGAATGGTTTGAAGTTTACTTATGATAAGTGTGACAGAATGAGGAAGAATGAAAAGATTGCCAAATGATAGGGTGAATTGAGCAAAGTGGGTAGGATGCAAGATGTAAATAGACATGTCCCCTGTGGACCTGTACTGGCAGTACCAGCTCTTTGCTGTTTGCAAGTGACCTAACAAAGGAATAGCACTCTCTATCCAGGTTTGCTGATGGTATGAAGTTCGGAGGCTCATGGACAGTATTGTTGGGAGTGGAAAGTTGGCAAATGTGATAGATTTGCAAGTTTTAAAATGAGTCATAACAATATATAATGAGGAAGTGTGTTATCAAACTCCATTATTCCACAGGCTGTCACAGATAGGGTGTCGGCACTCAATTAAACCACCAATCAGTCGATTTGCCTGCCTGACTGCGATTCAGGACAAAAGTAATTCATATCAGGTCTTGTCATTAACTGGAAAATGATTCTATTTACTGTAAACCAATACCTTTAACAAATTACAATAATGACTTACCACTGGTACCTCAACTGTTTCCATTTTAATCCCACACCCCTCCAGGCAACAACCCCCACCCCGGTGTCACAGACCCCCTTCGCTTACTCATTTGCATGAGATAGACATAAACAGAATGTTTAATGCAAATATCATGGCTTGAAATACAGGTGGGGATCATTTCTGTAAATCAAAAGTCCAGACCATAGGTGGTGAGTTATTTCTTTCAGATTTCAGGGTTTTCCAAGAACAATAACACAATGTCTACAGAGTGATACTTGGTCTTCATGTCTTCAGTGGGATTGGGATCTTGTTTGAGAATTCTCTCTGTATGAAGTTTTGTTTGTGGTTTCACTGTGAAGGGGGAGAGAGGTCTTCCTTGTTGGTCAGTTCCAGATGTCTATAGCTGCAGAGCACTTGCAGAGCTGCAACAAACTGCAACTGAACCAATCTTCAGGCTGTTGCTGGGGAGATGATGGTCATGGTATTATCACTGGAGTGTTCATCCAGAGACCCAAGTAATGTTCTGAGAATCCAGGTTTGAACCCTGCCACAGCAAAAGATGGAATTTGAATTCACTTGTTAAAAAAAAATCTGGAATTAAGTCTCATGAGAACCGTGTTGATTGTCAGGAAAAGACCCATCTGTTCACTAATGTCCTTTAGGGAAGGAAACTGCTGACATTACCTGGCCTGACCTAAATGTGACCCACAGCAATGTGGTTGACTCTTAACTGCAATTAGGGACAGGCAATAAATGCTGGCCTAGCCAGCGACGCCCTCATCATGTCAATGAATAATTTTCGAAAGAAAACCCTACTGAACTCCAACTCCTAGTGCCACTGTGTTCCAATGTATCCATTTCACTGTTTGTTCTAAGGTTTTCGCAAAGATTTGTAGCTCGGGTTGTGGATGAGGTATCTGGTTAGCTCTCTGAGCTGCTGGGCTATGGTGTAGATGTTTTGTTACCATGCTGGGTAATATCTGTGAAGCACTGTTGATCTGTCCTGCTTGGTTTTTGTGTAGTCAGGTCTGCTGGGGTGAGTGTCACTTCCAGGTCTTCTCTGCAGCGGTTTGTACACCAGGTCTATCTGTGTGTTTGTTGATTTGTTTTTCATTGAAAACCAGGCTTCCAAGAACACTCTTGCATGCCCATGTTTGGCCTTTTCCTAGAATGGTTACTTTGCAATAGTTGAATTGATGGCCCTCATGGTCTGTGGGTACAGAGATGAGGATGAGTGGATCCTGTCGTTTAGTGCCAGTTGATGTCCATGAAGTCAGATGGCTAGGTTTCTTCCATGGCTAGAGTTCTTTCTCTTTTTCTTTAACTTCTCATTGGACCCAACATGGATCATCAAATTGCAGGAAAGAAACTGATTTTTTAATGCTGTATAGCAGCATTCATCTTCCCACTCTAAGGCTGAAAGGAAAACTAAGTGGCTTTCACATCCTATTCTCACCACCTGTCCAAAACCAGATTGTGACTTAATGTTTCCTGTTTTTAAAACAGTAGGGTCACATTTCTCCCACTCGCTCTACCTGTTGCCCAGTCTGGATTATAGTAGGCAAAAGTGAGGACTGCAGATGCTGGCGATCAGAGGCTAGATTAGAGAGGTGCTGGAAAAGCACAGCAGGTCAGGCAGCATCAGAGGAGCAGGAGAATTGATGTTTCAGACAAAAGCTCTTCATCAGGAAGTGTGTGCTTTTTGGAAATAGGTTGACTGTCAATGTATTAGAATTCGGGTGAATCCTCCCTTGACACATGTTACCTTTTGAGAGGAAGACAATATTAATCCTACTCCAATTTTTAAACATATTCCAGTGTGTGGAAAATATTCGATTATTCTACGATTCATTGTCAGGGTTGCACACATGCGGTTATTTGATGCAATCTGATGTTAGGATCCCTGAAATAGTTTAATTCTGTGATGACAGTGGAGGAGTATGTAGATTTTAGGTCTCTATGGCTCCCTTCTGTACTGTTTTTTGACTTTTCAACTGAGTGAGACATCTCCCTCACTCTTGCCTAGTCTGTGTTGCAGGGGTTTCTAGTTAGCTCCACTTTTCTCTCACCAACCAGGCTTTCACTCATGTTTATCTGCCTGGTTTGGAAACTTTGAGTGTGTAGTTAATTTTGGAGTGAGGGACTCCACTGACCATATTGTCAGCCCCATTCCCCTCAATCTCAGCTCCTTCCATTCTTGACTCTTGTTCACTCTTTCTGATCTGACTTCATCCTTCTGAGGTTCTGCGGGTTTGACCTAGGTTATCAGTGATTTCTGCTGCCCCCTGCATTATCACTGAGCACTGTCCAGCTTTCAGCAGCTCTGCAGAGCTTTGCTGATATGTTTCATTCGGAGGCACTCCCTTCCTTTCCCCGGGAGGCGGGAGAACCCCTTTTGATGGGTTACTCTTCACCCCATTTATTTACTCTGCGTTCTCTTTTGACTCGATTTAATTTGACACGTGGTAACTTGGCCTCGTCGATTTCTGTGGATATTCGGTCTCCTTTCTAGTACTGATTTGGCCTGAGCCTTTTGGGATTACTGTGACCTTAGTCACAAAGTCTGACAGTTGACTTTGAGGCTTTTCTTTTATAGCCTGGAGTTAGGGGTTTTGATATTGTCATTAGATGATGTCTGAAACAGAACTTGCACCCTTACTTTTACAAAATTAGTGAAAAACGCTTTTAGATTTGCAGTGAGGAAGTCATGTGACTGAGACTCCTGGAGTAACAGAAGCAGTGACCATTGCCAATGGACAAGTGCCCACTCCAGGAGTTAAGTAGAAAGTCATACTACATCTGCTTGTACGATGGTGTACCTCACATTTCTTGGTGTTGCTTTATTTCCTGGAGACAGCTATCCCTAGTGTGAAGAAAGCTCATCTCCACAAAAACTTGTGATTTTTAGCTCACTGACGAGGAAGCCCTTGTGAAAGATAATTAAGGACAAAAACAGAGATTGCTGGAGGGGCACAGCGGGTCTGGTGACATCTGTGGGAGGAGGGCAGGGTTAATGTTTTGAATCTTCATCAGAACTGACTTGAAGCATTGGCTCTGCTTTCTTCCCACTGATGCAGTCGGGCCTGCTGTGTTTCTCCAGCAAGTTCTGTTCTTATTTCAGACCTCCAGCATCGACAGTTCTTTTGTTTTAATAAGATGATTCAGGAATTTGCTGACTTGAGTTTTAAAACCTAGAAAGACAGGATCAGAAAACTGGTGTATTCAAGAGGCAAGGTTGATGTAGCAAAGGTGCTGTTAATAGCAATCTCCAAAACTAACCAGGGCAGGGTTGGGAGAGGGTCTGAGTAGCTTCATAGAAAAGTCCAGAAGCAGGGGGCTGCAGAGATATCAGAGACAAAGACATCCGGCAGTGCTGTTGAAGAAATGATCTGAAGGAACTCTTTTCAATAGTAATAGTGAGCTCAGTTAGTAGCTCAAGGTCTCAGGGAGAGGCCGTAATCGAAGGAAATGGTACTGAGTAAATGCACAAAAGTCAATTGAAAGTAAAAGAAGATTTCAGCTGAGCCAACTAAATGTAGCTTTCGTGTGGATAGAGAGGCAGTGGTAGGGTCACTGCGAGCGGTAATCCAGAATTCAGTCAGCTGCTGGAAAGATGGCTTCTATATGAGTAAAGATCAGACGTGATCTATATGGACTTAAGTAAGGTGTTCGACAAGATTCCCCTTGGGAGATTGGTTAGCAAGGTTAGATCTCATTGAATACAGGGTGATCTAGCCGACAGAGGGTGGTGGTGGAGGGTTGTTTTTCAGACTGGAGGTCTGAGTGGAGTACCACAAGGATCAGTGCTGGGTCCTCTACTTTTTGTCATTTACATAAATGATTTGGGTGCTAGCATAAGAGGTACAGTTAGTAAATTTGCAGATGACACCAAAATTGGAGGTGTAGTGGATAGTGAAGAGGGTTACCTCAGATTACAACAGAATCTTGACCAGATGGGCCAATGGGCTGAGAAGTGGCAGATGGAGTTTAATTCAGATAAATGCCAGGTGCTGCATTTAGGGAAAGCAAATCTTAGCCAGACTTATACACTTAATGGTAAGGTCCTTGGGAGTGTTGCTGAAAAAGAGACCTTGGAGTGCATGTTCATAGCTCCTTGAAAGTGGAATCGCAGGTAGATGGGATAGTGAAGAAGGCATTTGGCATGTTTTCCTTCATTGGTTAGAGTATTGCGTACAGGAGTTGGGAGGTCATGTTGTGGCTGTACAAGACATTGGTTAGGCCACTGTTAGAATATTTTGGTCTCCTTCCTATCAGAAAGATGTTGTGAAACTTGCAAGGGTTCAGAAAAGATTTATAAGGACGTTGCCAGGGTTGAAGGATTTGAGCTATAGGGAGATGCTGAACAGGCTCGGCCTGTTTTCCCTGGAGCGTCGGAGGTTGAGAGGTGACTTTATAGAGGTTTATAAAATTATGAGGGGTATGGATAGGATAAATAGGCAAAGTCTTTTCCCTGTGGTTGGGGAATCCAGAACTAGAGGGCATAGGTTTCGGGTGAGAGGGGAAAAATATAAAAGAGACCTACAGGGCAACATTTTCACAGAGGGTGTTACGTGTATGGAATGAGCTGCCAGAGGAAGTGGTGGAGACTGGTACAATTGCAACACTTAAGAAGCATCTAGATGGGTATATGAATAGGAAGGGTTTGGAGGGATAAGGGCCGGGTGCTGGCAGGTGGGACTACATTGGGTTGGGATATCTGGTCGGTGTGGATGGGTTGAACCGAAGGGTCTGTTTTCATGCTGTACGTCTCTATGACTCTATGCTCTTGGTGGGGTGGGGGAGGATGCACCACACCCACTTTCAGGCCTTCAGCAAATCCAGCTCCATAGACAGGCTGGCTCGTGTGTGACGGAGACTCAGGGGGTGTGCACAGCAGGATCCCACAGGCAGCCACGAGGGCTTCCCTCAACATCCTGTTGGATCCCAACCCACCTCACCCCCACAAAGAGAGGGACTGACATTTGAATGAAGGACATTCTGCACAACAGGAAGATACCAGGCTAAGGAATGGTGATGGTGAAAGGGAAGGGGAGAGAGAGAGAGAGAGAGGAATAAAGAAAGAGCTAGACTATGGACAGAGAGAAAGGGAGGAAGACCCAGGACGAAGAAGGTACAGAGAGAAGGAGATGGACAGAGCAAAAGTAAGAGAAAGAAAATTTCTAACCCGTGCCTCTGGAAACGACATTTTAACACCGATCCACTTGTTGCAATGTAGACCACATTGGAGGTAATTAACACAAAGCAAGATCCCACAAGCAGCAGTGTGGCTGCAGACAGATTGTGTGTCGCCCTGATGCTGGTGAAGGGTTCAGTTTTGACTCCAGAATGACAAAGGGGGACCAATCCTGCTGTTGAACAAATTTAAAATACTTCCCCCTTTCTCACTTCTCCATGCAGTCTCTCTCTGTCTCCTCCCTATTCCCCTGCCCACCTCCCTCCCACCTGGCCTACCCCATTCTCTGATCTTTCTCTTTCTCGCTCTCAGATTTAATGTTGGACATTGGAACCTTTATCTCACTTTTGTAAAAGACTGTAGTGTTGATATTTGACAATATTCTGTTTTATTAACCGAGGCGCTATTTCCCAGCAGTTTCTGTGCCAGCAAAGCAGCAGGCCATTGATGCACAGTGCAATCCCACAGGCTGTCCCTTCCCTCTCCAGACTCTGCTGAAATCCCACTTTATATGCAGCCAAGAGGCTGCCGGTCTCTTTGGGAATCTTTTTTAAAATTATCATCCCCTCCATCTCAGGATGTACTTTTGTGGCCGGCACTTTCTAGAAGGAGCTGGACAGTCATGAGATATGGAAGACCCCTGTTATCTCTCTCCCCACCCCTTCTAGATCCTGTTTCTCTTTCCCAGCCCGGCGACAAAGACATATCTTACCTCTCTCTTACGCTGTCTCTCCCTCCCACACACAAACTCTCTCTTTGTCTTTATGTTTTTTTTTATTCCCGTATCTCAAAAAGTCCCCTTGTGCAGCAAAATATTCCTATCTCCCCCACTTCAAATAATGATGGCTCTCATTGTGTGTGGGATGTTGCTATTTGTTTGAAAATCAACAAAACGAAGCTGGAGAGGTCTCAGGAAAAGAGACAGACGGACTAAGACAGAGATCCCCTCCCAGAGACTCAGGGAATTGAATTAAAATGGACAACATGCATCTTATTTGTCCAACAATCAAATTTTATCATCCTGACCTACACATGTCACACACTACTCTGTTGTGTGAATGAGTCTTTGAAGACAATTCCTCATTTAGGTTTTTAATTTCCCCCTTGGTGAGTCCTATCTGTCAGATACTCACCCTTGAACCCCATCCCAACCAATACAACAAGAACAGAACCCCCTCCCCCCGCCCCCCCCGCCCCGGTCCTCAACTTCCACACCACCAACCTCCCGATACATCGCATCATCCTCTGCCACCTACAAACAGACCCCACCACAGGGATATGCTTCACTTCCCATCCCTCTCTGTATTCTGGAGAAACCATTACCTCTGTGACTCCATCATCTGATCCCCCACCAGCCCGTCCTCCCCCCAACTCCCAGCACCTTCCCCTGCCAACACATGAAGCATAAAATTTGGGCCCAAATCTCCTGCCTCACTTCCATCCAATACCCCAAAGGACCCTTCCACATCTGACAGAAATTTGCCTGTACCTCCACCAATGTCATCTCCAGTATCCATTGCACCCGATGTGGTCTCCTCTACATCGGGGAGACAGATTATTTCAGAGGAAATCTGTGGGACACCCACAACAATCAACCCCACTGCCCCGTGGCTGAACATATTAACTGCCCCTCCCACTGCACCAAGGAATTGCAGGTTCTGGGCCTCCTTCCACCCGACGCCTGGAGGAAGAACAGCTCATCTTCTGTCTTGGGACCCTGCAACCACATGGGATTAATGTGGATTTTACCAGTTTCCTCCTTTCCCCTCTCCCCACCTTATCCCAGCCCCATGCCTCCAACTCGTCACCGCCCTCTTGACCTGTACATCTTCCTCACCACCTATCCACTCCACCCTCATCTCTGACCTATGACCTTCCCCCCACCTTCATCTACCTATCACAATCCCAGCAAGGACCCCCAACCCCAACCCCTTCCCATTTATCTCTCAGCAACCCCCCTACCCCCGCGGCTCACAAGTCTCATTCCTGCCCGAAACGTTGATTCTCCTGCTCCTCGGATGCTACCTGACCAGCTGTGCTTTTCCAGCAGCATACTCTCAACTTCTTCAACACAAAGACAAACAACAATGTACAGTAGTTCAATCTGTGACTTGGCACTTTTTAATAAACATTTTCATTATTTCCAAATTGAGGTTATATAGCCAGTGAAATGTTGCCTTTTCTCACTGGGAGAAAGTGAGGTCTACAGATGCTGGAGATTAGAGCTGAAAAATGTGTTGTTGGAAAAGCACAGCAGGTCAGGCAGCATCCAAGGAGCAGGAGAATCGACATTTCGGGCATAAGCCCTTCTTCAGGGCTTTCTCACTGGTCCCTGAGTTAAGAGAAACATTGAAATATGTCCCTGTAACCCTCCTGTGAGATAAGGTTGGACAAACCAACACGACCCTCAGTCTGTTACCATAGCGATAGGCTTCTCCATCACTGAAACATTGCACTGAAATGAGAAAATCCCGAATGGATTGATTAATGATTGAATTTGATTGATTGATTAACTTGGGTAAAGGGATATTTCAGCACATTCTTCAGCTGCTGTCTGAACTTAGTCTGGGTCACAGCGTAAATGACGGTGTTTGTGCAGCAACTGAGGAGCTGCAGCATGAAGCCCAATTCCTGCACAAACCAGTCTAGATACATAGAGGTATGTACCAAATCGTCCATCCGGTACCATATAGAATATATTGCTAACATTGACCATAACAGGATGAAATTGGCCGAGATCACAAACAGTAAAATGATGGATTTTTTTCGCTTTCTTATTTCTGTGTCAGACTGACTGTCCCCATTGGTGTGGGCCTGGAGTCTCCTGCGGGCTCTGCTGGTCACTAAAATGTGTCTTACAGTGAAAACATTGAGCAGCAGAATCAGGAGAAATGGGAGAACCGGGTTTAGAATGTAGTGGAGGAACTCGTATGTGATCCAGAAATGAGACGATCGAATTCCATATGTTTCCTTACAAAACCAGGGGTCGTGCATCAGCCAATACCGAGCCGTGAGCAAAAAATACCAGAAAATGTTTTTTAAACAGCTCAGCACAGTCACTGCTCCCAGAACCACAGCCACCGTTTTCACACTGCAATATTGACTTTTCAGCTTCTGGCAACAAATGGCCACAAATCGATCAAAGGTGAAAGCAACGGTGAACCAGACAGAACAGTCAGTGATGGCATAAAGCAGGACAGCATGGATATTACACACGGGGATGGAGTACAGGAAATAAAACTGTTCCTGATAAACAATGGGAATGTGCCTCAATATCAGGTCAAGGATAATGACCAGTAGATCCATCACTGCCATGGCCCCTAGGTAATGACTGACACATGGAGACAATCCACAATCTTTATAAAGCAGGACATAGATCGTTACTACGTTAACTGTGAGGAAGGAAAACAAACACATTATCCATCAACCTGGGAGCAAAGGTACCAGTTTGATTGAAGACTGAGTGAGATTTTCATGTGTCATTGCATTTAGAGATTTATTGAAATAATTGAAGCTGAAATAACAAACAGGAACTTCTGAATTTCTTACAAAAATATGACAAAAACCTCAAGAAATCCACCCTCCACAAAAACACAGACACACATTCATCTGAACAGATGGTTTCCAGATCATTCCCACACCCTCGATCACTCGAGAGCAGACACAGGTCACTTCTTTACAGTTCCTAACAACAAAGGGGAAAACATTGCTGTCCTAAAGCGTTCTCTCCCAGTTCCTTGAAGACAAATGTTGGTTGGAAATTTCTGTCTTTTAGTTTAAATTGTGGTTGTCCTCCATCATGACAGCATGGGTGGCGCGGTGTCACAGTGGTTAGCACTGCAGCCTCACAGCGCCAGAGACCTGGGTTCAATTCCCATCTCAGGCGACTGACTGTGTGGAGTTTGGACATTCTCCCTGTGTCTGCATGGGTTTTCTCCGGGTGCTCTGGTTTCCTCCTACAGTCCAAAAATGTGCAGGTTAGGTGAATTGGCCATGCTAAATTGCCCGTAGTGTTAGGTATAAGGGGAATGGGTGGACTTGTTGGGCCGAAGGGCCTGTTTCCACACTGTGAGTAATCTAATCTCAAAAAATATGTAAATGCCGGGAAAATGTATTCACCCCTTCCCTAGCGACTTTTTTGGAGAAAACATTTCATTTTCAGACGAATTTTTTTTTTGCTTTTTTTTTAATATAGTATTTTTAATGCTGATTATGGAAATAACTTTTGTTTTTATTTATATACAATATTTTACCTGAAATTGTATTTTGAAGAGACAATTTTCAGCAAAAAAAAATTGGTCTTTCAAGTCGTTCATCTTTCGACCAGTTCATTTCTTGATCTGGCATTTTCACTATACCTCCAAGGCGAAAAACACACAAATTTCTGCCTTTGTTACAGGGCGCCACATACAATCTCTTTCTCCAGTTTGTTCAGCAAAGCGATTAGTTTCATCCACAACTCGATCAATAATTCTGTTGTCACATAAAAGCCTAAAAAAATCCAAAGGAGTCATATCAGCTGTGTCTTGATCAAGTGACATTCCAGGATTTCCAGTGAATGGTGGAGGAAGCATGCATTCTTCTGACACCACATGTCGACACCAAATTCGTCCATCCTCCTCCTCCTCCTCCTCACTTGAGAGAGAATAGCCATTATCAGACGAGCTTGCACTCTCATATGATGTATCCAAGCTTCTAATAGAAGGTTCATACTCATTGTCATCTTCTGAGCTCGACATCTGGGCGTAATTTGTGAAAAAAAACAGGAAAAACCAAATGACAGTGTGTGCCCAAAAGTGGTGCGTCGATGCTTCTTGCAATGCCTGAGGCAGAAGAGACACAGCTACCAGACGTATAAGTCACCGAGTATACTCGTTTCTAGCTGAGAAGGACCCAGAAATGCCGAGAATTGACGTATAAACTCGCCTGTGGCTGTTTTTGAAATTATATGTTTTGGACAAGTTTACTCGTCACACTCTGAAAAAGACAAATTGGGTGAAGACAAGTTAACTCTTCTTTGCCGGGTAAGGGGACTTCGAAATAGTGTTTCCTTCACCCTGGAATGGGATTTCTTCCCTCGGGAACTTACCTTTTGTTCAATTAACTGAAGTCCGGACATTCACAAATAATGTCAGTTGTAGACTGTGCCGGAGAATATTGGTTATAGAATGTTCCGGGGAATGTCAGTTATAGAATGTGATTGAGTCATAAAGATCCACATCACAAAGGCCCTTCTGTTCATGACGTTTGGTGAGACCCACTCAGCCTCACAGTGGGATTCTCTCCCCAAACTCGACTCCACTGGCACTTTGTGGTGGGCGCACCCACAGACACTGTTCGGGACAGATACATCTGTGACAGGTAGTTTGGTGAGAATGGTCTCTTCTTGTTGGCTCCCTCATCAAAAACACTAAGATTCAGCCAACACTTTGATCATTTGACATAAGATCCTAGTGCTGTGAGGCAGCAATGGAATGGAACATTCAGCCTTTCAAAGCTGCGACATAGGAATATAGGGAGGACTGGTTACTGGATGCAGAGATAAATTATAAATTAACCTTTGTCAGTTTAACATAAATTAGTGACTGCAGTGACACAGTGACCAGGTTCTCAACTATCTGCAAAATGCATCAATGGTTTTAATAAATGGAACAGATGTATTCCAACGAAACATGTGACTGACACTAAAACTGACAGGAAACAAGTTATCATGAAGAGGTACAGAGTCTGTGAATGGATGATCAATGGAGTACAATTTGACAAATGGAATACAATGAAGGTAACTGTAAACATGTCATGAATGGAAGGCAGTATACACCACTGAACTGGAGAGAGATTACAGGACTTCGTGATATATTGTGTTCTGGAGGGTTCACTCTGACCCGTTCAGAGATTGGAAGTGTTGCTCCATCTCCCTGATGGTCTGCTCCCTGACATTCCCAGTGGCCCCATTCCTCTCATTATACACGGGATCTTGTGATGCAGTTTGTTGGCAGTGGGGAGTGGTGAGGGGGAGGGTGTTTTGAGCCGTGCACCAACGGGCCGGCCTTTATTTAAGAGACCATGCTTTCTTTCTATGTGGAGACTGGAAGACAATGGGAATGGCTGACTGCTTCTGAATGAAGAAGCTATAGCTGCTGCCAGGGCAGTGGGGATACACCCACATGATGCACACTCATGGGCACACTCCACACTCGGCAGATTTAGGGAACATCTCCGGGACACCCACACCAATCAACCACACCGTCCCGTGAAACAACATTTCAATTCCCCCTCCCACTCTGCCGAGGACATGGAGGTCCTGGGCCTCCTTCACCGCCGCTCCCTCACCACCAGACGTCTGGAGGAAGAACGCCTCATCTTCCGCCTCAGAACACCTCAACCCCAGGGCATCAATGTGGACTTCAACAGTTTCCTCATTTCCCCTTCCCCCACCTCACCCTAGTTCTAAACTTCCAGCTCAGCACTGTCCCCATGACTTGTCCGGACTTGTCCTACCTGCCTATCTCCTTTACCACCTATCCACTCCACCCTCTCCTCCCTGACCTATCACCTTCATCCCCTCCCCCACTCACCCATTGCACTCTATGCTACTTTCTCCCCACCCCCACCCTCCTCTAGCTTATCTCTCCATGCTTCAGGCTCACTGCCTTTATTCCTGTTGAAGGGCTTTTGCCCGAAACGTCAATTTCGAAGCTACTTGGATGCTGCCTGAACTGTTGTGCTCTTCCAAAACCACGAATCCAGAATCTGGTTTCCAGCATCTACAGTCATTGTTTTTACCCACTGCTATCCATGTGCATGCGCAGCAGTTGCTTAAATGTCCCCAGACCGCAGCAGGCAACACATTCCATGCATTCACAACTCTCTGCATAAAGAACCTACCTCTGATGTCCCCTTTATACTTTCCTCCTAATATCTTCAAACTATGACTCCTCGTACCAGTCAATCCTGCCCTGGGGAAAAGTCTCTGGCTATTGACTATATCTATTCCTCTCATTATTTTGTACACCTCGATCAGGTCTCCTCTCTTTCTCCTTCTCTCCAGAGAGAACAGTCCGAGCTTATTCAAACCTTTCTTCATAAGGCAAGCCCTCCAGTCCAGGCAGCATCCTGGTAAACCTTCTTTGCTCTCTCCAAAGCCTCTGTATCTTTCCTTTAGTAGGGCGACCAGAACTGGACACAATATTCCAAGTGTGGTCTCTCCAGGGACTTGTAGAGCTGCAGCAAAACCTCGCGACTCTGAAACTCGAACCCCCAGTTACTGAAAGCCAAAACACAATATGCTTTCTGAACAACCCCATCCACTTGGGTGGCAACTTGGGAACGTGCACACCCAGATCCTTCTGTTCTTCCATACTGCCAAGAATCCTGTCTTTAATCCTATATTCAGCATTTGAGTTCAACCTTCCAAAATGCATCACTTCGTATTTATCCAGGTTGAACTCCATCTGCCATTTCTCAGCCCAGCTCTGCATCCTGTCTATGTCACGCTGCAGCCTGCAGTAGTTCTCTATACTATCGACGATACCTCCAACCTTTGTGTCATCTGCAAATTTATTTAAGCCACCCCTCAACCTCCTCATCCAAGTCATTTATAAAAACTCCAAAGAGCAGAGGCCAATAAGCAGAGAAGTGGGACTGAATAGATTGGAGCTCATTTAGCTCATCCACGAAGAGAGTCATTTAATAAGTTGTCAAACAGAGGAAGAGAGTCTGCAATCGGATACAGACAGGGGACGTTTTGTGAGTAAACTTTCATCAGAAACGGTATAATGTGGGTTCTGGGAAGTTTGTGCTTTGAGAGAATAATAAATGAACAGTAACATGGAGAGAGATTGCAGACCTTGGTACTGAGGGAGTTGAGTGTGCAGGTACATGGTTCACATCAAGTTAGTCTGCATCTGCAAGAGTGATAAGGAAGGTCAATGGAATGATGCAATTTTTTTTGTGAGTTGTATCAGGTATAATCGTAGTAATAATTTACTACGTCTATACAGAGTATTACTGAGACCACCCCTCATGCACTATGTGTAGTTTTCGTCTCCTGAATTGGAAAATGAAAGATACAACTGTTTTTGAAGATTTTCGATGCTTCACTTTACTTGGTCCTAACATAAAGGATGATGAAAGATTAACACATTTGGCTTGAGAATGAGAGGTGCTCTTATAGACCATAATGTCGTGAGGAGAATGTATCAGAAGAATTCCTGATAGATGTTTCCTCTTACATTGGAGATTAAACCTAGGGAATCAGTTCGAAGAATAAGATGTATGACAATGTTTAACTGTTCCTTGACCAGTCAAAATGAGGAATAAAGGGAAATGGTCTTGGAAACTGAGGCTGAGTATGAAAGAGCCCTCTTATCTCTCTTCACAGAGCTTCCCCTCTCTGCAACTTGTACTTCATTTGTTGGTCATGTTGTAGATTCAGACTTACTATGATACAGGCTCTGTAACTCATGGCTCTCAAAATCCTCTGGTTTTTCAGACTGGAACATTCAATAACAGAGCTTCCCAGAAAATAGCAACCATTTACTTTCCGAAAAATTGTATGAGAACGTAAGACATAGTAGGAGGTCATTCAGCCCCTCAAACCACAAAGATGACAGATGACCTGATCTGGGTCTCAATGTTATGTCCTTTTCAGAAGTAATGCATATATGCTTAGGTTTCCTTGGATTGGTGACGTCATTCCTGTGTTGGTCATTTCATTCCTGTGTTAGTGATGTCTTCTCCTGTTCTTTTTCTCAGAGGGTGGGAGATGGAGTCCAAATCGATGTGTTTGTTGAAAGAATTCCATTTGCAATGCCATGCTTCTAGGAATTCTTGTGCGTGTGTCTGTTTGGCTTCCCTTAGGATGGATGTGTTGTCCCAGTCAAAGTGGTGTCCGACCTCATCTGTATGTAAAGGTACTAGCGGGAGTGGGTCATGTCTTTTTGTGGCTAGTTGATGTATCCTGGTGGCTAATTTTCTGTCTGTTTGTCCAATGTAGTGTTTTTTACAGTTCTTGCAAGGTATTTTTTAAATGACATTATTTTTGCTTGTTGTGATGTTTTCATAACAGTCCACATCACAGAAGAGGAAGTGCTGGTGGTCTTCAAATGCATAAAGGTAGATTAATCCCAGGGACCTGAAGGAACTCTTGAGAGAAAGGATTTCGATGCATTTTGAAAGGCAAGGACTGATGAGGGAGAGTCCGCATGGCTTTATGCATGTGTGAAATTATCGTTCCCAAACCTGATTGAGTTATTGAGGAAGTGACCAAGAGACAGATGAAGGTGCACTGGTAATCCTTGTCTTCATGGACTTTAGCAATGCCTTTGACAAGGTTCTGCATGGTAGACTGGTTAGTAAGAGTCGATCACATGGGATCAGAAAGAGCTAATCAATTTGATATAACATTGGCCTGACGGTGGGGGACAGAGGGCGGTTGGACAAGGTTGTTGTTCCAACTCGAGTCGTGTGACCTGCAGTGTGCCACAAGGACCAGTTCTGGGTCCACTGTGTTGGCTATTCAGATAAATGATTTAGATGGGAATATAGGATGCATGGACAGGCAGGTGACACCAAAAGAACTGGTAGAATTGACAGTGAAGACGATTATCTAAGAGTATATTGAGATCTTAAGCAATGGAGAAATTACTTGAGCAGATTCTGAGAGATAAAATACATATGCATTTGGAAAGACAGGGTTTGATTAGGAGTAATCAGCACGGCTTTGTGCATGGGAGATCATGTCTCACAAATTTGTTAGAGTATGATTCTATGACTCTAAGTGACCAGGAAGGTTGACAAGGGCAGGGCAGTAGACATAGTCTACAAGGAGGTCAGTGAGGCCTTTGATAAGGTTCCACATGGTAGGCTGCTCTGGAAGGTTGGTATACAGGAGGAGCTGGCAATTTGGATACACAGTTGGCTTGATGGGAGGAAGCAGAAGATAATCATGGAAGGATGCTTGTCGGACTGGAGGCCTGTGACTAATGGTGTGCCTCAGGAGTCGGTGATTGACCCATTGCTGTTTCTTATCGATATCAATGATTTGGATGAGGATGTACAAGGCATGAATAGTAAGTTTGCAGACGACACTAAAACAGGTGGTATCCTGGACAGTGAGGGAGGTTATCAGAAATTGCAGCAGGACCTTGATCAGCTGGGGAAGTGGGCCGAGAAATGGCAAATGGAGTTTAATGGAGATACGTGTGAGGTCTTGCATTTTGGAAAATCAAATCAAGGTAGGAGTTTCATGGTGAATGGTTGGCCTAAGGGAGCATAATGGAATACAAGGACCTTGGAGTTCAGGTGCACAGTTCTCTGAAGGTGGTGTCACAAGAAGATATCGCTGTGAAGAAGGCTTTTGGCACACTGGCCTTCATCAGTCAGGACATTAAGTACCAGAGTTAGGAAGTTATGTTGCTGTTATCCAGGATGTTGGTGAGGCCACACTTGGCATATTGCGTTCAGTTTTGGTCACCTTGCTACAGGAAGGATGTTATTAAACTGGAAAAATTGCAGAAGAAATTTACAAGGATGTTGCCAGGACTCAATGGTCTGAGTTACAGTTAGAGTTAAACAAGCAAGGACTTCTTTCTTTAGAGCGTAGGAGACTAAGGGGGGATCTTATCAAAGGGGTTAAGCTCATGAGAGGCATGGATAGGGTGAATGCACTCAGCCTTTTTCCCAGGATTGGGGAATTGAGGGTGAGAGGGCATCAGTTTAAGGTTAGAGGGGAAAGAATAAAAGGGAACCTGAGGTGCAACATGTTTACACAGAGGGTGGTACACAGATGGAATGAGTTGCCAGTGGAAGTCATTGAGGCAGTTACATTGACAACATTTAAAATGCATTTGGATAAATACATGGATAGGAAAGGATTAGAAGGATATGGACCAATTGCAGGGAAATGGAGTTAGAGTGGATGGACATCTTGGTCAGCATCGACCAGTTTGGGCCAAAGGGCTAGTCTCAGCACTCCAGTACTCGATGAATCTATGACTCTATAAATGGGTCAGTGGGCCGAGGAACGGCAAATGGACTTTAACGGAGATAAGCGTGACGTGCTGCATTTTGTGAGATACTCCACTGCAGGATTCATACCATTAATGTTAAGGAACTGGGGAGTGTTGGCAAACAGAGAAACCCAGGAGTGCAGGGACACAGTTCCTTGAAAGTGGAGTCACAGATCGACAGGGCAGTGAAGAAGGTGCTTGGCAAGCTAACCTTCATCGGTCATTGAGATGTTGTTTTACACTGTAAAAGACAATGGTAATGTGGCAATTGAAATATTGTGTAAAATTCCAGTTGACCTGCTTTGGGAACACAGAACAGGGGAAAGTCCAAAACAGAACACACCCTCATACTAAAACTTATAAGTCTGTGTGGGTTTCCTCCGGGTGCTCCGGTTTCCTCCCACAGTCCAAAGATGTGCAGGTCAGGTGAATTGTCCATTGTAAATTGCCCATAGTGTGAGGTGCCTTAGTCAGAGGGAAATGGGTTCGGGTGGGTTACTTTTCAGAGGGTCTGTGAGGACTTGTTGGGCCGAAGAGCCTGTTTCCACACTGTAGGGAATCTAATCTAATCTGATCTCACTCCACTTTCATGATCAATTATTTGTCACCCTCATTTCATTCCCATGTCAAAAATCCTCTTTAAATACATTCAATTATCTCGCTCTGTGAACTTTCTTGAATAGAGAATTCCTGACATTGATGTGGTGCTGTAGACCACAGCAGCAGCAGAAGCAGAATTGTTCAAAGTTTGGGAGAAGATTTGTAGCTTGGGTGCTCGTTGTTGTGGTTTTGTTCGCCGAGCTGGGAATTTGTCTTGCAAACGTTTCGTCTCCAATATACCGACCACTACAGCGGACAGCTCGAACTGACAACCGGAAGCGGCAGAGACAGGCCACTATAAATGCCGGAGGAAACAGCACCGAAGCGCTTCACAGGAGGCTCCCAAGCACTGAGGATGTCACCTAGACAGGGGACGAAACGTTTGCAAGACAAATTCCCAGCTCAGCGAACAGAACCATAACAGCAGAATTGTATTCAACAACAATCTGTAACATTTTCCCAGGATAGTCCCTCAGAATATCATTACCACCAAACTGGTCTGTGGTTCAGTGACAAGTGTGGGTTGTACATGCCAGGGTCAGAACCATGTGACCCTAAACCTGATAATACCCGTTAAAGCTACTGCACTTGACTGCTTACATTCCAAACGGCCGAACTCACATCTGATAGAGAGGGCAAAATGATCCCATGACCAACAGATCAGTTCTAAGCTCCGCAGCCCTGCCACATCTTGTCATAAATTGTGATGGAATATTGAACAACTCATTGGAGGAGAGGGCTCCACAAATATCCCCTACCTAACTAAAGGAACATCCCTGCACATCAGTGTAAAAGACAGTGTAAAAAAATAGGACTGAAGATGTGTGTTATGGAGTAGACCAGACCACCTCAAAATATTTGAAGAAGGTAGCCTAGATTCTAACATTTTCTTATTTTATAGGTAGATGTGAAGTGGATATCCCAAATGTAATGCAATGGTCAAACCACTCGGCTTTAAACCAAACAGAATTGATTTAAACACGACAGTTTAAATACGAATAAAAGAAATCAGAATTTAGAACAGCTGAGCTATTTGAAAACTCAACTGACTTATAGTGCAGCTTAAATTTCCAATTCCTGCAACATCCTATAAACACGTCCCTTGGCAAAAGATAAATTCAAATACAGGTCCTTACAGGCAGGAGAGATTTCAGAGAGAAAGGTCAGCCAGGGGTCATCTGCTGAAGCATCTTTTCCCACTTAAGCATCTTCTGTGCCTGATACCAGCAGCCTCTCTGCTACAAACAAACCAAACTAGAATTAACCTGAACTGGGAGAACTGACCACTCCCCTGCCATTGTTAAAATAAGCTCTTTCCAGACATTTCAGCCCCTCTGCCTTTGCAACCTCTCCCAGACAAAAACCAAGAATAAAGTAATCTTGTTAAAGTGACAGCATCATCAGAACTCCTCATCGATATACAAAGGTGACTTTATTTTAAAACCCCTTAATCTTACCCTGTCAGTACACTGTAATACATATGTATTACATTGATGAAAGTCATGCAAACCTGCCCGACTATGTTCGATTTCAGTCCGTTTACTCCTGCCACCAAACACCTCCATTCTTCATCCAAGGCTCAACAATGTGTTGGCAAATTGAGTGGCTGTAAGAAAAAGGTCCATCCAAACAGTCTGGAATTTTTGTCCTTAAATTTCTCCAAAAACTTTTACGGATTATGATCAGTATATATGATTGTCCCAGACACGTTACTTGCAATATAAATGTTGAAATGTTAGAACGTCAACACAAAGTTCAAAGTCTTCTTCTCAATTGTTGAATATTTCTGTTAATGAATGTTCAACTTCCTGGAGAAACATCCAATGGGTCTTTCTATCTTCTTGTCATCTTCTTGTAAGTCTACAGCACCGACACCTACATCACTCACATTGATATCCACCTTGAATGGCGTTGTGTAAGTAGATGTGTCAACAGTAGAGCAGTAGAGCAGTAGTTAACACAGCTTTCAGGCTGTCAAATACCTTCTGGATCCATTGAAACTTTTTGTAGTTCTTCAATAATTTAGTGAGTGGAGCAGTCACACTGCTAAAAGTTGGTTCAAATTTCCCAGGAATTGTAGTGCTGCTGTCTTCGTCGATGGTGTGGGAAACTCCCCAACAACCTTTGGGGTTTTCACATTCCAAGGGCCATCTGTCCATGTCCAATAACATGGCCCAGGAAGGTGACTTGGGCTTTGGCAAATTCACTCTTAGGTAAGTTTATCACCAAGCCTGTTTCCTGTAGTCAATTGAATAGTTCCCATAAATGCTCCAAAAGTTCCTTGCAGTGTGAGTAAAAATCACCAGTTCATCGATGTACACCACATAACTGGGTAATCCAGAAATGACTTTATTGGTTCATCTTTGGAATGTGGTGGGCACATTTTTCATACCAAGTGGCATGATTTTAAATTGGTACAGTCCCTTTGATGTTATGAAAAACAAAATTGCTCTTTTGTATAAAGGTACCTGCCAGTATCCTCAAAGTCGCATCAGAGAGCAGTGGGAGCTGGGTGGAGGTGAAGGCAGAGCGCAAAGCCAGTTGGGAAGGTAAGTGATTGTTATTAGAGTGGTTGTGTTCTAGACCCCAAGTCTTACAAAGTACACAGACTTACCCCAAAAAGAGGGTCCAAGGAAGTTCCTGTGGATTGAAGAGTGAGGCTTTAGCTCAGGAGTGTTTGACAAGGAGGTTGAGTGAAGTGATTACGCCACAGTTGAAGAGGGTGAAGACATGACTGCCAAGCTGGTTCAGTGTGCCACGTGCTTGATGTGGGAGGTCAACGACTCTGGTGTGTCTGGCTCGTATATGTGTGGAAAGTGTGTGCACATTCAGCTACTGACAGAGCATATTACAGCACTGATGAAAGAACTCGAGGACCTTAGGCTCATCCGAGAGATCTTTCTAGACAAGACCTTCAGCAAGGTTATTACACCGACCATATCAGAAGAGAGCAGAAGAGAGCAGACGATGAGGAAGGCAGAGAGGAGACAGGTGCAAGAGGCCCCCGGGGAAGTACCTGTCAGGAACAAGTTGAATCTTTTGGAAACAGTAGAGACAGATGACACTGCCAGTCCGCGAGGCGGCCAGGTCTGTCAATCAAATGTTGCCACGGAGGCAGAGCGGAACAGTCGGACATCGCACAGATCCGTGGGAATAGGGGACTCCATAGTGAGAGGGACTGACCGGGGGTTTTGTGTCAGCAGACGGGACTGAAGGATGGTGTGTTGCCTTTCTGGTGCCAGGGTTAAAGATATCACAGAGAGAGTGCAGGAAATCCACAAGAACGAAGGTGTAGAGCCAGAGGTGGTGGTACATGTCGGCACAAATGATGTCGGGAAGAAGAGGAGGAACATACTACAGCGGGACTTTGTTGAACTAGGAAGAAGGCTGAAAAGCAGGACGTCCAAGGTGGTTATCTCCAGTTTGCTTCCAGTTCCTCGGGCTGGTGAGGCCAGAAACAGGGAGATAATGGACTTGAACGTGTGGCTGGGGAACTGGTGCTGGAAGCAAGGATTTAAATTCTTGGATCATTGGGGTATGTTTTGTTGTAAGCAAAAATTATACAAAAGAGACGGTTTGCACCTTAATAGGTTAGGGACCAGCATTCTGGCAGGCAGGTTTGCTACTGCAACACAGCTATGTTGAAACTAAGTAGTGGCGGGGAGGGGACAAACTGAATGTTTAAGAAGGAAATTGAAGGGAAAGTTAGAACAAGGGAAGTCAAGAAAGACAACTGTATCAATGAGGCAGAAAACTCAGAAAGGGATCATGCTGTAAGGTTGAGTGAAATAGGAGTTGATGGGAAGGGTGAGGGCAGTAACAAATTAAAAATACGATACATGAATGCACGAAGCATTAGAAATAAGATAGATGAGCTTGAGGCTCTTTTGGAAATTGGCAGATACGATATTGTGGGGATAACTGAGACGTGGCTTCAAGTGGACAGGGCCTGGGAAATGATTATTCAAGGCTACACGTGCTATCGTAAGGACAGACTGACGGGCAGAGGGGGTCAGGTGGCCATGTTGGTATTCAGTCCCTTGCATGGGGGGGACCTAGAATCAGGGGATGTAGAGTCAGTGTGGATAGAGCTGAGAAATATTAAGGGTAAAAAGACCATCTTGGGAGTCATCTACAGGCCCCCAAACAGTAGTATGGATGTCGGATGTAAGTTGAATCAGGAGCTGAAATTGGCCTGTCGCAAAGATGTTACTACAGTTGTTATGGGGGAGTTTCAACATGCAGGTAGACTGGGAGAATCAGGATGGTATTGGACCTCAAGAAAGAGACTTTGTGGAGTGCCTCAGAGATGGATTCTTAGAACAGCTGGTGCTGGAGCCCTCCAGGGAGAAGGCAATTCTGGATCTGGTATTGTGCAACGAACCAGAATTGTCAGGGACCTCGAAGTGAAGGAGCCATTGGGAAGTAGTGACCATAACACAATAAGCTTCAATCTGCAATTTGAGAGGGTACAATCGGAAGTGACAATATTTCTATTGAATAAAGGAACTATGGAGCTATGAGGGAGGAGCTGGCTAAAGTTCAATGGTACAATACCTTAGCAGGGATGACAGTGGAGGAAAAATGGCGGATATTTCTGTGTATAATGCAGAAGTTGCAGGATCAGTTCATTCCAAAAAGGAAGAAAGATCCTAGGAGGAGGCATGGGTGGCTGTGGCTGACGAGGGAAGTTAAGAAATGTAAAGTTAAAAGAGAAAAAGTATAATATAGCAAAGATAAATGGGAAAATGGAGGCCTGGGAAGCTTTCAAAGAACAACAGAGGATTACTAAGAAGGAAATACGCAGAGAAAAAATGAGGTACGAAGGTAAACTGGCCAATAATATAAAGGAGGATAGCAAAAGCTTTTTTAGGTATGAGAAAGGCAAAAAAATGGTTAAGACTAAAATTGAGCCCTTGAAGACAGAAACAGGGGAATATATTACGGGGAACAAAGAAATGGCAGAAGAATTGAATTGTTATTTCAGATCTATGTTCACTGGGGAAGACACAAGCAATCTCCCTGAAGTAACAGTGGCTGAAGGGCCTGAACTTAAGGGAATTTATATTTGTCAGGAATTGGTGTTGGAGAGACTGTTAGGTCTGAAGGTTGATAAGTACCTGGGGCCTGATGGTCTACATCCCAGGGGACTGAAGGAGGTGGCTCGAGAAATCGTGGATGTGTTGGTGATTATTTTCCAGAATTTGATAGATTCAGGATCAGTTCCTGCGGATTGGAGTGTGGCTAATGTTGTACCACTTTTTAAGAAAGGTGGGAGAAAGAAAGCAGGAAATTATAGACCACTTAGTCTGACCTCAGTGGTGGGAAAGATGCTGGAGTCTATTATAAAGGATGAAATTACGACACATCTGGATAGTAGTAACAGGATAGGTCAGAGTCAGCATGGATTTATGAATTTGGAGATGCTGGTGTTGGACTGGGGTGTACAAAGTTAAAAATCACACAACATCAGGTTATAGTCCAACAGGATTAATTGGAAGCACACTAGCTTTCGGAGCGACACTCCTTCATCAGGTGACACAATCACCTGATGAAGGAGCGTCGCTCCGAAAGCTAGTGTGCTTCCAATTAAACCTGTTGGACTATAACCTGGTGTTGTGTGATTTTTAACTTTGGATTTATGAACGAGAAATCATGCTTGACTAATCTTCTGGAATTTTTTGAGGATGTAACTCTGAAGATGGACGAGGGAGATCCAGTAGATGTCGTGTACCTGGACTTTAAGAAAGCTTTTGATAAAGTCCCACATAGGAGGTTAGTGGATTCAAAGTTGGTTGGCTGATAGGAAACAAAGAGTAGTGATAAACGGCTCCATTTTGGAATGGCAGGCAGTGACCAGTGGGGTACCGCAGGGATCAGTACTGGGACCGCAGCTTTTTACAATATATGTTAATGATATAGAAGATGGTACTAGCAATAACATTAGCAAATTTGCTGATGATACTAAGCTGGGTGGCAGGGTGAAATGTGATGAGGATGTTAGGAGATTACAGGGTGACCTGGACAAGTTAGCTGAGTGGTCAGATGCATGGCAGATGCAGTTAAATGTGGATAAATGTATGGTTATCCACTTTGGTGGCAAGAACAGGAAGGCGGATTACTACCTAAATGGAATCAATTTTGGTAAAGGGGCAGTACAGAGAGATCTGGGTGCTCTTGTACATCAGTCAATGAAGGTAAGCGTGCAGGTACAGCAGGTAGTGAAGAAGGCTAATAGCATGCTGGCCTTCATAACAAGAGGGATTGAGTATAGAAGCAAAGAGGTTCCTCTGCAGCTGTACAGGGCCCTGGTGAGGCCACACCTGGAGTACTGTGTGCAGTTCTGGTCCCCAAATTTGAGGAAAGACATTCTGGCTATTGAGGGAGTGCAGCGTAGGTTCACAAGGTCAATTCCTGGAATGGCGGGATTACCTTGCACTGAAAGACTGGAGCGACTGGGCTTGCATACCCTTGAGTTTAGAAGACTGAGAGGGGATCTGATTGAGACATATAAGGATTATTAAAGGATTGGACACTTTGGCGGCAGGAAACATGTTTACGCTGATGGGGGAATGCCGAACCAGAGGACACAGCTTAAAAATACGGGGTAAACCATTTAGGACAGAGATGAGGAGAAACTTCTTCACCCAGAGAGTGGTGGCTGTGTGGAATGCTCTGCCCCAGAGGGCAGTGGAGGCCCAGTCTCTGGATTCATTTAAGAAAGAGTTGGATAGAGCTCTCACGGATAGTGGAATCAAGGGTTATGGAGATAAGGCAGGAACAGGATACTGATTAAGGATGATCAGCCATGATCATATTGAATGGTGGTGCAGGCTCGAAGGGCATAATGGCCTACTCCTTCACCTATTGTCTATTGTCTATTGAGTCAGTACAACTTAGAAATATAAGTTGCATGTCTCATCTGCTCAATACAGACTTCCAAATCTGGAATCAGATATGAATCAGACTTTGTAACTGCATTGACTTTGTGATAGTCTACAATAAACGTTTGGTACCATCTGGTTTTGGCACCATTACTTTGGGTGATCTCCAATCACTGAAACTCATGTCAATGATGTCATCTTGGAGCATGTGTTCAATCTCTTTTTGAACCTGAGCCAACTTTAGAGGGTTAATTCTGTAAGGATGTTGTTTAATCAGAACAGCATTTCCTGTATACACATCATGCAAAATTAGGTTAGTACTTCCCAACATATTCCCCCATATTTCCCATGTAATAGTAATAGCTCTTTCAGGTCATTGCAGTTTTCCTCTGGAAGGTAATTCAATAATTTATCTCAATTTTTGACAACTTCCTCATTGCCCAGTTTAATTTGAGGAATGTCCATTTCAGAATCCTCTGACTCTGTGCTGTAGCCACTAACACATTCATCTTTTGCTCTTATTTCCACATCAAAATACCTTTTGAGCATATTCACATGATGCACTCTGTGAGATTTCATTCAGTCTGGAGACCTTATCAAATAGTTCACCTCATTCAATCTCCTTTAGACTTGATAAGATCCATTAAATCTTGCTTTCAAAGGTTCACCTAGCACTGGAAGTAACACTAACACTTTATCTCCATTAGCAAAATGTGAGTTTTCGATGTTTTAGCTGTTTCCTGTTTCATCGTATACTGTGATATTTTTAAATGCTGTTGAGCCAAATCCCCTGCTGTATTTCACCGTTCCCTAAAATTTGACACATAGTCCAAATATGTGTTCTCTGAATTCTGACTTGCCAATTTCTCCTCGATCAATTTTAGTTGTCCTTTTACTTAAACTAATTCGAATTGACTGAATTTCGTGGATTCATTTGGTGAATCTCTGATGGCAAACAGGTCAAACAGAAATCCTTTATCCCAATCATCTAGATCACCTTAACGAGAAGGTCTTACGTCGGTCTGATGCCATGTTTCTATTGGTCCCTGCGATTCTGGATGGTGCGCAGTGGATTTGAATTGTTTTATTCCTAAACTGTCCATAACTTCTTTGAATAACTTAAATATGAAATTTGACCCTTGATCTGCTTTGCTGTTTGAATTCATGTATCGTTGGACATCGGAATGATTCTGGGAAAATTAACAAACTGTGAAATTTACAACTGATCTTGGAGGAACCTATTTGGGAGAGGTCACAGCACAGAAACAGACAAGTGGATATTTTAAGTGTGGCCTTACAGTAAGTCTGCAGAAGTGAGGTGAGTAGAATGGGTTCTTTCTTGATTATATTTTTTATTGAGATATGTCTCTTGATTAAACTTAAAATATAAGTCATATGTATTAATTTAACCTGGAACAGTGTTTTGTAGAGGAATAAGACAGTGCTACTTTTGGGTCTGTAAATTGATATAAGCAAAAATGGCCTTTTATTAAAGTTATATGCTCTTTTTGTCAGATGTGGGAGTTTAGGGCGAGTTTACGGGTTACTGAGGATCATATCTGCAATAAATGCCTTTGGTTGCGAATCCTATCAGATCAAATGGATCGGTTGGAGAGACAGTTAGAAACAATGAGGAATTTACAACAGCAAGGGGATGTAATGGATGGTAGTTAGAGGAAGGGGGTAAAGTCACAGATGCAGTCACATATGTGGGTTGAGTCCGAGGGAGATAAGAGAGGTAGGCTGTCAGTGCAGGAGTCTTCTGTGGCTATTCCCATTTCAAACAAGTATGCTGTTTTGGACTCTCAAGGAAATGTAGCATGAACAGCCACTGTCTGGTATTGAGACTGGCTCAAATGCAATGAGGGGTGCATCGGGTTCCAATAGATCGAATGTTTTAGGTGACTCTCTAGTCTGAGGTACAGGCAGGTGTTTCTGTGGCCAGCAACGAAACATCAGAATGGTGTGTTGATTTCCTGGTGCCAGGATCAAGGAGGTCTCAGACAGGGTGCAGAATGGTCTCAAAGGGGAGAGGGGTCAGCAGGAGGTCATTGTACATATTGGAAACAAGGACATAGGAAGGGAAAAGGTTGAGATTGCGAATGGAGATTATAGAGAGTTCGGCAGGAATTTAAAAAGGAGGTCCTCAAGAGTAGTAATATCTGGATTATTCCCAGTGCTATGAGCTAGTGAGGTCAGCAATAGGAGGATAGAGCAGATGAATGCGTGGCTGAAGGATTTACATTTTTTGATCATTGGAAGCTCTTTGGGGGTAGAAGTGACCTGTACAAGCAGGACGGATTGCACCTGAATTGGAATGAGACTAATATACTGACAGGAAGATTTGGTAGAACTGCTCAGGAGGATTTAAACTGGTAAGGTGGGGGGAGGGGGATGTGAAGTGGGACCCAGGGAGATAGTGAGGAAAGTGAAGTCAAGTCAAACAGTCAGGGCAGGCAGGGACAAAGCAGAGAGCAAGGTAGGACTGATAAACTGCATTTATTTCAATGCAAGAGGCCTAACAGGGAAAGCAGATGAACTCAGGGTATGGTTAGGAACATGGGACTGGGATATCATAGGAGAAAATGAGGACTGCAGATGCTGGAGATCAGAGCTGAAAAATGTGTTGCTGGAAAAGCACAACAGGTCAGGCAGCATCCAAGGAGCAGGAGAATTGACGTTTTGGGCATAAGCCCTTCTTCAGCCATTCCTGAAGAAGGGCTTATGCCCAAAACGTCAATTCTCCTGCTCCTTGGATGCTGCCTGACCTGTTGTGCTTTTCCAGCAACACATTTTTCAACTGGGATATCATAGCAATTACAGAAGTATGGCTCAGGGATGGACAAGACTGGCAGCTTAATGTTCCAGGATACAAATGCTTGAGGAAGGACAGAAAGGGAGGCAAGAGAGAAGGGGGAATGGCGTTTTTGATAAGGGATAGCATTCCAGCTGTACTGAGGGAGGATATTCCTGGAAATACATCTAGGGAAGTTATTTGGGTGGAACTGAGAAATAAAAAAGTGATGATCACCTTATTGGGATTGTATTATAGACCCCATAATAGTCAGAGAGAAATTGAGAAACAAATTTGTAAGGAGATCTCATGTTGCCAGGGTTGGAGGATTTGAGCTATAGGGAGAGGCTGAACAGGCTGGGGCCATTTTCCCTGGAGCATCAGAGGCTGAGGGGTGACCTTTTAGAGGTTTATAAAATCATGAGGGCATGGATAGGATAAATAGACAAAGTCTTTTCCCTGGCGTCAGGGAGTCCAGAACTAGAGGGCATAGTTTTCGGGTGAGAGGGGAAAGGTATAAAAGAGACCTAAGGGGCAACTTATTCACGCAGAGTGTGGTAAGTGTATGGAATGAGCTGCCAGAGGATGTGGTGGAGTCTAGTACAATTGCAACATTTAAAAGGCACCTGGATGGGAGTATGACTAGGAAGGGTTGGGAGGGATATGGGCCAGGTATTGGCAGGTAGGACTAGATTGGATTGGGATATCTGGTCGCCATGGATGAGTTGGACCGAAAGGTCTGTTTCCGCGCTGTACATCTCCATGACTCTATGACTATATGATTGTGTCCCTGTGGGTAGTCCGTAACTACTGCAAAAATTGAGTAACTCTTCTACAATGCCTTTAGCTGTGATATTTTGTGATGGAATGGCCTCTGGAAATCTAGTGGACAGATTATGAGAAGGTGACTCATTCTTTTTGTTTAGGTAGGGATCCTACACAATCAATTAAGATTCTTGTAAACGATTCCTCAAATGCAGGAATGGGGATGAAGGATGCGCTTTATTACTGCCTGCGGTGTTCCCTTCCCTGACATGTATAACATGTCTGGCAACATTCAACCACATCCTTGTGCAGTCCAGGCCAGAAAGAATGTTCTTGTACTTTTGCTTGAGTTTTTGTTACCCCAAAATGAACTTCTAATGATAATTCATGTGTTACCTCCAACAGTTCCTTTCTGTAACCCACTGATAATACAACTTGATGAACTTTTGCCTATCTCTCATCTAGGTAAAAACAATGACTGCAGATGCTGGAAACCAGATTCTGGATTAGTGGCACTGGAAGAGCATAGCAGATCAGGCAGCATCCAAGGAGCTTCGAAATCGACTTTTCGGGCAAAAACCCTTCATCAGGAATACAGGCAGAGTGCCTGAAGGGTGGAGAGATAAATGAGATGGGGGTGGGGGTGGGGAGAAAGTAGCATAGAGTACAATAGGTGAGTGGGGGAGGGGATGAAGGTGATAGGTCAGGGAGGAGAGGGTGGAGTGGATAAGTGGAAAAGAAGAGAGGCAGGTAGGACAAGTCATGGGGACAGTGCTGAGCAGGAAGTTTGGAACTGGGGTGAGGTGGGGGAAGGGGAAATGAGGAAACTGTTGAAGTCCACATTGATGCCCTGGGGTTGAAGTGTTCTGAGGCGGAAGATGAGGCATTCTTCCTCCAGGCGTCGGGTGGTGAGGGAGCGGCGGTGAAGGAAGCCCAGGACCTGCATATCCTCAGCAGAGTGGGAGGGGGAGTTGAAATGTCGGGCCACAGGGCAGTGTGGTTGATTGGGGTGCGGGTGTCCCGGAGATGTTCCCTAAAGCGCTCTGCTAGGAGGCGTCCAGTCTCCCCAATGTAGAGACCGCATCGGGAGTAATGGATACAATAAATGATATTGGTAAATGTGCAGGTAAAACTTTGATGGATGTGGAAGGCTCATTTAGGGCCTTGAATGGAGGTGAGGGAGGAGGTGTGGGCACAGGTTTTGCAATTCCTGCAGTGCCAGGGGAAGGTGCCAGGACGGGAGGGTGGGTTACACGGGGGTTGGATGGGTGGGGAGCGTGGACCTGACCAGGTAGTCATGGAGGGAATTGTCTTTGCGGAAGGCGGAAAGGGGTGGGGAGGGAAATATATCCAAAACTCAATCCCTCTACCAGTAAACGCCAACACACCATATGCCTTCTTAACAACTCTATCAACCTGGTTGGCAATTTTCAGGGATCTATGCACATCGACACCAAGATCTCTCTGCTCATCTACACTACCAAGAATCTTGCCATTAGCCTAGTACTACTGTTACTGGGCTGTTACTCTTTCCAAAGTGATTCACCTCACACTTTTCTGCATTAAGCTCCATTTGCTACCTCTCAGTGAAACTCTGTAGCTTATCTATGTCCCTCTGTAACCTACAACATTCTTCTGCATTGTCCACAACTCCGACCTTAGTGTCATCTGCTAGTTAACTAACCCATCCTTCTGTGCACTCATCAAGACATTTATAAAACTGACAAACAGCCCTGACCCCAAAACAGAACCTTGCGACACACCACTGGGAACTGTCCTCCAGGATGAACATTTCCCAGCAACCACCACCCTCTGTCTTCTTTCAGCTAGCCAATTTCTGATCCAAACAGCTAAATCACCCTCAATTCCATGCCCCTGTACTTTCTGCAATAGCTGACCGTGGGGAACCTTATCAAACACTTTACTGAAATCCATATTCACCACATCAACCCCTTTACCCTCATCCACCTGGTTGGTCACCTTGTCAAAGAACTCAATAAAGTTTGTGAGGCATGACCTACCCTTCACAAAACCATGTTAACTAATCCTAATCAAATTTTTCCTTTCTTGATGATTATAAATCCTATCTCTTATAATCCTTCCCAAAACTTTACCTGCAACCGAAGTATTGCTCACTGATCCATAATTATCAGGGTTGTCTCTACTCCCCTTTTGAACAAAGGGACAATGTTTGCTATCCTCCACACTTCTGGCACTATTCCTGTAGAATGATGACATAAAGACCAAAGCAAAAGCCTTTGCAATGTCCTCCCTGACTTCCCGGTGAATCCTAGGACAAATTCCATTTGGCCCAGGGGACTTATTTATTTTCACACTTTCTAGAATTACTAACACCCTCTCCTTCTGAACCTCAATCCTATCTAGTCTGGTGGCCTGTATCTCAGTATTCTCCTTGACAACATTGTCTTTTCCCAGTATGAATACTGACAAAAAAATTCAATCAGCGCCCCCTCTCCAATATTCAGACTCCACGCACAATTTCCCACTACTGTCTTACTTCAGTCATTCTTTTATTCCTGATATACCTATAGAAAACGTTAGGGTTTTCCTTGATCCTATCTGCCAAAGGCTTCTCATGTCGTCTCCTGGCTCTTCTTTGCTCTCTCTTAATGTCTTTTTTGGCTAACTTGTAACACTCAAGCACCCTAACTGAGCCTTCACATCTTATCTTTGCATAAGCTTCCTTCTTCCTCTTGACAAGAGATTCATCTTCTTTAGTAAACCATGGCTCCCTTGCTCAACAACTTCCTCCCTGTCGGACAGGTGCATACTTATCAAGAACACGCAGTAGCTGTTCCTTGAATAAGCTCCACATTTCAATTGTGCACATCCCCTGAAGTTTCCTTCCCCATCCTATGCATCCTAAATCTTGCCTAATCACATCATATTTGACTTTCCTCCAGCTGTAACTCTTGCCCTGTGTTATACACCTATCCCTTTCCATCACTAAAGTAAACATAACTGAATCATGGTCACGATCACCAAAGTGCTCACCTACCTCCAAATCTAACACCTGGCCAAAGCTATTGTGGCATCGCCTCTTGTTGGCCTGTCCACATACTGTGTCAGGAGATCCTCCTGCACACATTGGACAAAAACTGACCCATCTAAGGTACTCGAGCTATAACATTTCCAGTCAATATTTGGAAAATTAAAGTCTCCCATAATTCTTATCCAGAATCATCTTTGCAATTTTTTTCCTCTACATCTCTGGAACTTTTCAGAGGCCTTGAGAAAACTCCTAACAGGGTGACCTCTCCTTTCCTGTTTCCTTTCCTCATCAAACGTCCTTTCTGCCACCATAATACTGTCCTTGACTAACAATGTCACACGTCTTTTACTACCTTCCCTGCTCTTACTGAAACATCTTAATCGTGGAACCTGCAACAACCATTCCTGTCCCTGCTCTATCCATGTCTATGAAATAGCCATAACATCAAAGTCCCAGGTACCAACCCATGCTTCAAGTTCACCCACCTTATTCCAGATGCTCCTGGCATTGAAGTAGATGCACGTCAAACCACCTTCCTGCTCTGCCCGCACACTCCTGTGATCTTGAAACCTTATTCACAAACTCAATACTCTCAAACTCCTGTACACTGGAGCTATAATTCATTAGCAAACCTCCTCCCCAGGATATAGGTGCCCCTCTGGTTCAGGTGTAGACCATCCCATTTGTAGAGGTCCCACCTACCCCAGAATGAGCCCCAGTTATCCAGGTATCTGAATCCCTCCCTGCTACACCATCCTGTAGCCAGGCGTTCAGCTCCACGCTCTCCCAGTTCAGCTCCCACGCTCTCTGCGAGCTTCACTCGTACACGGAACGGGTGGCAAACCAAAGTGAGCAACTCTGTTTGTTCTAGCTCTAAGCTTCCACCCTAGCTCCCTGAATTTCTGCCTTATATTCCCATCCATTATCTTACCTATGTCATTAGTGCTTATGTTGACCAAGACTTGGAGCTGCTCCCCCTTCCCCTCAAGGATCCTGAGAACACAATCCGAGACATTATGGATCCTGGCACCTGAGTCCACACACCCTAACTATGGAGTCCCCTTGTTATTGAGGCAAAGAATAGAGGGCGAGTGGAACTGAACATGTGGCTGCAGAGCTTGTATAGGAGGGAGGGCTTCAGATCTATGGATCATTGGGATATCTTCTGGGGAAGGTGGCACCTGTACAAGAAGGATGGGTTGCACCTGAACTGGAGGGACACCAACATCCTGAGTGGGAGGCTTGCTCGAGCTCTTCAGGAGGGTTTAAACTAGTTTGGCGGGGGTGTGGGAACCTGAGCTTTGGATCAGATAATGGAGTAGGTAGTGAACAGCCAGATACAGCATTCAGAGAACCTGTGAGGAGGAATAGGCACTTGATAGGGCAAAGGTGCAGTCAGTGTGATGGGTTGAAGTGTGTCTAGTTTAGAGTTAGAAGAATCAAGAGTAAGGGTGATGAACTCAGACCATGAATCACTACTTGGAACTATGATGTTGTGGCCATTATAGAGACTTGGATATCACAGGGCCAGGAATGATTATTGGATGTTCCAGTGTTCAGATGTTTCAAAAGGAATGGAGAGGGAGGTAAAAGAGATGGAGGAGTGGTCTTGCTTATCAGGGATAGTATCACAGCTACAGAAAGGGAGGTCATCGAGGAGGGTTTGTTTACAGAGTCATTATGGGTGGAAGGCAGAAACAGGAAAGGAGCAGTCACTTTATTGGGAGTTTTCTGCAGGCCCCCCAGTAGCAACGGGGACATGGAGGAGCAGATTGGGAGGCAGATTTTGGAAAGTGCAGAAGTAACAGGGTTGACTTTGTGGGTGACTTTAACTTCCCGAATATTGATTGGAACCTCCTTAGTTCAAAGAGTTTGGATGGAGCAGTTTTTGTTGGATGTGTCCAGGAAGGGTGCTCATGATAGTGATCACAACTCCCTGATCTTTACTATATTCATGGTGAGGGACAGCAACGGACGATATGGGAAAGTATTTAATTGGGGAGGGGGAGTTACAATGCTTCAATACAATGCAGGAACTGAGGCGCCAAAATTGGGAACAGATGTTCTCAGGGAACTGCACAACAGAAATGTCGAGGTTTGATAGGAAGCACCTGATGATAATACAGGACAGGTTTGTCCCACTAAGACAGGGAACGATTGGGAGGTTGAAAGAACCTTGAATGACAAGAGATGTGGAACATCCAGTCAAGAGGAAGAAGGAAGCTTACTTAAGTTTGAGGAGGCAAGGATCAAACAGGGCTCTCGAGGGTTATAGGTAGCCAGGAAGGAACTGAAGGATGGACTTAGGAGAGCTCGAGGGGGGCATGAAAAAGCTTCAGCTGGGAGGATTAAAGCAAACCCTAAACCCTAAAGCACTGATGTGAGGAACAAGGGAATGGCCAGAGAGAGGGCAGGGCTGTTCAGGAATAGTAGAGGGAACTTGCACCTGGATGTGGAGGAGGAGGGGAGGTCCTTAATGAATACTTTGTTTCAGTATTCACTACTGAGAGTGACCTTGACATGCCTGAGGACAATGTAAAACAGACTGATATGCTCGAACACGTTGATGTTAGGGAGGAGGATGTGCTGAAAACTTTGAAAACCATAAGGACAGATTAATCCCGTACGCCATACGGGGTATACCCTAGTTTACTACAGGAAGCGAGGGCAGAGATTGCTGTGTCTTTGGCGATAATGATTGCATCCTCACTGTTCACTGGCATAGTGTCAGATGATTGGAGGGTGGCAAATGTTATTCCCTTGTTCAAGAAAAGAGTAGGGATAATCCTGGGAATTATGGACTAGTCAGTCTTACGGTTGAGGGAGCTAGGGCTTTACTCATTGGTGTGAAGAAGGATGAGGGGTGACTTGATAGTGGTGTACAAGATGTTGCGGGGCTTTGATAGAGTGGATAGTCAGATAGCCAGAGACATTTTCACAGTGCGGAAATGACTATCACGAGGGAGCATACTTTTAAGGTAATTGGAGGAAGGTTTAGAGGAGATGCCAGAAGTCGGTTCTTTACACAGAGAGTGGTGGGTGTGTGGAAAGAACTGCCAGCATTGGTAGTAGAGTCAGATACATTAGGGACATTTAAACAACTTTTGGATTGGCACATGGAAGTTAGTGCAATGAAGGGTATGTTGTTTAGTCTGATCTTAGAGTAGCATAAAAGGCTGGCACAACATTGAGGGGCAAAGAGTCTGGACTGTGCTATCCTGTTCTATGTTCTATGTTCGATTTGTTCTATATTCTATAGTATCTCTTAACACTGTTACCTGTTTATCTGCTGCTCCTGGACTATGCAAGTAAATTTCACCTTTGCGAGTAAATGGTTTAAGAATATCTGGCACTCTCTCCTTAACCAACCTCCAATCAGGTTGTACATTCTGGTGCAGCTTTTTAGCCTCTACTGTGCTTTCTTTAACCACTTCAACAAAATTCCCTGTTTTATCCTATTGTCCATGCACTGTCTTCCCAGTGCTTTTTCTAACCCACCAACACTGTGATTGCATCTGGCCTGATTTATTGCAGTGAAAACATTGGGGCTTTTTAGCTTCTCTTTCCCCTTCATGGGTTTTGTTTTTACCCTGTGGTAAGCTATCTTTATTAGCTTCACCGAGATTTGTATTTCCCTTATCACGTGAGGATATGTCTTTTCCCCAACATCTCTCCCTCATGGATTGAAATTGATGTTGGAAGCCAAACTATGATTAATGAACCAACTCCTAATCACCTGTTTTAACTCTCCGCTCTTTCACATGAATTCTCACTACCTTAGGAAGTGAATTTTTGAACTCCACCAAAAACATTGTCTCTCTAAGAGCATCATATGTTTGATTTATTTTTAACGCCCTTAACCACGTTTAAAAATTACTTTGTTTGATCCTTTCAAATTCAATGTATGCTTGATCAGGGTCATATTCCCCATATTCCCCAGATACGTCCTCTGGTAGTGATACAAAACCTCACTGGCTCTACCTAACAACTGTGTCTCGATCAACAAAACCCACATGTTCACTGACCACTTCATTTGTTAGCCACCTTCTCAAAAGAGATGAAAAAGGCTTCTAAATACTTCTCGTCAAATTTAGGCAATGTTTGGGTATATTTAAACAGATCCCCACCAGGCCTTGATGGGTTTGTTAATCCTCACTACCTTCATCATGGAATCTGCCTTCTTCCTTTACCTCCATCCTTTTAAGATTACTTTCCTGTCGAAGTGTCCATTTATGAATTTCAAGCTCTCTCTCTTTCTCCCTTTCCTCTCTCTCTCTCTCTCTTTCTTTTTGCTCTGCTAAAGCAATTCACTCTTTTCCTCTTTCCTCAGCTTTTAACCTTAATTCAAAGAATTTTATTTCTTTTTTGCTTTCTTTTTCTTTTGCATCTAACTCAAGCTGCTTCATTCTCAAATGAATTTTAGCCATTTCCAAAGATTCTGATGGTGTTTCCAGCAAATTTAAATGCCAAGTTTTTGTTGTTATTCTCCCTCCTTTTCTTGCGATTAAGGCAAATCCAACTCCAGCTTGCCTGTCAATTCCAACAGCTTTGCCTTGCTCACCTTTTGCAAAGCCCCTAAAGTAACTTAATCTAACCCTAACTACGTAAGAAACAAACGAGAGGAAAAAGTAGAAATTGGGCCATTCCCAATTGATGCAGGAAGGATAGTGATGGGAGATAAGGAAATAGCTGAATACTTTGTGTCAGTCTTCACATTGGAAGACATGAGTAATATCCCAACAATTAAGGAAAGTCAAGGGGCAGAGTTGAGGATGGTAGCCTTTACAAAAAGAGAAAGTGAAAGAAAAGCTAAAAGGTCTAAAAATTGATAAATCTCCAGGCCCGGATGGGCTACATCCTAGAGTTCTGAGGGAGGTAGCTGAAGAAATAGTCGAGGCGTTGGTTGTAATCTTTCAAAAATTACTGAAGTCAGGGAAAGTCCCAGATGATTGGAAAATCGCTGTTGTAACCCCCTTGTTCAAGAAAGGATCAAGACAAAAGATGGATAATTATAGGCTGATTAGCCCACCTCAGTTGCAAGTAAAATTCTAGAATCCATCATTAAGGATGAGATTTCTAAATTCTTGGAAGTGCAAGGTTGGATTAGAACAGGTCAGCATGGATTTAGTAAGGGGAGATCATGCTTGACAAACCTATTAGAATTCTTTGAAGGCATAACAAGTAGGTTAGACCAGGGAGACCCAGTGGATGTTATCTATCTAGACTCTAAAAGGCCTTTGACAAGGTGCCTCAAGGAAGGCTGCTGAGTAAGGTGAGGGCCCATGGTGTTCGAGGTGAGTTACTGGCATGAATTGAGGATTGGATCTCTGATAGAAGGCAGAAAGTTGGGATAAAAGGTTCTTTTTTGGAATAGCAGCTAGTGACAAGTGGTGGTCCACAGGTTTCAGTGGTGGGGCTGCAGCTGTTCACTTTATATCTTAATGATCTGTATGAAGGGACTGGGAGCATCCTGGTAAAGTTCACTGATGATACAAAGTTAGGCAGACAGGCAGGTAGTTCTGAGGAGGTGGGGAGGCTACAGAAAGATTTAGACAGTTTAGGAGCGTGTTCCAGGAAATGGCTGATGAAATTCAACATGAGTAAATGTGAGGTCTTGCATTTTGGTACAAAAGAACACAGGCAAGGACTATTTTCTAAATGGTGAGAAAATTCATAAAACCAGAGTACAAAGGGATCTGGGAGTGCTAGTCTAGGATTCTCTAAGTGTTGACTTGCAGGTTGAGTTCGTTGTTAAAAAAGCAAATGCAATGTTGTCATTTATCTCAATAAGGTTGGAATATGAAAGCAGGAATCTGTTACTGAGTCTTTATAAAGCTCTAGTTAGGCCCCATTTAGAATACTGTGTCCAATTTTGGGCCCCACACCTCAGGAAGGGCAGACTGGCACTGGAGCGTGTCCAGTGGAGATTCACACGGATGATTCCTGGAATGGTAGGCCTAACATATGATGAATGGCTGAGGATGCTGGGATAGTATTCATTAGAGTTTAGAAGGTTGACGGGAGATCTAATAGAAACTTATAAGATAATGCATGGCTCAGAAAGGGTGGACACAGGGAAGTTGTGTCTGTTAGGCAGGGATACTAGGACCCGTGGACAGAGCCTTAGAATTAGAGGGTTCAATTTAGAACAGAAATGAGGAGACATTTCTTCAGCCAGAGAGTGGTGGGCCTGTGGAATTCATTAGGTAAAAACAAGGACTGCAGATGCTGGAAAGCAGATTCTAGATTAGAGTGGTGCTGGAAAAGCACAGCAGTTCAGGCAGCATCTAAGGAGCAGGAAAATCGATGTTTCGGACAAAAGCCCTTCATCGGGAAGTGTGTGCCAGACTGGGGAATTCATTGTCATAGAGTGCAGTGGAGGGCAGGATGTTATATGTCTTCAAGGCAGAGATTGATAAATTCTTGATCTCGCAAGGAATTCAGGGCTTACGGGGAGAGTGGTTAAGTGGAGTTGAAATGCCCATCCACCATGATTGAATGGCAGAGTGGACTCGATGGGCCAAATGGCCTTACTTCCACTCCTATGTCAAATGGTTTTATGGTCTTATGGAATGGAGATGAAAAACAGATCAGCCATGATTGAATCGTGGA
This sequence comes from Chiloscyllium punctatum, assembly GCF_047496795.1. Classification (NCBI taxonomy): domain Eukaryota; kingdom Metazoa; phylum Chordata; class Chondrichthyes; order Orectolobiformes; family Hemiscylliidae; genus Chiloscyllium; species Chiloscyllium punctatum. The sequence goes on along the minus strand of NC_092756.1, from coordinate 66,833,231 downwards.
ACACATTCAATGGGCTGAATGATCTAATTTTTGTTCCCATATCTTATGGTCTTATGGCCTAAGTATATCTGTTCTGAAAGACTCATCAATGCTCAATCCAGCTATGTGTACACATCCTATCTCGTATTTGATATGAATAATTTTTGTCATTAGTTACTCAAATCCCTTTATCACTTGATATTTCTGGGAGATTTCCTGGATCTCCCTTCATGAAGACAGACTCAAAGTAACTGTTTACTTTCCCTGTAATTTCTCAGCTCTCTACAATAAATTATCATGCCTGCACATTCACTGCTGCACACTAACATTGTTTCTATTTTCCTTCAAATATTGATTGAAGCTTTTTGGCAATCTTTATGTGTCTTGCTAGTGTGTATTCATGTTTGCTTTTTGATTTTCTTATCAGTTTCTTGGTCCTCCTTTGCTGGGTCCTAAATGTTTCTGATTCCATGACTGACCACAGTAGCTGGCATTTTTCTGGGTTGCTTCCTTTGATCAAATGCAATCTTTAACTATTTTTTAGCTTTCCCTTTGCTGGTTGCTCCTTGGGATATATATATGCAGTACACTTTACAATGTTTCTCCAAATAACAGATATTTCCAGTCTGCCATTAAACCTTTTTCATGTACTTTTCCACTTCAATGAAGCCAATTTTCCCCTCACACAAACATATAACTCCCATCAATATTTGCTTCTGCATGCTGTTTTTCAGCTCCATCTTACCAGATTCAGTGGAACCTGACCAACATGTGCTCTGAGGAGATTAATGGTAGATTCAGGCAAGATGTGTGGTGAGACATACCTGACTGTCGAGATCATCTCATCACTCCTTATCTTCTTAGCTGTTCTTCTCATGTATCACTGTGACATTTTCACCAGATCTCCCGTTATGCTGGTAGAGTGGAGAAGGATATTGATCTTTTAACAATGCTGTGCATTCCTCCAGACAGCTGAGACTGCTCTGACCTGAATGGGAACCTTGGAGCAGGCTAGCAAAGTGTTGCTGCCACTGAACAGGATCTTAGTGAGATCACATCTGGAGTAGTGTTAACAATTTCCATCTCCTCACTAAAGAAAGGATATTGTTGCGATGGAATCAGCTTAGAGGTGGTTTGCTCAACTGATTCCTGAAATGAAGGTGTTAACTTATAAGGAAAGGGTGATCAGGTTGATCCAAGAAGTATTGGACGTCACACGAATGAAAGACGATTTTAATTTTACATAGAAAACTAAAAGGAGTCAGCAACAGAAGCCAATGGCACAGATAATGGAGGAATCCATTCTGCTCCTTAAGCTTGTTCCACAGGAACAACAGAAATATATTTAAGTCTTTGACCCTGTTACACCAGAACAGGACAAGCCCCATTCAGCCCTCGAGCCTGATACACAGTGACAGGAGGAGGCCAATTAGCTCTTCGAGCCTGTAACACAGGATCCAGAGTAGGCCATGGAGCACCAGTATCCTGTTGCACAGCAACACGATTAGTCTGTTCAGCCTCCTCAAGTCTCTTATACATTAAAAGGAAGAGACAACAAAATCAGAATTGTCCACTGGAATAAGAGGAGGCCATTCAGCCTATCAAGCCTGTTACATGGGAAGTGGGGAAGCATATAAACTGATTTCAGACTTAATATTGGAAAGGAGAGGTAATTCAGCCACATGTCAGATGTATGGGAAGGGAAAACCAATCAATCCCTCAATCCCGTTTCAAGAATGCAGGAGGAGACTGTTCAGTATCTCAGGCCTATTATCGAGGAATATAAGGAGAGCTTTCATTACCTCAAAATGTTACATAACAACAAAAATATATATTCTCAAGCTTCTTACACATCACATAAACCTCTTAGTCAAGCACAGGAGCGAGACATTCAGATCCTAGAGCCTGCGACATAGAAACATAAGGAGAACATTCAGCCCATCAAGTTTGTAAACCAGGAACAGAATGAGCCATTCAGCCAGACAATCCTTTTACACAGCAATCGGAGCAGATCTTTTAACCTCGAGCATCTGATACACAGGAATTGGAAAGGGATGTAGAGGTTATAGAAAGTGAGGAGATAAACACTAGAGAATTAAAAGGATTGTTTAACTACGAGATTGAAGGGAAATTGCAAGATTGAAAAGGAATTAATTTTGCAAATCAAACCTAAATCCATCTGGATCAGCAATGTTTTTTGAAGGGTGAATCATGTTTGAGTAATTTGATCGAGTTCTTTAAATTTGCAACAAGCAAGCTGGACAACGAGACTCCTGTAGATGTAGCATATCTAGACGTTCAGAAAGAATTGGATAAGATGCTGCATGAAAGTCTGATATGCACAATTAGATCACATGACATTGTGGGTAATTTATTAATTTGGATAGAGGATTGACTAACCAACAGAACGCAAAGAGACGGGTTAAATGGGTCTTCTGTTTGGCATGGAGAAAGTGAGGACTGCTGAAAATGTGTTGCTGGAAAAGTGCAGCAGGTCAGGCAACATCCAAGGAGGCAGGAGAATTGATATTTTGGGCATGAGCTCTTCTTCAGGAATTCCTGAAGTAGGGGGTCATGCCTGAAACGTTGATTCTCCTTCTGTTTGGCAAGATACCCTTTGTGTGGTCCCACAGGTTCAGTCCTCAGGTCCCAACTATTTCCAATATATTTTAATGACTTGGATAAGGGGCTAGGAAGTGCAGTCACCCAATTTTTTAGATGGCACTGAAATAGTTCGAATGTAACTTGCAAGGAAGAAATAAGACATTTACAAATGGATGTAATACATTAGATAAAGGGGCCAAATGTTTGCAGATAAATTTTAATGTCAATAAGTTTGATGATATTTATTTTGGTCAAAGGAATAGAAAGGCAACTTGTCATCGGAATGTCGATAAACTTTCGAGTGCTATTGCGCAGAAGGATCTGGGTGTCCTCGACCATGAATTGCAGAAAACTAGCTCGCAGGTTCAGCAGTTAATAGGGAAGGCAAATGGAATTTCCACATTTATTCCAAAAGGAAAATAACATAAAAGTAAGGAAGTGGCTGCAATTATGCAAGGAACTAGTGAGACTGCAGTTCCAGCATTGTGTACAGTTTTGGGGAGGAACGATGTAGTTGCAGTGTAGGCAGTTCAGAAGAGGTTTACAAGATTGATTTCAGAGTTAAGGGGTTTGTTTTATAAAGAGAGATGGAGTTGTTCACTCCAGTGCTCTCTGGAGTTTAGGAAAATGAGGGAAGATCAAAATGAATTACATAAGATGCAAAAGGGGATTGATAATGTAGACAAGGAGAGAATGTTTTTCATGTGGAGCAATCTAGAACAAGAGGCCATAGTTTTAGGATAAAGTGTAGCAGATTTAACATGGAGTGATGAGAAGTTATTTCTGTAAAAAAGTTTATGCATCTGTAGAATTGACTACTCTAGAGTTCAAGGATGCTGGAACATTAAGTAAATGTAGAGTGCTGGAGAACTGGCAGGAATACAGAGTTGAGACTGAGGTTAGATAGTCATGAGCTACATGAGTATACATGACTTGGGGGAGGATTGGTGATTAAGCATTAAGACATTTGGGATAATTTGATTTTTTTTCAGTTTGACAGAACATAAACCGTTGCTTTCACACTGTGATCAGTGCTGGGTCACCAAGTATTTGCAATCTTTATCAATGATTTGCATGAGTGGAAAAAAAATGTAAAGTAACAAAGTGTGGCAATGACACTACGTAACGCAGGACATTATCAAAAAAAATGGAGAGTCTGTAAATGGATGGAGACAAGTTAAGTCAATGGCCAACAACTTTGCAAATGGAATACAATGTGGATAAATGTTGCATTTATCACACCCCTTCAACTTTTCACAAATAATTGAAGGCAGAATATTACATAAATGGAGAAAAATTAGTAATGCAATGATCTGTTTTGACATCGGGGGTGTTGCTCCATCTCTCTCTCTCTCAGTCTGCTCCCTGATCTTCCACAGTGGCCCCATTGCTGTCAGTACACATGCGATATTTTGATGTGGTTGTCTGGTGGCAAGGAGTGGTTGGGACATGGTGGGGGGGGGGGGGTGAGGCTGCAGTTGAGCCGTGTATCAAGGGCGCAGCTTTTATCCAAGAAGCTATGCTTTCTTTCCACATGGAGACACGATGATGATGGGAGTGGCTGATTTTTCGGAATGAAGAGACTGTGGTTACGGCCAGGACAGTGGTATTCACCAACATGACATACTGTGCATGGTCACAGTGCAACATTAATAGAGTGAGAGTTTCTTTCTTTCCTCTACCTCTCACATTGACAGGAGGATCCCGCGGAGACATGTACACTATTAGGAATCCTGCGTTCCTGGGAAAACAAGGATATACCTGGCAGCTCCCTGTTGAGGGAGAAAAACATTGTATTCACCTCATTCACCGTGTACACCCTCTGTCACTGAGTGGTTACATTAATGTAGACATACTGGGAGATGGTGGATATGCCACCCAATCCTGCCTGGAAAGTTCCAGATCATAGAAGCTAAATGAAACTGTGACCCTAACAGCCACTGACAGCACCGTCCTCCTCCTGGTGTGAAGCTGTAAGTCGTGTTGAAGGAGGTGACACCGCTCTGTGACCAGCTCCTTGTTCAACCAGCGTCCCCTCACACTCTGCTCCTGGGTTAAGGTAGCTTGGGATGGATACGGCAGATCCCTTTCCCTATAATCACTCACTCTGTGGTTACAAAACTTCCCCTCTCTGCAGCCTCTGCTCCATTTGTTGCTCATGTTGCAGACCCAGATGCTATAATTATAGTGCCAATGTTCCATTCAGAGTCGGGTCATCGAATCCTCCGATCTCTCTGAATCTCTGAGGCAGCTCACAGCACAACCTCCAGCAAACCATCCCCAGCACCTCCGCTAACGTTTCAATAACAGGAGTCTGTCAGAAATCCCTCAGCTACAAGTTAGATGTCTAGCCCTTTAAAATAATATTCGAGAGGCTACCTCATGTTACTGACCACACGATCAGCTGAGAGAGATGAACACAGGCATCCAGTGACAGGCACAGAATGAGCTTCAAAGACATGAGTCAAAGCTGCTGAAACCCCTGTTCAACATGGAGCACCAGATGGGACACACTGGGAAGTGAACAACAGGCCGACACACACCACCTCATTGTGTCTGAGGTTCACATTGCCAGCACCTGATACATTGGGGAGCCTAAAACCAAGGCTAGGGAAAGATACAGATGGACAGAAAGATTCACACTAAAGACAGAAAAAGAGAAGTAATTAACTGAGATTATGTCGTTGAAACATAAGGACAAAATACAGGGACGTTGAACTGACTGGAAGAGATTTGGAGGGTCCAAATCACAAGAATGAGAACATTAAATGAAGACATTACCAGATCAGCTGAGATGGTTTGTTACATCAAATTCTCACAGTAACAGCCCAGATGCCATAGACTGGGACAGCCCAGCATGGAGAGCTGTGTAGGCTACGGTTGTGTACTGTTTAGTAAACTGGACTAAGTGCCCAGCATGGGGAGCATTGCAAAACTATGCCAGTATATTGGGACTATACTTGCTCTAGATAACTGCCTAACATGGTGGAATTTGCAACCCATGGTGTCAGCGACAGTCAATGGTGCTCCCAACAGCTTATGTCTCAATAGCTCAATTGCACCAGAACAAGGCAAGGGGGTTTTGTATGTGCACATGCGTGTGTGTCCAGACTAAGAGGCGTGCAAAAATGTGAAAATCATTGCTTCAGAGGGAATACACAAGGAGAAAATCTGTTTAAATATGAAGAATCGGCAGAGTTTTGGGTAATCGACAGAGAGAGAGAGAGACTGCGGAATGTTTCATGGACAGACATGACAATGTGATTGAGAATATTAAAATAAAGATATTGCCAGACCAAACAACATTATCGATCAATGTGTACAGGAATGACAGATGGATGAGAGTTTGGTTTGAGTTTGGATATGAGCCATGGAGTTTTTTTAGCTCAAAGTTCAAAGAGCAGATGGGATGAAACAATGAAGTGTCATCTGGAGGTGTTAGTAAAATTAGGAATGGTCAAGGTATGGTGGCTCATGGTCAAGCTCATGGTCAAAGAGATCACCACAGTTGTGCCCCATCTGTTTCAGCGTGAGATATTGGGCAGGGATGGGATGGGATCAGAGGAAATTGGTCAGAGTATTGAGTACAGGAGTTGGGAGGTCATGTTGTGGCTGTACAGGACATTGCTGAGGCCACTGTTGGAATATTGCATGCGATTCTGGTCTCCTTCCTATCAGAATGATGTTGTGAAACTTGAAAGGGTTCAGAGAAGATTTACAAGGACATTGCCAGGGTTGGAGGATCTGAGCTACTGGGAGAGGCTGAGCAGGCTGGGGCTGTTTTCCCTGGAGTGTCGGAGGCTGAGGGGTGACCTTATAGAGGTTTACAAAATTATGAGGGGCATGGATAGGATAAATAGGCAAAGTCTTTTCCGTGGCAGCAGGGTATCCAGAACTAGAGGGCATAGGTTTAGGGTGAGAGGGGAAAGATATAAAATAAACCTACGGGGTAACTTTTTCACACAGAGGGTGGTACGTGTATGGAATGAGCTGCCAGAGGAAGTGGTGGAGGCTGGTACAATTGCAACATTGAAGAGGCATTTGGATGGATATACGAATAGGAAGGGTTTGGAGGGATATGGGCCGGGTGTTAGCGGGTGCGACTAGATTAGGTTGGGATATCTGGTCGGCATGGACGGGTTGGTCCGAAGGGTCTGTTTCCATGCTGTACATCTCTATGACTCTATGAAAGAAATAAAGTTTGAAACCACAACAGAAGACAGTGACCCCTGTGCTCCCAATACTTAAATAACAAGAGCAATGATACAAAGAATCATGTTTAAGAAATGAAACTAAGCATATCAGCATAGAGATCCATGATGGACACTGCCAGGAGAGGGTGAATGAAGACGTTCATTGATACAGTTAATAATAGTTTGACAAGTTAATATTTGAGTTCAGAGTCTCATCAGGAACAAAAATAATGTCAACATGCATAGAGTAAATGAAAAGAACAGTAATATAATCCACATGTATACAATCCACAATAACTGGACAGTTCAACTCACCAGGAATGCCAACACCAGCCAGGAAAGGATAATAGAAATATTGAATGATCAAAAGTGCATAATAGATCCGTGATGACAACCCATCTGTTACAGAAAAGCACCAAACATACAAGGATAAAGCCCTGTCCATTGTTCTAACATTTGAGTCGAATATTCTCAGATTCTGATCTGCGGTTCCTCTCTCTGGAGCTGCTGATCCCTGTTAGTGCTGACGGTGACACTCCCACATATAGTATGGGATAACACATTAAACAAAGCCCTTTTACCATTAAAAGATGGAAACGCTCCACTGGGATAATTAAAATCCATGGAGACTGACATTAATCACATTTACTGAACAAACAGGTTCAGTTAACTCCTTCCTTACATCACTTTTCATATCACAATTGAAGAGAATATTTACTCGGTCTGGATCGAAAGTATGAAGGTTGCTGAGGGATGGACCATATATCTTTCAATCTTTTTAATCTTTCTTCCCAGTATGTGAGAGTAGTTCCAGAACACTGCAGATGTTCCACCCTGTGCATTAAAGGAGACAGGTATAAAAGAACAGAGCAGCTTCATAAAATGACTGGTCGGGAACTTTCTTGAGAATGTAAGCCAGGAGAGCAATATTCATTGCCCATTGACTTTGTGTAATGCTGCACCTACTGTTAAATACCCAGTTAGCAAACCCTTTCATAAACTTGAGACATCATTCAGAGCATTGAGATTGGTGCTCAGGAACAGGGGGAAACAGTTTGGTCCCCTTGTGTCTGATACAGAGGGTTAGGAGGAGGCCATTCAGGCCTTTGTATCTATTAGCACTTGAAGACATGGAAAGCTGGAATGTAGGCACATTTTGCAAAGGGGATCATTCAAAATGTAGAGAAGTGCTCCTACAGCTGTTTGAGGTTTACTGAGAGGACATCTGGAGTATATTGTGCTGTTTGTGTTTCTGAAACTGAGAAGGGAGGGACTTCCATCAGATACAGTTTATTGGCTGCTCATAATCCACGGGGTACGGTGTCACTTAATGTCTCAAGCCTGTTAGAGATGGACAGGAGGAGGTCATTCAGCTTCTTGAGCTTGTTGCAGATGGAAAGGAAGAGGTGCTAGCAATTCTGGAGGATGTGAAAATAGGTTCATGCCTGGGCCAGCTGGCATTTACCATGGGATTCTCTGGGAAACCAGGGAGGAGATTGCAGAACCTTTAGCTTGGACCTTTATGTCGTCATTGTCCACTGGAATAATGCTAGAAAACTAGAGGATAGCAAAAGTTGTCCCCCTGTTCAAGAAGGGAGCAGGGACAACCCTGGTAATTATAGACCAGTGAGTCCTCCCTCAGTTGTGGGCAAAGTGTTGGAAAAGGTTACAAGAGATAGGATTTATAATCATCTAGAAAGGAATAATTTGATGAGAGATAGTCAACACAGTTTTGTGAAGGATAGGCCGTGCTTCACAAATCTTATTGTGTTCATTGAGATGGTGACCAAACAGGTAGATGAGGGTAAAATGGTTGATGTGGTGTATTTGGATTTCAGTGAGGTGTTTGATAAGGTTCCCCATAGTTGGCTATTGCAGGAAATACGGAGGCATGGGATTGAGGGTGATTTAATGGTTTGGATCAGAAATTCTCTCGCTGAAAGAAGACAGAGGGTGGTGATTGATGGGAAATGTTCATCCTGGAGATCAGTGTATTGCAAGAATCTGTTTTGGGGCCGCTGCTGTTCGACATTTTTGTAAATGACCTGGATGCGGGCATAAAAGGGCGGGTTAGTAAATTTTTTTTGATGACACTAAGGTCAGTGGAATTGTGAACAATGCAGAAGGATGTTGCAGGTTACAGAGGGATGTGGATATGCTGCAGAGTTGGGCTGAAAAATGGCAAATGGAGTTTAATGTGGAAATGTGTGAGGTGATTCACTTGGAAAGGGGTAACAGGAATACAGAGTACTGGGCTAATGGTAAGATTCTTGATATTGCAGATGAGCAGAAATATCTCGGTGTTCATGAACATTGATCCCTGAAAGTTGCCACTTAATAGGGTTGTTAAGAAGACGTACGATGTGTTAGCTTTTATTGGTAGAAGGATTGAGTTTCAGAGCTATGAGGTTATGTTGCAGCTGTACAAAACTCTGGTGCGGCTGCACTTGGAACATTGCATACAGTGCTGGTCGCCGCATTATTGGAAATATGTGGAAACATTGGGCGGCACGGTGGCACAGTGGTTAGCACTGCTGCCTCACAGCACCAGAACCCGTGTTCAATTCCCGCCTCAGGCGACTCTCTGTGTGGAGTTTGCACATTCTCCCCGTGTCTGCGTGGGTTTCCTCCGGGTGCTCCGGTTTCCTCCCACACTCCAAAGATGTGCAGGTCAGGTGAATTGGCCTTGCTAAATTGCCCGTAGTGTTAGGTAAGGGGTAGATGTAGGGGTATTGGTGGGTTGCGCTTCGGTGGGGCGGTGTGGACTTGTTGGGCCGAAGGGCCTGTTTCCACACTGTAAGTAATCTAATTTAACATTGGAAAGGGTGTAAAGGAGATTTACTAGAGTGTTGCCTGGTATGGAAGGAAGGTCTTTTGAGGCAAGACTGAGGTACTTGTTAGAAAGAAGAAGAGTGAGAGATGACTTAATAGAGACATACAAGATGATGAGAGGATTAGATAGGGTGGACAGTGAGAGCCATTTTCTTTGGATTGTGATGGCTAGCAAGAGGGGGCATTGCTTTAAATTAGATTAGATTAGATTAGATTACTTACAGTGTGGAAACAGGCCCTTCGGCCCAACAAGTCCACACCGACCCGCCGAAGCGCAACCCACCCATACCCCTACATGTATCCCTTACCTAACACTATGGGCAATTTAGCATGGCCAATTCACCTGACCTGCACATCTTTGGACTGTGGGAGGAAACCGGAGCACCCGGAGGAAACCCACGCAGACACGGGGAGAACGTGCAAACTCCACACAGTCGCCTGAAGCGGGAACTGAACCCGGGTCTCTAGCGCTGTGAGGCAGCAGTGCTAACCACTGTGCCACCGTGCCGCCCACCTACCATTGAGGGGTGAAAGATATAGAACGGATGTCAGAGACTAGTAAGGGCATGGAATGCCCTATTTGCAACAGTAGTAGGCTCCAACTTGAAGGACATTTAAATAGTCATTGGATAAACATATGGATAATAATGGAATAGTGTAGGTTAGATGGACTTCAGCTTTGTTCCACATGTTGGTGCAACATTGAGGGCCGGAGGGCCTGTACTGCACATCAATGTTCTATATTCTATTCAGCCTCTCGAGCTTGTAACAGAGGGACAGGAGAAAGTCATTCTTGAGCCGGTTACACAGTGATTATTAGTTTTAAAACAGTTATGGAGAAGAATAGACTTGATATAAACGTTGAAGCTCTAAACTGAGTAAGGTCAATTTGAACGATTCAGGCAAGCACTTTGAAAAACAGCTGAGAAAAGTCAATTTGTAGGTAAAGGGATGTTTGGAAAGTGGGAGGCCTTCAAAAATGAGATTCCAAGAGTCCAGTGACAGCATGTTCCTGTTCATCAGAAGTGCAAGGCTCATAGGTGTAGGGAATGCTGGAAGGCCAGTGAAATTGAGGCTCGGGTCAAAAGCAAAGAGGGATGCACATGATAGTAATAGATAGCAGGGACCCTCGGATCTGATCAAGTGTACATTAGACCTCTGTAGGAGACGACGGAAGTGATTCCTGGATACCTTTCTGAAATATGTGTGTACCATGGATAGCCATAGGTGTGTTGCCGGAAGACTGAAGGGTGGCTAATGTTGTGTCATTATTCAAGAATGGTAGTCAGGGAAAGTCAGGGAGCCTGATATCAATGATGGGTAAGCTTTTGGAGGGGGTTCAGAGGGACAGGAAAGGCAAAGACTGATTTGGGATAGTCAACATGGCTTTGTGCATGGAAGATCATGTCTCACTGACTTGATTGAGTTTTTTCGAAGAATTCATGAAGACGATTGATAAAGGCAGAACAGTTGACATTTTCCATATGGACTTCAGTAAGACATTCAAGAAAGGTCCACATGGGAGGTTGGTTAACAAAGTTAGATCACATGGGATCCAGGGAGAGCTAGCTAATTGGATACAAAATTGGCTCGAAGGTGTTGGTGGTCAGTTGCTTTATGGACTGGAGGCCTGTGATCAGCAGTATGCCATACGGATCAGTACTGGATCCACTTTTCTGTTATTGATGTAAATGATTTAGATTTAAATATAGTAGAACTGGTTAGTAAGTTTGCAAATTACATCAATATTGATGGTGTAATCGACAGTGAATTACCTCAGAATTCAATGGGACTTTGATCAGATGGGGCACAGGGTCAAGGAGTGGCAGTTGGAGATTATTTTTGATAAATGTGAGGTGTTGCATTTTGGTAAAACAAGTCAGGGCAAGACTTATGGGTAGGGTCCAGGGAAGTGTTACAAAACACAGAGATATTCATAGAAATTAGAATCCTTGCAAGTGTGGAAACAGGCCATTCAGCACATTGAATCCACACTGACCTTCTGAAGAGCATCCCATCAGATACACCCATACCCTATCACTGTAGCCCTGCTTTTCCCGTGGCTAATCCGTGTAACTTGCACACTTTCAGACTGTGGGAAGAAAGCCAAGCACCTGGAGGAAAGCCACGTAGACACAGGGAGAATGTGCAAACTCAACACAGACGGTCACTCGAGGGGTGGTGCTGTGAGGTAGCAGTTCTAACCACTGAATCACTGTGCCACACCCATGATCAACTGAGAGGGACTACATTCTCCCACTTTCTCGGAATCCATCAAATCTGTTTACATGCTGTCGAATTCCAGTCGGGTATCTCCAACATGACCTCCTTTTCCTCACCTGATGATTCCACACCCCTCCCCCCCCAAACTCTGGTAGACAGGGCCTTCAGCTGTAAGTGACCAATCTCCTGCACTTCTGCTCCACTTGTTCCCCTTCTTCCCAGATGAAGTCATCCATTAATGTTGCTGTGTACACAATATTTGCCGATCAAAAATAAAACAAAAAAACAGCGGATGCTAAAGATCTGAAACTAAAAGTGTTCTGATGTATAGCTCCCAGATTTGAAATGTTTTCTCTGATTTCTTCCTACAGATGCTGCCAGGCCCACTGAGTATTGCCAGCAATTTCTTGTATATCCAGTTTCCTGAGTATGACATGTCCAACATTTGCACCGTAGTTTGGACTTTGATCTACAACTCCCACCAGTCTTTGCTTCTCCTGGCTGTTTCTAAGCTCCAGCCATTTTGCTTCTGTGTATTTTGAGTGATGTGGGCTGTAACAAAATTAATGGTATATTCGGCTAGATGTCTCATGAGGCCTTTCTTCATATTAAATTAATCTCGCTGCCTCTCGTTTGTTCTCCTCAGGAGGAGGCAAGATTCTCATTTGGTTTCGCCTTACACTGGCGGACTAGAGAAGGACTCCCTACAAGATTTCCCCACAATGCTGTGCAGTTCTCCTGCTGGTTGAGACACCTCTAGATGAGGGGTGCAACTTCAGAGCTGGTTGGTAGGGTCTGGTATCATAGGAGAAAGTGAGGACTGCAGATGCTGGAGATAAGAGCTGAAAATGTGTTGCTGGAAAAATCAGAGCTGAAAATGTGTCGCTGGAAAAATCATTCCTGAAGAAGAACTCATGCCCGAAACATCGATTCTCCTGCTCCTTGGATGCTGCCTGACCTGATGGTCTGGTATCATGGCCTTCACTCCTGGTCCTGGGTGAGGAGGACATCTTGTGTGTGACCCTCCCCATCCAGAAGGAGCTCCATGCCTATGCCTGAAATGTGGGTTTGGGGAGGGTAGCCATTCCCCCTGACTGCCTCGTGCAGGCTCCACACAGGCTGTGTTTGTCCCGGTGCACTATGGACTTTCAAAGTTGGTGCCAGCATTGGTTAATTATAGGCTGTCCAGTGAGTGACAAGTTGTCCAGGGAATGGCGTCCAGTACGAAATGGGGCAAACCCAACATGATTCTCAATGTGAGGACTCAAATACCAAGGAATGTGGTGAGTTGGGGAGATCCACTCAGCTTCTTGGTGGAAATCTCCCCAAACTCGACTCAACTGGTACTTTGCATCCAAAAACAATAAGCTACAGCCAATACAGAAGAACATAAGAAATAGGAGCAGAATTAGGTCATCTGACCCTTCAATACTGCTCCGCCATTCAATAAAATCATAGCTGAGCCTTTTCATGGACTCAGCTCCACTTACTGACCTGCTCAGCATAACCCTTAATTCCTTACTGTTCAAAAATCTCTCCATCTTTGTCTTAAAAACATTCAACGAGGTCACCTCAACTGCTTCACTGAGCAGGGCATTCCATAAAATGACAACCTTTGGATGAAGAAGTTCCTCCTTAACTCAGTTTTAAATATTTTTAGGCAATGCCCCCTGGTCCAGTTTCACCCACCAGTGGAAACATCCTGCCTGCTTCTATCTTGCCTATCCCATTCATAATTTTATATTTTTCTATAAGATTTCCCCTCATTTTTCTAAATTCCAATGAGTATAGTCCCATTCTACTCAATCTCTCTTCATAAGCCAAACCTCTCAATTCCAGAAGCAACCTAGCGAAATTCCTCTGCATTCCCTCCAGTTCCAACACATCCTTTCTCAAAGCGTCGATTCTCCTGCTTCTTGGATGCTGCCTGACCTGCTGTGCTTTTCCAGCAACACATTTTTCAGCTCTGATCTCCAGCATCTGCAGTCCTCACTTTCTCCTAATCCATCCTTTCTCAAGTAAGGAGATCAAAACTGTACACAGTGCTCCAAGTCTGGCCTCACCAGCATCCTGAACAGCTGCAGCATAACCTTCCTGTTTTTAAACTCAGTCCCTTCAGCAATGAAGGACAACATTCCATTTGTTTTCTTACTTACCTGCTACCCCTGCAAACCAACATTTTGTGATTAATGCACAAGAACATCCCGGTCCCTCTGCACATGCTGCAATTTTACACCATTTAAATAATAGTCGGTTTTGCTGTTATTCCTACCAAACATGGATGACATCACATTGACCAACATTACACCCCACCTGCCAGATCATCGCCCACTCACTTAACCTATCTGCAGCCCTTCAGCACACGTTGCTCAGTTCTCCCAGACTATAGGGGATGCTCTCATTTGAGAGAAGCAACTGGTGGCAATTTAACCTGAAGGTCACCAGACCTCAGGTGAGGGAAGAAGTTGAGAAGGAGAATCATTCATAGTAACCTCAAACCGGTAATGGGAATTGAGCCCACACTGTTGATGTCACACTGCCCTGTAAACTGTCAATCCAACTGACTGAGCTAAACCAATTCCCACTTTGCTCTATCACTCACTTTAGTATCATTTGCAAATTTTGACACACTATACTTAGTCTCCAACTCTGAATCATCAAAATACCTTGATCCTTTGATAAGATTTTTTTACAATCCTCAGATGTCATTCCTTATTCAGAAATCCTGTCCACCTCCTTTTCAGTTTTATAGAACATAACTAAATATAAAATGCTCTGGATGTCGTGTTTCCAATGTTTGTCACCCTGTAACCAGTCTCTCTAATGCAATTCAGTCATCGCCATTTCCTTCAATGTATGCATTAAATTCCTCCATCTTTTTTTTCTGAGAATACAGCATACATTGAGATATGCTGCTTTTCATTCAGCTTTTGAAGCAATTATTCCCGTTCCCCATTGTCACCTTATTGCTTATTTTCGTCGATCAGGAAACAGACTGACAGTGTAACACTCAGAATCACACCTGATGGGCAATGTCTCATGAGGCACCATCACCATCCCTGGGTATATCCTGTCCCACTGGCACGACAGTAGTGGAGGGAAACTGTGGGAAACAGTCAGGAAAGGGGTTACCCTGGAATTCCAGATTCCAGAATCTGGAACGTTGATTCCAGAATCTGAGAAATCCCATCGTAACAGGTTCAAGAAGGTCAAGGAAATAATCTGATGATGGACATCTACTGCTCTCCTCACCACCCTTTAGTGATAACTCAGTTCTCTTTGATATGACCATGATGTGAACTTGCTGGTGTTGGACTGGGGTGGTCAAAATTAAAAATCCCACAACACCAGGTTATAGTTCAACAGATTTATTTGAAAGTATAAGTTTTCGCAGCACTGATTCTTCATCAGGTAGCTGGTGGGAGAGGATTATAGGACACAGAATTTGTAAGTAAAAGATCAAAGTCTCATACAATGTCATACGATGTATTGAATTAACTTAGACTGCAGTCACTGTGGCATTGAATAAATTCTGGGATTTGTATGTTAATCAATTGAAACCTGCTTCTCCATTCTAAGTGATTAAAGATGCAACAGCCGTTTAGATTTGTCCTTGACATGAGAATGAGAACACATAAAATAAAGGCATTGCCAGATCAACTGAAATGGTTAGTTGTATCACATTCTCAATCCACTTCAGTGAACCAACCCAGCCACTCCAAACCCAGATGAGATACCTGTTCAGCATGGAACACTGCGCAGACCAAGCTAGTGCACTGCTCAATACAACCTCAAAAGGTGTGGCACTGTAAAAGGCAGCATCCGAGGAGCTGGAAATGTTTTGAGCATAAGCTCTTCATCAGAAATGTACTGCTCAATACAACCTGGCAATCAGTCCACTGTGCAGAGTTTTGCAGACTACTCAAGTGCATTGATCTGCAAACCTGGACTAAATATCTGCCCAGCATGAGCTGTGCAAAGCCACATCAGTGCATTGATCTATAAACCCAGATGATATATTTGCCCAGCATATATAAGCTGCACAGTGAATACCAGTAAAATGATCTGTGAACCTGCAGCAGTTATCCTTCCAGCATGTTGAGTGTGTAGCCCACCCCAGTGCAATGCTTGGTAACACTGTGTTAGATCACTGTCCAGGGTGGGGAAACTTGCAGCCCATACTGGGAGTGACAGCATGTCCAGCTCCCATCCATTTACAGCTCCATATCTCCATTGTGTCAGAGCAAGGGCTGCTGTGGGTGTGAAAATACTGCCAGATAGAGAGATGGCAGGAGAATCAGTTCAAATACCAGTAAGGTGAAGGAGGTGAGGTAATAGTGAGATGGGGGAGATTGAGACACAATGTTATCAAAGCTGTTTATGAGTTTCAGAATGTTAAAATGAAGAAATTTTGATAGCATCTTGCAACATAGGCCAGTATTTCCAGGAATGATGGGTGAACGGGATATTGGTGTGAGTTCAGATGTTGGACAGTTTTGGATGAGCATTTGTTCTGCAGCTTTGTTACTGGCAGTAGTGTCGATAGTACTTTGCCTCATTGGGCTGAATCTAACAACAATTTGTCTCCATGTCATTTCCATTGAGTGTGACAGAGGGATCGCCTGCATGAGGCTGGGCTAGTTTCCTGGTGCGATCTTATCGAATTCACTTCATTAACTACCTCCCCAACCCCATGGTGTCCATCTCATTCAATGCCAGCCTGATTCAATCATTCATCATGGCTGGAGGTACTCACCATCGCCTGAATGCACCGGATATTCTATGAGCCATAGCACTGGTACCATCTTTAAAAAGTGGACACGCAGTTGAGCTGTTTCAGTTCAGAGCTGCCCTGTATGGTTTATCCTGGGCATGACAGGTAAGGGGCAATTGTACCATGATTTATCCACAGGGGCATAAAGATCCTGGTGGATGGGCTACTACAGAGGAGGACCATTCTCTTCCCAGAGGAGGCCACATCACCAAACCCACCGAGCACGGTCTGAACTCACCACCCAGTTCAGTGCAGGATCTGTGGTCTGAAGAAATGTCCAGCAATACAGGACAAGCAGCAATAACCTTCCCTGCTCTGTTAGGATAAGTGTCACTGTAGTCTCTCTGCTCCCTCACACACACTGTATATCAGTTATAACACCCATCCCCAAACAAGGCACATGCTCCACCACTCTCACCACTGCACACAGCAATTTATCCCTTCTCTCTCTCTCTTTCTCTCCCTCTCACTCTATCACCTACCTTATACCCCCACGTGGTTATAGAATATTCCAGAGGACCTTGGTTAGAGAACAATCTGGATGGTTTACGTCATTTGCAGAATGTTCCAGATAATGTTGAAACTGTTCCCAGGTTGAGCAAAATGCCAGTGTGTGACACATAAGGGGAAGGAGCAGAGTTATATTTTGTTTTCCAAATGCCATACGATTAAGAAGCCATCATGAGGCCATTCAGCCCTTCAAACCTGCTTCACCATTCAATAAGATCGTGGCTGATCTGGTTGCGTCCTGAGATCCATGTTAAAGGAACTTTCAGTCATTCAACCCGCTGGATTCCTGTCACTGACCAGACCACACGCAGGCAATTTTTACACTGGATTTCTTCAAACATGTGCTCAGGAACCATTTCCCTTGAGGATGTATTCTTTAAACAATATATTACATCAGCTTCATACTTTTCTTTTGTAATTATAAGCATGCTTTACACAGAGCAATCAAAAATATGCACATATTTTATGGTTATCAATATCCAATCACAATCAGTAATACTGGTTATTTCGCTAATCTCACCTTTTTGTATTCAGTCAAAGACAACGTTTAAACACATGTCTCATTATAAAATACAATTTCAAGCAGAGAACTGCTTTCATCCTCAGCCATTATCTTGAATGTTATCTGACTTGTACCTTCTTCCTTGTTATTAAACTGTCTCATGTCCTTTGTCTTTGTTTATTTCCATCTACAGCGGTTCCATCGTCTCCCACTCAGGTGGCTGGATGGCTGGGTTGTGATATAGTGGGAGGCCAACAGCGCAGGTTCAATTCCCCACACAGATAGAGACTACCATGAAGGTCCTGTTTTCTCAACCTCAACCCTTGCTCGAGGTGTCGTGACCCTCAGGTTAAACCACCACGAGTGGTCTCTCTCTCTCGCTAATGGTGCTCTGAGATTGTGACAACTTTATTCTGTCGTTGTTAGCCTTTCAACATTTGCTCTATATTATCATTTCTTTTTCCACTGTATTCCCAGGTGTTCTTGTCATCTGCAGTTTCATTTCTACCCCTCACTGCACATTGTTTCCAGCTCCTCAATAAACCTTGACTCTGTTGTTATTTATGACTCGACCAGCCTGTGTCTCAGATTCACTAGAATAGATTCACTGTCTCTGCCTCCCATGCTGTCTGGGGAAGAGAGTTCCAAACGGTCTCAACACTCTGAGAAAAGAAAAGAAATCTCATCTCTGTAATAAATTGAAAATGATTTTTAAAGAAAGGTAAAAACATAACCTGCGTTCGAGAGCTGTACATTCAATCAAATTTGTAAGAAACACGTGTTGCTGCAGCTGTACCTAGTCTGACTGAGAACACACCCGGGAGACTGAATGTTCAGATTTGCTTTTGTCTCCTTAGCTGAGAAATGATATAATTACATTGGAAGCAGTTTAGAGATGTTTCACTTCCCCAATTCCTGGGATGAAAAGCTGATATTAAGGAGAATTAGCATGTTACCCTTGGAATGAGAGGTGATCTTATTGAAACATACAAGATCTAGCATAGAGTGGTCTTCGCGTCGTCGACATTGTTGTCATGAGGCTTTGCACCTTTGATTGAGGAAGCTTATTTCAGAAATAATCCAGTTAGTTGTGGCTGTTGAAAGAAATCTACACGTGTTATTTTTATCACTGAACCTGTCCCAGTCTGAGAAATATATATTTGACCATATCACCGACTTTGAAGAGTGGAGTGCTGGAAAGTCAACGTTTTGAGCATAAGCTCTTCATGTCACCAACGTGGTTACATTTAACATTTGTTGTGACAAGTGGAGGACTGGGACAGAAAAGGAAACAGTGACCTCTCCAAACTCAGTCAGAACAGGATGTCACCAGTCGAGCACTCAGATCCTTTACGGACCAACTGGTGGAGGTAATCACTGACATCTTCAACCTCTCCTTCCGACATGCCGTAGTCCCCACCTGCTTTAAGAAGGCCACCATCATCCCCGTACCTAAGACAGCACACATAATGTACTTCAATAACTACCATCCAGTGGCTCGGACCTCCATAATCATGAAGTGTTTCGAGAAGCTGGTCATGGCACACATCAACTCCAGTCTCCCAGCCTGCTTCTATCCCCTACAATTTGCTGACCAATGTAGCGGGTCAACCGTATCCCAAGCCCTGCATTCATCCCTGGATCATCTGGACAACAAGGACACCTACGTCAGACTCCTGCTCATCGATTACAGCTCCACATTTAACACCATTATCACCTCCAGACTGATCTCAAAACTCCGTGAGCTTGGACTCAGCTCCACCCTCTGCAACTGGATCCTCGGCTTCCGGACCTACAGACAGCAATCAGTGAACATAGGGAACTGTGCATCCTCCCCAATAACACTCAACACTGGAGCCCCCTCCCAAGGATACATTCTCAGCAGAACGACACCCCCCACCCCGTACTCCCTGCACACCCATGATTCTTCTGCAAAATTCTGCAGCATCTGTAAGTTTGCTGATGACACCACTGTAGGACATAAAACTGACAATGACAAGTCGAAATACAGAAAGGAGATTGAGGGTTTGGTGATGTGGTACAATGAGAACAATCTCTCTCTTTCGTCAGCAAGAATAAAGAACTAATTATTGATGTGAGAAAGGAAAGAGGAGAACATGCCCCCATCTACATCCATGGAGTAGAAGTTAAGAGGATCGAGAGCACCAAGTTCCTCAGGGTGATGATAACTGACAACCTGCCCTGATCATCCCATGTGGTTGTAACAGTCAAGAAGGCACAACAAACTCTCACCTCCATCAGGCAGCTCTGGAAATTTAGCATGGCCATAAGGACCCTGACCAACTTCTACAGATGCACCACTGAGAGCGTACTTTTTGGGTGCATAACGGCCTGGTATGGCAAATGTCCAGCGTGGTGCTGGAAAAGCACAGCAGGTCAGGCAGCATCCGAGGATCAGGAGAATGAGGCATTCCTGATGAAGGGATTATGCCTGAAACATCGATTCTCCTACTCCTCAGATGCTACCTGACATGCTGTGCTTTTCCAGCACCACAATCTCGACTCTGTCTCCAGCATCTACAGTCCTCACTTTCCCCTGATGTGGCAACTGCTCTGCCCAGGATGACAGGAAACTACAGAGGGTGGTGTGCACAGCCCAGACCATCAGGACAGCCAACCTTCCAACTATGAACTCTATTTACATGGCTCGCTGCCACGGAAAGACTACCAACATCATCAGGTGAATCAGGAATAATGGGGTACTGACAGAAAGGTGCAGCGGGGATGAAAATGAGATGAGCCACAATCTTATTTACTGCTGGACTAGTGTCAAAGGGCTGAATGGACCACTCGTGCTCCACAGTCCAATATTCTGATGCTCCATTCAGCCCTTCAGACTGGCTACACTGGAGCAGATCAAGGCCACTTTAATGGTTCAGTGTAGTTTCGAAAAAAAGTACTTGAAAAATCCAGGCTGGGTCAGGATGTCATCCCTCACCCACAATCCGTCTTCACAGGCTTCCCCGCTCTGCAATTTCAGCTCCGGATGCTCACCATGCTGGAGACTCAGATTCACTGTGAATAGAGACCCCCGATCTCACCCAGCATTAGCTCAACCGAATCCTCTGGTGTCCCCCAGTGCAAGTTTGTGTAACATGACTTCCAGGAGAATACCCAGTTACTTCCCAACAACAGGATGAAAGAAGGTCAGAATTAGGAGCAGGAGTAGGCTATTCTGGCCCTTTACACCCTGGGAATACCACTTCCTTGTTTCCCTCAACTCGCTGATGTGTCAAAAACCCATCTAGCACATCTGTAAATACTTCCAGTGATCTAGCCTCCATAACTCTCTGGGTGTAGGGAAATCGAGGCATTCACTACCTTCTGAGAGAAGATGTTTCTTTGCATCTCACTTTTAAATCTGTATCTATGTCCCTGAGTTCCGACCATGCCAAGAAGGGTATGCTTTCCTTTATTGGTCAGAGTATTGAGGACAGGAGTTGGGAGGTCATTTTGCAGCTGTACAGGACATTGGTTAGGCCACTGTTAGAATATTGCGTGCAATTTTGGTCTCCTTCCTACAGGAAAAATGTTGTGAAACTTGAAAGGGTTCAAAAAAGATTGAGAAGGATGTTGTCAGGGTTGGAGGATTTGAGCTGTAGGGAGAGGTTTAATAGTGTGGGGCTGTTTTCCCTACAGTATCAGATGCTGAGGGGTGACCTTATAGAGGTTTATAAAATCATGAGGGGCATGGATAGGATATATCGACAAAGTCTTTTCTCTGGGCTGGGGAGCCCAATACTCAAGGGCATAGGTTAAGGGTGAGAGGGGAAAGATATAAAAGAGACCTAAGGGGCAACTTTTTCACACAGAGGGTGGTAAGTGTATGGAATGAGCTGCCAGAGGAAGTGGTGGAGGCTGTACAATTGCAACACTTAAAAGGCATCTGGATGGATATACGAATGGGAAGGATTTGGAGGGATATGGCCGGGTGCTGGCAGGTGGGACTAGATTGGGTTGGGATATCTGGTCGGCTTGGACTGGTTGGACCGAAGGATTTGTTTCCGTGCTATACATTCTATGATTCTATGACTTGAAGTGGAAACACCTTCTCAACATGAATCTTATCAAGCCACTTCTGTATTCTATATTTCAGTAAGGTTACCCTTTCGTTTCAACCGCAATAAAAAATTGGAGGCAGGAGAATCAACATTCCAGGCATAAGCCCTTCATCCTGATAAACTTTAGTTCTCCTGCTTCTCAGATGCTGCCTGACCGGCTGTGCTTTTCTAGCACCACACTTTGCAACTGTGAACTCCAGCATCTACAATCCTCACTTTCTCCACAATGAATAATTACATAACCAATTTAGACAATCTTGATAAGCCAACACTTTCCTCCCAGGAATTGGCCTTATGAACAACCTATATACTTGCTTCATCAGCATGTTGACATTATGGTTAGATTAGATTACTTACAGTGTGGAAACAGGCCCTTCGGCCCAACAAGTCCACACCGACCCTCCGAAGAACAACCCACTCAGACCCATTCCCCTACATTTACCCCTTCACCTAACACTACGGGCAATTTACAATGGCCAATTCACCTGACCTGCACATCTTTAGCCTGTGGGAGGAAACCGGAGCACCCGAAGGAAACCCACACAGACACGGGAAGAATGTGGAAACTCCACACAGACAGATGCCTGAGCCAGAGATTGAACCCGGGTCTCTGGCGCTGTGAGGCAGCAGTGCTAACCACCATGTCACCTTGCCACTGTGTCATACGCAGGAACACCCCAATCCGTTTGTACTGCATGGTTGTTTGGGGTCTTCTCCAGTAGATAGGAGCCTCCTTTTTTGGTTGTCAGTGCCAAAGTGCATGACCTCACACTTCTTTAGATTAGATTAGATTAGATTAGATTAGTTACAGTGTGGAAACAGGCCCTTCGGCCCAACAAGTCCACACCGCCCCGCCGAAGCGTAACCCACCCATACCCCTACATCTACATCTACCCCTTACCTAACACTACGGGCAGTTTAGCATGGCCAATTCACCTTGCCTGCACATCTTTGGAGTGTGGGAGGAAACCGGAGCACCCGGACGAAACCCACGCAGACACGGGGAGAACGTGCAAACTCCACACAGTCAGTCGCCTGAGGCGGGAATTGAACCCGGATCTCTGGCGCTCTGTCTTTCAATGGACTCCACCTGCCCATTCTCTGCCTACTCACTGACCTTATCCACATCACCTTTCAGATTTCTTACATCCTTTTTGCAACATGCCCTCCCACTTATGTCTGTGTCATCCGTAAACTAGGACATGTATTACACTCAGCCCCGCCTTCACACCATCACTATCAATTATAAATAATTAATGCTATACAACTGATATTTGTGGGACTCCAGTAGATACTATGCATGCATTATGTCTGTCTGTCTGTCTGCCGAACTATCTATCTGTAATATATGATATACATATGCATATAGCAATCAGAAATCTATTTATATATAAATTATGTGTATACACACACACACACACACACACACACACACCTTCTGTCTCTGGATTGGAAATATACTGTCTACTTGTTCTGCTTTATCAGGTCTGCTGGTTATGTTCGCAGTGATTTACAGAAAAATTGTGTATGATTTTACAGGGCAAACTATAATTTCCCTTTCACAAAACTATGCTGAATCCTGCAATTGCTTCCGAAATTATGAACTCTAGCGGATTCCCAGTAATAATTGTCAGGCGAAATGGCCAATAGGTTCCTGCTTTCTGTCTCAGTCCTTTCTTGAAGACTGGCACCACATTGGAGATTCTCCAGTTTTGTTGGAACACCCCTGCGATCCAGAGAGTTGTGGAATATTTCAAACAATGTCACCAGTCACTCTGTGACAAATTCTTTTAAACTTTGTATCTGTTTGTAAATAACCATATTCCTTTTGATGGAGACAATTCCAGAACTTTCCTACTATTATCATTTACATATATATTTGAAACACTTGGGTGTTTTCCCTGTTATTTAACTTCTCTGCCTGTTCCCTGTAACCAATTCCCCAGTCACATCCTACAGGTGTTCCATATATACTTTCCTGACTTTCTTTATTCCAAGGATTGCACACTCATATTAAACTATTTTTTTGTTTATACAGAAACCCTCTTCTTGCTTTTTAAATATTTCTTGCAAATGTACTTTCATAATAATTTTCTTCCTTTTCTCTCTTTATATTACCTGCCTCTGTTTCCAAAAATAAGCATCCCAAATCTGGTTTGAACTCTTTAGTTTGTTATTGAGTAGTATTCTTGACAACGGTTGTGAACTACGGGCGGTTTACCATCTTATCAAGTCCTTTTAGAATAGAAACACAATCATTACTAAGTGTTATAAATTTGTTTTTAAACTGTCTGCCACTGACCATCCACTGACCTTTCTCTGGCTCTATTTTCACATCTTGCTTTCGACAAGATGAAAGACAAAAATCTGCAGTTGAGATGCCAAGCTCTTTTCAATGATTCAGCTGGAACCTTCACATGTGGACGAGAGTGACTCTGTCCTCCTGCTGCCTCCGTCTGTGTTATTTCTGTTTGATAATGCCACTTTCCAGTGGGAAGGAACCGACATGACCTCCTCTTTCACTCAATTGCGAAATACCCCCAATACTGATTGACAGGACCTTCAGCTGTGACTAACCCATCTTCCGTGCTGCTGTCTTCACCCCCTTCCCCTCTGTTCCAGAACAATGATAGAAATCCCCTTGTTCTCACTTTGCACTGCTCTAGAATCCACACTCAAAGAATCATCCTCTACCACTTTCAGCACCACCAGGTGGACAGCACCATCAAACACATCTTCCCCTTCAGTCCACTATCAGCATTTCACAGGGACCATTCTGTCAGTCATATCCTCCATCACCCGAACACTTCCCCACTCCCCCATAGCTCCTTCCCAAACAAATGCAGAAGCTGCAACACTTGGCCATTCACCTCTTCCTTCCTCACTGACCAAGGTCCAAAGCACACCTTCCAGGTGAAGCAACACTTCAATTGTATTTTGCAATGTTTGTGAAGGTTTGTAACTCAGGTTGAGGTTTAGGGTGTAGGTTTGCTTGCTGAGCTGCAAGTTTGATATCCAGATGTTTCATTACCTGGCTAGGTAACATCATCAGTGGCGACCTCCAAGTGAAGCAAAGCTGTTGTCTCCTACTTTCTATTTATATCTTTCTCCTGGATGGGGTTCCTGGGGTTTGTGGTGATGTCATTTCCTGTTTGTTTTCTGAGGGGTTGATAGATGGCATCTAGATCTATGCATTTGTTTATGGCATTGTGGTTGGAGTGCCAGGCCTCTAGGAATTCTCTGGCATGTCTTTGCTTAGCCTGTCCCAGGATAGATGTGTTGTCCCAGTTGAAATGGTGTTTTCTTTCATCCGTGTGTAGGGCTATGAGGGACAGAGGGTCGTGTCTTTTTGTGGCTAGCTGGTGTTCGTGTATCCTGGTGGCTAACTTTCTTCCTGTTTGTCCTACGTAGTGTTTGTGGCAGTCCTTGCATGAAATTTTGTTGATGACATTAACCAATTGTCCATGGGTTGTACTGGGTCTTTTAACTTTGTTAGTTTTTGTTTGAGAGTGTTGGTGGGTTTGTGTGCTACGAGGATTCCGAGGGGTCTTAGTAGTCTGGCTGGCATTTCTGAAACTTCTTTGATGTCAGGTAAAGTGGTTAGGGTTTCTGGCTGTGTTTGGTCTGCTTGTCATGGTTTGTTCTTGAGGAATCTGCGCACTGTATTTTTTGAGTATCTGTTCTTCTTGAATACGTTGTATAGATGGTTCTCCTCTGTTTTCCGAAGTTCGTCTGTGCTGCAGAGTGTGGTGGCTCGTTGGAATAGTGTTCTGATACAGCTTCATTTGTGTGTGTTGGGATGGTTGCTGTTGTAGTTAAGTATTTGGTCATGTTTGTTGGTTTTCTGTATACGCAGGTTTGTAATTCTCCATTGTCCTTTCTTTCGACTCTGACGTCCAGGAATGCGAGTTTGTTTTCAGTTTCTTCCTCCTTGGTGAACTTTATGCCTGTGAGGGTGTTGTTGATGATGTTAAATGTCTCTTCTATCTTGTTTCGTTTTGTGATGACAAAGGTGTTATCTACGTAGCGGACCCAGATTTTTATTTTGATGGTTGGTAGGGCTGTTTGTTCTAGTCTTCGCATTACTGCTTCTGCTGTGAATCCTGATAGCGGAGATCCCATGGGTGTGTCGTTGGTTTGTTTGTAGACTATGTTGTTGAAGGTGAAGTGGGTGGTGAGGCATAGGCCCACTAGCTTCATGATGTTTTCGTTGGTAATGTGATTGATGGTGGTTGGCGTGTGTGTGATGGTCTCTTCTAAAAGTGTGGTAAGTGTTTCCTTTGCCAGGTCGATGTTGATGGAGGTGAACAGTGCTGTTATGTCGAATGAGATCATTGCTTCGTCTTCCTTTATTTTGGTGTTTTTGATGATTTTTAGGAATTCCTGGGTGGAGTGGATGGATTGCTGTGACTCTTCTATTAGGTATTTCATTCTTGCGTGTAATTCTTTGGCCAGTCTGTAAGTTGGTGTTCCGGGTTGTGAGGCTATGGGTCTGAGGGGGGCTCCTGGCTTATGGATATTGGTAGTTCGTAGAATCGTGGGGTGTTGGTCCCGTCGGATTTCATTTTCTGGAATTCTGTCTTGTTTAATTGTCCGGAATTGTGTAATTTTCTTTGGAGATATGTAATGTTGTTTCCTAGTTGTGGGGGTCGGGTGTAGCGCCAACTGTTGGTAGATGTTGGTGTCTGCGCTGGCTTTCTCTATGTAGTCCCTTCTGGATGACTGTGAGCTGACCTTTGTCTGCAGGTAATATAACGATGTTTTTGTCTTTTTTGAGGTTTTCTAGGGCTTTCTTTTCTTGTGTGTTCAGTTTGTTTCCTTCCCTCTTTCGGCTCAGAGTAGATGCAACTCTCTGTCTGACAGTTTGTTGTGTTTCTTCCGTGAGATTGTTGTCCTTCAATGTGGTTTCTAATGCCACTAGGAAATCCTTCTTGTCAGCGTCTCAGTAATTGAAATTTAATCCTTGTACTGGTACTGCTTTTTCTGTGTCTGATAGGGTCCGGTCTGATAAGCTCTTTATCCATGCCCCTGTGTTATCGGTTTTGTCTTTTTTTTGTGAGTTTGTCAAGCTTTTTCTCCAGGTCCTGATTTTTATTTATCTGTGTTTGTCGTTGTTGTCAACACATCTATCCAGGGACAGGCTAAGCAAAGACATGCCAGAGAATTCCTAGAGACCTGGCGCTCCAACCACAACGCCATAAACAAACACATAGATCTAGATGCTATCTATCAACCCCTCAGAAAACGGACAGGAAATGACATCACCATAACCCCCGGAACCCCATCCAAGAGAAAGGTATAAATAGAAAGTAGGAGACAACAGCTTCGCTTCACTTGGAGGTCGCCACTGATGATGTTACTTAGCCAGGTAATGAAGCATCAAACCTACAGCTCAGCGAGCAAACCTACACCCTAAATTTCACTTGTACTCTTTCAATCCAGTATCTTGTTATTGCTACACAATGCAATCTCCTTTACATTGGTGAGACCAACCAGAGATGGCTTTGAGATACATTTCCATGCTGTGTCTCGGAATAATCCTGACCTTCCCATTTCAATCACCTACCTTGCTCTCATGCTAACATTTCAGTCCTGGGCTGCTGCAATGTTTCAATGAAGCACCACACAAGCTCGAGTAACACCTCACATTACTGCCTGTAGGGCTTAATATTCAATTCCATAACTTCACAGCCTAACCCCATTCTGATATTTCTCCATTTCCCATACATTCTTCCTCACAGTCTCCCAACGACCTTGTTTATCTTGCACGCAATAGAGACAACCCAATTGCGCTTTAATTTACAGCCATTTTCCATCTGTTTCACTTTCACCACAATTAAAGCCTATTTGTCTATTGCGCTGCGCCTCAGCCTGTTCCCTCAACCCTCCTCGGCCTCTGTCAAAGTATTAAAAAGCCCAGTTTCCAATCCCTTTCATTTCTGAAGAAATGCCACTCTTTAACTCAAAACATTCCCTCTGTTTCACTGTCTTCACAGGTGCTGCCAGACTTGCTGAGTTTCTCCCGAAGAGAAAGGCACACAACAAATTGTGCAAAAAATGAGGAGTTATGGATGTTGGAAGTTTGAAACCAAAGCAAGTATTTCTGGAGAATCTGGAGAGCTCTGAAGATGAGTTACTCGACCCGTATCGATAACTCTGCTTCTTTCCACACATACTGCCAGACCTGCTTAGTTTCTCCATCAATTTCTGTTTTTGATCAAGTTTCAAAGTTTGTGTCAAAGTTGCTGAAAGTTTCTGTCTGATATGGACGCCATACCCTGGGGAAGTGATCATCCACACCAGCTGCACCCTTTCATTGTTTCTGAACAACATAAGGCTGGTATCACCGACTGTACAAAGCTCATGGCCAGGGACAAGAACAGAGGGAAACTTATTCACTTTGAAAAACAGACTAGATCAATATCGGAAGGGAAAAGATTCAGATAAATATGTTAATGGGGTTTTGCAAATGTGACACATTGAAGGTGTGACACCATGGAGAGACCCTCAGAAGAATGAGAACATTAAAACTGAAGTGGAACCACATCAGAAACCAGAGCAGATCACTGAACACAAGGCTGATGGATTTGGTGTGGATCATGGAATAGGCAACAGAATTTCATTGCAGAACTTTCAGCTCGAAACTGGCAATCTATGTGAAGCTATAGATCACAGCAGCTGCAGAATAGTATTCAACCACATTCTGTAGCCTCATACCTAGGAAATCCCCACACTCTATCATTACAATCAAGCTGAGCTCTGGTGCAGCAATGAGTGTGGGTGAACATTCCAAAGATCAGCACCACGCACATCTAATACTATTGACAACCTGGTGAAGCTTGGTTGTTTGCATTCCAATCAACAGCACTACCAACTATAGATGGGATGGAATGACCTGCATTCCTCCTACATCCGCCATAAATAGTGATGGATTATTAAACAACTCATTAGAGGTTTATGCTTCACAAATATCCTCATTGTCATGAAGGAATAACGCAGCATGACAATGCACACCATAAGATGGCAATATCTGCACCATGTTTCATCCGAAGTATTGTATCAAAGATCCAGTTCACCCTCGTCATGATGTCCACAGAATCACAGATTCCTGTCATGAACCAATTTGATTCGCTGCACATGACATCAAGAAACAGTCGAATGTAATGGGCATGACAAAGGCAATGGGCCAGGATACCATTCCTGCAATGGGGCTGAAGACTTGTGTTGCACAACAAGCCATGTCCCTGAGGAAGCTATTTCATTCCAGCTTCAACTCTGACATCATCCTGACAATATGGAAAATTACTCAACTACGTACAGTCCCCTAAGAGGAGAATAATTACAATCTGCCCAATTACCACCCCTCAGTTCCTTGAGAAGTCAAATTGATGGAAGTTCTCTTTGACAGAGTCGTCAAAAAGCATTTACACCGATATAATTTGCTCAGTGTGGTTTCTAATTGGTCTTAATGTGGCCGTGGTGTTGTGGAAATGTCACTGTCTAACTCATTCAGACCAGACTAATGCTCTGGCACTTAAAAGGAATCATAAAATGTTGAGATCGAAACATCAATTTCATTCACCAAAGAAATTTCAGGAAATAAATCTGTCTTTTCTTGGTCTGGCTTAATAGTGACTCCAGACACACACCCATGTCATTAACTTTTCAATGCTCTCTGAAATGATCAAGCAAAACATTCAATAGTTTCAAACAACTCCGAGGTCTTAAAGGATAAAACTGGACAGAACACCCAGCAAAAGCCTAGGTATCTGAAAAGAGAACAGAAAACCCAGCCCTATCGACTCCGTAGAGGTGTCCTTCCTAACATCTAAGAGCTTGTGACAACATTGACAGGGCTTTCCCACAGACTCACAGTAAACGGAAATGGATCAGGCCATTCAACCCAATCCACATTCGCCCATTCCAGGTCACGGCTGAATGCACTTTGTGTATATCCCTTAATGTGATTAATTATTGAAAGAAAAGATCTAATCTAGGTACCTGCAGTTGCCATTTCATCAAACATACTCTCTTATTCAATATAATGTTGGCTTTTCCTTTATCTCCACACCATATTCCTGTTCTCTCCCCATCCCTTTAGTTTCAATAAATCCATCGACTTGATTCTAATTTACATTCAGTGCCTTGGCTTCCACAACCTTATGTTGTAGTGAATTCCCAGGTTCACCATTCTCTGATTGAAGATATTTATTCTCATGTCAATAGACAATGGCCTGCTGATACCTAAGACTGTAACTCCTTCTTTTCAACATCCACAGAATCATCAATACTGCTTCCATTCTGTCAAATACCCTCTCAAGAAGTGCATTTCAGACTGTCACACCCTCTGGGTGGAAAACAATCCTCAAATCCTCTTTAAACCTCAAATTCTTCACTTTAAAAGTGTGCTCCTCTGTTTCTGACCCTCTGACTAAAAGTGACAGCTGTTGTCTATTCACCTTGTTCAGGCCACTCAGAAGCTAATATACCCTAATTACCTACCACTCAACTTCCTCTGCTCCAAGGCAAACCACCCGACCTTATCCAACCTCTCTACATAGCTGATATGCTTCATCCCTGGGAACATCCTGGTGAATCTCCTCTGCACCCCCCTCTAGGGCAATCACGTCCTTCCAGTAATGTGGCTCTCAGAACTGCACATAATATTCTATCTTGGCCTAAACAAAGGCCTGCATAGCTCTTATAAACTATGCCTGAATAAAATAAGGTGATGCCGCTGATCGCCGAAGCCTTCGTAAATCACCAACTAGTATGTCCAGTCCATTGAGGGATCTGTGGGTTCTGAGTTTCATAGTATGCTGCCATTCATTGATTACTCCTCTGTTTGGTTCCTTCTTCCAAAGTGCAACACTTCATATTTATCAGCTTTAGATTCCATCTGAAAATGATCTATCCACCTTACCATTCTATCATAGCTACCTGCAAAATGAAATCTTCCTCCCCACGACCAACCAACCAGCCAATCTTTGTGTCAAACCCAAATTTACTTATCACACTGTCCCCACCCCCTCCCCATCCACATCTACATCGTTGATGAATACCATAAATAATAAGGGACACAGCACTGATCCCTGTGGTACACCACCGGACACTGGTCTCCAGTCACACAGCCAACCTTGTACCACCATACTCTGTCTTCTGCAAGTAAGTTGATTTTGAATGCAACTTGATAAGTCCCTAATGGGTCTTACCTGTTCCAAAGTTATTCTCTTCCACTTGACATACGTATAGAATATCTGACGATTCTACCTAACCTTGCCTGCCAGCAGTTTTCCTTGCTGTTGTGTCAGTCAATA
Source organism: Chiloscyllium punctatum (assembly GCF_047496795.1). Classification (NCBI taxonomy): domain Eukaryota; kingdom Metazoa; phylum Chordata; class Chondrichthyes; order Orectolobiformes; family Hemiscylliidae; genus Chiloscyllium; species Chiloscyllium punctatum. The sequence goes on along the minus strand of NC_092756.1, from coordinate 66,802,215 downwards.
GTCTGTCCCTTACCTCGCCATTATTTGCCTTGAGTGGTGTAGACAGCCAGAGAAACATTCTGCTTATTTCCACCTTGTCATGTAGAACAGTACAGCACAGTATGGGCCCTTTGGCCCACAATGTTGTGCTGAGTATTTATTTTCATTTAAGATCAACCTAACCTACACGCCCCTCAATTTATTGCCGTCCATGTGCTTGTCCAACAGTGCAGGGAAAGTCACTCCTGCTGTTGTGACCCCAGTTAATGTAATGTTTATCAGTGAGGGGCTCGGTGAGTTGAATACTATATCAGGGTCACCAGTGGATTCACAGTCCATCAGCAGCTCACTGCTAAAAACATATGAATCATCTGTCGACCCTGATTTTCATGATGCTCTTTGCCTCATGGTGTGGGACATCTTTGCAAAGATTGTCACACAGAATATCTGTCCGAACAGGGATTATGGTTCACACCACAGAGACATATTTGTATAAATATGTAGCTTCCAACAGTTAAAATGTGACTTGCTGTAGTTATATCAATCTGTCCCTGAGAAATGTGTCACATCTTCCTTGCGCTCTGGATAATTGGGATGTGGGTGTGGGTGACAATGTTTACTGTTTTCACTTTGTGGGCAGTTGTTCATGACTAGACCCTGTGCTGGTTGAAGATGGTCATTCAGCAAACTGATCCCACACAGGGCATTTCAGTGTGTTCAGCTCCTTCAGCTTGGATGGAAATTTCCATGTCGATTACCCGTATCAAGGTGCGGTGGTTTATTGGAAGTCACATTTAGGTGCTGAGTAACCCCAAAACGATTTGTGACAACTGGGGGATGGAAGTTATGTTGTGGTGGGACTATGGTAGCATTGAAGGGAATTGTTGTTGCCAGCAAGCACTTGGAAGTTTAAAAATGTTTGCAGTAACAATAACACTGAGCTGAATATTCCCACAGTACATTATAAATATCAGGGCTGCTGCATCAACACTGCTGGCTGGGACATAGCTGGCTCAGTGTGTTTTACATCAGGGGAGTAACACAGTAGATCACACTCTCTGATGCAAGAATGACCTGTCTCTTCAAGTCCAAGAAATTTCAGTTGAGGAAAATGCAGTTGTTGGACTGTTGGGAGGCAAGACATCAAACAAATTTCATTTGCTAGCCAATAAGATTTTCAGAGAGCATGTGTTATTGTCATAATACCCAGAAGTTAGTACAATATAGAAGACAGTGTTGTGGGACACTAGCATTCTGTAATGGGTTCTGCTGGAGTCTTTTATTCTTCTCCAAAGTTCAGTCTTTACTTCTCTAGAGGCTCCTACTCACTGATGTCAAGTGCTGCCTGAAAGCTGATCCATTGCTGTGCATGATGGATACATTTAACCCTTGATTCACTGGACACTGGACTGGGGCAGTATGAGTTCCTAATGTGAAATGTTAATGGACGCAGTTAACATTTCCAAGCTAACTCTATGGGTGGCACTCTGGCACAGTGGTTAGCACTGCTACCTCACAGTGCTAAAGACCTGGGTTCAATTCCTGCCTCAGGCGACTGACTGTATGGAGTTTGTACATTCTCCCTGTGTCTGCGTGGGTTTCCTCCCACAGTCCAAAAATGTGCAGGTTAGGTGAATTGGCCATGTTAAATTGCCTGCAGTGTTAGGTGCAGGGGAATGGGTCTCGGTGGGTTGGTGTGGACTTGTTGGGCCGAAGGCCCTGTTTCCTCACTGTAAGTAATCTAATCTACTTCCTCAAATGAGATAAAGCGACCTTTCGTCTGGACCTCACAGGCACTCTGCATGATCCAGTGATTGACTAGAATATTGTATAACGTTGATCCAGATCTCCAGGAATCCCTCTGATCATGGAATTGTACTGAATGGGAATCACAAACCTCAGGCTGGACCCTCTGGTTGCTGTGGCCTCATGTTGCTGGGAGGATGTGTCATTGTAGAATTGTACTGAGTGTGGCTAACTGCTGAAATAGGAACTCGTGACCAGGTATTCTTGCTTTTCTCGGGTACCTGTAAATGCAGCATTGTAGTAAGTTCAGAGCACTAATAATACCTCAATCATAAATATTAATGGGAATATCTTTCACTGTAGAACATGTGGGTCAATAGCCTGAAGGGAACATCTAATTGCAATGGTAAAATGCGATTCAGTGAGCATCTTTCAATTTGAATTTTACTGAGTGTGGGTTCCTAGCCAAGGGGAATAACTAACCTCAGTGTCCAAGTTTGTAAAAGCGTTAGCCCCGACTGGGATTGAAGACTCAGGAGAAAGGAAGGATTCAGGCAAGTAGAAGATGTTTATTCATGCAGAATCCGGTTAGTGCAGGGAGAGGGCCAAAGGATCTTCCCTGAATCTGGCCTTGATGTACAAACATGATTATTGATTTCATCTTTGGATCAGATCGGAAGCCCAATCAATGACACATGCTGATTTTTGCAGGGAAACACAGCATTTTTGTTCAGTTTGAGTTACAATAATCAAATACAACATGGTCACTTTGTCCTTCCTTCTTACTCCGCATACCCAATCCCAAGAGAAACCTAATTAATAACAGGCATCCCTATAGATCGCCCCAGGTTCCGAAGATCTTTTGGTGTTTACCAGACACTATAATCTCTGGGCCTTGGGATCTTCCTCAGCTTTCTATTCATTTACATTCCAACTTACTGGCTATATTTCTTTGGATCTGTCTCAGGTTGGATTATCTCTAAGGACAGCTTAAATTCTAGTATTCCTCTTATATTTCCGACTATCCTAATTATATTTGGAAGAATAAAAAAGACTGTTAGATTTGAATACTTGCTATGAGAGTTGTAATATTGATTTCTATTATACAGTTAGTCATTAAGTATAAAGTTATACAGCCACTTCTACTGTGAGCACTTTGTGATTAATGGGCTGTGAACAATCTATTTTGTTCAGGGCATATGGGAGGATATTTTTTGAGGCTACTTAACTTTCACATCTATGTTTAAATGTTATTTCTCATGCTTATATTTCCTTTGGTTATATGTGTATCTATGCTTTATGTTGAAAACTACCTCTATGATTATTTGAAGAATCTTTAGTGAGAAACTATTGCATAATATTGCAAGTAATTTTAGAGAAGCAACCGTTTACTATGAACTAACTTGAGCTGTTGTCAGTGCAGCTGCTTATGGAGTTAACTTGGCTGGTCCATGGGTTGGGGCTTACTGGGACAATCATCCTTTCATTAATGGGACTGGTATCCATTTTGTGTAAGCGGGCATGGGTCATTTTGGTATAAGCAGGTATGGGCCATCCCTACAAAGTGTCACTGGGAGCATCCCTCAAAGTAAAATTACACTGAGTTTGGTTACTAACTGGAGTAGAACATCTTACCCGAGTAGTCTTGTGCAAGGAGGAGTATCTTTAAATGTAGAATTTACTGTTTGTGGGGAACTGAATGAAATGGAATACCTGGCCACAGTGGGAACTAGGAGCATACCGACATGGACCATGCAGTGCTTCGTTTATATTACATTCCTCTGTTCTGTTCCTCTGATGGAGCTGCCTTTTTAATTCATTTGTGGGATGTGGGTGCCGGCCACAAAAGTACATCCTGAGATGGAGCATTTCACAGGGACCGTTCTGTCTGTCATATCCTCCATCACCCGAACACTTCCCCACTCCCCCATAGCTCCTTCCCATACAAATGCAGAAGCTGCAACACTTGGCCATTCACCTCTTCCTTCCTCACTGACCAAGGTCCCAAGCACACCTTCCAGGAGAAGCAACACTTCACTTGTATTTTGGAGCTGCCTTTTTAATTCATTTGTGGGATGTGGGTGCCGGCCACAAAAGTACATCCTGAGATGGAGGGGATGATAATTTTAAAAAGGATTCCCAAAGAGACCGACAACCTCTTGGCTGCATATAAAGTGGGATTTCAGCACAGTCTGGAGAGGGGAGGGACAGCCTGTGGGATCGCACTGTGCATCAATGGCCTGCAGCTTTGCTGGCACAGAAACTGCTGGGAAACAGCGCCCCGGTTAAAAAAACAGAATATTGTCAAATATCAACACAAAAGTCTTTTACAAAAGTGAGATAAAGGTTCCAATGTACAACATTAAATCTGAGAGCGAGAAAGAGAAAGATCAGAGAATGGGGTAGGCCAGGTGGGAAGGAGGTGGGCAGGGGAATAGGGAGGAGACAGAGAGACTGCATGGAGAAGAGAGAAAGGGGGAAGTGTTTTGAATTTGGCCAACAGCAGGATTGGTCCCTCTTTGTCTTTCTAGAGTCAAAACTGAACCCTTCACCAGCATCAAGGAGACACATAATCTGTCTGCAGCCACACTGCTGCTTGTGGGATCTTGCTGTGTGTTAATTACCTCCAATGTGGTCTACATTACAACAAGTGGATCGGGGTGAAAATGTCGTTTCCAGAGGCTCGGGTTAGAAATTTTCTTTCTCTTACCATGCTCTGCCCATCTCCTTCTCTCTGTACCTTCTTCGTCCTGGGTCTTCCTCCCTTTCTCTCTGTCCATAGTCTAGCTCTTTCTTTATTCCTCTCTCTCTCTCTCTCTCCCCTTCCCTCTCACCGTCACCATTCCTCAGCCTGGTATCTTCCTGTTGTGCAGAACGTCCTTCATTCTAATGTCAGTCCCTCTCTTTGTGGGGGGTGCTGGGGTGGGTGAGGTAAGTTAGGATCCAACAGGATGTTGAGGGAAGCCCTCGTGGCTGCCTGTGGGATCCTGCTATGCACCCCCCCCCCACCGAGTCACCCTCACACATGAGCCAGCCTGTCTATGGGGCCCTGGGCTGGATTTGCTGATGGTCTGAAAGTGGGTGTGGTGCATCGTCCCACCTCCCCCACCCCACCAAGAGCATAGAGTCATAGAGTCATAGAGTCATAGAGATGTACAGCATGGAAACAGACCCTTCAGATCAACCCATCCATGCCGACCAGATATCCCAATCCAATGTTGTCCCACCTGCCAGCACCCGGCCCATATCCTTCCAAACCCTTCCTGTTCATATACCCATCCAAATGCCTCTTAAGTGCTGTAATTGTACCAGCCTCCACCACTTCCTCTGGCAGCTCATTCCATACGTATACCACACTCTGTGTGAAAATGTTGCCCTGTAGGTCTCTATTATATCTTTCCCCTCTCACCCTAAACCCTGACCCCAGGGAAAAGACTTTGCCTATATACTCGATCCATTTCCCTCTTAATTTTGTAAACCTCTCAGCCTCCGACGATGCAGGGAAAAAAGCCCCAGCTTATTCAGCCTCTCCCTGCAGCTCAGATCCTCCATCCCTGGCAATATCCTTGTAAATCTTTTATGAACCCTTTCAGGTTTCACAACATCTTTCCAATAGGAAGGAGACCGGAAGTGCACGCAATATTCCAACAGTGGCCTCACCAATGTCCTGCACAGTCACAACATGACCTCCCAACTCCTGTTCTGAATACTCTGACCAATAAAGGAAAACATGCCAAATGCCTTCTTCATTATCCTATCTACCTGCGACTCCAATTTCAAGGAGCTATGAACATGCACTCCAAGGTCTCTTTGCTCAACAACACTCCCCAGGAGTTTACCGTTAAGGGTATAAGTCCTGCTAAGATTTTCTTTCCCAAAATGCAGCACCTCACATTTATCTGAATTAAACTCCACCTGCCACTTCTCAGCCCATTGGCCAATCTGATCATGATCCTATTGTGATCTGAGGCAACCTTCTTCGCTGTCCACTCCACCTCCAATTTTGGTGTCATCTGCAAACCTACTAACTGTACCTCTTAAAAAGTAGAGGACCAAGCACCGATCCTTGTGGCACTCCACTGGTCACAGGCCTCCAGTCTGAAAAACAACCCTCCACCACCACCCTCTGTCTTCTACCTTTGAGCCAGTTCTATATCCAAATAGCTAGTTCTCCCTGTATTCCGTGAGATCTAACCTTGCTAATCAGTCTCCCATGAGGAACCTTGTCGAACGCCTTACTGTGAAGTCTATATAGATCACATCAAACGCTCTGCCCTCACCAATCCTCTTTGTTACTTCTTCAAAAAACTCAATCAAGTTTGTAAGACAAGGTTTCCCACGTACAAAGCCAAGTTGACTATCCCAATTCAGTCCTTGCCTTTCCAAATACATGTACGTGCTGTCCCTCAGGATTCCCTCCAACAACTTGCCTACCACTGACATCAGCAGACCACATCCTACCCACTTCTTGTCACCTGCTCACGCCCACCCCCATCCCCCCCAAAGTATGATACTGACATCGTGAATAGACCCCAGAGATGGTGGGGAGATTGGAACACAGGGCAACAGCAGGCAGGAGGGAGCATTTCAGTCCAAACATCGAACAAATGGAGACAGAGACACAAAGAGAGAGATGCTCAAGAGCAGGAGAAAGCTGATCAGAGACACAGAGACGGGGAGTGGGGATGGGGGTTCTGGGTGGGGTGGGGGGAGACACACAGACTCTGGGAGTGGGAATGGGGACTGTGGGGGGGATGGAGACACACAGACTCTGGGAGTGGCGATGGGGGGGCATGGGGGTAGGAAGACACACAGACTCTGGGGGTGGGAGTGGAGGCTGTGGGTGGAGGGAGACACATAGACTCTGGGAGTGGGGATGGGGGCTGTGGGGGGGAGGGAGACACACAGACGCTGGAAGTGGGGATGGGGGTGTGTCGGGTGGGCGAGGCACATAGACTCTGGGAGTGGGGATGGAGGGGAGACACAGAGACTCTGGGAGTGGAGTTTGGGGAGTGTGTGTGTGTGTGTATGTGTGTGTAGGGGGGTCAATCCCAGTCTCTGGAGCAAATGTCTGCTCCCACTTCCCTCAAACAGAAATAGAGGCCATTTGAGGCACCTTCCTGTTCCCCCATTCACTGGGTTTAAGTCAGTAGCTGTAGAGGTCGTGAGGAGGGAGGGGACTGTCAGAGTATGGAAGTTGCTGTGCTGGGATGAAGTGTCAGATTGTTGAAGGCAATTAGTAATGGGATCTTGCTGTGCATCTGGGACTGGATTTTTCTTTTAAAAAACTGTAATCAAAGGGTCTATGACAGATTCTTTGGTTTCCATGTTCAAGGTTGTGGCGAGCTGTCAGAAAACAGATCATGATCAGATTAAGAACCATCTTTTTTAAATGGCAGAGGGACTCTGAACAATTGTGGGCCTTCCCGTGCCCTTACAGCTGATATTTCTAATGTTCCTGACATGAAAACAAGCTGATCAGATTTCAGGGCATTAGCTCAGAGACAAACCATCCAAGTGAACTGTGTAAAACATGGAGATTTTCTTTTAAAACAATCATCTCAGGAATTATTGAATTGAACTGCAAAAGTCATCACTCAAATGTGTCCACAAAGGTCAGGTGTCATGTTAACTGTCCATTCTTATCTTCATTGAGTAATATCTCTCTTTTCTGGGACCTCACCATAGTTAGATGAGTTATCTGTCATTTAAGGAACATTTAATTATTTAAGCTGCCTGTGTAAAATTGTTGCCACATTTTTCTATAATGACTGCAATCAATACCAATCTCCTTGTGTATTAAATGTCTCTGTTTGTAATTCATTACATCCAACTGAGAATAAGAGACTCGCTGTTGTATTCATAATTATAATGTGACTGGTCTGGTTTGCCTGCCGTTGTAAGTTCCGTATAATGCATTTTACCTTTTCGAACATTCTGAAATATACTCTGTGGAAATTTGATTTTTGAGGCCATTTTATTTTGCTGGAATAAACATTCATTTGCGTGAAAAGTGTTAATGTTGTATCAGGGCTAATAAGGTGCAGTTACAGATTCTGACAAGTGAGTAACATGCCCAGATTCTGTGTTCTTTTTAATTCCAATGGCACTGCCTGTTTGTCATTTGGAAAATCAGCCAGGGACTGAATATAGAATGTAGAAGGGTACAGCACAGGAAAAGATCCGTTGGCCCACAATGTCTGCACTGAATAAGATGCCATTCTACAGATATAATAATCCTATCTATTGGCACATGGTCTGTATTACTCGACTCACTGCTTGCTCATGTGTCTGCTTCAATGTCTCTTAAATGTTGCTGTCGTATCTGCTTCCAGTAACTCCCCATTACCATGTTCCAAGCACCCACCACCCCTGCACAAAAAAACTAGCCTCGTACATCTCCTTTAAACCTTTCCCCTCTCACTTCAATACTATGCCCCCCTGATATTTAACGTTTCCATCCTGGGAAAAAGTTGTAATGAGAACTATTCAAGTTTGTCCACGCTTTCCTCACAACTAATACACTCCAATCCAGACAGAATCCCAGATTACCTCTTTTGCACCCACTCCAAAACCACCGCATCCTGCCTGTACACACAGTACTACAACTGTGGCCGAATGACAGGTTTATATCGCTGAAACACAACTTGCCAATTTTTATATTCAATGTCCGGGCAGGAATGCCGCTTGCCTTTTTCTCCACCTTATTGGCTTATATGGCCCTGTATAATGAGCTACAGACTTGCACCCCTGTCTGTCAATGCTCCAAAGGCTCCTGCAATTTACTGTATACTTTCCTCTTGCATTTGACCTCCTAAAATGCATCACTTCACACTTGTCTAGATTAAACTCCATCTGCTATTTCTCCACCTAACTTTCCAAGTGAGCCATATCCTGCTGTTTACTTTGACAATCCTGCTCACTATCCATGACTTCTTCAATTGTGTCATCTGCAAACTTATTAATCAGAGTGGGCAGCAAGATGGCACACTGCCAGAGACCCGGGTTCAATTCCCACCTCAGGCAACTGTCCGTGTGGAGTTTCCGCATTCTCCCCGTGTCTGTGTGGGTTTCCTCTGGGTGCTCTGATTTCCTCACACAGTCCAAAAATGTGCAGGTTAGGTCAAATTAGACATGCTAAATTGTCTGTAGTGTTAAGTGAAGGGGTAAATGTAGGGGAATGGGTCTGGTTGGGTTGCTCTTTGGAGGGTCGGTATGGATTTGTTGGGCTGAAGGGCCTGTTTCCACACTGGAAGTAATCTAATCTTAAAAAAAAACTTACATTTTCTTCCAAGTTACTTTATATATATATATATGTATATATATATAACAATTGCAGAACAGCACAGGCGTCCAGTCAGAAGAACATTCCTCCACAATTATCCTCTATTTTACATGATCAAGCCAAATTTGTATCCAAATTAAAAAATCACCATAGTTCCCAAGTGACCAAATCTTTTGGACTAGCCGTCCATCACAGGCCCTGTCAAATACTTCAGCAAAGTTTATGTCGATGATATTTACTGGGAGATAGTGAGGACTGCAAATGCAGGAGAGTCAGAATCGATAATGTGTGGCACTGAAAAAGGAGCAGCAAGTGAAGCAGCATATGAGGAGCAAGAAAGTCGATGTTTCAGACATAACTCTTGATGAAGTCCTGATGAAGGGTTATGCCCGAAACATTAACGCTGTTGCTCCTCGGATGCAGCCTGACCTGCTGCGCTTTTTCCAGCGCTACACTTTATCAACAACATCTACTGCCCTCCCCGCATCAATGATCTTCAACAATTTGAAGCAAAGAGGTCCTCAGCGCCCTTTACCTACCTGCCTTCCCTTCCCCTTATTGTCAGTGCACCCTCATTGGTGGCGACCATGTTATGGTGATGTCACAGTGCAGACATTGCATCTCCATTTCTCCCAGGATCGAGCCTGCTCCTGTTTCAGTGTTAGACGGCTTTCATGTATGCAAGGCATTGTGGGTAGACAGACCATCATTGCTCTATTGTCGACTGAAATTCCCCTGAACCTGAAAGGTCAATAATTCTGTATCAGTTGAATCTGCTGTCAATCTGTATGTTAAGAATAGATAAATGAGCCCAATTCGTCTATACAGGTAAGTTAAGAAACGCATAAAATTAGACTTTCAGGTTGTAAAGAATCCGTAATGTTTACATTGAAAGAAGATCATAAATTTTAATAATTCAAGATATGACTGATATCTGTATGAGAATTTATTTTTTTCAGTAAGAATGTTATTAAGGTCAAGACCAACTAAGAAAAGAAAGGCTAATCAGACATTGACGTGAAAGTTGGCATGAAAGTTAAAAATAATTTTAAACAATCTTTGTCAATCATTTCGAAGTGAACTGTTGATGAAAAAGTGAAAGAACTATGTGATGTTGTTTTGCTCATTGGAACAAATTAATTGCATTTTTAAAATAATCTTATCTTAAATCATGGAAGACAATTGTGTTCGATTGTACTAAAGATTTTATTATTCATTTGTGCAATATTCTTTTGTTAAATTGTTTCATAAATAGTGTTCAAGTATATAGTAGAGATTTTGTTCATTTGCATGAATTTCCAGCTCATTCATGTAAAATTTCAGATTTTACTCATTAAATTTAGGTTCACCAATGCTTGTGTTCATTTGTGCAAAAGCTTGAAAAAAGTGTGTTCTGTCCACTACAGGTTAGAAACGATAGCTCTGTGCCTGTGTTTGTTGCAAGTCTGGGTCCAGTGGGGAAGAAGGAAGAATTTTGCTATGCTCCGCACTCATTTAAAACTTCCTGTCCCCTTCCCCGAGTTAAACTGCTGCCCTCTCCCCACTTGTGTTAAAGTTGTTGCTTCTTCTCTGAATCTGAGTGCTCATTCAGAAATGAGCTGTTCAGGAATGTTTTGTGTCACTCCACAAAAATGTCAAAGGATTTGGGAATTCCAAGCAAGACTTTCAAAAGACACATCGATAACCCACAATCTCATTGAATTGATTTTGTTCTGTGTTTGAATTCCACTTGGAAATTGTTCTGATAATTATTCCCACTGAAGCAGATGATCAGCTTGTTAAATATTTCAGTGTCCTGGTGCCAGGATGAATGGCTCTCAATGGAAACGTGGACACATCACCAAGGATGCAATGACTGCTGCTGCTCTGGGAGTTGCACCGTCTCATGGGTAAGGTATTGGATTTCGGTGCTGCTTATAAAGCTGTCATGAGTTTGAGTCCAAATGTGATCACGTTTGGAGATTGCATCTTGCTTTGCTGAAATAAACCAAGGTGCTCTCATGCTCATTTGCTGAAGTTATCATCTTTCCTTCTAAACCTGTGATTGTTCAGAATGAAAATACAACTTTCAAAATGATTTTAGTGTTTACAGTTGACACATTGTTATATTCTGTTAATTAAAACAACACACAAAAATCTGAATACATGAATTACGTTTTCAAGACATGTCTCACTTGTTTCAGTCTCAAGTTGTTTCAACCCGATGAGCCAATAGAAGAAGAAAATAATCATGAGATTTGTCAGCTGTGTTTGAATTTGAAAGAGGAGTGATATTGCCTGATGGGATTGTGAATAGATGTGACCCACATTGGAATATGAAATGGGAAACCATGAAGTGAAAAGATTCAGAGAATCTCAGTAACTGCAGTAATTCTGTCCCATTACCACACTGGATACCACGGACAATTACAATGATCATCAACAAGGAGAAAAATGAAAACTCAGTTCCATTTGAAGTGAAAGGCAAGGTTGACTTGATGCTTGCATTTTGCTGGGCAAAACATACCCAGAGCAGACCAATTCGGCAGGAACAGAGTCTCAACTTCGACAGATTTGTAAATGTTGCAAATTCCAACAGAAAAGAAACAAACCTGTGTGAACTGTTTGGAAAGCAACTGTGTGCATGAATAGACAATAGACAATAGACAATAGATGCAGGAGTAGGCCATTCTGCCCTTCGAGCCTGCACCGCCATTCAATATGATCATGGCTGATCATTCCTAATCAGTATCCTGTTCCAGCGTTATCTCCATACCCCTTGACTCCACTATCTTTAAGAGCTCTATCCAATTCTTTCTTAAAAGAATCCAGAGACTGGGCCTCCACTGCCCTCTGGGGCAGAGCATTCCACACAGCCACCACTCTCTGGGTGAAGTAGTTTCTCCTCATCTCTGTCCTAAATGGTCTACCCCGTATTTTTAAGTTGTGTCCTCTGGTTCGGCACTCCCCCATCAACGGAAATATGTTCCCTCCTGCCAGAGTGTCCAGTCCTTTCATAAGCCTATACGTTTCAATCAGATCCCCTCTCAGTCTTCTAAACTCAAGGGTATACAAGCCCAGTCGCTTCAGTCTTTCAGTGTAAGGCAATCCTGCCATTCCAGGAATTGACCTCGTGAACCTACGCTGCACACCCTCAATAGCCAGAATGTCTTTCCTCAAATTTGGAGACCAGAACTGTACACAGTACTCCAGGTGTGGTCTCACCAGGGCCCTGTACAGCTGCAGAAGCACCTCTTTGCTTCTATACTCAATCTCTCTTGTTATGAAGGCCAGCATGCTATTAGCCTTCTTCACGACCTGCTGTACCTGCATGCTTGCCTTCATTGACTGGTGGACAAGAACACCCAGATATCTCTGAACAGCCCCTTTACCTAATTTGATACCATTGAGGTAGTAATCTGCCTTCCTGTTCTTGCCACCAAAGTGGATAACCAGACATTTATCCACATTAAACTGCATCTGCCATGCATCTGCCCACTCACCTAACTTGTCCAGGTCACCCTGTAATCTCCTAACATCCTCATCACATTTCACCCTACCACCTAGCTTTGTGTCATCAGCAAATTTGCTAATGTTATTGCTGATACCATCTTCTATATCATTTACATATATTGTAAAAAGCTGCGGTCCCAGCACGGATCCCTGCGGTACCCCACTGGTCACTGCCTGCCATTTCGAAATGGAGCCATTAATCACTACCCTTTGTTTCCTCTTAGCCAACCAATTCTCTATCCAATCTAGTACTTTGCCCCCAATCCCGTGCGCCCTAATTTTACTCACTAACCTCTTGTGTGGGACTTTATGAAAAGCTTTCTGAAAGTCCAGGTACACTACATCCACTGGATCTCCCTCGTCTATCTTCCGAGTTACATCCTCAAAAATTTCAAGAAGATTAGTCAAGCATGATTTCCCCTTCATAAATCCATGCTGACTCTGTCCTATCCTGTTACTATTTTCCATATGTGCCGTAATTTCATCCTTTATAATAGACTCCAGCATCTTTCCCACCACTGAGGTCAGACTAACTGGTCTATAATTTCCTGCTTTCTCCCGCCCACCCTTCTTAAAAAGTGGCGCAACATTAGCCGCCCTCCAATCCTCAGGAACCAACCCCGATTCTATCCCGAATATACAAATATCACCTACAGTTCATCTACAGCAAGATACTCATCAATAGAGTTATGATTGCAATAAAATACGTTTGGTGATGAAAGGAATTTCATGTCAAAAAAGTCAAAACAGGTAGGTTTTGTTAAACAGTGGACCACCTAGAATCCCAGCGAGAGCAGACTGAACCCACTGTGTCTCTGTTACTGACCCAGGGCGACCAGACTGACCCCACTGTGTCTCTGTTACTGATCCAGGGGCGACCAGACTGACCCCACTGTGTCTCTGTCACTAACCCAGTCGAGAGTAGACTGACTCCACAGTGTCTCTGTTACAGACCCAGGGGCGACAAGACTGACCCCACTGTGTTTCTGTTACTGATCCAGGGGCGACCAGACTGACCTCACTGTGTCTCTGTCAATGATCCAGGGGAGACCAGACTGACCCCACTGTGTATCTGTTACTGACCCGGGGAGAGTAGAATGACCCCACTCTGTCTCTCCCACTGACCCAGGGGCGACCAGACTGACTCCACTGTTTCTCTGTCACTGACCCAGGGGAGAATAGACTGATACAACTGTGTTGAAAATGTGTTGCTGGAAAAGCACAGCAGGTCAGGCAGCATCCAAGGAACAGGAGAATTGACGTTTCAGGCATAACCCCTGCTTCAGGAATGAGGAAAGTGTGTCCAGCAGGCTAAGATAAAAGGTAGGGAGGAGGGACTTGGGGAGGGGCGTTGGAAATGCGATAGGTGGAAGGAGGTCAAGTTGAGGGTGATAGGCTTGAGTGGGGTGGGGGCGGAGAGGTCAGGAAGAAGATTGCAGGTTAGGAAGGCGGTGCTGAGTTCGAGGGATTTGACTGAGACAAGGAGGGGAGAGGAGAAATGAGGAAACTGGAGAAATCTGAGTTCATCCCTTGTGGTTGGAGGGTTCCTAGGCGGAAGATGAGTCGTTCTTCCTCCAACCATCGTGTTGCTATGGTCTGGTGATGCAGGAGTCCGAGGACCTGCATGTCCTTGGTGGAGTGGGAGGGGGAGTTGAAGTGTTGAGCTACGGGGTGGTTGGGTTGGTTGGTCCGGGTGTTCCCAAGAAGTTCTCTGAAACGTACCGCAAGTAGGCGGCCTGTCTCCCCAATATACAGGAGGCCACATCGGGTGCAACGGATGCAATAGATGATGTGTGTGGAGGTGCAGGTGAATTTGTGGTGGATATGGAAGTATCCCTTGGGCCTTGGAGTGAATTAAGGTGCGAGGTGTGGTCGCAAGTTTTGCATTTCTTGCGGTTGCAGTAGAAGGTGCCAGGAGTGGAGGTTGGGTTGGTTGGGGGGTGTGGACCTGAAGAAGGAGTCACGGAGGGAGTGGTCTTTTCAGAACGCTGATAGGGGAGGGGAGGGAAATATATCCCTGGTGGTGGGGTCTGTTTGGAGGTGGCGGAAATGACGGCGGATGATACACTGTACATGGAGTTTGGTGGGGTGGAAGTTGAGGACCAGTGGGGTTCTGTCCTGGTGGCGGTTGGAGGGGCGGGGCTCAAGGGCAGAGGAGCGGGAAGTGGAGGAGATGCACTGGAGGGCATTGACGACCACGTCTGTAGGGAAATTGTGATCTTTGAAGAAGGAGGCCATCTGGATTGTACAGTTTTGGAACTGGTCCTCCCGGAAGCAGATGCGGCGGAGTCGAAGGAATTGGGAATATGGGATGGCGTTTTTACAGGGGGCAGGGTGGGAGGAGGTGTAGTCTAGCTAGCTGTGGGAGTCGGTCATTTTATAGTAAATGTCTGTGTTGATTCGGTCGCGTACTGATCCAGGGGCGACCAGACTGACCTCACTGTGTCTCTGTCACTGACCCAGGGGAGAGCAGAATGACCCCACTGTGTTCCTATCACTTATTCAGGGAAGAGCAGACTGACCCCACTGTGTCTCTGTTACTGACCCAGGGGAGAGCAGACTGACCCCACTGTGTCTCTATCACTGACCCAGGGGAGAGCTGACTGACCCCACTGTGTCTCTGTTACTGACCCAGGGGAGAGCAGACTGACCCCACTGTGTCTCTGTCACTGACCCAGGGCAGAGCAGACTGACCCCACTGTGTCTCTCTCACTGACCCAGGGCAGAGCTGACTGACCCCACTATTTCTCAGTCTCTGACCCTGGGGAGAGCTGACTGACCCCACTGTGTCTCTCTTACTGACCCAGGGGAGAGCAGACTGACCCCACTGTGTCTCTGTCACTGACCCAGGGGAGAGCTAACTGACCCCACTGTGTCTCTGTTACTGACCCAGGGGAGAGCAGACTGACCCCACTGTGTCTCTGTCACTGACCCAGGGGAGAGCAGACTGAGCCCACTGTGTCTCTCTCACTGACACTGCATAGACCAGAGTAGAACATAGAACATCAAGCATAAAACAGTACAGCACAGAACAGGCCCTTCAGCCCACAATGTTGTGCCGACCATTGATCCTCATGTGAGGTCAACCTAATGTACGAACCCTCAAATTTCTGTGACCATATACATGTCCAGCAGTCTCTTAAATATCCCCCAATGACCTTGCCTCCACAACTGCTGCTGGCAGCGCGTTCCATGCTCTCACAAATCTCTGCGTGAAGAACCTGCCTCTGAATCCCCTCTATACTTTCTGCCAAGCAGCTTAAAACTATGACCCCTCGCGTTAATAAGTTTTGCCCTGGGAAAAGGTTTCTGGCTATCAACCCTATCTATGCCTCTCATTATCTTGTACACCTGAATTGGGTCCCCTCTCTTCCTTCTTTTTCCCAACCCTCTTCAGAGGGTTCGCATTGGTGCCACTCACCTATGGGAGAGCAGACTGACCCCACTGTGTCTCTGTTACTGACCCTGGAGAGAGCAGACTGCCCCACTGCGTTTCTGTTACTGTCCCAGGGGAGAGCAGACTGACCCCACTCTGTGTCTGTCTCTGACCCAAAGGAGAGCAGACTGTTGGGGGCCAGGGATGGCAACCAATGCAGGAAGTCACTGGGAGGTCAAGTGTGGACAGGAACAAAAGAGTATAAAGAGAAAAGTGAAAGTGAAAGGCAGAGAAACCAAAGGCAAAAATATAAACGACCACAATAAGCCATAAATCTAATGTGAAAAAAACCTGTAGTCCCTGTGTCTCAATGTAAGGAGCATTTGGTATAATGTGGAAGAGTGAACTGTACCCATAGTATTAATGGATACAATGTAACTGTGAACACTGAATCCAGGTTCCAGGGTGACCAAGGATGTGAAATCACAATCCAAGATTATTTAATTTTCAGGAAAGAAGATGGAAAGGAAAGGGAGGTGGATTAGTGTTGCTGTTAAAGGAGGTTATTAACACAATAGTAAGGGAGGACATTAGCCTGGACGATGTGGAATCTGGATGGGTGGAGCTTTTGAACACCAGAGGGAAAACAAAAACGCTAGTGGGAGTTGGGTACAAATCATTAAATTGTGCTTGTGTGAATAGGGACGCCATCAAACAGGAAATTTGAGATGCATGCAGTTATTATCGGTGACTTCAATCTGCATATTGATTGGATGAACCAATCTGGTCACAATGCGATGGAGGGGGTTTTACAGTAATGTATGAGGGATGGTTTCCTCAACCAATATGTTGAGGAACCAACTAGAGAGCAGGCCATCCTAGACTGGGTACTGTGCAATGAGAGAGGATTAATTTGCAACTTTATGGTGTGAGGTCCTTTGGGGAACGATGACAATCATATGGTAAAACTCTTCAGTAAGATGGAGAGTGACACAATTAAATTTGAGGCAAGGGTCCTGAACTGAAAGAGAGCTAACGTTGATCGTATGGGACATGCATTGGCTACAAGAAGCTGGCCAAGGATACTTGAAAGGTTGACAGTGGATCGGCGATGGCAGGCATTTAAAGAACGCATGGATGAACTTCGACAGTGATACATCCCTGTCTGACAGAGGAGTGAAACAGGGATGGTCGCTCAACCATGGCTAACAAGGGAAATCAGGAATAGTGTTAAACCCAAAGAGGAGACGTATAACTTGTCCAGAAAAAAGCAGCAAACCTGAAGACTTGGAGAAATTCAAACTTCAGCAGAAATGTACAAAGGTTTCATTCAGAAGGGGAAAATAGAGTATGAAAGTAAGCTTGTGGAAAACATAACAACTCACTCGAAAAGCTTCTATAGAGATGTAAAAAATAGAAAAATTGGAGACGACAAAGGTAAATCCCTTGCAATTAGAATGAGATGAATTCATAATGAACAACAAAGGGATGAGAGCCAAGTTGAACAAATACCTTGGGACTGTGTTCACTAAAATGGGCACAAATAGCGTTTCACAAATGTTAGTGGACAGAAGGCCAAGCAGGAAGGAGGGATTGAAGAAAATGTTATTTGTCAAGATGTTATATTGGGACAATTGTTGGGATGAAAGTAAGATAAATCCCCAGAGTCTGATGCTCTGCATCTTACAGTAGTTAAGGAAGTGGCCCCAGAAAAAGTCGATGCATTGGTGATCATTTTCCAGCATTCTACACACTCTGAAAGAGTTCTACTTGACTGGAGAGTGGCGAACACAACCCCAATTTTTAACAAAACAGATGGAGAGTGAAACCAGGGAATTAGATGCCACTTAGCCAGTCAGTGGTAGGGAAAATGATGGAGTCAATTCTAAAGGAAATAATAACTGAGCATTTGGAAAGCAGTGGCTGGATTGGGCCAAGTCAGCATGAATTCACTGAAGGGAAATCATGCGTGACAAACTTTCTGGAATTTTTTGAGGATATAACTTGTAGAGTAGACACTGGAGAATCAGCCAATGTTGTGTCTTTTGGCATTCAAAAGAATTTTGATATGACTCCACACAAGACATGAGTAAGCAAAATAAAAGCTCATGGTATCAAACGTAGTGTATTGACCTGGACAGAGAACTGATTGGCAGAGAGTTGTTATAAATGGGATCTTTTCAGAGCAGCAGGCAGTGACAAGTGGGATACCACAGGGTTCAGTGCTGGAATCCCACCTGTCCACAATAAATATTAATTATTCGGACAAAGAACTTGAATACATTTTCTCCAAATTTGCAGACAACACTAAGCAGGTGGCAGTGTGTGCTGTCAGGAGGATGCTAAGAAGTTGCAGAGTGACTTGGACAGGCTGGCAGAGTGGGTAAGTACTCACAAATGCAGGATAATGTGAATAAATGTGAATAAATGTGCCACTTTGCTGGCAAAAACAGGAAGTCACATTATCTGAATGGTAGCATTTTAGGGAAAGGTGAGGAGCAATGAGACCTGGGTGACGTGGTGGAGCAGTTGCTGAAGGTTAGCATGCAGGTGCAGCAGGCAGTGAGGACAGCGCATGACATGCTCTCCTTCACAGTGAGAGGGTTTGAGTATAGGACTACAGATGTCTTGCTGCAGTTATACCGAAACTTGGTGAGGCTGCACCTTGAGTATTGAGTGCAGCTTTGGACTCCTAGTCTAAGGAAGGACATTCTTGCTATTGGGACAGTCCGGTACTGATTCAGTTCAACAGACTGATTCCCGGGATGACAGGACTGACATGAAGAAAGACTGCATTGCCTGGGCTTGAACTCACTGGAATTTTGAAGAACGAGGGGGGAATTTCATGGAAAAACATGAAATTATTGTGGGACTGGACAGGCTAGATGTGGGAAGAATGTTCTCAATGTTGAGGACGTCCAGAACTAAGGACCAACATGTAAGAACAAAGGGTAAGCCATTCAGAACTGAGATGGGGAAGAATTTTTTAGATTAGATTACTTCCAGTGTGGAAACAGGCCCTTGGGCCAAAAAGTCCACACCGCCCCGCCGAAGCGCAACGCACCCATACCCCTACATTTACCCCTTACCTAATACTATGGGCAATTTAGCATGGCCAATTCACCTGACCTGCACATCTTTTGACTGTGGGAGGAAACCCGAGCACTTTGAGGAAACCCACGCAGACACGGGGAGGACGTGCAAACTCCACACAGTTAGTCGCCTGAGGCAGGAAATGAACCCCGGTCTCTGGCGCTGTGAGGCAGAAGTGCCACCGTGCCGCCCATTTCTTCAGAAAGTTATGACCCTGTGGAATTCTCTCCCACAGAAAGCAGTTGGGGCTGGCTCTCAAGATATATTCAAGAGGGAGCTGGACCGAGCACTTGTGGTTAAAGGGATCAAGAGGTATGGGGAGAAAATGGGAGAGGAACACTAAGATCGAATCAGCTATGATCATATTGAATGGTGGTGCATGTTTGAAGGGCCGAATGGCCCACTCCTGCCCTTATTTTCTATGTTTGCCTGAGTGTGCCAGAAGGTAAGTATCACTGTGAGGCAGATTGGGAGGGGTTACTGTGAGGCAGACTGGGAGGGGTCACTGTGAGCAGACTGGGAGGGGTTGCTGTGAAACAGATTGGGAGGGGTCACTATGAAACAGACTGGGAGGGGTCACGATGTGGCAGAGTGAGAGGGTCACATTTTTGGATCATTAAAATCTCTTCTGTGGTAGAAGTGACCGATATATGAAAGACAGATTTTACCTGAATTGGAATGAGTCTAATATGCTGGCAGAGAGATTTGCTGGAACTGCTTGGTAGGTTTTAAACAAGTATCTTGGAGGGGGGGTGGGGACTCAGAGCGATAATGAAGAAAGAGATTAGTCTGAGACTGGTACAGTTGGGAAAAGGAATCAGTCAAACAATCAGGGCAGACAGGAACAAAGCAGAGAGCGAGGTAAAACTGATGAATTAAACTGCAGTTATTTCAATGAGCTAACAGGGAAGGGTGATAAACTCACTGCATGGTTGGGGAAGTTATTTGGTGGAACTAAGAAAGGAATGATTACATAATCGGGGTTGTACTATAGACTCCTCGACCAATTGTCAGTGTAAGTTTGCTCGCTGAGTTGGAAGTTACATTTTCAGACGTTTCATCACCATACTTGGTAACATCTTCAGTGAGCCTTTGGTGATCTCTAAAAATGACCCTTCCAGCTCAGCAAGCAAACTTACATCCAGAGCCTCAACCTGAGCTACAAATCTTCTCAAAAAATCAAGTGAATCCTTAGAAGGGTTCAAAGTCAGTAAGAGTATACTTAAGAGGGCAATCATGAGGCCAAAAAGGGGACATGAGATAGCTTTGGCAAATAGAGTTAACGAAATCCAAAAGGATTTTATAAATACATGAAGGTCAATAGGGTAACTAGGGAGAAAATAGTTACCCTGTTCTCTCCCTGTAAGATCAGTGAAGCTGCCAATGTGTTCAGCCACAGAAGATGGGGGAGATTCTAAACAAGTATTTTGCATCAGTGTTTACTGTGGAGAAGGACATGGAAGATATGATCTGGAGATGCCTGTGTTGGACTGGGGTGGACAAAGTTAAAAATCACACAACACCAGGTATTAGTCCAACAGGTTTAATTGGAAGTACTAGCTTTCGGAGCGCCGCTCCTTCATCAGGTGGTAGTGGTGGACACAATTGTAAGACACAGAATATATAGCAAAAGTTTACAGTATGATGTAACTGAAATTATACATTGAAAAATACCTTTTTTGTTTGTTGAGTCTTTCATCTGTTCGAATACCATGATAGTTTCACTTCTTTCATATGTAAATCGCAAAATGTTTTTTTAAAAGTTACATTTTCAGGTTAACTGTAGCAATTGGTGTTAGCTCGACAATATGTTGAAGGTGTTAGCCCCCTGTGTTCTCTGTCTGTGCCATAATATTTAGACTGATTCTAATCTAAACAAGTGAGTTAACAGAGTCTTACATGAATTCATGCAGTTTTTGAGCAAAGTCCAATGTAACTCTGCAAGTACAAATTGGTTTTTTTTGTGTGTGTGTCTGTCTGTCTGGGGTGGGGGGTTGTGAATGTGTGAGGAAATGTTTCTGTGTGTGTATGACTGTAGAGTGTCTATGTCTGTGAATGGGTGCATGTGTGAGTGTGGGAGTGTGTGTGTCTGTAGGAGTGTGGGTGTGTGTTTGCATGTTGTGTCTAGGGTTAGGAGTTGTGAAAGTCTCTGAGAGAGAGTGCATATATGTGCGTGAGTGTAGAGTGGTCTAAGTCTGAGGGGATGCATGTATGACTGTGGGAGTGTGTGTGTCTGTAGCGGTGTGTGTGTGAGTGTCTGTATATACGTGTGTCTGTGTGCACGTGTGTATATAGGAGTTCCTGTGCGCGTGTGTGTGTGTGTGCGTGTTTGTGTGCAGGAGTGTCTGTGTGTGTGTATAGTGCAATGATGGTCACCTGTAGTGTGACATGAACCCAAGGTCCCAGTTGAGGCCCTCCCTATGGGTATTGGAACGTAGCTATCAGCCTCTACTCGAAATGCTGCCTGACCTGCTGTGCTTTTCCAACACCACAACTTTTAACTCTGATCTGAAGCATCTGCAGTCCTCACTTTCTCCCGAAGTCTGCCTTGGAGGATGGTCACCCGAAGGTTTGAGGTTGAATATCTTGGACTGCTGAAGTGCTCCATCACTGGGAGGGAACACTCCCATTGCCATAGCCTTTGCTCAGTTTCCCCAATGTACCATGCCTCAGGGCATTCTTGCCTGCAATGTATAAGATAAAAAACGTTGGCTGAGTCACATGAGTCACAAGACATAGAATGTGGGAAAATAGATGGTGATATCTTGAAAAATGTCCATAACGCAGGCATGGAGGTGCTGGATGTCTTAAAACAGATAAAATCCCCAGGAACAGATCAGTTGCAACCTAGAACTCTGTGGGAAGCTAGGAAAGTGATTGCTGGGCACTTCGCTGAGATATTTGCATCATTGATAGTTACAGTTGAGGTGCAGGAAGACTGAAGGTTGGGTTACGTGGTGCCATTTGTTAAGAAAGGTGGTAAGGAAACTCCAAGGAATTATTGACCGGAGAGACATTGGTCGTGGACAGGTTGTGGGAGAGAATCAGAGGGGCAGAATTTACATGTATTTGGAAAGGATTCCTGATGAAGGGCTTAAGCCAGAAATGTTGGTTCTCCTGCTCGGATGCTGCCTGACCTGCTGTGTTTTTCCAACACCACACCTTTTAACTCTGATCGGAAGCATCTGCAGTTCTCACTTTCTCCGAGACCTCATGGAGAACTAGCCATTTGAATACAGAACTGGCTCAAAGGTAGAAAACAGAGGGCGGTGGTGGAGGCTTGCTTTTCAGACTGGAGGCCTTTGACCAGTGGCGTGCCACAAGGATCAGTGCTGGGTCCGCTGATTTTCATTATTTATATAAATGATTTGGATGTGAACATAGGAGTTAAGTTTGCAGATGACAACAAAATTGGAGTTGCAGTGCACAGCAAAGGTTACCTCAAATTAAAATGGGATCTTGATGAGATTGGCTAATTGGCCTAAGAATGGCAGATGGAATTTGATTTTGGTAAATGTGTGGTGCCGCATTTTGAGAAGGCAAATCTTGACAGGACTTCAGGTTATAGTCCAAGATGTTTAATTGGAAACACACTAGCATTTGGAGTGACGCTTCTTCGTCAGGTGATAGTGGAGGGCTCGATCGTAACACAGAATTTATAGCTAAAATTTACAGTGTGATGTAACTGAAATTATACATTGAAAAATTGATTGGCTGTTAAGCCTTTCATTTGTTAGAATACTGTGATAGCTTCACTTCTTTCATGTGTAAATCACAAAACCTTTTTTTAAAGTTGCATTCTTCGGTTAGCTGTTAACAATGGTGATAGCTAGACAATATGTTGAAGGTGTTAGCCCCCTGTGTTCTCTGTCTATGCCCTGATATTTAGATTGATTCTAATCTAAAAAGTGAGATAACAGAGTTCCTGGAACGTCGCAACCTGAGGGGTGACCTTATAGAAATTTATAAAATCATGAGGGGCTTGTAAAACTCTGTTATCTCACTTTTTAATATCCAGAGTTAAGCCTGAACACTGTTGAGGTGGATTCAGGAGCAAGCAGTGTGAGAAACAAAGAGAAAGACAGAGAGAGACAGCAGAATGAATTTGTGCTATTACCCAGAAAACCAGACAGATAGGTTCTAGAAAATCATGTCTCATAAACCTGATTCAGTTTTTTTGAAGAGTTGAACAAGAAGAAAGATGAAGGCAGAAGGGTAGACGTTGTTGACATGGACCTCAGCAAGCCTTCAACAAGGTTCCACATGGTCAACGGTTAATCCAGGGAGAGCTAGCCAATTGGATACAAAATGGGTTTGACAGTAAGAGACAGAGGGTGGTGATAGAGGGTTGTTGTTCAGATTGGAGCCTGTGACCAGCGGTGTGTCACAATGATCGGTGCTGGATCCATTATTGTTCATCATTTACATGAATGATTTGGATGAGGACATAGAGAGGAGGGATGGTTAGTATCCAGATGACACCAAAATTGGTGGTCTAGTAGACAGTGAAGAAGATTTTCAAAGATTACACAGGGATCATGACCAACTGGACCAGTGGGCAGAGGAATGGCACAGTTTGATTGGGACAAAGGTGAGGTGTTGCATTTTGGTAAGACTAACCTGGACAGGACTTATACTCATGCCCTTGGGAGTGTTATCAAACAGAAATCCAGGGGTGCAGATAGATAGCCCCATGAAAGTGGCATCACAGGTAGACAGGGTGATTGCCTTCATTGGTCAGAGCATTGAGAAAAGGTGTCAGGATGTTATATTACAGCTGTACAACGCATTGGGAAGCCACATTTGGACAACTGTGTACAATATTGGTCGCCGTGCAATGGAAAGGATGTGGTTAAATTGGAAAGGGTGTAGACAATATTGACCAGGATGTTGCTGGGAGTGGAGGATTTCAGATATAGGGACAGGCTAGATCGGGTGGGATATTATTTCCCTGCAGAGAAGGAGGCTGAAGTGTCACCTTAAAGAGTTTTATGAAATCATAAGGAGCATAGATAAAGTCCCCAGGGTAGAGGAGTCCAAAAGTAGATGACATTGGTTTAAGGTGATGGGGAAAGATTTAAAGGGACCTGAGGGCAACTGTTTCACACAAAGGGTAGTGCATGTGTACAATGAGCTGCTGGAGGAAGTGGCAGTTGCTCATACAATTACAACATTTACAGGACAGTTGGACAGATAATTGGATAGGAAAGGGTCAGAGGGATATGGGCCAGACACAGGCAAATGGGGCTTAGTTCATTTTAGGAAACCGGGTCAGTGCAGACACGTTTGGTCAAAAGACTTGTTTCCATGCTGTTTGACTCAATGACTGAGAGAGGGAGAAATCTCAATGTGGAGACTGATCACAGATTAAACACAAACTGGACTGGGTCTGGGACAGTGAAAGCAAGATGACAAAAAGAAACATTCAGCAATTTGTTTCCTCATGATCTGGGCTCAGAGAATCAAAGCTGAATCAGCAAAAGTTTGATTTAATCGACTCATGAGGCAAATCAATGAACTTGAGCCTGAGTTTGGGATAGTAAAAGAGAACACAAAAAAATGGAAAATAATCTTGTTTTCGGGGCAAACAAAAAAAGAAACAATCGAGCTTTAAAGTTTAACATTTAACAGAGAGAAGGTAAAAACATTCCATGATGAATAAGAATCTTAGATTTACCTGAGAGGCACGCAGAGCAGGAAACATTGAATACAAGGTGTCAGTGTTTGACTGACTAAAATGGTCAGAGGGTCAGTGCAGGTGCCAGTTTTCAGGTTCACCACTGGAAGGTCAGGGCCCACACAGAACGTCACAGAAACCACCCCAATGGCAGCGGGGTGGGTGTTGGTTCCAGCAGAGAGTGAACATCATGAACAAAAAACACAGTATCTGACTCAATTCCACAAATACACATTCTCATTCATTATGGACAATACACCATTCAGGCAATCCCAGGAAATAATTCCATCCTTAACAAATGTTTCCCTGGAACTGGAAAGAGATCATTCGCTATTGAAATATTTGTGCCTGTGACCTGCATCTACAGGAAGAATTGCAGGAGACGGTGCAGATTTGCAACTCCATGGTCAACTTCATCCAAGTAAATGACAAGTCTCCAGATTGAGACGAAACATTGTTTAAAGCTTATGAGGAGCACTAGGACTATGACCACATGCTGAGGATGGCTAGCCTGTCTGAAAGATCTTGAGACTGGCGCCCCGGTACAGTTGGTGAAATTAACGACAATGATGATGTGAAGCAAGCCATCATCTCTGTGCCATCCACAATGCCCTCCCCTCTACACCTTGTTATCAGATTCCTCTTCCATCTTAATTTCTCACATCCAAATCCACCTTATCAATCCATCTCCACCTTAACTTCTGCTCCTGTCTTCCTCCCTCTCAAATGCATTGTCTCTGGGCTTTAAGATGCTCTCCTCAAATTCATGGCATGTCAGTTTCCTACTGGACAATTATTACAGCCCGTGATGGTCTTCAATGGTAGGGACTGGCTAGGTCAGAGGAAAAGAGTGCTATCTGGGATTAATATTTTTGTCTCCCGTTAAGAATTAGATCTGTATATCTTACTGGTTTAAATAAGTTCTAAATGTCTGCAGAATAAATCTCTGGAACCTTCATTCCCTATTCCACCCAAACTCTCAGTTAGTGCACAGGGAAGAATTTTTCAAACCTCCCCATTTACTCTCTGATCCTCTCGCTGATAGTCTTATCATCACATTGTCTTTTCTTTGTAAAGTGAAGTTGTTTTGATCTTCCCTCTGATCACTTCACTCCCAGACAGATCAGCCTGAGACACGGTCAGTGCATTGACCTCGCCTTCCCCGTGTTTCCTCCTGCAGCCTTGTGCCTCAGGTGAAGCCAGGTTACAAACTGATTGTGATGTCGGATCTCTCTCTGTAAGGGACACGGTGTAGTCACACTTGTTCTGTGAGGTCACACTTTGACCTGTCCAGTTCAAGGGGTCCTACCCCAGTCAAATAGGGAGTTAGCAAAACCCTCAGTTTACTCAGTTTGTAATATCCTCATATTCCAGAATGCACAAAGCTGTTCCAGACATTGACAATGGGGTATACAGGTGATGGGCAGTGATGGGATTGCCACAATTCTTTCTGCCTTCTCTTGGTAATACCCAGTAGACACTTGCCACTACTGACCACTCACTGGTGA
This sequence comes from Chiloscyllium punctatum, assembly GCF_047496795.1. Taxonomy (NCBI): domain Eukaryota; kingdom Metazoa; phylum Chordata; class Chondrichthyes; order Orectolobiformes; family Hemiscylliidae; genus Chiloscyllium; species Chiloscyllium punctatum. The sequence goes on along the minus strand of NC_092756.1, from coordinate 66,776,059 downwards.
TCACCAAGAGCTAGGAGCTGCTCAGTGAGGGAGCTGAGAATTAGAATCAGTCAACATCCCTTCCGATCTCTGTAACTTCTCCAGCCACAATGCACCTACCCCTGTAAAGTGCTCCAATTCCTACACGACTACCTATATCTGTAAACATTGAGCATGTACACCCCTCCCTACCTGTGTAACTTCCTGCAGCTTCAACAACCATCCCTATCTCTGTGAATTTCTCCAACCTCTTTATCTCTGTAACCGCCTCCAGATGCAACATGCAACAGCCCACCCAACAATTGTCACCACATTCTGCCCTGACACTGCTTACTGCTCCTACACCCAAAGCTCTTACTGTAACCTCCTCCAGCATTTACAATGTTGGTGTCTGTAACATCTGCCAGCATCTTCAACCCTCTCTCTCTCTCTGACCTCCGCCAACACCTGCATCCCTCCTTATCTCTAAAGCTTTTTCGAGCACCTGCACCCCTCCCTATCTCTGTCACTACATCCAGTCTCAGCTTTTATAGAGTCATAGAGTCACCCAGCACAGAAACAGAATGTCCCTTCCAACCATTCCATACCGACCCTAATCCTAGATAAAACTAGTCCCACCTGTCTGCATTTGGCCCATATCCCTCCCAATATTTCTTATTTGTGTACTTCCTTCAATGTCTTTTAACAGTCGCAACAATACCCACATCCACCACTCCCTCTGGCAGTTTATTCCATACACTCTGTGTAAAAAAAAATTACCCCTCACGTCTTTTTTGAATCTTTCTCCTCTCACCTTAAAAGTACATCCCCTCATCCTGAAATTTCCCACCCCCAAGCGAAAGGATACCTGTCATTCACCTTCTGTATACCCCTCATTTTATTATATACCTCTATAAGTTCACCCCAAACTCCTATACTCCAGTGAGAAAAGTCCCATCCTATCCAACTCTCCTTATAACTTAAACCCTCCCTTCCCACCAGCTTGCTGGTAAATCTCCTTTGGACCCTCTCCAGCTGAATAATATCCTTCCTATAACAGGGTGACCAGAACTGGGCACAGTATTCCAGAATCAACGTCCTCTAAAATCTCAGCATAACTTCCCAACTCGTATACTCAAAGGTCTGAGCGATGAAGGCAAGCATGCTAAATGCTTTCTTAACCATCCTATCTACATGCAATCTTCAAAGAATTCTGCCCCTGAACCCCTAGGTCTCTCTGTTCTACAACGTTACCCAAGGGTCTGCTTTTAATTGTTTTGGTCTTGCCTCTTGTAAGCTCAAGAGGCCAAATAGGATTAGAGATAAAACACGGATAATTAAAGGGTTCTGTAAAGGCTTGTGTTCATACTGATTTGACCGTTCCAGTATTGTGTGACACTTGGACAAATTCATTCAGGACATTCTGGTCGGAATTGTTGAACTTGTTTTAAAGGAGGAACTTGACAACACCTTTTTCTTTGAATTATCTCATGGACTTCCTCTGAACTACCTCCAATGTAATTACACCTCTTCACAAGTGATGGGACCAAAATCATTTGCAATATTCCAGCTGAAGTCACACGAATGCCTTCTACACTTGCAGTAACACTTCCCGGCTTTTATACTCTATTCCTTTCATAATAAATGTCAAAATTCTATTTGCCTTCCGTGTTAGCCACTGTAACTGCAATGATCATAGTGAGGTCCGTGATGTATTTGGATAGGGAGTGACAATAAGGGTGAGGTCAGTGATGTATTTTCATAGGGAGTGACAATAAGGGTGAGGTCAGTGATGTATTTGGATAGGGAGTGACAATAAGGTGAGGTCAGTGATGTATTTTCATAGGGAGTGACAATAAGGGTGAGGTCAGTGATGTATTTGGATAGGGAGTGACAATAAGGGTGAGGTCAGTGATGTATTTGGATAGGGAGTGACAATAAGGGTGAGGTCAGTGATGTATTTTCATAGGGAGTGACAATAAGGGTGAGGTCAGTGATGTATTTGGATAGGGAGTGACAATAAGGGTGAGGTCAGTGATGTATTTTCATAGGGAGTGACAATAAGGGTGAGGTCAGTGATGTATTTGGATAGGGAGTGACAATAAGGGTGAGGTCAGTGATGTATTTTCATAGGGAGTGACAAGAAGGGTGAGGTCAGTGATGTATTTTCATAGGGAGTGACAATAAGGGTGAGGTCAGTGATGTATCTGGATAGGACGGAGACAATAAGATTGAGGTTAGAGATGAATCCGTGTTAGCCACTGTAACTGCAATGATCAGAGTGAGGTCAGTGATGTATCTGGATAGGGAGTGACAAAAGGCGTGAGGCCAGTGATGTAGCTGGATGGAGAGTGTCAATAAGAGTGAGACAGTATTGGATCCAGTTGGATAGAGACAATACGATTGAGGTTAGAAATGCATCTGGATGGACAGTGACAATAAGAACCAGGTCAGTGATCTATCCGGCGAGACAGTGTCAATGCGAGTAAGTGGGCAGTTAGTGGTGTCGATGGTAGCCATGATGTGGAGGTGCCAGCATTGGACTGGGGTGAACAAAGTTAGAAATCACACAACACCAGGTTATAATCCAACAGGTTTATTTGGAAGTACAAGCTTTCAGAGCAATGCTCCTTCATCAAATAACTAGTGGGGCAGGATCATAAGACACAGAACGTATAACAAAAAATGACAGTGGCATGCAGCTGATATGATATATTGAACAAACCAACAGTGCTGTTAAGTCTTTCATTTTTAAAATGATTTTCAGGTATTGATTTATTAATATGTAATTTCCAGAACTTATTTCAAGTCACATTTCCGAGATAATGGACCGTGAAAATAAGAGAGAGGTTACTGATGTCTCTCGATGAAGAGCAAAAGTAAGTGTAATGTCAGTGATGTTCCAAGATTGAGTGTGACACTTAAAGTGAGGTCAGTTATGGATTGGGTTGGTCAGTGGCAATAACAGTGAAGTCAGTGATATACCTGGATGGACAGTGACAGGATGGAGTGAGGACAGTGATGTTTCCATTGTTGGAAGCCCATCTTTTTCACTGACCCTACTTCCCTCAGGAAAAGCAGGATGTTCTCCTCACTTGGTCCTTTCTGTGACTCCAGGTCCTGGGAAATTTGGGATGAGGAATAAATGCTAACCTTGGCAGCAATGCACATCTTTAATGTGTGAGAAAATTTACATTTCAATCAGGGAGTGAAATGTTCTTGTTTAAAGGGGGCAGCCTACCCTAGAGTACAGAAGGACAGCTCTAAGATATATTTTCACACTGAGAATAAACTATCACTATGCAGCATTGATTGAAATAACTTATGATCTCCGGGTGGGGCTCATGGTGCTGCGTGGACAGCATTATTGCTGGCAGATTCCAGGTTCTGGTTTTGTTATTTCAGTATGATGTACTGAGTTTAATCCCTTCATAATTGGGATTAAACTTGTTATTGTAATTAGTTTGTTCATGTACAGAAATTTGAAAAACTGTAACAAAGCTGAGCAATGCTGTAATCTCAATCTCCCCAAGGAGCTTCCACACAGAAAAAGGCAGCATCTCTGGGAATGCACCAGCTCAGAGTTTCAAACAAGGAGCATGTCAGCTGCCTGAAGGGACAGATCACCTCACGTAGAAAAATGCATCGACCAATTCAACACGTGGAGAAGGTGTTCTACACTATCCTTGCTCTTATTGGTGTTCCTGGTATGGCATTATGACAATTGAACTTGTTTAAATCTACTATTAATCTGCTCTCTGGTTTTACTTTTTGAACTGTAACATTTCCAGCTCACTGACTGGTCAGGCTTACTCAGATATTGGAACAGTGACAGTAATTCACTGAGCAGCATTCTCGCTACAATCCTCCACTGACAGAGACTCCCAACTTCACTGCTGCTGCAGCAGTTTCTGATCTCAGTGCTCTGTCGTCTGTTCCGGTTTCATACAGTTTGAAGGTCAGAGGAGAGATCATGCAAGGTAGTTCTGATGAAGGGTCACTGGACCTGAAACATTGACAGTGCTTTCTCACCCACAGATGCTGCCAATCCTGCTGAGCAATATCTGTTTTTGTTATACAAATGAGGTCTGTTTTCACTAGAATTTTGAAGGTCAAGGGGTGATCTGTGTGACGTGCTGCAAGATATTGACAAGAAAGGATTAACAATTTCCACTGGATGGGAATTCTGGAATGAGAGAGAATTAGGGCCAGAGCGGTTAGGAGGAAGCACTTGTAGACACAAAAGGAGGGAAAGATTTGGAACTGACTTCCATAAAATGGAAGAGGACACTGGATCAGTTCTGAAATTTAATTCTGAAAAAGACGTTTTTTGTTATGTAAAGGAATTGAAGATATGTGCCCCATTTTCATTTGGAAAGCTTCAATCACCTATCATCCTTTCTGGAAATTCTCTCCTCCTCACCATTTCTTTCAGGAGATTCAAATTCTGACAGATTGCCCTCCTGATCCCTGAACATTGAGATATTTGCCATGTACGAAAGTGGAGATTTACAGTGTAAATTTCACAACAGTCCTAACACTCTCACATTCTCATGAAGGGAGCACTGCATGCTCTGATATGCTGTACTTGTGTTAGATACATGGAGTAGCCTTGTTTGAAATCTTACCAATAAATACTATAAACCTTATCCCGTGGGATCAGCAGCCTCCATTTTTGCAGCAGCAGCAGCGGGAGCAGTGAGAGCGAGGACCAGGAGGCTGCTGGGAAGGTAAATTAATCCTTTAATAACTTACCTAGTGAGTAGGCAGAGTACATGCTGAGCTGAACCAGATACAGGACTACTGAGTAAGTGAGGTAATATACTGAGGCGATTGCAATCCCTGAAACACTACTCAGTTAGTGTCTCCCACCCATTCTCCTCCTCTAACCAAAAGAAAACATTTCTGTGCGTTGGAATGGTAAGGTTACTAACTTTTTGCAGTAGTCGCTTTGGGAATTCACAACAGTGGGAATGGATGTAAGGGCACTTGGATGCTCCTCCTGTAGAATGTGGGAGGTAAAGGTCAGCAGTCGTGTCCCCACTGACTCCACCTGTGGGAAGTGCACCCAACTCCAGTTCCTTGAAATCTGCCTTAGGAAACCGGAGCTGGAGCTGGATGAACATCAGATCATTCAGGAGGCAAAGAGGGTAATTGAATTGAGTTTACCGTGAGGTAGTCACACCTATCTGTAGAGGTTACAGTTAGGGGATGGAAGGTGAACATGCAGACAGTGCAGGGATCCCCTGTGTCTGTTCCCCTCAGTAACAAGTATATAGTTTTGGATACTGTTGGGGGGATGACTTACCAGGGATAAGCCATGGGGTACAGAGTCTGTCCCTGTTGCTCAGAAGAGAAGGGGGGGACTGGGGACTCCATGGTTAGGGGGACAGATAGAAGGTTCTATGGGAATGAGAGAGACTCGCAGTTGGTGTGTTGCATCCCAGGTGCCAGGATCCATGATGTCTTGGATCATGTTTTCAGAATCCTTGAGGAGGAAGGGGAGCAGCCACAAGTCATGGTCCACGAAGGCACTAACGACATAGGTAGGAAAAAAGATGGTGATGTAAGGCAGGCATTCAAGGAGCTGTGGTGGAAGCTTCGAGCTAGAACAAACCATGTTTATCTCTGGTTTGTTACCCGTGCACGTGCTAGCAAGGTAGAAATAGGGAGAGGGAACAGTTGAACATGTGGCTGCAGGGAAGGTGCAGGAGGTAGGGGTTCAGATACCTGAATAATTGGGGCTCACTCTGTGGTAAGTGGGACCACTTCAAAAAGGATGGTTTGCACCTGAACCAGAGGGGTACCAATATCCTGAGGTTGGGGGGGGGGGTGGTGTGGGAGGTGAAATTTGCCAATGCTCTTCAGGAGGGTTCAAAAGGAATTCAGTAGAGGGATGGGAACCTGAATTGTAGCTCCAGTATAGTGGAGGTTGAGAGTAGTGAGGTCATGAACCAAGGTTTCAAAGTTGCAGGAGCGGACCGGCAGGCAGGATGGTTTGAAGTGTGTCTACTTCAACGCCAGGAGCATCTGAAATAATTTTCAGACAATGGCTCAGGCACTGCTGCCTTACAGAACTAGAGACCTCGCTTCAATTCCAGCATCGGGCAACTGTCTGCATGCAGTTTGCACATTCTCCCTCCATGTGCTCCAGTTTCCTCCCACAATCAAAAGATGTGCACAATCCTTGTTTAATATCTCCCCCTTTGTTTGCAGCTCCACACAAAGGCCGCCTTGCTGATCTTTGAGGGGCCCTATTCTATCCTGAGTTACCCTTTTCTCCATAATGTATTTGTAAAAATCCTTTGGGTTCTCCTCAATTCTATTTGCCAAAGCTATCTCATATCCCCTTTTTGCCCACCTGATTTCCCTCTTAAATATACTCCTAAGGCCTTTATACTCTTCTAAGGATTCACTCAATCTATCCTGTCTATACCTGACATATGCTTTCTTGTTTTTCTTAACCAAACCCTCAATTTCTTTAGTTATCCAGTATTCCCTATATCTACCAATCTTTCCTTTCACCCTGACAGGAATATACTTTCTCTGGATTTTCGTTATCTCATTTCAAAAGGCTTCCCATTTTCCAGCCTTCCCTCTACCTGCAAACATTTGCCCCCAATCTGCTTTTGAAAGTTTTTGTCAAGTACCGTTAAAGTTGGCCTTTCTCCAATTTAGAACTTCAACTTTTAGATCTGGTCTATCCTTTTCCACCACGAAGGAGCTGAACACACTGAACTGCCCTGTGTGGGGTCAGTTCCTTAAATGACCGTCCTCAACCAGCACAGGGTCTAGTCATGAACAACTTCCCATAAAGTGAACACGGTCAAGCAGTCACTGTCACCCACACCCACATCCCAATCATCCAGAGTGATGTGACACATTTCTCAAGGACAGATTGATATAACTACAGCAAGTCACGTTTTAACTGTTGGAAGCTACACATTTATACAAATCTATCTCTGTGGTGTGAACCATAATCCCTATTTGGACAGACATTCTGTGTGACAATCTTTGCAAAGATGTCCCACACCATGAGGCAAAGAGCATCATGCAAATCAGGGTCGACAGATGATTTGTATTCTTTTAGCAGTGAGCTGCTGATGGACTGTGAATCTACTGGTGACCCTGATATAGTATTCAACTCACCGAGCCCCTCACTGAGTAACATTACATTAACTGGGGGTCAAACAGCAGGAGTTACTTTCCCTCCATATGGCTGGGTGGTCTAGATCTTGATTGGAGCAACGGAGTAGCACAACATCAAATAGCTGAAATTACATGACAGCCATGCCAACCAACTTGTCTTTCATCAGTGTAAAATCCTGCTGTACCACCCAATCTTCACCGTTCTGTGACTCCTGGACCAGACACAAAAGCAGAGATTTCACAAAGTTGATGGAGTACTGCACTCCATGGTGTGACACTATCGCCTCATGGTGAATTGGTCTAAAAATATATCCACAGTTTTCACTTCTAAGACATCAGTGCCATTTAAATAACAATAAATTTTAAAAAAGGCAAAGATACAAATCTAAATTGATAGCCAAAAACAAAATAATAATCCCAAATGAATGGCTGTGGGAGGAATTTTACCTGGAGCATTATTGTTTGGGGAACATCAAAAGATAACAGCAACAAAGAGCTGGGTGGGAAATATCCTGCTTGACAAAGTGGATTAATCCTTTGTGGGAGAGCTACTACCACAACACTCCAGGTCTCAGCATTTGTCCTATTGAACTCTGCACCACAGTACTGTGCATCTTCTTACAAAATGGCACAACACGCAACTCCTTTTGACAAATAATTCATGCAATACACATCAAAATTGGAACCCTGTGCTCCATATCCCTCCCAGCGAACTGCCTTCACAAATATCACACACCCACTGATTGATGAAAGTACACAGGATGGTAGAAGCTATTCCGTGCTGTCCCTCTCTTATCACTCAGTAACAACCTGCTGAACCCACCCATTGCCCTGTTGTGTCTGGGCTCTCGTTTGAAGCAAGCTGCCTGAGCATCAATGCAGCCTCAGTGTAAACCCATTCTGCACAGTATAGAGGAACAGACAATGCTGCATATTACTGAGGAGCCTCCGAACTGACAAACTATTCACTTTAAACTCAGTAAGTTCGATTGTCTGGCATCAGAATTTGCCTTGCTGAATGGGAATAAAATAATTATCAGTCAAAGAGTGGAAGTAAGTAAGGTTTAATGCAGAGATTTATAAAACTTAAGTGATTACAAGACTTATCAGGAACACCAACAATGACAAGGATGATGTAATATACTTTGGCAATCAATCTTTGAATATACATTTTCTTGCCTGTAAAACAAGCTCTCCCTTTCTGTTGCTGACAATCCGTCAGAATTGGAGAATTCTCTCAGAATTGGAGCTGACACTGTTCCAGAGACTTTATCATATATTGTGTGGTGTCTCCACTGGGAAACTGGGATTGCATCTTCAATTTTGTTTAATCATTTTGACGAAAGAGATTATGACAACATGTTTATTTTAATGTTATGATATCATTGAGAGTTAATTCTGTATCTGAATTCCCCAAAGACTGGTTTAATCTGATCTGATCAGGTCTGAAATGATAATTGCAACTTGTCTCCAAGCAACAATACTTGCATTATTTCACACACTAGCAGTCCCATCTATATTTAAACATTTTTTGATATTCTTACTAGTGATGGTCTTGGTTTTTCTGAGGCTGTTCAGTCATTTGATACCTCATGATGTAGAGCTCCTTAGAGCTGCTCTACTGCACACTGTCTCACTGCTTCCTTCTTCATTCAGTTTTACAGCTCATTTGGGAAATTCTTTCTGTGAATGAACACTCTAACACAGAATCTGAAACTGATACTGATCACAATAATAGCTGGAACTTACATTAGGTAATATTTTCACAAACAAAGACAAAACAAAATTAACAGAATGATATAGAATACAAAAGACCATTCAGCCCTTTTTTTGTCCAACCACAAATATACTAAATTGACATGAATCTCACTTTGCAGCACTGAGCCTTGATGTTATGACATTTCAAACACTCATCCAAGTACATTTTAAAGGTTTTGAGACTTCCCTTCTCCTGGACAGTGCACAGCAACCCCCGTATCATCGTCTAGGTTAATAGATTTTTCCCCATGTCCCCTCTAAACTTCCTGCCTTTCAGCTTCAAATTTCATCCACCCTGTTTCATGCACCCTTCGACTTAGGGGAACAATTGCTTTCTATTCACTTTCTCCATGCCCCTCACAGTCTTATCTACCCCAATCTCTGCTCTAAAAAGAATAGCCTGAGCCTATCCAGTCTCCATCTTCACAGTTGCTTGGAAATGGCAAAACAAATTTGAATTAGACCCATCAATTTAAATTATACCCTGAAAAATACCCAATTCCAGTCATGTTTGAATTGTGCGTATTGACAATCTTAAAAATCAATGACATAATTAGATGCTTTGGGGTGTAAGACCAGGGAAATTTGAATAGTGGAAGGAGAACTGCCACCAGACCAAAAGCTGTAGACTGCTAATCAGAACTTGCTGAGAGGTACCTGTGTAGAGAAGGAGTTCACACAGAGGAAAACCTCAACACTGAGCTGGAGAGCCAATCTACCGACGAAGATAAAGAGAATACTTGACCGCAGGCTCGTTTTAAAATTTGGCATTTTCTGCAACTCTTAATTGGGAGTTTTATTGGACTTGTATTATAGAAGGGAAGGAAAAAGCTAGATTAGAGAATTGAGTTGTAAATAGTTCTTAGTTAATTATTCTCTGTTTTTTATTTTCATAGTTCTTATCCACTTGATAAATCTTTCCTGTGTTACTAGTTTTAAATTAAGCAGAAAGGTTTACCCCGCATCTTAACATTATTCATTCATGGGATGTGGGCATCACTGAATGGGTCAGCATTTATTACCTGTCCGTCGTTGCTCCTTCAGAAGGGGATGTTGAGCTTCTTCAATCACTACAGCCCAAATGCCATTAGGGAGGGAATCCCAGGATTTTGACCCAGCGACGGTGGCCAAATGGTGACGTATTTCCAAGTCAGGATGGTGAGTGGCTTGGAGGGGAACTTTCTGGGGCTCGTTTTCCCACGTAAGTGCTGCCCTCGTCCTTTAGACAGAAGTGTTCATGGGTTTGACTTAAAGTAGATTACTTACAGTGTGGGTTTGGATGGTGTTGTCTGGGGATCTTTGGTGAATGTCTGCAGGGCAACTTGTAGATGGTACACACTACTGCTACTGAGTGCCGGTGGTAGACAGAGTTGAATGTTTGTAGATGTGTCAATCAAGCGGGGACTGCTTTGTCCATGGACAGTCTCAAGCTTCTTGAGTGTTTGTTGGAGCTGTCCATTCCAGGCAAGTGGCGAGTATACCATCACAGCCTGACAGAGAGACCTTATCTCAGTACAGGGAGAGAGTTGAACTGAGAACCTGCAGATTCCCCATCGTAGAATTTCCTCCTGGGTAATCGCTATCAGATTGGAAAGCTCTGTAAGTCTCCATCAAAATCAAATTCTTTGTGGGCTTCTGATGCAATTAAATAGAATTGTTAATCAGAAAATTTTCCAATTGAACAGAACCCCATACTAAAGTCACAAACCACCAATTTTGAGCTGTTTCGGCATGAGAAATTGTGCCAGGTATCAGAACCCACCCACCAAACAAATTACAAGAAATGGCTGGGCTCCCTATTTTTCAGCATCAAGTTGCCCAGTTACAATGGGTAGCTAATAAAATGCAGTCGAATGCACTTCCTGTCATGGGTGGCAAGGGAAGGGGGAGGTGGCTTGTGTTAGAAGTGAAACAAAGCTAACCTCTGCTAGTCTCCTAATGCCACTGTACAGGTGGTGGTGAAGGCTGAAACTCCTCAAGGAGAAATGGAGGATGGCAATTCACAGCACCAGCAGCACAGACACACACACACACACAAACACACGGCTGTTTTGGAATTGGTTGCAATTGGACTAAGGTCCCTCAGTGTAGGACGTGCTCACGTTGTGATCCCTTTGCAATGTGGAAATGGTTTGTCTTTGACCAGTCTTCTTGACGTCATGCACATTAAATAAAGTGTTTCCACTGCAACTGTATCCAGGCACCTTCATGAGGAGACAGGGTGAATTTTATTGCATTTCTACAGCTCCCAGTCTTTTCTGATGTCCTCTCGAAAATCCTAAGTGTGAAAGGATTCGAAGGTGAAGGGGGTGACATGTTAATCTCCTTGTCCTCATATCTCAGGGACAACATTGCAAGGAGTCTGGCAACACTGCTCCTTGTCTCCAAATATATTCTTTGGAGAATGAAACAAACGTACAATGTGAGAGATTCGCAGACTTTGTTATTTTTTCCTAAGAAAACAGTTGTTTGTGCGGTGGTGTTGGGATTCCAGCAGAGAGTGACATTGGATCACTGTAAACACAAGAGGGACAAGGTTAAAAAAAATCACATGACACCAGGTTATAGTCCAACAGGTCGATTTGAAAACACTAATTTTCAGAGTGCTCCTTGATTATATGCTAGTGTGAACGAAAACCTTAGACACAGAATTTATAAGAACAAAGTGTCATGCAACTCATGCGAACGAATTGAACAGAGCTCTTAAATCGCTAATCAATTGGAATGGAGGTGCAGATTTTGATTAATTAACACATAAATCCCAGAATTTCTTTCAAGTCACTGCCCTGAAATAACTTCAGGTGATATCAATATGAAGGAGGTGACACCTCCAGTCAGACTACGCATTTGCTTGGAGGTGTTGCTTGGAGTCTGTCTGTATCTCAACCTCGAGTCAGACTGGTTTTATTTCCAAAGTAGTTTATAAAATGCCACAATGACTGACTGCCACAGATTGTGTGCTTTTTGAACAGAATAAAATGCACCTGCAAATACAAATCTGCAAGTGCAAATTCACCCCACAGATTTATATGAACGTGTTTGTGTGAGAGACGGAGGAGAAAGTGTGTGTGTGTGAGGGGGAGAGAGAAAGTGTACGTGTGTGTGGTGGGAAAAGAGTGTGTGTGTGTGTGTGCGTGTGTGTGTGTCAGAGAGAGAGAGGCAGAGTGACTCAAAGTTAACACTCAGGCTGACGCCTCCAGCTCATTTTCTGACCTGAGGTGTCACTTCCTTTATATTCAGGACATAGATCGTTACTACGTTAACTGTGAGGAAGGAAAACAAACACATTATCCATCAACCTGGGAGGAAATTTACCAGTTTGATTGAAGACTGAGTGAGATTTTCATGTGTCATTGCATTCAGAGAATTATTGAAATAATTGAAGCTGAAATAACAAACAGGAACTTCTGAATTTCTTACAAAAATATGACAAAAACCTCAAGAATTCCACCCTCCACAAAAACACAGACACACATTCATCTGAACAGATGGTTTCCAGATCATTCCCACACCCTCGATCACTCGAGAGCAGACACAGGTCACTTCTTTACAGTTCCTAACACCGAGGGGGAAAACATTGCTGTCCTAAAGGGTTCTCTTCCACTTCCTTGAAGACAAATGGAGGTTGGAAATTTCTGTCTTTTAGTTTAAATTGTGGTCGTCCTCTGTCATGACAGCATGGGTGGCGCGGTGTCACAGTTGTTAGCACTGCTGCCTCACAGCGCCAGAGACCTGGGTTCAATTCCCGCCTCAGGCGACTGACTGTGTGGAGTTTGGATATTCTCCCCATGTCTGCGTGGGTTTTCTCCGGGTGCTCTGGTTTCCTCCTATAGTCCAAAAATGTGCAAGTTAGGTGAACTGGCCATGCTAAATTGCCCGTAGTGTTAGGTATAAGGGGAATGGGTGGACTTGTTGGGCCGAAGGGCCTGTTTCCACACTGTAAGTAATCTAATCTCAAAAAATATGTAAATGCAGAGAAAATGTATTCACCCCTGCCCTAGCGACTCTTTTTCGAGAAAACATTTCATTTTCAGACGAATTTTCTTTTACTTTTATACATATATAGTATTTTTAATGCTGATTATGGAAATAACTTTTGTTTTTATCTATTTACAATATTTTACTTGAAATTTTATTTTGAAGATAGCATTTTCAGCAAAAAAAAATTGGTCTTTCAAGTCGTTAATCTTTCGACCAGTTCATTTCTTGATCTGGCATTTTCACTATACCTCCAAGCATCCTCAAGGCGAAAACCACACAAATTTCTGCCTTTGTTACAGGGCGCCACATACAATCTCTTTCTCCAGTTTGTTCAGCAAAGCGATTAGTTTCATCCACAACTCGATCAATAATTCTGTTGTCACATAAAAGCCTAAAAAAATCCAAAGGAGTCATATCAGCTGTGTCTTAATCAATTGATATTCCAGGATTTCCAGTGAATGGGAAGCGTGTTGGTGGAGGAAGCATGCATTCTTCCGACACCACATGTCGACACCAAATTCGTCCATCCTCCTCCTCCTCCTCCTCACTTGAGAGAGAATAGCCATTATCAGACGAGCTTGCACTCTCATCTGATATATCCAAGCTTCTAATAGAAGGTTCATACTCATTGTCATCTTCTGAGCTCGACATCTGGGCGTAATTTGTGAAAAAAAACAGGAAAAACCAAATGACAGTGTGTGCCCAAAAGCGGTGCGTCGATGCTTCTTGCAATGCCTGAGACAGAAGAGACACAGCTACCAGACATATAAGTCACTGAGTATACTCGTTTCTAGCTGAGAAGGACCCAGAAATTGACGTATAAACTCGCCTGTGGCTGTTTTTAAAATTATATGTTTTGGACGAGTTTACTCGTCACACTCTGAAAAAGACAAATTGGGTGAAGACAAGTTAACTCTTCTTTGCCGGGTAAGGGGACTTCGAAATAGTGTTTCCTTCGTCCTGGAATGGGATTTCTCCCCTCGGGAACTTACCTTTTGTTCAATTAACTGAAGTCCGGATATTCACAAATAATGTCAGTTGTAGACTGTGCCGGAGAATATTGGTTATAGAATGTTCTGGGGAATGTCAGTTATGGAATGTGATTGAGTCATAAAGATCCACATCACAAAGGCCCTTCTGTTCATGACGTTTGGTGAGACCCACTCAGCCTCACAGTGGGATTCTCTCCCCAAACTCGACTCCACTGTCACTTTGTGGAGGGCATACCCACAGACACTGTTCGGGACAGATACATCTGTGACAGATAGTTTGGTGAGAATGGTCTCCTCGTGTTGGCTCCCTCATCAAAAACATTAAGATTCAGCCAACACTTTGATCATTTGACATAAGATCCTAGTGCTGTGAGGCAGCAATGGAATGGAACATTCAGCCTTTCAAAGCTGCGACATAGGAATATGGGGAGGACTGGTTACTGGATGCAGAGATAAATGATAAATTATCCTTTGTCAGTTTAACATAAATTAACGACTGCAGTGACACAGTGACCAGGTTCTCAACTATCTGCAAAATGCATCAATGGTTTTAATAAATGGAACAGATGTATTCCAACGAAACATGCGACTGACACTAAAACTGGCAGGAAACAAGTTATCATGAAGAGGTACAGAGTCTGTGAATGGATAATCAATGGAGTACAATTTGACAAATGGAATACAATGAAGGTAACTGTAAACATCTCATGAATGGAAGGCAGTATACACCAAACTGCATACGTTCAATCAATGAAAGAGGCTGCACTTGTCAATTCAATGAGGAGAGCTACTCTCATTCATTCAATGCCACATATTTCACGCATTGTCTCTATCAACTGCACACGTTTTCTACAAGAACCAAGTTGCACGTCTTCATCCAATGAGTAGAGCTTCTCTCATTCAATCAATGTGTCAAGCTCACCGTTTTCATTTAATGAAACAAACTGCATTCATTGAATCATTGCATCAAACTACAATCATTGATTTAATGAAGCAAAACTTATTCCTTGTTTCAGTCGACCACCTGTATAGTGAATAAATAACTCACTTATTCAGTGAATCCTTCGACACTCGTTCACTCAATGAAACAGACTGCGCATGATAATTCAATGAGTAGAGGTTCTCTGAACGTATTGATGCAATCCAAGCCATTGCAAAAGTTTAGTACATGAATCAAACTGCATTTTTCAATTCAATGAATACAGCTACTCATTTATTCAATGTGTCAAGCTCACCGTTTTCATTTAATGAAACAAACTTCATTTATTGAATCATTGAATCAAACTACAATCATTGATTCAATGAATCAAACCTTATTCCTTGTTTCAATCGAACAAACCAAAGGCACTTATCGAGTGAATCCTATTACACTCGTTCATTTCATTGAACAGACTGCACATGATAATTCAATGATTAGAGCTACTCTTAACTCATTTATTCAATCAAACAAATTGCACACATTTAGTTCATGAAGCAAACTGCATTTGTCAGTTCAATGAAAACAGCTACACATTCATTCAATGTCACAAGCTTCTCCCATTGTCTCAATCAAACTGCACCCATTCTCTCCATGAATCAAATTGCACGTGTTAACTCAATGAGTAGAGCTTCTCTTCTTCATTCAATGTGTCAAGCTTAACGCTTTCATTCAAGGAAACAAACTGCATTCTTGATTCATTGAATCAAACTTTGAATGAAGCAATGTTTCAATGAAACAAACTTAACACGCTGATTTAATGAAATAAACTGCACACGTGCATTCAATGAAAGAGGCTGCACTTGTCAAATCAATGAGTAGAGCGACGCTCATTCAGTCAATGTGTCAAGCTAAACGCTTTCATTCAATGAAACAAACTGCATTCATTGAATCATTAAATCAAACCACAATCATTGATTCTTTGAATCAAACCTTATTCCCTTGTTTCAATTGAACAAACCTAACTCACTTATCTAGTGAACCCTATCACACTCGTTCATTTAATGAAACAGACTGCCCATGTAATTCAATGATTAGAGTAACTCTTAATGCATTGATTCAATCAAACAAACTGCACACGTTTAGTTCATGAAGCTAAACTGCATTCGTAATTTCAATTAATACAGCTACTCATTCATTCAATGTCACAAGCGTCACACATTGTCTAAATAAAACTGCACACATTCTCTCCATGAATCAAACTGCACCTGTTAAGTCAATGAGTAGAGCTTCTCTTCTTCATTCAATTTGTCAAGCTTAACGCTTTCATTCAACGAAACAAACAGCATTCTTGATTCATTGAATCAAACTTTAATGATTGATTCAGTGAATCAAACGTTATACAATGTTTCAATGAAACAGATTTCACACGCTGATTTAATGAAATGAACTGCACACATTCATTCAACGAAAGAGGCTGCACCTGTTAAGTCAATGAGTAGAGCTTCTCTCATTCATTCAATGTGTCAAGCTTAACGCTTTCATTCAACGAAACAAATAGCATTCTTGATTCATTGAATCAAACTTTAATGATTGATTCAGTGAATCAAACGTTATACAATGTTTCAATGAAACACATTTAACATGCTGATTTAATGAAATAAACTGCACACATTCATTCAACAAAAGAGGCTGCACTTGTCAATTCAATGAGTAGAGCTTCTCTCATTCATTCAATGTGTCAAGCTTAACGCTTTCATTCAATGAAACAAACGGCATTCATTGAATCATTGAATCAAACTACAATGATTGTTTCAATGGAACACACGTATCTCCCTTATTTAGTGAACCAAACTGCATGCGTTCAATCAATGAAAGAGGCTGCACTTGTCAATTCAATGAGGAGAGCTACTCTCATTCATTCAATGGCACATACTTCGCGCATTGTCTCTATCAGACTGCACACGTTTACTACATGAACCAAATTGCACGTCTTCATTGAATGAGTAGAGCTTCTCTCATTCATTCAATGTGTCAATTTAATTCATTCAATTTAATGAAACTATTTGTATTAATTGAATCATTGAATCAAACTACAATCATTGATTCAATGAATCAAACCTTATTCCATGTTTCAAGCGAACAACCCTAACTCACTTATCTAGTGAAACCTATTACACTCGTTCATTTAATGGAATAGATGATAAATCAATGATTAGAGCTACTCTTAACGCATTTATTCAATCGAACAAAATGCACACCTTTAGTTCATTGAGAAAACTGTATTTGTCAATTCAATGAATACAGCTGTTCATTCATTCAATGTCACAAGCTTCACACATTGTCTCAATCAAACTGCACACATTCACTCCATGAATCAAATTGCACGTGTTAATTCAATGAGTAGAGCTTCTCTCATTCATTGAGTGTGTCAAGCTTCACGCTTTAATTCAAGGAAACAAACTGCATTCTTGATTCATTGAATCAAACTTTGAATGAAACAATGTTTCAATTAAACAAACATAACACGCTGACTTAGTGAAAGAAACTGCACACGTTCATTCAATGAAAGAGACTGCACTTGCCAATTCAATGAGTAGAGCCACTCTCATTTATACAAATGCTCATATTTCACGCATTGTCTCTATCAAACTGCACACGTTTGGTACATGAACCAAATTGCACGTCTTCATTCAATGAGTAGAACTTCTCTCATTCACTCAATGTGTCAATTTAATTCATTCAATTTAATGAAACAAACTGCATTCATTGAATCATTGAATCAAACTACAATCATTGATCCAATGAATCAAACCTTATTCCTTGTTTTCATCGTACAAACCTAACTCACTTATCTAGTGAAAGCTATTACATTCGTTCGTTTTATGAAACAGTCTGCACATGATAATTCAATGATTAGTCCTACTCTGGACGCATTTATTCAATCAAGCAAACTGCACACATTTAGTTCATGTAGCAAAACTCATTTGTTAATTCAGTGAATAGAGCTACTCATTCATTCAAAGTTGCAAGCTTCACGCATTGTCTCAATCAAACTGCTCACATTCACTCTATGAACCAATCTGCACGTGTTAATTCTATGAGTAGAGCTTCTCTCGTTTATTGAATGTGTCAAGCATAACGCTTTCATTCAATCAAGCAAACGGCTTTCATTCAATCATTGAATCAAACTACAAATATTGATTCACGAATCACACCTTATTCCTTTTTTCAATGGAACATACCTATCTCCGTTCATTCAATGAAAGAGACTGCACTTGTCAATTCCTCGTTTCTCCTCTTTTCTCCTCCTTTCTCCTCATTTCTCCTCTATTTTCCTCATTCTTCCTCTTTTCTCCTAGTTTTTCCTCTTTTTTCCTAATTTCTCCTCTTTTTTCCTCTTTTTTACTCTTTTCACCTCATTTCTCCTATTTTTTTTCCTTTTTTTCATCTTTTCTCCTCTTTTCTCCTCTTTTCTCCCCTTTTTTCCTCTTTTTTCCTCATTTCTCCTCTTTTCTCCTCTGTTTTACTCTTTTCTCCTCATTTCTCCTCCTTTTTCCTCTTTTTACCTCTCTTCGCCTCTCTTCTCCTCTTTTCTCATCATTTCTCCTCTTTTTACCTCTTTTTTACTCTTTTTCTCTTTTCTCTTCTTTTCTCCTCCTTTCTCCTCATTGCTCCTCTATTTGCCTCATTCTTCCTCTTTTCCTCCTCATTTCTCCTAGTTTTTCCTCTTTTTTCCTAATTTCTCCTCTTTTTTCCTCTTTTTTACTCTTTTCACCTCATTTGTCCTTTTTCCTTTTTTTCATCTTTTCTCCTCTTTTATCCTCTTTTCTCAACTTTTCTCCCCTTTTTTCCTCTTTTCTCCTCATTTCTTCTCATCTCTCCTCTTTTTGCCTCTTTTCTGCACTTTTTTTTCCACTATTTTCCTCATTTCTCCTCTTTTTTGTCTTTTCTCCTCTTTTCTCCTCTTTTTTCCTCTTTTTTCCTCGTTTCTCCACATTTCTCTTTTTTGTTTTTTTTACTCATTTCTCCCCAGTTCTCCTCATTTCTCCTCTTTCTTCCTTATTTCTCCGCTTTTCTCCTCTTTTATCCTCTTTTTTTCTCTTTTCTCCTCATTTCTCCACTTTTTTCCTCTTTATGCCTCTTTTTTCTTTTTTCTTCTTTTTCCTCTTGTCGCCTCATTTCTCCTCTTTTATCCTCTTTATTCCACTTTTTTCCTCTTTTTTCCTCATTTCTCCTCTTCTCTCCTCATTTCTCCTCTTTTTTCATCTCTTCAACTCATTTCTCATTTCTCCTCCTTTTTCAACTTTTCTCCGCGTTTTTCCTCTTGTTTACTCTTTTCTCCTGTTTTCTCCTCATTTCTCCTCTTTTTTCCTCGTTTCTCCTCGTTACTCCTCATTTCTCCACTTTTTTCTTCTTTATGCCTCTTTTTTCCTCTTTTCTCCTCTTTTCTCCTCATTTCTCCTCTTTTTTCCTCTTTTCTCCTCATTTCTCCTCATTTCTCCACTTTTTTCCTCTTTATTCCTCTTTTTTCCTCACTCTCCACTTTTTTCCTTTTTTCTTCTCTTTCCTCTTGTCGCCTCATTTCTCCTCTTTTATCCTCTTTATTCCCCTTTTTTCCTCTTTTCTCCTCTCTTCTCTTGTTTTATTTCTCTTTTTTACTTTTTTCTCCTCATTTCTCCACGTTTTTCCTCTTTTTCACTCATTTCTCATTTCTCCTCATTTTCCACTTTTCTCCTCTTTTTTCTGCTTTTTTCCTCATTTCTCCACTTTTTTCCTCTTTATTCCTCTTTTTTCCTCATTTCTCCTCTTTTTTCCTTTTATTCTTCTTTTTCCTCTTGTCGCCTCTTTTCTCCTCTTGTATCCTCTTTATTCCTCTTTTTTCCTCTTCTCTCCTCATTTCTCCTCTTTTATCCTCTTTTTTACTCTTTTCTCCTCTTTTATCCTTTTTCCTCTTGTCGCCTCATTTCTCCTCTTGTATCCTCTTTATTCCTCTTTTTTCCTCTTTTGTCCTCTCTTCTCCTCTTTATTCCTCTTTTTTCCTCTTCTTTCCTCATTTCTCCTCTTTTTTCATCTTTTTAAATCATTTCTCCTCCTTTCTCTACTTTTCTCCTCATTTCTCCTTTTTTCCTCGTTTCTCCTCTTTTCTCCTCTTTTATCCTCTTTTTTTTCTCTTTTCTCCTCATTTCTCCTCATTTCTCCACTTTTTTCCTCTTTATTTCTCTTTTTTTTCTCTTTTCTCCTCATTTCTCCTCATTTCTCCAATTTTTCCTCTTCATTAATCTATTTTCCTCATTTCTCCTCTTTTTTCCTTTTTTTCTTCTTTTTCCTCTTGTCCCCTCAATTCCCCTCCTTTTTCTACTTTTCTCCTCTTTTTTCCACTTTTTTCCTCGTTTCTCCTCTTTTCGCCTCTTTTCTCCTCATTTCTCCTCTTTTTTCCTCGTTTCTCCTCTTTTCTCCTCTTTTATCCTCTTTTTTTCTCTTTTCTCCTCATTTCTCATCATTTCTCCACTTTTTTCCTCTTTATTCCTCTTTTTTCCTCATTTCTCCTCTTTTTTCCTTTTCTTCTTCTTTTTTCCACTTTTTTGCGCGATTCTCCTCTTTTCGCCTGTTTTCTCCTTATTTCTCCACTTTTTTCCTCGTTTCTCCTCTTTTCTCCTCTTTTACACTGTTTTTTTCTCTTTTCTCCTCATTTCTCCTCATTTCTCCACTTTTTTCCTCTTTATTCCTCTTTATTCCTCATTTCTCCGCTTCTTTCCTTTTTTTCTTCTTTTTCCTCATGTCGCCTCATTTCTCCTCTTCTTTATTCCTCTTTTCTCCTCTTTATTCCTCTTCTCTCCTCGTTTCTCCTCTTTTTTCATCTTTATCAGTCATTTCTCATTTCTCCTCCTTTTTCCACTTTTCTCCTCTTTTTTCTGCTTTTTTCCTCATTTCTTCACTTTTTTCCTCTTTATTCCTCTTTTTTCCTCATTTCTCCTCTTTTTTCCTTTTTTTCTTCTTTTTCCTCTTGTCGCCTTTTTTCTCCTCGTGTATCGGCTTTATTCCTCTTTTTTCCTCTTTTCTCCGCTCTTCTCCTCTTTATTCCTCTTTTTTCCTCTTCTCTCCTCATTTCTCCACTTTTTTCCTCTTTATGCCTCTTTTTCCTCTTTTCTCCTCATTGCTCCTCTTTTTTCCTCGTTTCTCCACTTTTCTCCTCTTTTATCCTCTTGTTTACTCTTTTCTCCTCTTTTTTCATCTTTTTAACTCATTTCTCATTTCTCCTTTTTCAACTTTTCTCCGTGTTTTTCCTCTTGTTTACTCTTTTCTCCTCATTTCTCCTCTTTTTTCCTCTTTTCTCCTCATTTCTCCTCTTTTTTCATCTTTTTAGCTCATTTCTCATTTCTACTTTTTCAACTTTTCTCCGCGTTTTTCCTCTTGTTTACTCTTTTCTCCTGTTTTCTCCTCATTTATCCTCTTTTTTCCTCGTTTCTCCTCGTTTCTCCTCATTTCTCCACTTTTTTCCTCCTTATGCCTCTTTTTTCCACTTTTCTCCTCATTTCTCCTCTTTTTTCATCTTTTTAACTCATTTCTCATTTCTCCTCCTTTTTCAACTTTTCTCCGCGTTTTTCCTCTTCTTTACTCTTTTCTCCTGTTTTCTCCTCATTTCTCCTCTTTTTTCCTCGTTTCTCCTCGTTTCTCCTCTTTTCTCCTCTTTTTTCTTCTTTTCTCCTCATTCCTCTACTTTTTTCTTCTTTATTCCTGTATTTTCCTCACTTCTCCGCTTTTTATCTTTTTTCTTTTCTTTCCTCTTGTCCCCTCATTACTCCTCTTTTATCCTCTATATTTCTCTTTTTTCCTCTATTGTCCTCTCTCTCCTCTTTATTCCTCTCTTTTCCTCTCCTCTCCTCAATTCTCCTCTTTTTTCATCTTTTTAACTCATATCTCATTTCTCCTCCTTTTTCCACTTTTCTCTTCTTTTTCCTCTTGTCGCCTCATTTGTCCTCTTTTATCCTCTTTATTCCTCTTTTTTGCTCTTTTCAACTCTTTTTAACTCTTTTTTCCTCTTTTCTCCTCATTTCTCCTCTTTTTTCCTCGTTTCTCCTCGTTTCTCCTCTTTTCTCCTCATTTATCCTCTTTTCTCCACTTTTCTCTGCATATCTCCTCTTTTTTCCTCGTTTCTCCTCATTTCTCCACTTTTTCTCTTTTTTCTTCTTTTTTTACTCTTTTCTCCTCTTTATTCCTCTTTTCATTTAATGAAACAAACTGCATTTATTGAATCATTGCATCAAACTACAATCATTGATTTAATGAAGCAAACCTTATTCCTTGTTTCAATGGAACAAACATATCTCCCTTATTTAGCGAACAAAACTGCATACTTCAATTCAATGAAAGAGGCTGCACTTGTCAATTCAATGAGTAGAGCTACTCTCATTCATTCCGTGGCACCAGTTTCACGGCGTTGTGTCTATCAAACTGCGCACGGCGTCATTCAATGAGTAGAGCTTTTCGCATTCATTCAATGTGTCAATTTAATTCATTCAATTTAATGAAACTAACTGCATTAATTGAATCTTTGAATCAAACTACAATCATTGATTCAATGAATCAAACCTTATTCCTTGTTTCAATCGAACAAATCTAACTCTCTTATCTAGTGAAACCTATTTCACTCGTTCATTTAATGAAACAGACTGCACATGATAATTCAATGATTAGAGCTACTCTTAATGCATTTATTCAATCGAACAAAATGCACACCTTTAGTTCATTGAGGAAACTGTATTTGTCAATTCAATGAATACAGCTGTTCATTCATTCAATGTCACAAGATTCTCACATTGTCTGAATCAAATTGCACCGATTCTCTCTATGAAACAAACTGCACGTGTTAATTCAATGAGTAGAGCTTCTCTCATTCATTGAACGTGTCAAGCTTAACGCTTTAATTCAAGGAAACAAACTGCATTCATTCAATCATTGAATCACACTACAATAATTGATTCCATGAAATACACCTTATTTCAATGGAACAACCCTATCTCGTTTATTTACTGAACCAAACTGCATACGTTCATTGAATGAAAGAGGCTGCACTCGTCAATTCAAAGTGTAAAGATACTTGCATTCATTCAATGGCACTAGGTTCAAGCATTGTCTCTATCAATCTGCACACGTTCATTCAATGAAAGAGGCTGCAATTGTCAATTCAATGAGGAGAGCGACTCTCATTCATTCAATGGCACATATTTCACGCATTGTCTCTATCAAACTGCACACGTTTACTACATGAACCAAATTGCACGTCTTCATTCAATGAGTAGAGTTTCTCTCATTCATTCAATGGTTTTTTTATAATGAAACAAACTTCATTCATTGAATTAATGAATCAAACTACAATTATTGATTCAATGAAGCAAACCTTCTTCCTTGTTTCAATCGACCAAACCTAACTCACTTAGTTTGTGAATCCTTCGACACTTGTTCACTCAATGAAACAGACTGCGCATGATTATTCCAAGAGTAGAGGTTCTCTTAACGTATTGATTCAATCCATCAAATTGCAAACGTTTAGTTCATGATTCTAACTGCATTTTTCAATTCAATGAATACAGCTACTCATTCATTCAATGTGTCAAGTTCACCGTTTTCAGTCAATGAAACAAACTGCATTCATTGAATCATTGAATCAAACTACAATCATTGATTCAATGAATCAAACCTTATTCCTTGTTTCAATCGAACAAACCAAAGGCACTTATCGAGTGAATCCTATTACACTCGTTCATTTCATTGAACAGACTGCACATGATAATTCAATGATTAGAGCTACTCTTAACTCATTTATTCAATCAAACAAATTGCACACATTTAGTTCATGAAGCAAACTGCATTTGTCAGTTCAATGAAAACAGCTACACATTCATTCAATGTCACAAGCTTCTCCCATTGTCTCAATCAAACTGCACCCATTCTCTCCATGAATCAAATTGCACGTGTTAACTCAATGAGTAGAGCTTCTCTTCTTCATTCAATGTGTCAAGCTTAACGCTTTCATTCAAGGAAACAAACTGCATTCTTGATTCATTGAATCAAACTTTGAATGAAGCAATGTTTCAGTGAAACAAACTTAACACGCTGATTTAATGAAATAAACTGCACACGTGCATTCAATGAAAGAGGCTGCACTTGTCAAATCAATGAGTAGAGCGACGCTCATTCAGTCAATGTGTCAAGCTAAACGCTTTCATTCAATGAAACAAACTGCATTCATTGAATCATTAAATCAAACCACAATCATTGATTCTTTGAATCAAACCTTATTCCCTTGTTTCAATTGAACAAACCTAACTCACTTATCTAGTGAACCCTATCACACTCGTTCATTTAATGAAACAGACTGCCCATGTAATTCAATGATTAGAGTAACTCTTAATGCATTGATTCAATCAAACAAACTGCACACGTTTAGTTCATGAAGCTAAACTGCATTCGTAATTTCAATTAATACAGCTACTCATTCATTCAATGTCACAAGCGTCACACATTGTCTAAATAAAACTGCACACATTCTCTCCATGAATCAAACTGCACCTGTTAAGTCAATGAGTAGAGCTTCTCTTCTTCATTCAATTTGTCAAGCTTAACGCTTTCATTCAACGAAACAAACAGCATTCTTGATTCATTGAATCAAACTTTAATGATTGATTCAGTGAATCAAACGTTATACAATGTTTCAATGAAACAGATTTCACACGCTGATTTAATGAAATGAACTGCACACATTCATTCAACGAAAGAGGCTGCACCTGTTAAGTCAATGAGTAGAGCTTCTCTCATTCATTCAATGTGTCAAGCTTAACGCTTTCATTCAACGAAACAAATAGCATTCTTGATTCATTGAATCAAACTTTAATGATTGATTCAGTGAATCAAACGTTATACAATGTTTCAATGAAACACATTTAACATGCTGATTTAATGAAATAAACTGCACACATTCATTCAACAAAAGAGGCTGCACTTGTCAATTCAATGAGTAGAGCTTCTCTCATTCATTCAATGTGTCAAGCTTAACGCTTTCATTCAATGAAACAAACGGCATTCATTGAATCATTGAATCAAACTACAATGATTGTTTCAATGGAACACACGTATCTCCCTTATTTAGTGAACCAAACTGCATGCGTTCAATCAATGAAAGAGGCTGCACTTGTCAATTCAATGAGGAGAGCTACTCTCATTCATTCAATGGCACATACTTCGCGCATTGTCTCTATCAGACTGCACACGTTTACTACATGAACCAAATTGCACGTCTTCATTGAATGAGTAGAGCTTCTCTCATTCATTCAATGTGTCAATTTAATTCATTCAATTTAATGAAACTATTTGTATTAATTGAATCATTGAATCAAACTACAATCATTGATTCAATGAATCAAACCTTATTCCATGTTTCAAGCGAACAACCCTAACTCACTTATCTAGTGAAACCTATTACACTCGTTCATTTAATGGAATAGATGATAAATCAATGATTAGAGCTACTCTTAACGCATTTATTCAATCGAACAAAATGCACACCTTTAGTTCATTGAGAAAACTGTATTTGTCAATTCAATGAATACAGCTGTTCATTCATTCAATGTCACAAGCTTCACACATTGTCTCAATCAAACTGCACACATTCACTCCATGAATCAAATTGCACGTGTTAATTCAATGAGTAGAGCTTCTCTCATTCATTGAGTGTGTCAAGCTTCACGCTTTAATTCAAGGAAACAAACTGCATTCTTGATTCATTGAATCAAACTTTGAATGAAACAATGTTTCAATTAAACAAACATAACACGCTGACTTAGTGAAAGAAACTGCACACGTTCATTCAATGAAAGAGACTGCACTTGCCAATTCAATGAGTAGAGCCACTCTCATTTATACAAATGCTCATATTTCACGCATTGTCTCTATCAAACTGCACAAGTTTGGTACATGAACCAAATTGCACGTCTTCATTCAATGAGTAGAACTTCTCTCATTCACTCAATGTGTCAATTTAATTCATTCAATTTAATGAAACAAACTGCATTCATTGAATCATTGAATCAAACTACAATCATTGATCCAATGAATCAAACCTTATTCCTTGTTTTCATCGTACAAACCTAACTCACTTATCTAGTGAAAGCTATTACATTCGTTCGTTTTATGAAACAGTCTGCACATGATAATTCAATGATTAGTCCTACTCTGGACGCATTTATTCAATCAAGCAAACTGCACACATTTACTCTTTTTTCCTCTTTTCTCCTCATTTCTCCTCTTTTTTCATCTTTTTAACTCATTTCTCATTTCTACTTTTTCAACTTTTCTCCGCGTTTTTCCTCTTGTTTACTCTTTTCTCCTGTTTTCTCCTCATTTCTCCTCTTTTTTCCTCTTTTCTCCTCGTTTCTCCTCATTTCTCCACTTTTTTCCTCCTTATGCCTCTTTTTTCCTCTTTTCTCCTCATTTCTCCTCTTTTTTCATCTTTTTAACTCATTTCTCATTTCTCCTCCTTTTTCAACTTTTCTCCGCGTTTTTCCTCTTCTTTACTCTTTTCTCCTGTTTTCTCCTCATTTCTCCTCTTTTCTCCTCCTTTCTCCTCATTTCTCCTCTATTTTCCTCATTCTTCCTCTTTTCTCCTAGTTTTTCCTCTTTTTTCCTAATTTCTCCTCTTTTTTCCTCTTTTTTACTCTTTTCACCTCATTTCTCCTATTTTTTTTCCTTTTTTTCATCTTTTCTCCTCTTTTCTCCTCTTTTCTCCCCTTTTTTCCTCTTTTTTCCTCATTTCTCCTCTTTTCTCCTCTGTTTTACTCTTTTCTCCTCATTTCTCCTCCTTTTTCCTCTTTTTACCTCTCTTCGCCTCTCTTCTCCTCTTTTCTCATCATTTCTCCTCTTTTTACCTCTTTTTTACTCTTTTTCTCTTTTCTCTTCTTTTCTCCTCCTTTCTCCTCATTGCTCCTCTATTTGCCTCATTCTTCCTCTTTTCCTCCTCATTTCTCCTAGTTTTTCCTCTTTTTTCCTAATTTCTCCTCTTTTTTCCTCTTTTTTACTCTTTTCACCTCATTTGTCCTTTTTCCTTTTTTTCATCTTTTCTCCTCTTTTATCCTCTTTTCTCAACTTTTCTCCCCTTTTTTCCTCTTTTCTCCTCATTTCTTCTCATCTCTCCTCTTTTTGCCTCTTTTCTGCACTTTTTTTTCCACTTTTTTCCTCATTTCTCCTCTTTTTTGTCTTTTCTCCTCTTTTCTCCTCTTTTTTCCTCTTTTTTCCTCGTTTCTCCACATTTCTCTTTTTTGTTTTTTTTACTCATTTCTCCCCAGTTCTCCTCATTTCTCCTCTTTCTTCCTTATTTCTCCGCTTTTCTCCTCTTTTATCCTCTTTTTTCTCTTTTCTCCTCATTTCTCCACTTTTTTCCTCTTTATGCCTCTTTTTTCTTTTTTCTTCTTTTTCCTCTTGTCGCCTCATTTCTCCTCTTTTATCCTCTTTATTCCACTTTTTTCCTCTTTTTTCCTCTTTTTTCCTCATTTCTCCTCTTCTCTCCTCATTTCTCCTCTTTTTTCATCTCTTCAACTCATTTCTCATTTCTCCTCCTTTTTCAACTTTTCTCCGCGTTTTTCCTCTTGTTTACTCTTTTCTCCTGTTTTCTCCTCATTTCTCCTCTTTTTTCCTCGTTTCTCCTCGTTACTCCTCATTTCTCCACTTTTTTCTTCTTTATGCCTCTTTTTTCCTCTTTTCTCCTCTTTTCTCCTCATTTCTCCTCTTTTTTCCTCTTTTCTCCTCATTTCTCCTCATTTCTCCACTTTTTTCCTCTTTATTCCTCTTTTTTCCTCACTCTCCACTTTTTTCCTTTTTTCTTCTCTTTCCTCTTGTCGCCTCATTTCTCCTCTTTTATCCTCTTTATTCCCCTTTTTTCCTCTTTTCTCCTCTCTTCTCTTGTTTTATTTCTCTTTTTTACTTTTTTCTCCTCATTTCTCCACGTTTTTCCTCTTTTTCACTCATTTCTCATTTCTCCTCATTTTCCACTTTTCTCCTCTTTTTTCTGCTTTTTTCCTCATTTCTCCACTTTTTTCCTCTTTATTCCTCTTTTTTCCTCATTTCTCCTCTTTTTTCCTTTTATTCTTCTTTTTCCTCTTGTCGCCTCTTTTCTCCTCTTGTATCCTCTTTATTCCTCTTTTTTCCTCTTCTCTCCTCATTTCTCCTCTTTTATCCTCTTTTTTACTCTTTTCTCCTCTTTTATCCTTTTTCCTCTTCTCTCACCTTTTCTCCTCTTTTATCCTCTTTTTTCATCATTTCTCCTCATTTCTCCACTTTTTTCCTCTTTATTCCTCTTATTTCCTCATTTCTCCTCTTTTTTCCTTTTATTCTTCTTTTTCCTCTTGTCGCCTCATTTCTCCTCTTGTATCCTCTTTATTCCTCTTTTTTCCTCTTTTGTCCTCTCTTCTCCTCTTTATTCCTCTTTTTTCCTCTTCTTTCCTCATTTCTCCTCTTTTTTCATCTTTTTAAATCATTTCTCCTCCTTTCTCTACTTTTCTCCTCATTTCTCCTTTTTTCCTCGTTTCTCCTCTTTTCTCCTCTTTTATCCTCTTTTCTTTCTCTTTTCTCCTCATTTCTCCTCATTTCAACACTTTTTTCCTCTTTATTCCTCTTTTTTTTCTCTTTTCTCCTCATTTCTCCTCATTTCTCCATTTTTTCCTCTTTATTAATCTATTTTCCTCATTTCTCCTCTTTTTTCCTTTTTTTCTTCTTTTTCCTCTTGTCCCCTCAATTCCCCTCCTTTTTCTACTTTTCTCCTCTTTTTTCCACTTTTTTCCTCGTTTCTCCTCTTTTCGCCTCTTTTCTCCTCATTTCTCCTCTTTTTTCCTCGTTTCTCCTCTTTTCTCCTCTTTTATTCTCTTTTTTTCTCTTTTCTCCTCATTTCTCATCATTTCTCCACTTTTTTCCTCTTTATTCCTCTTTTTTCCTCATTTCTCCTCTTTTTTCCTTTTCTTCTTCTTTTTCCTCTTGTCCCCTCATTTCTCCTCCTTTTTCTACTTTTCTCCTCTTTTTTCCACTTTTTTCCGCGTTTCTCCTCTTTTCGCCTGTTTTCTCCTTATTTCTCCACTTTTTTCCTCGTTTCTCCTCTTTTCTCCACTTTTATACTGTTTTTTTCTCTTTTCTCCTCATTTCTCCTCATTTCTCCTCTTTTTTCCTCTTTTCTCCTCATTTCTCCTCATTTCTCCACTTTTTTCCTCTTTATTCCTCTTTTTTCCTCACTCTCCACTTTTTTCCTTTTTTCTTCTCTTTCCTCTTGTCGCCTCATTTCTCCTCTTTTATCCTCTTTATTCCCCTTTTTTCCTCTTTTCTCCTCTCTTCTCTTGTTTTATTTCTCTTTTTTACTTTTTTCTCCTCATTTCTCCACGTTTTTCCTCTTTTTCACTCATTTCTCATTTCTCCTCATTTTCCACTTTTCTCCTCTTTTTTCTGCTTTTTTCCTCATTTCTCCACTTTTTTCCTCTTTATTCCTCTTTTTTCCTCATTTCTCCTCTTTTTTCCTTTTATTCTTCTTTTTCCTCTTGTCTCCTCTTTTCTCCTCTTGTATCCTCTTTATTCCTCTTTTTTCCTCTTCTCTCCTCGTTTCTCCTCTTTTATCCTCTTTTTTACTCTTTTCTCCTCTTTTATCCTTTTTCCTCTTGTCGCCTCATTTCTCCTCTTGTATCCTCTTTATTCCTCTTTTTTCCTCTTTTGTCCTCTCTTCTCCTCTTTATTCCTCTTTTTTCCTCTTCTTTCCTCATTTCTCCTCTTTTTTTCATCTTTTTAAATCATTTCTCCTCCTTTCTCTACTTTTCTCCTCATTTCTCCTTTTTTCCTCGTTTCTCCTCTTTTCTCCTCTTTTATCCACTTTTTTTTCTCTTTTCTCCTCATTTCTCCTCATTTCTCCACTTTTTTCCTCTTTATTCCTCTTTTTTTTCTCTTTTCTCCTCATTTGTCCTCATTTCTCCAATTTTTCCTCTTTATTAATCTATTTTCCTCATTTCTCCTCTTTTTTCCTTTTTTTCTTCTTTTTCCTCTTGTCCCCTCAATTCCCCTCCTTTTTCTACTTTTCTCCTCTTTTTTCCACTTTTTTCCTCGTTTCTCCTCTTTTCGCCTCTTTTCTCCTCATTTCTCCTCTTTTTTCCTCATTTCTCCTCTTTTCTCCTCTTTTATCCTCTTTTTTTCTCTTTTCTCCTCATTTCTCATCATTTCTCCACTTTTTTCCTCTTTATTCCTCTTTTTTCCTCATTTCTCCTCTTTTTTCCTTTTCTTCTTCTTTTTTCCACTTTTTTCCGCGTTTCTCCTCTTTTCGCCTGTTTTCTCCTTATTTCTCCACTTTTTTCCTCGTTTCTCCTCTTTTCTCCTCTTTTATACTGTTTTTTTCTCTTTTCTCCTCATTTCTCCTCATTTCTCCACTTTTTTCCTCTTTATTCCTCTTTATTCCTCATTTCTCCGCTTCTTTCCTTTTTTTCTTCTTTTTCCTCATGTCGCCTCATTTCTCCTCTTCTTTATTCCTCTTTTCTCCTCTTTATTCCTCTTCTCTCCTCGTTTCTCCTCTTTTTTCATCTTTATCAGTCATTTCTCATTTCTCCTCCTTTTTCCACTTTTCTCCTCTTTTTTCTGCTTTTTTCCTCATTTCTCCACTTTTTTCCTCTTTATTCCTCTTTTTTCCTCATTTCTCCTCTTTTTTCCTTTTTTTCTTCTTTTTCCTCTTGTCGCCTCTTTTCTCCTCGTGTATCGTCTTTATTCCTCTTTTTTCCTCTTTTCTCCGCTCTTCTCCTCTTTATTCCTCTTTTTTCCTCTTCTCTCCTCATTTCTCCTCTTTTTTCATCTTTTTAACTCATTTCTCATTTCTCCTCCTTTTTCTACTTTTCTCCTCTTTTTTCCACTTTTTTCCTCGTTTCTCCTCTTTTCGCCTCTTTTCTCCTCTTTTTTCCTCTTTTTCCTCTTTTCTCTTCATTGCTCCTCTTTTTTCCTCGTTTCTCCACTTTTCTCCTCTTTTATCCTCTTGTTTACTCTTTTCTCCTCTTTTTTCATCTTTTTAACTCATTTCTCATTGCTCCTCCTTTTTCAACTTTTCTCCGTGTTTTTCCTCTTGTTTACTCTTTTCTCCTCATTTCTCCTCTTTTTTCCTCTTTTCTCCTCATTTCTCCTCTTTTTTCATCTTTTTAACTCATTTCTCATTTCTACTTTTTCAACTTTTCTCCGCGTTTTTCCTCTTGTTTACTCTTTTCTCCTGTTTTCTCCTCATTTCTCCTCTTTTTTCCTCTTTTCTCCTCGTTTCTCCTCATTTCTCCACTTTTTTCCTCCTTATGCCTCTTTTTTCCTCTTTTCTCCTCATTTCTCCTCTTTTTTCATCTTTTTAACTCATTTCTCATTTCTCCTCCTTTTTCAACTTTTCTCCGCGTTTTTCCTCTTCTTTACTCTTTTCTCCTGTTTTCTCCTCATTTCTCCTCTTTTCTCCTCCTTTCTCCTCATTTCTCCTCTATTTTCCTCATTCTTCCTCTTTTCTCCTAGTTTTTCCTCTTTTTTCCTAATTTCTCCTCTTTTTTCCTCTTTTTTACTCTTTTCACCTCATTTCTCCTATTTTTTTTCCTTTTTTTCATCTTTTCTCCTCTTTTCTCCTCTTTTCTCCCCTTTTTTCCTCTTTTTTCCTCATTTCTCCTCTTTTCTCCTCTGTTTTACTCTTTTCTCCTCATTTCTCCTCCTTTTTCCTCTTTTTACCTCTCTTCGCCTCTCTTCTCCTCTTTTCTCATCATTTCTCCTCTTTTTACCTCTTTTTTACTCTTTTTCTCTTTTCTCTTCTTTTCTCCTCCTTTCTCCTCATTGCTCCTCTATTTGCCTCATTCTTCCTCTTTTCCTCCTCATTTCTCCTAGTTTTTCCTCTTTTTTCCTAATTTCTCCTCTTTTTTCCTCTTTTTTACTCTTTTCACCTCATTTGTCCTTTTTCCTTTTTTTCATCTTTTCTCCTCTTTTATCCTCTTTTCTCAACTTTTCTCCCCTTTTTTCCTCTTTTCTCCTCATTTCTTCTCATCTCTCCTCTTTTTGCCTCTTTTCTGCACTTTTTTTTCCACTTTTTTCCTCATTTCTCCTCTTTTTTGTCTTTTCTCCTCTTTTCTCCTCTTTTTTCCTCTTTTTTCCTCGTTTCTCCACATTTCTCTTTTTTGTTTTTTTTACTCATTTCTCCCCAGTTCTCCTCATTTCTCCTCTTTCTTCCTTATTTCTCCGCTTTTCTCCTCTTTTATCCTCTTTTTTCTCTTTTCTCCTCATTTCTCCACTTTTTTCCTCTTTATGCCTCTTTTTTCTTTTTTCTTCTTTTTCCTCTTGTCGCCTCATTTCTCCTCTTTTATCCTCTTTATTCCACTTTTTTCCTCTTTTTTCCTCTTTTTTCCTCATTTCTCCTCTTCTCTCCTCATTTCTCCTCTTTTTTCATCTCTTCAACTCATTTCTCATTTCTCCTCCTTTTTCAACTTTTCTCCGCGTTTTTCCTCTTGTTTACTCTTTTCTCCTGTTTTCTCCTCATTTCTCCTCTTTTTTCCTCGTTTCTCCTCGTTACTCCTCATTTCTCCACTTTTTTCTTCTTTATGCCTCTTTTTTCCTCTTTTCTCCTCTTTTCTCCTCATTTCTCCTCTTTTTTCCTCTTTTCTCCTCATTTCTCCTCATTTCTCCACTTTTTTCCTCTTTATTCCTCTTTTTTCCTCACTCTCCACTTTTTTCCTTTTTTCTTCTCTTTCCTCTTGTCGCCTCATTTCTCCTCTTTTATCCTCTTTATTCCCCTTTTTTCCTCTTTTCTCCTCTCTTCTCTTGTTTTATTTCTCTTTTTTACTTTTTTCTCCTCATTTCTCCACGTTTTTCCTCTTTTTCACTCATTTCTCATTTCTCCTCATTTTCCACTTTTCTCCTCTTTTTTCTGCTTTTTTCCTCATTTCTCCACTTTTTTCCTCTTTATTCCTCTTTTTTCCTCATTTCTCCTCTTTTTTCCTTTTATTCTTCTTTTTCCTCTTGTCGCCTCTTTTCTCCTCTTGTATCCTCTTTATTCCTCTTTTTTCCTCTTCTCTCCTCATTTCTCCTCTTTTATCCTCTTTTTTACTCTTTTCTCCTCTTTTATCCTTTTTCCTCTTCTCTCACCTTTTCTCCTCTTTTATCCTCTTTTTTCATCATTTCTCCTCATTTCTCCACTTTTTTCCTCTTTATTCCTCTTATTTCCTCATTTCTCCTCTTTTTTCCTTTTATTCTTCTTTTTCCTCTTGTCGCCTCATTTCTCCTCTTGTATCCTCTTTATTCCTCTTTTTTCCTCTTTTGTCCTCTCTTCTCCTCTTTATTCCTCTTTTTTCCTCTTCTTTCCTCATTTCTCCTCTTTTTTCATCTTTTTAAATCATTTCTCCTCCTTTCTCTACTTTTCTCCTCATTTCTCCTTTTTTCCTCGTTTCTCCTCTTTTCTCCTCTTTTATCCTCTTTTCTTTCTCTTTTCTCCTCATTTCTCCTCATTTCAACACTTTTTTCCTCTTTATTCCTCTTTTTTTTCTCTTTTCTCCTCATTTCTCCTCATTTCTCCATTTTTTCCTCTTTATTAATCTATTTTCCTCATTTCTCCTCTTTTTTCCTTTTTTTCTTCTTTTTCCTCTTGTCCCCTCAATTCCCCTCCTTTTTCTACTTTTCTCCTCTTTTTTCCACTTTTTTCCTCGTTTCTCCTCTTTTCGCCTCTTTTCTCCTCATTTCTCCTCTTTTTTCCTCGTTTCTCCTCTTTTCTCCTCTTTTATTCTCTTTTTTTCTCTTTTCTCCTCATTTCTCATCATTTCTCCACTTTTTTCCTCTTTATTCCTCTTTTTTCCTCATTTCTCCTCTTTTTTCCTTTTCTTCTTCTTTTTCCTCTTGTCCCCTCATTTCTCCTCCTTTTTCTACTTTTCTCCTCTTTTTTCCACTTTTTTCCGCGTTTCTCCTCTTTTCGCCTGTTTTCTCCTTATTTCTCCACTTTTTTCCTCGTTTCTCCTCTTTTCTCCACTTTTATACTGTTTTTTTCTCTTTTCTCCTCATTTCTCCTCATTTCTCCTCTTTTTTCCTCTTTTCTCCTCATTTCTCCTCATTTCTCCACTTTTTTCCTCTTTATTCCTCTTTTTTCCTCACTCTCCACTTTTTTCCTTTTTTCTTCTCTTTCCTCTTGTCGCCTCATTTCTCCTCTTTTATCCTCTTTATTCCCCTTTTTTCCTCTTTTCTCCTCTCTTCTCTTGTTTTATTTCTCTTTTTTACTTTTTTCTCCTCATTTCTCCACGTTTTTCCTCTTTTTCACTCATTTCTCATTTCTCCTCATTTTCCACTTTTCTCCTCTTTTTTCTGCTTTTTTCCTCATTTCTCCACTTTTTTCCTCTTTATTCCTCTTTTTTCCTCATTTCTCCTCTTTTTTCCTTTTATTCTTCTTTTTCCTCTTGTCTCCTCTTTTCTCCTCTTGTATCCTCTTTATTCCTCTTTTTTCCTCTTCTCTCCTCGTTTCTCCTCTTTTATCCTCTTTTTTACTCTTTTCTCCTCTTTTATCCTTTTTCCTCTTGTCGCCTCATTTCTCCTCTTGTATCCTCTTTATTCCTCTTTTTTCCTCTTTTGTCCTCTCTTCTCCTCTTTATTCCTCTTTTTTCCTCTTCTTTCCTCATTTCTCCTCTTTTTTTCATCTTTTTAAATCATTTCTCCTCCTTTCTCTACTTTTCTCCTCATTTCTCCTTTTTTCCTCGTTTCTCCTCTTTTCTCCTCTTTTATCCACTTTTTTTTCTCTTTTCTCCTCATTTCTCCTCATTTCTCCACTTTTTTCCTCTTTATTCCTCTTTTTTTTCTCTTTTCTCCTCATTTGTCCTCATTTCTCCAATTTTTCCTCTTTATTAATCTATTTTCCTCATTTCTCCTCTTTTTTCCTTTTTTTCTTCTTTTTCCTCTTGTCCCCTCAATTCCCCTCCTTTTTCTACTTTTCTCCTCTTTTTTCCACTTTTTTCCTCGTTTCTCCTCTTTTCGCCTCTTTTCTCCTCATTTCTCCTCTTTTTTCCTCATTTCTCCTCTTTTCTCCTCTTTTATCCTCTTTTTTTCTCTTTTCTCCTCATTTCTCATCATTTCTCCACTTTTTTCCTCTTTATTCCTCTTTTTTCCTCATTTCTCCTCTTTTTTCCTTTTCTTCTTCTTTTTTCCACTTTTTTCCGCGTTTCTCCTCTTTTCGCCTGTTTTCTCCTTATTTCTCCACTTTTTTCCTCGTTTCTCCTCTTTTCTCCTCTTTTATACTGTTTTTTTCTCTTTTCTCCTCATTTCTCCTCATTTCTCCACTTTTTTCCTCTTTATTCCTCTTTATTCCTCATTTCTCCGCTTCTTTCCTTTTTTTCTTCTTTTTCCTCATGTCGCCTCATTTCTCCTCTTCTTTATTCCTCTTTTCTCCTCTTTATTCCTCTTCTCTCCTCGTTTCTCCTCTTTTTTCATCTTTATCAGTCATTTCTCATTTCTCCTCCTTTTTCCACTTTTCTCCTCTTTTTTCTGCTTTTTTCCTCATTTCTCCACTTTTTTCCTCTTTATTCCTCTTTTTTCCTCATTTCTCCTCTTTTTTCCTTTTTTTCTTCTTTTTCCTCTTGTCGCCTCTTTTCTCCTCGTGTATCGTCTTTATTCCTCTTTTTTCCTCTTTTCTCCGCTCTTCTCCTCTTTATTCCTCTTTTTTCCTCTTCTCTCCTCATTTCTCCTCTTTTTTCATCTTTTTAACTCATTTCTCATTTCTCCTCCTTTTTCTACTTTTCTCCTCTTTTTTCCACTTTTTTCCTCGTTTCTCCTCTTTTCGCCTCTTTTCTCCTCTTTTTTCCTCTTTTTCCTCTTTTCTCTTCATTGCTCCTCTTTTTTCCTCGTTTCTCCACTTTTCTCCTCTTTTATCCTCTTGTTTACTCTTTTCTCCTCTTTTTTCATCTTTTTAACTCATTTCTCATTGCTCCTCCTTTTTCAACTTTTCTCCGTGTTTTTCCTCTTGTTTACTCTTTTCTCCTCATTTCTCCTCTTTTTTCCTCTTTTCTCCTCATTTCTCCTCTTTTTTCATCTTTTTAACTCATTTCTCATTTCTACTTTTTCAACTTTTCTCCGCGTTTTTCCTCTTGTTTACTCTTTTCTCCTGTTTTCTCCTCATTTCTCCTCTTTTTTCCTCTTTTCTCCTCGTTTCTCCTCATTTCTCCACTTTTTTCCTCCTTATGCCTCTTTTTTCCTCTTTTCTCCTCATTTCTCCTCTTTTTTCATCTTTTTAACTCATTTCTCATTTCTCCTCCTTTTTCAACTTTTCTCCGCGTTTTTCCTCTTCTTTACTCTTTTCTCCTGTTTTCTCCTCATTTCTCCTCTTTTTTCCTCGTTTCTCCTCGTTTCTCCTCTTTTCTCCTCTTTTTTCTTCTTTTCTCCTCATTCCTCTACTTTTTTCTTCTTTATTCCTGTATTTTCCTCACTTCTCCGCTTTTTATCTTTTTTCTTTTCTTTCCTCTTGTCCCCTCATTACTCCTCTTTTATCCTCTATATTTCTCTTTTTTCCTCTATTGTCCTCTCTCTCCTCTTTATTCCTCTCTTTTCCTCTCCTCTCCTCAATTCTCCTCTTTTTTCATCTTTTTAACTCATATCTCATTTCTCCTCCTTTTTCCACTTTTCTCTTCTTTTTCCTCTTGTAGCCTCATTTGTCCTCTTTTATCCTCTTTATTCCTCTTTTTTGCTCTTTTCAACTCTTTTTAACTCTTTTTTCCTCTTTTTTCCTCATTTCTCCTCTTTTTTCCTCGTTTCTCCTCGTTTCTCCTCTTTTCTCCTCATTTATCCTCTTTTCTCCACTTTTCTCCGCATATCTCCTCTTTTTTCCTCGTTTCTCCTCATTTCTCCACTTTTTCTCTTTTTTCTTCTTTTTTTACTCTTTTCTCCTCTTTATTCCTCTTTTCATTTAATGAAACAAACTGCATTTATTGAATCATTGCATCAAACTACAATCATTGATTTAATGAAGCAAACCTTATTCCTTGTTTCAATGGAACAAACATATCTCCCTTATTTAGCGAACAAAACTGCATACGTTCAATTCAATGAAACAGGCTGCACTTGTCAATTCAATGAGTAGAGCTACTCTCATTCATTCCGTGGCACCAGTTTCACGGCGTTGTGTCTATCAAACTGCGCATGGCGTCATTCAATGAGTAGAGCTTTTCGCATTCATTCAATGTGTCAATTTAATTCATTCAATTTAATGAAACTAACTGCATTAATTGAATCTTTGAATCAAACTACAATCATTGATTCAATGAATCAAACCTTATTCCTTGTTTCAATCGAACAAATCTAACTCTCTTATCTAGTGAAACCTATTTCACTCGTTCATTTAATGAAACAGACTGCACATGATAATTCAATGATTAGAGCTACTCTTAATGCATTTATTCAATCGAACAAAATGCACACCTTTAGTTCATTGAGGAAACTGTATTTGTCAATTCAATGAATACAGCTGTTCATTCATTCAATGTCACAAGATTCTCACATTGTCTGAATCAAATTGCACCGATTCTCTCTATGAAACAAACTGCACGTGTTAATTCAATGAGTAGAGCTTCTCTCATTCATTGAACGTGTCAAGCTTAACGCTTTAATTCAAGGAAACAAACTGCATTCATTCAATCATTGAATCACACTACAATAATTGATTCCATGAAATACACCTTATTTCAATGGAACAACCCTATCTCGTTTATTTACTGAACCAAACTGCATACGTTCATTGAATGAAAGAGGCTGCACTCGTCAATTCAAAGTGTAAAGATACTTGCATTCATTCAATGGCACTAGGTTCAAGCATTGTCTCTATCAATCTGCACACGTTCATTCAATGAAAGAGGCTGCAATTGTCAATTCAATGAGGAGAGCGACTCTCATTCATTCAATGGCACATATTTCACGCATTGTCTCTATCAAACTGCACACGTTTACTACATGAACCAAATTGCACGTCTTCATTCAATGAGTAGAGTTTCTCTCATTCATTCAATGTGTCAAGCTCACCGTTCTTTGATAATGAAACAAACTTCATTCATTGAATTAATGAATCAAACTACAATTATTGATTCAATGAAGCAAACCTTCTTCCTTGTTTCAATCGACCAAACCTAACTCACTTAGTTAGTGAATCCTTCGACACTTGTTCACTCAATGAAACAGACTGCGCATGATTATTCCAAGAGTAGAGGTTCTCTTAACGTATTGTTTCAATCCATCAAATTGCAAACGTTTCGTTCATGATTCTAACTGCATTTTCAATTCAATGAATACAGCTACTCATTCATTCAATGTGTCAAGTTCACCGTTTTCAGTCAATGAAACAAACTGCATTCATTGAATCATTGAATCAAACTACAATCATTGATTCAATGAATCAAACCTTATTCCTTGTTTCAATCGAACAAACCAAAGGCACTTATCGAGTGAATCCTATTACACTCGTTCATTTCATTGAACAGACTGCACATGATAATTCAATGATTAGAGCTACTCTTAACTCATTTATTCAATCGAACAAATTGCACACATTTAGTTCATGAAGCAAACTGCATTTGTCAATTCAATGAAAACAGCTACACATTCATTCAATGTCACAAGCTTCTCCCATTGTCTCAATCAAACTGCACACATTCTCTCCATGAATCAAATTGCACGTGTTAACTCAATGAGTAGAGCTTCTCTCATTCATTGAATGTGTCAAGCTTCACGCTTTAATTCAAGGAAACAAACTGCATTCTTGATTCATTGAATCAAACTTTGAATGAAGCAATGTTTCAATTAAACAAACGTAACACGCTGACTTAGTGAAAGAAACTGCACACGTTCATTCAATGAAAGAGACTGCACTTGCCAATTCAATGAGTAGAGCCACTCTCATTTATTCAAATGCTCATATTTCACGCATTGTCTCTATCAAACTGCACACGTTTGGTACATGAACCAAATTGCACGTCTTCATTCAATGAGTAGAGCTTCTCTCATTCACTCAATGTGTCAATTTAATTCATTCAATTTAATGAAACAATCATTGATCCAATGAATCCAACCTTATTCCTTGTTTTCATCGTACAAACCTAACTGACTTATCTAGTGAAAGCTATTACACTCGTTCGTTTTATGAAACAGTCTGCACATGATAATTCAATGATTAGTCCTACTCTTGACGCATTTATTCAATCAAGCAAACTGCACACATTTAGTTCATGTAGCAAAACTCATTTGTTAATTCAGTGAATAGAGCTACTCATTCATTCAAAGTTGCAAGCTTCACGCATTGTCTCAATCAAACTGCTCACATTCACTCTATGAACCAATCTGCACGTGTTAATTCTATGAGTAGAGCTTCGCTCATTTATTGAATGTGTCAAGCATAACGCTTTCATTCAATCAAGCAAACGACTTTCATTCAATCATTGAATCAAACTACAAATATTGATTCACGAATCACAGCTTAATCCTTTTTTCAATGGAACATACCTATCTCCGTTCATTTTTTAGTCTTTTCTCCTCTTTTATCCTTTTTCCTCTTCTCTCACCTTTTCTCCTCTTTTATCCTCTTTTTTCATCATTTCTCCTCATTTCTCCACTTTTTTCCTGTTTATTCCTCTTTTTTCCTCATTTCTCCGCTTCTTTCCTTTTTTTCTTCTTTTTCCTCATGTCGCCTCATTTCTCCTCTTGTATCTTCTTTATTCCTCTTTTTTCCTCTTTTCTCCTCTTTATTCCTCTTTTTACCTCTTCTCTCCTCGTTTCTCCTCTTTTTTCATCTTTATCAGTCATTTCTCATTTCTCCTCCTTTTTCCACTTTTCTCCTCTTTTTTCTGCTTTTTTCCTCATTTCTCCACTTTTTTCCTCTTTATTCCTCTTTTTTCCTCATTTCTCCTCTTTTTTCCTTTTTTTCTTCTTTTTCCTCTTGTCGCCTCTTTTCTCCTCGTGTATCGTCTTTATTCCTCTTTTTTCCTCTTTTCTCCACTCTTCTCCTCTTTATTCCTCTTTTTTCCTCTTCTCTCCTCATTTCTCCACTTTTTTCCTCTTTATGCCTCTTTTTCCTCTTTTCTCCTCATTGCTCCTCTTTTTTCCTCGTTTCTCCACTTTTCTCCTCTTGTTTTCTTTTTTCTCCTCATTTCTCCACTTTTTTCCTCTTTATTCCTCTTTTTACATCATTTCTCCTCTTTTTTCATCTTTTTAACTCATTTCTCATTTCTCCTCCTTTTTCAACTTTTCTCCGTGTTTTCCTCTTCTTTACTCTTTTCTCCTGTTTTCTCCTCATTTCTCCTCTTTTTTACTCGTTTCTCCTCGTTTCTCCTCATTTCTCCACTTTTTTTCCTTTTTATGCCTCTTTTTTCTTCTTTTCTCCTCTTTTTGCCTCTTTTCTCCTCTTTTTTCCTCTTTTTTCCTCTTTTCTCCTCATTTCTCCTCTTTTTTCATCTTTTTAACTCATTTCTCATTTCTCCTCCTTTTTCAACTTTTCTCCGCGTTTTTCCTCTTGTTTACTCTTTTCTCCTGTTTGCTCCTCATTTCTCCTCTTTTTTCCTCGTTTCTCCTCGTTTCTCCTCTTTATGCTTCTTTTTTCCTCTTTTCTCCTCATTTCTCCACTTTTTTCTTCTTTATTCCTGTATTTTCCTCACTTCTCCGCTTTTTGCCTTTTTTCCTTCTCTTTCCTCTTGTCCCCTCATTACTCCTCTTTTATCCTCTTTATTCCTCTTTTTTCCTCTTTTGTCCTCTCTCTCCTCTTTATTCCTCTTTTTTCCTCTTCTCTACTCAATTCTCCTCTTTTTTCATCTTTTTAACTCATATCTCATTTCTCCTCCTTTTTCCACTTTTCTCTTCTTTTTTCTGCTTTTTTCCTCATTTCTCCTCTTGTTTCCTTTTTTTCTTCTTTTTCCTCTTGTCGCCTCATTTCTCCTCTTTTATCCTCTTTATCCCTCTTTTTTGCTCTTTTCCACTCTTTTTAACTCTTTTTTCCTCTTTTCTCCTCATTTCTCCTCTTCTCTCCTCATTTCTCCTCTTTTTCCATCTTTTTAACTCATTTCTCATTTCTCCTCCTTTTTCAAATTTTCTCTGCGTTTTTCCTCTTGTTTACTCTTTTCTCCTGTTTTCTCCTCATTTCTCCTCTTTTTTCCTCATTTCTCCTCTTTTTTCCTTTTTTTCTTCTTTTTCCTCTT
The DNA here is from genome assembly GCF_047496795.1 of Chiloscyllium punctatum. Classification (NCBI taxonomy): domain Eukaryota; kingdom Metazoa; phylum Chordata; class Chondrichthyes; order Orectolobiformes; family Hemiscylliidae; genus Chiloscyllium; species Chiloscyllium punctatum. Next base: position 66,735,092 of record NC_092756.1, on the reverse strand, counting down.
GTCGCCTCTTTTCCCCACTTGTATCGTCTTTATTCCTCTTTGTTCCTCTTTTCTCCGCTCTTCTCCTCTTTATTCCTCATTTTTCCTCTTCTCTCCTCATTTCTCCTCCTTTTTCATCTTTTTAACTCATATCTCATTACTCCTCCTTTTTCTACTTTTCTCCTCTTTTTTCCACTTTTTTCCTCGTTTCTCCTCTTTTCGCCTCTTTTTCCTCTTTTCTCCTCATTGCTCCTCTTTTTTCCTCGTTTCTCCACTTTTCTCCTCTTTTATCCTCTTGTTTTCTCTTTTCTCCTCATTTCTCCTCATTTCTCCACTTTTTTCCTCTTTATTCCTCTTTTTTCCTCATTTCTCCTCTTTTTTCATCTTTTTAACTCATTTCTCATTTCTCCTCCTTTTTCAACTTTTCTCCGTGTTTTTCCTCTTGTTTACTCTTTTCTCCTCATTTCTCCTCTTTTTTCCTCTTCTCTCCTCATTTCTCCTCTTTTTTCATCTTTTTAACTCATTTCTCATTTCTACTTTTTCAACTTTTCTCCGCGTTTTTCCTCTTGTTTACTCTTTTCTCCTGTTTACTCCTCATTTCTCCTCTTTTTTCCTCGTTTCTCCTCGTTTCTCCTCATTTCTCCACTTTTTTCCTCTTTATGCCTCTTTTTTACTCTTTTCTCCTCTTTTTTCCTCTTTTCTCCTCATTTCTCCTCTTTTTTCATCTTTTTAACTCATTTCTCATTTCTCCTCCTTTTTCAACTTTTCTCCGCGTTTTTCCTCTTCTTTACTCTTTTCTCCTGTTTTCTCCTCAGTTCTCCTCTTTTTTCCTCGTTTCTCCTCTTTTCTCCTCTTTTTTCTTCTTTTCTCCTCATTCCTCTACTTTTTTCTTCTTTATTCCTGTGTTTTCCTCACTTCTCCGCTTTTTATCTTTTTTCTTTTCTTTCCTCTTGTCCCCTCATTACTCCTCTTTTATCCTCTATATTCCTCTTTTTTCCTCTATTGTCCTCTCTCTCCTCTTTATTCCTCTCTTTTCCTCTCCTCTCCTCAATTCTCCTCTTTTTTCATCTTTTTAACTCATATCTCATTTCTCCTCCTTTTTCCACTTTTCTCTTCTTTTTTCTGCTTTTTTCCTCATTTCTCCTCTTGCTTTCTTTTTTTCTTCTTTTTCCTCTTGTCGCCTCATTTGTCCTCTTTTATCCTCTTTATTCCTCGTTTTTGCTCTTTTCAACTCTTTTTAACTCTTTTTTCCTCTTTTCTCCTCATTTCTCCTCTTTTCTCCACTTTTCTCCGCATATCTCCTCTTTTTTCCTCGTTTCTCCTCATTTCTCCACTTTTTCTCTTTTTTCTTCTTTTTTTACTCTTTTCTCCTCTTTATTCCTCTTTTCATTTAATGAAACAAACTGCATTTATTGAATCATTGCATCAAACTACAATCATTGATTTAATGAAGCAAACCTTATTCCTTGTTTCAATGGAACAAACATATCTCCCTTATTTAGCGAACAAAACTGCATACGTTCAATTCAATGAAAGAGGCTGCACTTGTCAATTCAATGAGTAGAGCTACTCTCATTCATTCCGTGGCACCAGTTTCACGGCGTTGTGTCTATCAAACTGCGCACGGCGTCATTCAATGAGTAGAGCTTTTCGCATTCATTCAATGTGTCAATTTAATTCATTCAATTTAATGAAACTAACTGCATTAATTGAATCTTTGAATCAAACTACAATCATTGATTCAATGAATCAAACCTTATTCCTTGTTTCAATCGAACAAATCTAACTCTCTTATCTAGTGAAACCTATTTCACTCGTTCATTTAATGAAACAGACTGCACATGATAATTCAATGATTAGAGCTACTCTTAATGCATTTATTCAATCGAACAAAATGCACACCTTTAGTTCATTGAGGAAACTGTATTTGTCAATTCAATGAATACAGCTGTTCATTCATTCAATGTCACAAGATTCTCACATTGTCTGAATCAAATTGCACCGATTCTCTCCATGAAACAAACTGCACGTGTTAATTCAATGAGTAGAGCTTCTCTCATTCATTGAACGTGTCAAGCTTAACGCTTTAATTCAAGGAAACAAACTGCATTCATTCAATCATTGAATCACACTACAATAATTGATTCCATGAAATACACCTTATTTCAATGGAACAACCCTATCTCGTTTATTTACTGAACCAAACTGCATACGTTCATTGAATGAAAGAGGCTGCACTCGTCAATTCAAAGTGTAAAGATACTTGCATTCATTCAATGGCACTAGGTTCAAGCATTGTCTCTATCAATCTGCACACGTTCATTCAATGGAAGAGGCTGCAATTGTCAATTCAATGAGGAGAGCGACTCTCATTCATTCAATGGCACATATTTCACGCATTGTCTCTATCAAACTGCACACGTTTACTACATGAACCAAATTGCACGTCTTCATTCAATGAGTAGAGTTTCTCTCATTCATTCAATGTGTCAAGCTCACCGTTCTTTTATAATGAAACAAACTTCATTCATTGAATTAATGAATCAAACTACAATTATTGATTCAATGAAGCAAACCTTCTTCCTTGTTTCAATCGACCAAACCTAACTCACTTAGTTAGTGAATCCTTCGACACTTGTTCACTCAATGAAACAGACTGCGCATGATTATTCCAAGAGTAGAGGTTCTCTTAACGTATTGATTCAATCCATCAAATTGCAAACGTTTAGTTCATGATTCTAACTGCATTTTTCAATTCAATGAATACAGCTACTCATTCATTCAATGTGTCAAGTTCACCGTTTTCAGTCAATGAAACAAACTGCATTCATTGAATCATTGAATCAAACTACAATCATTGATTCAATGAATCAAACCTTATTCCTTGTTTCAATCGAACAAACCTTAGGCACTTATCGAGTGAATCCTATTACACTCGTTCATTTCATTGAACAGACTGCACATGATAATTCAATGATTAGAGCTACTCTTAACTCATTTATTCAATCGAACAAATTGCACACATTTAGTTCATGAAGCAAACTGCATTTGTCAATTCAATGAAAACAGCTAAACATTCATTCAATGTCACAAGCTTCTCCCATTGTCTCAATCAAACTGCACACATTCTCTCCATGAATCAAATTGCACGTGTTAACTCAATGAGTAGAGCTTCTCTCATTCATTGAATGTGTCAAGCTTCACGCTTTAATTCAAGGAAACAAACTGCATTCTTGATTCATTGAATCAAACTTTGAATGAAGCAATGTTTCAATTAAACAAACGTAACACGCTGACTTAGTGAAAGAAACTGCACACGTTCATTCAATGAAAGAGACTGCACTTGCCAATTCAATGAGTAGAGCCACTCTCATTTATTCAAATGCTCATATTTCACGCATTGTCTCTATCAAACTGCACACGTTTGGTACATGAACCAAATTGCACGTCTTCATTCAATGAGTAGAGCTTCTCTCATTCACTCAATGTGTCAATTTAATTCATTCAATTTAATGAAACAATCATTGATCCAATGAATCCAACCTTATTCCTTGTTTTCATCGTACAAACCTAACTGACTTATCTAGTGAAAGCTACTACACTCGTTCGTTTTATGAAACAGTCTGCACATGATAATTCAATGATTAGTCCTACTCTTGACGCATTTATTCAATCAAGCAAACTGCACATATTTAGTTCATGTAGCAAACCTCATTTGTTAATTCAGTGAATAGAGCTACTCATTCATTCAAAGTTGCAAGCTTCACGCATTGTCTCAATCAAACTGCTCACATTCACTCTATGAACCAATCTGCACGTGTTAATTCTATGAGTAGAGCTTCTCTCATTTATTGAATGAGTCAAGCATAACGCTTTCATTCAATCAAGCAAACGGCTTTCATTCAATCATTGAATCAAACTACAAATATTGATTCACGAATCACACCTTAATCCTTTTTTCAATGGAACATACCTATCTCCGTTCATTTTTTAGTCTTTTCTCCTCTTTTATCCTTTTTCCTCTTCTCTCACCTTTTCTCCTCTTTTATCCTCTTTTTTCATCATTTCTCCTCATTTCTCCACTTTTTTCCTGTTTATTCCTCTTTTTTCCTCATTTCTCCGCTTCTTTCCTTTTTTTCTTCTTTTTCCTCATGTCGCCTCATTTCTCCTCTTGTATCTTCTTTATTCCTCTTTTTTCCTCTTTTTTCCTCTTTTCTCCTCTTTATTCCTCTTTTTACCTCTTCTCTCCTCGTTTCTCCTCTTTTTTCATCTTTATCAGACATTTCTCATTTCTCCTCCTTTTTCCACTTTTCTCCTCTTTTTTCTGCTTTTTTCCTCATTTCTCCACTTTTTTCCTCTTTATTCCTCTTTTTTCCTCATTTCTCCTCTTTTTTCCTTTTTTTCTTCTTTTTCCTCTTGTCGCCTCTTTTCTCCTCGTGTATCGTCTTTATTCCTCTTTTTTCCTCTTTTCTCCGCTCTTCTCCTCTTTATTCCTCTTTTTTCCCCTTCTCTCCTCATTTCTCCACTTTTTTCCTCTTTATGCCTCTTTTTCCTCTTTTCTCCTTCTTGCTCCTCTTTTTTCCTCGTTTCTCCACTTTTCTCCTCTTGTTTTCTTTTTTCTCCTCATTTCTCCACTTTTTTCCTCTTTATTCCTCATTTCTCCTCTTTTTTCATCTTTTTAACTCATTTCTCATTTCTCCTCCTTTTTCAACTTTTCTCCGTGTTTTTCCTCTTGTTTACTCTTTTCTCCTCATTTCTCCTCTTTTTTCCTCTTTTTTCCTCTTTTCTCCTCATTTCTCTTTTTTCATCGTTTTAACTCATTTCTCATTTCTCCTCCATTTTCAACTTTTCTCCGCATTTTTCCTCTTCTTTACTCTTTTCTCCTGTTTTCTCCTCATTTCTCCTCTTTTTTCCTCGTTTCTCCTCGTTTCTCCTCATTTCTCCACTTTTTTTCCTTTTTATGCCTCTTTTTTCTTCTTTTCTCCTCTTTTTGCCTCTTTTCTCCACTTTTTTCCTCTTTTTTCCTCTTTTCTCCTCATTTCTCCTCTTTTTTCATCTTTTTAACTCATTTCTCATTTCTCCTCCTTTTTCAACTTTTCTCCGCGTTTTTCCTCTTGTTTACTCTTTTCTCCTGTTTGCTCCTCATTTCTCCTCTTTTTTCCTCGTTTCTCCTCGTTTCTCCTCTTTATGCTTCTTTTTTCCTCTTTTCTCCTCATTTCTCCACTTTTTTCTTCTTTATTCCTGTATTTTCCTCACTTCTCCGCTTTTTTCCTTTTTTCCTTCTCTTTCCGCTTGTCCCCTCATTACTCCTCTTTTATCCTCTTTATTCCTCTTTTTTCCTCTTTTGTCCTCTCTCTCCTCTTTATTCCTCTTTTTTCCTCTTCTCTACTCAATTCTCCTCTTTTTTCATCTTTTTAACTCATATCTCATTTCTCCTCCTTTTTCCACTTTTCTCTTCTTTTTTCTGCTTTTTTCCTCATTTCTCCTCTTGTTTCCTTTTTTTTCTTCTTTTTGCACTTGTCGCCTCATTTCTCCTCTTTTATCCTCTTTTTCCCTCTTTTTTGCTCTTTTCCACTCTTTTTAACTCTTTCTTCCTCTTTTCTCCTCATTTCTCCTCTTCTCGCCTCATTTCTCCTCATTTTCCATCTTTTTAACTCATTCTCATTTCTCCTCCTTTTTCAAATTTTCTCTGCGTTTTTCCTCTTGTTTACTCTTTTCTCCTGTTTTCTCCTCATTTCTCCTCTTTTTTCCTCATTTCTCCTCTTTTTTCCTTTTTTTCTTCTTTTTCCTCTTGTCGCCTCTTTTCCCCTCTTGTATCGTCTTTATTCCTCTTTTTTCCTCTTTTCTCCGCTCTTCTCCTCTTTATTCATCTTTTTAACTCATATCTCATTTCTCCTCCTTTTTCTACTTTTCTCCTCTTTTTTCCACTTTTTTCCTCGTTTCTCCTCTTTTCGCCTCTTTTCTCCTCTTTTTTCCTCTTTTTCCTCTTTTCTCCTCATTGCTCCTCTTTTTTCCTCGTTTCTCCACTTTTTTCCTCTTTTATCCTCTTGTTTACTCTTTTCTCCTGTTTGCTCCTCATTTCTCCTCTTTTTTCCTCGTTTCTCCTCGTTTCTCCTCTTTATGCTTCTTTTTCCCTCTTTTCTCCTCATTTCTCCACTTTTTTCTTCTTTATTCCTGTATTTTCCTCACTTCTCCACTTTTTTCCTTTTTTCCTTCTCTTTCCTCTTGTCCCCTCATTACTCCTCTTTTATCCTCTTTATTCCTCTTTTTTCCTCTTTTGTCCTCTCTCTCCTCTTTATTCCTCTTTTTTCCTCTTCTCTACTCAATTCTCCTCTTTTTTCATCTTTTTAACTCATATCTCATTTCTCCTCCTTTTTCCACTTTTCTCTTCTTTTTTCTGCTTTTTTCCTCATTTCTCCTCTTGTTTCCTTTTTTTCTTCTTTTTCCTCTTGTCACCTCATTTCTCCTCTTTTATCCTCTTTATCCCTCTTTTTTGCTCTTTTCCACTCTTTTTAACTCTTTTTTCCTCTTTTCTCCTCATTTCTCCTCTTCTCTCCTCATTTCTCCTCTTTTTCCATCTTTTTAACTCATTTCTCATTTCTCCTCCTTTTTCAAATTTTCTCTGCGTTTTTCCTCTTGTTTACTCTTTTCTCCTGTTTTCTCCTCATTTCTCCTCTTTTTTCCTCATTTCTCCTCTTTTTTCCTTTTTTTCTTCTTTTTCCTCTTGTCGCCTCTTTTCCCCTGTTGTATCGTCTTTATTCCTCTTTTTTCCTCTTTTCTCCGCTCTTCTCCTCTTTATTCATCTTTTTAACTCATATCTCATTTCTCCTCCTTTTTCTACTTTTCTCCTCTTTTTTCCACTTTTTTCCTCGTTTCTCCTCTTTTCGCCTCTTTTCTCCTCTTTTTTCCTCTTTTTCCTCTTTTCTCCTCATTGCTCCTCTTTTTTCCTCGCTTCTCCACTTTTCTACTCTTTTATCCTCTTGTTTACTCTTTTCTCCTGTTTGCTCCTCATTTCTCCTCTTTTTTCCTCGTTTCTCCTCGTTTCTCCTCTTTATGCTTCTTTTTTCCTCTTTTCTCCTCATTTCTCCACTTTTTTCTTCTTTATTCCTGTATTTTCCTCACTTCTCCGCTTTTTTCCTTTTTTCCTTCTCTTTCCTCTTGTCCCCTCATTACTCCTCTTTTATCCTCTTTATTCCTCTTTTTTCCTCTTTTGTCCTCTCTCTCCTCTTTATTCCTCTTTTTTCCTCTTCTCTACTCAATTCTCCTCTTTTTTCATCTTTTTAACTCATATCTCATTTCTCCTCCTTTTTCCACTTTTCTCTTCTTTTTTCTGCTTTTTTCCTCATTTCTCCTCTTGTTTCCTTTTTTTCTTCTTTTTCCTCTTGTCGCCTCATTTCTCCTCTTTTATCCTCTTTATCCCTCTTTTTTACTCTTTTCCACTCTTTTTAACTCTTTTTTCCTCTTTTCTCCTCATTTCTCCTCTTCTCTCCTCATTTCTCCTCTTTTTCCATCTTTTTAACTCATATCTCATTTCTCCTCCTTTTTCCACTTTTCTCTTCTTTTTTCTGCTTTTTTCCTCATTTCTCCTCTTGTTTCCTTTTTTTCTTCTTTTTCCTCTTGTCGCCTCATTTCTCCTCTTTTATCCTCTTTATCCCTCTTTTTTGCTCTTTTCCACTCTTTTTAACTCTTGTTTCCTCTTTTCTCCTCATTTCTCCTCTTCTCTCCTCATTTCTCCACTTTTTCCATCTTTTTAACTCATTTCTCATTTCTCCTCCTTTTTCTACTTTTCTCCTCTTTTTTCCACTTTTTTCCTCGTTTCTCCTCTTTTCGCCTCTTTTCTCCTCTTTTTTCCTCTTTTTCCTCTTTTCTCCTCATTGCTCCTCTTTTTTCCTCGTTTCTCCACTTTTCTCCTCTTTTATCCTCTTGTTTTCTCTTTTCTCCTCATTTCTCCACTTTTTTCCTCTTTATTCCTCTTTTTTCCTCATTTCTCCTCTTTTTTCATCTTTTTAACTCATATCTCGTTTCTCCTCCTTTTTCTACTTTTCTCCTCTTTTTTCCACTTTTTTCCTCGTTTCTCCTCTTTTCGCCTCTTTTCTCCTCTTTTTTCCTCTTTTTCCTCTTTTCTCCTCATTGCTCCTCTTTTTTCCTCGTTTCTCCACTTTTCTCCTCTTTTATCCTCTTGTTTTCTCTTTTCTCCTCATTTCTCCACTTTTTTCCTCTTTATTCCTCTTTTTTCCTCATTTCTCCTCTTTTTTCATCTTTTTAACTCATTTCTCATTTCTCCTCCTTTTTCAACTTTTCTCCATGTTTTTCCTCTTGTTTACTCTTTTCTCCTCATTTCTCCTCTTTTTTCCTCTTTTCTCCTCATTTCTCCTCTTTTTTCATCTTTTTAACTCAGTTCTCATTTCTCCTCCTTTTTCAACTTTTCTCCGCGTTTTTCCTCTTCTTTACTCTTTTCTCCTGTTTTCTCCTCAGTTCTCCTCTTTTTTCCTCGTTTCTCCTCGTTTCTCCTCTTTTCTCCTCTTTTTTCTTCTTTTCTCCTCATTCCTCTACTTTTTTCTTCTTTATTCCTGTATTTTCCTCACTTCTCCGCTTTTTAATCTTTTTTCTTTTCTTTCCTCTTGTCCCCTCATTACTCCTCTTTTATCCTCTATATTCCTCTTTTTTCCTCTATTGTCCTCTCTCTCCTCTTTATTCCTCTCTTTTCCTCTCCTCTCCTCAATTCTCCTCTTTTTTCATCTTTTTAACTCATATCTCATTTCTCCTCCTTTTTCCACTTTTCTCTTCTTTTTTCTGCTTTTTTCCTCATTTCTCCTCTTGTTTTCTTTTTTTCTTCTTTTTCCTCTTGTCGCCTCATTTGTCCTCTTTCATCCTCTTTATTCCTCGTTTTTGCTCTTTTCAAATCTTTTTAACTCTTTTTTTCCTCTTTTCTCCTCATTTCTCCTCTTCACTACTCATTTCTCCTCTTTTTTCATCTCTTTAACTCATTTCTCATTTCTCCTCCTTTTTCAAATTTTCTCTGCGTTTTTCCTCTTGTTTACTCTTTTCTCCTGTTTTCTCCTCAGTTCTCCTCTTTTTTCCTCGTTTCTCCTCGTTTCTCCTCTTTATGCTTCTTTTTTCCTCTTTTCTCCTCATTTCTCCACTTTTTTCTTCTTTATTCCTGTATTTTCCTCACTTCTCCGCTTTTTATCTTTTTTCTTTCTTTCCTCTTGTCCCCTCATTACTCCTCTTTTATCCTCTTTATTCCTCTTTTTTCCTCTTTTGTCCTCTCTCTCCTCTTTATTCCTCTTTTTTCCTCTTCTCTCCTGAATTCTCCTCTTTTTTCATCTTTTTAACTCATATCTCATTTCTCCTCCTTTTTCCACTTTTCTCTTCTTTTTTTCTGCTTTTTTCCTCATTTCTCCTCTTGTTTCTTTTTCTTCTTCTTTTTCCTCTTGTCGCCTCATTTCTCCTCTTTTATCCTCTTTATTCCTCTTATTTGCTCTTTTCCACTCTTTTTAACTCTTTTTTCCTCTTTTCTCCTCATTTCTCCTCTTCTCTCCTCATCTCTCCTCTTTTTCCATCTTTTTAACTCATTTCTCATTTCTCCTCCATTTTCAAATTTTCTCCGCGTTTTTCCTCTTGTTTAGTCTTTTCTCTTCTTTTCTCCTCATTTCACCTCTTTTTTCCTCGTTTCTCCTCGTTTCTCATCTTTTCTCCTCTTTTCTCCTCATTTATCCTCTTTTCTCCACTTTTCTCCGCATATCTCCTCTTTTTTCCTCGTTTCTCCTCATTTCTCCACTTTTTTCTCTTTTTTCTTCTTTTTTTACTCTTTTCTCCTCTTTATTCCTCTTTTCATTTAATGAAACAAACTGCATTTATTGAATCATTGCATCAAACTACAATCATTGATTTAATGAAGCAAACCTTATTCCTTGTTTCAATGGAACAAACATATCTCCCTTATTTAGCGAACAAAACTGCATACGTTCAATTCAATGAAAGAGGCTGCACTTGTCAATTCAATGAGTAGAGCTACTCTCATTCATTCCGTGGCACCAGTTTCACGGCGTTGTGTCTATCAAACTGCGCATGGCGTCATTCAATGAGTAGAGCTTTTCGCATTCATTCAATGTGTCAATTTAATTCATTCAATTTAATGAAACTAACTGCATTAATTGAATCTTTGAATCAAACTACAATCATTGATTCAATGAATCTAACCTTATACCTTGTTTCAATCGAACAAATCTAACTCTCTTATCTAGTGAAACCTATTTCACTCGTTCATTTAATCAAACAGACTGCACATGATAATTCAATGATTAGAGCTACTCTTAATGCATTTATTCAATCGAACAAAATGCACACCTTTAGTTCATTGAGGAAACTGTATTTGTCAATTCAATGAATACAGCTGTTCATTCATTCAATGTCACAAGATTCTCACATTGTCTGAATCAAATTGCACCGATTCTCTCCATGAAACAAACTGCACGTGTTAATTCAATGAGTAGAGCTTCTCTCATTCATTGAACGTGTCAAGCTTAACGCTTTAATTCAAGGAAACAAACTGCATTCATTCAATCATTGAATCACACTACAATAATTGATTCCATGAAATACACCTTATTTCAATGGAACAACCCTATCTCGTTTATTTACTGAACCAAACTGCATACGTTCATTCAATGAAAGAGGCTGCACTCGTCAATTCAAAGTGTAAAGATACTTGCATTCATTCAATGGCACTAGGTTCAAGCATTGTCTCTATCAATCTGCACACGTTCATTCAATGAAAGAGGCTGCAATTGTCAATTCAATGAGGAGAGCGACTCTCATTCATTCAATGGCACATATTTCACGCATTGTCTCTATCAAACTGCACACGTTTACTACATGAACCAAATTGCACGTCTTCATTCAATGAGTAGAGTTTCTCTCATTCATTCAATGTGTCAAGCTCACCGTTTTTTTATAATGAAACAAACTTCATTCATTGAATTAATGAATCAAACTACAATTATTGATTCAATGAAGCAAACCTTCTTCCTTGTTTCAATCGACCAAACCTAACTCACTTATTTAGTGAATCCTTCGACACTTGTTCACTCAATGAAACAGACTGCGCATGATTATTCCAAGAGTAGAGTTTCTCTTAACGTATTGATTCAATCCATCAAATTGCAAACGTTTAGTTCATGATTCTAACTGCATTTTTCAATTCAATGAATACAGCTACTCATTCATTCAATGTGTCAAGTTCACCGTTTTCAGTCAATGAAACAAACTGCATTCATTGAATCATTGAATCAAACTACAATCATTGATTCAATGAATCAAACCTTATTCCTTGTTTCAATCGAACAAACCTCAGGCACTTATCGAGTGAATCCTATTACACTCGTTCATTTCATTGAACAGACTGCACATGATAATTCAATGATTAGAGCTACTCTTAACTCATTTATTCAATCGAACAAATTGCACACATTTAGTTCATGAAGCAAACTGCATTTGTCAATTCAATGAAAACAGCTACACATTCATTCAATGTCACAAGCTTCTCCCATTGTCTCAATCAAACTGCACACATTCTCTCCATGAATCAAATTGCACGTGTTAACTCAATGAGTAGAGCTTCTCTCATTCATTGAATGTGTCAAGCTTCACGCTTTAATTCAAGGAAACAAACTGCATTCTTGATTCATTGAATCAAACTTTGAATGAAGCAATGTTTCAATTAAACAAACGTAACACGCTGACTTAGTGAAAGAAACTGCACACGTTCATTCAATGAAAGAGACTGCACTTGCCAATTCAATGAGTAGAGCCACTCTCATTTATTCAAATGCTCATATTTCACGCATTGTCTCTATCAAACTGCACACGTTTGGTACATGAACCAAATTGCACGTCTTCATTCAATGAGTAGAGCTTCTCTCATTCACTCAATGTGTCAATTTAATTCATTCAATTTAATGAAACAATTATTGATCCAATGAATCCAACCTTATTCCTTGTTTTCATCGTCCAACCTTATTCCTTGTTTTCAGGCGACTGTCTGTGTGGAGTTTGCACGTTCTCCCCGTGTCTGCGTGGGTTTCCTCCGGGTGCTCCGGTTTCCTCCCACACTCCAAAGATGTGCAGGCTAGGTGAATTGGCCATGCTAAATTGCCCGTAGTGTTAGGTAAGGGGTAGATGTAGATGTAGATGTAGGGGTATGGGTGGGTTACGCTTCGGCGGGGCGGTGTGGACTTGTTGGGCCGAAGGGCCTGTTTCCACACTGTAAGTAATCTAATCTAATCTAATCGTACAAACCTAACTGACTTATCTAGTGAAAGCTATTACACTCGTTCGTTTTATGAAACAGTCTGCACATGATAATTCAATGATTAGTCCTACTCTTGACGCATTTATTCAATCAAGCAAACTGCACACATTTAGTTCATGTAGCAAACCTCATTTGTTAATTCAGTGAATAGAGCTACTCATTCATTCAAAGTTGCAAGCTTCACGCATTGTCTCAATCAAACTGCTCACATTCACTCTATGAACCAATCTGCACGTGTTAATTCTATGAGTAGAGCTTCTCTCATTTATTGAATGTGTCAAGCATAACGCTTTCATTCAATCAAGCAAACGGCTTTCATTCAATCATTGAATCAAACTACAAATATTGATTCACGAATCACACCTTAATCCTTTTTTCAATGGAACATACCTATCTCCGTTCATTTTTTAGTCTTTTCTCCTCTTTTATCCTTTTTCCTCTTCTCTCACCTTTTCTCCTCTTTTATCCTCTTTTTTCATCATTTCTCCTCATTTCTCCACTTTTTTCCTGTTTATTCCTCTTTTTTCCTCATTTCTCCGCTTCTTTCCTTTTTTTCTTCTTTTTCCTCATGTCGCCTCATTTCTCCTCTTGTATCTTCTTTATTCCTCTTTTTTCCTCTTTTTTCCTCTTTTCTCCTCTTTATTCCTCTTTTTACCTCTTCTCTCCTCGTTTCTCCTCTTTTTTCATCTTTATCAGTCATTTCTCATTTCTCCTCCTTTTTCCACTTTTCTCCTCTTTTTTCTGCTTTTTTCCTCATTTCTCCACTTTTTTCCTCTTTATTCCTCTTTTTTCCTCATTTCTCCTCTTTTTTCCTTTTTTTCTTCTTTTTCCTCTTGTCGCCTCTTTTCTCCTCGTGTATCGTCTTTATTCCTCTTTTTTCCTCTTTTCTCCGCTCTTCTCCTCTTTATTCCTCTTTTTTCCTCTTCTCTCCTCATTTCTCCACTTTTTTCCTCTTTATGCCTCTTTTTCCTCTTTTCTCCTCATTGCTCCTCTTTTTTTCCTCGTTTCTCCACTTTTCTCCTCTTGTTTTATTTTTTCTCCTCATTTCTCCACTTTTTTCCTCTTTATTCCTCTTTTTTCCTCATTTCTCCTCTTTTTTCATCTTTTTAACTCATTTCTCATTTCTCCTCCTTTTTCAACTTTTCTCCGCGCTTTTCCTCTTGTTTACTCTTTTCTCCTGTTTTCTCCTCATTTCTCCTCTTTTTTCCTCGTTTCTCCTCGTTTCTCCTCTTTATGCTTCTTTTTTCCTCTTTTCTCCTCATTTCTCCACTTTTTTCTTCTTTATTCCTGTATTTTCCTCACTTCTCCGCTTTTTTCCTTTATTCCTTCTCTTTCCTCTTGTCCCCTCATTACTCCTCTTTTATCCTCTTTATTCCTCTTTTTTCCTCTTTTGTCCTCTCTCTCCTCTTTATTCCTCTTTTTTCCTCTTCTCTACTCAATTCTCCTCTTTTTTCATCTTTTTAACTCATATCTCATTTCTCCTCCCTTTTCCACTTTTCTCTTCTTTTTTCTGCTTTTTTCCTCATTTCTCCTCTTGTTTCCTTTTTTTTCTTCTTTTTCCTCTTGTCGCCTCATTTCTCCTCTTTTATCCTCTTTTTCCCTCTTTTTTGCTCTTTTCCACTCTTTTTAACTCTTTTTTCCTCTTTTCTCCTCATTTCTCCTCTTCTCTCCTCATTTCTCCTCTTTTTCCATCTTTTTAACTCATTTCTCATTTCTCCTCCTTTTTCAAATTTTCTCTGCGTTTTTCCTCTTGTCGCCTCATTTCTCCTCTTTTATCCTCTTTATCCCTCTTTTTTGCTCTTTTCCACTCTTTTTAACTCTTTTTTCCTCTTTTCTCCTCATTTCTCCTCTTCTCTCCTCATTTCTCCTCTTTTTCCATCTTTTTAACTCATTTCTCATTTCTCCTCCTTTTTCAAATTTTCTCTGCGTTTTTCCTCTTGTTTACTCTTTTCTCCTGTTTTCTCCTCATTTCTCCTCTTTTTTCCTCATTTCTCCTCTTTTTTCCTTTTTATCTTCTGATTCCTCTTGTCGCCTCTTTTCTCCTCTTGTATCGTCTTTATTCATTTTTTTCCTCTTTTCTCCGCTCTTCTCCTCTTTATTCCTCTTTTTTCCTCTTCTCTCCTCATTTCTCCTCTTTTTTCATCTTTTTAACTCATATCTCATTTCTCCTCCTTTTTCTACTTTTCTCCTCTTTTTTCCACTTTTTTCCTCGTTTCTCCTCTTTTCGCCTCTTTTCTCCTCTTTTTTCCTCTTTTTCCTCTTTTCTCCTCATTGCTCCTCTTCTTTCCTCGTTTCTCCACTTTTCTCCTCTTTTATCCTCTTGTTTTCTCTTTTCTCCTCATTTCTCCTCATTTCTCCACTTTTTTCCTCTTTATTCCTCTTTTCTCCTCATTTCTCCTCTTTTTTCATCTTTTTAACTCATTTCTCATTTCTACTTTTTCAACTTTTCTCCGCGTTTTTCCTCTTGTTTACTCTTTTCTCCTGTTTTCTCCTCATTTCTCCTCTTTTTTCCTCGTTTCTCCTCGTTTCTCCTCATTTCTCCACTTTTTTCCTCTTTATGCCTCTTTTTTCCTCTTTTCTCCTCTTTTTTCCTCTTTTCTCCTCATTTCTCCTCTTTTTTCATCTTTTTAACTCATTTCTCATTTCTCCTCCTTTTTCAACTTTTCTCCGCGTTTTTCCTCTTCTTTACTCTTTTCTCCTGTTTTCTCCTCAGTTCTCCTCTTTTTTCCTCGTTTCTCCTCGTTTCTCCTCTTTTCACCTCTTTTTTCTTCTTTTCTCCTCATTCCTCTACTTTTTTCTTCTTTATTCCTGTATTTTCCTCACTTCTCCGCTTTTTATCTTTTTTCTTTTCTTTCCTCTTGTCCCCTCATTACTCCTCTTTTATCCTCTATATTCCTCTTTTTTCCTCTATTGTCCTCTCTCTCCTCTTTATTCCTCTCTTTTCCTCTCCTCTCCTCAATTCTCCTCTTTTTTCATCTTTTTAACTCATATCTCATTTCTCCTCCTTTTTCCACTTTTCTCTTCTTTTTCCTCTTGTCGCCTCATTTGTCCTCTTTTATCCTCTTTATTCCTCTTTTTTGCTCTTTTCAACTCTTTTTAACTCTTTTTTCCTCTTTTCTCCTCATTTCTCCTCTTTTTTCCTCGTTTCTCCTCGTTTCTCCTCTTTTCTCCTCATTTATCCTCTTGTTTTCTTTTTTTCTTCTTTTTCCTCTTGTCGCCTCATTTGTCCTCTTTTATCCTCTTTATTCCTCGTTTTTGCTCTTTTCAACTCTTTTTAACTCTTTTTTCCTCTTTTCTCCTCATTTCTCCTCTTCACTACTCATTTCTCCTCTTTTTTCATCTCTTTAACTCATTTCTCATTTCTCCTCCTTTTTCAAATTTTCTCTGCGTGTTTCCTCTTGTTTACTCTTTTCTCCTGTTTTCTCCTCAGTTCTCCTCTTTTTTCCTCGTTTCTCCTCGTTTCTCCTCTTTATGCCTCTTTTTTCCTCTTTTCTCCTCATTTCTCCACTTTTTTCTTCTTTATTCCTGTATTTTCCTCACTTCTCCGCTTTTTATCTATTTTCTTTCTTTCCTCTTGTCCCCTCATTACTCCTCTTTTATCCTCTTTATTCCTCTTTTTTCCTCTTTTGTCCTCTCTCTCCTCTTTATTCCTCTTTTTTCCTCTTCTCTCCTCAATTCTCCTCTTTTTTCATCTTTTTAACTCATATCTCATTTCTCCTCCTTTTTCCACTTTTCTCTTCATTTTTTCTGCTTTTTTCCTCATTTCTCCTCTTGTTTCTTTTTCTTCTTCTTTTTCCTCTTGTCGCCTCATTTCTCCTCTTTTATCCTCTTTATTCCTCTTTTTTGCTCTTTTCCACTCTTTTTAACTCTTTTTTCCTCTTTTCTCCTCATTTCTCCTCTTCTCTCCTCATTTCTCCTCTTTTTCCATCTTTTTAACTCATTTCTCATTTCTCCTCCTTTTTCAAATTTTCTCCGCGTTTTTCCTCTTGTTTAGTCTTTTCTCTTCTTTTCTCCTCATTTCACCTCTTTTTTCCTCGTTTCTCCTCGTTTCTCCTCTTTTCTCCTCATGTATCCTCTTTTCTCCACTTTTCTCCGCATATCTCCTCTTTTTTCCTCGTTTCTCCTCATTTCTCCACTTTTTTCTCTTTTTTCTTCTTTTTTTACTCTTTTCTCCTCTTTATTCCTCTTTTCATTTAATGAAACAAACTGCATTTATTGAATCATTGCATCAAACTACAATCATTGATTTAATGAAGCAAACCTTATTCCTTGCTTCAATGGAACAAACATATCTCCCTTATTTAGCGAACAAAACTGCATACGTTCAATTCAATGAAAGAGGCTGCACTTGTCAATTCAATGAGTAGAGCTACTCTCATTCATTCCGTGGCACCAGTTTCACGGCGTTGTGTCTATCAAACTGCGCACGGCGTCATTCAATGAGTAGAGCTTTTCACATTCATTCAATGTGTCAATTTAATTCATTCAATTTAATGAAACTAACTGCATTAATTGAATCTTTGAATCAAACTACAATCATTGATTCAATGAATCAAACCTTATTCCTTGTTTCAATCGAACAAATCTAACTCTCTTATCTAGTGAAACCTATTTCACTCGTTCATTTAATCAAACAGACTGCACATGATAATTCAATGATTAGAGCTACTCTTAATGCATTTATTCAATCGAACAAAATGCACACCTTTAGTTCATTGAGGAAACTGTATTTGTCAATTCAATGAATACAGCTGTTCATTCATTCAATGTCACAAGATTCTCACATTGTCTGAATCAAATTGCACCGATTCTCTCCATGAAACAAACTGCACGTGTTAATTCAATGAGTAGAGCTTCTCTTATTCATTGAACGTGTCAAGCTTAACGCTTTAATTCAAGGAAACAAACTGCATTCATTCAATCATTGAATCACACTACAATAATTGATTCCATGAAATACACCTTATTTCAATGGAACAACCCTATCTCGTTTATTTACTGAACCAAACTGCATACGTTCATTGAATGAAAGAGGCTGCACTCGTCAATTCAAAGTGTAAAGATACTTGCATTCATTCAATGGCACTAGGTTCAAGCATTGTCTCTATCAATCTGCACACGTTCATTCAATGAAAGAGGCTGCAATTGTCAATTCAATGAGGAGAGCGACTCTCATTCATTCAATGGCACATATTTCACGCATTGTCTCTATCAAACTGCACACGTTTACTACATGAACCAAATTGCACGTCTTCATTCAATGAGTAGAGTTTCTCTCATTCATTCAATGTGTCAAGCTCACCGTTTTTTTATAATGAAACAAACTTCATTCATTGAATTAATGAATCAAACTACAATTATTGATTCAATGAAGCAAACCTTCTTCCTTGTTTCAATCGACCAAACCTAACTCACTTAGTTAGTGAATCCTTCGACACTTGTTCACTCAATGAAACAGACTGCGCATGATTATTCCAAGAGTAGAGGTTCTCTTAACGTATTGATTCAATCCATCAAATTGCAAACGTTTAGTTCATGATTCTAACTGCATTTTTCAATTCAATGAATACAGCTACTCATTCATTCAATGTGTCAAGTTCACCGTTTTCAGTCAATGAAACAAACTGCATTCATTGAATCATTGAATCAAACTACAATCATTGATTCAATGAATCAAACCTTATTCCTTGTTTCAATCGAACAAACCTCAGGCACTTATCGAGTGAATCCTATTACACTCGTTCATTTCATTGAACAGACTGCACATGATAATTCAATGATTAGAGCTACTCTTAACTCATTTATTCAATCGAACAAATTGCACACATTTAGTTCATGAAGCAAACTGCATTTGTCAATTCAATGAAAACAGCTACACATTCATTCAATGTCACAAGCTTCTCCCATTGTCTCAATCAAACTGCACACATTCTCTCCATGAATCAAATTGCACGTGTTAACTCAATGAGTAGAGCTTCTCTCATTCATTGAATGTGTCAAGCTTCACGCTTTAATTCAAGGAAACAAACTGCATTCTTGATTCATTGAATCAAACTTTGAATGAAGCAATGTTTCAATTAAACAAACGTAACACGCTGACTTAGTGAAAGAAACTGCACACGTTCATTCAATGAAAGAGACTGCACTTGCCAATTCAATGAGTAGAGCCACTCTCATTTATTCAAATGCTCATATTTCACGCATTGTCTCTATCAAACTGCACAAGTTTGGTACATGAACCAAATTGCACGTCTTCATTCAATGAGTAGAGCTTCTCTCATTCACTCAATGTGTCAATTTAATTCATTCAATTTAATGAAACAAACTGCATTCATTGAATCATTGAATCAAACTACAATCATTGATTCAATGAATCAAACCTTATTCCTTGTTTCAATCGAACAAACCTCAGGCACTTATCGAGTAAATCCTATTACACTCGTTCATTTCATTGAACAGACTGCACATGATAATTCAATGATTAGAGCTACTCTTAACTCATTTATTCAATCGAACAAATTGCACACATTTAGTTCATGAAGCAAACTGCATTTGTCAATTCAATGAAAACAGCTACACATTCATTCAATGTCACAAGCTTCTCCCATTGTCTCAATCAAACTGCACACATTCTTTCCATGAATCAAATTGCACGTGTTAACTCAATGAGTAGAGCTTCTCTCATTCATTGAATGTGTCAAGCTTCACGCTTTAATTCAAGGAAACAAACTTCATTCTTGATTCATTGAATCAAACTTTGAATGAAGCAATGTTTCAATTAAACAAACGTAACACGCTGACTTTGTGAAAGAAACTGCACACGTTCATTCAATGAAAGAGACTGCACTTGCCAATTCAATGAGTAGAGCCACTCTCATTTATTCAAATGCTCATATTTCACGCATTGTCTCTATCAAACTGCACAAGTTTGGTACATGAACCAAATTGCACGTCTTCATTCAATGAGTAGAGCTTCTCTCATTCACTCAATGTGTCAATTTTATTCATTCAATTTAATGAAACAAACTGCATTCATTGAATCATTGAATCAAACTACAATCATTGATTCAATGAATCAAACCTTATTCCTTGTTTCAATCGAACAAACCTCAGGCACTTATCGAGTGAATCCTATTACACTCGTTCATTTCATTGAACAGACTGCACATGATAATTCAATGATTAGAGCTACTCTTAACTCATTTATTCAATCGAACAAATTGCACACATTTAGTTCATGAAGCAAACTGCATTTGTCAATTCAATGAAAACAGCTACACATTCATTCAATGTCACAAGCTTCTCCCATTGTCTCAATCAAACTGCACACATTCTCTCCATGAATCAAATTGCACGTGTTAACTCAATGAGTAGAGCTTCTCTCATTCATTGAATGTGTCAAGCTTCACGCTTTAATTCAAGGAAACAAACTGCATTCTTGATTCATTGAATCAAACTTTGAATGAAGCAATGTTTCAATTAAACAAACGTAACACGCTGACTTAGTGAAAGAAACTGCACACGTTCATTCAATGAAAGAGACTGCACTTGCCAATTCAATGAGTAGAGCCACTCTCATTTATTCAAATGCTCATATTTCACGCATTGTCTCTATCAAACTGCACACGTTTGGTACATGAACCAAATTGCACGTCTTCATTCAATGAGTAGAGCTTCTCTCATTCACTCAATGTGTCAATTTAATTCATTCAATTTAATGAAACAATCATTGATCCAATGAATCCAACCTTATTCCTTGTTTTCATCGTCCAACCTTATTCCTTGTTTTCAGGCGACTGTCTGTGTGGAGTTTGCACGTTCTCCCCGTGTCTGCGTGGGTTTCCTCCGGGTGCTCCGGTTTCCTCCCACACTCCAAAGATGTGCAGGCTAGGTGAATTGGCCATGCTAAATTGCCCGTAGTGTTAGGTAAGGGGTAGATGTAGATGTAGATGTAGGGGTATGGGTGGGTTACGCTTCGGCGGGGCGGTGTGGACTTGTTGGGCCGAAGGGCCTGTTTCCACACTGTAAGTAATCTAATCTAATCTAATCGTACAAACCTAACTGACTTATCTAGTGAAAGCTATTACACTCGTTCGTTTTATGAAACAGTCTGCACATGATAATTCAATGATTAGTCCTACTCTTGACGCATTTATTCAATCAAGCAAACTGCACACATTTAGTTCATGTAGCAAACCTCATTTGTTAATTCAGTGAATAGAGCTACTCATTCATTCAAAGTTGCAAGCTTCACGCATTGTCTCAATCAAACTGCTCACATTCACTCTATGAACCAATTTGCACGTGTTAATTCTATGAGTAGAGCTTCTCTCATTTATTGAATGTGTCAAGCATAACGCTTTCATTCAATCAAGCAAACGGCTTTCATTCAATCATTGAATCAAACTACAAATATTGATTCACGAATCACACCTTAATCCTTTTTTCAATGGAACATACCTATCTCCGTTCATTTTTTAGTCTTTTCTCCTCTTTTATCCTTTTTCCTCTTCTCTCACCTTTTCTCCTCTTTTATCCTCTTTTTTCATCATTTCTCCTCATTTCTCCACTTTTTTCCTGTTTATTCCTCTTTTTTCCTCATTTCTCCGCTTCTTTCCTTTTTTTCTTCTTTTTCCTCATGTCGCCTCATTTCTCCTCTTGTATCTTCTTTATTCCTCTTTTTTCCTCTTTTTTCCTCTTTTCTCCTCTTTATTCCTCTTTTTACCTCTTCTCTCCTCGTTTCTCCTCTTTTTTCATCTTTATCAGTCATTTCTCATTTCTCCTCCTTTTTCCACTTTTCTCCTCTTTTTTCTGCTTTTTTCCTCATTTCTCCACTTTTTTCCTCTTTATTCCTCTTTTTTCCTCATTTCTCCTCTTTTTTCCTTTTTTTCTTCTTTTTCCTCTTGTCGCCTCTTTTCTCCTCGTGTATCGTCTTTATTCCTCTTTTTTCCTCTTTTCTCCGCTCTTCTCCTCTTTATTCCTCTTTTTTCCTCTTCTCTCCTCATTTCTCCACTTTTTTCCTCTTTATGCCTCTTTTTCCTCTTTTCTCCTCATTTCTCCACTTTTTTCCTCTTTATTCCTCTTTTTTCCTCATTTCTCCTCTTTTTTCATCTTTTTAACTCATTTCTCATTTCTCCTCCTTTTTCAACTTTTCTCCGCGCTTTTCCTCTTGTTTACTCTTTTCTCCTGTTTTCTCCTCATTTCTCCTCTTTTTTCCTCGTTTCTCCTCGTTTCTCCTCTTTATGCTTCTTTTTTCCTCTTTTCTCCTCATTTCTCCACTTTTTTCTTCTTTATTCCTGTATTTTCCTCACTTCTCCGCTTTTTTCCTTTATTCCTTCTCTTTCCTCTTGTCCCCTCATTACTCCTCTTTTATCCTCTTTATTCCTCTTTTTTCCTCTTTTGTCCTCTCTCTCCTCTTTATTCCTCTTTTTTCCTCTTCTCTACTCAATTCTCCTCTTTTTTCATCTTTTTAACTCATATCTCATTTCTCCTCCTTTTTCCACTTTTCTCTTCTTTTTTCTGCTTTTTTCCTCATTTCTCCTCTTGTTTCCTTTTTTTTCTTCTTTTTCCTCTTGTCGCCTCATTTCTCCTCTTTTATCCTCTTTTTCCCTCTTTTTTGCTCTTTTCCACTCTTTTTAACTCTTTTTTCCTCTTTTCTCCTCATTTCTCCTCTTCTCGCCTCATTTCTCCTCTTTTTCCATCTTTTTAACTCATTTCTCATTTCTCCTCCTTTTTCAAATTTTCTCTGCGTTTTTCCTCTTGTCGCCTCATTTCTCCTCTTTTATCCTCTTTATCCCTCTTTTTTGCTCTTTTCCACTCTTTTTAACTCTTTTTTCCTCTTTTCTCCTCATTTCTCCTCTTCTCTCCTCATTTCTCCTCTTTTTCCATCTTTTTAACTCATTTCTCATTTCTCCTCCTTTTTCAAATTTTCTCTGCGTTTTTCCTCTTGTTTACTCTTTTCTCCTGTTTTCTCCTCATTTCTCCTCTTTTTTCCTCATTTCTCCTCTTTTTTCCTTTTTTTCTTCTGATTCCTCTTGTCGCCTCTTTTCTCCTCTTGTATCGTCTTTATTCATTTTTTTCCTCTTTTCTCCGCTCTTCTCCTCTTTATTCCTCTTTTTTCCTCTTCTCTCCTCATTTCTCCTCTTTTTTCATCTTTTTAACTCATATCTCATTTCTCCTCCTTTTTCTACTTTTCTCCTCTTTTTTCCACTTTTTTCCTCGTTTCTCCTCTTTTCGCCTCTTTTCTCCTCTTTTTTCCTCTTTTTCCTCTTTTCTCCTCATTGCTCCTCTTCTTTCCTCGTTTCTCCACTTTTCTCCTCTTTTATCCTCTTGTTTTCTCTTTTCTCCTCATTTCTCCTCATTTCTCCACTTTTTTCCTCTTTATTCCTCTTTTCTCCTCATTTCTCCTCTTTTTTCATCTTTTTAACTCATTTCTCATTTCTACTTTTTCAACTTTTCTCCGCGTTTTTCCTCTTGTTTACTCTTTTCTCCTGTTTTCTCCTCATTTCTCCTCTTTTTTCCTCGTTTCTCCTCGTTTCTCCTCATTTCTCCACTTTTTTCCTCTTTATGCCTCTTTTTTCCTCTTTTCTCCTCTTTTTTCCTCTTTTCTCCTCATTTCTCCTCTTTTTTCATCTTTTTAACTCATTTCTCATTTCTCCTCCTTTTTCAACTTTTCTCCGCGTTTTTCCTCTTCTTTACTCTTTTCTCCTGTTTTCTCCTCAGTTCTCCTCTTTTTTCCTCGTTTCTCCTCGTTTCTCCTCTTTTCACCTCTTTTTTCATCTTTTCTCCTCATTCCTCTACTTTTTTCTTCTTTATTCCTGTATTTTCCTCACTTCTCCGCTTTTTATCTTTTTTCTTTTCTTTCCTCTTGTCCCCTCATTACTCCTCTTTTATCCTCTATATTCCTCTTTTTTCCTCTATTGTCCTCTCTCTCCTCTTTATTCCTCTCTTTTCCTCTCCTCTCCTCAATTCTCCTCTTTTTTCATCTTTTTAACTCATATCTCATTTCTCCTCCTTTTTCCACTTTTCTCTTCTTTTTCCTCTTGTCGCCTCATTTGTCCTCTTTTATCCTCTTTATTCCTCTTTTTTGCTCTTTTCAACTCTTTTTAACTCTTTTTTCCTCTTTTCTCCTCATTTCTCCTCTTTTTTCCTCGTTTCTCCTCGTTTCTCCTCTTTTCTCCTCATTTATCCTCTTGTTTTCTTTTTTTCTTCTTTTTCCTCTTGTCGCCTCATTTGTCCTCTTTTATCCTCTTTATTCCTCGTTTTTGCTCTTTTCAACTCTTTTTAACTCTTTTTTCCTCTTTTCTCCTCATTTCTCCTCTTCACTACTCATTTCTCCTCTTTTTTCATCTCTTTAACTCATTTCTCATTTCTCCTCCTTTTTCAAATTTTCTCTGCGTGTTTCCTCTTGTTTACTCTTTTCTCCTGTTTTCTCCTCAGTTCTCCTCTTTTTTCCTCGTTTCTCCTCGTTTCTCCTCTTTATGCCTCTTTTTTCCTCTTTTCTCCTCATTTCTCCACTTTTTTCTTCTTTATTCCTGTATTTTCCTCACTTCTCCGCTTTTTATCTTTTTTCTTTCTTTCCTCTTGTCCCCTCATTACTCCTCTTTTATCCTCTTTATTCCTCTTTTTTCCTCTTTTGTCCTCTCTCTCCTCTTTATTCCTCTTTTTTCCTCTTCTCTCCTCAATTCTCCTCTTTTTTCATCTTTTTAACTCATATCTTATTTCTCCTCCTTTTTCCACTTTTCTCTTCTTTTTTTCTGCTTTTTTCCTCATTTCTCCTCTTGTTTCTTTTTCTTCTTCTTTTTCCTCTTGTCGCCTCATTTCTCCTCTTTTATCCTCTTTATTCCTCTTTTTTGCTCTTTTCCACTCTTTTTAACTCTTTTTTCCTCTTTTCTCCTCATTTCTCCTCTTCTCTCCTCATTTCTCCTCTTTTTCCATCTTTTTAACTCATTTCTCATTTCTCCTCCTTTTTCAAATTTTCTCCGCGTTTTTCCTCTTGTTTAGTCTTTTCTCTTCTTTTCTCCTCATTTCACCTCTTTTTTCCTCGTTTCTCCTCGTTTCTCCTCTTTTCTCCTCATGTATCCTCTTTTCTCCACTTTTCTCCGCATATCTCCTCTTTTTTCCTCGTTTCTCCTCATTTCTCCACTTTTTTCTCTTTTTTCTTCTTTTTTTACTCTTTTCTCCTCTTTATTCCTCTTTTCATTTAATGAAACAAACTGCATTTATTGAATCATTGCATCAAACTACAATCATTGATTTAATGAAGCAAACCTTATTCCTTGCTTCAATGGAACAAACATATCTCCCTTATTTAGCGAACAAAACTGCATACGTTCAATTCAATGAAAGAGGCTGCACTTGTCAATTCAATGAGTAGAGCTACTCTCATTCATTCCGTGGCACCAGTTTCACGGCGTTGTGTCTATCAAACTGCGCACGGCGTCATTCAATGAGTAGAGCTTTTCACATTCATTCAATGTGTCAATTTAATTCATTCAATTTAATGAAACTAACTGCATTAATTGAATCTTTGAATCAAACTACAATCATTGATTCAATGAATCAAACCTTATTCCTTGTTTCAATCGAACAAATCTAACTCTCTTATCTAGTGAAACCTATTTCACTCGTTCATTTAATGAAACAGACTGCACATGATAATTCAATGATTAGAGCTACTCTTAATGCATTTATTCAATCGAACAAAATGCACACCTTTAGTTCATTGAGGAAACTGTATTTGTCAATTCAATGAATACAGCTGTTCATTCATTCAATGTCACAAGATTCTCACATTGTCTGAATCAAATTGCACCGATTCTCTCCATGAAACAAACTGCACGTGTTAATTCAATGAGTAGAGCTTCTCTTATTCATTGAACGTGTCAAGCTTAACGCTTTAATTCAAGGAAACAAACTGCATTCATTCAATCATTGAATCACACTACAATAATTGATTCCATGAAATACACCTTATTTCAATGGAACAACCCTATCTCGTTTATTTACTGAACCAAACTGCATACGTTCATTGAATGAAAGAGGCTGCACTCGTCAATTCAAAGTGTAAAGATACTTGCATTCATTCAATGGCACTAGGTTCAAGCATTGTCTCTATCAATCTGCACACGTTCATTCAATGAAAGAGGCTGCAATTGTCAATTCAATGAGGAGAGCGACTCTCATTCATTCAATGGCACATATTTCACGCATTGTCTCTATCAAACTGCACACGTTTACTACATGAACCAAATTGCACGTCTTCATTCAATGAGTAGAGTTTCTCTCATTCATTCAATGTGTCAAGCTCACCGTTTTTTTATAATGAAACAAACTTCATTCATTGAATTAATGAATCAAACTACAATTATTGATTCAATGAAGCAAACCTTCTTCCTTGTTTCAATCGACCAAACCTAACTCACTTAGTTAGTGAATCCTTCGACACTTGTTCACTCAATGAAACATTTTGCGCATGATTATTCCAAGAGTAGAGGTTCTCTTAACGTATTGATTCAATCCATCAAATTGCAAACGTTTAGTTCATGATTCTAACTGCATTTTTCAATTCAATGAATACAGCTACTCATTCATTCAATGTGTCAAGTTCACCGTTTTCAGTCAATGAAAAAAACTGCATTCATTGAATCATTGAATCAAACTACAATCATTGATTCAATGAATCAAACCTTATTCCTTGTTTCAATCGAACAAACCTCAGGCACTTATCGAGTGAATCCTATTACACTCGTTCATTTCATTGAACAGACTGCACATGATAATTCAATGATTAGAGCTACTCTTAACTCATTTATTCAATCGAACAAATTGCACACATTTAGTTCATGAAGCAAACTGCATTTGTCAATTCAATGAAAACAGCTACACATTCATTCAATGTCACAAGCTTCTCCCATTGTCTCAATCAAACTGCACACATTCTCTCCATGAATCAAATTGCACGTGTTAACTCAATGAGTAGAGCTTCTCTCATTCATTGAATGTGTCAAGCTTCACGCTTTAATTCAAGGAAACAAACTGCATTCTTGATTCATTGAATCAAACTTTGAATGAAGCAATGTTTCAATTAAACAAACGTAACACGCTGACTTAGTGAAAGAAACTGCACACGTTCATTCAATGAAAGAGACTGCACTTGCCAATTCAATGAGTAGAGCCACTCTCATTTATTCAAATGCTCATATTTCACGCATTGTCTCTATCAAACTGCACAAGTTTGGTACATGAACCAAATTGCACGTCTTCATTCAATGAGTAGAGCTTCTCTCATTCACTCAATGTGTCAATTTAATTCATTCAATTTAATGAAACAAACTGCATTCATTGAATCATTGAATCAAACTACAATCATTGATTCAATGAATCAAACCTTATTCCTTGTTTCAATCGAACAAACCTCAGGCACTTATCGAGTAAATCCTATTACACTCGTTCATTTCATTGAACAGACTGCACATGATAATTCAATGATTAGAGCTACTCTTAACTCATTTATTCAATCGAACAAATTGCACACATTTAGTTCATGAAGCAAACTGCATTTGTCAATTCAATGAAAACAGCTACACATTCATTCAATGTCACAAGCTTCTCCCATTGTCTCAATCAAACTGCACACATTCTTTCCATGAATCAAATTGCACGTGTTAACTCAATGAGTAGAGCTTCTCTCATTCATTGAATGTGTCAAGCTTCACGCTTTAATTCAAGGAAACAAACTTCATTCTTGATTCATTGAATCAAACTTTGAATGAAGCAATGTTTCAATTAAACAAACGTAACACGCTGACTTTGTGAAAGAAACTGCACACGTTCATTCAATGAAAGAGACTGCACTTGCCAATTCAATGAGTAGAGCCACTCTCATTTATTCAAATGCTCATATTTCACGCATTGTCTCTATCAAACTGCACAAGTTTGGTACATGAACCAAATTGCACGTCTTCATTCAATGAGTAGAGCTTCTCTCATTCACTCAATGTGTCAATTTTATTCATTCAATTTAATGAAACAAACTGCATTCATTGAATCATTGAATCAAACTACATTCATTGATTCAATGAATCAAACCTTATTCCTTGTTTCAATCGAACAAACCTCAGGCACTTATCGAGTGAATCCTATTACACTCGTTCATTTCATTGAACAGACTGCACATGATAATTCAATGATTAGAGCTACTCTTAACTCATTTATTCAATCGAACAAATTGCACACATTTAGTTCATGAAGCAAACTGCATTTGTCAATTCAATGAAAACAGCTACACATTCATTCAATGTCACAAGCTTCTCCCATTGTCTCAATCAAACTGCACACATTCTCTCCATGAATCAAATTGCACGTGTTAACTCAATGAGTAGAGCTTCTCTCATTCATTGAATGTGTCAAGCTTCACGCTTTAATTCAAGGAAACAAACTGCATTCTTGATTCATTGAATCAAACTTTGAATGAAGCAATGTTTCAATTAAACAAACGTAACACGCTGACTTAGTGAAAGAAACTGCACACGTTCATTCAATGAAAGAGACTGCACTTGCCAATTCAATGAGTAGAGCCACTCTCATTTATTCCAATGCTCATATTTCACGCATTGTCTCTATCAAACTGCACACGTTTGGTACATGAACCAAATTGCACGTCTTCATTCAATGAGTAGAGCTTCTCTCATTCACTCAATGTGTCAATTTAATTCATTCAATTTAATGAAACAATCATTGATCCAATGAATCCAACCTTATTCCTTGTTTTCATCATACAAACCTAACTGACTTATCTAGTGAAAGCTATTACACTCGTTCGTTTTATGAAACAGTCTGCACATGATAATTCAATGATTAGCCCTACTCTTGACGCATTTATTCAATCAAGCAAACTGCACACATTTAGTTCATGTAGCAAACCTCATTTGTTAATTCAGTGAATAGAGCTACTCATTCATTCAAAGTTGCAAGCTTCACGCATTGTCTCAATCAAACTGCTCACATTCACTCTATGAACCAATCTGCACGTGTTAATTCTATGAGTAGAGCTTCTCTCATTTATTGAATGTGTCAAGCATAACGCTTTCATTCAATCAAGCAAACGGCTTTCATTCAATCATTGAATCAAACTACAAATATTGATTCACGAATCACACCTTAATCCTTTTTTTCAATGGAACTTACCTATCTCCGTTCATTTTTTAGTCTTTTCTCCTCTTTTATCCTTTTTCCTCTTCTCTCACCTTTTCTCCTCTTTTATCCTCTTTTTTCATCATTTCTCCTCATTTCTCCACTTTTTTCCTGTTAATTCCTCTTTTTTCCTCATTTCTCCGCTTCTTTCCTTTTTTTCTTCTTTTTCCTCATGTCGCCTCATTTCTCCTCTTGTATCTTGTTTATTACTCTTTTTTCCTCTTCTCTCCTCGTTTCTCCTCTTTTTCATCTTTATCAGTCATTTCTCATTTCTCCTCCTTTTTCCACTTTTCTCCTCTTTTTTCTGCTTTTTCCCTCATTTCTCCACTTTTTAACTCTTTATTCCTCTTTTTTCCTATTTTTCTTCTTTTTCATCTTGTCGCCTCTTTTCTCCTCGTGTATCGTCTTTATTCCTCTTTTTTCCTCTTTTCTCCGCTTTTCTCCTCTTTATTCCTCTTTTTTCCTCTTCTCTCCTCATTTCTCCACTTTTTTCCTCTTTATGCCTCTTTTTCCTCTTTTCTCCTCATTGCTCCTCTTTTTTCCTCGTTTCTCCACTTTTCTCCTCTTGTTTTCTTTTTTCTCCTCATTTCTCCACTTTTTTCCTCTTTATTCCTCTTTTTTCCTCATTTCTCCTCTTTTTTCATCTTTTTAACTCATTTCTCATTTCTCCTCCTTTTTCAACTTTTCGCCGTGTTTTTCCTCTTGTTTACTCTTTTCTCCTCATTTCTCCTCTTTTTTCCTCTTTTTTCCTCTTTTCTCCTCATTTCTCCTCTTTTTTCATCGTTTTAACTCATTTCTCATTTCTCCTCCATTTTCAACTTTTCTCCGCATTTTTCCTCTTCTTTACTCTTTTCTCCTGTTTTCTCCTCATTTCTCCTCTTTTTTCCTCGTTTCTCCTCGTTTCTCCTCATTTCTCCACTTTTTTTCCTTTTTATGCCTCTTTTTTCTTCTTTTCTCCTCTTTTTGCCTCTTTTCTCCTCTTTTTTCCTCTTTTTTCCTCTTTTCTCCTCATTTCTCCTCTTTTTTTCCTCGTTTCTCCTCGTTTCTCCTCTTTATGCTTCTTTTTTCCTCTTTTCTCCTCATTTCTCCACTTTTTTCTTCTTTTTTCCTGTATTTTCCTCACTTCTCCGCTTTTTTTCTTTTTTCCTTCTCTTTCCTCTTGTCCCCTCATTACTCCTCTTTTATCCTCTTCATTCCTCTTTTTTCCTCTTTTGTCCTCTCTCTCCTCTTTATTCCTCTTTTTTCCTCTTCTCTCCTCAATTCTCCTCTTTTTTCATCTTTTTAACTCATATCTCATTTCTCCTCCTTTTTCCACTTTTCTCTTCTTTTTTCTGCTTTTTTCCTCATTTCTCCGCTTGTTTCCTTTTTTTTCTTCTTTTTCCTCTTGTCGCATCATTTCTCCTCTTTTATCCTCTTTATCCCTCTTTTTTGCTCTTTTCCACTCTTTTTAACTCTTTTGTCCTCTTTTCTCCTCATTTCTCCTCTTCTCTCCTCATTTCTCCTCTTTTTCCATCTTTTTAACTCATTTCTCATTTCTCCTCCTTTTTCAACTTTTCTCCGCGTTTTTCCTCTTGTTTACTCTTTTCTCCTGTTTGCTCCTCATTTCTCCTCTTTTTTCCTCGTTTCTCCTCGTTTCTCCTCTTTATGCTTCTTTTTTCCTCTTTTCTCCTCATTTCTCCACTTTTTTCTTCTTTATTCCTGTATTTTCCTCACTTCTCCGCTTATTTTCTTTTTTCCTTCTCTTTCCTCTTGTCCCCTCATTACTCCTCTTTTATCCTCTTTATTCCTCTTTTTTCCTCTTTTGTCCTCTCTCTCCTCTTTATTCCTCTTTTTTCCTCTTCTCTCCTCAATTCTCCTCTTTTTTCATCTTTTTAACTCATATCTCATTTCTCCTCCTTTTTCCACTTTTCTCTTCTTTTTTCTGCTTTTTTCCTCATTTTTCCGCTTGTTTCCTTTTTTTCTTCTTTTTCCTCTTGTCGCCTCATTTCTCCTCTTTTATCCTCTTTATCCCTCTTTTTTGCTCTTTTCCACTCTTTTTAACTCTTGTTTCCTCTTTTCTCCTCATTTCTCCTCTTCTCTCCTCATTTCTCCTCTTTTTCCATCTTTTTAACTCATTTCTCATTTCTCCTCTTTTTCAAATTTTCTCTGCGTTTTTCCTCTTGTTTACTCTTTTCTCCTGTTTTCTCCTCATTTCTCCTCTTTTTTCCTCGTTACTCCTCATTTCTCCACTTTTTTCCTCTTTATGCCTCTTTTTTCCTCTTTTCTCCTCATTTCTCCTCTTTTTTCATCGTTTTAACTCATTTCTCATTTCTCCTCCTTTTTCAACTTTTCTCCGCGTTTTTCCTCTTGTTTACTCTTTTCTCCTGTTTTCTCCTCATTTCTCCTCTTTTTTCCTCGTTTCTCCACTTTTCTCCTCTTGTTTTCTTTTTTCTCCTCATTTCTCCACTTTTTTCCTCTTTATACCTCTTTTTTCCTCATTTCTCCTCTTTTTTCATCTTTTTAACTCATTTCTCATTTCTCCTCCTTTTTCAACTTTTCTCCGTGTTTTTCCTCTTGTTTACTCTTTTCTCCTCATTTCTCCTCTTTTTTCCTCTTTTTTCCTCTTTTCTCCTCATTTCTCCACTTTTTTTCCTTTTTATGCCTCTTTTTTCTACTTTTCTCCTCTTTTTGCCTCTTTACTCCTCTTTTTTCCTCTTTTGTCCTCTTTTCTCCTCATTTCTCCTCTTTTTTCATCTTTTTAACTCATTTCTCCTTTTTCAACTTTTCTCCGCGTTTTTCCTCTTGTTTACTCTTTTCTCCTGTTTGCTCCTCATTTCTCCTCTTTTTTTCCTCGTTTCTCCTCGTTTCTCCTCTTTATGCTTCTTTTTTCCTCTTTTCTCCTCATTTCTCCACTTTTTTCTTCTTTATTCCTGTATTTTCCTCACTTCTCCGCTTTTTTTCTTTTTTCCTTCTCTTTCCTCTTGTCCCGTCATTACTCCTCTTTTATCCTCTTTATTCCTCTTTTTTCCTCTTTTGTCCTCTCTCTCCTCTTTATTCCTCTTTTTTCCTCTTCTCTCCTCAATTCTCCTCTTTTTTCATCTTTTTAACTCATATCTCATTTCTCCTCCTTTTTCCACTTTTCTCTTCTTTTTTCTGCTTTTTTCCTCATTTCTCCGCTTGTT
The DNA here is from genome assembly GCF_047496795.1 of Chiloscyllium punctatum. Lineage (NCBI taxonomy): Eukaryota > Metazoa > Chordata > Chondrichthyes > Orectolobiformes > Hemiscylliidae > Chiloscyllium > Chiloscyllium punctatum. The sequence continues at coordinate 66,703,445 of NC_092756.1, read as the reverse complement.
TCCTTTTTTTTCTTCTTTTTCCTCTTGTCGCCTCATTTCTCCTCTTTTATCCTCTTTATCCCTCTTTTTTGCTCTTTTCCACTCTTTTTAACTCTTGTTTCCTCTTTTCTCCTCAGATCTCCTCTTCTCTCCTCATTTCTCCTCTTTTTCGATCTTTTTAACTCATTTCTCATTTCTCCTCCTTTTTCAAATTTTCTCTGCGTTTTTCCTCTTGTTTACTATTTTCTCCTGTTTTCTCCTCATTTCTCCTCTTTTTTCCTCGTTTCTCCTCGTTACTCCTCATTTCTCCACTTTTTTCCTCTTTATGCCTCTTTTTTCTTCTTTTCTCCTCTTTTTTCCTCTTTTCTCCTCATTTCTCCTCTGTTTTCATCTTTTTAACTCATTTCTCATTTCTCCTCCTTTTTCAACTTTTCTCCGCGTTTTTCCACTTGTTTACTCTTTTCTCCTGTTTTCTCCTCATTTCTCCTCTTTTTCCCTCGTTTCTCCTCGTTTCTCCTCTTTATGCTTCTTTTTTCCTCTTTTCTCCTCATTTCTCCACTTTTTTCTTCTTTATTCCTGTATTTTCCTCACTTCTCCGCTTTTTTCCTTTTTTCCTTCTCTTTCCTCTTGTCCCCTCATTACTCCTCTTTTATCCTCTTTATTCCTCTTTTTTCCTCTTTTGTCCTCTCTCTCCTCTTTATTCCTCTTTTTTCCTCTTCTCTCCTCAATTCTCCTCTTTTTTCATCTTTTTAACTCATATCTCATTTCTCCTCCTTTTTCCACTTTTCTCTTCTTTTTTCTGCTTTATTCCTCATTTCTCCGCTTGTTTCCTTTTTTTTCTTCTTTTTCCTCTTGTCGCCTCATTTCTCCTCTTTTATCCTCTTTATCCCTCTTTTTTCCTCATTTCTCCTCTTTTTTCCTTTTTTTCTTCTTTTTCCTCTTGTCGCCTCTTTTCTCCTCGTGTATCGTCTTTATTCCTCTTTTTTCCTCTTTTCTCCGCTCTTCTCCTCTTTATTCCTCTTTTTTCCTCTTCTCTCCTCATTTCTCCACTTTTTTCATCTTTATGCCTCTTTTTCCTCTTTTCTCCTCATTGCTCCTCTTTTTTCCTCGTTTCTCCACTTTTCTCCTCTTGTTTTCTTTTTTCTCCTCATTTCTCCACTTTTTTCCTCTTTATTCCTCTTTTTACATCATTTCTCCTCTTTTTTCATCGTTTTAACTCATTTCTCATTTCTCCTCCATTTTCAACTTTTCTCCGCATTTTTCCTCTTCTTTACTCTTTTCTCCTGTTTTCTCCTCATTTCTCCTCTTTTATCCTCGTTTCTCCTCGTTTCTCCTCATTTCTCCACTTTTTTTCCTTTTTATGCCTCTTTTTTCTTCTTTTCTCCTCTTTTTGCCTCTTTTCTCCTCTTTTTTCCTCTTTTTTCCTCTTTTCTCCTCATTTCTCCTCTTTTTTCATCTTTTTAACTCATTTCTCATTTCTCCTCCTTTTTCAACTTTTCTCCGCGTTTTTCCTCTTGTTTACTCTTTTCTCCTGTTTGCTCCTCATTTCTCCTCTTGTTTCCTCGTTTCTCCTCGTTTCTCCTCTTTATGCTTCTTTTTTCCTCTTTTCTCCTCATTTCTCCACTTTTTTCTTCTTTTTTCCTGTATTTTCCTCACTTCTCCGCTTTTTTTCTTTTTTCCTTCTCTTTCCTCTTGTCCCCTCATTACTCCTCTTTTATCCTCTTTATTCCTCTTTTTTCCTCTTTTGTCCTCTCTCTCCTCTTTATTCCTCTTTTTTCCTCTTCTCTCCTCAATTCTCCTCTTTTTTCATCTTTTTAACTCATATCTCATTTCTCCTCCTTTTTCCACTTTTCTCTTCTTTTTTCTGCTTTTTTCCTCATTTCTCCGCTTGTTTCCTTTTTTTTCTTCTTTTTCCTCTTGTCGCCTCATTTCTCCTCTTTTATCCTCTTTATCCCTCTTTTTTGCTCTTTTCCACTCTTTTTAACTCTTGTTTCCTCTTTTCTCCTCATTTCTCCTCTTCTCTCCTCATTTCTCCTCTTTTTCCATCTTTTTAACTCATTTCTCATTTCTCCTCCTTTTTCAAATTTTCTCTGCGTTTTTCCTCTTGTTTACTCTTTTCTCCTGTTTTCTCCTCATTTCTCCTCTTTTTTCCTCGTTTCGCCTCGTTACTCCTCATTTCTCCACTTTTTTCCTCTTTATGCCTCTTTTTTCCTCTTTTCTCCTCATTTCTCCTCTGTTTTCATCTTTTTAACTCATTTCTCATTTCTCCTCCTTTTTCAACTTTTCTCCGCGTTTTTCCACTTGTTTACTCTTTTCTCCTGTTTTCTCCTCATTTCTCCTCTTTTTCCCTCGTTTCTCCTCGTTTCTCCTCTTTATGCCTCTTTTTTCCTCTTTTCTCCTCATTTCTCCACTTTTTTCTTCTTTATTCCTGTATTTTCCTCACTTGTCCGCTTTTTTCTTTTTTCCTTCTCTTTCCTCTTGTCCCCTCATTACTCCTCTTTTATCCTCTTTATTCCTCTTTTTTCCTCTTTTGTCCTCTCTCTCCTCTTTATTCCTCTTTTTTCCTCTTCTCTCCTCAATTCTCCTCTTTTTTCATCTTTTTAACTCATATCTCATTTCTCCTCCTTTTTCCACTTTTCTCTTCTTTTTATCTGCTTTTTTCCTCATTTCTCCTCTTGTTTCTTTTTCTTCTTCTTTTTCCTCTTGTCGCCTCATTTCTCCTCTTTTATCCTCTTTATTCCTCTTTTTTGCCCTTTTCCACTCTTTTTAACTCTATTTTCCTCTTTTCTCCTCATTTCTCCTCTTCTCTCCTCATTTCTCCTCCTTTTCCATCTTTTTAACTCATTTCTCATTTCTCCTCCTTTTTCAAATTTTCTCCGCGTTTTTCCTCTTGTTTAGTCTTTTCTCTTCTTTTCTCCTCATTTCACCTCTTTTTTCCTCGTTTCTCCTCGTTTCTCCTCTTTTCTCCTCATTTATCCTCTTTTCTCCACTTTTCTCCGCATATCTCCTCTTTTTTCCTCGTTTCTCCTCATTTCTCCACTTTTTTCTCTTTTTTCTTCTTTTTTTACTCTTTTCTCCTCTTTATTCCTCTTTTCATTTAATGAAACAAACTGCATTTATTGAATCATTGCATCAAACTACAATCATTGATTTAATGAAGCAAACCTTATTCCTTGTTTCAATGGAACAAACATATCTCCCTTATTTAGCGAACAAAACTGCATACGTTCAATTCAATGAAAGAGGCTGCACTTGTCAATTCAATGAGTAGAGCTACTCTCATTCATTCCGTGGCACCAGTTTCACGGCGTTGTGTCTATCAAACTGCGCACGGCGTCATTCAATGAGTAGAGCTTTTCGCATTCATTCAATGTGTCAATTTAATTCATTCAATTTAATGAAACTAACTGCATTATTTGAATCTTTGAATCAAACTACAATCATTGATTCAATGAATCAAACCTTATTCCTTGTTTCAATCGAACAAATCTAACTCTCTTATCTAGTGAAACCTATTTCACTCGTTCATTTAATGAAACAGACTGCACATGATAATTCAATGATTAGAGCTACTCTTAATGCATTTATTCAATCGAACAAAATGCACACCTTTAGTTCATTGAGGAAACTGTATTTGTCAATTCAATGAATACAGCTGTTCATTCATTCAATGTCACAAGATTCTCACATTGTCTGAATCAAATTGCACCGATTCTCTCCATGAAACAAACTGCACGTGTTAATTCAATGAGTAGAGCTTCTCTCATTCATTGAACGTGTCAAGCTTAACGCTTTAATTCAAGGAAACAAACTGCATTCATTCAATCATTGAATCACACTACAATAATTGATTCCATGAAATACACCTTATTTCAATGGAACAACCCTATCTCGTTTATTTACTGAACCAAACTGCATACGTTCATTCAATGAAAGAGGCTGCACTCGTCAATTCAAAGTGTAAAGATACTTGCATTCATTCAATGGCACTAGGTTCAAGCATTGTCTCTATCAATCTGCACACGTTCATTCAATGAAAGAGGCTGCAATTGTCAATTCAATGAGGAGAGCGACTCTCATTCATTCAATGGCACATATTTCACGCATTGTCTCTATCAAACTGCACACGTTTACTACATGAACCAAATTGCACGTCTTCATTCAATGAGTAGAGTTTCTCTCATTCATTCAATGTGTCAAGCTCACCGTTTTTTTATAATGAAACAAACTTCATTCATTGAATTAATGAATCAAACTACAATTATTGATTCAATGAAGCAAGCCTTCTTCCTTGTTTCAATCGACCAAACCTAACTCACTTAGTTAGTGAATCCTTCGACACTTGTTCACTCAATGAAACAGACTGCGCATGATTATTCGAAGAGTAGAGGTTCTCTTAACGTATTGATTCAATCCATCAAATTGCAAACGTTTAGTTCATGATTCTAACTGCATTTTTCAATTCAATGAATACAGCTACTCATTCATTCAATGTGTCAAGTTCACCGTTTTCAGTCAATGAAACAAACTGCATTCATTGAATCATTGAATCAAACTACAATCATTGATTCAATGAATCAAACCTTATTCCTTGTTTCAATCGAGCAAACCTACGGCACTTATCGAGTGAATCCTATTACACTCGTTCATTTCATTGAACAGACTGCACATGATAATTCAATGATTAGTCCTACTCTTGACGCATTTATTCAATCGAGCAAACTGCACACATTTAGTTCATGTAGCTAACCTCATTTGTTAATTCAGTGAATAGAGCTACTCATTCATTCAAAGTTGCAAGCTTCACGCATTGTCTCAATCAAACTGCTCACATTCACTCTATGAACCAATCTGCACGTGTTAATTCTATGAGTAGAGCTTCTCTCATTTATTGAATGTGTCAAGCATAACGCTTTCATTCAATCAAGCAAACGGCTTTCATTCAATCATTGAATCAAACTACAAATATTGATTCACGAATCACACCTTAATCCTTTTTTCAATGGAACATACCTATCTCCGTTCATTTTTTAGTCTTTTCTCCTCTTTTATCCTTTTTCCTCTTCTCTCACCTTTTCTCCTCTTTTATCCTCTTTTTTCATCATTTCTCCTCATTTCTCCACTTTTTTCCTGTTTATTCCTCTTTTTTCCTCATTTCTCCGCTTCTTTCCTTTTTTTCTTCTTTTTCCTCATGTCGCCTCATTTCTCCTCTTGTATCTTCTTTATTCCTCTTTTTTCCTCTTTTTTCCTCTTTTCTCCTCTTTATTCCTCTTTTTTCCTCTTCTCTCCTCGTTTCTCCTCTTTTTTCATCTTTATCAGTCATTTCTCATTTCTCCTCCTTTTTCCACTTTTCTCCTCTTTTTTCTGCTTTTTTCCTAATTTCTCCACTTTTTTCCTCTTTATTCCTCTTTTTTCCTCATTTCTCCTCTTTTTTCCTTTTTTTCTTCTTTTTCCTCTTGTCGCCTCTTTTCTCCTCGTGTATCGTCTTTATTCCTCTTTTTTCCGCTTTTCTCCGCTCTTCTCCTCTTTATTCCTCTTTTTTCCTCTTCTCTCCTCATTTCTCCACTTTTTTCCTCTTTATGCCTCTTTTTCCTCTTTTCTCCTCATTGCTCCTCTTTTTTCCTCGTTTCTCCACTTTTCTCCTCTTGTTTTCTTTTTTCTCCTCATTTCTCCACTTTTTTTCCTCTTTATTCCTCTTTTTACATCATTTCTCCTCTTTTTTCATCTTTTTAACTCATTTCTCATTTCTCCTCCTTTTTCAACTTTACTCCGTGTTTTTCCTCTTCTTTACTCTTTTCTCCTGTTTTCTCCTCATTTCTCCTCTTTTTTCCTCGTTTCTCCTCGTTTCTCCCCTTTTCTCCACTTTTTTTCCTTTTTATGCCTCTTTTTTCTTCTTTTCTCCTCTTTTTGCCTCTTTTCTCCTCTTTTTTCCTCTTTTCTACTCATTTCTCCTCTTTTTTCATCGTTTTAACTCATTTCTCATTTCTCCTCCATTTTCAACTTTTCTCCGCATTTTTCCTCTTCTTTACTCTTTTCTCCTGTTTTCTCCTCATTTCTCCTCTTTTTGCCTCGTTTCTCCTCGTTTCTCCTCATTTCTCCACTTTTTTTCCTTTTTATGCCTCTTTATTCTTCTTTTCTCCTCTTTTTGCCTCTTTTCTCCTCTTTTTTCCTCTTTTTTCCTCTTTTCTCCTCATTTCTCCTCTTTTTTCATCTTTTTAACTCATTTCTCCTTTTTCAACTTTTCTCCGCGTTTTTCCTCTTGTTTACTCTATTCTCCTGTTTGCTCCTCATTTCTCCTCTTTTTTCCTCGTTTCTCCTCGTTTCTCCTCTTTATGCTTCTTTTTTCCTCTTTTCTCCTCATTTCTCCACTTTTTTCTTCTTTAGTCCTGTATTTTCCTCACTTCTCCGCTTTTTTTCTTTTTTCATTCTCTTTCCTCTTGTCCCCTCATTACTCCTCTTTTATCCTCTTTTCTCCTCTTTTTTCCTCTTTTCTCCTCATTTCTCCTCTGTTTTCATCTTTTTAACTCATTTCTCATTTCTCCTCCTTTTTCAACTTTTCTCCGCGTTTTTCCACTTGTTTACTCTTTTCTCCTGTTTTCTCCTCATTTCTCCTCTTTTTCCCTCGTTTCTCCTCGTTTCTCCTCTTTCTGCCTCTTTTTTCCTCTTTTCTCCTCATTTCTCCACTTTTTTCTTCTTTATTCCTGTATTTTCCTCACTTCTCCGCTTATTTTCTTTTTTCCTTCTCTTTCCTCTTGTCCCCTCATTACTCCTCTTTTATCCTCTTTATTCCTCTTTTTTCCTCTTTTGTCCTCTCTCTCCTCTTTATTCCTCTTTTTTCCTCTTCTCTCCTCAATTCTCCTCTTTTTTCATCTTTTTAACTCATATCTCATTTCTCCTCCTTTTTCCACTTTTCTCTTCTTTTTTTCTGCTTTTTTCCTCATTTCTCCTCTTGTTTCTTTTTCTTCTTCTTTTTCCTCTTGTCGCCTCATTTCTCCTCTTTTATCCTCTTTATTCCTCTTTTTTGCTCTTTTCCACTCTTTTTAACTCTTTTTTCCTCTTTTCTCCTCATTTCTCCTCTTCTCTCCTCATTTCTCCTCTTTTTCCATCTTTTTAACTCATTTCTCATTTCTCCTCCTTTTTCAAATTTTCTCCGCGCTTTTCCTCTTGTTTAGTCTTTTCTCTTCTTTTCTCCTCATTTCACCTCTTTTTTCCTCGTTTCTCCTCGTTTCTCCTCTTTTCTCCTCTTTTCTCCTCATTTATCCTCTTTTCTCCACTTTTCTCCGCATATCTCCTCTTTTTTCCTCGTTTCTCCTCATTTCTCCACTTTTTTCTCTTTTTTCTTCTTTTTTTACTCTTTTCTCCTCTTTATTCCTCTTTTCATTTAATGAAACAAACTGCATTTATTGAATCATTGCATCAAACTACAATCATTGATTTAATGAAGCAAACCTTATTCCTTGTTTCAATGGAACAAACATATCTCCCTTATTTAGCGAACAAAACTGCATACGTTCAATTCAATGAAAGAGGCTGCACTTGTCAATTCAATGAGTAGAGCTACTCTCATTCATTCCGTGGCACCAGTTTCACGGCGTTGTGTCTATCAAACTGCGCACGGCGTCATTCAATGAGTAGAGCTTTTCGCATTCATTCAATGTGTCAATTTAATTCATTCAATTTAATGAAACTAACTGCATTATTTGAATCTTTGAATCAAACTACAATCATTGATTCAATGAATCAAACCTTATTCCTTGTTTCAATCGAACAAATCTAACTCTCTTATCTAGTGAAACCTATTTCACTCGTTCATTTAATGAAACAGACTGCACATGATAATTCAATGATTAGAGCTACTCTTAATGCATTTATTCAATCGAACAAAATGCACACCTTTAGTTCATTGAGGAAACTGTATTTGTCAATTCAATGAATACAGCTGTTCATTCATTCAATGTCACAAGATTCTCACATTGTCTGAATCAAATTGCACCGATTCTCTCCATGAAACAAACTGCACGTGTTAATTCAATGAGTAGAGCTTCTCTCATTCATTGAACGTGTCAAGCTTAACGCTTTAATTCAAGGAAACAAACTGCATTCATTCAATCATTGAATCACACTACAATAATTGATTCCATGAAATACACCTTATTTCAATGGAACAACCCTATCTCGTTTATTTACTGAACCAAACTGCATACGTTCATTCAATGAAAGAGGCTGCACTCGTCAATTCAAAGTGTAAAGATACTTGCATTCATTCAATGGCACTAGGTTCAAGCATTGTCTCTATCAATCTGCACACGTTCATTCAATGAAAGAGGCTGCAATTGTCAATTCAATGAGGAGAGCGACTCTCATTCATTCAATGGCACATATTTCACGCATTGTCTCTATCAAACTGCACACGTTTACTACATGAACCAAATTGCACGTCTTCATTCAATGAGTAGAGTTTCTCTCATTCATTCAATGTGTCAAGCTCACCGTTTTTTTATAATGAAACAAACTTCATTCATTGAATTAATGAATCAAACTACAATTATTGATTCAATGAAGCAAGCCTTCTTCCTTGTTTCAATCGACCAAACCTAACTCACTTAGTTAGTGAATCCTTCGACACTTGTTCACTCAATGAAACAGACTGCGCATGATTATTCGAAGAGTAGAGGTTCTCTTAACGTATTGATTCAATCCATCAAATTGCAAACGTTTAGTTCATGATTCTAACTGCATTTTTCAATTCAATGAATACAGCTACTCATTCATTCAATGTGTCAAGTTCACCGTTTTCAGTCAATGAAACAAACTGCATTCATTGAATCATTGAATCAAACTACAATCATTGATTCAATGAATCAAACCTTATTCCTTGTTTCAATCGAGCAAACCTACGGCACTTATCGAGTGAATCCTATTACACTCGTTCATTTCATTGAACAGACTGCACATGATAATTCAATGATTAGTCCTACTCTTGACGCATTTATTCAATCGAGCAAACTGCACACATTTAGTTCATGTAGCAAACCTCATTTGTTAATTCAGTGAATAGAGCTACTCATTCATTCAAAGTTGCAAGCTTCACGCATTGTCTCAATCAAACTGCTCACATTCACTCTATGAACCAATCTGCACGTGTTAATTCTATGAGTAGAGCTTCTCTCATTTATTGAATGTGTCAAGCATAACGCTTTCATTCAATCAAGCAAACGGCTTTCATTCAATCATTGAATCAAACTACAAATATTGATTCACGAATCACACCTTAATCCTTTTTTCAATGGAACATACCTATCTCCGTTCATTTTTTAGTCTTTTCTCCTCTTTTATCCTTTTTCCTCTTCTCTCACCTTTTCTCCTCTTTTATCCTCTTTTTTCATCATTTCTCCTCATTTCTCCACTTTTTTCCTGTTTATTCCTCTTTTTTCCTCATTTCTCCGCTTCTTTCCTTTTTTTCTTCTTTTTCCTCATGTCGCCTCATTTCTCCTCTTGTATCTTCTTTATTCCTCTTTTTTCCTCTTTTTTCCTCTTTTCTCCTCTTTATTCCTCTTTTTTCCTCTTCTCTCCTCGTTTCTCCTCTTTTTTCATCTTTATCAGTCATTTCTCATTTCTCCTCCTTTTTCCACTTTTCTCCTCTTTTTTCTGCTTTTTTCCTCATTTCTCCACTTTTTTCCTCTTTATTCCTCTTTTTTCCTCATTTCTCCTCTTTTTTCCTTTTTTTCTTCTTTTTCCTCTTGTCGCCTCTTTTCTCCTCGTGTATCGTCTTTATTCCTCTTTTTTCCTCTTTTCTCCGCTCTTCTCCTCTTTATTCCTCTTTTTTCCTCTTCTCTCCTCATTTCTCCACTTTTTTCCTCTTTATGCCTCTTTTTCCTCTTTTCTCCTCATTGCTCCTCTTTTTTCCTCGTTTCTCCACTTTTCTCCTCTTGTTTTCTTTTTTCTCCTCATTTCTCCACTTTTTTTCCTCTTTATTCCTCTTTTTACATCATTTCTCCTCTTTTTTCATCTTTTTAACTCATTTCTCATTTCTCCTCCTTTTTCAACTTTACTCCGTGTTTTTCCTCTTCTTTACTCTTTTCTCCTGTTTTCTCCTCATTTCTCCTCTTTTTTCCTCGTTTCTCCTCGTTTCTCCCCATTTCTCCACTTTTTTTCCTTTTTATGCCTCTTTTTTCTTCTTTTCTCCTCTTTTTGCCTCTTTTCTCCTCTTTTTTCCTCTTTTTTCCTCTTTTCTACTCATTTCTCCTCTTTTTTCATCGTTTTAACTCATTTCTCATTTCTCCTCCATTTTCAACTTTTCTCCGCATTTTTCCTCTTCTTTACTCTTTTCTCCTGTTTTCTCCTCATTTCTCCTCTTTTTGCCTCGTTTCTCCTCGTTTCTCCTCATTTCTCTACTTTTTTTCCTTTTTATGCCTCTTTATTCTTCTTTTCTCCTCTTTTTGCCTCTTTTCTCCTCTTTTTTCCTCTTTTTTCCTCTTTTCTCCTCATTTCTCCTCTTTTTTCATCTTTTTAACTCATTTCTCCTTTTTCAACTTTTCTCCGCGTTTTTCCTCTTGTTTACTCTATTCTCCTGTTTGCTCCTCATTTCTCCTCTTTTTTCCTCGTTTCTCCTCGTTTCTCCTCTTTATGCTTCTTTTTTCCTCTTTTCTCCTCATTTCTCCACTTTTTTCTTCTTTAGTCCTGTATTTTCCTCACTTCTCCGCTTTTTTTCTTTTTTCCTTCTCTTTCCTCTTGTCCCCTCATTACTCCTCTTTTATCCTATTTTCTCCTCTTTTTTCCTCTTTTCTCCTCATTTCTCCTCTGTTTTCATCTTTTTAACTCATTTCTCATTTCTCCTCCTTTTTCAACTTTTCTCCGCGTTTTTCCACTTGTTTACTCTTTTCTCCTGTTTTCTCCTCATTTCTCCTCTTTTTCCCTCGTTTCTCCTCGTTTCTCCTCTTTCTGCCTCTTTTTTCCTCTTTTCTCCTCATTTCTCCACTTTTTTCTTCTTTATTCCTGTATTTTCCTCACTTGTCCGCTTTTTTCCTTTTTTCCTTCTCTTTCCTCTTGTCCCCTCATTACTCCTCTTTTATCCTCTTTATTCCTCTTTTTTCCTCTTTTGTCCTCTCTCTCCTCTTTATTCCTCTTTTTTCCTCTTCTCTCCTCAATTCTCCTCTTTTTTCATCTTTTTAACTCATATCTCATTTCTCCTCCTTTTTCCACTTTTCTCTTCTTTTTTTCTGCTTTTTTCCTCATTTCTCCTCTTGTTTCTTTTTCTTCTTCTTTTTCCTCTTGTCGCCTCATTTCTCCTCTTTTATCCTCTTTATTCCTCTTTTTTGCTCTTTTCCACTCTTTTTAACTCTTTTTTCCTCTTTTCTCCTCATTTCTCCTCTTCTCTCCTCATTTCTCCTCTTTTTCCATCTTTTTAACTCATTTCTCATTTCTCCTCCTTTTTCAAATTTTCTCCGCGCTTTTCCTCTTGTTTAGTCTTTTCTCTTCTTTTCTCCTCATTTCACCTCTTTTTTCCTCGTTTCTCCTCGTTTCTCCTCTTTTCTCCTCTTTTCTCCTCATTTATCCTCTTTTCTCCACTTTTCTCCGCATATCTCCTCTTTTTTCCTCGTTTCTCCTCATTTCTCCACTTTTTTCTCTTTTTTCTTCTTTTTTTACTCTTTTCTCCTCTTTATTCCTCTTTTCATTTAATGAAACAAACTGCATTTATTGAATCATTGCATCAAACTACAATCATTGATTTAATGAAGCAAACCTTATTCCTTGTTTCAATGGAACAAACATATCTCCCTTATTTAGCGAACAAAACTGCATACGTTCAATTCAATGAAAGAGGCTGCACTTGTCAATTCAATGAGTAGAGCTACTCTCATTCATTCCGTGGCACCAGTTTCACGGCGTTGTGTCTATCAAACTGCGCACGGCGTCATTCAATGAGTAGAGCTTTTCGCATTCATTCAATGTGTCAATTTAATTCATTCAATTTAATGAAACTAACTGCATTAATTGAATCTTTGAATCAAACTACAATCATTGATTCAATGAATCAAACCTTATTCCTTGTTTCAATCGAACAAATCTAACTCTCTTATCTAGTGAAACCTATTTCACTCGTTCATTTAATGAAACAGACTGCACATGATAATTCAATGATTAGAGCTACTCTTAATGCATTTATTCAATCGAACAAAATGCACACCTTTAGTTCATTGAGGAAACTGTATTTGTCAATTCAATGAATACAGCTGTTCATTCATTCAATGTCACAAGATTCTCACATTGTCTGAATCAAATTGCACCGATTCTCTCCATGAAACAAACTGCACGTGTTAATTCAATGAGTAGAGCTTCTCTCATTCATTGAACGTGTCAAGCTTAACGCTTTAATTCAAGGAAACAAACTGCATTCATTCAATCATTGAATCACACTACAATAATTGATTCCATGAAATACACCTTATTTCAATGGAACAACCCTATCTCGTTTATTTACTGAACCAAACTGCATACGTTCATTCAATGAAAGAGGCTGCACTCGTCAATTCAAAGTGTAAAGATACTTGCATTCATTCAATGGCACTAGGTTCAAGCATTGTCTCTATCAATCTGCACACGTTCATTCAATGAAAGAGGCTGCAATTGTCAATTCAATGAGGAGAGCGACTCTCATTCATTCAATGGCACATATTTCACGCATTGTCTCTATCAAACTGCACACGTTTACTACATGAACCAAATTGCACGTCTTCATTCAATGAGTAGAGTTTCTCTCATTCATTCAATGTGTCAAGCTCACCGTTTTTTTATAATGAAACAAACTTCATTCATTGAATTAATGAATCAAACTACAATTATTGATTCAATGAAGCAAGCCTTCTTCCTTGTTTCAATCGACCAAACCTAACTCACTTAGTTAGTGAATCCTTCGACACTTGTTCACTCAATGAAACAGACTGCGCATGATTATTCGAAGAGTAGAGGTTCTCTTAACGTATTGATTCAATCCATCAAATTGCAAACGTTTAGTTCATGATTCTAACTGCATTTTTCAATTCAATGAATACAGCTACTCATTCATTCAATGTGTCAAGTTCACCGTTTTCAGTCAATGAAACAAACTGCATTCATTGAATCATTGAATCAAACTACAATCATTGATTCAATGAATCAAACCTTATTCCTTGTTTCAATCGAGCAAACCTACGGCACTTATCGAGTGAATCCTATTACACTCGTTCATTTCATTGAACAGACTGCACATGATAATTCAATGATTAGAGCTACTCTTAACTCATTTATTCAATCGAACAAATTGCACACATTTAGTTCATGAAGCAAACTGCATTTGTCAATTCAATGAAAACAGCTACACATTCATTCAATGTCACAAGCTTCTCCCATTGTCTCAATCAAACTGCACACATTCTCTCCATGAATCAAATTGCACGTGTTAACTCAATGAGTAGAGCTTCTCTCAGTCATTGAGTGTGTCAAGCTTCACGCTTTAATTCAAGGAAACAAACTGCATTCTTGATTCATTGAATCAAACTTTGAATGAAGCAATGTTTCAATTAAACAAACGTAACACGCTGACTTAGTGAAAGAAACTGCACACGTTCATTCAATGAAAGAGACTGCACTTGCCAATTCAATGAGTAGAGCCACTCTCATTTATTCAAATGCTCATATTTCACGCATTGTCTCTATCAAACTGCACAAGTTTGGTACATGAACCAAATTGCACGTCTTCATTCAATGAGTAGAGCTTCTCTCATTCACTCAATGTGTCAATTTAATTCATTCAATTTAATGAAACAAACTGCATTCATTGAATCATTGAATCAAACTACAATCATTGATCCAATGAATCAAACCTTATTCCTTGTTTTCATCGTACAAACCTAACTCACTTATCTAGTGAAAGCTATTACACTCGTTCGTTTTATGAAACAGTCTGCACATGATAATTCAATGATTAGTCCTACTCTTGACGCATTTATTCAATCAAGCAAACTGCACACATTTAGTTCATGTAGCAAACCTCATTTGTTAATTCAGTGAATAGAGCTACTCATTCATTCAAAGTTGCAAGCTTCACGCATTGTCTCAATCAAACTGCTCACATTCACTCTATGAACCAATCTGCACGTGTTAATTCTATGAGTAGAGCTTCTCTCATTTATTGAATGTGTCAAGCATAACGCTTTCATTCAATCAAGCAAACGGCTTTCATTCAATCATTGAATCAAACTACAAATATTGATTCACGAATCACACCTTAATCCTTTTTTCAATGGAACATACCTATCTCCGTTCATTTTTTAGTCTTTTCTCCTCTTTTATCCTTTTTCCTCTTCTCTCACCTTTTCTCCTCTTTTATCCTCTTTTTTCATCATTTCTCCTCATTTCTCCACTTTTTTCCTGTTTATTCCTCTTTTTTCCTCATTTCTCCGCTTCTTTCCTTTTTTTCTTCTTTTTCCTCATGTCGCCTCATTTCTCCTCTTGTATCGTCTTTATTCCTCTTTTTTCCTCTTTTCTCCGCTCTTCTCCTCTTTATTCCTCTTTTTTCCTCTTCTCTCCTCATTTCTCCACTTTTTTCCTCTTTATGCCTCTTTTTCCTCTTTTCTCCTCATTGCTCCTCTTTTTTCCTCGTTTCTCCACTTTTCTCCTCTTGTTTTCTTTTTTCTCCTCATTTCTCCACTTTTTTTCCTCTTTATTCCTCTTTTTTCCTCATTTCTCCTCTTTTTTCATCGTTTTAACTCATTTCTCATTTCTCCTCCATTTTCAACTTTTCTCCGCATTTTTCCTCTTCTTTACTCTTTTCTCCTGTTTTCTCCTCATTTCTCCTCTTTTTTCCTCGTTTCTCCTCATTTCTCCACTTTTTTTCCTTTTTATGCCTCTTTTTTCTTCTTTTCTCCTCTTTTTGCCTCTTTTCTCCTCTTTTTTCCTCTTTTTTCCTCTTTTCTCCTCATTTCTCCTTTTTTTTCATCGTTTTAACTCATTTCTCATTTCTCCTCCATTTTCAACTTTTCTCCACATTTTTCCTCTTCTTTACTCTTTTCTCCTCTTTATTCCTCTTTTTTCCTCTTCTCTCCTCGTTTCTCCTCTTTTTTCATCTTTATCAGTCATTTCTCATTTCTCCTCCTTTTTCCACTTTTCTCCTCTTTTTTCTGCTTTTTTCCTCATTTCTCCACTTTTTTCCTCTTTATTCCTCTTTTTTCCTCATTTCTCCTCTTTTTTCCTTTTTTTCTTCTTTTTCCTCTTGTCGCCTCTTTTCTCCTCGTGTATCGTCTTTATTCCTCTTTTTTCCGCTTTTCTCCGCTCTTCTCCTCTTTATTCCTCTTTTTTCCTCTTCTCTCCTCATTTCTCCACTTTTTTCCTCTTTATGCCTCTTTTTCCTCTTTTCTCCTCATTGCTCCTCTTTTTTCCTCGTTTCTCCACTTTTCTCCTCTTGTTTTCTTTTTTCTCCTGATTTCTCCACTTGTTTTCCTCTTTATTCCTCTTTTTTCCTCATTTCTCCTCTTTTTTCATCTTTTTAACTCATTTCTCATTTCTCCTCCTTTTTCAACTTTTCTCCGTGTTTTTCCTCCTGTTTACTCTTTTCTCCTCATTTCTCCTCTTTTAACTCTTTTTTCCTCTTTTCTCCTCATTTCTCCTCTTTTTTCATCGTTTTAACTCATTTCTCATTTCTCCTCCATTTTCAACTTTTCTCCGCATTTTTCCTCTTCTTTACTCTTTTCTCCTGTTTTCTCCTCATTTCTCCTCTTTTTTCCTCGTTTCTCCTCATTTCTCCACTTTTTTTCCTTTTTATGCCTCTTTTTTCTTCTTTTCTCCTCTTTTTGCCTCTTTTCTCCTCTTTTTTCCTCTTTTTTCCTCTTTTCTCCTCATTTCTCCTCTTTTTTCATCGTTTTAACTCATTTCTCATTTCTCCTCCATTTTCAACTTTTCTCCACATTTTTCCTCTTCTTTACTCTTTTCTCCTGTTTTCTCCTCATTTCTCCTCTTTTTTCCTCGTTTCTCCTCGTTTCTCCTCATTTCTCCACTTTTTTTCCTTTTTATGCCTCTTTATTCTTCTTTTCTCCTCTTTTTGCCTCTTTTCTCCTCTTTTTCCTCTTTTTTCCTCTTTTCTCCTCATTTCTCCTCTTTTTTCATCTTTTTAACTCATTTCTCCTTTTTCAACTTTTCTCCGCGTTTTTCCTCTTGTTTACTCTTTTCTCCTGTTTGCTCCTCATTTCTCCTCTTGTTTCCTCGTTTCTCCTCGTTTCTCCTCTTTATGCTTCTTTTTTCCTCTTTTCTCCTCATTTCTCCACTTTTTTCTTCTTTAGTCCTGTATTTTCCTCACTTCTCCGCTTTTTTTCTTTTTTCCTTCTCTTTCCTCTTGTCCCCTCATTACTCCTCTTTTATCCTCTTTATTCCTCTTTTTTCCTCTTTTGTCCTCTCTCTCCTCTTTATTCCTCTTTTGTCCTCTTCTCTCCTCAATTCTCCTCTTTTTTCATCTTTTTAACTCATATCTCATTTCTCCTCCTTTTTCCACTTTTCTCTTCTTTTTTCTGCTTTTTTCCTCATTTCTCCGCTTTGTTTCTTTTTTTTCTTCTTTTTCTCTTGTCGCCTCATTTCTCCTCTTTTATCCTCTTTATCCCTCTTTTTTGCTCTTTTCCACTCTTTTTAACTCTATTTTCCTCTTTTCTCCTCTTTTCTCATCATTTCTCCTCTTTTTCCATCTTTTTAACTCATTTCTCATTTCTCCTCCTTTTTCAAATTTTCTCTGCGTTTTTCCTCTTGTTTACTCTTTTCTCCTGTTTTCTCCTCATTTCTCCTCTTTTTTCCTCGTTTCTCCTCGTTACTCCTCATTTCTCCACTTTTTTCCTCTTTATGCCTCTTTTTTCCTCTTTTCTCCTCTTTTTTCCTCTTTTCTCCTCATTTCTCCTCTGTTTTCATCTTTTTAACTCATATCTCATTTCTCCTTCTTTTTCCACTTTTCTCTTCTTTTTTCTGCTTTTTTCCTCATTTCTCCTCTTGTTTCCTTTTTTTTCTTCTTTTTCCTCTTCTCGCCTCATTTCTCCTCTTTTATCCTCTTTATCCCTCTTTTTTGCTCTTTTCCACTCTTTTTGACTCTTTTTTCCTCTTTTCTCCTCATTTCTCCTCTTCTCTCCTCATTTCTCCTCTTTTTCCATCTTTTTAACTCATTTCTCATTTCTCCTCCTTTTTCAACTTTTCTCCGCGTTTTTCCTCTTGTTTACTCTTTTCTCCTGTTTGCTCCTCATTTCTCCTCTTTTTTCCTCGTTTCTCCTCGTTTCTCCTCTTTATGCTTCTTTTTTCCTCTTTTCTCCTCATTTCTCCACTTTTTTCTTCTTTATTCCTGTATTTTCCTCACTTCTCCGCTTATTTCCCTTTTTCCTTCTCTTTCCTCTTGTCCCCTCATTACTCCTCTTTTATCCTCTTTATTCCTCTTTTTTCCTCTTTTGTCCTCTCTCTCCTCTTTATTCCTCTTTTTTCCTCTTCTCTCCTCAATTCTCCTCTTTTTTCATCTTTTTAACTCATATCTCATTTCTCCTCCTTTTTCCACTTTTCTCTTCTTTTTTTCTGCTTTTTTCCTCATTTCTCCTCTTGTTTCTTTTTCTTCTTCTTTTTCCTCTTGTCGCCTCATTTCTCCTCTTTTATCCTCTTTATTCCTCTTTTTTGCTCTTTTCCACTCTTTTTAACTCTTTTTTCCTCTTTTCTCCTCATTTCTTCTCTTCTCTCCTCATTTCTCCTCTTTTTCCATCTTTTTAACTCATTTCTCATTTCTCCTCCTTTTTCAAATTTTCTCCGCGTTTTTCCTCTTGTTTAGTCTTTTCTCTTCTTTTCTCCTCATTTCACCTCTTTTTTCCTCGTTTCTCCTCGTTTCTCCTCTTTTCTCCTCATTTCTCCACTTTTTTTCCTCTTTATTCCTCTTTTTTCCTCATTTCTCCTCTTTTTTCATCTTTTTAACTCATTTCTCATTTCTCCTCCTTTTTCAACTTTTCTCCGTGTTTTTCCTCTTGTTTACTCTTTTCTCCTCATTTCTCCTCTTTTTTCATCGTTTTAACTCATTTCTCATTTCTCCTCCATTTTCAACTTTTCTCCGCATTTTTCCTCTTCTTTACTCTTTTCTCCTGTTTTCTCCTCATTTCTCCTCTTTTTTCCTCGTTTCTCCTCATTTCTCCACTTTTTTTCCTTTTTATGCCTCTTTTTTCTTCTTTTCTCCTCTTTTTGCCTCTTTTCTCCTCTTTTTTCCTCTTTTTTCCTCTTTTCTCCTCATTTCTCCTCTTTTTTCATCGTTTTAACTCATTTCTCATTTCTCCTCCATTTTCAACTTTTCTCCACATTTTTCCTCTTCTTTACTCTTTTCTCCTGTTTTCTCCTCATTTCTCCTCTTTTTTCCTCGTTTCTCCTCGTTTCTCCTCATTTCTCCACTTTTTTTCCTTTTTATGCCTCTTTATTCTTCTTTTCTCCTCTTTTTGCCTCTTTTCTCCTCTTTTTCCTCTTTTTTCCTCTTTTCTCCTCATTTCTCCTCTTTTTTCATCTTTTTAACTCATTTCTCCTTTTTCAACTTTTCTCCGCGTTTTTCCTCTTGTTTACTCTTTTCTCCTGTTTGCTCCTCATTTCTCCTCTTTTTTCCTCGTTTCTCCTCGTTTCTCCTCTTTATGCTTCTTTTTTCCTCTCTTCTCCTCATTTCTCCACTTTTTTCTTCTTTAGTCCTGTATTTTCCTCACTTCTCCACTTTTTTTCTTTTTTCCTTCTCTTTCCTCTTGTCCCCTCATTACTCCTCTTTTATCCTCTTTATTCCTCTTTTTTCCTCTTTTGTCCTCTCTCTCCTCTTTATTCCTCTTTTGTCCTCTTCTCTCCTCAATTCTCCTCTTTTTTCATCTTTTTAACTCATATCTCATTTCTCCTCCTTTTTCCACTTTTCTCTTCTTTTTTCTGCTTTTTTCCTCATTTCTCCGCTTTGTTTCTTTTTTTTCTTCTTTTTCCTCTTGTCGCCTCATTTCTCCTCTTTTATCCTCTTTATCCCTCTTTTTTGCTCTTTTCCACTCTTTTTAACTCTATTTTCCTCTTTTCTCCTCTTTTCTCCTCATTTCTCCTCTTTTTCCATCTTTTTAACTCATTTCTCATTTCTCCTCCTTTTTCAAATTTTCTCTGCGTTTTTCCTCTTGTTTACTCTTTTCTCCTGTTTTCTCCTCATTTCTCCTCTTTTTTCCTCGTTTCTCCTCGTTACTCCTCATTTCTCCACTTTTTTCCTCTTTATGCCTCTTTTTTCCTCTTTTCTCCTCTTTTTTCCTCTTTTCTCCTCATTTCTCCTCTGTTTTCATCTTTTTAACTCATATCTCATTTCTCCTTCTTTTTCCACTTTTCTCTTCTTTTTTCTGCTTTTTTCCTCATTTCTCCTCTTGTTTCCTTTTTTTTCTTCTTTTTCCTCTTCTCGCCTCATTTCTCCTCTTTTATCCTCTTTATCCCTCTTTTTTGCTCTTTTCCACTCTTTTTAACTCTTTTTTCCTCTTTTCTCCTCATTTCTCCTCTTCTCTCCTCATTTCTCCTCTTTTTCCATCTTTTTAACTCATTTCTCATTTCTCCTCCTTTTTCAACTTTTCTCCGCGTTTTTCCTCTTGTTTACTCTTTTCTCCTGTTTGCTCCTCATTTCTCCTCTTTTTTCCTCGTTTCTCCTCGTTTCTCCTCTTTATGCTTCTTTTTTCCTCTTTTCTCCTCATTTCTCCACTTTTTTCTTCTTTATTCCTGTATTTTCCTCACTTCTCCGCTTATTTCCCTTTTTCCTTCTCTTTCCTCTTGTCCCCTCATTACTCCTCTTTTATCCTCTTTATTCTTTTTTTCCTCTTTTGTCCTCTCTCTCCTCTTTATTCCTCTTTTTTCCTCTTCTCTCCTCAATTCTCCTCTTTTTTCATCTTTTTAACTCATATCTCATTTCTCCTCCTTTTTCCACTTTTCTCCTCATTTCTCCTCTTCTCTCCTCATTTCTCCTCTTTTTCCATCTTTTTAACTCATTTCTCATTTCTCCTCCTTTTTCAAATTTTCTCTGCGTTTTTCCTCTTGTTTACTCTTTTCTCCTGTTTTCTCCTCATTTCTCCTCCTTTTTCCACTTTTCTCCTCTTTTTTCTGCTTTTTTCCTCATTTCTCCACTTTTTTCCTCTTTATTCCTCTTTTTTCCTCATTTCTCCTCTTTTTTCCTTTTTTTCTTCTTTTTCCTCTTGTCGCCTCTTTTCTCCTCGTGTATCGTCTTTATTCCTCTTTTTTCCTCTTTTCTCCGCTCTTCTCCTCTTTATTCCTCTTTTTTCCTCTTCTCTCCTCATTTCTCCACTTTTTTCCTCTTTATGCCTCTTTTTCCTCTTTTCTCCTCATTGCTCCTCTTTTTTCCTCGTTTCTCCACTTTTCTCCTCTTGTTTTCTTTTTTCTCCTCATTTCTCCACTTTTTTCCTCTTTATTCCTCTTTTTACATCATTTCTCCTCTTTTTTCATCTTTTTAACTCATTTCTCATTTCTCCTCCTTTTTCAACTTTTCTCCGTGTTTTCCTCTTCTTTACTCTTTTCTCCTGTTTTCTCCTCATTTCTCCTCTTTTTTCCTCGTTTCTCCTCGTTTCTCCCCATTTCTCCACTTTTTTTCCTTTTTATGCCTCTTTTTTCTTCTTTTCTCCTCTTTTTGCCTCTTTTCTCCTCTTTTTTCCTCTTTTTTCCTCTTTTCTACTCATTTCTCCTCTTTTTTCATCGTTTTAACTCATTTCTCATTTCTCCTCCATTTTCAACTTTTCTCCGCATTTTTCCTCTTCTTTACTCTTTTCTCCTGTTTTCTCCTCATTTCTCCTCTTTTTTCCTCGTTTCTCCTCATTTCTCCACTTTTTTTCCTTTTTATGCCTCTTTATTCTTCTTTTCTCCTCTTTTTGCCTCTTTTCTCCTCTTTTTTCCTCTTTTTTCCTCTTTTCTCCTCATTTCTCCTTTTTTTTCATCGTTTTAACTCATTTCTCATTTCTCCTCCATTTTCAACTTTTCTCCACATTTTTCCTCTTCTTTACTCTTTTCTCCTCTTTATTCCTCTTTTTTCCTCTTCTCTCCTCGTTTCTCCTCTTTTTTCATCTTTATCAGTCATTTCTCATTTCTCCTCCTTTTTCCACTTTTCTCCTCTTTTTTCTGCTTTTTTCCTCATTTCTCCACTTTTTTCCTCTTTATTCCACTTTTTTCCTCATTTCTCCTCTTTTTTCCTTTTTTTCTTCTTTTTCCTCTTGTCGCCTCTTTTCTCCTCGTGTATCGTCTTTATTCCTCTTTTTTCCTCTTTTCTCCGCTCTTCTCCTCTTTATTCCTCTTTTTTCCTCTTCTCTCCTCATTTCTCCACTTTTTTCCTCTTTATGCCTCTTTTTCCTCTTTTCTCCTCATTGCTCCTCTTTTTTCCTCGTTTCTCCACTTTTCTCCTCTTGTTTTCTTTTTTCTCCTGATTTCTCCACTTGTTTTCCTCTTTATTCCTCTTTTTTCCTCATTTCTCCTCTTTTTTCATCTTTTTAACTCATTTCTCATTTCTCCTCCTTTTTCAACTTTTCTCCGTGTTTTTCCTCCTGTTTACTCTTTTCTCCTCATTTCTCCTCTTTTTCCTCTTTTTTCCTCTTTTCTCCTCATTTCTCCTCTTTTTTCATCGTTTTAACTCATTTCTCATTTCTCCTCCATTTTCAACTTTTCTCCGCATTTTTCCTCTTCTTTACTCTTTTCTCCTGTTTTCTCCTCATTTCTCCTCTTTTTTCCTCGTTTCTCCTCATTTCTCCACTTTTTTTCCTTTTTATGCCTCTTTTTTCTTCTTTTCTCCTCTTTTTGCCTCTTTTCTCCTCTTTTTTCCTCTTTTTTCCTCTTTTCTCCTCATTTCTCCTCTTTTTTCATCGTTTTAACTCATTTCTCATTTCTCCTCCATTTTCAACTTTTCTCCACATTTTTCCTCTTCTTTACTCTTTTCTCCTGTTTTCTCCTCATTTCTCCTCTTTTTTCCTCGTTTCTCCTCGTTTCTCCTCATTTCTCCACTTTTTTTCCTTTTTATGCCTCTTTATTCTTCTTTTCTCCTCTTTTTGCCTCTTTTCTCCTCTTTTTCCTCTTTTTTCCTCTTTTCTCCTCATTTCTCCTCTTTTTTCATCTTTTTAACTCATTTCTCCTTTTTCAACTTTTCTCCGCGTTTTTCCTCTTGTTTACTCTTTTCTCCTGTTTGCTCCTCATTTCTCCTCTTTTTTCCTCGTTTCTCCTCGTTTCTCCTCTTTATGCTTCTTTTTTCCTCTTTTCTCCTCATTTCTCCACTTTTTTCTTCTTTAGTCCTGTATTTTCCTCACTTCTCCGCTTTTTTTCTTTTTTCCTTCTCTTTCCTCTTGTCCCCTCATTACTCCTCTTTTATCCTCTTTATTCCTCTTTTTTCCTCTTTTGTCCTCTCTCTCCTCTTTATTCCTCTTTTGTCCTCTTCTCTCCTCAATTCTCCTCTTTTTTCATCTTTTTAACTCATATCTCATTTCTCCTCCTTTTTCCACTTTTCTCTTCTTTTTTCTGCTTTTTTCCTCATTTCTCCGCTTTGTTTCTTTTTTTTCTTCTTTTTCCTCTTGTCGCCTCATTTCTCCTCTTTTATCCTCTTTATCCCTCTTTTTTGCTCTTTTCCACTCTTTTTAACTCTATTTTCCTCTTTTCTCCTCTTTTCTCCTCATTTCTCCTCTTTTTCCATCTTTTTAACTCATTTCTCATTTCTCCTCCTTTTTCAAATTTTCTCTGCGTTTTTCCTCTTGTTTACTCTTTTCTCCTGTTTTCTCCTCATTTCTCCTCTTTTTTCCTCGTTTCTCCTCGTTACTCCTCATTTCTCCACTTTTTTCCTCTTTATGCCTCTTTTTTCCTCTTTTCTCCTCTTTTTTCCTCTTTTCTCCTCATTTCTCCTCTGTTTTCATCTTTTTAACTCATATCTCATTTCTCCTTCTTTTTCCACTTTTCTCTTCTTTTTTCTGCTTTTTTCCTCATTTCTCCTCTTGTTTCCTTTTTTTTCTTCTTTTTCCTCTTCTCGCCTCATTTCTCCTCTTTTATCCTCTTTATCCCTCTTTTTTGCTCTTTTCCACTCTTTTTGACTCTTTTTTCCTCTTTTCTCCTCATTTCTCCTCTTCTCTCCTCATTTCTCCTCTTTTTCCATCTTTTTAACTCATTTCTCATTTCTCCTCCTTTTTCAACTTTTCTCCGCGTTTTTCCTCTTGTTTACTCTTTTCTCCTGTTTGCTCCTCATTTCTCCTCTTTTTTCCTCGTTTCTCCTCGTTTCTCCTCTTTATGCTTCTTTTTTCCTCTTTTCTCCTCATTTCTCCACTTTTTTCTTCTTTATTCCTGTATTTTCCTCACTTCTCCGCTTATTTCCCTTTTTCCTTCTCTTTCCTCTTGTCCCCTCATTACTCCTCTTTTATCCTCTTTATTCCTCTTTTTTCCTCTTTTGTCCTCTCTCTCCTCTTTATTCCTCTTTTTTCCTCTTCTCTCCTCAATTCTCCTCTTTTTTCATCTTTTTAACTCATATCTCATTTCTCCTCCTTTTTCCACTTTTCTCTTCTTTTTTCTGCTTTTTTCCTCATTTCCCCTCGTTTCTTTTTCTTCTTCTTTTTCCTCTTCTCGCCTCATTTCTCCTCTTTTATCCTCTTTATCCCTCTTTTTTGCTCTTTTCCACTCTTTTTACCTCTTTTTTCCACTTTTCTCCTCATTTCTCCTCTTCTCTCCTCATTTCTCCTCTTTTTCCATCTTTTTAACTCATTTCTCATTTCTCCTCCTTTTTCAAATTTTCTCTGCGTTTTTCCTCTTGT
The DNA here is from genome assembly GCF_047496795.1 of Chiloscyllium punctatum. Lineage (NCBI taxonomy): Eukaryota > Metazoa > Chordata > Chondrichthyes > Orectolobiformes > Hemiscylliidae > Chiloscyllium > Chiloscyllium punctatum. Next base: position 66,679,668 of record NC_092756.1, on the reverse strand, counting down.
TTACTCTTTTCTCCTGTTTTCTCCTCATTTCTTCTCTTTTTTCCTCGTTTCTCCTCGTTACTCCTCTTTATGCTTCTTTTTTCCTCTTTTCTCCTCTTTTTTCCTCTTTTCTCCTCATTTCTCCTCTGTTTTCATCTTTTTAACTCATTTCTCATTTCTCCTCCTTTTTCAACTTTTCTCCGCGTTTTTCCACTTGTTTACTCTTTTCTCCTGTTTTCTCCTCATTTCTCCTCTTTTATCCTCGTTTCTCCTCGTTTCTCCTCATTTCTCCACTTTTTTTCCTTTTTATGCCTCTTTTTTCTTCTTTTCTCCTCTTTTTGCCTCTTTTCTCCTCTTTTTTCCTCTTTTTTCCTCTTTTCTCCTCATTTCTCCTCTTTTTTCATCTTTTTAACTCATTTCTCATTTCTCCTCCTTTTTCAACTTTTCTCCGCGTTTTTCCTCTTGTTTACTCTTTTCTCCTGTTTGCTCCTCATTTCTCCTCTTGTTTCCTCGTTTCTCCTCGTTTCTCCTCTTTATGCTTCTTTTTTCCTCTTTTCTCCTCATTTCTCCACTTTTTTCTTCTTTATTCCTGTATTTTCCTCACTTCTCCGCTTATTTCCCTTTTTCCTTCTCTTTCCTCTTGTCCCCTCATTACTCCTCTTTTATCCTCTTTATTCTTTTTTTCCTCTTTTGTCCTCTCTCTCCTCTTTATTCCTCTTTTTTCCTCTTCTCTCCTCAATTCTCCTCTTTTTTCATCTTTTTAACTCATATCTCATTTCTCCTCCTTTTTCCACTTTTCTCTTCTTTTTTCTGCTTTTTTCCTCATTTCTCCGCTTGTTTCCTTTTTTTTCTTCTTTTTCCTCTTGTCGCCTCATTTCTCCTCTTTTATCCTCTTTATCCCTCTTTTTTGCTCTTTTCCACTCTTTTTAACTCTTGTTTCCTCTTTTCTCCTCATTTCTCCTCTTCTCTCCTCATTTCTCCTCTTTTTCCATCTTTTTAACTCATTTCTCATTTCTCCTCCTTTTTCAAATTTTCTCTGCGTTTTTCCTCTTGTTTACTCTTTTCTCCTGTTTTCTCCTCATTTCTCCTCTTTTTTCCTCGTTTCGCCTCGTTACTCCTCATTTCTCCACTTTTTTCCTCTTTATGCCTCTTTTTTCCTCTTTTCTCCTCTTTTTTCCTCTTTTCTCCTCATTTCTCCTCTGTTTTCATCTTTTTAACTCATATCTCATTTCTCCTTCTTTTTCCACTTTTCTCTTCTTTTTTCTGCTTTTTTCCTCATTTCTCCTCTTGTTTCCTTTTTTTTCTTCTTTTTCCTCTTCTCGCCTCATTTCTCCTCTTTTATCCTCTTTATCCCTCTTTTTTGCTCTTTTCCACTCTTTTTGACTCTTTTTTCCTCTTTTCTCCTCATTTCTCCTCTTCTCTCCTCATTTCTCCTCTTTTTCCATCTTTTTAACTCATTTCTCATTTCTCCTCCTTTTTCAACTTTTCTCCGCGTTTTTCCTCTTGTTTACTCTTTTCTCCTGTTTGCTCCTCATTTCTCCTCTTTTTTCCTCGTTTCTCCTCGTTTCTCCTCTTTATGCTTCTTTTTTCCTCTTTTCTCCTCATTTCTCCACTTTTTTCTTCTTTATTCCTGTATTTTCCTCACTTCTCCGCTTATTTCCCTTTTTCCTTCTCTTTCCTCTTGTCCCCTCATTACTCCTCTTTTATCCTCTTTATTCCTCTTTTTTCCTCTTTTGTCCTCTCTCTCCTCTTTATTCCTCTTTTTTCCTCTTCTCTCCTCAATTCTCCTCTTTTTTCATCTTTTTAACTCATATCTCATTTCTCCTCCTTTTTCCACTTTTCTCTTCTTTTTTCTGCTTTTTTCCTCATTTCTCCTCGTTTCTTTTTCTTCTTCTTTTTCCTCTTCTCGCCTCATTTCTCCTCTTTTATCCTCTTTATCCCTCTTTTTTGCTCTTTTCCACTCTTTTTACCTCTTTTTTCCACTTTTCTCCTCATTTCTCCTCTTCTCTCCTCATTTCTCCTCTTTTTCCATCTTTTTAACTCATTTCTCATTTCTCCTCCTTTTTCAAATTTTCTCTGCGTTTTTCCTCTTGTTTACTCTTTTCTCCTGTTTTCTCCTCATTTCTTCTCTTTTTTCCTCGTTTCTCCTCGTTACTCCTCTTTATGCTTCTTTTTTCCTCTTTTCTCCTCTTTTTTCCTCTTTTCTCCTCATTTCTCCTCTGTTTTCATCTTTTTAACTCATTTCTCATTTCTCCTCCTTTTTCAACTTTTCTCCGCGTTTTTCCACTTGTTTACTCTTTTCTCGTGTTTTCTCCTCATTTCTCCTCTTTTTCCCTCGTTTCTCCTCGTTTCTCCTCTTTATGCCTCTTTTTTCCTCTTTTCTCCTCATTTCTCCACTTTTTTCTTCTTTATTCCTGTATTTTCCTCACTTGTCCGCTTTTTTCCTTTTTTCCTTCTCTTTCCTCTTGTCCCCTCATTACTCCTCTTTTATCCTCTTTATTCCTCTTTTTTCCTCTTTTGTCCTCTCTCTCCTCTTTATTCCTCTTTTTTCCTCTTCTCTCCTCAATTCTCCTCTTTTTTCATCTTTTTAACTCATATCTCATTTCTCCTCCTTTTTCCACTTTTCTCTTCTTTTTTCTGCTTTTTTCCTCATTTCTCCGCTTGTTTCCTTTTTTTTCTTCTTTTTCCTCTTGTCGCCTCATTTCTCCTCTTTTATCCTCTTTATCCCTCTTTTTTGCTCTTTTCCACTCTTTTTAACTCTTGTTTCCTCTTTTCTCCTCATTTCTCCTCTTCTCTCCTCATTTCTCCTCTTTTTCCATCTTTTTAACTCATTTCTCATTTCTCCTCCTTTTTCAAATTTTCTCTGCGTTTTTCCTCTTGTTTACTCTTTTCTCCTGTTTTCTCCTCATTTCTCCTCTTTTTTCCTCGTTTCGCCTCGTTACTCCTCATTTCTCCACTTTTTTCCTCTTTATGCCTCTTTTTTCCTCTTTTCTCCTCTTTTTTCCTCTTTTCTCCTCATTTCTCCTCTGTTTTCATCTTTTTAACTCATATCTCATTTCTCCTTCTTTTTCCACTTTTCTCTTCTTTTTTCTGCTTTTTTCCTCATTTCTCCTCTTGTTTCCTTTTTTTTCTTCTTTTTCCTCTTCTCGCCTCATTTCTCCTCTTTTATCCTCTTTATCCCTCTTTTTTGCTCTTTTCCACTCTTTTTGACTCTTTTTTCCTCTTTTCTCCTCATTTCTCCTCTTCTCTCCTCATTTCTCCTCTTTTTCCATCTTTTTAACTCATTTCTCATTTCTCCTCCTTTTTCAACTTTTCTCCGCGTTTTTCCTCTTGTTTACTCTTTTCTCCTGTTTGCTCCTCATTTCTCCTCTTTTTTCCTCGTTTCTCCTCGTTTCTCCTCTTTATGCTTCTTTTTTCCTCTTTTCTCCTCATTTCTCCTCTTCTCTCCTCATTTCTCCTCTTTTTCCATCTTTTTAACTCATTTCTCATTTCTCCTCCTTTTTCAAATTTTCTCTGCGTTTTTCCTCTTGTTTACTCTTTTCTCCTGTTTTCTCCTCATTTCTCCTCTTTTTTCCTCGTTTCGCCTCGTTACTCCTCATTTCTCCACTTTTTTCCTCTTTATGCCTCTTTTTTCCTCTTTTCTCCTCTTTTTTCCTCTTTTCTCCTCATTTCTCCTCTGTTTTCATCTTTTTAACTCATATCTCATTTCTCCTTCTTTTTCCACTTTTCTCTTCTTTTTTCTGCTTTTTTCCTCATTTCTCCTCTTGTTTCCTTTTTTTTCTTCTTTTTCCTCTTCTCGCCTCATTTCTCCTCTTTTATCCTCTTTATCCCTCTTTTTTGCTCTTTTCCACTCTTTTTGACTCTTTTTTCCTCTTTTCTCCTCATTTCTCCTCTTCTCTCCTCATTTCTCCTCTTTTTCCATCTTTTTAACTCATTTCTCATTTCTCCTCCTTTTTCAACTTTTCTCCGCGTTTTTCCTCTTGTTTACTCTTTTCTCCTGTTTGCTCCTCATTTCTCCTCTTTTTTCCTCGTTTCTCCTCGTTTCTCCTCTTTATGCTTCTTTTTTCCTCTTTTCTCCTCATTTCTCCACTTTTTTCTTCTTTATTCCTGTATTTTCCTCACTTCTCCGCTTATTTCCCTTTTTCCTTCTCTTTCCTCTTGTCCCCTCATTACTCCTCTTTTATCCTCTTTATTCCTCTTTTTTCCTCTTTTGTCCTCTCTCTCCTCTTTATTCCTCTTTTTTCCTCTTCTCTCCTCAATTCTCCTCTTTTTTCATCTTTTTAACTCATATCTCATTTCTCCTCCTTTTTCCACTTTTCTCTTCTTTTTTCTGCTTTTTTCCTCATTTCTCCTCGTTTCTTTTTCTTCTTCTTTTTCCTCTTCTCGCCTCATTTCTCCTCTTTTATCCTCTTTATCCCTCTTTTTTGCTCTTTTCCACTCTTTTTACCTCTTTTTTCCACTTTTCTCCTCATTTCTCCTCTTCTCTCCTCATTTCTCCTCTTTTTCCATCTTTTTAACTCATTTCTCATTTCTCCTCCTTTTTCAAATTTTCTCTGCGTTTTTCCTCTTGTTTACTCTTTTCTCCTGTTTTCTCCTCATTTCTTCTCTTTTTTCCTCGTTTCTCCTCGTTACTCCTCTTTATGCTTCTTTTTTCCTCTTTTCTCCTCTTTTTTCCTCTTTTCTCCTCATTTCTCCTCTGTTTTCATCTTTTTAACTCATTTCTCATTTCTCCTCCTTTTTCAACTTTTCTCCGCGTTTTTCCACTTGTTTACTCTTTTCTCGTGTTTTCTCCTCATTTCTCCTCTTTTTCCCTCGTTTCTCCTCGTTTCTCCTCTTTATGCCTCTTTTTTCCTCTTTTCTCCTCATTTCTCCACTTTTTTCTTCTTTATTCCTGTATTTTCCTCACTTGTCCGCTTTTTTCCTTTTTTCCTTCTCTTTCCTCTTGTCCCCTCATTACTCCTCTTTTATCCTCTTTATTCCTCTTTTTTCCTCTTTTGTCCTCTCTCTCCTCTTTATTCCTCTTTTTTCCTCTTCTCTCCTCAATTCTCCTCTTTTTTCATCTTTTTAACTCATATCTCATTTCTCCTCTTTTTTCCACTTTTCTCTTCTTTTTTTCTGCTTTTTTCCTCATTTCTCCTCTTGTTTCTTTTTCTTCTTCTTTTTCCTCTTGTCGCCTCATTTCTCCTCTTTTATCCTCTTTATTCCTCTTTTTTGCTCTTTTCCACTCTTTTTAACTCTTTTTTCCTCTTTTCTCCTCATTTCTTCTCTTCTCTCCTCATTTCTCCTCTTTTTCCATCTTTTTAACTCATTTCTCATTTCTCCTCCTTTTTCAAATTTTCTCCGCGTTTTTCCTCTTGTTTAGTCTTTTCTCTTCTTTTCTCCTCATTTCACCTCTTTTTTCCTCGTTTCTCCTCGTTTCTCCTCTTTTCTCCTCATTTCTCCACTTTTTTTCCTCTTTATTCCTCTTTTTTCCTCATTTCTCCTCTTTTTTCATCTTTTTAACTCATTTCTCATTTCTCCTCCTTTTTCAACTTTTCTCCGTGTTTTTCCTCTTGGTTACTCTTTTCTCCTCATTTCTCCTCTTTTTTCATCGTTTTAACTCATTTCTCATTTCTCCTCCATTTTCAACTTTTCTCCGCATTTTTCCTCTTCTTTACTCTTTTCTCCTGTTTTCTCCTCATTTCTCCTCTTTTTTCCTCGTTTCTCCTCATTTCTCCACTTTTTTTCCTTTTTATGCCTCTTTTATCTTCTTTTCTCCTCTTTTTGCCTCTTTTCTCCTCTTTTTTCCTCTTTTTTCCTCTTTTCTCCTCATTTCTCCTCTTTTTTCATCGTTTTAACTCATTTCTCATTTCTCCTCCATTTTCAACTTTTCTCCACATTTTTCCTCTTCTTTACTCTTTTCTCCTGTTTTCTCCTCATTTCTCCTCTTTTTTCCTCGTTTCTCCTCGTTTCTCCTCATTTCTCCACTTTTTTTCCTTTTTATGCCTCTTTATTCTTCTTTTCTCCTCTTTTTGCCTCTTTTCTCCTCTTTTTCCTCTTTTTTCCTCTTTTCTCCTCATTTCTCCTCTTTTTTCATCTTTTTAACTCATTTCTCCTTTTTCAACTTTTCTCCGCGTTTTTCCTCTTGTTTACTCTTTTCTCCTGTTTGCTCCTCATTTCTCCTCTTTTTTCCTCGTTTCTCCTCGTTTCTCCTCTTTATGCTTCTTTTTTCCTCTCTTCTCCTCATTTCTCCACTTTTTTCTTCTTTAGTCCTGTATTTTCCTCACTTCTCCACTTTTTTTCTTTTTTCCTTCTCTTTCCTCTTGTCGCCTCATTTCTCCTCTTTTATCCTCTTTATCCCTCTTTTTTGCTCTTTTCCACTCTTTTTAACTCTTTTCCTCTTTTCTCCTCATTTCTCCTCTTCTCTCCTCATTTCTCCTCTTTTTCCATCTTTTTAACTCATATCTCATTTCTCCTCCTTTTTCCACTTTTCTCTTCTTTTTTCTGCTTTTTTCCTCATTTCTCCTCTTGTTTCCTTTTTTTTCTTCTTTTTCCTCTTGTCGCCTCATTTCTCCTCTTTTATCCTCTTTATCCCTCTTTTTTGCTCTTTTCCACTCTCTTTAACTCTTTTTTCCTCTTTTCTCCTCATTTCTCCTCTTCTCTCCTCATTTCTCCTCTTTTTCCATCTTTTTAACTCATTTCTCATTTCTCCTCCTTTTTCAACTTTTCTCCGCGTTTTTCCTCTTGTTTACTCTTTTCTCCTGTTTTCTCCTCATTTCTCCTCTTTTTTCCTCGTTTCTCCTCGTTTCTCCTCTTTATGCTTCTTTTTTCCTCTTTTCTCCTCATTTCTCCACTTTTTTCTTCTTTATTCCTGTATTTTCCTCACTTCTCTGCTTATTTCCCTTTTTCCTTCTCTCTCCTCTTGTCCCCTCATTACTCCTCTTTTATCCTCTTTATTCCTTTTTTCCTCTTTTGTCCTCTCTCTCCTCTTTATTCCTCTTTTTTCCTCTTCTCTCCTCAATTCTCCACTTTTTTCTCTTTTTTCTTCATTTTTTACTCTTTTCTCCTCTTTATTCCTCTTTTCATTTAATGAAACAAACTGCATTTATTGAATCATTGCATCAAACTACAATCATTGATTTAATGAAGCAAACCTTATTCCTTGTTTCAATGGAACAAACATATCTCCCTTATTTAGCGAACAAAACTGCATACGTTCAATTCAATGAAAGAGGCTGCACTTGTCAATTCAATGAGTAGAGCTACTCTCATTCATTCCGTGGCACCAGTTTCACGGCGTTGTGTCTATCAAACTGCGCACGGCGTCATTCAATGAGTAGAGCTTTTCGCATTCATTCAATGTGTCAATTTAATTCATTCAATTTAATGAAACTAACTGCATTAATTGAATCTTTGAATCAAACTACAATCATTGATTCAATGAATCAAACCTTATTCCTTGTTTCAATCGAACAAATCTAACTCTCTTATCTAGTGAAACCTATTTCACTCGTTCATTTAATGAAACAGACTGCACATGATAATTCAATGATTAGAGCTACTCTTAATGCATTTATTCAATCGAACAAAATGCACACCTTTAGTTCATTGAGGAAACTGTATTTGTCAATTCAATGAATACAGCTGTTCATTCATTCAATGTCACAAGATTCTCACATTGTCTGAATCAAATTGCACCGATTCTCTCCATGAAACAAACTGCACGTGTTAATTCAATGAGTAGAGCTTCTCTCATTCATTGAACGTGTCAAGCTTAACGCTTTAATTCAAGGAAACAAACTGCATTCATTCAATCATTGAATCACACTACAATAATTGATTCCATGAAATACACCTTATTTCAATGGAACAACCCTATCTCGTTTATTTACTGAACCAAACTGCATACGTTCATTCAATGAAAGAGGCTGCACTCGTCAATTCAAAGTGTAAAGATACTTGCATTCATTCAATGGCACTAGGTTCAAGCATTGTCTCTATCAATCTGCACACGTTCATTCAATGAAAGAGGCTGCAATTGTCAATTCAATGAGGAGAGCGACTCTCATTCATTCAATGGCACATATTTCACGCATTGTCTCTATCAAACTGCACACGTTTACTACATGAACCAAATTGCACGTCTTCATTCAATGAGTAGAGTTTCTCTCATTCATTCAATGTGTCAAGCTCACCGTTTTTTTATAATGAAACAAACTTCATTCATTGAATTAATGAATCAAACTACAATTATTGATTCAATGAAGCAAACCTTCTTCCTTGTTTCAATCGACCAAACCTAACTCACTTAGTTAGTGAATCCTTCGACACTTGTTCACTCAATGAAACAGACTGCGCATGATTATTCCAAGAGTAGAGGTTCTCTTAACGTATTGATTCAATCCATCAAATTGCAAACGTTTAGTTCATGATTCTAACTGCATTTTTCAATTCAATGAATACAGCTACTCATTCATTCAATGTGTCAAGTTCACCGTTTTCAGTCAATGAAACAAACTGCATTCATTGAATCATTGAATCAAACTACAATCATTGATTCAATGAATCAAACCTTATTCCTTGTTTCAATCGAGCAAACCTACGGCACTTATCGAGTGAATCCTATTACACTCGTTCATTTCATTGAACAGACTGCACATGATAATTCAATGATTAGAGCTACTCTTAACTCATTTATTCAATCAAACAAATTGCACACATTTAGTTCATGAAGCAAACTGCATTTGTCAATTCAATGAAAACAGCTACACATTCATTCAATGTCACAAGCTTCTCCCATTGTCTCAATCAAACTGCACACATTCTCTCCATGAATCAAATTGCACGTGTTAACTCAATGAGTAGAGCTTCTCTCAGTCATTGAGTGTGTCAAGCTTCACGCTTTAATTCAAGGAAACAAACTGCATTCTTGATTCATTGAATCAAACTTTGAATGAAGCAATGTTTCAATTAAACAAACGTAACACGCTGACTTAGTGAAAGAAACTGCACACGTTCATTCAATGAAAGAGACTGCACTTGCCGATTCAATGAGTAGAGCCACTCTCATTTATTCAAATGCTCATATTTCACGCATTGTCTCTATCAAACTGCACAAGTTTGGTTAATGAACCAAATTGCACGTCTTCATTCAATGAGTAGAGCTTCTCTCATTCACTCAATGTGTCAATTTAATTCATTCAATTTAATGAAACAAACTGCATTCATTGAATCATTGAATCAAACTACAATCATTGATCCAATGAATCAAACCTTATTCCTTGTTTTCATCGTACAAACCTAACTCACTTATCTAGTGAAAGCTATTACACTCGTTCGTTTTATGAAACAGTCTGCACATGATAATTCAATGATTAGTCCTACTCTTGACGCATTTATTCAATCAAGCAAACTGCACACATTTAGTTCATGTAGCAAACCTCATTTGTTAATTCAGTGAATAGAGCTACTCATTCATTCAAAGTTGCAAGCTTCACGCATTGTCTCAATCAAACTGCTCACATTCACTCTATGAACCAATCTGCACGTGTTAATTCTATGAGTAGAGCTTCTCTCATTTATTGAATGTGTCAAGCATAACGCTTTCATTCAATCAAGCAAACGGCTTTCATTCAATCATTGAATCAAACTACAAATATTGATTCACGAATCACACCTTAATCCTTTTTTCAATGGAACATACCTATCTCCGTTCATTTTTTAGTCTTTTCTCCTCTTTTATCCTTTTTCCTCTTCTCTCACCTTTTCTCCTCTTTTATCCTCTTTTTTCATCATTTCTCCTCATTTCTCCACTTTTTTCCTGTTTATTCCTCTTTTTTCCTCATTTCTCCGCTTCTTTCCTTTTTTTCTTCTTTTTCTTCATGTCGCCTCATTTCTCCTCTTGTATCGTCTTTATTCCTCTTTTTTCCTCTTTTTTCCTCTTTTCTCCTCTTTATTCCTCTTTTTTCCTCTTTTCTCCTCATTTCTCCACTTTTTTCTTCTTTATTCCTGTATTTTCCTCACTTGTCCGCTTTTTTCCTTTTTTCCTTCTCTTTCCTCTTGTCCCCTCATTACTCCTCTTTTATCCTCTTTATTCCTCTTTTTTCCTCTTTTGTCCTCTCTCTCCTCTTTATTCCTCTTTTTTCCTCTTCTCTCCTCAATTCTCCTCTTTTTTCATCTTTTTAACTCATATCTCATTTCTCCTCTTTTTTCCACTTTTCTCTTCTTTTTTTCTGCTTTTTTCCTCATTTCTCCTCTTGTTTCTTTTTCTTCTTCTTTTTCCTCTTGTCGCCTCATTTCTCCTCTTTTATCCTCTTTATTCCTCTTTTTTGCTCTTTTCCACTCTTTTTAACTCTTTTTTCCTCTTTTCTCCTCATTTCTTCTCTTCTCTCCTCATTTCTCCTCTTTTTCCATCTTTTTAACTCATTTCTCATTTCTCCTCCTTTTTCAAATTTTCTCCGCGTTTTTCCTCTTGTTTAGTCTTTTCTCTTCTTTTCTCCTCATTTCACCTCTTTTTTCCTCGTTTCTCCTCGTTTCTCCTCTTTTCTCCTCATTTCTCCACTTTTTTTCCTCTTTATTCCTCTTTTTTCCTCATTTCTCCTCTTTTTTCATCTTTTTAACTCATTTCTCATTTCTCCTCCTTTTTCAACTTTTCTCCGTGTTTTTCCTCTTGGTTACTCTTTTCTCCTCATTTCTCCTCTTTTTTCATCGTTTTAACTCATTTCTCATTTCTCCTCCATTTTCAACTTTTCTCCGCATTTTTCCTCTTCTTTACTCTTTTCTCCTGTTTTCTCCTCATTTCTCCTCTTTTTTCCTCGTTTCTCCTCATTTCTCCACTTTTTTTCCTTTTTATGCCTCTTTTTTCTTCTTTTCTCCTCTTTTTGCCTCTTTTCTCCTCTTTTTTCCTCTTTTTTCCTCTTTTCTCCTCATTTCTCCTCTTTTTTCATCGTTTTAACTCATTTCTCATTTCTCCTCCATTTTCAACTTTTCTCCACATTTTTCCTCTTCTTTACTCTTTTCTCCTGTTTTCTCCTCATTTCTCCTCTTTTTTCCTCGTTTCTCCTCGTTTCTCCTCATTTCTCCACTTTTTTTCCTTTTTATGCCTCTTTATTCTTCTTTTCTCCTCTTTTTGCCTCTTTTCTCCTCTTTTTCCTCTTTTTTCCTCTTTTCTCCTCATTTCTCCTCTTTTTTCATCTTTTTAACTCATTTCTCCTTTTTCAACTTTTCTCCGCGTTTTTCCTCTTGTTTACTCTTTTCTCCTGTTTGCTCCTCATTTCTCCTCTTTTTTCCTCGTTTCTCCTCGTTTCTCCTCTTTATGCTTCTTTTTTCCTCTCTTCTCCTCATTTCTCCACTTTTTTCTTCTTTAGTCCTGTATTTTCCTCACTTCTCCACTTTTTTTCTTTTTTCCTTCTCTTTCCTCTTGTCGCCTCATTTCTCCTCTTTTATCCTCTTTATCCCTCTTTTTTGCTCTTTTCCACTCTTTTTAACTCTTTTCCTCTTTTCTCCTCATTTCTCCTCTTCTCTCCTCATTTCTCCTCTTTTTCCATCTTTTTAACTCATATCTCATTTCTCCTCCTTTTTCCACTTTTCTCTTCTTTTTTCTGCTTTTTTCCTCATTTCTCCTCTTGTTTCCTTTTTTTTCTTCTTTTTCCTCTTGTCGCCTCATTTCTCCTCTTTTATCCTCTTTATCCCTCTTTTTTGCTCTTTTCCACTCTCTTTAACTCTTTTTTCCTCTTTTCTCCTCATTTCTCCTCTTCTCTCCTCATTTCTCCTCTTTTTCCATCTTTTTAACTCATTTCTCATTTCTCCTCCTTTTTCAACTTTTCTCCGCGTTTTTCCTCTTGTTTACTCTTTTCTCCTGTTTTCTCCTCATTTCTCCTCTTTTTTCCTCGTTTCTCCTCGTTTCTCCTCTTTATGCTTCTTTTTTCCTCTTTTCTCCTCATTTCTCCACTTTTTTCTTCTTTATTCCTGTATTTTCCTCACTTCTCTGCTTATTTCCCTTTTTCCTTCTCTCTCCTCTTGTCCCCTCATTACTCCTCTTTTATCCTCTTTATTCCTTTTTTCCTCTTTTGTCCTCTCTCTCCTCTTTATTCCTCTTTTTTCCTCTTCTCTCCTCAATTCTCCACTTTTTTCTCTTTTTTCTTCATTTTTTACTCTTTTCTCCTCTTTATTCCTCTTTTCATTTAATGAAACAAACTGCATTTATTGAATCATTGCATCAAACTACAATCATTGATTTAATGAAGCAAACCTTATTCCTTGTTTCAATGGAACAAACATATCTCCCTTATTTAGCGAACAAAACTGCATACGTTCAATTCAATGAAAGAGGCTGCACTTGTCAATTCAATGAGTAGAGCTACTCTCATTCATTCCGTGGCACCAGTTTCACGGCGTTGTGTCTATCAAACTGCGCACGGCGTCATTCAATGAGTAGAGCTTTTCGCATTCATTCAATGTGTCAATTTAATTCATTCAATTTAATGAAACTAACTGCATTAATTGAATCTTTGAATCAAACTACAATCATTGATTCAATGAATCAAACCTTATTCCTTGTTTCAATCGAACAAATCTAACTCTCTTATCTAGTGAAACCTATTTCACTCGTTCATTTAATGAAACAGACTGCACATGATAATTCAATGATTAGAGCTACTCTTAATGCATTTATTCAATCGAACAAAATGCACACCTTTAGTTCATTGAGGAAACTGTATTTGTCAATTCAATGAATACAGCTGTTCATTCATTCAATGTCACAAGATTCTCACATTGTCTGAATCAAATTGCACCGATTCTCTCCATGAAACAAACTGCACGTGTTAATTCAATGAGTAGAGCTTCTCTCATTCATTGAACGTGTCAAGCTTAACGCTTTAATTCAAGGAAACAAACTGCATTCATTCAATCATTGAATCACACTACAATAATTGATTCCATGAAATACACCTTATTTCAATGGAACAACCCTATCTCGTTTATTTACTGAACCAAACTGCATACGTTCATTCAATGAAAGAGGCTGCACTCGTCAATTCAAAGTGTAAAGATACTTGCATTCATTCAATGGCACTAGGTTCAAGCATTGTCTCTATCAATCTGCACACGTTCATTCAATGAAAGAGGCTGCAATTGTCAATTCAATGAGGAGAGCGACTCTCATTCATTCAATGGCACATATTTCACGCATTGTCTCTATCAAACTGCACACGTTTACTACATGAACCAAATTGCACGTCTTCATTCAATGAGTAGAGTTTCTCTCATTCATTCAATGTGTCAAGCTCACCGTTTTTTTATAATGAAACAAACTTCATTCATTGAATTAATGAATCAAACTACAATTATTGATTCAATGAAGCAAACCTTCTTCCTTGTTTCAATCGACCAAACCTAACTCACTTAGTTAGTGAATCCTTCGACACTTGTTCACTCAATGAAACAGACTGCGCATGATTATTCCAAGAGTAGAGGTTCTCTTAACGTATTGATTCAATCCATCAAATTGCAAACGTTTAGTTCATGATTCTAACTGCATTTTTCAATTCAATGAATACAGCTACTCATTCATTCAATGTGTCAAGTTCACCGTTTTCAGTCAATGAAACAAACTGCATTCATTGAATCATTGAATCAAACTACAATCATTGATTCAATGAATCAAACCTTATTCCTTGTTTCAATCGAGCAAACCTACGGCACTTATCGAGTGAATCCTATTACACTCGTTCATTTCATTGAACAGACTGCACATGATAATTCAATGATTAGAGCTACTCTTAACTCATTTATTCAATCAAACAAATTGCACACATTTAGTTCATGAAGCAAACTGCATTTGTCAATTCAATGAAAACAGCTACACATTCATTCAATGTCACAAGCTTCTCCCATTGTCTCAATCAAACTGCACACATTCTCTCCATGAATCAAATTGCACGTGTTAACTCAATGAGTAGAGCTTCTCTCAGTCATTGAGTGTGTCAAGCTTCACGCTTTAATTCAAGGAAACAAACTGCATTCTTGATTCATTGAATCAAACTTTGAATGAAGCAATGTTTCAATTAAACAAACGTAACACGCTGACTTAGTGAAAGAAACTGCACACGTTCATTCAATGAAAGAGACTGCACTTGCCGATTCAATGAGTAGAGCCACTCTCATTTATTCAAATGCTCATATTTCACGCATTGTCTCTATCAAACTGCACAAGTTTGGTACATGAACCAAATTGCACGTCTTCATTCAATGAGTAGAGCTTCTCTCATTCACTCAATGTGTCAATTTAATTCATTCAATTTAATGAAACAAACTGCATTCATTGAATCATTGAATCAAACTACAATCATTGATCCAATGAATCAAACCTTATTCCTTGTTTTCATCGTACAAACCTAACTCACTTATCTAGTGAAAGCTATTACACTCGTTCGTTTTATGAAACAGTCTGCACATGATAATTCAATGATTAGTCCTACTCTTGACGCATTTATTCAATCAAGCAAACTGCACACATTTAGTTCATGTAGCAAACCTCATTTGTTAATTCAGTGAATAGAGCTACTCATTCATTCAAAGTTGCAAGCTTCACGCATTGTCTCAATCAAACTGCTCACATTCACTCTATGAACCAATCTGCACGTGTTAATTCTATGAGTAGAGCTTCTCTCATTTATTGAATGTGTCAAGCATAACGCTTTCATTCAATCAAGCAAACGGCTTTCATTCAATCATTGAATCAAACTACAAATATTGATTCACGAATCACACCTTAATCCTTTTTTCAATGGAACATACCTATCTCCGTTCATTTTTTAGTCTTTTCTCCTCTTTTATCCTTTTTCCTCTTCTCTCACCTTTTCTCCTCTTTTATCCTCTTTTTTCATCATTTCTCCTCATTTCTCCACTTTTTTCCTGTTTATTCCTCTTTTTTCCTCATTTCTCCGCTTCTTTCCTTTTTTTCTTCTTTTTCCTCATGTCGCCTCATTTCTCCTCTTGTATCGTCTTTATTCCTCTTTTTTCCTCTTTTTTCCTCTTTTCTCCTCTTTATTCCTCTTTTTTCCTCTTTTCTCCTCATTTCTCCACTTTTTTTCCTCTTTATTCCTCTTTTTTCCTCATTTCTCCTCTTTTTTCATCGTTTTAACTCATTTCTCATTTCTCCTCCATTTTCAACTTTTCTCCGCATTTTTCCTCTTCTTTACTCTTTTCTCCTGTTTTCTCCTCATTTCTCCTCTTTTTTCCTCGTTTCTCCTCATTTCTCCACTTTTTTTCCTTTTTATGCCTCTTTTTTCTTCTTTTCTCCTCTTTTTGCCTCTTTTCTCCTCTTTTTTCCTCTTTTTTCCTCTTTTCTCCTCATTTCTCCTTTTTTTTCATCGTTTTAACTCATTTCTCATTTCTCCTCCATTTTCAACTTTTCTCCACATTTTTCCTCTTCTTTACTCTTTTCTCCTCTTTATTCCTCTTTTTTCCTCTTCTCTCCTCGTTTCTCCTCTTTTTTCATCTTTATCAGTCATTTCTCATTTCTCCTCCTTTTTCCACTTTTCTCCTCTTTTTTCTGCTTTTTTCCTCATTTCTCCACTTTTTTCCTCTTTATTCCTCTTTTTTCCTCATTTCTCCTCTTTTTTCCTTTTTTTCTTCTTTTTCCTCTTGTCGCCTCTTTTCTCCTCGTGTATCGTCTTTATTCCTCTTTTTTCCGCTTTTCTCCGCTCTTCTCCTCTTTATTCCTCTTTTTTCCTCTTCTCTCCTCATTTCTCCACTTTTTTCCTCTTTATGCCTCTTTTTCCTCTTTTCTCCTCATTGCTCCTCTTTTTTCCTCGTTTCTCCACTTTTCTCCTCTTGTTTTCTTTTTTCTCCTGATTTCTCCACTTGTTTTCCTCTTTATTCCTCTTTTTTCCTCATTTCTCCTCTTTTTTCATCTTTTTAACTCATTTCTCATTTCTCCTCCTTTTTCAACTTTTCTCCGTGTTTTTCCTCCTGTTTACTCTTTTCTCCTCATTTCTCCTCTTTTTCCTCTTTTTTCCTCTTTTCTCCTCATTTCTCCTCTTTTTTCATCGTTTTAACTCATTTCTCATTTCTCCTCCATTTTCAACTTTTCTCCGCATTTTTCCTCTTCTTTACTCTTTTCTCCTGTTTTCTCCTCATTTCTCCTCTTTTTTCCTCGTTTCTCCTCATTTCTCCACTTTTTTTCCTTTTTATGCCTCTTTTTTCTTCTTTTCTCCTCTTTTTGCCTCTTTTCTCCTCTTTTTTCCTCTTTTTTCCTCTTTTCTCCTCATTTCTCCTCTTTTTTCATCGTTTTAACTCATTTCTCATTTCTCCTCCATTTTCAACTTTTCTCCACATTTTTCCTCTTCTTTACTCTTTTCTCCTGTTTTCTCCTCATTTCTCCTCTTTTTTCCTCGTTTCTCCTCGTTTCTCCTCATTTCTCCACTTTTTTTCCTTTTTATGCCTCTTTATTCTTCTTTTCTCCTCTTTTTGCCTCTTTTCTCCTCTTTTTCCTCTTTTTTCCTCTTTTCTCCTCATTTCTCCTCTTTTTTCATCTTTTTAACTCATTTCTCCTTTTTCAACTTTTCTCCGCGTTTTTCCTCTTGTTTACTCTTTTCTCCTGTTTGCTCCTCATTTCTCCTCTTTTTTCCTCGTTTCTCCTCGTTTCTCCTCTTTATGCTTCTTTTTTCCTCTTTTCTCCTCATTTCTCCACTTTTTTCTTCTTTAGTCCTGTATTTTCCTCACTTCTCCGCTTTTTTTCTTTTTTCCTTCTCTTTCCTCTTGTCCCCTCATTACTCCTCTTTTATCCTCTTTATTCCTCTTTTTTCCTCTTTTGTCCTCTCTCTCCTCTTTATTCCTCTTTTGTCCTCTTCTCTCCTCAATTCTCCTCTTTTTTCATCTTTTTAACTCATATCTCATTTCTCCTCCTTTTTCCACTTTTCTCTTCTTTTTTCTGCTTTTTTCCTCATTTCTCCGCTTTGTTTCTTTTTTTTCTTCTTTTTCCTCTTGTCGCCTCATTTCTCCTCTTTTATCCTCTTTATCCCTCTTTTTTGCTCTTTTCCACTCTTTTTAACTCTATTTTCCTCTTTTCTCCTCTTTTCTCCTCATTTCTCCTCTTTTTCCATCTTTTTAACTCATTTCTCATTTCTCCTCCTTTTTCAAATTTTCTCTGCGTTTTTCCTCTTGTTTACTCTTTTCTCCTGTTTTCTCCTCATTTCTCCTCTTTTTTCCTCGTTTCTCCTCGTTACTCCTCATTTCTCCACTTTTTTCCTCTTTATGCCTCTTTTTTCCTCTTTTCTCCTCTTTTTTCCTCTTTTCTCCTCATTTCTCCTCTGTTTTCATCTTTTTAACTCATATCTCATTTCTCCTTCTTTTTCCACTTTTCTCTTCTTTTTTCTGCTTTTTTCCTCATTTCTCCTCTTGTTTCCTTTTTTTTCTTCTTTTTCCTCTTCTCGCCTCATTTCTCCTCTTTTATCCTCTTTATCCCTCTTTTTTGCTCTTTTCCACTCTTTTTGACTCTTTTTTCCTCTTTTCTCCTCATTTCTCCTCTTCTCTCCTCATTTCTCCTCTTTTTCCATCTTTTTAACTCATTTCTCATTTCTCCTCCTTTTTCAACTTTTCTCCGCGTTTTTCCTCTTGTTTACTCTTTTCTCCTGTTTGCTCCTCATTTCTCCTCTTTTTTCCTCGTTTCTCCTCGTTTCTCCTCTTTATGCTTCTTTTTTCCTCTTTTCTCCTCATTTCTCCACTTTTTTCTTCTTTATTCCTGTATTTTCCTCACTTCTCCGCTTATTTCCCTTTTTCCTTCTCTTTCCTCTTGTCCCCTCATTACTCCTCTTTTATCCTCTTTATTCCTCTTTTTTCCTCTTTTGTCCTCTCTCTCCTCTTTATTCCTCTTTTTTCCTCTTCTCTCCTCAATTCTCCTCTTTTTTCATCTTTTTAACTCATATCTCATTTCTCCTCCTTTTTCCACTTTTCTCTTCTTTTTTCTGCTTTTTTCCTCATTTCTCCTCGTTTCTTTTTCTTCTTCTTTTTCCTCTTCTCGCCTCATTTCTCCTCTTTTATCCTCTTTATCCCTCTTTTTTGCTCTTTTCCACTCTTTTTACCTCTTTTTTCCACTTTTCTCCTCATTTCTCCTCTTCTCTCCTCATTTCTCCTCTTTTTCCATCTTTTTAACTCATTTCTCATTTCTCCTCCTTTTTCAAATTTTCTCTGCGTTTTTCCTCTTGTTTACTCTTTTCTCCTGTTTTCTCCTCATTTCTTCTCTTTTTTCCTCGTTTCTCCTCGTTACTCCTCTTTATGCTTCTTTTTTCCTCTTTTCTCCTCTTTTTTCCTCTTTTCTCCTCATTTCTCCTCTGTTTTCATCTTTTTAACTCATTTCTCATTTCTCCTCCTTTTTCAACTTTTCTCCGCGTTTTTCCACTTGTTTACTCTTTTCTCCTGTTTTCTCTTCATTTCTCCTCTTTTTCCCTCGTTTCTCCTCGTTTCTCCCCTTTATGCCTCTTTTTTCCTCTTTTCTCCTCATTTCTCCACTTTTTTCTTCTTTATTCCTGTATTTTCCTCACTTGTCCGCTTTTTTCCTTTTTTCCTTCTCTTTCCTCTTGTCCCCTCATTACTCCTCTTTTATCCTCTTTATTCCTCTTTTTTCCTCTTTTGTCCTCTCTCTCCTCTTTATTCCTCTTTTTTCCTCTTCTCTCCTCAATTCTCCTCTTTTTTCATCTTTTTAACTCATATCTCATTTCTCCTCTTTTTTCCACTTTTCTCTTCTTTTTTTCTGCTTTTTTCCTCATTTCTCCTCTTGTTTCTTTTTCTTCTTCTTTTTCCTCTTCTCGCTTCATTTCTCCTCTTTTATCCTCTTTATTCCTCTTTTTTGCTCTTTTCCACTCTTTTTAACTCTTTTTTCCTCTTTTCTCCTCATTTCTTCTCTTCTCTCCTCATTTCTCCTCTTTTTCCATCTTTTTAACTCATTTCTCATTTCTCCTCCTTTTTCAAATTTTCTCCGCGTTTTTCCTCTTGTTTAGTCTTTTCTCTTCTTTTCTCCTCATTTCACCTCTTTTTTCCTCGTTTCTCCTCGTTTCTCCTCTTTTCTCCTCATTTCTCCACTTTTTTTCCTCTTTATTCCTCTTTTTTCCTCATTTCTCCTCTTTTTTCATCTTTTTAACTCATTTCTCATTTCTCCTCCTTTTTCAACTTTTCTCCGTGTTTTTCCTCTTGTTTACTCTTTTCTCCTCATTTCTCCTCTTTTTTCATCGTTTTAACTCATTTCTCATTTCTCCTCCATTTTCA
Organism: Chiloscyllium punctatum; assembly: GCF_047496795.1. Taxonomy (NCBI): domain Eukaryota; kingdom Metazoa; phylum Chordata; class Chondrichthyes; order Orectolobiformes; family Hemiscylliidae; genus Chiloscyllium; species Chiloscyllium punctatum. The sequence goes on along the minus strand of NC_092756.1, from coordinate 66,660,444 downwards.
ACTTTTCTCCGCATTTTTCCTCTTCTTTACTCTTTTCTCCTGTTTTCTCCTCATTTCTCCTCTTTTTTCCTCGTTTCTCCTCATTTCTCCACTTTTTTTCCTTTTTATGCCTCTTTTTTCTTCTTTTCTCCTCTTTTTGCCTCTTTTCTCCTCTTTTTTCCTCTTTTTTCCTCTTTTCTCCTCATTTCTCCTCTTTTTTCATCGTTTTAACTCATTTCTCATTTCTCCTCCATTTTCAACTTTTCTCCACATTTTTCCTCTTCTTTACTCTTTTCTCCTGTTTTCTCCTCATTTCTCCTCTTTTTTCCTCGTTTCTCCTCATTTCTCCACTTTTTTTCCTTTTTATGCCTCTTTATTCTTCTTTTCTCCTCTTTTTGCCTCTTTTCTCCTCTTTTTCCTCTTTTTTCCTCTTTTCTCCTCATTTCTCCTCTTTTTTCATCTTTTTAACTCATTTCTCCTTTTTCAACTTTTCTCCGCGTTTTTCCTCTTGTTTACTCTTTTCTCCTGTTTGCTCCTCATTTCTCCTCTTTTTTCCTCGTTTCTCCTCGTTTCTCCTCTTTATGCTTCTTTTTTCCTCTCTTCTCCTCATTTCTCCAATTTTTTCTTCTTTAGTCCTGTATTTTCCTCACTTCTCCACTTTTTTTCTTTTTTCCTTCTCTTTCCTCTTGTCCCCTCATTACTCCTCTTTTATCCTCTTTATTCCTCTTTTTTCCTCTTTTGTCCTCTCTCTCCTCTTTATTCCTCTTTTGTCCTCTTCTCTCCTCAATTCTCCTCTTTTTTCATCTTTTTAACTCATATCTCATTTCTCCTCCTTTTTCCACTTTTCTCTTCTTTTTTCTGCTTTTTTCCTCATTTCTCCGCTTTGTTTCTTTTTTTTCTTCTTTTTCCTCTTGTCGCCTCATTTCTCCTCTTTTATCCTCTTTATCCCTCTTTTTTGCTCTTTTCCACTCTTTTTAACTCTATTTTCCTCTTTTCTCCTCTTTTTTTCCTTTTTATGCCTCTTTTTTCTTCTTTTCTCCTCTTTTTGCCTCTTTTCTCCTCTTTTTTCCTCTTTTTTCCTCTTTTCTCCTCATTTCTCCTCTTTTTCCATCTTTTTAACTCATTTCTCATTTCTCCTCCTTTTTCAAATTTTCTCTGCGTTTTTCCTCTTGTTTACTCTTTTCTCCTGTTTTCTCCTCATTTCTCCTCTTTTTTCCTCGTTTCTCCTCGTTACTCCTCATTTCTCCACTTTTTTCCTCTTTATGCCTCTTTTTTCCTCTTTTCTCCTCTTTTTTCCTCTTTTCTCCTCATTTCTCCTCTGTTTTCATCTTTTTAACTCATATCTCATTTCTCCTTCTTTTTCCACTTTTCTCTTCTTTTTTCTGCTTTTTTCCTCATTTCTCCTCTTGTTTCCTTTTTTTTCTTCTTTTTCCTCTTCTCGCCTCATTTCTCCTCTTTTATCCTCTTTATCCCTCTTTTTTGCTCTTTTCCACTCTTTTTAACTCTTTTTTCCTCTTTTCTCCTCATTTCTCCTCTTCTCTCCTCATTTCTCCTCTTTTTCCATCTTTTTAACTCATTTCTCATTTCTCCTCCTTTTTCAACTTTTCTCCGCGTTTTTCCTCTTGTTTACTCTTTTCTCCTGTTTGCTCCTCATTTCTCCTCTTTTTTCCTCGTTTCTCCTCGTTTCTCCTCTTTATGCTTCTTTTTTCCTCTTTTCTCCTCATTTCTCCACTTTTTTCTTCTTTATTCCTGTATTTTCCTCACTTCTCCGCTTATTTCCCTTTTTCCTTCTCTTTCCTCTTGTCCCCTCATTACTCCTCTTTTATCCTCTTTATTCTTTTTTTCCTCTTTTGTCCTCTCTCTCCTCTTTATTCCTCTTTTTTCCTCTTCTCTCCTCAATTCTCCTCTTTTTTCATCTTTTTAACTCATATCTCATTTCTCCTCCTTTTTCCACTTTTCTCCTCATTTCTCCTCTTCTCTCCTCATTTCTCCTCTTTTTCCATCTTTTTAACTCATTTCTCATTTCTCCTCCTTTTTCAAATTTTCTCTGCGTTTTTCCTCTTGTTTACTCTTTTCTCCTGTTTTCTCCTCATTTCTCCTCCTTTTTCCACTTTTCTCCTCTTTTTTCTGCTTTTTTCCTCATTTCTCCACTTTTTTCCTCTTTATTCCTCTTTTTTCCTCATTTCTCCTCTTTTTTCCTTTTTTTCTTCTTTTTCCTCTTGTCGCCTCTTTTCTCCTCGTGTATCGTCTTTATTCCTCTTTTTTCCTCTTTTCTCCGCTCTTCTCCTCTTTATTCCTCTTTTTTCCTCTTCTCTCCTCATTTCTCCACTTTTTTCCTCTTTATGCCTCTTTTTCCTCTTTTCTCCTCATTGCTCCTCTTTTTTCCTCGTTTCTCCACTTTTCTCCTCTTGTTTTCTTTTTTCTCCTCATTTCTCCACTTTTTTCCTCTTTATTCCTCTTTTTACATCATTTCTCCTCTTTTTTCATCTTTTTAACTCATTTCTCATTTCTCCTCCTTTTTCAACTTTTCTCCGTGTTTTCCTCTTCTTTACTCTTTTCTCCTGTTTTCTCCTCATTTCTCCTCTTTTTTCCTCGTTTCTCCTCGTTTCTCCCCATTTCTCCACTTTTTTTCCTTTTTATGCCTCTTTTTTCTTCTTTTCTCCTCTTTTTGCCTCTTTTCTCCTCTTTTTTCCTCTTTTTTCCTCTTTTCTACTCCTTTCTCCTCTTTTTTCATCGTTTTAACTCATTTCTCATTTCTCCTCCATTTTCAACTTTTCTCCGCATTTTTCCTCTTCTTTACTCTTTTCTCCTGTTTTCTCCTCATTTCTCCTCTTTTTTCCTCGTTTCTCCTCATTTCTCCACTTTTTTTCCTTTTTATGCCTCTTTATTCTTCTTTTCTCCTCTTTTTGCCTCTTTTCTCCTCTTTTTTCCTCTTTTTCCTCTTTTCTCCTCATTTCTCCTTTTTTTTCATCGTTTTAACTCATTTCTCATTTCTCCTCCATTTTCAACTTTTCTCCACATTTTTCCTCTTCTTTACTCTTTTCTCCTCTTTATTCCTCTTTTTTCCTCTTCTCTCCTCGTTTCTCCTCTTTTTTCATCTTTATCAGTCATTTCTCATTTCTCCTCCTTTTTCCACTTTTCTCCTCTTTTTTCTGCTTTTTTCCTCATTTCTCCACTTTTTTCCTCTTTATTCCTCTTTTTTCCTCATTTCTCCTCTTTTTTCCTTTTTTTCTTCTTTTTCCTCTTGTCGCCTCTTTTCTCCTCGTGTATCGTCTTTATTCCTCTTTTTTCCTCTTTTCTCCGCTCTTCTCCTCTTTATTCCTCTTTTTTCCTCTTCTCTCCTCATTTCTCCACTTTTTTCCTCTTTATGCCTCTTTTTCCTCTTTTCTCCTCATTGCTCCTCTTTTTTCCTCGTTTCTCCACTTTTCTCCTCTTGTTTTCTTTTTTCTCCTGATTTCTCCACTTGTTTTCCTCTTTATTCCTCTTTTTTCCTCATTTCTCCTCTTTTTTCATCTTTTTAACTCATTTCTCATTTCTCCTCCTTTTTCAACTTTTCTCCGTGTTTTTCCTCCTGTTTACTCTTTTCTCCTCATTTCTCCTCTTTTTCCTCTTTTTTCCTCTTTTCTCCTCATTTCTCCTCTTTTTTCATCGTTTTAACTCATTTCTCATTTCTCCTCCATTTTCAACTTTTCTCCGCATTTTTCCTCTTCTTTACTCTTTTCTCCTGTTTTCTCCTCATTTCTCCTCTTTTTTCCTCGTTTCTCCTCATTTCTCCACTTTTTTTCCTTTTTATGCCTCTTTTTTCTTCTTTTCTCCTCTTTTTGCCTCTTTTCTCCTCTTTTTTCCTCTTTTTTCCTCTTTTCTCCTCATTTCTCCTCTTTTTTCATCGTTTTAACTCATTTCTCATTTCTCCTCCATTTTCAACTTTTCTCCACATTTTTCCTCTTCTTTACTCTTTTCTCCTGTTTTCTCCTCATTTCTCCTCTTTTTTCCTCGTTTCTCCTCATTTCTCCACTTTTTTTCCTTTTTATGCCTCTTTATTCTTCTTTTCTCCTCTTTTTGCCTCTTTTCTCCTCTTTTTCCTCTTTTTTCCTCTTTTCTCCTCATTTCTCCTCTTTTTTCATCTTTTTAACTCATTTCTCCTTTTTCAACTTTTCTCCGCGTTTTTCCTCTTGTTTACTCTTTTCTCCTGTTTGCTCCTCATTTCTCCTCTTTTTTCCTCGTTTCTCCTCTTTATGCTTCTTTTTTCCTCTTTTCTCCTCATTTCTCCACTTTTTTCTTCTTTAGTCCTGTATTTTCCTCACTTCTCCGCTTTTTTTCTTTTTTCCTTCTCTTTCCTCTTGTCCCCTCATTACTCCTCTTTTATCCTCTTTATTCCTCTTTTTTCCTCTTTTGTCCTCTCTCTCCTCTTTATTCCTCTTTTGTCCTCTTCTCTCCTCAATTCTCCTCTTTTTTCATCTTTTTAACTCATATCTCATTTCTCCTCCTTTTTCCACTTTTCTCTTCTTTTTTCTGCTTTTTTCCTCATTTCTCCGCTTTGTTTCTTTTTTTTCTTCTTTTTCCTCTTGTCGCCTCATTTCTCCTCTTTTATCCTCTTTATCCCTCTTTTTTGCTCTTTTCCACTCTTTTTAACTCTATTTTCCTCTTTTCTCCTCTTTTCTCCTCATTTCTCCTCTTTTTCCATCTTTTTAACTCATTTCTCATTTCTCCTCCTTTTTCAAATTTTCTCTGCGTTTTTCCTCTTGTTTACTCTTTTCTCCTGTTTTCTCCTCATTTCTCCTCTTTTTTCCTCGTTTCTCCTCGTTACTCCTCATTTCTCCACTTTTTTCCTCTTTATGCCTCTTTTTTCCTCTTTTCTCCTCTTTTTTCCTCTTTTCTCCTCATTTCTCCTCTGTTTTCATCTTTTCAACTCATATCTCATTTCTCCTTCTTTTTCCACTTTTCTCTTCTTTTTTCTGCTTTTTTCCTCATTTCTCCTCTTGTTTCCTTTTTTTTCTTCTTTTTCCTCTTCTCGCCTCATTTCTCCTCTTTTATCCTCTTTATCCCTCTTTTTTGCTCTTTTCCACTCTTTTTGACTCTTTTTTCCTCTTTTCTCCTCATTTCTCCTCTTCTCTCCTCATTTCTCCTCTTTTTCCATCTTTTTAACTCATTTCTCATTTCTCCTCCTTTTTCAACTTTTCTCCGCGTTTTTCCTCTTGTTTACTCTTTTCTCCTGTTTGCTCCTCATTTCTCCTCTTTTTTCCTCGTTTCTCCTCGTTTCTCCTCTTTATGCTTCTTTTTTCCTCTTTTCTCCTCATTTCTCCACTTTTTTCTTCTTTATTCCTGTATTTTCCTCACTTCTCCGCTTATTTCCCTTTTTCCTTCTCTTTCCTCTTGTCCCCTCATTACTCCTCTTTTATCCTCTTTATTCCTCTTTTTTCCTCTTTTGTCCTCTCTCTCCTCTTTATTCCTCTTTTTTCCTCTTCTCTCCTCAATTCTCCTCTTTTTTCATCTTTTTAACTCATATCTCATTTCTCCTCCTTTTTCCACTTTTCTCTTCTTTTTTCTGCTTTTTTCCTCATTTCTCCTCGTTTCTTTTTCTTCTTCTTTTTCCTCTTCTCGCCTCATTTCTCCTCTTTTATCCTCTTTATCCCTCTTTTTTGCTCTTTTCCACTCTTTTTACCTCTTTTTTCCACTTTTCTCCTCATTTCTCCTCTTCTCTCCTCATTTCTCCTCTTTTTCCATCTTTTTAACTCATTTCTCATTTCTCCTCCTTTTTCAAATTTTCTCTGCGTTTTTCCTCTTGTTTACTCTTTTCTCCTGTTTTCTCCTCATTTCTTCTCTTTTTTCCTCGTTTCTCCTCGTTACTCCTCTTTATGCTTCTTTTTTCCTCTTTTCTCCTCTTTTTTCCTCTTTTCTCCTCATTTCTCCTCTGTTTTCATCTTTTTAACTCATTTCTCATTTCTCCTCCTTTTTCAACTTTTCTCCGCGTTTTTCCACTTGTTTACTCTTTTCTCCTGTTTTCTCCTCATTTCTCCTCTTTTATCCTCGTTTCTCCTCGTTTCTCCTCATTTCTCCACTTTTTTTCCTTTTTATGCCTCTTTTTTCTTCTTTTCTCCTCTTTTTGCCTCTTTTCTCCTCTTTTTTCCTCTTTTTTCCTCTTTTCTCCTCATTTCTCCTCTTTTTTCATCTTTTTAACTCATTTCTCATTTCTCCTCCTTTTTCAACTTTTCTCCGCGTTTTTCCTCTTGTTTACTCTTTTCTCCTGTTTGCTCCTCATTTCTCCTCTTGTTTCCTCGTTTCTCCTCGTTTCTCCTCTTTATGCTTCTTTTTTCCTCTTTTCTCCTCATTTCTCCACTTTTTTCTTCTTTATTCCTGTATTTTCCTCACTTCTCCGCTTATTTCCCTTTTTCCTTCTCTTTCCTCTTGTCCCCTCATTACTCCTCTTTTATCCTCTTTATTCTTTTTTTCCTCTTTTGTCCTCTCTCTCCTCTTTATTCCTCTTTTTTCCTCTTCTCTCCTCAATTCTCCTCTTTTTTCATCTTTTTAACTCATATCTCATTTCTCCTCCTTTTTCCACTTTTCTCTTCTTTTTTCTGCTTTTTTCCTCATTTCTCCGCTTGTTTCCTTTTTTTTCTTCTTTTTCCTCTTGTCGCCTCATTTCTCCTCTTTTATCCTCTTTATCCCTCTTTTTTGCTCTTTTCCACTCTTTTTAACTCTTGTTTCCTCTTTTCTCCTCATTTCTCCTCTTCTCTCCTCATTTCTCCTCTTTTTCCATCTTTTTAACTCATTTCTCATTTCTCCTCCTTTTTCAAATTTTCTCTGCGTTTTTCCTCTTGTTTACTCTTTTCTCCTGTTTTCTCCTCATTTCTCCTCTTTTTTCCTCGTTTCGCCTCGTTACTCCTCATTTCTCCACTTTTTTCCTCTTTATGCCTCTTTTTTCCTCTTTTCTCCTCTTTTTTCCTCTTTTCTCCTCATTTCTCCTCTGTTTTCATCTTTTTAACTCATATCTCATTTCTCCTTCTTTTTCCACTTTTCTCTTCTTTTTTCTGCTTTTTTCCTCATTTCTCCTCTTGTTTCCTTTTTTTTCTTCTTTTTCCTCTTCTCGCCTCATTTCTCCTCTTTTATCCTCTTTATCCCTCTTTTTTGCTCTTTTCCACTCTTTTTGACTCTTTTTTCCTCTTTTCTCCTCATTTCTCCTCTTCTCTCCTCATTTCTCCTCTTTTTCCATCTTTTTAACTCATTTCTCATTTCTCCTCCTTTTTCAACTTTTCTCCGCGTTTTTCCTCTTGTTTACTCTTTTCTCCTGTTTGCTCCTCATTTCTCCTCTTTTTTCCTCGTTTCTCCTCGTTTCTCCTCTTTATGCTTCTTTTTTCCTCTTTTCTCCTCATTTCTCCACTTTTTTCTTCTTTATTCCTGTATTTTCCTCACTTCTCCGCTTATTTCCCTTTTTCCTTCTCTTTCCTCTTGTCCCCTCATTACTCCTCTTTTATCCTCTTTATTCCTCTTTTTTCCTCTTTTGTCCTCTCTCTCCTCTTTATTCCTCTTTTTTCCTCTTCTCTCCTCAATTCTCCTCTTTTTTCATCTTTTTAACTCATATCTCATTTCTCCTCCTTTTTCCACTTTTCTCTTCTTTTTTCTGCTTTTTTCCTCATTTCTCCTCGTTTCTTTTTCTTCTTCTTTTTCCTCTTCTCGCCTCATTTCTCCTCTTTTATCCTCTTTATCCCTCTTTTTTGCTCTTTTCCACTCTTTTTACCTCTTTTTTCCACTTTTCTCCTCATTTCTCCTCTTCTCTCCTCATTTCTCCTCTTTTTCCATCTTTTTAACTCATTTCTCATTTCTCCTCCTTTTTCAAATTTTCTCTGCGTTTTTCCTCTTGTTTACTCTTTTCTCCTGTTTTCTCCTCATTTCTTCTCTTTTTTCCTCGTTTCTCCTCGTTACTCCTCTTTATGCTTCTTTTTTCCTCTTTTCTCCTCTTTTTTCCTCTTTTCTCCTCATTTCTCCTCTGTTTTCATCTTTTTAACTCATTTCTCATTTCTCCTCCTTTTTCAACTTTTCTCCGCGTTTTTCCACTTGTTTACTCTTTTCTCCTGTTTTCTCCTCATTTCTCCTCTTTTTCCCTCGTTTCTCCTCGTTTCTCCTCTTTATGCCTCTTTTTTCCTCTTTTCTCCTCATTTCTCCACTTTTTTCTTCTTTATTCCTGTATTTTCCTCACTTGTCCGCTTTTTTCCTTTTTTCCTTCTCTTTCCTCTTGTCCCCTCATTACTCCTCTTTTATCCTCTTTATTCCTCTTTTTTCCTCTTTTGTCCTCTCTCTCCTCTTTATTCCTCTTTTTTCCTCTTCTCTCCTCAATTCTCCTCTTTTTTCATCTTTTTAACTCATATCTCATTTCTCCTCTTTTTTCCACTTTTCTCTTCTTTTTTTCTGCTTTTTTCCTCATTTCTCCTCTTGTTTCTTTTTCTTCTTCTTTTTCCTCTTGTCGCCTCATTTCTCCTCTTTTATCCTCTTTATTCCTCTTTTTTGCTCTTTTCCACTCTTTTTAACTCTTTTTTCCTCTTTTCTCCTCATTTCTTCTCTTCTCTCCTCATTTCTCCTCTTTTTCCATCTTTTTAACTCATTTCTCATTTCTCCTCCTTTTTCAAATTTTCTCCGCGTTTTTCCTCTTGTTTAGTCTTTTCTCTTCTTTTCTCCTCATTTCACCTCTTTTTTCCTCGTTTCTCCTCGTTTCTCCTCTTTTCTCCTCATTTCTCCACTTTTTTTCCTCTTTATTCCTCTTTTTTCCTCATTTCTCCTCTTTTTTCATCTTTTTAACTCATTTCTCATTTCTCCTCCTTTTTCAACTTTTCTCCGCATTTTTCCTCTTCTTTACTCTTTTCTCCTGTTTTCTCCTCATTTCTCCTCTTTTTTCCTCGTTTCTCCTCATTTCTCCACTTTTTTTCCTTTTTATGCCTCTTTTATCTTCTTTTCTCCTCTTTTTGCCTCTTTTCTCCTCTTTTTTCCTCTTTTTTCCTCTTTTCTCCTCATTTCTCCTCTTTTTTCATCGTTTTAACTCATTTCTCATTTCTCCTCCATTTTCAACTTTTCTCCACATTTTTCCTCTTCTTTACTCTTTTCTCCTGTTTTCTCCTCATTTCTCCTCTTTTTTCCTCGTTTCTCCTCGTTTCTCCTCATTTCTCCACTTTTTTTCCTTTTTATGCCTCTTTATTCTTCTTTTCTCCTCTTTTTGCCTCTTTTCTCCTCTTTTTCCTCTTTTTTCCTCTTTTCTCCTCATTTCTCCTCTTTTTTCATCTTTTTAACTCATTTCTCCTTTTTCAACTTTTCTCCGCGTTTTTCCTCTTGTTTACTCTTTTCTCCTGTTTGCTCCTCATTTCTCCTCTTTTTTCCTCGTTTCTCCTCGTTTCTCCTCTTTATGCTTCTTTTTTCCTCTCTTCTCCTCATTTCTCCACTTTTTTCTTCTTTAGTCCTGTATTTTCCTCACTTCTCCACTTTTTTTCTTTTTTCCTTCTCTTTCCTCTTGTCGCCTCATTTCTCCTCTTTTATCCTCTTTATCCCTCTTTTTTGCTCTTTTCCACTCTTTTTAACTCTTTTCCTCTTTTCTCCTCATTTCTCCTCTTCTCTCCTCATTTCTCCTCTTTTTCCATCTTTTTAACTCATATCTCATTTCTCCTCCTTTTTCCACTTTTCTCTTCTTTTTTCTGCTTTTTTCCTCATTTCTCCTCTTGTTTCCTTTTTTTTCTTCTTTTTCCTCTTGTCGCCTCATTTCTCCTCTTTTATCCTCTTTATCCCTCTTTTTTGCTCTTTTCCACTCTCTTTAACTCTTTTTTCCTCTTTTCTCCTCATTTCTCCTCTTCTCTCCTCATTTCTCCTCTTTTTCCATCTTTTTAACTCATTTCTCATTTCTCCTCCTTTTTCAACTTTTCTCCGCGTTTTTCCTCTTGTTTACTCTTTTCTCCTGTTTTCTCCTCATTTCTCCTCTTTTTTCCTCGTTTCTCCTCGTTTCTCCTCTTTATGCTTCTTTTTTCCTCTTTTCTCCTCATTTCTCCACTTTTTTCTTCTTTATTCCTGTATTTTCCTCACTTCTCTGCTTATTTCCCTTTTTCCTTCTCTCTCCTCTTGTCCCCTCATTACTCCTCTTTTATCCTCTTTATTCCTTTTTTCCTCTTTTGTCCTCTCTCTCCTCTTTATTCCTCTTTTTTCCTCTTCTCTCCTCAATTCTCCACTTTTTTCTCTTTTTTCTTCATTTTTTACTCTTTTCTCCTCTTTATTCCTCTTTTCATTTAATGAAACAAACTGCATTTATTGAATCATTGCATCAAACTACAATCATTGATTTAATGAAGCAAACCTTATTCCTTGTTTCAATGGAACAAACATATCTCCCTTATTTAGCGAACAAAACTGCATACGTTCAATTCAATGAAAGAGGCTGCACTTGTCAATTCAATGAGTAGAGCTACTCTCATTCATTCCGTGGCACCAGTTTCACGGCGTTGTGTCTATCAAACTGCGCACGGCGTCATTCAATGAGTAGAGCTTTTCGCATTCATTCAATGTGTCAATTTAATTCATTCAATTTAATGAAACTAACTGCATTAATTGAATCTTTGAATCAAACTACAATCATTGATTCAATGAATCAAACCTTATTCCTTGTTTCAATCGAACAAATCTAACTCTCTTATCTAGTGAAACCTATTTCACTCGTTCATTTAATGAAACAGACTGCACATGATAATTCAATGATTAGAGCTACTCTTAATGCATTTATTCAATCGAACAAAATGCACACCTTTAGTTCATTGAGGAAACTGTATTTGTCAATTCAATGAATACAGCTGTTCATTCATTCAATGTCACAAGATTCTCACATTGTCTGAATCAAATTGCACCGATTCTCTCCATGAAACAAACTGCACGTGTTAATTCAATGAGTAGAGCTTCTCTCATTCATTGAACGTGTCAAGCTTAACGCTTTAATTCAAGGAAACAAACTGCATTCATTCAATCATTGAATCACACTACAATAATTGATTCCATGAAATACACCTTATTTCAATGGAACAACCCTATCTCGTTTATTTACTGAACCAAACTGCATACGTTCATTCAATGAAAGAGGCTGCACTCGTCAATTCAAAGTGTAAAGATACTTGCATTCATTCAATGGCACTAGGTTCAAGCATTGTCTCTATCAATCTGCACACGTTCATTCAATGAAAGAGGCTGCAATTGTCAATTCAATGAGGAGAGCGACTCTCATTCATTCAATGGCACATATTTCACGCATTGTCTCTATCAAACTGCACACGTTTACTACATGAACCAAATTGCACGTCTTCATTCAATGAGTAGAGTTTCTCTCATTCATTCAATGTGTCAAGCTCACCGTTTTTTTATAATGAAACAAACTTCATTCATTGAATTAATGAATCAAACTACAATTATTGATTCAATGAAGCAAACCTTCTTCCTTGTTTCAATCGACCAAACCTAACTCACTTAGTTAGTGAATCCTTCGACACTTGTTCACTCAATGAAACAGACTGCGCATGATTATTCCAAGAGTAGAGGTTCTCTTAACGTATTGATTCAATCCATCAAATTGCAAACGTTTAGTTCATGATTCTAACTGCATTTTTCAATTCAATGAATACAGCTACTCATTCATTCAATGTGTCAAGTTCACCGTTTTCAGTCAATGAAACAAACTGCATTCATTGAATCATTGAATCAAACTACAATCATTGATTCAATGAATCAAACCTTATTCCTTGTTTCAATCGAGCAAACCTACGGCACTTATCGAGTGAATCCTATTACACTCGTTCATTTCATTGAACAGACTGCACATGATAATTCAATGATTAGAGCTACTCTTAACTCATTTATTCAATCAAACAAATTGCACACATTTAGTTCATGAAGCAAACTGCATTTGTCAATTCAATGAAAACAGCTACACATTCATTCAATGTCACAAGCTTCTCCCATTGTCTCAATCAAACTGCACACATTCTCTCCATGAATCAAATTGCACGTGTTAACTCAATGAGTAGAGCTTCTCTCAGTCATTGAGTGTGTCAAGCTTCACGCTTTAATTCAAGGAAACAAACTGCATTCTTGATTCATTGAATCAAACTTTGAATGAAGCAATGTTTCAATTAAACAAACGTAACACGCTGACTTAGTGAAAGAAACTGCACACGTTCATTCAATGAAAGAGACTGCACTTGCCGATTCAATGAGTAGAGCCACTCTCATTTATTCAAATGCTCATATTTCACGCATTGTCTCTATCAAACTGCACAAGTTTGGTACATGAACCAAATTGCACGTCTTCATTCAATGAGTAGAGCTTCTCTCATTCACTCAATGTGTCAATTTAATTCATTCAATTTAATGAAACAAACTGCATTCATTGAATCATTGAATCAAACTACAATCATTGATCCAATGAATCAAACCTTATTCCTTGTTTTCATCGTACAAACCTAACTCACTTATCTAGTGAAAGCTATTACACTCGTTCGTTTTATGAAACAGTCTGCACATGATAATTCAATGATTAGTCCTACTCTTGACGCATTTATTCAATCAAGCAAACTGCACACATTTAGTTCATGTAGCAAACCTCATTTGTTAATTCAGTGAATAGAGCTACTCATTCATTCAAAGTTGCAAGCTTCACGCATTGTCTCAATCAAACTGCTCACATTCACTCTATGAACCAATCTGCACGTGTTAATTCTATGAGTAGAGCTTCTCTCATTTATTGAATGTGTCAAGCATAACGCTTTCATTCAATCAAGCAAACGGCTTTCATTCAATCATTGAATCAAACTACAAATATTGATTCACGAATCACACCTTAATCCTTTTTTCAATGGAACATACCTATCTCCGTTCATTTTTTAGTCTTTTCTCCTCTTTTATCCTTTTTCCTCTTCTCTCACCTTTTCTCCTCTTTTATCCTCTTTTTTCATCATTTCTCCTCATTTCTCCACTTTTTTCCTGTTTATTCCTCTTTTTTCCTCATTTCTCCGCTTCTTTCCTTTTTTTCTTCTTTTTCCTCATGTCGCCTCATTTCTCCTCTTGTATCGTCTTTATTCCTCTTTTTTCCTCTTTTTTCCTCTTTTCTCCTCTTTATTCCTCTTTTTTCCTCTTTTCTCCTCATTTCTCCACTTTTTTTCCTCTTTATTCCTCTTTTTTCCTCATTTCTCCTCTTTTTTCATCGTTTTAACTCATTTCTCATTTCTCCTCCATTTTCAACTTTTCTCCGCATTTTTCCTCTTCTTTACTCTTTTCTCCTGTTTTCTCCTCATTTCTCCTCTTTTTTCCTCGTTTCTCCTCATTTCTCCACTTTTTTTCCTTTTTATGCCTCTTTTTTCTTCTTTTCTCCTCTTTTTGCCTCTTTTCTCCTCTTTTTTCCTCTTTTTTCCTCTTTTCTCCTCATTTCTCCTTTTTTTTCATCGTTTTAACTCATTTCTCATTTCTCCTCCATTTTCAACTTTTCTCCACATTTTTCCTCTTCTTTACTCTTTTCTCCTCTTTATTCCTCTTTTTTCCTCTTCTCTCCTCGTTTCTCCTCTTTTTTCATCTTTATCAGTCATTTCTCATTTCTCCTCCTTTTTCCACTTTTCTCCTCTTTTTTCTGCTTTTTTCCTCATTTCTCCACTTTTTTCCTCTTTATTCCTCTTTTTTCCTCATTTCTCCTCTTTTTTCCTTTTTTTCTTCTTTTTCCTCTTGTCGCCTCTTTTCTCCTCGTGTATCGTCTTTATTCCTCTTTTTTCCGCTTTTCTCCGCTCTTCTCCTCTTTATTCCTCTTTTTTCCTCTTCTCTCCTCATTTCTCCACTTTTTTCCTCTTTATGCCTCTTTTTCCTCTTTTCTCCTCATTGCTCCTCTTTTTTCCTCGTTTCTCCACTTTTCTCCTCTTGTTTTCTTTTTTCTCCTGATTTCTCCACTTGTTTTCCTCTTTATTCCTCTTTTTTCCTCATTTCTCCTCTTTTTTCATCTTTTTAACTCATTTCTCATTTCTCCTCCTTTTTCAACTTTTCTCCGTGTTTTTCCTCCTGTTTACTCTTTTCTCCTCATTTCTCCTCTTTTTCCTCTTTTTTCCTCTTTTCTCCTCATTTCTCCTCTTTTTTCATCGTTTTAACTCATTTCTCATTTCTCCTCCATTTTCAACTTTTCTCCGCATTTTTCCTCTTCTTTACTCTTTTCTCCTGTTTTCTCCTCATTTCTCCTCTTTTTTCCTCGTTTCTCCTCATTTCTCCACTTTTTTTCCTTTTTATGCCTCTTTTTTCTTCTTTTCTCCTCTTTTTGCCTCTTTTCTCCTCTTTTTTCCTCTTTTTTCCTCTTTTCTCCTCATTTCTCCTCTTTTTTCATCGTTTTAACTCATTTCTCCTTTTTCAACTTTTCTCCGCGTTTTTCCTCTTGTTTACTCTTTTCTCCTGTTTGCTCCTCATTTCTCCTCTTTTTTCCTCGTTTCTCCTCGTTTCTCCTCTTTATGCTTCTTTTTTCCTCTTTTCTCCTCATTTCTCCACTTTTTTCTTCTTTAGTCCTGTATTTTCCTCACTTCTCCGCTTTTTTTCTTTTTTCCTTCTCTTTCCTCTTGTCCCCTCATTACTCCTCTTTTATCCTCTTTATTCCTCTTTTTTCCTCTTTTGTCCTCTCTCTCCTCTTTATTCCTCTTTTGTCCTCTTCTCTCCTCAATTCTCCTCTTTTTTCATCTTTTTAACTCATATCTCATTTCTCCTCCTTTTTCCACTTTTCTCTTCTTTTTTCTGCTTTTTTCCTCATTTCTCCGCTTTGTTTCTTTTTTTTCTTCTTTTTCCTCTTGTCGCCTCATTTCTCCTCTTTTATCCTCTTTATCCCTCTTTTTTGCTCTTTTCCACTCTTTTTAACTCTATTTTCCTCTTTTCTCCTCTTTTCTCCTCATTTCTCCTCTTTTTCCATCTTTTTAACTCATTTCTCATTTCTCCTCCTTTTTCAAATTTTCTCTGCGTTTTTCCTCTTGTTTACTCTTTTCTCCTGTTTTCTCCTCATTTCTCCTCTTTTTTCCTCGTTTCTCCTCGTTACTCCTCATTTCTCCACTTTTTTCCTCTTTATGCCTCTTTTTTCCTCTTTTCTCCTCTTTTTTCCTCTTTTCTCCTCATTTCTCCTCTGTTTTCATCTTTTTAACTCATATCTCATTTCTCCTTCTTTTTCCACTTTTCTCTTCTTTTTTCTGCTTTTTTCCTCATTTCTCCTCTTGTTTCCTTTTTTTTCTTCTTTTTCCTCTTCTCGCCTCATTTCTCCTCTTTTATCCTCTTTATCCCTCTTTTTTGCTCTTTTCCACTCTTTTTGACTCTTTTTTCCTCTTTTCTCCTCATTTCTCCTCTTCTCTCCTCATTTCTCCTCTTTTTCCATCTTTTTAACTCATTTCTCATTTCTCCTCCTTTTTCAACTTTTCTCCGCGTTTTTCCTCTTGTTTACTCTTTTCTCCTGTTTGCTCCTCATTTCTCCTCTTTTTTCCTCGTTTCTCCTCGTTTCTCCTCTTTATGCTTCTTTTTTCCTCTTTTCTCCTCATTTCTCCACTTTTTTCTTCTTTATTCCTGTATTTTCCTCACTTCTCCGCTTATTTCCCTTTTTCCTTCTCTTTCCTCTTGTCCCCTCATTACTCCTCTTTTATCCTCTTTATTCCTCTTTTTTCCTCTTTTGTCCTCTCTCTCCTCTTTATTCCTCTTTTTTCCTCTTCTCTCCTCAATTCTCCTCTTTTTTCATCTTTTTAACTCATATCTCATTTCTCCTCCTTTTTCCACTTTTCTCTTCTTTTTTCTGCTTTTTTCCTCATTTCTCCTCGTTTCTTTTTCTTCTTCTTTTTCCTCTTCTCGCCTCATTTCTCCTCTTTTATCCTCTTTATCCCTCTTTTTTGCTCTTTTCCACTCTTTTTACCTCTTTTTTCCACTTTTCTCCTCATTTCTCCTCTTCTCTCCTCATTTCTCCTCTTTTTCCATCTTTTTAACTCATTTCTCATTTCTCCTCCTTTTTCAAATTTTCTCTGCGTTTTTCCTCTTGTTTACTCTTTTCTCCTGTTTTCTCCTCATTTCTTCTCTTTTTTCCTCGTTTCTCCTCGTTACTCCTCTTTATGCTTCTTTTTTCCTCTTTTCTCCTCTTTTTTCCTCTTTTCTCCTCATTTCTCCTCTGTTTTCATCTTTTTAACTCATTTCTCATTTCTCCTCCTTTTTCAACTTTTCTCCGCGTTTTTCCACTTGTTTACTCTTTTCTCCTGTTTTCTCCTCATTTCTCCTCTTTTTCCCTCGTTTCTCCTCGTTTCTCCCCTTTATGCCTCTTTTTTCCTCTTTTCTCCTCATTTCTCCACTTTTTTCTTCTTTATTCCTGTATTTTCCTCACTTGTCCGCTTTTTTCCTTTTTTCCTTCTCTTTCCTCTTGTCCCCTCATTACTCCTCTTTTATCCTCTTTATTCCTCTTTTTTCCTCTTTTGTCCTCTCTCTCCTCTTTATTCCTCTTTTTTCCTCTTCTCTCCTCAATTCTCCTCTTTTTTCATCTTTTTAACTCATATCTCATTTCTCCTCTTTTTTCCACTTTTCTCTTCTTTTTTTCTGCTTTTTTCCTCATTTCTCCTCTTGTTTCTTTTTCTTCTTCTTTTTCCTCTTCTCGCTTCATTTCTCCTCTTTTATCCTCTTCATTCCTCTTTTTTGCTCTTTTCCACTCTTTTTAACTCTTTTTTCCTCTTTTCTCCTCATTTCTTCTCTTCTCTCCTCATTTCTCCTCTTTTTCCATCTTTTTAACTCATTTCTCATTTCTCCTCCTTTTTCAAATTTTCTCCGCGTTTTTCCTCTTGTTTAGTCTTTTCTCTTCTTTTCTCCTCATTTCACCTCTTTTTTCCTCGTTTCTCCTCGTTTCTCCTCTTTTCTCCTCATTTCTCCACTTTTTTTCCTCTTTATTCCTCTTTTTTCCTCATTTCTCCTCTTTTTTCATCTTTTTAACTCATTTCTCATTTCTCCTCCTTTTTCAACTTTTCTCCGTGTTTTTCCTCTTGTTTACTCTTTTCTCCTCATTTCTCCTCTTTTTTCATCGTTTTAACTCATTTCTCATTTCTCCTCCATTTTCAACTTTTCTCCGCATTTTTCCTCTTCTTTACTCTTTTCTCCTGTTTTCTCCTCATTTCTCCTCTTTTTTCCTCGTTTCTCCTCATTTCTCCACTTTTTTTCCTTTTTATGCCTCTTTTTTCTTCTTTTCTCCTCTTTTTGCCTCTTTTCTCCTCTTTTTTCCTCTTTTTTCCTCTTTTCTCCTCATTTCTCCTCTTTTTTCATCGTTTTAACTCATTTCTCATTTCTCCTCCATTTTCAACTTTTCTCCACATTTTTCCTCTTCTTTACTCTTTTCTCCTGTTTTCTCCTCATTTCTCCTCTTTTTTCCTCGTTTCTCCTCATTTCTCCACTTTTTTTCCTTTTTATGCCTCTTTATTCTTCTTTTCTCCTCTTTTTGCCTCTTTTCTCCTCTTTTTCCTCTTTTTTCCTCTTTTCTCCTCATTTCTCCTCTTTTTTCATCTTTTTAACTCATTTCTCCTTTTTCAACTTTTCTCCACGTTTTTCCTCTTGTTTACTCTTTTCTCCTGTTTGCTCCTCATTTCTCCTCTTTTTTCCTCGTTTCTCCTCGTTTCTCCTCTTTATGCTTCTTTTTTCCTCTCTTCTCCTCATTTCTCCAATTTTTTCTTCTTTAGTCCTGTATTTTCCTCACTTCTCCACTTTTTTTCTTTTTTCCTTCTCTTTCCTCTTGTCCCCTCATTACTCCTCTTTTATCCTCTTTATTCCTCTTTTTTCCTCTTTTGTCCTCTCTCTCCTCTTTATTCCTCTTTTGTCCTCTTCTCTCCTCAATTCTCCTCTTTTTTCATCTTTTTAACTCATATCTCATTTCTCCTCCTTTTTCCACTTTTCTCTTCTTTTTTCTGCTTTTTTCCTCATTTCTCCGCTTTGTTTCTTTTTTTTCTTCTTTTTCCTCTTGTCGCCTCATTTCTCCTCTTTTATCCTCTTTATCCCTCTTTTTTGCTCTTTTCCACTCTTTTTAACTCTATTTTCCTCTTTTCTCCTCTTTTCTCCTCATTTCTCCTCTTTTTCCATCTTTTTAACTCATTTCTCATTTCTCCTCCTTTTTCAAATTTTCTCTGCGTTTTTCCTCTTGTTTACTCTTTTCTCCTGTTTTCTCCTCATTTCTCCTCTTTTTTCCTCGTTTCTCCTCGTTACTCCTCATTTCTCCACTTTTTTCCTCTTTATGCCTCTTTTTTCCTCTTTTCTCCTCTTTTTTCCTCTTTTCTCCTCATTTCTCCTCTGTTTTCATCTTTTTAACTCATATCTCATTTCTCCTTCTTTTTCCACTTTTCTCTTCTTTTTTCTGCTTTTTTCCTCATTTCTCCTCTTGTTTCCTTTTTTTTCTTCTTTTTCCTCTTCTCGCCTCATTTCTCCTCTTTTATCCTCTTTATCCCTCTTTTTTGCTCTTTTCCACTCTTTTTAACTCTTTTTTCCTCTTTTCTCCTCATTTCTCCTCTTCTCTCCTCATTTCTCCTCTTTTTCCATCTTTTTAACTCATTTCTCATTTCTCCTCCTTTTTCAACTTTTCTCCGCGTTTTTCCTCTTGTTTACTCTTTTCTCCTGTTTGCTCCTCATTTCTCCTCTTTTTTCCTCGTTTCTCCTCGTTTCTCCTCTTTATGCTTCTTTTTTCCTCTTTTCTCCTCATTTCTCCACTTTTTTCTTCTTTATTCCTGTATTTTCCTCACTTCTCCGCTTATTTCCCTTTTTCCTTCTCTTTCCTCTTGTCCCCTCATTACTCCTCTTTTATCCTCTTTATTCTTTTTTTCCTCTTTTGTCCTCTCTCTCCTCTTTATTCCTCTTTTTTCCTCTTCTCTCCTCAATTCTCCTCTTTTTTCATCTTTTTAACTCATATCTCATTTCTCCTCCTTTTTCCACTTTTCTCCTCATTTCTCCTCTTCTCTCCTCATTTCTCCTCTTTAACCATCTTTTTAACTCATTTCTCATTTCTCCTCCTTTTTCAAATTTTCTCTGCGTTTTTCCTCTTGTTTACTCTTTTCTCCTGTTTTCTCCTCATTTCTCCTCCTTTTTCCACTTTTCTCCTCTTTTTTCTGCTTTTTTCCTCATTTCTCCACTTTTTTCCTCTTTATTCCTGTTTTTTCCTCATTTCTCCTCTTTTTTCCTTTTTTTCTTCTTTTTCCTCTTGTCGCCTCTTTTCTCCTCGTGTATCGTCTTTATTCCTCTTTTTTCCTCTTTTCTCCGCTCTTCTCCTCTTTATTCCTCTTTTTTCCTCTTCTCTCCTCATTTCTCCACTTTTTTCCTCTTTATGCCTCTTTTTCCTCTTTTCTCCTCATTGCTCCTCTTTTTTCCTCGTTTCTCCACTTTTCTCCTCTTGTTTTCTTTTTTCTCCTCATTTCTCCACTTTTTTCCTCTTTATTCCTCTTTTTACATCATTTCTCCTCTTTTTTCATCTTTTTAACTCATTTCTCATTTCTCCTCCTTTTTCAACTTTTCTCCGTGTTTTCCTCTTCTTTACTCTTTTCTCCTGTTTTCTCCTCATTTCTCCTCTTTTTTCCTCGTTTCTCCTCGTTTCTCCCCATTTCTCCACTTTTTTTCCTTTTTATGCCTCTTTTTTCTTCTTTTCTCCTCTTTTTGCCTCTTTTCTCCTCTTTTTTCCTCTTTTTTCCTCTTTTCTACTCCTTTCTCCTCTTTTTTCATCGTTTTAACTCATTTCTCATTTCTCCTCCATTTTCAACTTTTCTCCGCATTTTTCCTCTTCTTTACTCTTTTCTCCTGTTTTCTCCTCATTTCTCCTCTTTTTTCCTCGTTTCTCCTCATTTCTCCACTTTTTTTCCTTTTTATGCCTCTTTATTCTTCTTTTCTCCTCTTTTTGCCTCTTTTCTCCTCTTTTTTCCTCTTTTTCCTCTTTTCTCCTCATTTCTCCTTTTTTTTCATCGTTTTAACTCATTTCTCATTTCTCCTCCATTTTCAACTTTTCTCCACATTTTTCCTCTTCTTTACTCTTTTCTCCTCTTTATTCCTCTTTTTTCCTCTTCTCTCCTCGTTTCTCCTCTTTTTTCATCTTTATCAGTCATTTCTCATTTCTCCTCCTTTTTCCACTTTTCTCCTCTTTTTTCTGCTTTTTTCCTCATTTCTCCACTTTTTTCCTCTTTATTCCTCTTTTTTCCTCATTTCTCCTCTTTTTTCCTTTTTTTCTTCTTTTTCCTCTTGTCGCCTCTTTTCTCCTCGTGTATCGTCTTTATTCCTCTTTTTTCCTCTTTTCTCCGCTCTTCTCCTCTTTATTCCTCTTTTTTCCTCTTCTCTCCTCATTTCTCCACTTTTTTCCTCTTTATGCCTCTTTTTCCTCTTTTCTCCTCATTGCTCCTCTTTTTTCCTCGTTTCTCCACTTTTCTCCTCTTGTTTTCTTTTTTCTCCTGATTTCTCCACTTGTTTTCCTCTTTATTCCTCTTTTTTCCTCATTTCTCCTCTTTTTTCATCTTTTTAACTCATTTCTCATTTCTCCTCCTTTTTCAACTTTTCTCCGTGTTTTTCCTCCTGTTTACTCTTTTCTCCTCATTTCTCCTCTTTTTCCTCTTTTTTCCTCTTTTCTCCTCATTTCTCCTCTTTTTTCATCGTTTTAACTCATTTCTCATTTCTCCTCCATTTTCAACTTTTCTCCGCATTTTTCCTCTTCTTTACTCTTTTCTCCTGTTTTCTCCTCATTTCTCCTCTTTTTTCCTCGTTTCTCCTCATTTCTCCACTTTTTTTCCTTTTTATGCCTCTTTTTTCTTCTTTTCTCCTCTTTTTGCCTCTTTTCTCCTCTTTTTTCCTCTTTTTTCCTCTTATCTCCTCATTTCTCCTCTTTTTTCATCGTTTTAACTCATTTCTCATTTCTCCTCCATTTTCAACTTTTCTCCACATTTTTCCTCTTCTTTACTCTTTTCTCCTGTTTTCTCCTCATTTCTCCTCTTTTTTCCTCGTTTCTCCTCATTTCTCCACTTTTTTTCCTTTTTATGCCTCTTTATTCTTCTTTTCTCCTCTTTTTGCCTCTTTTCTCCTCTTTTTCCTCTTTTTTCCTCTTTTCTCCTCATTTCTCCTCTTTTTTCATCTTTTTAACTCATTTCTCCTTTTTCAACTTTTCTCCGCGTTTTTCCTCTTGTTTACTCTTTTCTCCTGTTTGCTCCTCATTTCTCCTCTTTTTTCCTCGTTTCTCCTCTTTATGCTTCTTTTTTCCTCTTTTCTCCTCATTTCTCCACTTTTTTCTTCTTTAGTCCTGTATTTTCCTCACTTCTCCGCTTTTTTTCTTTTTTCCTTCTCTTTCCTCTTGTCCCCTCATTACTCCTCTTTTATCCTCTTTATTCCTCTTTTTTCCTCTTTTGTCCTCTCTCTCCTCTTTATTCCTCTTTTGTCCTCTTCTCTCCTCAATTCTCCTCTTTTTTCATCTTTTTAACTCATATCTCATTTCTCCTCCTTTTTCCACTTTTCTCTTCTTTTTTCTGCTTTTTTCCTCATTTCTCCGCTTTGTTTCTTTTTTTTCTTCTTTTTCCTCTTGTCGCCTCATTTCTCCTCTTTTATCCTCTTTATCCCTCTTTTTTGCTCTTTTCCACTCTTTTTAACTCTATTTTCCTCTTTTCTCCTCTTTTCTCCTCATTTCTCCTCTTTTTCCATCTTTTTAACTCATTTCTCATTTCTCCTCCTTTTTCAAATTTTCTCTGCGTTTTTCCTCTTGTTTACTCTTTTCTCCTGTTTTCTCCTCATTTCTCCTCTTTTTTCCTCGTTTCTCCTCGTTACTCCTCATTTCTCCACTTTTTTCCTCTTTATGCCTCTTTTTTCCTCTTTTCTCCTCTTTTTTCCTCTTTTCTCCTCATTTCTCCTCTGTTTTCATCTTTTTAACTCATATCTCATTTCTCCTTCTTTTTCCACTTTTCTCTTCTTTTTTCTGCTTTTTTCCTCATTTCTCCTCTTGTTTCCTTTTTTTTCTTCTTTTTCCTCTTCTCGCCTCATTTCTCCTCTTTTATCCTCTTTATCCCTCTTTTTTGCTCTTTTCCACTCTTTTTAACTCTTTTTTCCTCTTTTCTCCTCATTTCTCCTCTTCTCTCCTCATTTCTCCTCTTTTTCCATCTTTTTAACTCATTTCTCATTTCTCCTCCTTTTTCAACTTTTCTCCGCGTTTTTCCTCTTGTTTACTCTTTTCTCCTGTTTGCTCCTCATTTCTCCTCTTTTTTCCTCGTTTCTCCTCGTTTCTCCTCTTTATGCTTCTTTTTTCCTCTTTTCTCCTCATTTCTCCACTTTTTTCTTCTTTATTCCTGTATTTTCCTCACTTCTCCGCTTATTTCCCTTTTTCCTTCTCTTTCCTCTTGTCCCCTCATTACTCCTCTTTTATCCTCTTTATTCCTCTTTTTTCCTCTTTTGTCCTCTCTCTCCTCTTTATTCCTCTTTTTTCCTCTTCTCTCCTCAATTCTCCTCTTTTTTCATCTTTTTAACTCATATCTCATTTCTCCTCCTTTTTCCACTTTTCTCTTCTTTTTTCTGCTTTTTTCCTCATTTCTCCTCGTTTCTTTTTCTTCTTCTTTTTCCTCTTCTCGCCTCATTTCTCCTCTTTTATCCTCTTTATCCCTCTTTTTTGCTCTTTTCCACTCTTTTTACCTCTTTTTTCCACTTTTCTCCTCATTTCTCCTCTTCTCTCCTCATTTCTCCTCTTTTTCCATCTTTTTAACTCATTTCTCATTTCTCCTCCTTTTTCAAATTTTCTCTGCGTTTTTCCTCTTGTTTACTCTTTTCTCCTGTTTTCTCCTCATTTCTTCTCTTTTTTCCTCGTTTCTCCTCGTTACTCCTCTTTATGCTTCTTTTTTCCTCTTTTCTCCTCTTTTTTCCTCTTTTCTCCTCATTTCTCCTCTGTTTTCATCTTTTTAACTCATTTCTCATTTCTCCTCCTTTTTCAACTTTTCTCCGCGTTTTTCCACTTGTTTACTCTTTTCTCCTGTTTTCTCCTCATTTCTCCTCTTTTATCCTCGTTTCTCCTCGTTTCTCCTCATTTCTCCACTTTTTTTCCTTTTTATGCCTCTTTTTTCTTCTTTTCTCCTCTTTTTGCCTCTTTTCTCCTCTTTTTTCCTCTTTTTTCCTCTTTTCTCCTCATTTCTCCTCTTTTTTCATCTTTTTAACTCATTTCTCATTTCTCCTCCTTTTTCAACTTTTCTCCGCGTTTTTCCTCTTGTTTACTCTTTTCTCCTGTTTGCTCCTCATTTCTCCTCTTGTTTCCTCGTTTCTCCTCGTTTCTCCTCTTTATGCTTCTTTTTTCCTCTTTTCTCCTCATTTCTCCACTTTTTTCTTCTTTATTCCTGTATTTTCCTCACTTCTCCGCTTATTTCCCTTTTTCCTTCTCTTTCCTCTTGTCCCCTCATTACTCCTCTTTTATCCTCTTTATTCTTTTTTTCCTCTTTTGTCCTCTCTCTCCTCTTTATTCCTCTTTTTTCCTCTTCTCTCCTCAATTCTCCTCTTTTTTCATCTTTTTAACTCATATCTCATTTCTCCTCCTTTTTCCACTTTTCTCTTCTTTTTTCTGCTTTTTTCCTCATTTCTCCGCTTGTTTCCTTTTTTTTCTTCTTTTTCCTCTTGTCGCCTCATTTCTCCTCTTTTATCCTCTTTATCCCTCTTTTTTGCTCTTTTCCACTCTTTTTAACTCTTGTTTCCTCTTTTCTCCTCATTTCTCCTCTTCTCTCCTCATTTCTCCTCTTTTTCCATCTTTTTAACTCATTTCTCATTTCTCCTCCTTTTTCAAATTTTCTCTGCGTTTTTCCTCTTGTTTACTCTTTTCTCCTGTTTTCTCCTCATTTCTCCTCTTTTTTCCTCGTTTCGCCTCGTTACTCCTCATTTCTCCACTTTTTTCCTCTTTATGCCTCTTTTTTCCTCTTTTCTCCTCTTTTTTCCTCTTTTCTCCTCATTTCTCCTCTGTTTTCATCTTTTTAACTCATATCTCATTTCTCCTTCTTTTTCCACTTTTCTCTTCTTTTTTCTGCTTTTTTCCTCATTTCTCCTCTTGTTTCCTTTTTTTTCTTCTTTTTCCTCTTCTCGCCTCATTTCTCCTCTTTTATCCTCTTTATCCCTCTTTTTTGCTCTTTTCCACTCTTTTTGACTCTTTTTTCCTCTTTTCTCCTCATTTCTCCTCTTCTCTCCTCATTTCTCCTCTGTTTTCATCTTTTTAACTCATTTCTCATTTCTCCTCCTTTTTCAACTTTTCTCCGCGTTTTTCCACTTGTTTACTCTTTTCTCCTGTTTTCTCCTCATTTCTCCTCTTTTTCCCTCGTTTCTCCTCGTTTCTCCTCTTTATGCCTCTTTTTTCCTCTTTTCTCCTCATTTCTCCACTTTTTTCTTCTTTATTCCTGTATTTTCCTCACTTGTCCGCTTTTTTCCTTTTTTCCTTCTCTTTCCTCTTGTCCCCTCATTACTCCTCTTTTATCCTCTTTATTCCTCTTTTTTCCTCTTTTGTCCTCTCTCTCCTCTTTATTCCTCTTTTTTCCTCTTCTCTCCTCAATTCTCCTCTTTTTTCATCTTTTTAACTCATATCTCATTTCTCCTCTTTTTTCCACTTTTCTCTTCTTTTTTTCTGCTTTTTTCCTCATTTCTCCTCTTGTTTCTTTTTCTTCTTCTTTTTCCTCTTGTCGCCTCATTTCTCCTCTTTTATCCTCTTTATTCCTCTTTTTTGCTCTTTTCCACTCTTTTTAACTCTTTTATCCTCTTTTCTCCTCATTTCTTCTCTTCTCTCCTCATTTCTCCTCTTTTTCCATCTTTTTAACTCATTTCTCATTTCTCCTCCTTTTTCAAATTTTCTCCGCGTTTTTCCTCTTGTTTAGTCTTTTCTCTTCTTTTCTCCTCATTTCACCTCTTTTTTCCTCGTTTCTCCTCGTTTCTCCTCTTTTCTCCTCATTTCTCCACTTTTTTTCCTCTTTATTCCTCTTTTTTCCTCATTTCTCCTCTTTTTTCATCTTTTTAACTCATTTCTCATTTCTCCTCCTTTTTCAACTTTTCTCCGTGTTTTTCCTCTTGGTTACTCTTTTCTCCTCATTTCTCCTCTTTTTTCATCGTTTTAACTCATTTCTCATTTCTCCTCCATTTTCAACTTTTCTCCGCATTTTTCCTCTTCTTTACTCTTTTCTCCTGTTTTCTCCTCATTTCTCCTCTTTTTTCCTCGTTTCTCCTCATTTCTCCACTTTTTTTCCTTTTTATGCCTCTTTTTTCTTCTTTTCTCCTCTTTTTGCCTCTTTTCTCCTCTTTTTTCCTCTTTTTTCCTCTTTTCTCCTCATTTCTCCTCTTTTTTCATCGTTTTAACTCATTTCTCATTTCTCCTCCATTTTCAACTTTTCTCCACATTTTTCCTCTTCTTTACTCTTTTCTCCTGTTTTCTCCTCATTTCTCCTCTTTTTTCCTCGTTTCTCCTCGTTTCTCCTCATTTCTCCACTTTTTTTCCTTTTTATGCCTCTTTATTCTTCTTTTCTCCTCTTTTTGCCTCTTTTCTCCTCTTTTTCCTCTTTTTTCCTCTTTTCTCCTCATTTCTCCTCTTTTTTCATCTTTTTAACTCATTTCTCCTTTTTCAACTTTTCTCCGCGTTTTTCCTCTTGTTTACTCTTTTCTCCTGTTTGCTCCTCATTTCTCCTCTTTTTTCCTCGTTTCTCCTCGTTTCTCCTCTTTATGCTTCTTTTTTCCTCTCTTCTCCTCATTTCTCCACTTTTTTCTTCTTTAGTCCTGTATTTTCCTCACTTCTCCACTTTTTTTCTTTTTTCCTTCTCTTTCCTCTTGTCGCCTCATTTCTCCTCTTTTATCCTCTTTATCCCTCTTTTTTGCTCTTTTCCACTCTTTTTAACTCTTTTCCTCTTTTCTCCTCATTTCTCCTCTTCTCTCCTCATTTCTCCTCTTTTTCCATCTTTTTAACTCATATCTCATTTCTCCTCCTTTTTCCACTTTTCTCTTCTTTTTTCTGCTTTTTTCCTCATTTCTCCTCTTGTTTCCTTTTTTTTCTTCTTTTTCCTCTTGTCGCCTCATTTCTCCTCTTTTATCCTCTTTATCCCTCTTTTTTGCTCTTTTCCACTCTCTTTAACTCTTTTTTCCTCTTTTCTCCTCATTTCTCCTCTTCTCTCCTCATTTCTCCTCTTTTTCCATCTTTTTAACTCATTTCTCATTTCTCCTCCTTTTTCAACTTTTCTCCGCGTTTTTCCTCTTGTTTACTCTTTTCTCCTGTTTTCTCCTCATTTCTCCTCTTTTTTCCTCGTTTCTCCTCGTTTCTCCTCTTTATGCTTCTTTTTTCCTCTTTTCTCCTCATTTCTCCACTTTTTTCTTCTTTATTCCTGTATTTTCCTCACTTCTCTGCTTATTTCCCTTTTTCCTTCTCTCTCCTCTTGTCCCCTCATTACTCCTCTTTTATCCTCTTTATTCCTTTTTTCCTCTTTTGTCCTCTCTCTCCTCTTTATTCCTCTTTTTTCCTCTTCTCTCCTCAATTCTCCACTTTTTTCTCTTTTTTCTTCATTTTTTACTCTTTTCTCCTCTTTATTCCTCTTTTCATTTAATGAAACAAACTGCATTTATTGAATCATTGCATCAAACTACAATCATTGATTTAATGAAGCAAACCTTATTCCTTGTTTCAATGGAACAAACATATCTCCCTTATTTAGCGAACAAAACTGCATACGTTCAATTCAATGAAAGAGGCTGCACTTGTCAATTCAATGAGTAGAGCTACTGTCAATAATTCCGTGGCACCAGTTTCACGGCGTTGTGTCTATCAAACTGCGCACGGCGTCATTCAATGAGTAGAGCTTTTCGCATTCATTCAATGTGTCAATTTAATTCATTCAATTTAATGAAACTAACTGCATTAATTGAATCTTTGAATCAAACTACAATCATTGATTCAATGAATCAAACCTTATTCCTTGTTTCAATCGAACAAATCTAACTCTCTTATCTAGTGAAACCTATTTCACTCGTTCATTTAATGAAACAGACTGCACATGATAATTCAATGATTAGAGCTACTCTTAATGCATTTATTCAATCGAACAAAATGCACACCTTTAGTTCATTGAGGAAACTGTATTTGTCAATTCAATGAATACAGCTGTTCATTCATTCAATGTCACAAGATTCTCACATTGTCTGAATCAAATTGCACCGATTCTCTCCATGAAACAAACTGCACGTGTTAATTCAATGAGTAGAGCTTCTCTCATTCATTGAACGTGTCAAGCTTAACGCTTTAATTCAAGGAAACAAACTGCATTCATTCAATCATTGAATCACACTACAATAATTGATTCCATGAAATACACCTTATTTCAATGGAACAACCCTATCTCGTTTATTTACTGAACCAAACTGCATACGTTCATTCAATGAAAGAGGCTGCACTCGTCAATTCAAAGTGTAAAGATACTTGCATTCATTCAATGGCACTAGGTTCAAGCATTGTCTCTATCAATCTGCACACGTTCATTCAATGAAAGAGGCTGCAATTGTCAATTCAATGAGGAGAGCGACTCTCATTCATTCAATGGCACATATTTCACGCATTGTCTCTATCAAACTGCACACGTTTACTACATGAACCAAATTGCACGTCTTCATTCAATGAGTAGAGTTTCTCTCATTCATTCAATGTGTCAAGCTCACCGTTTTTTTATAATGAAACAAACTTCATTCATTGAATTAATGAATCAAACTACAATTATTGATTCAATGAAGCAAACCTTCTTCCTTGTTTCAATCGACCAAACCTAACTCACTTAGTTAGTGAATCCTTCGACACTTGTTCACTCAATGAAACAGACTGCGCATGATTATTCCAAGAGTAGAGGTTCTCTTAACGTATTGATTCAATCCATCAAATTGCAAACGTTTAGTTCATGATTCTAACTGCATTTTTCAATTCAATGAATACAGCTACTCATTCATTCAATGTGTCAAGTTCACCGTTTTCAGTCAATGAAACAAACTGCATTCATTGAATCATTGAATCAAACTACAATCATTGATTCAATGAATCAAACCTTATTCCTTGTTTCAATCGAGCAAACCTACGGCACTTATCGAGTGAATCCTATTACACTCGTTCATTTCATTGAACAGACTGCACATGATAATTCAATGATTAGAGCTACTCTTAACTCATTTATTCAATCAAACAAATTGCACACATTTAGTTCATGAAGCAAACTGCATTTGTCAATTCAATGAAAACAGCTACACATTCATTCAATGTCACAAGCTTCTCCCATTGTCTCAATCAAACTGCACACATTCTCTCCATGAATCAAATTGCACGTGTTAACTCAATGAGTAGAGCTTCTCTCAGTCATTGAGTGTGTCAAGCTTCACGCTTTAATTCAAGGAAACAAACTGCATTCTTGATTCATTGAATCAAACTTTGAATGAAGCAATGTTTCAATTAAACAAACGTAACACGCTGACTTAGTGAAAGAAACTGCACACGTTCATTCAATGAAAGAGACTGCACTTGCCGATTCAATGAGTAGAGCCACTCTCATTTATTCAAATGCTCATATTTCACGCATTGTCTCTATCAAACTGCACAAGTTTGGTACATGAACCAAATTGCACGTCTTCATTCAATGAGTAGAGCTTCTCTCATTCACTCAATGTGTCAATTTAATTCATTCAATTTAATGAAACAAACTGCATTCATTGAATCATTGAATCAAACTACAATCATTGATCCAATGAATCAAACCTTATTCCTTGTTTTCATCGTACAAACCTAACTCACTTATCTAGTGAAAGCTATTACACTCGTTCGTTTTATGAAACAGTCTGCACATGATAATTCAATGATTAGTCCTACTCTTGACGCATTTATTCAATCAAGCAAACTGCACACATTTAGTTCATGTAGCAAACCTCATTTGTTAATTCAGTGAATAGAGCTACTCATTCATTCAAAGTTGCAAGCTTCACGCATTGTCTCAATCAAACTGCTCACATTCACTCTATGAACCAATCTGCACGTGTTAATTCTATGAGTAGAGCTTCTCTCATTTATTGAATGTGTCAAGCATAACGCTTTCATTCAATCAAGCAAACGGCTTTCATTCAATCATTGAATCAAACTACAAATATTGATTCACGAATCACACCTTAATCCTTTTTTCAATGGAACATACCTATCTCCGTTCATTTTTTAGTCTTTTCTCCTCTTTTATCCTTTTTCCTCTTCTCTCACCTTTTCTCCTCTTTTATCCTCTTTTTTCATCATTTCTCCTCATTTCTCCACTTTTTTCCTGTTTATTCCTCTTTTTTCCTCATTTCTCCGCTTCTTTCCTTTTTTTCTTCTTTTTCCTCATGTCGCCTCATTTCTCCTCTTGTATCGTCTTTATTCCTCTTTTTTCCTCTTTTTTCCTCTTTTCTCCTCTTTATTCCTCTTTTTTCCTCTTTTCTCCTCATTTCTCCACTTTTTTTCCTCTTTATTCCTCTTTTTTCCTCATTTCTCCTCTTTTTTCATCGTTTTAACTCATTTCTCATTTCTCCTCCATTTTCAACTTTTCTCCGCATTTTTCCTCTTCTTTACTCTTTTCTCCTGTTTTCTCCTCATTTCTCCTCTTTTTTCCTCGTTTCTCCTCATTTCTCCACTTTTTTTCCTTTTTATGCCTCTTTTTTCTTCTTTTCTCCTCTTTTTGCCTCTTTTCTCCTCTTTTTTCCTCTTTTTTCCTCTTTTCTCCTCATTTCTCCTTTTTTTTCATCGTTTTAACTCATTTCTCATTTCTCCTCCATTTTCAACTTTTCTCCACATTTTTCCTCTTCTTTACTCTTTTCTCCTCTTTATTCCTCTTTTTTCCTCTTCTCTCCTCGTTTCTCCTCTTTTTTCATCTTTATCAGTCATTTCTCATTTCTCCTCCTTTTTCCACTTTTCTCCTCTTTTTTCTGCTTTTTTCCTCATTTCTCCACTTTTTTCCTCTTTATTCCTCTTTTTTCCTCATTTCTCCTCTTTTTTCCTTTTTTTCTTCTTTTTCCTCTTGTCGCCTCTTTTCTCCTCGTGTATCGTCTTTATTCCTCTTTTTTCCGCTTTTCTCCGCTCTTCTCCTCTTTATTCCTCTTTTTTCCTCTTCTCTCCTCATTTCTCCACTTTTTTCCTCTTTATGCCTCTTTTTCCTCTTTTCTCCTCATTGCTCCTCTTTTTTCCTCGTTTCTCCACTTTTCTCCTCTTGTTTTCTTTTTTCTCCTGATTTCTCCACTTGTTTTCCTCTTTATTCCTCTTTTTTCCTCATTTCTCCTCTTTTTTCATCTTTTTAACTCATTTCTCATTTCTCCTCCTTTTTCAACTTTTCTCCGTGTTTTTCCTCCTGTTTACTCTTTTCTCCTCATTTCTCCTCTTCTCTCCTCATTTCTCCTCTTTTTCCATCTTTTTAACTCATTTCTCATTTCTCCTCCTTTTTCAACTTTTCTCCGCGTTTTTCCTCTTGTTTACTCTTTTCTCCTGTTTGCTCCTCATTTCTCCTCTTTTTTCCTCGTTTCTCCTCGTTTCTCCTCTTTATGCTTCTTTTTTCCTCTTTTCTCCTCATTTCTCCACTTTTTTCTTCTTTATTCCTGTATTTTCCTCACTTCTCCGCTTATTTCCCTTTTTCCTTCTCTTTCCTCTTGTCCCCTCATTACTCCTCTTTTATCCTCTTTATTCCTCTTTTTTCCTCTTTTGTCCTCTCTCTCCTCTTTATTCCTCTTTTTTCCTCTTCTCTCCTCAATTCTCCTCTTTTTTCATCTTTTTAACTCATATCTCATTTCTCCTCCTTTTTCCACTTTTCTCTTCTTTTTTCTGCTTTTTTCCTCATTTCTCCTCGTTTCTTTTTCTTCTTCTTTTTCCTCTTCTCGCCTCATTTCTCCTCTTTTATCCTCTTTATCCCTCTTTTTTGCTCTTTTCCACTCTTTTTACCTCTTTTTTCCACTTTTCTCCTCATTTCTCCTCTTCTCTCCTCATTTCTCCTCTTTTTCCATCTTTTTAACTCATTTCTCATTTCTCCTCCTTTTTCAAATTTTCTCTGCGTTTTTCCTCTTGTTTACTCTTTTCTCCTGTTTTCTCCTCATTTCTTCTCTTTTTTCCTCGTTTCTCCTCGTTACTCCTCTTTATGCTTCTTTTTTCCTCTTTTCTCCTCTTTTTTCCTCTTTTCTCCTCATTTCTCCTCTGTTTTCATCTTTTTAACTCATTTCTCATTTCTCCTCCTTTTTCAACTTTTCTCCGCGTTTTTCCACTTGTTTACTCTTTTCTCCTGTTTTCTCCTCATTTCTCCTCTTTTTCCCTCGTTTCTCCTCGTTTCTCCCCTTTATGCCTCTTTTTTCCTCTTTTCTCCTCATTTCTCCACTTTTTTCTTCTTTATTCCTGTATTTTCCTCACTTGTCCGCTTTTTTCCTTTTTTCCTTCTCTTTCCTCTTGTCCCCTCATTACTCCTCTTTTATCCTCTTTATTCCTCTTTTTTCCTCTTTTGTCCTCTCTCTCCTCTTTATTCCTCTTTTTTCCTCTTCTCTCCTCAATTCTCCTCTTTTTTCATCTTTTTAACTCATATCTCATTTCTCCTCTTTTTTCCACTTTTCTCTTCTTTTTTTCTGCTTTTTTCCTCATTTCTCCTCTTGTTTCTTTTTCTTCTTCTTTTTCCTCTTCTCGCCTCATTTCTCCTCTTTTATCCTCTTTATTCCTCTTTTTTGCTCTTTTCCACTCTTTTTAACTCTTTTTTCCTCTTTTCTCCTCATTTCTTCTCTTCTCTCCTCATTTCTCCTCTTTTTCCATCTTTTTAACTCATTTCTCATTTCTCCTCCTTTTTCAAATTTTCTCCGCGTTTTTCCTCTTGTTTAGTCTTTTCTCTTCTTTTCTCCTCATTTCACCTCTTTTTTCCTCGTTTCTCCTCGTTTCTCCTCTTTTCTCCTCATTTCTCCACTTTTTTTCCTCTTTATTCCTCTTTTTTCCTCATTTCTCCTCTTTTTTCATCTTTTTAACTCATTTCTCATTTCTCCTCCTTTTTCAACTTTTCTCCGTGTTTTTCCTCTTGTTTACTCTTTTCTCCTCATTTCTCCTCTTTTTTCATCGTTTTAACTCATTTCTCATTTCTCCTCCATTTTCAACTTTTCTCCGCATTTTTCCTCTTCTTTACTCTTTTCTCCTGTTTTCTCCTCATTTCTCCTCTTTTTTCCTCGTTTCTCCTCATTTCTCCACTTTTTTTCCTTTTTATGCCTCTTTTTTCTTCTTTTCTCCTCTTTTTGCCTCTTTTCTCCTCTTTTTTCCTCTTTTTTCCTCTTTTCTCCTCATTTCTCCTCTTTTTTCATCGTTTTAACTCATTTCTCATTTCTCCTCCATTTTCAACTTTTCTCCACATTTTTCCTCTTCTTTACTCTTTTCTCCTGTTTTCTCCTCATTTCTCCTCTTTTTTCCTCGTTTCTCCTCATTTCTCCACTTTTTTTCCTTTTTATGCCTCTTTATTCTTCTTTTCTCCTCTTTTTGCCTCTTTTCTCCTCTTTTTCCTCTTTTTTCCTCTTTTCTCCTCATTTCTCCTCTTTTTTCATCTTTTTAACTCATTTCTCCTTTTTCAACTTTTCTCCGCGTTTTTCCTCTTGTTTACTCTTTTCTCCTGTTTGCTCCTCATTTCTCCTCTTTTTTCCTCGTTTCTCCTCGTTTCTCCTCTTTATGCTTCTTTTTTCCTCTCTTCTCCTCATTTCTCCAATTTTTTCTTCTTTAGTCCTGTATTTTCCTCACTTCTCCACTTTTTTTCTTTTTTCCTTCTCTTTCCTCTTGTCCCCTCATTACTCCTCTTTTATCCTCTTTATTCCTCTTTTTTCCTCTTTTGTCCTCTCTCTCCTCTTTATTCCTCTTTTGTCCTCTTCTCTCCTCAATTCTCCTCTTTTTTCATCTTTTTAACTCATATCTCATTTCTCCTCCTTTTTCCACTTTTCTCTTCTTTTTTCTGCTTTTTTCCTCATTTCTCCGCTTTGTTTCTTTTTTTTCTTCTTTTTCCTCTTGTCGCCTCATTTCTCCTCTTTTATCCTCTTTATCCCTCTTTTTTGCTCTTTTCCACTCTTTTTAACTCTATTTTCCTCTTTTCTCCTCTTTTCTCCTCATTTCTCCTCTTTTTCCATCTTTTTAACTCATTTCTCATTTCTCCTCCTTTTTCAAATTTTCTCTGCGTTTTTCCTCTTGTTTACTCTTTTCTCCTGTTTTCTCCTCATTTCTCCTCTTTTTTCCTCGTTTCTCCTCGTTACTCCTCATTTCTCCACTTTTTTCCTCTTTATGCCTCTTTTTTCCTCTTTTCTCCTCTTTTTTCCTCTTTTCTCCTCATTTCTCCTCTGTTTTCATCTTTTTAACTCATATCTCATTTCTCCTTCTTTTTCCACTTTTCTCTTCTTTTTTCTGCTTTTTTCCTCATTTCTCCTCTTGTTTCCTTTTTTTTCTTCTTTTTCCTCTTCTCGCCTCATTTCTCCTCTTTTATCCTCTTTATCCCTCTTTTTTGCTCTTTTCCACTCTTTTTAACTCTTTTTTCCTCTTTTCTCCTCATTTCTCCTCTTCTCTCCTCATTTCTCCTCTTTTTCCATCTTTTTAACTCATTTCTCATTTCTCCTCCTTTTTCAACTTTTCTCCGCGTTTTTCCTCTTGTTTACTCTTTTCTCCTGTTTGCTCCTCATTTCTCCTCTTTTTTCCTCGTTTCTCCTCGTTTCTCCTCTTTATGCTTCTTTTTTCCTCTTTTCTCCTCATTTCTCCACTTTTTTCTTCTTTATTCCTGTATTTTCCTCACTTCTCCGCTTATTTCCCTTTTTCCTTCTCTTTCCTCTTGTCCCCTCATTACTCCTCTTTTATCCTCTTTATTCTTTTTTTCCTCTTTTGTCCTCTCTCTCCTCTTTATTCCTCTTTTTTCCTCTTCTCTCCTCAATTCTCCTCTTTTTTCATCTTTTTAACTCATATCTCATTTCTCCTCCTTTTTCCACTTTTCTCCTCATTTCTCCTCTTCTCTCCTCATTTCTCCTCTTTTTCCATCTTTTTAACTCATTTCTCATTTCTCCTCCTTTTTCAAATTTTCTCTGCGTTTTTCCTCTTGTTTACTCTTTTCTCCTGTTTTCTCCTCATTTCTCCTCCTTTTTCCACTTTTCTCCTCTTTTTTCTGCTTTTTTCCTCATTTCTCCACTTTTTTCCTCTTTATTCCTCTTTTTTCCTCATTTCTCCTCTTTTTTCCTTTTTTTCTTCTTTTTCCTCTTGTCGCCTCTTTTCTCCTCGTGTATCGTCTTTATTCCTCTTTTTTCCTCTTTTCTCCGCTCTTCTCCTCTTTATTCCTCTTTTTTCCTCTTCTCTCCTCATTTCTCCACTTTTTTCCTCTTTATGCCTCTTTTTCCTCTTTTCTCCTCATTGCTCCTCTTTTTTCCTCGTTTCTCCACTTTTCTCCTCTTGTTTTCTTTTTTCTCCTCATTTCTCCACTTTTTTCCTCTTTATTCCTCTTTTTACATCATTTCTCCTCTTTTTTCATCTTTTTAACTCATTTCTCATTTCTCCTCCTTTTTCAACTTTTCTCCGTGTTTTCCTCTTCTTTACTCTTTTC
Source organism: Chiloscyllium punctatum (assembly GCF_047496795.1). Taxonomy (NCBI): domain Eukaryota; kingdom Metazoa; phylum Chordata; class Chondrichthyes; order Orectolobiformes; family Hemiscylliidae; genus Chiloscyllium; species Chiloscyllium punctatum. The sequence goes on along the minus strand of NC_092756.1, from coordinate 66,625,891 downwards.
TCCTGTTTTCTCCTCATTTCTCCTCTTTTTTCCTCGTTTCTCCTCGTTTCTCCCCATTTCTCCACTTTTTTTCCTTTTTATGCCTCTTTTTTCTTCTTTTCTCCTCTTTTTGCCTCTTTTCTCCTCTTTTTTCCTCTTTTTTCCTCTTTTCTACTCCTTTCTCCTCTTTTTTCATCGTTTTAACTCATTTCTCATTTCTCCTCCATTTTCAACTTTTCTCCGCATTTTTCCTCTTCTTTACTCTTTTCTCCTGTTTTCTCCTCATTTCTCCTCTTTTTTCCTCGTTTCTCCTCATTTCTCCACTTTTTTTCCTTTTTATGCCTCTTTATTCTTCTTTTCTCCTCTTTTTGCCTCTTTTCTCCTCTTTTTTCCTCTTTTTCCTCTTTTCTCCTCATTTCTCCTTTTTTTTCATCGTTTTAACTCATTTCTCATTTCTCCTCCATTTTCAACTTTTCTCCACATTTTTCCTCTTCTTTACTCTTTTCTCCTCTTTATTCCTCTTTTTTCCTCTTCTCTCCTCGTTTCTCCTCTTTTTTCATCTTTATCAGTCATTTCTCATTTCTCCTCCTTTTTCCACTTTTCTCCTCTTTTTTCTGCTTTTTTCCTCATTTCTCCACTTTTTTCCTCTTTATTCCTCTTTTTTCCTCATTTCTCCTCTTTTTTCCTTTTTTTCTTCTTTTTCCTCTTGTCGCCTCTTTTCTCCTCGTGTATCGTCTTTATTCCTCTTTTTTCCTCTTTTCTCCGCTCTTCTCCTCTTTATTCCTCTTTTTTCCTCTTCTCTCCTCATTTCTCCACTTTTTTCCTCTTTATGCCTCTTTTTCCTCTTTTCTCCTCATTGCTCCTCTTTTTTCCTCGTTTCTCCACTTTTCTCCTCTTGTTTTCTTTTTTCTCCTCATTTCTCCACTTGTTTTCCTCTTTATTCCTCTTTTTTCCTCATTTCTCCTCTTTTTTCATCTTTTTAACTCATTTCTCATTTCTCCTCCTTTTTCAACTTTTCTCCGTGTTTTTCCTCCTGTTTACTCTTTTCTCCTCATTTCTCCTCTTTTTCCTCTTTTTTCCTCTTTTCTCCTCATTTCTCCTCTTTTTTCATCGTTTTAACTCATTTCTCATTTCTCCTCCATTTTCAACTTTTCTCCGCATTTTTCCTCTTCTTTACTCTTTTCTCCTGTTTTCTCCTCATTTCTCCTCTTTTTTCCTCGTTTCTCCTCATTTCTCCACTTTTTTTCCTTTTTATGCCTCTTTTTTCTTCTTTTCTCCTCTTTTTGCCTCTTTTCTCCTCTTTTTTCCTCTTTTTTCCTCTTTTCTCCTCATTTCTCCTCTTTTTTCATCGTTTTAACTCATTTCTCATTTCTCCTCCATTTTCAACTTTTCTCCACATTTTTCCTCTTCTTTACTCTTTTCTCCTGTTTTCTCCTCATTTCTCCTCTTTTTTCCTCGTTTCTCCTCGTTTCTCCTCTTTATGCTTCTTTTTTCCTCTTTTCTCCTCATTTCTCCACTTTTTTCTTCTTTATTCCTGTATTTTCCTCACTTCTCCGCTTATTTCCCTTTTTCCTTCTCTTTCCTCTTGTCCCCTCATTACTCCTCTTTTATCCTCTTTATTCTTTTTTTCCTCTTTTGTCCTCTCTCTCCTCTTTATTCCTCTTTTTTCCTCTTCTCTCCTCAATTCTCCTCTTTTTTCATCTTTTTAACTCATATCTCATTTCTCCTCCTTTTTCCACTTTTCTCTTCTTTTTTCTGCTTTTTTCCTCATTTCTCCGCTTGTTTCCTTTTTTTTCTTCTTTTTCCTCTTGTCGCCTCATTTCTCCTCTTTTATCCTCTTTATCCCTCTTTTTTGCTCTTTTCCACTCTTTTTAACTCTTGTTTCCTCTTTTCTCCTCATTTCTCCTCTTCTCTCCTCATTTCTCCTCTTTTTCCATCTTTTTAACTCATTTCTCATTTCTCCTCCTTTTTCAAATTTTCTCTGCGTTTTTCCTCTTGTTTACTCTTTTCTCCTGTTTTCTCCTCATTTCTCCTCTTTTTTCCTCGTTTCGCCTCGTTACTCCTCATTTCTCCACTTTTTTCCTCTTTATGCCTCTTTTTTCCTCTTTTCTCCTCTTTTTTCCTCTTTTCTCCTCATTTCTCCTCTGTTTTCATCTTTTTAACTCATATCTCATTTCTCCTTCTTTTTCCACTTTTCTCTTCTTTTTTCTGCTTTTTTCCTCATTTCTCCTCTTGTTTCCTTTTTTTTCTTCTTTTTCCTCTTCTCGCCTCATTTCTCCTCTTTTATCCTCTTTATCCCTCTTTTTTGCTCTTTTCCACTCTTTTTGACTCTTTTTTCCTCTTTTCTCCTCATTTCTCCTCTTCTCTCCTCATTTCTCCTCTTTTTCCATCTTTTTAACTCATTTCTCATTTCTCCTCCTTTTTCAACTTTTCTCCGCGTTTTTCCTCTTGTTTACTCTTTTCTCCTGTTTGCTCCTCATTTCTCCTCTTTTTTCCTCGTTTCTCCTCGTTTCTCCTCTTTATGCTTCTTTTTTCCTCTTTTCTCCTCATTTCTCCACTTTTTTCTTCTTTATTCCTGTATTTTCCTCACTTCTCCGCTTATTTCCCTTTTTCCTTCTCTTTCCTCTTGTCCCCTCATTACTCCTCTTTTATCCTCTTTATTCCTCTTTTTTCCTCTTTTGTCCTCTCTCTCCTCTTTATTCCTCTTTTTTCCTCTTCTCTCCTCAATTCTCCTCTTTTTTCATCTTTTTAACTCATATCTCATTTCTCCTCCTTTTTCCACTTTTCTCTTCTTTTTTCTGCTTTTTTCCTCATTTCTCCTCGTTTCTTTTTCTTCTTCTTTTTCCTCTTCTCGCCTCATTTCTCCTCTTTTATCCTCTTTATCCCTCTTTTTTGCTCTTTTCCACTCTTTTTACCTCTTTTTTCCACTTTTCTCCTCATTTCTCCTCTTCTCTCCTCATTTCTCCTCTTTTTCCATCTTTTTAACTCATTTCTCATTTCTCCTCCTTTTTCAAATTTTCTCTGCGTTTTTCCTCTTGTTTACTCTTTTCTCCTGTTTTCTCCTCATTTCTTCTCTTTTTTCCTCGTTTCTCCTCGTTACTCCTCTTTATGCTTCTTTTTTCCTCTTTTCTCCTCTTTTTTCCTCTTTTCTCCTCATTTCTCCTCTGTTTTCATCTTTTTAACTCATTTCTCATTTCTCCTCCTTTTTCAACTTTTCTCCGCGTTTTTCCACTTGTTTACTCTTTTCTCCTGTTTTCTCCTCATTTCTCCTCTTTTTCCCTCGTTTCTCCTCGTTTCTCCTCTTTATGCCTCTTTTTTCCTCTTTTCTCCTCATTTCTCCACTTTTTTCTTCTTTATTCCTGTATTTTCCTCACTTGTCCGCTTTTTTCCTTTTTTCCTTCTCTTTCCTCTTGTCCCCTCATTACTCCTCTTTTATCCTCTTTATTCCTCTTTTTTCCTCTTTTGTCCTCTCTCTCCTCTTTATTCCTCTTTTTTCCTCTTCTCTCCTCAATTCTCCTCTTTTTTCATCTTTTTAACTCATATCTCATTTCTCCTCTTTTTTCCACTTTTCTCTTCTTTTTTTCTGCTTTTTTCCTCATTTCTCCTCTTGTTTCTTTTTCTTCTTCTTTTTCCTCTTGTCGCCTCATTTCTCCTCTTTTATCCTCTTTATTCCTCTTTTTTGCTCTTTTCCACTCTTTTTAACTCTTTTTTCCTCTTTTCTCCTCATTTCTTCTCTTCTCTCCTCATTTCTCCTCTTTTTCCATCTTTTTAACTCATTTCTCATTTCTCCTCCTTTTTCAAATTTTCTCCGCGTTTTTCCTCTTGTTTAGTCTTTTCTCTTCTTTTCTCCTCATTTCACCTCTTTTTTCCTCGTTTCTCCTCGTTTCTCCTCTTTTCTCCTCATTTCTCCACTTTTTTTCCTCTTTATTCCTCTTTTTTCCTCATTTCTCCTCTTTTTTCATCTTTTTAACTCATTTCTCATTTCTCCTCCTTTTTCAACTTTTCTCCGTGTTTTTCCTCTTGTTTACTCTTTTCTCCTCATTTCTCCTCTTTTTTCATCGTTTTAACTCATTTCTCATTTCTCCTCCATTTTCAACTTTTCTCCGCATTTTTCCTCTTCTTTACTCTTTTCTCCTGTTTTCTCCTCATTTCTCCTCTTTTTTCCTCGTTTCTCCTCATTTCTCCACTTTTTTTCCTTTTTATGCCTCTTTTTTCTTCTTTTCTCCTCTTTTTGCCTCTTTTCTCCTCTTTTTTCCTCTTTTTTCCTCTTTTCTCCTCATTTCTCCTCTTTTTTCATCGTTTTAACTCATTTCTCATTTCTCCTCCATTTTCAACTTTTCTCCACATTTTTCCTCTTCTTTACTCTTTTCTCCTGTTTTCTCCTCATTTCTCCTCTTTTTTCCTCGTTTCTCCTCGTTTCTCCTCATTTCTCCACTTTTTTTCCTTTTTATGCCTCTTTATTCTTCTTTTCTCCTCTTTTTGCCTCTTTTCTCCTCTTTTTCCTCTTTTTTCCTCTTTTCTCCTCATTTCTCCTCTTTTTTCATCTTTTTAACTCATTTCTCCTTTTTCAACTTTTCTCCGCGTTTTTCCTCTTGTTTACTCTTTTCTCCTGTTTGCTCCTCATTTCTCCTCTTTTTTCCTCGTTTCTCCTCGTTTCTCCTCTTTATGCTTCTTTTTTCCTCTCTTCTCATTTCTCCACTTTTTTCTTCTTTAGTCCTGTATTTTCCTCACTTCTCCACTTTTTTTCTTTTTTCCTTCTCTTTCCTCTTGTCCCCTCATTACTCCTCTTTTATCCTCTTTATTCCTCTTTTTTCCTCTTTTGTCCTCTCTCTCCTCTTTATTCCTCTTTTGTCCTCTTCTCTCCTCAATTCTCCTCTTTTTTCATCTTTTTAACTCATATCTCATTTCTCCTCCTTTTTCCACTTTTCTCTTCTTTTTTCTGCTTTTTTCCTCATTTCTCCGCTTTGTTTCTTTTTTTTCTTCTTTTTCCTCTTGTCGCCTCATTTCTCCTCTTTTATCCTCTTTATCCCTCTTTTTTGCTCTTTTCCACTCTTTTTAACTCTATTTTCCTCTTTTCTCCTCTTTTCTCCTCATTTCTCCTCTTTTTCCATCTTTTTAACTCATTTCTCATTTCTCCTCCTTTTTCAAATTTTCTCTGCGTTTTTCCTCTTGTTTACTCTTTTCTCCTGTTTTCTCCTCATTTCTCCTCTTTTTTCCTCGTTTCTCCTCGTTACTCCTCATTTCTCCACTTTTTTCCTCTTTATGCCTCTTTTTTCCTCTTTTCTCCTCTTTTTTCCTCTTTTCTCCTCATTTCTCCTCTGTTTTCATCTTTTTAACTCATATCTCATTTCTCCTTCTTTTTCCACTTTTCTCTTCTTTTTTCTGCTTTTTTCCTCATTTCTCCTCTTGTTTCCTTTTTTTTCTTCTTTTTCCTCTTCTCGCCTCATTTCTCCTCTTTTATCCTCTTTATCCCTCTTTTTTGCTCTTTTCCACTCTTTTTAACTCTTTTTTACTCTTTTCTCCTCATTTCTCCTCTTCTCTCCTCATTTCTCCTCTTTTTCCATCTTTTTAACTCATTTCTCATTTCTCCTCCTTTTTCAACTTTTCTCCGCGTTTTTCCTCTTGTTTACTCTTTTCTCCTGTTTGCTCCTCATTTCTCCTCTTTTTTCCTCGTTTCTCCTCGTTTCTCCTCTTTATGCTTCTTTTTTCCTCTTTTCTCCTCATTTCTCCACTTTTTTCTTCTTTATTCCTGTATTTTCCTCACTTCTCCGCTTATTTCCCTTTTTCCTTCTCTTTCCTCTTGTCCCCTCATTACTCCTCTTTTATCCTCGTTATTCTTTTTTTCCTCTTTTTTCCTCTCTCTCCTCTTTATTCCTCTTTTTTCCTCTTCTCTCCTCAATTCTCCTCTTTTTTCATCTTTTTAACTCATATCTCATTTCTCCTCCTTTTTCCACTTTTCTCCTCATTTCTCCTCTTCTCTCCTCATTTCTCCTCTTTTTCCATCTTTTTAACTCATTTCTCATTTCTCCTCCTTTTTCAAATTTTCTCTGCGTTTTTCCTCTTGTTTACTCTTTTCTCCTGTTTTCTCCTCATTTCTCCTCTTTTTTCCTCGTTTCTCCTCGTTACTCCTCTTTATGCTTCTTTTTTCCTCTTTTCTCCTCTTTTTTCCTCTTTTCTCCTCATTTCTCCTCTGTTTTCATCTTTTTAACTCATTTCTCATTTCTCCTCCTTTTTCAACTTTTCTCCGCGTTTTTCCACTTGTTTACTCTTTTCTCCTGTTTTCTCCTCATTTCTCCTCTTTTTCCCTCGTTTCTCCTCGTTTCTCCTCTTTATGCCTCTTTTTTCCTCTTTTCTCCTCATTTCTCCACTTTTTTCTTCTTTATTCCTGTATTTTCCTCACTTGTCCGCTTTTTTCCTTTTTTCCTTCTCTTTCCTCTTGTCCCCTCATTACTCCTCTTTTATCCTCTTTATTCCTCTTTTTTCCTCTTTTGTCCTCTCTCTCCTCTTTATTCCTCTTTTTTCCTCTTCTCTCCTCAATTCTCCTCTTTTTTCATCTTTTTAACTCATATCTCATTTCTCCTCTTTTTTCCACTTTTCTCTTCTTTTTTTCTGCTTTTTTCCTCATTTCTCCTCTTGTTTCTTTTTCTTCTTCTTTTTCCTCTTGTCGCCTCATTTCTCCTCTTTTATCCTCTTTATTCCTCTTTTTTGCTCTTTTCCACTCTTTTTAACTCTTTTTTCCTCTTTTCTCCTCATTTCTTCTCTTCTCTCCTCATTTCTCCTCTTTTTCCATCTTTTTAACTCATTTCTCATTTCTCCTCCTTTTTCAAATTTTCTCCGCGTTTTTCCTCTTGTTTAGTCTTTTCTCTTCTTTTCTCCTCATTTCACCTCTTTTTTCCTCGTTTCTCCTCGTTTCTCCTCTTTTCTCCTCATTTATCCTCTTTTCTCCACTTTTCTCCGCATATCTCCTCTTTTTTCCTCGTTTCTCCTCATTTCTCCACTTTTTTCTCTTTTTTCTCCTTTTTTTACTCTTTTCTCCTCTTTATTCCTCTTTTCATTTAATGAAACAAACTGCATTTATTGAATCATTGCATCAAACTACAATCATTGATTTAATGAAGCAAACCTTATTCCTTGTTTCAATGGAACAAACATATCTCCCTTATTTAGCGAACAAAACTGCATACGTTCAATTCAATGAAAGAGGCTGCACTTGTCAATTCAATGAGTAGAGCTACTCTCATTCATTCCGTGGCACCAGTTTCACGGCGTTGTGTCTATCAAACTGCGCACGGCGTCATTCAATGAGTAGAGCTTTTCGCATTCATTCAATGTGTCAATTTAATTCATTCAATTTAATGAAACTAACTGCATTAATTGAATCTTTGAATCAAACTACAATCATTGATTCAATGAATCAAACCTTATTCCTTGTTTCAATCGAACAAATCTAACTCTCTTATCTAGTGAAACCTATTTCACTCGTTCATTTAATGAAACAGACTGCACATGATAATTCAATGATTAGAGCTACTCTTAATGCATTTATTCAATCGAACAAAATGCACACCTTTAGTTCATTGAGGAAACTATATTTGTCAATTCAATGAATACAGCTGTTCATTCATTCAATGTCACAAGATTCTCACATTGTCTGAATCAAATTGCACCGATTCTCTCCATGAAACAAACTGCACGTGTTAATTCAATGAGTAGAGCTTCTCTCATTCATTGAACGTGTCAAGCTTAACGCTTTAATTCAAGGAAACAAACTGCATTCATTCAATCATTGAATCACACTACAATAATTGATTCCATGAAATACACCTTATTTCAATGGAACAACCCTATCTCGTTTATTTACTGAACCAAACTGCATACGTTCATTCAATGAAAGAGGCTGCACTCGTCAATTCAAAGTGTAAAGATACTTGCATTCATTCAATGGCACTAGGTTCAAGCATTGTCTCTATCAATCTGCACACGTTCATTCAATGAAAGAGGCTGCAATTGTCAATTCAATGAGGAGAGCGACTCTCATTCATTCAATGGCACATATTTCACGCATTGTCTCTATCAAACTGCACACGTTTACTACATGAACCAAATTGCACGTCTTCATTCAATGAGTAGAGTTTCTCTCATTCATTCAATGTGTCAAGCTCACCGTTTTTTTATAATGAAACAAACTTCATTCATTGAATTAATGAATCAAACTACAATTATTGATTCAATGAAGCAAACCTTCTTCCTTGTTTCAATCGACCAAACCTAACTCACTTAGTTAGTGAATCCTTTGACACTTGTTCACTCAATGAAACAGACTGCGCATGATTATTCCAAGAGTAGAGGTTCTCTTAACGTATTGATTCAATCCATCAAATTGCAAACGTTTAGTTCATGATTCTAACTGCATTTTTCAATTCAATGAATACAGCTACTCATTCATTCAATGTGTCAAGTTCACCGTTTTCAGTCAATGAAACAAACTGCATTCATTGAATCATTGAATCAAACTACAATCATTGATTCAATGAATCAAACCTTATTCCTTGTTTCAATCGAGCAAACCTACGGCACTTATCGAGTGAATCCTATTACACTCGTTCATTTCATTGAACAGACTGCACATGATAATTCAATGATTAGAGCTACTCTTAACTCATTTATTCAATCAAACAAATTGCACACATTTAGTTCATGAAGCAAACTGCATTTGTCAATTCAATGAAAACAGCTACACATTCATTCAATGTCACAAGCTTCTCCCATTGTCTCAATCAAACTGCACACATTCTCTCCATGAATCAAATTGCACGTGTTAACTCAATGAGTAGAGCTTCTCTCAGTCATTGAGTGTGTCAAGCTTCACGCTTTAATTCAAGGAAACAAACTGCATTCTTGATTCATTGAATCAAACTTTGAATGAAGCAATGTTTCAATTAAACAAACGTAACACGCTGACTTAGTGAAAGAAACTGCACACGTTCATTCAATGAAAGAGACTGCACTTGCCAATTCAATGAGTAGAGCCACTCTCATTTATTCAAATGCTCATATTTCACGCATTGTCTCTATCAAACTGCACAAGTTTGGTACATGAACCAAATTGCACGTCTTCATTCAATGAGTAGAGCTTCTCTCATTCACTCAATGTGTCAATTTAATTCATTCAAATTAATGAAACAAACTGCATTCATTGAATCATTGAATCAAACTACAATCATTGATCCAATGAATCAAACCTTATTCCTTGTTTTCATCGTACAAACCTAACTCACTTATCTAGTGAAAGCTATTACACTCGTTCGTTTTATGAAACAGTCTGCACATGATAATTCAATGATTAGTCCTACTCTTGACGCATTTATTCAATCAAGCAAACTGCACACATTTAGTTCATGTAGCAAACCTCATTTGTTAATTCAGTGAATAGAGCTACTCATTCATTCAAAGTTGCAAGCTTCACGCATTGTCTCAATCAAACTGCTCACATTCACTCTATGAACCAATCTGCACGTGTTAATTCTATGAGTAGAGCTTCTCTCATTTATTGAATGTGTCAAGCATAACGCTTTCATTCAATCAAGCAAACGGCTTTCATTCAATCATTGAATCAAACTACAAATATTGATTCACGAATCACACCTTAATCCTTTTTTCAATGGAACATACCTATCTCCGTTCATTTTTTAGTCTTTTCTCCTCTTTTATCCTTTTTCCTCTTCTCTCACCTTTTCTCACCTTTTCTCCTCTTTTTTCATCATTTCTCCTCATTTCTCCACTTTTTTCCTGTTTATTCCTCTTTTTTCCTCATTTCTCCGCTTCTTTCCTTTTTTTCCTCTTTTTCCTCATGTCGCCTCATTTCTCCTCTTGTATCGTCTTTATTCCTCTTTTTTCCTCTTTTCTCCGCTCTTCTCCTCTTTATTCCTCTTTTTTCCTCTTCTCTCCTCATTTCTCCACTTTTTTCCTCTTTATGCCTCTTTTTCCTCTTTTCTCCTCATTGCTCCTCTTTTTTCCTCGTTTCTCCACTTTTCTCCTCTTGTTTTCTTTTTTCTCCTCATTTCTCCACTTTTTTTCCTCTTTATTCCTCTTTTTTCCTCATTTCTCCTCTTTTTTCATCGTTTTAACTCATTTCTCATTTCTCCTCCATTTTCAACTTTTCTCCGCATTTTTCCTCTTCTTTACTCTTTTCTCCTGTTTTCTCCTCATTTCTCCTCTTTTTTCCTCGTTTCTCCTCATTTCTCCACTTTTTTTCCTTTTTATGCCTCTTTTTTCTTCTTTTCTCCTCTTTTTGCCTCTTTTCTCCTCTTTTTTCCTCTTTTTTCCTCTTTTCTCCTCATTTCTCCTCTTTTTTCATCGTTTTAACTCATTTCTCATTTCTCCTCCATTTTCAACTATTCTCCACATTTTTCCTCTTCTTTACTCTTTTCTCCTGTTTTCTCCTCATTTCTCCTCTTTTTTCCTCGTTTCTCCTCGTTTCTCCTCATTTCTCCACTTTTTTTCCTTTTTATGCCTCTTTATTCTTCTTTTCTCCTCTTTTTGCCTCTTTTCTCCTCTTTTTCCTCTTTTTTCCTCTTTTCTCCTCATTTCTCCTCTTTTTTCATCTTTTTAACTCATTTCTCCTTTTTCAACTTTTCTCCGCGTTTTTCCTCTTGTTTACTCTTTTCTCCTCTTAATTCCTCTTTTCATTTAATGAAACAAACTGCATTTATTGAATCATTGCATCAAACTACAATCATTGATTTAATGAAGCAAACCTTATTCCTTGTTTCAATGGAACAAACATATCTCCCTTATTTAGCGAACAAAACTGCATACGTTCAATTCAATGAAAGAGGCTGCACTTGTCAATTCAATGAGTAGAGCTACTCTCATTCATTCTGTGGCACTAGTTTCACGGCGTTGTGTCTATCAAACTGCGCACGGCGTCATTCAATGAGTAGAGCTTTTCGCATTCATTCAATTTAATGAAACTAACTGCATTAATTGAATCTTTGAATCAAACTACAATCATTGATTCAATGAATCAAACCTTATTCCTTGTTTCAATCGAACAAATCTAACTCTCTTATCTAGTGAAACCTATTTCACTCGTTCATTTAATGAAACAGACTGCACATGATAATTCAATGATTAGAGCTACTCTTAATGCATTTATTCAATCGAACAAAATGCACACCTTTAGTTCATTGAGGAAACTGTATTTGTCAATTCAATGAATACAGCTGTTCATTCATTCAATGTCACAAGATTCTCACATTGTCTGAATCAAATTGCACCGATTCTCTCCATGAAACAAACTGCACGTGTTAATTCAATGAGTAGAGCTTCTCTCATTCATTGAACGTGTCAAGCTTAACGCTTTAATTCAAGGAAACAAACTGCATTCATTCAATCATTGAATCACACTACAATAATTGATTCCATGAAATACACCTTATTTCAATGGAACAACCCTATCTCGTTTATTTACTGAACCAAACTGCATACGTTCATTCAATGAAAGAGGCTGCACTCGTCAATTCAAAGTGTAAAGATACTTGCATTCATTCAATGGCACTAGGTTCAAGCATTGTCTCTATCAATCTGCACACGTTCATTCAATGAAAGAGGCTGCAATTGTCAATTCAATGAGGAGAGCGACTCTCATTCATTCAATGGCACATATTTCACGCATTGTCTCTATCAAACTGCACACGTTTACTACATGAACCAAATTGCACGTCTTCATTCAATGAGTAGAGTTTCTCTCATTCATTCAATGTGTCAAGCTCACCGTTTTTTTATAATGAAACAAACTTCATTCATTGAATTAATGAATCAAACTACAATTATTGATTCAATGAAGCAAACCTTCTTCCTTGTTTCAATCGACCAAACCTAACTCACTTAGTTAGTGAATCCTTCGACACTTGTTCACTCAATGAAACAGACTGCGCATGATTATTCCAAGAGTAGAGGTTCTCTTAACGTATTGATTCAATCCATCAAATTGCAAACGTTTAGTTCATGATTCTAACTGCATTTTTCAATTCAATGAATACAGCTACTCATTCATTCAATGTGTCAAGTTCACCGTTTTCAGTCAATGAAACAAACTGCATTCATTGAATCATTGAATCAAACTACAATCATTGATTCAATGAATCAAACCTTATTCCTTGTTTCAATCGAGCAAACCTACGGCACTTATCGAGTGAATCCTATTACACTCGTTCATTTCATTGAACAGACTGCACATGATAATTCAATGATTAGAGCTACTCTTAACTCATTTATTCAATCAAACAAATTGCACACATTTAGTTCATGAAGCAAACTGCATTTGTCAATTCAATGAAAACAGCTACACATTCATTCAATGTCACAAGCTTCTCCCATTGTCTCAATCAAACTGCACACATTCTCTCCATGAATCAAATTGCACGTGTTAACTCAATGAGTAGAGCTTCTCTCAGTCGTTGAGTGTGTCAAGCTTCACGCTTTAATTCAAGGAAACAAACTGCATTCTTGATTCATTGAATCAAACTTTGAATGAAGCAATGTTTCAATTAAACAAACGTAACACGCTGACTTAGTGAAAGAAACTGCACACGTTCATTCAATGAAAGAGACTGCACTTGCCAATTCAATGAGTAGAGCCACTCTCATTTATTCAAATGCTCATATTTCACGCATTGTCTCTATCAAACTGCACAAGTTTGGTACATGAACCAAATTGCACGTCTTCATTCAATGAGTAGAGCTTCTCTCATTCACTCAATGTGTCAATTTAATTCATTCAATTTAATGAAACAAACTGCATTCATTGAATCATTGAATCAAACTACAATCATTGATCCAATGAATCAAACCTTATTCCTTGTTTTCATCGTACAAACCTAACTCACTTATCTAGTGAAAGCTATTACACTCGTTCGTTTTATGAAACAGTCTGCACATGATAATTCAATGATTAGTCCTACTCTTGACGCATTTATTCAATCAAGCAAACTGCACACATTTAGTTCATGTAGCAAACCTCATTTGTTAATTCAGTGAATAGAGCTACTCATTCATTAAAAGTTGCAAGCTTCACGCATTGTCTCAATCAAACTGCTCACATTCACTCTATGAACCAATCTGCACGTGTTAATTCTATGAGTAGAGCTTCTCTCATTTATTGAATGTGTCAAGCATAACGCTTTCATTCAATCAAGCAAACGGCTTTCATTCAATCATTGAATCAAACTACAAATATTGATTCACGAATCACACCTTAATCCTTTTTTCAATGGAACATACCTATCTCCGTTCATTTTTTAGTCTTTTCTCCTCTTTTATCCTTTTTCCTCTTCTCTCACCTTTTCTCACCTTTTCTCCTCTTTTTTCATCATTTCTCCTCATTTCTCCACTTTTTTCCTGTTTATTCCTCTTTTTTCCTCATTTCTCCGCTTCTTTCCTTTTTTTCTTCTTTTTCCTCATGTCGCCTCATTTCTCCTCTTGTATCGTCTTTATTCCTCTTTTTTCCTCTTTTCTCCGCTCTTCTCCTCTTTATTCCTCTTTTTTCCTCTTCTCTCCTCATTTCTCCACTTTTTTCCTCTTTATGCCTCTTTTTCCTCTTTTCTCCTCATTGCTCCTCTTTTTTCCTCGTTTCTCCACTTTTCTCCTCTTGTTTTCTTTTTTCTCCTCATTTCTCCACTTTTTTTCCTCTTTATTCCTCTTTTTTCCTCATTTCTCCTCTTTTTTCATCGTTTTAACTCATTTCTCATTTCTCCTCCATTTTCAACTTTTCTCCGCATTTTTCCTCTTCTTTACTCTTTTCTCCTGTTTTCTCCTCATTTCTCCTCTTTTTTCCTCGTTTCTCCTCATTTCTCCACTTTTTTTCCTTTTTATGCCTCTTTTTTCTTCTTTTCTCCTCTTTTTGCCTCTTTTCTCCTCTTTTTTCCTCTTTTTTCCTCTTTTCTCCTCATTTCTCCTCCTTTTTCCTCGTTTTAACTCATTTCTCATTTCTCCTCCATTTTCAACTATTCTCCACATTTTTCCTCTTCTTTACTCTTTTCTCCTGTTTTCTCCTCATTTCTCCTCTTTTTTCCTCGTTTCTCCTCGTTTCTCCTCATTTCTCCACTTGTTTTCCTTTTTATGCCTCTTTATTCTTCTTTTCTCCTCTTTTTGCCTCTTTTCTCCTCTTTTTCCTCTTTTTTCCTCTTTTCTCCTCATTTCTCCTCTTTTTTCATCTTTTTAACTCATTTCTCCTTTTTCAACTTTTCTCCGCGTTTTTCCTCTTGTTTACTCTTTTCTCCTCTTTATTCCTCTTTTCATTTAGTGAAACAAACTGCATTTATTGAATCATTGCATCAAACTACAATCATTGATTTAATGAAGCAAACCTTATTCCTTGTTTCAATGGAACAAACATATCTCCCTTATTTAGCGAACAAAACTGCATACGTTCAATTCAATGAAAGAGGCTGCACTTGTCAATTCAATGAGTAGAGCTACTCTCATTCATTCCGTGGCACCAGTTTCACGGCGTTGTGTCTATCAAACTGCGCACGGCGTCATTCAATGAGTAGAGCTTTTCGCATTCATTCAATGTGTCAATTTAATTCATTCAATTTAATGAAACTAACTGCATTAATTGAATCTTTGAATCAAACTACAATCATTGATTCAATGAATCAAACCTTATTCCTTGTTTCAATCGAACAAATCTAACTCTCTTATCTAGTGAAACCTATTTCACTCGTTCATTTAATGAAACAGACTGCACATGATAATTCAATGATTAGAGCTACTCTTAATGCATTTATTCAATCGAACAAAATGCACACCTTTAGTTCATTGAGGAAACTGTATTTGTCAATTCAATGAATACAGCTGTTCATTCATTCAATGTCACAAGATTCTCACATTGTCTGAATCAAATTGCACCGATTCTCTCCATGAAACAAACTGCACGTGTTAATTCAATGAGTAGAGCTTCTCTCATTCATTGAACGTGTCAAGCTTAACGCTTTAATTCAACGAAAGAAACTGCATTCATTCAATCATTGAATCACACTACAATAATTGATTCCATGAAATACACCTTATTTCAATGGAACAACCCTATCTCGTTTATTTACTGAACCAAACTGCATACGTTCATTCAATGAAAGAGGCTGCACTCGTCAATTCAAAGTGTAAAGATACTTGCATTCATTCAATGGCACTAGGTTCAAGCATTGTCTCTATCAATCTACACACGTTCATTCAATGAAAGAGGCTGCAATTGTCAATTCAATGAGGAGAGCGACTCTCATTCATTCAATGGCACATATTTCACGCATTGTCTCTATCAAACTGCACACGTTTACTACATGAACCAAATTGCACGTCTTCATTCAATGAGTAGAGTTTCTCTCATTCATTCAATGTGTCAAGCTCACCGTTTTTTTATAATGAAACAAACTTCATTCATTGAATTAATGAATCAAACTACAATTATTGATTCAATGAAGCAAACCTTCTTCCTTGTTTCAATCGACCAAACCTAACTCACTTAGTTAGTGAATCCTTCGACACTTGTTCACTCAATGAAACAGACTGCGCATGATTATTCCAAGAGTAGAGGTTCTCTTAACGTATTGATTCAATCCATCAAATTGCAAACGTTTAGTTCATGATTCTAACTGCATTTTTCAATTCAATGAATACAGCTACTCATTCATTCAATGTGTCAAGTTCACCGTTTTCAGTCAATGAAACAAACTGCATTCATTGAATCATTGAATCAAACTACAATCATTGATTCAATGAATCAAACCTTATTCCTTGTTTCAATCGAGCAAACCTACGGCACTTATCGAGTGAATCCTATTACACTCGTTCATTTCATTGAACAGACTGCACATGATAATTCAATGATTAGAGCTACTCTTAACTCATTTATTCAATCAAACAAATTGCACACATTTAGTTCATGAAGCAAACTGCATTTGTCAATTCAATGAAAACAGCTACACATTCATTCAATGTCACAAGCTTCTCCCATTGTCTCAATCAAACTGCACACATTCTCTCCATGAATCAAATTGCACGTGTTAACTCAATGAGTAGAGCTTCTCTCAGTCATTGAGTGTGTCAAGCTTCAAACGCTTTAATTCAAGGAAACAAACTGCATTCTTGATTCATTGAATCAAACTTTGAATGAAGCAATGTTTCAATTAAACAAACGTAACACGCTGACTTAGTGAAAGAAACTGCACACGTTCATTCAATGAAAGAGACTGCACTTGCCAATTCAATGAGTAGAGCCACTCTCATTTATTCAAATGCTCATATTTCACGCATTGTCTCTATCAAACTGCACAAGTTTGGTACATGAACCAAATTGCACGTCTTCATTCAATGAGTAGAGCTTCTCTCATTCACTCAATGTGTCAATTTAATTCATTCAAATTAATGAAACAAACTGCATTCATTGAATCATTGAATCAAACTACAATCATTGATCCAATGAATCAAACCTTATTCCTTGTTTTCATCGTACAAACCTAACTCACTTATCTAGTGAAAGCTATTACACTCGTTCGTTTTATGAAACAGTCTGCACATGATAATTCAATGATTAGTCCTACTCTTGACGCATTTATTCAATCAAGCAAACTGCACACATTTAGTTCATGTAGCAAACCTCATTTGTTAATTCAGTGAATAGAGCTACTCATTCATTCAAAGTTGCAAGCTTCACGCATTGTCTCAATCAAACTGCTTACATTCACTCTATGAACCAATCTGCACGTGTTAATTCTATGAGTAGAGCTTCTCTCATTTATTGAATGTGTCAAGCATAACGCTTTCATTCAATCAAGCAAACGGCTTTCATTCAATCATTGAATCAAACTACAAATATTGATTCACGAATCACACCTTAATCCTTTTTTCAATGGAACATACCTATCTCCGTTCATTTTTTAGTCTTTTCTCCTCTTTTATCCTTTTTTCCTCTTCTCTCACCTTTTCTCCTCTTTTATCCTCTTTTTTCATCATTTCTCCTCATTTCTCCACTTTTTTCCTGTTTATTCCTCTTTTTTCCTCATTTCTCCGCTTCTTTCCTTTTTTTCTTCTTTTTCCTCATGTCGCCTCATTTCTCCTCTTGTATCTTCTTTATTACTCTTTTTTCCTCTTTTTTCCTCTTTTCTCCTCGTTTCTCCTCTTTTCTCCTCATTTCTCCACTTTTTTTCCTCTTTATTCCTCTTTTTTCCTCATTTCTCCTCTTTTTTCATCTTTTTAACTCATTTCTCATTTCTCCTCCTTTTTCAACTTTTCTCCGTGTTTTTCCTCTTGTTTACTCTTTTCTCCTCATTTCTCCTCTTTTTTCATCGTTTTAACTCATTTCTCATTTCTCCTCCATTTTCAACTTTTCTCCGCATTTTTCCTCTTCTTTACTCTTTTCTCCTGTTTTCTCCTCATTTCTCCTCTTTTTTCCTCGTTTCTCCTCATTTCTCCACTTTTTTTCCTTTTTATGCCTCTTTTTTCTTCTTTTCTCCTCTTTTTGCCTCTTTTCTCCTCTTTTTTCCTCTTTTTTCCTCTTTTCTCCTCATTTCTCCTCTTTTTTCATCGTTTTAACTCATTTCTCATTTCTCCTCCATTTTCAACTTTTCTCCACATTTTTCCTCTTCTTTACTCTTTTCTCCTGTTTTCTCCTCATTTCTCCTCTTTTTTCCTCGTTTCTCCTCGTTTCTCCTCATTTCTCCACTTTTTTTCCTTTTTATGCCTCTTTATTCTTCTTTTCTCCTCTTTTTGCCTCTTTTCTCCTCTTTTTCCTCTTTTTTCCTCTTTTCTCCTCATTTCTCCTCTTTTTTCATCTTTTTAACTCATTTCTCCTTTTTCAACTTTTCTCCGCGTTTTTCCTCTTGTTTACTCTTTTCTCCTCTTTATTCCTCTTTTCATTTAATGAAACAAACTGCATTTATTGAATCATTGCATCAAACTACAATCATTGATTTAATGAAGCAAACCTTATTCCTTGTTTCAATGGAACAAACATATCTCCCTTATTTAGCGAACAAAACTGCATACGTTCAATTCAATGAAAGAGGCTGCACTTGTCAATTCAATGAGTAGAGCTACTCTCATTCATTCCGTGGCACCAGTTTCACGGCGTTGTGTCTATCAAACTGCGCACGGCGTCATTCAATGAGTAGAGCTTTTCGCATTCATTCAATGTGTCAATTTAATTCATTCAATTTAATGAAACTAACTGCATTAATTGAATCTTTGAATCAAACTACAATCATTGATTCAATGAATCAAACCTTATTCCTTGTTTCAATCGAACAAATCTAACTCTCTTATCTAGTGAAACCTATTTCACTCGTTCATTTAATGAAACAGACTGCACATGATAATTCAATGATTAGAGCTACTCTTAATGCATTTATTCAATCGAACAAAATGCACACCTTTAGTTCATTGAGGAAACTGTATTTGTCAATTCAATGAATACAGCTGTTCATTCATTCAATGTCACAAGATTCTCACATTGTCTGAATCAAATTGCACCGATTCTCTCCATGAAACAAACTGCGCGTGTTAATTCAATGAGTAGAGCTTCTCTCATTCATTGAACGTGTCAAGCTTAACGCTTTAATTCAAGGAAACAAACTGCATTCATTCAATCATTGAATCACACTACAATAATTGATTCCATGAAATACACCTTATTTCAATGGAACAACCCTATCTCGTTTATTTACTGAACCAAACTGCATACGTTCATTCAATGAAAGAGGCTGCACTCGTCAATTCAAAGTGTAAAGATACTTGCATTCATTCAATGGCACTAGGTTCAAGCATTGTCTCTATCAATCTGCACACGTTCATTCAATGAAAGAGGCTGCAATTGTCAATTCAATGAGGAGAGCGACTCTCATTCATTCAATGGCACATATTTCACGCATTGTCTCTATCAAACTGCACACGTTTACTACATGAACCAAATTGCACGTCTTCATTCAATGAGTAGAGTTTCTCTCATTCATTCAATGTGTCAAGCTCACCGTTTTTTTATAATGAAACAAACTTCATTCATTGAATTAATGAATCAAACTACAATTATTGATTCAATGAAGCAAACCTTCTTCCTTGTTTCAATCGACCAAACCTAACTCACTTAGTTAGTGAATCCTTCGACACTTGTTCACTCAATGAAACAGACTGCGCATGATTATTCCAAGAGTAGAGGTTCTCTTAACGTATTGATTCAATCCATCAAATTGCAAACGTTTAGTTCATGATTCTAACTGCATTTTTCAATTCAATGAATACAGCTACTCATTCATTCAATGTGTCAAGTTCACCGTTTTCAGTCAATGAAACAAACTGCATTCATTGAATCATTGAATCAAACTACAATCATTGATTCAATGAATCAAACCTTATTCCTTGTTTCAATCGAGCAAACCTACGGCACTTATCGAGTGAATCCTATTACACTCGTTCATTTCATTGAACAGACTGCACATGATAATTCAATGATTAGAGCTACTCTTAACTCATTTATTCAATCAAACAAATTGCACACATTTAGTTCATGAAGCAAACTGCATTTGTCAATTCAATGAAAACAGCTACACATTCATTCAATGTCACAAGCTTCTCCCATTGTCTCAATCAAACTGCACACATTCTCTCCATGAATCAAATTGCACGTGTTAACTCAATGAGTAGAGCTTCTCTCAGTCATTGAGTGTGTCAAGCTTCAAACGCTTTAATTCAAGGAAACAAACTGCATTCTTGATTCATTGAATCAAACTTTGAATGAAGCAATGTTTCAATTAAACAAACGTAACACGCTGACTTAGTGAAAGAAACTGCACACGTTCATTCAATGAAAGAGACTGCACTTGCCAATTCAATGAGTAGAGCCACTCTCATTTATTCAAATGCTCATATTTCACGCATTGTCTCTATCAAACTGCACAAGTTTGGTACATGAACCAAATTGCACGTCTTCATTCAATGAGTAGAGCTTCTCTCATTCACTCAATGTGTCAATTTAATTCATTCAAATTAATGAAACAAACTGCATTCATTGAATCATTGAATCAAACTACAATCATTGATCCAATGAATCAAACCTTATTCCTTGTTTTCATCGTACAAACTTAACTCACTTATCTAGTGAAAGCTATTACACTCGTTCGTTTTATGAAACAGTCTGCACATGATAATTCAATGATTAGTCCTACTCTTGACGCATTTATTCAATCAAGCAAACTGCACACATTTAGTTCATGTAGCAAACCTCATTTGTTAATTCAGTGAATAGAGCTACTCATTCATTAAAAGTTGCAAGCTTCACGCATTGTCTCAATCAAACTGCTCACATTCACTCTATGAACCAATCTGCACGTGTTAATTCTATGAGTAGAGCTTCTCTCATTTATTGAATGTGTCAAGCATAACGCTTTCATTCAATCAAGCAAATGGCTTTCATTCAATCATTGAATCAAACTACAAATATTGATTCACGAATCACACCTTAATCCTTTTTTCAATGGAACATACCTATCTCCGTTCATTTTTTAGTCTTTTCTCCTCTTTTATCCTTTTTCCTCTTCTCTCACCTTTTCTCCTCTTTTATCCTCTTTTTTCATCATTTCTCCTCATTTCTCCACTTTTTTCCTGTTTATTCCTCTTTTTTCCTCATTTCTCCGCTTCTTTCCTTTTTTTCTTCTTTTTCCTCATGTCGCTTCATTTCTCCTCTTGTATCTTCTTTATTCCTCTTTTTTCCTCTTTTTTCCTCTTTTCTCCTCTTTATTCCTCTTTTTTCCTCTTCTCTCCTCGTTTCTCCTCTTTTTTCATCTTTATCAGTCATTTCTCATTTCTCCTCCTTTTTCCACTTTTCTCCTCTTTTTTCTGCTTTTTTCCTCATTTCTCCACTTTTTTCCTCTTTATTCCTCTTTTTTCCTCATTTCTCCTCTTTTTTCCTTTTTTTCTTCTTTTTCCTCTTGTCGCCTCTTTTCTCCTCGTGTATCGTCTTTATTCCTCTTTTTTCCTCTTTTCTCCGCTCTTCTCCTCTTTATTCCTCTTTTTTCCTCTTCTCTCCTCATTTCTCCACTTTTTTCCTCTTTATGCCTCTTTTTCCTCTTTTCTCCTCATTGCTCCTCTTTTTTCCTCGTTTCTCCACTTTTCTCCTCTTGTTTTCTTTTTTCTCCTGATTTCTCCACTTGTTTTCCTCTTTATTCCTCTTTTTTCCTCATTTCTCCTCTTTTTTCATCTTTTTAACTCATTTCTCATTTCTCCTCCTTTTTCAACTTTTCTCCGTGTTTTTCCTCCTGTTTACTCTTTTCTCCTCATTTCTCCTCTTTTTCCTCTTTTTTCCTCTTTTCTCCTCATTTCTCCTCTTTTTTCATCGTTTTAACTCATTTCTCATTTCTCCTCCATTTTCAACTTTTCTCCGCATTTTTCCTCTTCTTTACTCTTTTCTCCTGTTTTCTCCTCATTTCTCCTCTTTTTTCCTCGTTTCTCCTCATTTCTCCACTTTTTTTCCTTTTTATGCCTCTTTTTTCTTCTTTTCTCCTCTTTTTGCCTCTTTTCTCCTCTTTTTTCCTCTTTTTTCCTCTTTTCTCCTCATTTCTCCTCTTTTTTCATCGTTTTAACTCATTTCTCATTTCTCCTCCATTTTCAACTTTTCTCCACATTTTTCCTCTTCTTTACTCTTTTCTCCTGTTTTCTCCTCATTTCTCCTCTTTTTTCCTCGTTTCTCCTCATTTCTCCACTTTTTTTCCTTTTTATGCCTCTTTATTCTTCTTTTCTCCTCTTTTTGCCTCTTTTCTCCTCTTTTTCCTCTTTTTTCCTCTTTTCTCCTCATTTCTCCTCTTTTTTCATCTTTTTAACTCATTTCTCCTTTTTCAACTTTTCTCCGCGTTTTTCCTCTTGTTTACTCTTTTCTCCTGTTTGCTCCTCATTTCTCCTCTTTTTTCCTCGTTTCTCCTCGTTTCTCCTCTTTATGCTTCTTTTTTCCTCTTTTCTCCTCATTTCTCCACTTTTTTCTTCTTTAGTCCTGTATTTTCCTCACTTCTCCGCTTTTTTTCTTTTTTCCTTCTCTTTCCTCTTGTCCCCTCATTACTCCTCTTTTATCCTCTTTATTCCTCTTTTTTCCTCTTTTGTCCTCTCTCTCCTCTTTATTCCTCTTTTGTCCTCTTCTCTCCTCAATTCTCCTCTTTTTTCATCTTTTTAACTCATATCTCATTTCTCCTCCTTTTTCCACTTTTCTCTTCTTTTTTCTGCTTTTTTCCTCATTTCTCCGCTTTGTTTCTTTTTTTTCTTCTTTTTCCTCTTGTCGCCTCATTTCTCCTCTTTTATCCTCTTTATCCCTCTTTTTTGCTCTTTTCCACTCTTTTTAACTCTATTTTCCTCTTTTCTCCTCTTTTCTCCTCATTTCTCCTCTTTTTCCATCTTTTTAACTCATTTCTCATTTCTCCTCCTTTTTCAAATTTTCTCTGCGTTTTTCCTCTTGTTTACTCTTTTCTCCTGTTTTCTCCTCATTTCTCCTCTTTTTTCCTCGTTTCTCCTCGTTACTCCTCATTTCTCCACTTTTTTCCTCTTTATGCCTCTTTTTTCCTCTTTTCTCCTCTTTTTTCCTCTTTTCTCCTCATTTCTCCTCTGTTTTCATCTTTTTAACTCATATCTCATTTCTCCTTCTTTTTCCACTTTTCTCTTCTTTTTTCTGCTTTTTTCCTCATTTCTCCTCTTGTTTCCTTTTTTTTCTTCTTTTTCCTCTTCTCGCCTCATTTCTCCTCTTTTATCCTCTTTATCCCTCTTTTTTGCTCTTTTCCACTCTTTTTAACTCTTTTTTCCTCTTTTCTCCTCATTTCTCCTCTTCTCTCCTCATTTCTCCTCTTTTTCCATCTTTTTAACTCATTTCTCATTTCTCCTCCTTTTTCAACTTTTCTCCGCGTTTTTCCTCTTGTTTACTCTTTTCTCCTGTTTGCTCCTCATTTCTCCTCTTTTTTCCTCGTTTCTCCTCGTTTCTCCTCTTTATGCTTCTTTTTTCCTCTTTTCTCCTCATTTCTCCACTTTTTTCTTCTTTATTCCTGTATTTTCCTCACTTCTCCGCTTATTTCCCTTTTTCCTTCTCTTTCCTCTTGTCCCCTCATTACTCCTCTTTTATCCTCTTTATTCTTTTTTTCCTCTTTTGTCCTCTCTCTCCTCTTTATTCTTCTTTTTTCCTCTTCTCTCCTCAATTCTCCTCTTTTTTCATCTTTTTAACTCATATCTCATTTCTCCTCCTTTTTCCACTTTTCTCTTCTTTTTTCTGCTTTTTTCCTCATTTCTCCTCGTTTCTTTTTCTTCTTCTTTTTCCTCTTCTCGCCTCATTTCTCCTCTTTTATCCTCTTTATCCCTCTTTTTTGCTCTTTTCCACTCTTTTTACCTCTTTTTTCCTCTTTTCTCCTCATTTCTCCTCTTCTCTCCTCATTTCTCCTCTTTTTCCATCTTTTTAACTCATTTCTCATTTCTCCTCCTTTTTCAAATTTTCTCTGCGTTTTTCCTCTTGTTTACTCTTTTCTCCTGTTTTCTCCTCATTTCTCCTCTTTTATCCTCGTTTCTCCTCGTTACTCCTCATTTCTCCACTTTTTTCCTCTTTATGCCTCTTTTTTCCTCTTTTCTCCTCTTTTTTCCTCTTTTCTCCTCATTTCTCCTCTGTTTTCATCTTTTTAACTCATTTCTCATTTCTCCTCCTTTTTCAACATTTCTCCGCGTTTTTCCACTTGTTTACTCTTTTCTCCTGTTTTCTCCTCATTTCTCCTCTTTTTCCCTCGTTTCTCCTCGTTTCTCCTCTTTATGCCTCTTTTTTCCTCTTTTCTCCTCATTTCTCCACTTTTTTCTTCTTTATTCCTGTATTTTCCTCACTTGTCCGCTTTTTTCCTTTTTTCCTTCTCTTTCCTCTTGTCCCCTCATTACTCCTCTTTTATCCTCTTTATTCCTCTGTTTTCCTCTTTTGTCCTCTCTCTCCTCTTTATTCCTCTTTTTTCCTCTTCTCTCCTCAATTCTCCTCTTTTTTCATCTTTTTAACTCATATCTCATTTCTCCTCCTTTTTCCACTTTTCTCTTCTTTTTTCTGCTTTTTTCCTCATTTCTCCTCGTTTCTTTTTCTTCTTCTTTTTCCTCTTCTCGCCTCATTTCTCCTCTTTTATCCTCTTTATTCCTCTTTTTTGCTCTTTTCCACTCTTTTTAACTCTTTTTTCCTCTTTTCTCCTCATTTCTTCTCTTCTCTCCTCATTTCTCCTCTTTTTCCATCTTTTTAACTCATTTCTCATTTCTCCTCCTTTTTCAAATTTTCTCCGCGCTTTTCCTCTTGTTTAGTCTTTTCTCTTCTTTTCTCCTCATTTCACCTCTTTTTTCCTCGTTTCTCCTCGTTTCTCCTCTTTTCTCCTCATTTATCCTCTTTTCTCCACTTTTCTCCGCATATCTCCTCTTTTTTCCTCGTTTCTCCTCATTTCTCCACTTTTTTCTCTTTTTTCTTCTTTTTTTACTCTTTTCTCCTCTTTATTCCTCTTTTCATTTAATGAAACAAACTGCATTTATTGAATCATTGCATCAAACTACAATCATTGATTTAATGAAGCAAACCTTATTCCTTGTTTCAATGGAACAAACATATCTCCCTTATTTAGCGAACAAAACTGCATACGTTCAATTCAATGAAAGAGGCTGCACTTGTCAATTCAATGAGTAGAGCTACTCTCATTCATTCCGTGGCACCAGTTTCACGGCGTTGTGTCTATCAAACTGCGCACGGCGTCATTCAATGAGTAGAGCTTTTCGCATTCATTCAATGTGTCAATTTAATTCATTCAATTTAATGAAACTAACTGCATTAATTGAATCTTTGAATCAAACTACAATCATTGATTCAATGAATCAAACCTTATTCCTTGTTTCAATCGAACAAATCTAACTCTCTTATCTAGTGAAACCTATTTCACTCGTTCATTTAATGAAACAGACTGCACATGATAATTCAATGATTAGAGCTACTCTTAATGCATTTATTCAATCGAACAAAATGCACACCTTTAGTTCATTGAGGAAACTGTATTTGTCAATTCAATGAATACAGCTGTTCATTCATTCAATGTCACAAGATTCTCACATTGTCTGAATCAAATTGCACCGATTCTCTCCATGAAACAAACTGCACGTGTTAATTCAATGAGTAGAGCTTCTCTCATTCATTGAACGTGTCAAGCTTAACGCTTTAATTCAAGGAAACAAACTGCATTCATTCAATCATTGAATCACACTACAATAATTGATTCCATGAAATACACCTTATTTCAATGGAACAACCCTATCTCGTTTATTTACTGAACCAAACTGCATACGTTCATTCAATGAAAGAGGCTGCACTCGTCAATTCAAAGTGTAAAGATACTTGCATTCATTCAATGGCACTAGGTTCAAGCATTGTCTCTATCAATCTGCACACGTTCATTCAATGAAAGAGGCTGCAATTGTCAATTCAATGAGGAGAGCGACTCTCATTCATTCAATGGCACATATTTCACGCATTGTCTCTATCAAACTGCACACGTTTACTACATGAACCAAATTGCACGTCTTCATTCAATGAGTAGAGTTTCTCTCATTCATTCAATGTGTCAAGCTCACCGTTTTTTTATAATGAAACAAACTTCATTCATTGAATTAATGAATCAAACTACAATTATTGATTCAATGAAGCAAACCTTCTTCCTTGTTTCAATCGACCAAACCTAACTCACTTAGTTAGTGAATCCTTCGACACTTGTTCACTCAATGAAACAGACTGCGCATGATTATTCCAAGAGTAGAGGTTCTCTTAACGTATTGATTCAATCCATCAAATTGCAAACGTTTAGTTCATGATTCTAACTGCATTTTTCAATTCAATGAATACAGCTACTCATTCATTCAATGTGTCAAGTTCACCGTTTTCAGTCAATGAAACAAACTGCATTCATTGAATCATTGAATCAAACTACAATCATTGATTCAATGAATCAAACCTTATTCCTTGTTTCAATCGAGCAAACCTACGGCACTTATCGAGTGAATCCTATTACACTCGTTCATTTCATTGAACAGACTGCACATGATAATTCAATGATTAGAGCTACTCTTAACTCATTTATTCAATCAAACAAATTGCACACATTTAGTTCATGAAGCAAACTGCATTTGTCAATTCAATGAAAACAGCTACACATTCATTCAATGTCACAAGCTTCTCCCATTGTCTCAATCAAACTGCACACATTCTCTCCATGAATCAAATTGCACGTGTTAACTCAATGAGTAGAGCTTCTCTCAGTCATTGAGTGTGTCAAGCTTCACGCTTTAATTCATGGAAACAAACTGCATTCTTGATTCATTGAATCAAACTTTGAATGAAGCAATGTTTCAATTAAACAAACGTAACACGCTGACTTAGTGAAAGAAACTGCACACGTTCATTCAATGAAAGAGACTGCACTTGCCAATTCAATGAGTAGAGCCACTCTCATTTATTCAAATGCTCATATTTCACGCATTGTCTCTATCAAACTGCACAAGTTTGGTACATGAACCAAATTGCACGTCTTCATTCAATGAGTAGAGCTTCTCTCATTCACTCAATGTGTCAATTTAATTCATTCAAATTAATGAAACAAACTGCATTCATTGAATCATTGAATCAAACTACAATCATTGATCCAATGAATCAAACCTTATTCCTTGTTTTCATCGTACAAACCTAACTCACTTATCTAGTGAAAGCTATTACACTCGTTCGTTTTATGAAACAGTCTGCACATGATAATTCAATGATTAGTCCTACTCTTGACGCATTTATTCAATCAAGCAAACTGCACACATTTAGTTCATGTAGCAAACCTCATTTGTTAATTCAGTGAATAGAGCTACTCATTCATTCAACGTTTCAAGCTTCACGCATTGTCTCAATCAAACTGCTCACATTCACTCTATGAACCAATCTGCACGTGTTAATTCTATGAGTAGAGCTTCTCTCATTTATTGAATGTGTCAAGCATAACGCTTTCATTCAATCAAGCAAACGGCTTTCATTCAATCATTGAATCAAACTACAAATATTGATTCACGAATCACACCTTAATCCTTTTTTCAATGGAACATACCTATCTCCGTTCATTTTTTAGTCTTTTCTCCTCTTTTATCCTTTTTCCTCTTCTCTCACCTTTTCTCCTCTTTTATCCTCTTTTTTCATCATTTCTCCTCATTTCTCCACTTTTTTCCTGTTTATTCCTCTTTTTTCCTCATTTCTCCGCTTCTTTCCTTTTTTTCTTCTTTTTCCTCATGTCGCCTCATTTCTCCTCTTGTATCGTCTTTATTCCTCTTTTTTCCTCTTTTCTCCGCTCTTCTCCTCTTTATTCCTCTTTTTTCCTCTTCTCTCCTCATTTCTCCACTTTTTTCCTCTTTATGCCTCTTTTTCCTCTTTTCTCCTCATTGCTCCTCTTTTTTCCTCGTTTCTCCACTTTTCTCCTCTTGTTTTCTTTTTTCTCCTCATTTCTCCACTTTTTTTCCTCTTTATTCCTCTTTTTTCCTCATTTCTCCTCTTTTTTCATCGTTTTAACTCATTTCTCATTTCTCCTCCATTTTCAACTTTTCTCCGCATTTTTCCTCTTCTTTACTCTTTTCTCCTGTTTTCTCCTCATTTCTCCTCTTTTTTCCTCGTTTCTCCTCATTTCTCCACTTTTTTTCCTTTTTATGCCTCTTTTTTCTTCTTTTCTCCTCTTTTTGCCTCTTTTCTCCTCTTTTTTCCTCTTTTTTCCTCTTTTCTCCTCATTTCTCCTCTTTTTTCATCATTTTAACTCATTTCTCATTTCTCCTCCATTTTCAACTTTTCTCCACATTTTTCCTCTTCTTTACTCTTTTCTCCTGTTTTCTCCTCATTTCTCCTCTTTTTTCCTCGTTTCTCCTCGTTTCTCCTCATTTCTCCACTTGTTTTCCTTTTTATGCCTCTTTATTCTTCTTTTCTCCTCTTTTTGCCTCTTTTCTCCTCTTTTTCCTCTTTTTTCCTCTTTTCTCCTCATTTCTCCTCTTTTTTCATCTTTTTAACTCATTTCTCCTTTTTCAACTTTTCTCCGCGTTTTTCCTCTTGTTTACTCTTTTCTCCTCTTTATTCCTCTTTTCATTTAATGAAACAAACTGCATTTATTGAATCATTGCATCAAACTACAATCATTGATTTAATGAAGCAAACCTTATTCCTTGTTTCAATGGAACAAACATATCTCCCTTATTTAGCGAACAAAACTGCATACGTTCAATTCAATGAAAGAGGCTGCACTTGTCAATTCAATGAGTAGAGCTACTCTCATTCATTCCGTGGCACCAGTTTCACGGCGTTGTGTCTATCAAACTGCGCACGGCGTCATTCAATGAGTAGAGCTTTTCGCATTCATTCAATGTGTCAATTTAATTCATTCAATTTAATGAAACTAACTGCATTAATTGAATCTTTGAATCAAACTACAATCATTGATTCAATGAATCAAACCTTATTCCTTGTTTCAATCGAACAAATCTAACTCTCTTATCTAGTGAAACCTATTTCACTCGTTCATTTAATGAAACAGACTGCACATGATAATTCAATGATTAGAGCTACTCTTAATGCATTTATTCAATCGAACAAAATGCACACCTTTAGTTCATTGAGGAAACTGTATTTGTCAATTCAATGAATACAGCTGTTCATTCATTCAATGTCACAAGATTCTCACATTGTCTGAATCAAATTGCACCGATTCTCTCCATGAAACAAACTGCACGTGTTAATTCAATGAGTAGAGCTTCTCTCATTCATTGAACGTGTCAAGCTTAACGCTTTAATTCAAGGAAACAAACTGCATTCATTCAATCATTGAATCACACTACAATAATTGATTCCATGAAATACACCTTATTTCAATGGAACAACCCTATCTCGTTTATTTACTGAACCAAACTGCATACGTTCATTCAATGAAAGAGGCTGCACTCGTCAATTCAAAGTGTAAAGATACTTGCATTCATTCAATGGCACTAGGTTCAAGCATTGTCTCTATCAATCTGCACACGTTCATTCAATGAAAGAGGCTGCAATTGTCAATTCAATGAGGAGAGCGACTCTCATTCATTCAATGGCACATATTTCACGCATTGTCTCTATCAAACTGCACACGTTTACTACATGAACCAAATTGCACGTCTTCATTCAATGAGTAGAGTTTCTCTCATTCATTCAATGTGTCAAGCTCACCGTTTTTTTATAATGAAACAAACTTCATTCATTGAATTAATGAATCAAACTACAATTATTGATTCAATGAAGCAAACCTTCTTCCTTGTTTCAATCGACCAAACCTAACTCACTTAGTTAGTGAATCCTTCGACACTTGTTCACTCAATGAAACAGACTGCGCATGATTATTCCAAGAGTAGAGGTTCTCTTAACGTATTGATTCAATCCATCAAATTGCAAACGTTTAGTTCATGATTCTAACTGCATTTTTCAATTCAATGAATACAGCTACTCATTCATTCAATGTGTCAAGTTCACCGTTTTCAGTCAATGAAACAAACTGCATTCATTGAATCATTGAATCAAACTACAATCATTGATTCAATGAATCAAACCTTATTCCTTGTTTCAATCGAGCAAACCTACGGCACTTATCGAGTGAATCCTATTACACTCGTTCATTTCATTGAACAGACTGCACATGATAATTCAATGATTAGAGCTACTCTTAACTCATTTATTCAATCAAACAAATTGCACACATTTAGTTCATGAAGCAAACTGCATTTGTCAATTCAATGAAAACAGCTACACATTCATTCAATGTCACAAGCTTCTCCCATTGTCTCAATCAAACTGCACACATTCTCTCCATGAATCAAATTGCACGTGTTAACTCAATGAGTAGAGCTTCTCTCAGTCATTGAGTGTGTCAAGCTTCACGCTTTAATTCAAGGAAACAAACTGCATTCTTGATTCATTGAATCAAACTTTGAATGAAGCAATGTTTCAATTAAACAAACGTAACACGCTGACTTAGTGAAAGAAACTGCACACGTTCATTCAATGAAAGAGACTGCACTTGCCAATTCAATGAGTAGAGCCACTCTCATTTATTCAAATGCTCATATTTCACGCATTGTCTCTATCAAACTGCACAAGTTTGGTACATGAACCAAATTGCACGTCTTCATTCAATGAGTAGAGCTTCTCTCATTCACTCAATGTGTCAATTTAATTCATTCAAATTAATGAAACAAACTGCATTCATTGAATCATTGAATCAAACTACAATCATTGATCCAATGAATCAAACCTTATTCCTTGTTTTCATCGTACAAACCTAACTCACTTATCTAGTGAAAGCTATTACACTCGTTCGTTTTATGAAACAGTCTGCACATGATAATTCAATGATTAGTCCTACTCTTGACGCATTTATTCAATCAAGCAAACTGCACACATTTAGTTCATGTAGCAAACCTCATTTGTTAATTCAGTGAATAGAGCTACTCATTCATTCAACGTTTCAAGCTTCACGCATTGTCTCAATCAAACTGCTCACATTCACTCTATGAACCAATCTGCACGTGTTAATTCTATGAGTAGAGCTTCTCTCATTTATTGAATGTGTCAAGCATAACGCTTTCATTCAATCAAGCAAACGGCTTTCATTCAATCATTGAATCAAACTACAAATATTGATTCACGAATCACACCTTAATCCTTTTTTCAATGGAACATACCTATCTCCGTTCATTTTTTAGTCTTTTCTCCTCTTTTATCCTTTTTCCTCTTCTCTCACCTTTTCTCCTCTTTTATCCTCTTTTTTCATCATTTCTCCTCATTTCTCCACTTTTTTCCTGTTTATTCCTCTTTTTTCCTCATTTCTCCGCTTCTTTCCTTTTTTTCTTCTTTTTCCTCATGTCGCCTCATTTCTCCTCTTGTATCGTCTTTATTCCTCTTTTTTCCTCTTTTCTCCGCTCTTCTCCTCTTTATTCCTCTTTTTTCCTCTTCTCTCCTCATTTCTCCACTTTTTTCCTCTTTATGCCTCTTTTTCCTCTTTTCTCCTCATTGCTCCTCTTTTTTCCTCGTTTCTCCACTTTTCTCCTCTTGTTTTCTTTTTTCTCCTCATTTCTCCACTTTTTTTCCTCTTTATTCCTCTTTTTTCCTCATTTCTCCTCTTTTTTCATCTTTTTAACTCATTTCTCATTTCTCCTCCTTTTTCAACTTTTCTCCGTGTTTTTCCTCTTGTTTACTCTTTTCTCCTCATTTCTCCTCTTTTTTCATCGTTTTAACTCATTTCTCATTTCTCCTCCATTTTCAACTTTTCTCCGCATTTTTCCTCTTCTTTACTCTTTTCTCCTGTTTTCTCCTCATTTCTCCTCTTTTTTCCTCGTTTCTCCTCATTTCTCCACTTTTTTTCCTTTTTATGCCTCTTTTTTCTTCTTTTCTCCTCTTTTTGCCTCTTTTCTCCTCTTTTTTCCTCTTTTTTCCTCTTTTCTCCTCATTTCTCCTCTTTTTTCATCGTTTTAACTCATTTCTCATTTCTCCTCCATTTTCAACTTTTCTCCACATTTTTCCTCTTCTTTACTCTTTTCTCCTGTTTTCTCCTCATTTCTCCTCTTTTTTCCTCGTTTCTCCTCGTTTCTCCTCATTTCTCCACTTGTTTTCCTTTTTATGCCTCTTTATTCTTCTTTTCTCCTCTTTTTGCCTCTTTTCTCCTCTTTTTCCTCTTTTTTCCTCTTTTCTCCTCATTTCTCCTCTTTTTTCATCTTTTTAACTCATTTCTCCTTTTTCAACTTTTCTCCGCGTTTTTCCTCTTGTTTACTCTTTTCTCCTCTTTATTCCTCTTTTCATTTAATGAAACAAACTGCATTTATTGAATCATTGCATCAAACTACAATCATTGATTTAATGAAGCAAACCTTATTCCTTGTTTCAATGGAACAAACATATCTCCCTTATTTAGCGAACAAAACTGCATACGT
Source organism: Chiloscyllium punctatum (assembly GCF_047496795.1). NCBI lineage: Eukaryota > Metazoa > Chordata > Chondrichthyes > Orectolobiformes > Hemiscylliidae > Chiloscyllium > Chiloscyllium punctatum. The sequence goes on along the minus strand of NC_092756.1, from coordinate 66,593,881 downwards.
TCAATTCAATGAAAGAGGCTGCACTTGTCAATTCAATGAGTAGAGCTACTCTCATTCATTCCGTGGCACCAGTTTCACGGCGTTGTGTCTATCAAACTGCGCACGGCGTCATTCAATGAGTAGAGCTTTTCGCATTCATTCAATGTGTCAATTTAATTCATTCAATTTAATGAAACTAACTGCATTAATTGAATCTTTGAATCAAACTACAATCATTGATTCAATGAATCAAACCTTATTCCTTGTTTCAATCGAACAAATCTAACTCTCTTATCTAGTGAAACCTATTTCACTCGTTCATTTAATGAAACAGACTGCACATGATAATTCAATGATTAGAGCTACTCTTAATGCATTTATTCAATCGAACAAAATGCACACCTTTAGTTCATTGAGGAAACTGTATTTGTCAATTCAATGAATACAGCTGTTCATTCATTCAATGTCACAAGATTCTCACATTGTCTGAATCAAATTGCACCGATTCTCTCCATGAAACAAACTGCACGTGTTAATTCAATGAGTAGAGCTTCTCTCATTCATTGAACGTGTCAAGCTTAACGCTTTAATTCAAGGAAACAAACTGCATTCATTCAATCATTGAATCACACTACAATAATTGATTCCATGAAATACACCTTATTTCAATGGAACAACCCTATCTCGTTTATTTACTGAACCAAACTGCATACGTTCATTCAATGAAAGAGGCTGCACTCGTCAATTCAAAGTGTAAAGATACTTGCATTCATTCAATGGCACTAGGTTCAAGCATTGTCTCTATCAATCTGCACACGTTCATTCAATGAAAGAGGCTGCAATTGTCAATTCAATGAGGAGAGCGACTCTCATTCATTCAATGGCACATATTTCACGCATTGTCTCTATCAAACTGCACACGTTTACTACATGAACCAAATTGCACGTCTTCATTCAATGAGTAGAGTTTCTCTCATTCATTCAATGTGTCAAGCTCACCGTTTTTTTATAATGAAACAAACTTCATTCATTGAATTAATGAATCAAACTACAATTATTGATTCAATGAAGCAAACCTTCTTCCTTGTTTCAATCGACCAAACCTAACTCACTTAGTTAGTGAATCCTTCGACACTTGTTCACTCAATGAAACAGACTGCGCATGATTATTCCAAGAGTAGAGGTTCTCTTAACGTATTGATTCAATCCATCAAATTGCAAACGTTTAGTTCATGATTCTAACTGCATTTTTCAATTCAATGAATACAGCTACTCATTCATTCAATGTGTCAAGTTCACCGTTTTCAGTCAATGAAACAAACTGCATTCATTGAATCATTGAATCAAACTACAATCATTGATTCAATGAATCAAACCTTATTCCTTGTTTCAATCGAGCAAACCTACGGCACTTATCGAGTGAATCCTATTACACTCGTTCATTTCATTGAACAGACTGCACATGATAATTCAATGATTAGAGCTACTCTTAACTCATTTATTCAATCAAACAAATTGCACACATTTAGTTCATGAAGCAAACTGCATTTGTCAATTCAATGAAAACAGCTACACATTCATTCAATGTCACAAGCTTCTCCCATTGTCTCAATCAAACTGCACACATTCTCTCCATGAATCAAATTGCACGTGTTAACTCAATGAGTAGAGCTTCTCTCAGTCATTGAGTGTGTCAAGCTTCACGCTTTAATTCATGGAAACAAACTGCATTCTTGATTCATTGAATCAAACTTTGAATGAAGCAATGTTTCAATTAAACAAACGTAACACGCTGACTTAGTGAAAGAAACTGCACACGTTCATTCAATGAAAGAGACTGCACTTGCCAATTCAATGAGTAGAGCCACTCTCATTTATTCAAATGCTCATATTTCACGCATTGTCTCTATCAAACTGCACAAGTTTGGTACATGAACCAAATTGCACGTCTTCATTCAATGAGTAGAGCTTCTCTCATTCACTCAATGTGTCAATTTAATTCATTCAAATTAATGAAACAAACTGCATTCATTGAATCATTGAATCAAACTACAATCATTGATCCAATGAATCAAACCTTATTCCTTGTTTTCATCGTACAAACCTAACTCACTTATCTAGTGAAAGCTATTACACTCGTTCGTTTTATGAAACAGTCTGCACATGATAATTCAATGATTAGTCCTACTCTTGACGCATTTATTCAATCAAGCAAACTGCACACATTTAGTTCATGTAGCAAACCTCATTTGTTAATTCAGTGAATAGAGCTACTCATTCATTCAACGTTTCAAGCTTCACGCATTGTCTCAATCAAACTGCTCACATTCACTCTATGAACCAATCTGCACGTGTTAATTCTATGACTAGAGCTTCGCTCATTTATTGAATGTGTCAAGCATAACGCTTTCATTCAATCAAGCAAACGGCTTTCATTCAATCATTGAATCAAACTACAAATATTGATTCACGAATCACACCTTAATCCTTTTTTCAATGGAACATACCTATCTCCGTTCATTTTTTAGTCTTTTCTCCTCTTTTATCCTTTTTCCTCTTCTCTCACCTTTTCTCCTCTTTTATCCTCTTTTTTCATCATTTCTCCTCATTTCTCCACTTTTTTCCTGTTTATTCCTCTTTTTTCCTCATTTCTCCGCTTCTTTCCTTTTTTTCTTCTTTTTCCTCATGTCGCCTCATTTCTCCTCTTGTATCTTCTTTATTCCTCTTTTTTCTCTTTTTTCCTCTTTTCTCATCTTTATTCCTCTTTTTTCCTCTTCTCTCCTCGTTTCTCCTCTTTTTTCATCTTTATCAGTCATTTCTCATTTCTCCTCCTTTTTCCACTTTTCTCCTCTTTTTTCTGCTTTTTTCCTCATTTCTTCACTTTTTTCCTCTTTATTCCTCTTTTTTCCTCATTTCTCCTCTTTTTTCCTTTTTTTCTTCTTTTTCCTCTTGTCGCCTTTTTTCTCCTCGTGTATCGTCTTTATTCCTCTTTTTTCCTCTTTTCTCCGCTCTTCTCCTCTTTATTCCTCTTTTTTCCTCTTCTCTCCTCATTTCTCCACTTTTTTCCTCTTTATGCCTCTTTTTCCTCTTTTCTCCTCATTGCTCCTCTTTTTTCCTCGTTTCTCCACTTTTCTCCTCTTGTTTTCTTTTTTCTCCTCATTTCTCCACTTTTTTTCCTCTTTATTCCTCTTTTTTCCTCATTTCTCCTCTTTTTTCATCTTTTTAACTCATTTCTCATTTCTCCTCCTTTTTCAACTTTTCTCCGTGTTTTTCCTCTTGTTTACTCTTTTCTCCTCATTTCTCCTCTTCTCTCCTCATTTCTCCTCTTTTTCCATCTTTTTAACTCATTTCTCATTTCTCCTCCTTTTTCAAATTTTCTCTGCGTTTTTCCTCTTGTTTACTCTTTTCTCCTGTTTTCTCCTCATTTCTCCTCTTTTTTCCTCGTTTCTCCTCGTTACTCCTCATTTCTCCACTTTTTTCCTCTTTATGCCTCTTTTTTCCTCTTTTCTCCTCTTTTTTCCTCTTTTCTCCTCATTTCTCCTCTGTTTTCATCTTTTTAACTCATTTCTCATTTCTCCTCCTTTTTCAACTTTTCTCCGCGTTTTTCCACTTGTTTACTCTTTTCTCCTGTTTTCTCCTCATTTCTCCTCTTTTTCCCTCGTTTCTCCTCGTTTCTCCTCTTTATGCCTCTTTTTTCCTCTTTTCTCCTCATTTCTCCACTTTTTTCTTCTTTATTCCTGTATTTTCCTCACTTGTCCGCTTTTTTCCTTTTTTCCTTCTCTTTCCTCTTGTCCCCTCATTACTCCTCTTTTATCCTCTTTATTCCTCTTTTTTCCTTTTGTCCTCTCTCTCGTCTTTATTCCTCTTTTTTCCTCTTCTCTCCTCAATTCTCCTCTTTTTTCATCTTTTTAACTCATATCTCATTTCTCCTCCTTTTTCCACTTTTCTCTTCTTTTTTTCTGCTTTTTTCCTCATTTCTCCTCTTGTTTCTTTTTCTTCTTCTTTTTCCTCTTGTCGCCTCATTTCTCCTCTTTTATCCTCTTTATTCCTCTTTTCTGCTCTTTTCCACTCTTTTTAACTCTTTTTTCCTCTTTTCTCCTCATTTCTCCTCTTCTCTCCTCATTTCTCCTCTTTTTCCATCTTCTTAACTCATTTCTCATTTCTCCTCCTTTTTCAAATTTTCTCCGCGTTTTTCCTCTTGTTTAGTCTTTTCTCTTCTTTTCTCCTCATTTCACCTCTTTTTTCCTCGTTTCTCCTCGTTTCTCCTCTTTTCTCCTCTTTTCTCCTCATTTATCCTCTTTTCTCCACTTTTCTCCGCATATCTCCTCTTTTTTCCTCGTTTCTCCTCATTTCTCCACTTTTTTCTCTTTTTTCTTCTTTTTTTACTCTTTTCTCCTCTTTATTCCTCTTTTCATTTAATGAAACAAACTGCATTTATTGAATCATTGCATCAAACTACAATCATTGATTTAATGAAGCAAACCTTATTCCTTGTTTCAATGGAACAAACATATCTCCCTTATTTAGCGAACAAAACTGCATACGTTCAATTCAATGAAAGAGGCTGCACTTGTCAATTCAATGAGTAGAGCTACTCTCATTCATTCCGTGGCACCAGTTTCACGGCGTTGTGTCTATCAAACTGTGCACGGCGTCATTCAATGAGTAGAGCTTTTCGCATTCATTCAATGTGTCAATTTAATTCATTCAATTTAATGAAACTAACTGCATTAATTGAATCTTTGAATCAAACTACAATCATTGATTCAATGAATCAAACCTTATTCCTTGTTTCAATCGAACAAATCTAACTCTCTTATCTAGTGAAACCTATTTCACTCGTTCATTTAATGAAACAGACTGCACATGATAATTCAATGTTTAGAGCTACTCTTAATGCATTTATTCAATCGAACAAAATGCACACCTTTAGTTCATTGAGGAAACTGTATTTGTCAATTCAATGAATACAGCTGTTCATTCATTCAATGTCACAAGATTCTCACATTGTCTGAATCAAATTGCACCGATTCTCTCCATGAAACAAACTGCACGTGTTAATTCAATGAGTAGAGCTTCTCTCATTCATTGAACGTGTCAAGCTTAACGCTTTAATTCAAGGAAACAAACTGCATTCATTCAATCATTGAATCACACTACAATAATTGATTCCATGAAATACACCTTATTTCAATGGAACAACCCTATCTCGTTTATTTACTGAACTAAACTGCATACGTTCATTCAATGAAAGAGGCTGCACTCGTCAATACAAAGTGTAAAGATAATTGCATTCATTCAATGGCACTAGGTTCAAGCATTGTCTCTATCAATCTGAACACGTTCACTCAATGAAAGAGGCTGCAATTGTCAATTCAATGAGGAGAGCGACTCTCATTCATTCAATGGCACATATTTCACGCATTGTCTCTATCAAACTGCACACGTTTACTACATGAACCAAATTGCACGTCTTCATTCAATGAGTAGAGTTTCTCTCATTCATTCAATGTGTCAAGCTCACCGTTTTTTTATAATGAAACAAACTTCATTCATTGAATTAATGAATCAAACTACAATCATTGATCCAATGAATCAAACCTTACTCCTTGTTTTCATCGTACAAACCTAACTCACTTATCTAGTGAAAGCTATTACACTCGTTCGTTTTATGAAACAGTCTGCACATGATAATTCAATGATTAGTCCTACTCTTGACGCATTTATTCAATCAAGCAAACTGCACACATTTAGTTCATGTAGCAAACCTCATTTGTTAATTCAGTGAATAGAGCTACTCATTCATTCAACGTTTCAAGCTTCACGCATTGTCTCAATCAAACTGCTCACATTCACTCTATGAACCAATCTGCACGTGTTAATTCTATGAGTAGAGCTTCTCTCATTTATTGAATGTGTCAAGCATAACGCTTTCATTCAATCAAGCAAACGGCTTTCATTCAATCATTGAATCAAACTACAAATATTGATTCACGAATCACACCTTAATCCTTTTTTCAATGGAACATACCTATCTCCGTTCATTTTTTAGTCTTTTCTCCTCTTTTATCCTTTTTCCTCTTCTCTCACCTTTTCTCCTCTTTTATCCTCTTTTTTCATCATTTCTCCTCATTTCTCCACTTTTTTCCTGTTTATTCCTCTTTTTTCCTCATTTCTCCGCTTCTTTCCTTTTTTTCTTCTTTTTCCTCATGTCGCCTCATTTCTCCTCTTGTATCGTCTTTATTCCTCTTTTTTCCTCTTTTCTCCGCTCTTCTCCTCTTTATTCCTCTTTTTTCCTCTTCTCTCCTCATTTCTCCACTTTTTTCCTCTTTATGCCTCTTTTTCCTCTTTTCTCCTCATTGCTCCTCTTTTTTCCTCGTTTCTCCACTTTTCTCCTCTTGTTTTCTTTTTTCTCCTCATTTCTCCACTTTTTTTCCTCTTTATTCCTCTTTTTTCCTCATTTCTCCTCTTTTTTCATCTTTTTAACTCATTTCTCATTTCTCCTCCTTTTTCAACTTTTCTCCGTGTTTTTCCTCTTGTTTACTCTTTTCTCCTCATTTCTCCTCTTTTTTCATCGTTTTAACTCATTTCTCATTTCTCCTCCATTTTCAACTTTTCTCCGCATTTTTCCTCTTCTTTACTCTTTTCTCCTGTTTTCTCCTCATTTCTCCTCTTTTTTCCTCGTTTCTCCTCATTTCTCCACTTTTTTTCCTTTTTATGCCTCTTTTTTCTTCTTTTCTCCTCTTTTTGCCTCTTTTCTCCTCTTTTTTCCTCTTTTTTCCTCTTTTCTCCTCATTTCTCCTCTTTTTTCATCGTTTTAACTCATTTCTCATTTCTCCTCCATTTTCAACTTTTCTCCACATTTTTCCTCTTCTTTACTCTTTTCTCCTGTTTTCTCCTCATTTCTCCTCTTTTTTCCTCGTTTCTCCTCGTTTCTCCTCATTTCTCCACTTGTTTTCCTTTTTATGCCTCTTTATTCTTCTTTTCTCCTCTTTTTGCCTCTTTTCTCCTCTTTTTCCTCTTTTTTCCTCTTTTCTCCTCATTTCTCCTCTTTTTTCATCTTTTTAACTCATTTCTCCTTTTTCAACTTTTCTCCGCGTTTTTCCTCTTGTTTACTCTTTTCTCCTCTTTATTCCTCTTTTCATTTAATGAAACAAACTGCATTTATTGAATCATTGCATCAAACTACAATCATTGATTTAATGAAGCAAACCTTATTCCTTGTTTCAATGGAACAAACATATCTCCCTTATTTAGCGAACAAAACTGCATACGTTCAATTCAATGAAAGAGGCTGCACTTGTCAATTCAATGAGTAGAGCTACTCTCATTCATTCCGTGGCACCAGTTTCACGGCGTTGTGTCTATCAAACTGCGCACGGCGTCATTCAATGAGTAGAGCTTTTCGCATTCATTCAATGTGTCAATTTAATTCATTCAATTTAATGAAACTAACTGCATTAATTGAATCTTTGAATCAAACTACAATCATTGATTCAATGAATCAAACCTTATTCCTTGTTTCAATCGAACAAATCTAACTCTCTTATCTAGTGAAACCTATTTCACTCGTTCATTTAATGAAACAGACTGCACATGATAATTCAATGATTAGAGCTACTCTTAATGCATTTATTCAATCGAACAAAATGCACACCTTTAGTTCATTGAGGAAACTGTATTTGTCAATTCAATGAATACAGCTGTTCATTCATTCAATGTCACAAGATTCTCACATTGTCTGAATCAAATTGCACCGATTCTCTCCATGAAACAAACTGCACGTGTTAATTCAATGAGTAGAGCTTCTCTCATTCATTGAACGTGTCAAGCTTAACGCTTTAATTCAAGGAAACAAACTGCATTCATTCAATCATTGAATCACACTACAATAATTGATTCCATGAAATACACCTTATTTCAATGGAACAACCCTATCTCGTTTATTTACTGAACCAAACTGCATACGTTCATTCAATGAAAGAGGCTGCACTCGTCAATTCAAAGTGTAAAGATACTTGCATTCATTCAATGGCACTAGGTTCAAGCATTGTCTCTATCAATCTGCACACGTTCATTCAATGAAAGAGGCTGCAATTGTCAATTCAATGAGGAGAGCGACTCTCATTCATTCAATGGCACATATTTCACGCATTGTCTCTATCAAACTGCACACGTTTACTACATGAACCAAATTGCACGTCTTCATTCAATGAGTAGAGTTTCTCTCATTCATTCAATGTGTCAAGCTCACCGTTTTTTTATAATGAAACAAACTTCATTCATTGAATTAATGAATCAAACTACAATTATTGATTCAATGAAGCAAACCTTCTTCCTTGTTTCAATCGACCAAACCTAACTCACTTAGTTAGTGAATCCTTCGACACTTGTTCACTCAATGAAACAGACTGCGCATGATTATTCCAAGAGTAGAGGTTCTCTTAACGTATTGATTCAATCCATCAAATTGCAAACGTTTAGTTCATGATTCTAACTGCATTTTTCAATTCAATGAATACAGCTACTCATTCATTCAATGTGTCAAGTTCACCGTTTTCAGTCAATGAAACAAACTGCATTCATTGAATCATTGAATCAAACTACAATCATTGATTCAATGAATCAAACCTTATTCCTTGTTTCAATCGAGCAAACCTACGGCACTTATCGAGTGAATCCTATTACACTCGTTCATTTCATTGAACAGACTGCACATGATAATTCAATGATTAGAGCTACTCTTAACTCATTTATTCAATCAAACAAATTGCACACATTTAGTTCATGAAGCAAACTGCATTTGTCAATTCAATGAAAACAGCTACACATTCATTCAATGTCACAAGCTTCTCCCATTGTCTCAATCAAACTGCACACATTCTCTCCATGAATCAAATTGCACGTGTTAACTCAATGAGTAGAGCTTCTCTCAGTCATTGAGTGTGTCAAGCTTCACGCTTTAATTCATGGAAACAAACTGCATTCTTGATTCATTGAATCAAACTTTGAATGAAGCAATGTTTCAATTAAACAAACGTAACACGCTGACTTAGTGAAAGAAACTGCACACGTTCATTCAATGAAAGAGACTGCACTTGCCAATTCAATGAGTAGAGCCACTCTCATTTATTCAAATGCTCATATTTCACGCATTGTCTCTATCAAACTGCACAAGTTTGGTACATGAACCAAATTGCACGTCTTCATTCAATGAGTAGAGCTTCTCTCATTCACTCAATGTGTCAATTTAATTCATTCAAATTAATGAAACAAACTGCATTCATTGAATCATTGAATCAAACTACAATCATTGATCCAATGAATCAAACCTTATTCCTTGTTTTCATCGTACAAACCTAACTCACTTATCTAGTGAAAGCTATTACACTCGTTCGTTTTATGAAACAGTCTGCACATGATAATTCAATGATTAGTCCTACTCTTGACGCATTTATTCAATCAAGCAAACTGCACACATTTAGTTCATGTAGCAAACCTCATTTGTTAATTCAGTGAATAGAGCTACTCATTCATTCAACGTTTCAAGCTTCACGCATTGTCTCAATCAAACTGCTCACATTCACTCTATGAACCAATCTGCACGTGTTAATTCTATGACTAGAGCTTCGCTCATTTATTGAATGTGTCAAGCATAACGCTTTCATTCAATCAAGCAAACGGCTTTCATTCAATCATTGAATCAAACTACAAATATTGATTCACGAATCACACCTTAATCCTTTTTTCAATGGAACATACCTATCTCCGTTCATTTTTTAGTCTTTTCTCCTCTTTTATCCTTTTTCCTCTTCTCTCACCTTTTCTCCTCTTTTATCCTCTTTTTTCATCATTTCTCCTCATTTCTCCACTTTTTTCCTGTTTATTCCTCTTTTTTCCTCATTTCTCCGCTTCTTTCCTTTTTTTCTTCTTTTTCCTCATGTCGCCTCATTTCTCCTCTTGTATCTTCTTTATTCCTCTTTTTTCTCTTTTTTCCTCTTTTCTCATCTTTATTCCTCTTTTTTCCTCTTCTCTCCTCGTTTCTCCTCTTTTTTCATCTTTATCAGTCATTTCTCATTTCTCCTCCTTTTTCCACTTTTCTCCTCTTTTTTCTGCTTTTTTCCTCATTTCTTCACTTTTTTCCTCTTTATTCCTCTTTTTTCCTCATTTCTCCTCTTTTTTCCTTTTTTTCTTCTTTTTCCTCTTGTCGCCTTTTTTCTCCTCGTGTATCGTCTTTATTCCTCTTTTTTCCTCTTTTCTCCGCTCTTCTCCTCTTTATTCCTCTTTTTTCCTCTTCTCTCCTCATTTCTCCACTTTTTTCCTCTTTATGCCTCTTTTTCCTCTTTTCTCCTCATTGCTCCTCTTTTTTCCTCGTTTCTCCACTTTTCTCCTCTTGTTTTCTTTTTTCTCCTCATTTCTCCACTTTTTTTCCTCTTTATTCCTCTTTTTTCCTCATTTCTCCTCTTTTTTCATCTTTTTAACTCATTTCTCATTTCTCCTCCTTTTTCAACTTTTCTCCGTGTTTTTCCTCTTGTTTACTCTTTTCTCCTCATTTCTCCTCTTCTCTCCTCATTTCTCCTCTTTTTCCATCTTTTTAACTCATTTCTCATTTCTCCTCCTTTTTCAAATTTTCTCTGCGTTTTTCCTCTTGTTTACTCTTTTCTCCTGTTTTCTCCTCATTTCTCCTCTTTTTTCCTCGTTTCTCCTCGTTACTCCTCATTTCTCCACTTTTTTCCTCTTTATGCCTCTTTTTTCCTCTTTTCTCCTCTTTTTTCCTCTTTTCTCCTCATTTCTCCTCTGTTTTCATCTTTTTAACTCATTTCTCATTTCTCCTCCTTTTTCAACTTTTCTCCGCGTTTTTCCACTTGTTTACTCTTTTCTCCTGTTTTCTCCTCATTTCTCCTCTTTTTCCCTCGTTTCTCCTCGTTTCTCCTCTTTATGCCTCTTTTTTCCTCTTTTCTCCTCATTTCTCCACTTTTTTCTTCTTTATTCCTGTATTTTCCTCACTTGTCCGCTTTTTTCCTTTTTTCCTTCTCTTTCCTCTTGTCCCCTCATTACTCCTCTTTTATCCTCTTTATTCCTCTTTTTTCCTTTTGTCCTCTCTCTCGTCTTTATTCCTCTTTTTTCCTCTTCTCTCCTCAATTCTCCTCTTTTTTCATCTTTTTAACTCATATCTCATTTCTCCTCCTTTTTCCACTTTTCTCTTCTTTTTTTCTGCTTTTTTCCTCATTTCTCCTCTTGTTTCTTTTTCTTCTTCTTTTTCCTCTTGTCGCCTCATTTCTCCTCTTTTATCCTCTTTATTCCTCTTTTCTGCTCTTTTCCACTCTTTTTAACTCTTTTTTCCTCTTTTCTCCTCATTTCTCCTCTTCTCTCCTCATTTCTCCTCTTTTTCCATCTTCTTAACTCATTTCTCATTTCTCCTCCTTTTTCAAATTTTCTCCGCGTTTTTCCTCTTGTTTAGTCTTTTCTCTTCTTTTCTCCTCATTTCACCTCTTTTTTCCTCGTTTCTCCTCGTTTCTCCTCTTTTCTCCTCTTTTCTCCTCATTTATCCTCTTTTCTCCACTTTTCTCCGCATATCTCCTCTTTTTTCCTCGTTTCTCCTCATTTCTCCACTTTTTTCTCTTTTTTCTTCTTTTTTTACTCTTTTCTCCTCTTTATTCCTCTTTTCATTTAATGAAACAAACTGCATTTATTGAATCATTGCATCAAACTACAATCATTGATTTAATGAAGCAAACCTTATTCCTTGTTTCAATGGAACAAACATATCTCCCTTATTTAGCGAACAAAACTGCATACGTTCAATTCAATGAAAGAGGCTGCACTTGTCAATTCAATGAGTAGAGCTACTCTCATTCATTCCGTGGCACCAGTTTCACGGCGTTGTGTCTATCAAACTGTGCACGGCGTCATTCAATGAGTAGAGCTTTTCGCATTCATTCAATGTGTCAATTTAATTCATTCAATTTAATGAAACTAACTGCATTAATTGAATCTTTGAATCAAACTACAATCATTGATTCAATGAATCAAACCTTATTCCTTGTTTCAATCGAACAAATCTAACTCTCTTATCTAGTGAAACCTATTTCACTCGTTCATTTAATGAAACAGACTGCACATGATAATTCAATGTTTAGAGCTACTCTTAATGCATTTATTCAATCGAACAAAATGCACACCTTTAGTTCATTGAGGAAACTGTATTTGTCAATTCAATGAATACAGCTGTTCATTCATTCAATGTCACAAGATTCTCACATTGTCTGAATCAAATTGCACCGATTCTCTCCATGAAACAAACTGCACGTGTTAATTCAATGAGTAGAGCTTCTCTCATTCATTGAACGTGTCAAGCTTAACGCTTTAATTCAAGGAAACAAACTGCATTCATTCAATCATTGAATCACACTACAATAATTGATTCCATGAAATACACCTTATTTCAATGGAACAACCCTATCTCGTTTATTTACTGAACTAAACTGCATACGTTCATTCAATGAAAGAGGCTGCACTCGTCAATACAAAGTGTAAAGATAATTGCATTCATTCAATGGCACTAGGTTCAAGCATTGTCTCTATCAATCTGAACACGTTCACTCAATGAAAGAGGCTGCAATTGTCAATTCAATGAGGAGAGCGACTCTCATTCATTCAATGGCACATATTTCACGCATTGTCTCTATCAAACTGCACACGTTTACTACATGAACCAAATTGCACGTCTTCATTCAATGAGTAGAGTTTCTCTCATTCATTCAATGTGTCAAGCTCACCGTTTTTTTATAATGAAACAAACTTCATTCATTGAATTAATGAATCAAACTACAATCATTGATCCAATGAATCAAACCTTACTCCTTGTTTTCATCGTACAAACCTAACTCACTTATCTAGTGAAAGCTATTACACTCGTTCGTTTTATGAAACAGTCTGCACATGATAATTCAATGATTAGTCCTACTCTTGACGCATTTATTCAATCAAGCAAACTGCACACATTTAGTTCATGTAGCAAACCTCATTTGTTAATTCAGTGAATAGAGCTACTCATTCATTCAAAGTTGCAAGCTTCACGCATTGTCTCAATCAAACTGCTCACATTCACTCTATGAACCAATCTGCACGTGTTAATTCTATGAGTAGAGCTTCGCTCATTTATTGAATGTGTCAAGCATAACGCTTTCATTCAATCAAGCAAACGGCTTTCATTCAATCATTGAATCAAACTACAAATATTGATTCACGAATCACACCTTAATCCTTTTTTCAATGGAACATACCTATCTCCGTTCACGCATTGTCTCTATCAAACTGCACAAGTTTGGTACATGAACCAAATTGCACGTCTTCATTCAATGAGTAGAGCTTCTCTCATTCACTCAATGTGTCAATTTAATTCATTCAATTTAATGAAACAAACTGCATTCATTGAATCAGTGAATCAAACTACAATCATTGATCCAATGAATCTAACCTTATTCCTTGTTTTCATCGTACAAACCTAACTCACTTATCTAGTGAAAGCTATTACACTCGTTCGTTTTATGAAACAGTCTGCACATGATAATTCAATGATTAGTCCTACTCTTGACGCATTTATTCAATCAAGCAAACTGCACACATTTAGTTCATGTAGCAAACCTCATTTGTTAATTCAGTGAATAGAGCTACTCATTCATTCAAAGTTGCAAGCTTCACGCATTGTCTCAATCAAACTGCTCACATTCACTCTATGAACCAATTTGCACGTGTTAATTCTATGAGTAGAGCTTCTCTCATTTATTGAATGTGTCAAGCATAACGCTTTCATTCAATCAAGCAAACGGCTTTCATTCAATCATTCAATCAAACTACAAATATTGATTCACGAATCACACCTTAATCCTTTTTTCAATGGAACATACCTATCTCCGTTCATTTTTTAGTCTTTTCTCCTCTTTTATCCTTTTTCCTCTTCTCTCACCTTTTCTCCTCTTTTATCCTCTTTTTTCATCATTTCTCCTCATTTCTCCACTTTTTTCCTGTTTATTCCTCTTTTTTCCTCATTTCTCCGCTTCTTTCCTTTTTTTCTTCTTTTTCCTCATGTCGCCTCATTTCTCCTCTTGTATCTTCTTTATTCCTCTTTTTTCCTCTTTTTTCCTCTTTTCTCATCTTTATTCCTCTTTTTTCCTCTTCTCTCCTCGTTTCTCCTCTTTTTTCATCTTTATCAGTCATTTCTCATTTCTCCTCCTTTTTCCACTTTTCTCCTCTTTTTTCTGCTTTTTTCCTCATTTCTCCACTTTTTTCCTCTTTATTCCTCTTTTTTCCTCATTTCTCCTCTTTTTTCCTTTTTTTCTTCTTTTTCCTCTTGTCGCCTCTTTTCTCCTCGTGTATCGTCTTTATGCCTCTTTTTTCCTCTTTTCTCCGCTCTTCTCCTCTTTATTCCTCTGTTTTCCTCTTCTCTCCTCATTTCTCCACTTTTTTCCTCTTTATGCCTCTTTTTCCTCTTTTCTCCTCATTGCTCCTCTTTTTTCCTCATTTCTCCACTTTTCTCCTCTTGTTTTCTTTTTTCTCCTGATTTCTCCACTTTTTTTCCTCTTTATTCCTCTTTTTTCCTCATTTCTCCTCTTTTTTCATCTTTTTAACTCATTTCTCATTTCTCCTCCTTTTTCAACTTTTCTCCGTGTTTTTCCTCTTGTTTACTCTTTTCTCCTCATTTCTCCTCTTTTTTCCTCTTTTTTCCTCTTTTCTCCTCATTTCTCCTCTTTTTTCATCGTTTTAACTCATTTCTCATTTCTCCTCCATTTTCAACTTTTCTCCGCATTTATCCTCTTCTTTACTCTTTTCTCCTGTTTTCTCCTCATTTCTCCTCTTTTTTCCTCGTTTCTCCTCGTTTCTCCTCATTTCTCCACTTTTTTTCCTTTTTATGCCTCTTTATTCTTCTTTTCTCCTCTTTTTGCCTCTTTTCTCCTCCTTTTTCCTCTTTTTTCCTCTTTTCTCCTCATTTCTCCTCTTTTTTCATCTTTTTAACTCATTTCTCCTTTTTCAACTTTTCTCCGCGTTTTTCCTCTTGTTTACTCTTTTCTCCTGTTTGCTCCTCATTTCTCCTCTTTTTTCCTCGTTTCTCCTCGTTTCTCCTCTTTATGCTTCTTTTTTCCTCTTTTCTCCTCATTTCTCCACTTTTTTCTTCTTTAGTCCTGTATTTTCCTCACTTCTCCGCTTTTTTTCTTTTTTCCTTCTCTTTCCTCTTGTCCCCTCATTACTCCTCTTTTATCCTCTTTATTCCTCTTTTTTCCTCTTTTGTCCTCTCTCTCCTCTTTATTCCTCTTTTGTCCTCTTCTCTCCTCAATTCTCCTCTTTTTTCATCTTTTTAACTCATATCTCATTTCTCCTCCTTTTTCCACTTTTCTCTTCTTTTTTCTGCTTTTTTCCTCATTTCTCCGCTTGTTTCCTTTTTTTTCTTCTTTTTCCTCTTGTCGCCTCATTTCTCCTCTTTTATCCTCTTTATCCCTCTTTTTTGCTCTTTTCCACTCTTTTTAACTCTATTTTCCTCTTTTCTCCTCTTTTCTCCTCATTTCTCCTCTTTTTCCATCTTTTTAACTCATTTCTCATTTCTCCTCCTTTTTCAAATTTTCTCTGCGTTTTTCCTCTTGTTTACTCTTTTCTCCTGTTTTCTCCTCGTTTCTCCTCTTTTTTCCTCGTTTCTCCTCGTTACTCCTCATTTCTCCACTTTTTTCCTCTTTATGCCTCTTTTTTCCTCTTTTCTCCTCTTTTTTCCTCTTTTCTCCACATTTCTCCTCTGTTTTCATCTTTTTAACTCATATCTCATTTCTCCTTCTTTTTCCACTTTTCTCTTCTTTTTTCTGCTTTTTTCCTCATTTCTGCTCTTGTTTCCTTTTTTTTCTTTTTTTTCCTCTTCTCGCCTCATTTCTCCTCTTTTATCCTCTTTATCCCTCTTTTTTGCTCTTTTCCACTCTTTTTACCTCTTTTTTCCTCTTTTCTCCTCATTTCTCCTCTTCTCTCCTCATTTCTCCTCTTTTTCCATCTTTTTAACTCATTTCTCATTTCTCCTCCTTTTTCAAATTTTCTCTGCGTTTTTCCTCTTGTTTACTCTTTTCTCCTGTTTTCTCCTCATTTCTCCTCTTTTTTCCTCGTTTCTCCTCGTTACTCCTCATTTCTCCACTTTTTTCCTCTTTATGCCTCTTTTTTCCTCTTTTCTCCTCTTTTTTCCTCTTTTCTCCTCATTTCTCCTCTGTATTCATCTTTTTAACTCATTTCTCATTTCTCCTCCTTTTTCAACTTTTCTCCGCGTTTTTCCACTTGTTTACTCTTTTCTCCTGTTTTCTCCTCATTTCTCCTCTTTTTCCTTCGTTTCTCCTCGTTTCTCCTCTTTATGCCTCTTTTTTCCTCTTTTCTCCTCATTTCTCCACTTTTTTCTTCTTTATTCCTGTATTTTCCTCACTTGTCCGCTTTTTTCCTTTTTTCCTTCTCTTTCCTCTTGTCCCCTCATTACTCCTCTTTTATCCTCTTTATTCCTCTTTTTTCCTCTTTTGTCCTCTCTCTCCTCTTTATTCCTCTTTTTTTCCTCTTCTCTCCTCAATTCTCCTCTTTTTCATCTTTTTAACTCATATCTCATTTCTCCTCCTTTTTCCACTTTTCTCTTCTTTTTTTCTGCTTTTTTCCTCATTTCTCCTCTTGTTTCTTTTTCTTCTTCTTTTTCCTCTTGTCGCCTCATTTCTCCTCTTTTATCCTCTTTATTCCTCTTTTTTGCTCTTTTCCACTCTTTTTAACTCTTTTTTCCTCTTTTCTCCTCATTTCTTCTCTTCTCTCCTCGTTTCTCCTCTTTTTCCATCTTTTTAACTCATTTCTCATTTCTCCTCCTTTTTCAAATTTTCTCCGCGTTTTTCCTCTTGTTTAGTCTTTTCTCTTCTTTTCTCCTCATTTCACCTCTTTTTTCCTCGTTTCTCCTCGTTTCTCCTCTTTTCTCCTCATTTATCCTCTTTTCTCCACTTTTCTCCGCATATCTCCTCTTTTTTCCTCGTTTCTCCTCATTTCTCCACTTTTTTCTCTTTTTTCTTCTTTTTTTACTCTTTTCTCCTCTTTATTCCTCTTTTCATTTAATGAAACAAACTGCATTTATTGAATCATTGCATCAAACTACAATCATTGATTTAATGAAGCAAACCTTATTCCTTGTTTCAATGGAACAAACATATCTCCCTTATTTAGCGAACAAAACTGCATACGTTCAATTCAATGAAAGAGGCTGCACTTGTCAATTCAATGAGTAGAGCTACTCTCATTCATTCCGTGGCACCAGTTTCACGGCGTTGTGTCTATCAAACTGCGCACGGCGTCATTCAATGAGTAGAGCTTTTCGCATTCATTCAATGTGTCAATTTAATTCATTCAATTTAATGAAACTAACTGCATTAATTGAATCTTTGAATCAAACTACAATCATTGATTCAATGAATCAAACCTTATTCCTTGTTTCAATCGAACAAATCTAACTCTCTTATCTAGTGAAACCTATTTCACTCGTTCATTTAATGAAACAGACTGCACATGATAATTCAATGATTAGAGCTACTCTTAATGCATTTATTCAATCGAACAAAATGCACACCTTTAGTTCATTGAGGAAACTGTATTTGTCAATTCAATGAATACAGCTGTTCATTCATTCAATGTCACAAGATTCTCACATTGTCTGAATCAAATTGCACCGATTCTCTCCATGAAACAAACTGCACGTGTTAATTCAATGAGTAGAGCTTCTCTCATTCATTGAACGTGTCAAGCTTAACGCTTTAATTCAAGGAAACAAACTGCATTCATTCAATCATTGAATCACACTACAATAATTGATTCCATGAAATACACCTTATTTCAATGGAACAACCCTATCTCGTTTATTTACTGAACTAAACTGCATACGTTCATTCAATGAAAGTGGCTGCACTCGTCAATTCAAAGTGTAAAGATACTTGCATTCATTCAATGGCACTAGGTTCAAGCATTGTCTCTATCAATCTGCACACGTTCATTCAATGAAAGAGGCTGCAATTGTCAATTCAATGAGGAGAGCGACTCTCATTCATTCAATGGCACATATTTCACGCATTGTCTCTATCAAACTGCACACGTTTACTACATGAACCAAATTGCACGTCTTCATTCAATGAGTAGAGTTTCTCTCATTCATTCAATGTGTCAAGCTCACCGTTTTTTTATAATGAAACAAACTTCATTCATTGAATTAATGAATCAAACTACAATTATTGATTCAATGAAGCAAACCTTCTTCCTTGTTTCAATCGACCAAACCTAACTCACTTAGTTAGTGAATCCTTCGACACTTGTTCACTCAATGAAACAGACTGCGCATGATTATTCCAAGAGTAGAGGTTCTCTTAACGTATTGATTCAATCCATCAAATTGCAAACGTTTAGTTCATGATTCTAACTGCATTTTTCAATTCAATGAATACAGCTACTCATTCATTCAATGTGTCAAGTTCACCGTTTTCAGTCAATGAAACAAACTGCATTCATTGAATCATTGAATCAAACTACAATCATTGATTCAATGAATCAAACCTTATTCCTTGTTTCAATCGAGCAAACCTACGGCACTTATCGAGTGAATCCTATTACACTCGTTCATTTCATTGAACAGACTGCACATGATAATTCAATGATTAGAGCTACTCTTAACTCATTTATTCAATCAAACAAATTGCACACATTTAGTTCATGAAGCAAACTGCATTTGTCAATTCAATGAAAACAGCTACACATTCATTCAATGTCACAAGCTTCTCCCATTGTCTCAATCAAACTGCACACATTCTCTCCATGAATCAAATTGCACGTGTTAACTCAATGAGTAGAGCTTCTCTCAGTCATTGAGTGTGTCAAGCTTCACGCTTTAATTCAAGGAAACAAACTGCATTCTTGATTCATTGAATCAAACTTTGAATGAAGCAATGTTTCAATTAAACAAACGTAACACGCTGACTTAGTGAAAGAAACTGCACACGTTCATTCAATGAAAGAGACTGCACTTGCCAATTCAATGAGTAGAGCCACTCTCATTTATTCAAATGCTCATATTTCACGCATTGTCTCTATCAAACTGCACAAGTTTGGTACATGAACCAAATTGCACGTCTTCATTCAATGAGTAGAGCTTCTCTCATTCACTCAATGTGTCAATTTAATTCATTCAATTTAATGAAACAAACTGCATTCATTGAATCATTGAATCAAACTACAATCATTGATCCAATGAATCAAACCTTATTCCTTGTTTTCATCTTACAAACCTAACTCACTTATCTAGTGAAAGCTATTACACTCGTTCGTTTTATGAAACAGTCTGCACATGATAATTCAATGATTAGTCCTACTCTTGACGCATTTATTCAATCAAGCAAACTGCACACATTTAGTTCATGTAGCAAACCTCATTTGTTAATTCAGTGAATAGAGCTACTCATTCATTCAAAGTTGCAAGCTTCACGCATTGTCTCAATCAAACTGCTCACATTCACTCTATGAACCAATCTGCACGTGTTAATTCTATGAGTAGAGCTTCTCTCATTTATTGAATGTGTCAAGCATAACGCTTTCATTCAATCAAGCAAACGGCTTTCATTCAATCATTGAATCAAACTACAAATATTGATTCACGAATCACACCTTAATCCTTTTTTCAATGGAACATACCTATCTCCGTTCATTTTTTAGTCTTTTCTCCTCTTTTATCCTTTTTCCTCTTCTCTCACCTTTTCTCCTCTTTTATCCTCTTTTTTCATCATTTCTCCTCATTTCTCCACTTTTTTCCTGTTTATTCCTCTTTTTTCCTCATTTCTCCGCTTCTTTCCTTTTTTTCTTCTTTTTCCTCATGTCGCTTCATTTCTCCTCTTGTATCTTCTTTATTCCTCTTTTTTCCTCTTTTTTCCTCTTTTCTCATCTTTATTCCTCTTTTTTCCTCTTCTCTCCTCGTTTCTCCTCTTTTTTCATCTTTATCAGTCATTTCTCATTTCTCCTCCTTTTTCCACTTTTCTCCTCTTTTTTCTGCTTTTTTCCTCATTTCTCCACTTTTTTCCTCTTTATTCCTCTTTTTTCCTCATTTCTCCTCTTTTTTCCTTTTTTCTTCTTTTTCCTCTTGTCGCCTCTTTTCTCCTCGTGTATCGTCTTTATTCCTCTTTTTTCCTCTTTTCTCCGCTCTTCTCCTCTTTATTCCTCTTTTTTCCTCTTCTCTCCTCATTTCTCCACTTTTTTCCTCTTTATGCCTCTTTTTCCTCTTTTCTCCTCATTGCTCCTCTTTTTTCCTCGTTTCTCCACTTTTCTCCTCTTGTTTTCTTTTTTCTCCTCATTTCTCCACTTGTTTTCCTCTTTATTCCTCTTTTTTCCTCATTTCTCCTCTTTTTTCATCTTTTTAACTCATTTCTCATTTCTCCTCCTTTTTCAACTTTTCTCCGTGTTTTTCCTCCTGTTTACTCTTTTCTCCTCATTTCTCCTCTTTTTCCTCTTTTTTCCTCTTTTCTCCTCATTTCTCCTCTTTTTTCATCGTTTTAACTCATTTCTCATTTCTCCTCCATTTTCAACTTTTCTCCGCATTTTTCCTCTTCTTTACTCTTTTCTCCTGTTTTCTCCTCATTTCTCCTCTTTTTTCCTCGTTTCTCCTCATTTCTCCACTTTTTTTCCTTTTTATGCCTCTTTTTTCTTCTTTTCTCCTCTTTTTGCCTCTTTTCTCCTCTTTTTTCCTCTTTTTTCCTCTTTTCTCCTCATTTCTCCTCTTTTTTCATCGTTTTAACTCATTTCTCATTTCTCCTCCATTTTCAACTTTTCTCCACATTTTTCCTCTTCTTTACTCTTTTCTCCTGTTTTCTCCTCATTTCTCCTCTTTTTTCCTCGTTTCTCCTCATTTCTCCACTTTTTTTCCTTTTTATGCCTCTTTATTCTTCTTTTCTCCTCTTTTTGCCTCTTTTCTCCTCTTTTTCCTCTTTTTTCCTCTTTTCTCCTCATTTCTCCTCTTTTTTCATCTTTTTAACTCATTTCTCCTTTTTCAACTTTTCTCCGCGTTTTTCCTCTTGTTTACTCTTTTCTCCTGTTTGCTCCCCATTTCTCCTCTTTTTTCCTCGTTTCTCCTCGTTTCTCCTCTTTATGCTTCTTTTTTCCTCTTTTCTCCTCATTTCTCCACTTTTTTCTTCTTTAGTCCTGTATTTTCCTCACTTCTCCGCTTTTTTTCTTTTTTCCTTCTCTTTCCTCTTGTCCCCTCATTACTCCTCTTTTATCCTCTTTATTCCTCTTTTTTCCTCTTTTGTCCTCTCTCTCCTCTTTATTCCTCTTTTGTCCTCTTCTCTCCTCAATTCTCCTCTTTTTTCATCTTTTTAACTCATATCTCATTTCTCCTCCTTTTTCCACTTTTCTCTTCTTTTTTCTGCTTTTTTCCTCATTTCTCCGCTTTGTTTCTTTTTTTTCTTCTTTTTCCTCTTGTCGCCTCATTTCTCCTCTTTTATCCTCTTTATCCCTCTTTTTTGCTCTTTTCCACTCTTTTTAACTCTATTTTCCTCTTTTCTCCTCTTTTCTCCTCATTTCTCCTCTTTTTCCATCTTTTTAACTCATTTCTCATTTCTCCTCCTTTTTCAAATTTTCTCTGCGTTTTTCCTCTTGTTTACTCTTTTCTCCTGTTTTCTCCTCATTTCTCCTCTTTTTTCCTCGTTTCTCCTCGTTACTCCTCATTTCTCCACTTTTTTCCTCTTTATGCCTCTTTTTTCCTCTTTTCTCCTCTTTTTTCCTCTTTTCTCCTCATTTCTCCTCTGTTTTCATCTTTTTAACTCATATCTCATTTCTCCTTCTTTTTCCACTTTTCTCTTCTTTTTTCTGCTTTTTTCCTCATTTCTCCTCTTGTTTCCTTTTTTTTCTTCTTTTTCCTCTTCTCGCCTCATTTCTCCTCTTTTATCCTCTTTATCCCTCTTTTTTGCTCTTTTCCACTCTTTTTAACTCTTTTTTCCTCTTTTCTCCTCATTTCTCCTCTTCTCTCCTCATTTCTCCTCTTTTTCCATCTTTTTAACTCATTTCTCATTTCTCCTCCTTTTTCAACTTTTCTCCGCGTTTTTCCTCTTGTTTACTCTTTTCTCCTGTTTGCTCCTCATTTCTCCTCTTTTTTCCTCGTTTCTCCTCGTTTCTCCTCTTTATGCTTCTTTTTTCCTCTTTTCTCCTCATTTCTCCACTTTTTTCTTCTTTATTCCTGTATTTTCCTCACTTCTCCGCTTATTTCCCTTTTTCCTTCTCTTTCCTCTTGTCCCCTCATTACTCCTCTTTTATCCTCTTTATTCTTTTTTTCCTCTTTTGTCCTCTCTCTCCTCTTTATTCCTCTTTTTTCCTCTTCTCTCCTCAATTCTCCTCTTTTTTCATCTTTTTAACTCATATCTCATTTCTCCTCCTTTTTCCACTTTTCTCTTCTTTTTTCTGCTTTTTTCCTCATTTCTCCTCGTTTCTTTTTCTTCTTCTTTTTCCTCTTCTCGCCTCATTTCTCCTCTTTTATCCTCTTTATCCCTCTTTTTTGCTCTATTCCACTCTTTTTACCTCTTTTTTCCTCTTTTCTCCTCATTTCTCCTCTTCTCTCCTCATTTCTCCTCTTTTTCCATCTTTTTAACTCATTTCTCATTTCTCCTCCTTTTTCAAATTTTCTCTGCGTTTTTCCTCTTGTTTACTCTTTTCTCCTGTTTTCTCCTCGTTTCTCCTCTTTTTTCCTCGTTTCTCCTCGTTACTCCTCATTTCTCCACTTTTTTCCTCTTTATGCCTCTTTTTTCCTCTTTTCTCCTCTTTTTTCCTCTTTTCTCCTCATTTCTCCTCTGTTTTCATCTTTTTAACTCATTTCTCATTTCTCCTCCTTTTTCAACTTTTCTCCGCGTTTTTCCACTTGTTTACTCTTTTCTCCTGTTTTCTCCTCATTTCTCCTCTTTTTCCCTCGTTTCTCCTCGTTTCTCCTCTTTATGCCTCTTTTTTCCTCTTTTCTCCTCATTTCTCCACTTTTTTCTTCTTTATTCCTGTATTTTCCTCACTTGTCCGCTTTTTTCCTTTTTTCCTTCTCTTTCCTCTTGTCCCCTCATTACTCCTCTTTTATCCTCTTTATTCCTCTTTTTTCCTCTTTTGTCCTCTCTCTCCTCTTTATTCCTCTTTTTTCCTCTTCTCTCCTCAATTCTCCTCTTTTTTCATCTTTTTAACTCATATCTCATTTCTCCTCCTTTTTCCACTTTTCTCTTCTTTTTTTCTGCTTTTTTCCTCATTTCTCCTCTTGTTTCTTTTTCTTCTTCTTTTTCCTCTTGTCGCCTCATTTCTCTTTTATCCTCTTTATTCCTCTTTTTTGCTCTTTTCCACTCTTTTTAACTCTTTTTTCCTCTTTTCTCCTCATTTCTTCTCTTCTCTCCTCATTTCTCCTCTTTTTCCATCTTTTTAACTCATTTCTCATTTCTCCTCCTTTTTCAAATTTTCTCCGCGTTTTTCCTCTTGTTTAGTCTTTTCTCTTCTTTTCTCCTCATTTCACCTCTTTTTTCCTCGTTTCTCCTCGTTTCTCCTCTTTTCTCCTCATTTATCCTCTTTTCTCCACTTTTCTCCGCATATCTCCTCTTTTTTCCTCGTTTCTCCTCATTTCTTCTCTTCTCTCCTCATTTCTCCTCTTTTTCCATCTTTTTAACTCATTTCTCATTTCTCCTCCTTTTTCAAATTTTCTCCGCGTTTTTCCTCTTGTTTAGTCTTTTCTCTTCTTTTCTCCTCATTTCACCTCTTTTTTCCTCGTTTCTCCTCGTTTCTCCTCTTTTCTCCTCATTTATCCTCTTTTCTCCACTTTTCTCCGCATAGCTCCTCTTTTTTCCTCGTTTCTCCTCATTTCTCCACTTTTTTCTCTTTTTTCTTCTTTTTTTACTCTTTTCTCCTCTTTATTCCTCTTTTCATTTAATGAAACAAACTGCATTTATTGAATCATTGCATCAAACTACAATCATTGATTTAATGAAGCAAACCTTATTCCTTGTTTCAATGGAACAAACATATCTCCCTTATTTAGCGAACAAAACTGCATACGTTCAATTCAATGAAAGAGGCTGCACTTGTCAATTCAATGAGTAGAGCTACTCTCATTCATTCCGTGGCACCAGTTTCACGGCGTTGTGTCTATCAAACTGCGCACGGCGTCATTCAATGAGTAGAGCTTTTCGCATTCATTCAATGTGTCAATTTAATTCATTCAATTTAATGAAACTAACTGCATTAATTGAATCTTTGAATCAAACTACAATCATTGATTCAATGAATCAAACCTTATTCCTTGTTTCAATCGAACAAATCTAACTCTCTTATCTAGTGAAACCTATTTCACTCGTTCATTTAATGAAACAGACTGCACATGATAATTCAATGATTAGAGCTACTCTTAATGCATTTATTCAATCGAACAAAATGCACACCTTTAGTTCATTGAGGAAACTGTATTTGTCAATTCAATGAATACAGCTGTTCATTCATTCAATGTCACAAGATTCTCACATTGTCTGAATCAAATTGCACCGATTCTCTCCATGAAACAAACTGCACGTGTTAATTCAATGAGTAGAGCTTCTCTCATTCATTGAACGTGTCAAGCTTAACGCTTTAATTCAAGGAAACAAACTGCATTCATTCAATCATTGAATCACACTACAATAATTGATTCCATGAAATACACCTTATTTCAATGGAACAACCCTATCTCGTTTATTTACTGAACCAAACTGCATACGTTCATTCAATGAAAGAGGCTGCACTCGTCAATTCAAAGTGTAAAGATACTTGCATTCATTCAATGGCACTAGGTTCAAGCATTGTCTCTATCAATCTGCACACGTTCATTCAATGAAAGAGGCTGCAATTGTCAATTCAATGAGGAGAGCGACTCTCATTCATTCAATGGCACATATTTCATGCATTGTCTCTATCAAACTGCACACGTTTACTACATGAACCAAATTGCACGTCTTCATTCAATGAGTAGAGTTTCTCTCATTCATTCAATGTGTCAAGCTCACCGTTTTTTTATAATGAAACAAACTTCATTCATTGAATTAATGAATCAAACTACAATTATTGATTCAATGAAGCAAACCTTCTTCCTTGTTTCAATCGACCAAACCTAACTCACTTAGTTAGTGAATCCTTCGACACTTGTTCACTCAATGAAACAGACTGCGCATGATTATTCCAAGAGTAGAGGTTCTCTTAACGTATTGATTCAATCCATCAAATTGCAAACGTTTAGTTCATGATTCTAACTGCATTTTTCAATTCAATGAATACAGCTACTCATTCATTCAATGTGTCAAGTTCACCGTTTTCAGTCAATGAAACAAACTGCATTCATTGAATCATTGAATCAAACTACAATCATTGATTCAATGAATCA
Source organism: Chiloscyllium punctatum (assembly GCF_047496795.1). Lineage (NCBI taxonomy): Eukaryota > Metazoa > Chordata > Chondrichthyes > Orectolobiformes > Hemiscylliidae > Chiloscyllium > Chiloscyllium punctatum. The sequence goes on along the minus strand of NC_092756.1, from coordinate 66,568,464 downwards.
AACCTTATTCCTTGTTTCAATCGAGCAAACCTACGGCACTTATCGAGTGAATCCTATTACACTCGTTCATTTCATTGAACAGACTGCACATGATAATTCAATGATTAGAGCTACTCTTAACTCATTTATTCAATCAAACAAATTGCACACATTTAGTTCATGAAGCAAACTGCATTTGTCAATTCAATGAAAACAGCTACACATTCATTCAATGTCACAAGCTTCTCCCATTGTCTCAATCAAACTGCACACATTCTCTCCATGAATCAAATTGCACGTGTTAACTCAATGAGTAGAGCTTCTCTCAGTCATTGAGTGTGTCAAGCTTCAAACGCTTTAATTCAAGGAAACAAACTGCATTCTTGATTCATTGAATCAAACTTTGAATGAAGCAATGTTTCAATTAAACAAACGTAACACGCTGACTTAGTGAAAGAAACTGCACACGTTCATTCAATGAAAGAGACTGCACTTGCCAATTCAATGAGTAGAGCCACTCTCATTTATTCAAATGCTCATATTTCACGCATTGTCTCTATCAAACTGCACAAGTTTGGTACATGAACCAAATTGCACGTCTTCATTCAATGAGTAGAGCTTCTCTCATTCACTCAATGTGTCAATTTAATTCATTCAAATTAATGAAACAAACTGCATTCATTGAATCATTGAATCAAACTACAATCATTGATCCAATGAATCAAACCTTATTCCTTGTTTTCATCGTACAAACCTAACTCACTTATCTAGTGAAAGCTATTACACTCGTTCGTTTTATGAAACAGTCTGCACATGATAATTCAATGATTAGTCCTACTCTTGACGCATTTATTCAATCAAGCAAACTGCACACATTTAGTTCATGTAGCAAACCTCATTTGTTAATTCAGTGAATAGAGCTACTCATTCATTCAAAGTTGCAAGCTTCACGCATTGTCTCAATCAAACTGCTCACATTCACTCTATGAACCAATCTGCACGTGTTAATTCTATGAGTAGAGCTTCTCTCATTTATTGAATGTGTCAAGCATAACGCTTTCATTCAATCAAGCAAACGGCTTTCATTCAATCATTGAATCAAACTACAAATATTGATTCACGAATCACACCTTAATCCTTTTTTCAATGGAACATACCTATCTCCGTTCATTTTTTAGTCTTTTCTCCTCTTTTATCCTTTTTCCTCTTCTCTCACCTTTTCTCCTCTTTTATCCTCTTTTTTCATCATTTCTCCTCATTTCTCCACTTTTTTCCTGTTTATTCCTCTTTTTTCCTCATTTCTCCGCTTCTTTCCTTTTTCTCTTCTTTTTCCTCATGTCGCCTCATTTCTCCTCTTGTATCGTCTTTATTCCTCTTTTTTCCTCTTTTCTCCGCTCTTCTCCTCTTTATTCCTCTTTTTTCCTCTTCTCTCCTCATTTCTCCACTTTTTTCCTCTTTATGCCTCTTTTTCCTCTTTTCTCCTCATTGCTCCTCTTTTTTCCTCGTTTCTCCACTTTTCTCCTCTTGTTTTCTTTTTTCTCCTCATTTCTCCACTTTTTTTCCTCTTTATTCCTCTTTTTTCCTCATTTCTCCTCTATTTTCATCGTTTTAACTCATTTCTCATTTCTCCTCCATTTTCAACTTTTCTCCGCATTTTTCCTCTTCTTTACTCTTTTCTCCTGTTTTCTCCTCATTTCTCCTCTTTTTTCCTCGTTTCTCCTCATTTCTCCACTTTTTTTCCTTTTTATGCCTCTTTTTTCTTCTTTTCTCCTCTTTTTGCCTCTTTTCTCCTCTTTTTTCCTCTTTTCTCCTCATTTCTCCTCTTTTTTCATCATTTTAACTCATTTCTCATTTCTCCTCCATTTTCAACTTTTCTCCACATTTTTCCTCTTCTTTACTCTTTTCTCCTGTTTTCTCCTCATTTCTCCTCTTTTTTCCTCGTTTCTCCTCGTTTCTCCTCATTTCTCCACTTGTTTTCCTTTTTATGCCTCTTTATTCTTCTTTTCTCCTCTTTTTGCCTCTTTTCTCCTCTTTTTCCTCTTTTTTCCTCTTTTCTCCTCATTTCTCCTCTTTTTTCATCTTTTTAACTCATTTCTCCTTTTTCAACTTTTCTCCGCGTTTTTCCTCTTGTTTACTCTTTTCTCCTCTTTATTCCTCTTTTCATTTAATGAAACAAACTGCATTTATTGAATCATTGCATCAAACTACAATCATTGATTTAATGAAGCAAACCTTATTCCTTGTTTCAATGGAACAAACATATCTCCCTTATTTAGCGAACAAAACTGCATACGTTCAATTCAATGAAAGAGGCTGCACTTGTCAATTCAATGAGTAGAGCTACTCTCATTCATTCCGTGGCACCAGTTTCACGGCGTTGTGTCTATCAAACTGCGCACGGCGTCATTCAATGAGTAGAGCTTTTCGCATTCATTCAATGTGTCAATTTAATTCATTCAATTTAATGAAACTAACTGCATTAATTGAATCTTTGAATCAAACTACAATCATTGATTCAATGAATCAAACCTTATTCCTTGTTTCAATCGAACAAATCTAACTCTCTTATCTAGTGAAACCTATTTCACTCGTTCATTTAATGAAACAGACTGCACATGATAATTCAATGATTAGAGCTACTCTTAATGCATTTATTCAATCGAACAAAATGCACACCTTTAGTTCATTGAGGAAACTGTATTTGTCAATTCAATGAATACAGCTGTTCATTCATTCAATGTCACAAGATTCTCACATTGTCTGAATCAAATTGCACCGATTCTCTCCATGAAACAAACTGCACGTGTTAATTCAATGAGTAGAGCTTCTCTCATTCATTGAACGTGTCAAGCTTAACGCTTTAATTCAAGGAAACAAACTGCATTCATTCAATCATTGAATCACACTACAATAATTGATTCCATGAAATACACCTTATTTCAATGGAACAACCCTATCTCGTTTATTTACTGAACCAAACTGCATACGTTCATTCAATGAAAGAGGCTGCACTCGTCAATTCAAAGTGTAAAGATACTTGCATTCATTCAATGGCACTAGGTTCAAGCATTGTCTCTATCAATCTGCACACGTTCATTCAATGAAAGAGGCTGCAATTGTCAATTCAATGAGGAGAGCGACTCTCATTCATTCAATGGCACATATTTCATGCATTGTCTCTATCAAACTGCACACGTTTACTACATGAACCAAATTGCACGTCTTCATTCAATGAGTAGAGTTTCTCTCATTCATTCAATGTGTCAAGCTCACCGTTTTTTTATAATGAAACAAACTTCATTCATTGAATTAATGAATCAAACTACAATTATTGATTCAATGAAGCAAACCTTCTTCCTTGTTTCAATCGACCAAACCTAACTCACTTAGTTAGTGAATCCTTCGACACTTGTTCACTCAATGAAACAGACTGCGCATGATTATTCCAAGAGTAGAGGTTCTCTTAACGTATTGATTCAATCCATCAAATTGCAAACGTTTAGTTCATGATTCTAACTGCATTTTTCAATTCAATGAATACAGCTACTCATTCATTCAATGTGTCAAGTTCACCGTTTTCAGTCAATGAAACAAACTGCATTCATTGAATCATTGAATCAAACTACAATCATTGATTCAATGAATCAAACCTTATTCCTTGTTTCAATCGAGCAAACCTACGGCACTTATCGAGTGAATCCTATTACACTCGTTCATTTCATTGAACAGACTGCACATGATAATTCAATGATTAGAGCTACTCTTAACTCATTTATTCAATCAAACAAATTGCACACATTTAGTTCATGAAGCAAACTGCATTTGTCAATTCAATGAAAACAGCTACACATTCATTCAATGTCACAAGCTTCTCCCATTGTCTCAATCAAACTGCACACATTCTCTCCATGAATCAAATTGCACGTGTTAACTCAATGAGTAGAGCTTCTCTCAGTCATTGAGTGTGTCAAGCTTCAAACGCTTTAATTCAAGGAAACAAACTGCATTCTTGATTCATTGAATCAAACTTTGAATGAAGCAATGTTTCAATTAAACAAACGTAACACGCTGACTTAGTGAAAGAAACTGCACACGTTCATTCAATGAAAGAGACTGCACTTGCCAATTCAATGAGTAGAGCCACTCTCATTTATTCAAATGCTCATATTTCACGCATTGTCTCTATCAAACTGCACAAGTTTGGTACATGAACCAAATTGCACGTCTTCATTCAATGAGTAGAGCTTCTCTCATTCACTCAATGTGTCAATTTAATTCATTCAAATTAATGAAACAAACTGCATTCATTGAATCATTGAATCAAACTACAATCATTGATCCAATGAATCAAACCTTATTCCTTGTTTTCATCGTACAAACCTAACTCACTTATCTAGTGAAAGCTATTACACTCGTTCGTTTTATGAAACAGTCTGCACATGATAATTCAATGATTAGTCCTACTCTTGACGCATTTATTCAATCAAGCAAACTGCACACATTTAGTTCATGTAGCAAACCTCATTTGTTAATTCAGTGAATAGAGCTACTCATTCATTCAAAGTTGCAAGCTTCACGCATTGTCTCAATCAAACTGCTCACATTCACTCTATGAACCAATCTGCACGTGTTAATTCTATGAGTAGAGCTTCTCTCATTTATTGAATGTGTCAAGCATAACGCTTTCATTCAATCAAGCAAACGGCTTTCATTCAATCATTGAATCAAACTACAAATATTGATTCACGAATCACACCTTAATCCTTTTTTCAATGGAATATACCTATCTCCGTTCATTTTTTAGTCTTTTCTCCTCTTTTATCCTTTTTCCTCTTCTCTCACCTTTTCTCCTCTTTTATCCTCTTTTTTCATCATTTCTCCTCATTTCTCCACTTTTTTCCTGTTTATTCCTCTTTTTTCCTCATTTCTCCGCTTCTTTCCTTTTTTTCTTCTTTTTCCTCATGTCGCCTCATTTCTCCTCTTGTATCGTCTTTATTCCTCTTTTTTCCTCTTTTTTCCTCTTTTCTCCTCTTTATTCCTCTTTTTTCCTCTTCTCTCCTCGTTTCTCCTCTTTTTTCATCTTTATCAGTCATTTCTCATTTCTCCTCCTTTTTCCACTTTTCTCCTCTTTTTTCTGCTTTTTTCCTCATTTCTCCACTTTTTTCCTCTTTATTCCTCTTTTTTCCTCATTTCTCCTCTTTTTTCCTTTTTTCTTCTTTTTCCTCTTGTCGCCTCTTTTCTCCTCGTGTATCGTCTTTATTCCTCTTTTTTCCTCTTTTCTCCGCTCTTCTCCTCTTTATTCCTCTTTTTTCCCCTTCTCTCCTCATTTCTCCACTTTTTTCCTCTTTATGCCTCTTTTTCCTCTTTTCTCCTTCTTGCTCCTCTTTTTTCCTCGTTTCTCCACTTTTCTCCTCTTGTTTTCTTTTTTCTCCTCATTTCTCCACTTTTTTTCCTTTTTATGCCTCTTTATTCTTCTTTTCTCCTCTTTTTGCCTCTTTTCTCCTCTTTTTCCTCTTTTTTCCTCTTTTCTCCTCATTTCTCCTCTTTTTTCATCTTTTTAACTCATTTCTCCTTTTTCAACTTTTCTCCGCGTTTTTCCTCTTGTTTACTCTTTTCTCCTGTTTGCTCCTCATTTCTCCTCTTTTTTCCTCGTTTCTCCTCGTTTCTCCTCTTTATGCTTCTTTTTTCCTCTTTTCTCCTCATTTCTCCACTTTTTTCTTCTTTAGTCCTGTATTTTCCTCACTTCTCCGCTTTTTTTCTTTTTTCCTTCTCTTTCCTCTTGTCCCCTCATTACTCCTCTTTTATCCTCTTTATTCCTCTTTTTTCCTCTTTTGTCCTCTCTCTCCTCTTTATTCCTCTTTTGTCCTCTTCTCTCCTCAATTCTCCTCTTTTTTCATCTTTTTAACTCATATCTCATTTCTCCTCCTTTTTCCACTTTTCTCTTCTTTTTTCTGCTTTTTTCCTCATTTCTCCGCTTTGTTTCTTTTTTTTCTTCTTTTTCCTCTTGTCGCCTCATTTCTCCTCTTTTATCCTCTTTATCCCTCTTTTTTGCTCTTTTCCACTCTTTTTAACTCTATTTTCCTCTTTTCTCCTCTTTTCTCCTCATTTCTCCTCTTTTTCCATCTTTTTAACTCATTTCTCATTTCTCCTCCTTTTTCAAATTTTCTCTGCGTTTTTCCTCTTGTTTACTCTTTTCTCCTGTTTTCTCCTCATTTCTCCTCTTTTTTCCTCGTTTCTCCTCGTTACTCCTCATTTCTCCACTTTTTTCCTCTTTATGCCTCTTTTTTCCTCTTTTCTCCTCTTTTTTCCTCTTTTCTCCTCATTTCTCCTCTGTTTTCATCTTTTTAACTCATATCTCATTTCTCCTTCTTTTTCCACTTTTCTCTTCTTTTTTCTGCTTTTTTCCTCATTTCTCCTCTTGTTTCTTTTTCTTCTTCTCTTTCCTCTTGTCCCCTCATTACTCCTCTTTTATCCTCTTTATTCCTCTTTTTTCCTCTTTTGTCCTCTCTCTCCTCTTTATTCCTCTTTTGTCCTCTTCTCTCCTCAATTCTCCTCTTTTTTCATCTTTTTAACTCATATCTCATTTCTCCTCCTTTTTCCACTTTTCTCTTCTTTTTTCTGCTTTTTTCCTCATTTCTCCGCTTTGTTTCTTTTTTTTCTTCTTTTTCCTCTTGTCGCCTCATTTCTCCTCTTTTATCCTCTTTATCCCTCTTTTTTGCTCTTTTCCACTCTTTTTAACTCTATTTTCCTCTTTTCTCCTCTTTTCTCCTCATTTCTCCTCTTTTTCCATCTTTTTAACTCATTTCTCATTTCTCCTCCTTTTTCAAATTTTCTCTGCGTTTTTCCTCTTGTTTACTCTTTTCTCCTGTTTTCTCCTCATTTCTCCTCTTTTTTCCTCGTTTCTCCTCGTTACTCCTCATTTCTCCACTTTTTTCCTCTTTATGCCTCTTTTTTCCTCTTTTCTCCTCTTTTTTCCTCTTTTCTCCTCATTTCTCCTCTGTTTTCATCTTTTTAACTCATATCTCATTTCTCCTTCTTTTTCCACTTTTCTCTTCTTTTTTCTGCTTTTTTCCTCATTTCTCCTCTTGTTTCCTTTTTTTTCTTCTTTTTCCTCTTCTCGCCTCATTTCTCCTCTTTTATCCTCTTTATCCCTCTTTTTTGCTCTTTTCCACTCTTTTTGACTCTTTTTTCCTCTTTTCTCCTCATTTCTCCTCTTCTCTCCTCATTTCTCCTCTTTTTCCATCTTTTTAACTCATTTCTCATTTCTCCTCCTTTTTCAACTTTTCTCCGCGTTTTTCCTCTTGTTTACTCTTTTCTCCTGTTTGCTCCTCATTTCTCCTCTTTTTTCCTCGTTTCTCCTCGTTTCTCCTCTTTATGCTTCTTTTTTCCTCTTTTCTCCTCATTTCTCCACTTTTTTCTTCTTTATTCCTGTATTTTCCTCACTTCTCCGCTTATTTCCCTTTTTCCTTCTCTTTCCTCTTGTCCCCTCATTACTCCTCTTTTATCCTCTTTATTCCTCTTTTTTCCTCTTTTGTCCTCTCTCTCCTCTTTATTCCTCTTTTTTCCTCTTCTCTCCTCAATTCTCCTCTTTTTTCATCTTTTTAACTCATATCTCATTTCTCCTCCTTTTTCCACTTTTCTCTTCTTTTTTCTGCTTTTTTCCTCATTTCTCCTCGTTTCTTTTTCTTCTTCTTTTTCCTCTTCTCGCCTCATTTCTCCTCTTTTATCCTCTTTATCCCTCTTTTTTGCTCTTTTCCACTCTTTTTACCTCTTTTTTCCACTTTTCTCCTCATTTCTCCTCTTCTCTCCTCATTTCTCCTCTTTTTCCATCTTTTTAACTCATTTCTCATTTCTCCTCCTTTTTCAAATTTTCTCTGCGTTTTTCCTCTTGTTTACTCTTTTCTCCTGTTTTCTCCTCATTTCTTCTCTTTTTTCCTCGTTTCTCCTCGTTACTCCTCTTTATGCTTCTTTTTTCCTCTTTTCTCCTCTTTTTTCCTCTTTTCTCCTCATTTCTCCTCTGTTTTCATCTTTTTAACTCATTTCTCATTTCTCCTCCTTTTTCAACTTTTCTCCGCGTTTTTCCACTTGTTTACTCTTTTCTCCTGTTTTCTCCTCATTTCTCCTCTTTTTCCCTCGTTTCTCCTCGTTTCTCCCCTTTATGCCTCTTTTTTCCTCTTTTCTCCTCATTTCTCCACTTTTTTCTTCTTTATTCCTGTATTTTCCTCACTTGTCCGCTTTTTTCCTTTTTTCCTTCTCTTTCCTCTTGTCCCCTCATTACTCCTCTTTTATCCTCTTTATTCCTCTTTTTTCCTCTTTTGTCCTCTCTCTCCTCTTTATTCCTCTTTTTTCCTCTTCTCTCCTCAATTCTCCTCTTTTTTCATCTTTTTAACTCATATCTCATTTCTCCTCTTTTTTCCACTTTTCTCTTCTTTTTTTCTGCTTTTTTCCTCATTTCTCCTCTTGTTTCTTTTTCTTCTTCTTTTTCCTCTTCTCGCCTCATTTCTCCTCTTTTATCCTCTTTATTCCTCTTTTTTGCTCTTTTCCACTCTTTTTAACTCTTTTTTCCTCTTTTCTCCTCATTTCTTCTCTTCTCTCCTCATTTCTCCTCTTTTTCCATCTTTTTAACTCATTTCTCATTTCTCCTCCTTTTTCAAATTTTCTCCGCGTTTTTCCTCTTGTTTAGTCTTTTCTCTTCTTTTCTCCTCATTTCACCTCTTTTTTCCTCGTTTCTCCTCGTTTCTCCTCTTTTCTCCTCATTTCTCCACTTTTTTTCCTCTTTATTCCTCTTTTTTCCTCATTTCTCCTCTTTTTTCATCTTTTTAACTCATTTCTCATTTCTCCTCCTTTTTCAACTTTTCTCCGTGTTTTTCCTCTTGTTTACTCTTTTCTCCTCATTTCTCCTCTTTTTTCATCGTTTTAACTCATTTCTCATTTCTCCTCCATTTTCAACTTTTCTCCGCATTTTTCCTCTTCTTTACTCTTTTCTCCTGTTTTCTCCTCATTTCTCCTCTTTTTTCCTCGTTTCTCCTCATTTCTCCACTTTTTTTCCTTTTTATGCCTCTTTTTTCTTCTTTTCTCCTCTTTTTGCCTCTTTTCTCCTCTTTTTTCCTCTTTTTTCCTCTTTTCTCCTCATTTCTCCTCTTTTTTCATCGTTTTAACTCATTTCTCATTTCTCCTCCATTTTCAACTTTTCTCCACATTTTTCCTCTTCTTTACTCTTTTCTCCTGTTTTCTCCTCATTTCTCCTCTTTTTTCCTCGTTTCTCCTCATTTCTCCACTTTTTTTCCTTTTTATGCCTCTTTATTCTTCTTTTCTCCTCTTTTTGCCTCTTTTCTCCTCTTTTTCCTCTTTTTTCCTCTTTTCTCCTCATTTCTCCTCTTTTTTCATCTTTTTAACTCATTTCTCCTTTTTCAACTTTTCTCCGCGTTTTTCCTCTTGTTTACTCTTTTCTCCTGTTTGCTCCTCATTTCTCCTCTTTTTTCCTCGTTTCTCCTCGTTTCTCCTCTTTATGCTTCTTTTTTCCTCTCTTCTCCTCATTTCTCCAATTTTTTCTTCTTTAGTCCTGTATTTTCCTCACTTCTCCACTTTTTTTCTTTTTTCCTTCTCTTTCCTCTTGTCCCCTCATTACTCCTCTTTTATCCTCTTTATTCCTCTTTTTTCCTCTTTTGTCCTCTCTCTCCTCTTTATTCCTCTTTTGTCCTCTTCTCTCCTCAATTCTCCTCTTTTTTCATCTTTTTAACTCATATCTCATTTCTCCTCCTTTTTCCACTTTTCTCTTCTTTTTTCTGCTTTTTTCCTCATTTCTCCGCTTTGTTTCTTTTTTTTCTTCTTTTTCCTCTTGTCGCCTCATTTCTCCTCTTTTATCCTCTTTATCCCTCTTTTTTGCTCTTTTCCACTCTTTTTAACTCTATTTTCCTCTTTTCTCCTCTTTTCTCCTCATTTCTCCTCTTTTTCCATCTTTTTAACTCATTTCTCATTTCTCCTCCTTTTTCAAATTTTCTCTGCGTTTTTCCTCTTGTTTACTCTTTTCTCCTGTTTTCTCCTCATTTCTCCTCTTTTTTCCTCGTTTCTCCTCGTTACTCCTCATTTCTCCACTTTTTTCCTCTTTATGCCTCTTTTTTCCTCTTTTCTCCTCTTTTTTCCTCTTTTCTCCTCATTTCTCCTCTGTTTTCATCTTTTTAACTCATATCTCATTTCTCCTTCTTTTTCCACTTTTCTCTTCTTTTTTCTGCTTTTTTCCTCATTTCTCCTCTTGTTTCCTTTTTTTTCTTCTTTTTCCTCTTCTCGCCTCATTTCTCCTCTTTTATCCTCTTTATCCCTCTTTTTTGCTCTTTTCCACTCTTTTTAACTCTTTTTTCCTCTTTTCTCCTCATTTCTCCTCTTCTCTCCTCATTTCTCCTCTTTTTCCATCTTTTTAACTCATTTCTCATTTCTCCTCCTTTTTCAACTTTTCTCCGCGTTTTTCCTCTTGTTTACTCTTTTCTCCTGTTTGCTCCTCATTTCTCCTCTTTTTTCCTCGTTTCTCCTCGTTTCTCCTCTTTATGCTTCTTTTTTCCTCTTTTCTCCTCATTTCTCCACTTTTTTCTTCTTTATTCCTGTATTTTCCTCACTTCTCCGCTTATTTCCCTTTTTCCTTCTCTTTCCTCTTGTCCCCTCATTACTCCTCTTTTATCCTCTTTATTCTTTTTTTCCTCTTTTGTCCTCTCTCTCCTCTTTATTCCTCTTTTTTCCTCTTCTCTCCTCAATTCTCCTCTTTTTTCATCTTTTTAACTCATATCTCATTTCTCCTCCTTTTTCCACTTTTCTCCTCATTTCTCCTCTTCTCTCCTCATTTCTCCTCTTTTTCCATCTTTTTAACTCATTTCTCATTTCTCCTCCTTTTTCAAATTTTCTCTGCGTTTTTCCTCTTGTTTACTCTTTTCTCCTGTTTTCTCCTCATTTCTCCTCCTTTTTCCACTTTTCTCCTCTTTTTTCTGCTTTTTTCCTCATTTCTCCACTTTTTTCCTCTTTATTCCTCTTTTTTCCTCATTTCTCCTCTTTTTTCCTTTTTTTCTTCTTTTTCCTCTTGTCGCCTCTTTTCTCCTCGTGTATCGTCTTTATTCCTCTTTTTTCCTCTTTTCTCCGCTCTTCTCCTCTTTATTCCTCTTTTTTCCTCTTCTCTCCTCATTTCTCCACTTTTTTCCTCTTTATGCCTCTTTTTCCTCTTTTCTCCTCATTGCTCCTCTTTTTTCCTCGTTTCTCCACTTTTCTCCTCTTGTTTTCTTTTTTCTCCTCATTTCTCCACTTTTTTCCTCTTTATTCCTCTTTTTACATCATTTCTCCTCTTTTTTCATCTTTTTAACTCATTTCTCATTTCTCCTCCTTTTTCAACTTTTCTCCGTGTTTTCCTCTTCTTTACTCTTTTCTCCTGTTTTCTCCTCATTTCTCCTCTTTTTTCCTCGTTTCTCCTCGTTTCTCCCCATTTCTCCACTTTTTTTCCTTTTTATGCCTCTTTTTTCTTCTTTTCTCCTCTTTTTGCCTCTTTTCTCCTCTTTTTTCCTCTTTTTTCCTCTTTTCTACTCCTTTCTCCTCTTTTTTCATCGTTTTAACTCATTTCTCATTTCTCCTCCATTTTCAACTTTTCTCCGCATTTTTCCTCTTCTTTACTCTTTTCTCCTGTTTTCTCCTCATTTCTCCTCTTTTTTCCTCGTTTCTCCTCATTTCTCCACTTTTTTTCCTTTTTATGCCTCTTTATTCTTCTTTTCTCCTCTTTTTGCCTCTTTTCTCCTCTTTTTTCCTCTTTTTCCTCTTTTCTCCTCATTTCTCCTTTTTTTTCATCGTTTTAACTCATTTCTCATTTCTCCTCCATTTTCAACTTTTCTCCACATTTTTCCTCTTCTTTACTCTTTTCTCCTCTTTATTCCTCTTTTTTCCTCTTCTCTCCTCGTTTCTCCTCTTTTTTCATCTTTATCAGTCATTTCTCATTTCTCCTCCTTTTTCCACTTTTCTCCTCTTTTTTCTGCTTTTTTCCTCATTTCTCCACTTTTTTCCTCTTTATTCCTCTTTTTTCCTCATTTCTCCTCTTTTTTCCTTTTTTTCTTCTTTTTCCTCTTGTCGCCTCTTTTCTCCTCGTGTATCGTCTTTATTCCTCTTTTTTCCTCTTTTCTCCGCTCTTCTCCTCTTTATTCCTCTTTTTTCCTCTTCTCTCCTCATTTCTCCACTTTTTTCCTCTTTATGCCTCTTTTTCCTCTTTTCTCCTCATTGCTCCTCTTTTTTCCTCGTTTCTCCACTTTTCTCCTCTTGTTTTCTTTTTTCTCCTCATTTCTCCACTTGTTTTCCTCTTTATTCCTCTTTTTTCCTCATTTCTCCTCTTTTTTCATCTTTTTAACTCATTTCTCATTTCTCCTCCTTTTTCAACTTTTCTCCGTGTTTTTCCTCCTGTTTACTCTTTTCTCCTCATTTCTCCTCTTTTTCCTCTTTTTTCCTCTTTTCTCCTCATTTCTCCTCTTTTTTCATCGTTTTAACTCATTTCTCATTTCTCCTCCATTTTCAACTTTTCTCCGCATTTTTCCTCTTCTTTACTCTTTTCTCCTGTTTTCTCCTCATTTCTCCTCTTTTTTCCTCGTTTCTCCTCATTTCTCCACTTTTTTTCCTTTTTATGCCTCTTTTTTCTTCTTTTCTCCTCTTTTTGCCTCTTTTCTCCTCTTTTTTCCTCTTTTTTCCTCTTTTCTCCTCATTTCTCCTCTTTTTTCATCGTTTTAACTCATTTCTCATTTCTCCTCCATTTTCAACTTTTCTCCACATTTTTCCTCTTCTTTACTCTTTTCTCCTGTTTTCTCCTCATTTCTCCTCTTTTTTCCTCGTTTCTCCTCGTTTCTCCTCTTTATGCTTCTTTTTTCCTCTTTTCTCCTCATTTCTCCACTTTTTTCTTCTTTATTCCTGTATTTTCCTCACTTCTCCGCTTATTTCCCTTTTTCCTTCTCTTTCCTCTTGTCCCCTCATTACTCCTCTTTTATCCTCTTTATTCTTTTTTTCCTCTTTTGTCCTCTCTCTCCTCTTTATTCCTCTTTTTTCCTCTTCTCTCCTCAATTCTCCTCTTTTTTCATCTTTTTAACTCATATCTCATTTCTCCTCCTTTTTCCACTTTTCTCTTCTTTTTTCTGCTTTTTTCCTCATTTCTCCGCTTGTTTCCTTTTTTTTCTTCTTTTTCCTCTTGTCGCCTCATTTCTCCTCTTTTATCCTCTTTATCCCTCTTTTTTGCTCTTTTCCACTCTTTTTAACTCTTGTTTCCTCTTTTCTCCTCATTTCTCCTCTTCTCTCCTCATTTCTCCTCTTTTTCCATCTTTTTAACTCATTTCTCATTTCTCCTCCTTTTTCAAATTTTCTCTGCGTTTTTCCTCTTGTTTACTCTTTTCTCCTGTTTTCTCCTCATTTCTCCTCTTTTTTCCTCGTTTCGCCTCGTTACTCCTCATTTCTCCACTTTTTTCCTCTTTATGCCTCTTTTTTCCTCTTTTCTCCTCTTTTTTCCTCTTTTCTCCTCATTTCTCCTCTGTTTTCATCTTTTTAACTCATATCTCATTTCTCCTTCTTTTTCCACTTTTCTCTTCTTTTTTCTGCTTTTTTCCTCATTTCTCCTCTTGTTTCCTTTTTTTTCTTCTTTTTCCTCTTCTCGCCTCATTTCTCCTCTTTTATCCTCTTTATCCCTCTTTTTTGCTCTTTTCCACTCTTTTTGACTCTTTTTTCCTCTTTTCTCCTCATTTCTCCTCTTCTCTCCTCATTTCTCCTCTTTTTCCATCTTTTTAACTCATTTCTCATTTCTCCTCCTTTTTCAACTTTTCTCCGCGTTTTTCCTCTTGTTTACTCTTTTCTCCTGTTTGCTCCTCATTTCTCCTCTTTTTTCCTCGTTTCTCCTCGTTTCTCCTCTTTATGCTTCTTTTTTCCTCTTTTCTCCTCATTTCTCCACTTTTTTCTTCTTTATTCCTGTATTTTCCTCACTTCTCCGCTTATTTCCCTTTTTCCTTCTCTTTCCTCTTGTCCCCTCATTACTCCTCTTTTATCCTCTTTATTCCTCTTTTTTCCTCTTTTGTCCTCTCTCTCCTCTTTATTCCTCTTTTTTCCTCTTCTCTCCTCAATTCTCCTCTTTTTTCATCTTTTTAACTCATATCTCATTTCTCCTCCTTTTTCCACTTTTCTCTTCTTTTTTCTGCTTTTTTCCTCATTTCTCCTCGTTTCTTTTTCTTCTTCTTTTTCCTCTTCTCGCCTCATTTCTCCTCTTTTATCCTCTTTATCCCTCTTTTTTGCTCTTTTCCACTCTTTTTACCTCTTTTTTCCACTTTTCTCCTCATTTCTCCTCTTCTCTCCTCATTTCTCCTCTTTTTCCATCTTTTTAACTCATTTCTCATTTCTCCTCCTTTTTCAAATTTTCTCTGCGTTTTTCCTCTTGTTTACTCTTTTCTCCTGTTTTCTCCTCATTTCTTCTCTTTTTTCCTCGTTTCTCCTCGTTACTCCTCTTTATGCTTCTTTTTTCCTCTTTTCTCCTCTTTTTTCCTCTTTTCTCCTCATTTCTCCTCTGTTTTCATCTTTTTAACTCATTTCTCATTTCTCCTCCTTTTTCAACTTTTCTCCGCGTTTTTCCACTTGTTTACTCTTTTCTCCTGTTTTCTCCTCATTTCTCCTCTTTTTCCCTCGTTTCTCCTCGTTTCTCCTCTTTATGCCTCTTTTTTCCTCTTTTCTCCTCATTTCTCCACTTTTTTCTTCTTTATTCCTGTATTTTCCTCACTTGTCCGCTTTTTTCCTTTTTTCCTTCTCTTTCCTCTTGTCCCCTCATTACTCCTCTTTTATCCTCTTTATTCCTCTTTTTTCCTCTTTTGTCCTCTCTCTCCTCTTTATTCCTCTTTTTTCCTCTTCTCTCCTCAATTCTCCTCTTTTTTCATCTTTTTAACTCATATCTCATTTCTCCTCTTTTTTCCACTTTTCTCTTCTTTTTTTCTGCTTTTTTCCTCATTTCTCCTCTTGTTTCTTTTTCTTCTTCTTTTTCCTCTTGTCGCCTCATTTCTCCTCTTTTATCCTCTTTATTCCTCTTTTTTGCTCTTTTCCACTCTTTTTAACTCTTTTTTCCTCTTTTCTCCTCATTTCTTCTCTTCTCTCCTCATTTCTCCTCTTTTTCCATCTTTTTAACTCATTTCTCATTTCTCCTCCTTTTTCAAATTTTCTCCGCGTTTTTCCTCTTGTTTAGTCTTTTCTCTTCTTTTCTCCTCATTTCACCTCTTTTTTCCTCGTTTCTCCTCGTTTCTCCTCTTTTCTCCTCATTTCTCCACTTTTTTTCCTCTTTATTCCTCTTTTTTCCTCATTTCTCCTCTTTTTTCATCTTTTTAACTCATTTCTCATTTCTCCTCCTTTTTCAACTTTTCTCCGTGTTTTTCCTCTTGTTTACTCTTTTCTCCTCATTTCTCCTCTTTTTTCATCGTTTTAACTCATTTCTCATTTCTCCTCCATTTTCAACTTTTCTCCGCATTTTTCCTCTTCTTTACTCTTTTCTCCTGTTTTCTCCTCATTTCTCCTCTTTTTTCCTCGTTTCTCCTCATTTCTCCACTTTTTTTCCTTTTTATGCCTCTTTTTTCTTCTTTTCTCCTCTTTTTGCCTCTTTTCTCCTCTTTTTTCCTCTTTTTTCCTCTTTTCTCCTCATTTCTCCTCTTTTTTCATCGTTTTAACTCATTTCTCATTTCTCCTCCATTTTCAACTTTTCTCCACATTTTTCCTCTTCTTTACTCTTTTCTCCTGTTTTCTCCTCATTTCTCCTCTTTTTTCCTCGTTTCTCCTCGTTTCTCCTCATTTCTCCACTTTTTTTCCTTTTTATGCCTCTTTATTCTTCTTTTCTCCTCTTTTTGCCTCTTTTCTCCTCTTTTTCCTCTTTTTTCCTCTTTTCTCCTCATTTCTCCTCTTTTTTCATCTTTTTAACTCATTTCTCCTTTTTCAACTTTTCTCCGCGTTTTTCCTCTTGTTTACTCTTTTCTCCTGTTTGCTCCTCATTTCTCCTCTTTTTTCCTCGTTTCTCCTCGTTTCTCCTCTTTATGCTTCTTTTTTCCTCTCTTCTCATTTCTCCACTTTTTTCTTCTTTAGTCCTGTATTTTCCTCACTTCTCCACTTTTTTTCTTTTTTCCTTCTCTTTCCTCTTGTCCCCTCATTACTCCTCTTTTATCCTCTTTATTCCTCTTTTTTCCTCTTTTGTCCTCTCTCTCCTCTTTATTCCTCTTTTGTCCTCTTCTCTCCTCAATTCTCCTCTTTTTTCATCTTTTTAACTCATATCTCATTTCTCCTCCTTTTTCCACTTTTCTCTTCTTTTTTCTGCTTTTTTCCTCATTTCTCCGCTTTGTTTCTTTTTTTTCTTCTTTTTCCTCTTGTCGCCTCATTTCTCCTCTTTTATCCTCTTTATCCCTCTTTTTTGCTCTTTTCCACTCTTTTTAACTCTATTTTCCTCTTTTCTCCTCTTTTCTCCTCATTTCTCCTCTTTTTCCATCTTTTTAACTCATTTCTCATTTCTCCTCCTTTTTCAAATTTTCTCTGCGTTTTTCCTCTTGTTTACTCTTTTCTCCTGTTTTCTCCTCATTTCTCCTCTTTTTTCCTCGTTTCTCCTCGTTACTCCTCATTTCTCCACTTTTTTCCTCTTTATGCCTCTTTTTTCCTCTTTTCTCCTCTTTTTTCCTCTTTTCTCCTCATTTCTCCTCTGTTTTCATCTTTTTAACTCATATCTCATTTCTCCTTCTTTTTCCACTTTTCTCTTCTTTTTTCTGCTTTTTTCCTCATTTCTCCTCTTGTTTCCTTTTTTTTCTTCTTTTTCCTCTTCTCGCCTCATTTCTCCTCTTTTATCCTCTTTATCCCTCTTTTTTGCTCTTTTCCACTCTTTTTAACTCTTTTTTACTCTTTTCTCCTCATTTCTCCTCTTCTCTCCTCATTTCTCCTCTTTTTCCATCTTTTTAACTCATTTCTCATTTCTCCTCCTTTTTCAACTTTTCTCCGCGTTTTTCCTCTTGTTTACTCTTTTCTCCTGTTTGCTCCTCATTTCTCCTCTTTTTTCCTCGTTTCTCCTCGTTTCTCCTCTTTATGCTTCTTTTTTCCTCTTTTCTCCTCATTTCTCCACTTTTTTCTTCTTTATTCCTGTATTTTCCTCACTTCTCCGCTTATTTCCCTTTTTCCTTCTCTTTCCTCTTGTCCCCTCATTACTCCTCTTTTATCCTCGTTATTCTTTTTTTCCTCTTTTTTCCTCTCTCTCCTCTTTATTCCTCTTTTTTCCTCTTCTCTCCTCAATTCTCCTCTTTTTTCATCTTTTTAACTCATATCTCATTTCTCCTCCTTTTTCCACTTTTCTCCTCATTTCTCCTCTTCTCTCCTCATTTCTCCTCTTTTTCCATCTTTTTAACTCATTTCTCATTTCTCCTCCTTTTTCAAATTTTCTCTGCGTTTTTCCTCTTGTTTACTCTTTTCTCCTGTTTTCTCCTCATTTCTCCTCTTTTTTCCTCGTTTCTCCTCGTTACTCCTCTTTATGCTTCTTTTTTCCTCTTTTCTCCTCTTTTTTCCTCTTTTCTCCTCATTTCTCCTCTGTTTTCATCTTTTTAACTCATTTCTCATTTCTCCTCCTTTTTCAACTTTTCTCCGCGTTTTTCCACTTGTTTACTCTTTTCTCCTGTTTTCTCCTCATTTCTCCTCTTTTTCCCTCGTTTCTCCTCGTTTCTCCTCTTTATGCCTCTTTTTTCCTCTTTTCTCCTCATTTCTCCACTTTTTTCTTCTTTATTCCTGTATTTTCCTCACTTGTCCGCTTTTTTCCTTTTTTCCTTCTCTTTCCTCTTGTCCCCTCATTACTCCTCTTTTATCCTCTTTATTCCTCTTTTTTCCTCTTTTGTCCTCTCTCTCCTCTTTATTCCTCTTTTTTCCTCTTCTCTCCTCAATTCTCCTCTTTTTTCATCTTTTTAACTCATATCTCATTTCTCCTCTTTTTTCCACTTTTCTCTTCTTTTTTTCTGCTTTTTTCCTCATTTCTCCTCTTGTTTCTTTTTCTTCTTCTTTTTCCTCTTGTCGCCTCATTTCTCCTCTTTTATCCTCTTTATTCCTCTTTTTTGCTCTTTTCCACTCTTTTTAACTCTTTTTTCCTCTTTTCTCCTCATTTCTTCTCTTCTCTCCTCATTTCTCCTCTTTTTCCATCTTTTTAACTCATTTCTCATTTCTCCTCCTTTTTCAAATTTTCTCCGCGTTTTTCCTCTTGTTTAGTCTTTTCTCTTCTTTTCTCCTCATTTCACCTCTTTTTTCCTCGTTTCTCCTCGTTTCTCCTCTTTTCTCCTCATTTATCCTCTTTTCTCCACTTTTCTCCGCATATCTCCTCTTTTTTCCTCGTTTCTCCTCATTTCTCCACTTTTTTCTCTTTTTTCTCCTTTTTTTACTCTTTTCTCCTCTTTATTCCTCTTTTCATTTAATGAAACAAACTGCATTTATTGAATCATTGCATCAAACTACAATCATTGATTTAATGAAGCAAACCTTATTCCTTGTTTCAATGGAACAAACATATCTCCCTTATTTAGCGAACAAAACTGCATACGTTCAATTCAATGAAAGAGGCTGCACTTGTCAATTCAATGAGTAGAGCTACTCTCATTCATTCCGTGGCACCAGTTTCACGGCGTTGTGTCTATCAAACTGCGCACGGCGTCATTCAATGAGTAGAGCTTTTCGCATTCATTCAATGTGTCAATTTAATTCATTCAATTTAATGAAACTAACTGCATTAATTGAATCTTTGAATCAAACTACAATCATTGATTCAATGAATCAAACCTTATTCCTTGTTTCAATCGAACAAATCTAACTCTCTTATCTAGTGAAACCTATTTCACTCGTTCATTTAATGAAACAGACTGCACATGATAATTCAATGATTAGAGCTACTCTTAATGCATTTATTCAATCGAACAAAATGCACACCTTTAGTTCATTGAGGAAACTATATTTGTCAATTCAATGAATACAGCTGTTCATTCATTCAATGTCACAAGATTCTCACATTGTCTGAATCAAATTGCACCGATTCTCTCCATGAAACAAACTGCACGTGTTAATTCAATGAGTAGAGCTTCTCTCATTCATTGAACGTGTCAAGCTTAACGCTTTAATTCAAGGAAACAAACTGCATTCATTCAATCATTGAATCACACTACAATAATTGATTCCATGAAATACACCTTATTTCAATGGAACAACCCTATCTCGTTTATTTACTGAACCAAACTGCATACGTTCATTCAATGAAAGAGGCTGCACTCGTCAATTCAAAGTGTAAAGATACTTGCATTCATTCAATGGCACTAGGTTCAAGCATTGTCTCTATCAATCTGCACACGTTCATTCAATGAAAGAGGCTGCAATTGTCAATTCAATGAGGAGAGCGACTCTCATTCATTCAATGGCACATATTTCACGCATTGTCTCTATCAAACTGCACACGTTTACTACATGAACCAAATTGCACGTCTTCATTCAATGAGTAGAGTTTCTCTCATTCATTCAATGTGTCAAGCTCACCGTTTTTTTATAATGAAACAAACTTCATTCATTGAATTAATGAATCAAACTACAATTATTGATTCAATGAAGCAAACCTTCTTCCTTGTTTCAATCGACCAAACCTAACTCACTTAGTTAGTGAATCCTTTGACACTTGTTCACTCAATGAAACAGACTGCGCATGATTATTCCAAGAGTAGAGGTTCTCTTAACGTATTGATTCAATCCATCAAATTGCAAACGTTTAGTTCATGATTCTAACTGCATTTTTCAATTCAATGAATACAGCTACTCATTCATTCAATGTGTCAAGTTCACCGTTTTCAGTCAATGAAACAAACTGCATTCATTGAATCATTGAATCAAACTACAATCATTGATTCAATGAATCAAACCTTATTCCTTGTTTCAATCGAGCAAACCTACGGCACTTATCGAGTGAATCCTATTACACTCGTTCATTTCATTGAACAGACTGCACATGATAATTCAATGATTAGAGCTACTCTTAACTCATTTATTCAATCAAACAAATTGCACACATTTAGTTCATGAAGCAAACTGCATTTGTCAATTCAATGAAAACAGCTACACATTCATTCAATGTCACAAGCTTCTCCCATTGTCTCAATCAAACTGCACACATTCTCTCCATGAATCAAATTGCACGTGTTAACTCAATGAGTAGAGCTTCTCTCAGTCATTGAGTGTGTCAAGCTTCACGCTTTAATTCAAGGAAACAAACTGCATTCTTGATTCATTGAATCAAACTTTGAATGAAGCAATGTTTCAATTAAACAAACGTAACACGCTGACTTAGTGAAAGAAACTGCACACGTTCATTCAATGAAAGAGACTGCACTTGCCAATTCAATGAGTAGAGCCACTCTCATTTATTCAAATGCTCATATTTCACGCATTGTCTCTATCAAACTGCACAAGTTTGGTACATGAACCAAATTGCACGTCTTCATTCAATGAGTAGAGCTTCTCTCATTCACTCAATGTGTCAATTTAATTCATTCAAATTAATGAAACAAACTGCATTCATTGAATCATTGAATCAAACTACAATCATTGATCCAATGAATCAAACCTTATTCCTTGTTTTCATCGTACAAACCTAACTCACTTATCTAGTGAAAGCTATTACACTCGTTCGTTTTATGAAACAGTCTGCACATGATAATTCAATGATTAGTCCTACTCTTGACGCATTTATTCAATCAAGCAAACTGCACACATTTAGTTCATGTAGCAAACCTCATTTGTTAATTCAGTGAATAGAGCTACTCATTCATTCAAAGTTGCAAGCTTCACGCATTGTCTCAATCAAACTGCTCACATTCACTCTATGAACCAATCTGCACGTGTTAATTCTATGAGTAGAGCTTCTCTCATTTATTGAATGTGTCAAGCATAACGCTTTCATTCAATCAAGCAAACGGCTTTCATTCAATCATTGAATCAAACTACAAATATTGATTCACGAATCACACCTTAATCCTTTTTTCAATGGAACATACCTATCTCCGTTCATTTTTTAGTCTTTTCTCCTCTTTTATCCTTTTTCCTCTTCTCTCACCTTTTCTCACCTTTTCTCCTCTTTTTTCATCATTTCTCCTCATTTCTCCACTTTTTTCCTGTTTATTCCTCTTTTTTCCTCATTTCTCCGCTTCTTTCCTTTTTTTCCTCTTTTTCCTCATGTCGCCTCATTTCTCCTCTTGTATCGTCTTTATTCCTCTTTTTTCCTCTTTTCTCCGCTCTTCTCCTCTTTATTCCTCTTTTTTCCTCTTCTCTCCTCATTTCTCCACTTTTTTCCTCTTTATGCCTCTTTTTCCTCTTTTCTCCTCATTGCTCCTCTTTTTTCCTCGTTTCTCCACTTTTCTCCTCTTGTTTTCTTTTTTCTCCTCATTTCTCCACTTTTTTTCCTCTTTATTCCTCTTTTTTCCTCATTTCTCCTCTTTTTTCATCGTTTTAACTCATTTCTCATTTCTCCTCCATTTTCAACTTTTCTCCGCATTTTTCCTCTTCTTTACTCTTTTCTCCTGTTTTCTCCTCATTTCTCCTCTTTTTTCCTCGTTTCTCCTCATTTCTCCACTTTTTTTCCTTTTTATGCCTCTTTTTTCTTCTTTTCTCCTCTTTTTGCCTCTTTTCTCCTCTTTTTTCCTCTTTTTTCCTCTTTTCTCCTCATTTCTCCTCTTTTTTCATCGTTTTAACTCATTTCTCATTTCTCCTCCATTTTCAACTATTCTCCACATTTTTCCTCTTCTTTACTCTTTTCTCCTGTTTTCTCCTCATTTCTCCTCTTTTTTCCTCGTTTCTCCTCGTTTCTCCTCATTTCTCCACTTTTTTTCCTTTTTATGCCTCTTTATTCTTCTTTTCTCCTCTTTTTGCCTCTTTTCTCCTCTTTTTCCTCTTTTTTCCTCTTTTCTCCTCATTTCTCCTCTTTTTTCATCTTTTTAACTCATTTCTCCTTTTTCAACTTTTCTCCGCGTTTTTCCTCTTGTTTACTCTTTTCTCCTCTTAATTCCTCTTTTCATTTAATGAAACAAACTGCATTTATTGAATCATTGCATCAAACTACAATCATTGATTTAATGAAGCAAACCTTATTCCTTGTTTCAATGGAACAAACATATCTCCCTTATTTAGCGAACAAAACTGCATACGTTCAATTCAATGAAAGAGGCTGCACTTGTCAATTCAATGAGTAGAGCTACTCTCATTCATTCTGTGGCACTAGTTTCACGGCGTTGTGTCTATCAAACTGCGCACGGCGTCATTCAATGAGTAGAGCTTTTCGCATTCATTCAATTTAATGAAACTAACTGCATTAATTGAATCTTTGAATCAAACTACAATCATTGATTCAATGAATCAAACCTTATTCCTTGTTTCAATCGAACAAATCTAACTCTCTTATCTAGTGAAACCTATTTCACTCGTTCATTTAATGAAACAGACTGCACATGATAATTCAATGATTAGAGCTACTCTTAATGCATTTATTCAATCGAACAAAATGCACACCTTTAGTTCATTGAGGAAACTGTATTTGTCAATTCAATGAATACAGCTGTTCATTCATTCAATGTCACAAGATTCTCACATTGTCTGAATCAAATTGCACCGATTCTCTCCATGAAACAAACTGCACGTGTTAATTCAATGAGTAGAGCTTCTCTCATTCATTGAACGTGTCAAGCTTAACGCTTTAATTCAAGGAAACAAACTGCATTCATTCAATCATTGAATCACACTACAATAATTGATTCCATGAAATACACCTTATTTCAATGGAACAACCCTATCTCGTTTATTTACTGAACCAAACTGCATACGTTCATTCAATGAAAGAGGCTGCACTCGTCAATTCAAAGTGTAAAGATACTTGCATTCATTCAATGGCACTAGGTTCAAGCATTGTCTCTATCAATCTGCACACGTTCATTCAATGAAAGAGGCTGCAATTGTCAATTCAATGAGGAGAGCGACTCTCATTCATTCAATGGCACATATTTCACGCATTGTCTCTATCAAACTGCACACGTTTACTACATGAACCAAATTGCACGTCTTCATTCAATGAGTAGAGTTTCTCTCATTCATTCAATGTGTCAAGCTCACCGTTTTTTTATAATGAAACAAACTTCATTCATTGAATTAATGAATCAAACTACAATTATTGATTCAATGAAGCAAACCTTCTTCCTTGTTTCAATCGACCAAACCTAACTCACTTAGTTAGTGAATCCTTCGACACTTGTTCACTCAATGAAACAGACTGCGCATGATTATTCCAAGAGTAGAGGTTCTCTTAACGTATTGATTCAATCCATCAAATTGCAAACGTTTAGTTCATGATTCTAACTGCATTTTTCAATTCAATGAATACAGCTACTCATTCATTCAATGTGTCAAGTTCACCGTTTTCAGTCAATGAAACAAACTGCATTCATTGAATCATTGAATCAAACTACAATCATTGATTCAATGAATCAAACCTTATTCCTTGTTTCAATCGAGCAAACCTACGGCACTTATCGAGTGAATCCTATTACACTCGTTCATTTCATTGAACAGACTGCACATGATAATTCAATGATTAGAGCTACTCTTAACTCATTTATTCAATCAAACAAATTGCACACATTTAGTTCATGAAGCAAACTGCATTTGTCAATTCAATGAAAACAGCTACACATTCATTCAATGTCACAAGCTTCTCCCATTGTCTCAATCAAACTGCACACATTCTCTCCATGAATCAAATTGCACGTGTTAACTCAATGAGTAGAGCTTCTCTCAGTCGTTGAGTGTGTCAAGCTTCACGCTTTAATTCAAGGAAACAAACTGCATTCTTGATTCATTGAATCAAACTTTGAATGAAGCAATGTTTCAATTAAACAAACGTAACACGCTGACTTAGTGAAAGAAACTGCACACGTTCATTCAATGAAAGAGACTGCACTTGCCAATTCAATGAGTAGAGCCACTCTCATTTATTCAAATGCTCATATTTCACGCATTGTCTCTATCAAACTGCACAAGTTTGGTACATGAACCAAATTGCACGTCTTCATTCAATGAGTAGAGCTTCTCTCATTCACTCAATGTGTCAATTTAATTCATTCAATTTAATGAAACAAACTGCATTCATTGAATCATTGAATCAAACTACAATCATTGATCCAATGAATCAAACCTTATTCCTTGTTTTCATCGTACAAACCTAACTCACTTATCTAGTGAAAGCTATTACACTCGTTCGTTTTATGAAACAGTCTGCACATGATAATTCAATGATTAGTCCTACTCTTGACGCATTTATTCAATCAAGCAAACTGCACACATTTAGTTCATGTAGCAAACCTCATTTGTTAATTCAGTGAATAGAGCTACTCATTCATTCAAAGTTGCAAGCTTCACGCATTGTCTCAATCAAACTGCTCACATTCACTCTATGAACCAATCTGCACGTGTTAATTCTATGAGTAGAGCTTCTCTCATTTATTGAATGTGTCAAGCATAACGCTTTCATTCAATCAAGCAAACGGCTTTCATTCAATCATTGAATCAAACTACAAATATTGATTCACGAATCACACCTTAATCCTTTTTTCAATGGAACATACCTATCTCCGTTCATTTTTTAGTCTTTTCTCCTCTTTTATCCTTTTTCCTCTTCTCTCACCTTTTCTCACCTTTTCTCCTCTTTTTTCATCATTTCTCCTCATTTCTCCACTTTTTTCCTGTTTATTCCTCTTTTTTCCTCATTTCTCCGCTTCTTTCCTTTTTTTCTTCTTTTTCCTCATGTCGCCTCATTTCTCCTCTTGTATCGTCTTTATTCCTCTTTTTTCCTCTTTTCTCCGCTCTTCTCCTCTTTATTCCTCTTTTTTCCTCTTCTCTCCTCATTTCTCCACTTTTTTCCTCTTTATGCCTCTTTTTCCTCTTTTCTCCTCATTGCTCCTCTTTTTTCCTCGTTTCTCCACTTTTCTCCTCTTGTTTTCTTTTTTCTCCTCATTTCTCCACTTTTTTTCCTCTTTATTCCTCTTTTTTCCTCATTTCTCCTCTTTTTTCATCGTTTTAACTCATTTCTCATTTCTCCTCCATTTTCAACTTTTCTCCGCATTTTTCCTCTTCTTTACTCTTTTCTCCTGTTTTCTCCTCATTTCTCCTCTTTTTTCCTCGTTTCTCCTCATTTCTCCACTTTTTTTCCTTTTTATGCCTCTTTTTTCTTCTTTTCTCCTCTTTTTGCCTCTTTTCTCCTCTTTTTTCCTCTTTTTTCCTCTTTTCTCCTCATTTCTCCTCCTTTTTCCTCGTTTTAACTCATTTCTCATTTCTCCTCCATTTTCAACTATTCTCCACATTTTTCCTCTTCTTTACTCTTTTCTCCTGTTTTCTCCTCATTTCTCCTCTTTTTTCCTCGTTTCTCCTCGTTTCTCCTCATTTCTCCACTTGTTTTCCTTTTTATGCCTCTTTATTCTTCTTTTCTCCTCTTTTTGCCTCTTTTCTCCTCTTTTTCCTCTTTTTTCCTCTTTTCTCCTCATTTCTCCTCTTTTTTCATCTTTTTAACTCATTTCTCCTTTTTCAACTTTTCTCCGCGTTTTTCCTCTTGTTTACTCTTTTCTCCTCTTTATTCCTCTTTTCATTTAGTGAAACAAACTGCATTTATTGAATCATTGCATCAAACTACAATCATTGATTTAATGAAGCAAACCTTATTCCTTGTTTCAATGGAACAAACATATCTCCCTTATTTAGCGAACAAAACTGCATACGTTCAATTCAATGAAAGAGGCTGCACTTGTCAATTCAATGAGTAGAGCTACTCTCATTCATTCCGTGGCACCAGTTTCACGGCGTTGTGTCTATCAAACTGCGCACGGCGTCATTCAATGAGTAGAGCTTTTCGCATTCATTCAATGTGTCAATTTAATTCATTCAATTTAATGAAACTAACTGCATTAATTGAATCTTTGAATCAAACTACAATCATTGATTCAATGAATCAAACCTTATTCCTTGTTTCAATCGAACAAATCTAACTCTCTTATCTAGTGAAACCTATTTCACTCGTTCATTTAATGAAACAGACTGCACATGATAATTCAATGATTAGAGCTACTCTTAATGCATTTATTCAATCGAACAAAATGCACACCTTTAGTTCATTGAGGAAACTGTATTTGTCAATTCAATGAATACAGCTGTTCATTCATTCAATGTCACAAGATTCTCACATTGTCTGAATCAAATTGCACCGATTCTCTCCATGAAACAAACTGCACGTGTTAATTCAATGAGTAGAGCTTCTCTCATTCATTGAACGTGTCAAGCTTAACGCTTTAATTCAACGAAAGAAACTGCATTCATTCAATCATTGAATCACACTACAATAATTGATTCCATGAAATACACCTTATTTCAATGGAACAACCCTATCTCGTTTATTTACTGAACCAAACTGCATACGTTCATTCAATGAAAGAGGCTGCACTCGTCAATTCAAAGTGTAAAGATACTTGCATTCATTCAATGGCACTAGGTTCAAGCATTGTCTCTATCAATCTACACACGTTCATTCAATGAAAGAGGCTGCAATTGTCAATTCAATGAGGAGAGCGACTCTCATTCATTCAATGGCACATATTTCACGCATTGTCTCTATCAAACTGCACACGTTTACTACATGAACCAAATTGCACGTCTTCATTCAATGAGTAGAGTTTCTCTCATTCATTCAATGTGTCAAGCTCACCGTTTTTTTATAATGAAACAAACTTCATTCATTGAATTAATGAATCAAACTACAATTATTGATTCAATGAAGCAAACCTTCTTCCTTGTTTCAATCGACCAAACCTAACTCACTTAGTTAGTGAATCCTTCGACACTTGTTCACTCAATGAAACAGACTGCGCATGATTATTCCAAGAGTAGAGGTTCTCTTAACGTATTGATTCAATCCATCAAATTGCAAACGTTTAGTTCATGATTCTAACTGCATTTTTCAATTCAATGAATACAGCTACTCATTCATTCAATGTGTCAAGTTCACCGTTTTCAGTCAATGAAACAAACTGCATTCATTGAATCATTGAATCAAACTACAATCATTGATTCAATGAATCAAACCTTATTCCTTGTTTCAATCGAGCAAACCTACGGCACTTATCGAGTGAATCCTATTACACTCGTTCATTTCATTGAACAGACTGCACATGATAATTCAATGATTAGAGCTACTCTTAACTCATTTATTCAATCAAACAAATTGCACACATTTAGTTCATGAAGCAAACTGCATTTGTCAATTCAATGAAAACAGCTACACATTCATTCAATGTCACAAGCTTCTCCCATTGTCTCAATCAAACTGCACACATTCTCTCCATGAATCAAATTGCACGTGTTAACTCAATGAGTAGAGCTTCTCTCAGTCATTGAGTGTGTCAAGCTTCAAACGCTTTAATTCAAGGAAACAAACTGCATTCTTGATTCATTGAATCAAACTTTGAATGAAGCAATGTTTCAATTAAACAAACGTAACACGCTGACTTAGTGAAAGAAACTGCACACGTTCATTCAATGAAAGAGACTGCACTTGCCAATTCAATGAGTAGAGCCACTCTCATTTATTCAAATGCTCATATTTCACGCATTGTCTCTATCAAACTGCACAAGTTTGGTACATGAACCAAATTGCACGTCTTCATTCAATGAGTAGAGCTTCTCTCATTCACTCAATGTGTCAATTTAATTCATTCAAATTAATGAAACAAACTGCATTCATTGAATCATTGAATCAAACTACAATCATTGATCCAATGAATCAAACCTTATTCCTTGTTTTCATCGTACAAACCTAACTCACTTATCTAGTGAAAGCTATTACACTCGTTCGTTTTATGAAACAGTCTGCACATGATAATTCAATGATTAGTCCTACTCTTGACGCATTTATTCAATCAAGCAAACTGCACACATTTAGTTCATGTAGCAAACCTCATTTGTTAATTCAGTGAATAGAGCTACTCATTCATTCAAAGTTGCAAGCTTCACGCATTGTCTCAATCAAACTGCTTACATTCACTCTATGAACCAATCTGCACGTGTTAATTCTATGAGTAGAGCTTCTCTCATTTATTGAATGTGTCAAGCATAACGCTTTCATTCAATCAAGCAAACGGCTTTCATTCAATCATTGAATCAAACTACAAATATTGATTCACGAATCACACCTTAATCCTTTTTTCAATGGAACATACCTATCTCCGTTCATTTTTTAGTCTTTTCTCCTCTTTTATCCTTTTTTCCTCTTCTCTCACCTTTTCTCCTCTTTTATCCTCTTTTTTCATCATTTCTCCTCATTTCTCCACTTTTTTCCTGTTTATTCCTCTTTTTTCCTCATTTCTCCGCTTCTTTCCTTTTTTTCTTCTTTTTCCTCATGTCGCCTCATTTCTCCTCTTGTATCTTCTTTATTACTCTTTTTCCTCTTTTTTCCTCTTTTCTCCTCGTTTCTCCTCTTTTCTCCTCATTTCTCCACTTTTTTTCCTCTTTATTCCTCTTTTTTCCTCATTTCTCCTCTTTTTTCATCTTTTTAACTCATTTCTCATTTCTCCTCCTTTTTCAACTTTTCTCCGTGTTTTTCCTCTTGTTTACTCTTTTCTCCTCATTTCTCCTCTTTTTTCATCGTTTTAACTCATTTCTCATTTCTCCTCCATTTTCAACTTTTCTCCGCATTTTTCCTCTTCTTTACTCTTTTCTCCTGTTTTCTCCTCATTTCTCCTCTTTTTTCCTCGTTTCTCCTCATTTCTCCACTTTTTTTCCTTTTTATGCCTCTTTTTTCTTCTTTTCTCCTCTTTTTGCCTCTTTTCTCCTCTTTTTTCCTCTTTTTTCCTCTTTTCTCCTCATTTCTCCTCTTTTTTCATCGTTTTAACTCATTTCTCATTTCTCCTCCATTTTCAACTTTTCTCCACATTTTTCCTCTTCTTTACTCTTTTCTCCTGTTTTCTCCTCATTTCTCCTCTTTTTTCCTCGTTTCTCCTCGTTTCTCCTCATTTCTCCACTTTTTTTCCTTTTTATGCCTCTTTATTCTTCTTTTCTCCTCTTTTTGCCTCTTTTCTCCTCTTTTTCCTCTTTTTTCCTCTTTTCTCCTCATTTCTCCTCTTTTTTCATCTTTTTAACTCATTTCTCCTTTTTCAACTTTTCTCCGCGTTTTTCCTCTTGTTTACTCTTTTCTCCTCTTTATTCCTCTTTTCATTTAATGAAACAAACTGCATTTATTGAATCATTGCATCAAACTACAATCATTGATTTAATGAAGCAAACCTTATTCCTTGTTTCAATGGAACAAACATATCTCCCTTATTTAGCGAACAAAACTGCATACGTTCAATTCAATGAAAGAGGCTGCACTTGTCAATTCAATGAGTAGAGCTACTCTCATTCATTCCGTGGCACCAGTTTCACGGCGTTGTGTCTATCAAACTGCGCACGGCGTCATTCAATGAGTAGAGCTTTTCGCATTCATTCAATGTGTCAATTTAATTCATTCAATTTAATGAAACTAACTGCATTAATTGAATCTTTGAATCAAACTACAATCATTGATTCAATGAATCAAACCTTATTCCTTGTTTCAATCGAACAAATCTAACTCTCTTATCTAGTGAAACCTATTTCACTCGTTCATTTAATGAAACAGACTGCACATGATAATTCAATGATTAGAGCTACTCTTAATGCATTTATTCAATCGAACAAAATGCACACCTTTAGTTCATTGAGGAAACTGTATTTGTCAATTCAATGAATACAGCTGTTCATTCATTCAATGTCACAAGATTCTCACATTGTCTGAATCAAATTGCACCGATTCTCTCCATGAAACAAACTGCGCGTGTTAATTCAATGAGTAGAGCTTCTCTCATTCATTGAACGTGTCAAGCTTAACGCTTTAATTCAAGGAAACAAACTGCATTCATTCAATCATTGAATCACACTACAATAATTGATTCCATGAAATACACCTTATTTCAATGGAACAACCCTATCTCGTTTATTTACTGAACCAAACTGCATACGTTCATTCAATGAAAGAGGCTGCACTCGTCAATTCAAAGTGTAAAGATACTTGCATTCATTCAATGGCACTAGGTTCAAGCATTGTCTCTATCAATCTGCACACGTTCATTCAATGAAAGAGGCTGCAATTGTCAATTCAATGAGGAGAGCGACTCTCATTCATTCAATGGCACATATTTCACGCATTGTCTCTATCAAACTGCACACGTTTACTACATGAACCAAATTGCACGTCTTCATTCAATGAGTAGAGTTTCTCTCATTCATTCAATGTGTCAAGCTCACCGTTTTTTTATAATGAAACAAACTTCATTCATTGAATTAATGAATCAAACTACAATTATTGATTCAATGAAGCAAACCTTCTTCCTTGTTTCAATCGACCAAACCTAACTCACTTAGTTAGTGAATCCTTCGACACTTGTTCACTCAATGAAACAGACTGCGCATGATTATTCCAAGAGTAGAGGTTCTCTTAACGTATTGATTCAATCCATCAAATTGCAAACGTTTAGTTCATGATTCTAACTGCATTTTTCAATTCAATGAATACAGCTACTCATTCATTCAATGTGTCAAGTTCACCGTTTTCAGTCAATGAAACAAACTGCATTCATTGAATCATTGAATCAAACTACAATCATTGATTCAATGAATCAAACCTTATTCCTTGTTTCAATCGAGCAAACCTACGGCACTTATCGAGTGAATCCTATTACACTCGTTCATTTCATTGAACAGACTGCACATGATAATTCAATGATTAGAGCTACTCTTAACTCATTTATTCAATCAAACAAATTGCACACATTTAGTTCATGAAGCAAACTGCATTTGTCAATTCAATGAAAACAGCTACACATTCATTCAATGTCACAAGCTTCTCCCATTGTCTCAATCAAACTGCACACATTCTCTCCATGAATCAAATTGCACGTGTTAACTCAATGAGTAGAGCTTCTCTCAGTCATTGAGTGTGTCAAGCTTCAAACGCTTTAATTCAAGGAAACAAACTGCATTCTTGATTCATTGAATCAAACTTTGAATGAAGCAATGTTTCAATTAAACAAACGTAACACGCTGACTTAGTGAAAGAAACTGCACACGTTCATTCAATGAAAGAGACTGCACTTGCCAATTCAATGAGTAGAGCCACTCTCATTTATTCAAATGCTCATATTTCACGCATTGTCTCTATCAAACTGCACAAGTTTGGTACATGAACCAAATTGCACGTCTTCATTCAATGAGTAGAGCTTCTCTCATTCACTCAATGTGTCAATTTAATTCATTCAAATTAATGAAACAAACTGCATTCATTGAATCATTGAATCAACCTACAATCATTGATCCAATGAATCAAACCTTATTCCTTGTTTTCATCGTACAAACTTAACTCACTTATCTAGTGAAAGCTATTACACTCGTTCGTTTTATGAAACAGTCTGCACATGATAATTCAATGATTAGTCCTACTCTTGACGCATTTATTCAATCAAGCAAACTGCACACATTTAGTTCATGTAGCAAACCTCATTTGTTAATTCAGTGAATAGAGCTACTCATTCATTAAAAGTTGCAAGCTTCACGCATTGTCTCAATCAAACTGCTCACATTCACTCTATGAACCAATCTGCACGTGTTAATTCTATGAGTAGAGCTTCTCTCATTTATTGAATGTGTCAAGCATAACGCTTTCATTCAATCAAGCAAATGGCTTTCATTCAATCATTGAATCAAACTACAAATATTGATTCACGAATCACACCTTAATCCTTTTTTCAATGGAACATACCTATCTCCGTTCATTTTTTAGTCTTTTCTCCTCTTTTATCCTTTTTCCTCTTCTCTCACCTTTTCTCCTCTTTTATCCTCTTTTTTCATCATTTCTCCTCATTTCTCCACTTTTTTCCTGTTTATTCCTCTTTTTTCCTCATTTCTCCGCTTCTTTCCTTTTTTTCTTCTTTTTCCTCATGTCGCTTCATTTCTCCTCTTGTATCTTCTTTATTCCTCTTTTTTCCTCTTTTTTCCTCTTTTCTCCTCTTTATTCCTCTTTTTTCCTCTTCTCTCCTCGTTTCTCCTCTTTTTTCATCTTTATCAGTCATTTCTCATTTCTCCTCCTTTTTCCACTTTTCTCCTCTTTTTTCTGCTTTTTTCCTCATTTCTCCACTTTTTTCCTCTTTATTCCTCTTTTTTCCTCATTTCTCCTCTTTTTTCCTTTTTTTCTTCTTTTTCCTCTTGTCGCCTCTTTTCTCCTCGTGTATCGTCTTTATTCCTCTTTTTTCCTCTTTTCTCCGCTCTTCTCCTCTTTATTCCTCTTTTTTCCTCTTCTCTCCTCATTTCTCCACTTTTTTCCTCTTTATGCCTCTTTTTCCTCTTTTCTCCTCATTGCTCCTCTTTTTTCCTCGTTTCTCCACTTTTCTCCTCTTGTTTTCTTTTTTCTCCTGATTTCTCCACTTGTTTTCCTCTTTATTCCTCTTTTTTCCTCATTTCTCCTCTTTTTTCATCTTTTTAACTCATTTCTCATTTCTCCTCCTTTTTCAACTTTTCTCCGTGTTTTTCCTCCTGTTTACTCTTTTCTCCTCATTTCTCCTCTTTTTCCTCTTTTTTCCTCTTTTCTCCTCATTTCTCCTCTTTTTTCATCGTTTTAACTCATTTCTCATTTCTCCTCCATTTTCAACTTTTCTCCGCATTTTTCCTCTTCTTTACTCTTTTCTCCTGTTTTCTCCTCATTTCTCCTCTTTTTTCCTCGTTTCTCCTCATTTCTCCACTTTTTTTCCTTTTTATGCCTCTTTTTTCTTCTTTTCTCCTCTTTTTGCCTCTTTTCTCCTCTTTTTTCCTCTTTTTTCCTCTTTTCTCCTCATTTCTCCTCTTTTTTCATCGTTTTAACTCATTTCTCATTTCTCCTCCATTTTCAACTTTTCTCCACATTTTTCCTCTTCTTTACTCTTTTCTCCTGTTTTCTCCTCATTTCTCCTCTTTTTTCCTCGTTTCTCCTCATTTCTCCACTTTTTTTCCTTTTTATGCCTCTTTATTCTTCTTTTCTCCTCTTTTTGCCTCTTTTCTCCTCTTTTTCCTCTTTTTTCCTCTTTTCTCCTCATTTCTCCTCTTTTTTCATCTTTTTAACTCATTTCTCCTTTTTCAACTTTTCTCCGCGTTTTTCCTCTTGTTTACTCTTTTCTCCTGTTTGCTCCTCATTTCTCCTCTTTTTTCCTCGTTTCTCCTCGTTTCTCCTCTTTATGCTTCTTTTTTCCTCTTTTCTCCTCATTTCTCCACTTTTTTCTTCTTTAGTCCTGTATTTTCCTCACTTCTCCGCTTTTTTTCTTTTTTCCTTCTCTTTCCTCTTGTCCCCTCATTACTCCTCTTTTATCCTCTTTATTCCTCTTTTTTCCTCTTTTGTCCTCTCTCTCCTCTTTATTCCTCTTTTGTCCTCTTCTCTCCTCAATTCTCCTCTTTTTTCATCTTTTTAACTCATATCTCATTTCTCCTCCTTTTTCCACTTTTCTCTTCTTTTTTCTGCTTTTTTCCTCATTTCTCCGCTTTGTTTCTTTTTTTTCTTCTTTTTCCTCTTGTCGCCTCATTTCTCCTCTTTTATCCTCTTTATCCCTCTTTTTTGCTCTTTTCCACTCTTTTTAACTCTATTTTCCTCTTTTCTCCTCTTTTCTCCTCATTTCTCCTCTTTTTCCATCTTTTTAACTCATTTCTCATTTCTCCTCCTTTTTCAAATTTTCTCTGCGTTTTTCCTCTTGTTTACTCTTTTCTCCTGTTTTCTCCTCATTTCTCCTCTTTTTTCCTCGTTTCTCCTCGTTACTCCTCATTTCTCCACTTTTTTCCTCTTTATGCCTCTTTTTTCCTCTTTTCTCCTCTTTTTTCCTCTTTTCTCCTCATTTCTCCTCTGTTTTCATCTTTTTAACTCATATCTCATTTCTCCTTCTTTTTCCACTTTTCTCTTCTTTTTTCTGCTTTTTTCCTCATTTCTCCTCTTGTTTCCTTTTTTTTCTTCTTTTTCCTCTTCTCGCCTCATTTCTCCTCTTTTATCCTCTTTATCCCTCTTTTTTGCTCTTTTCCACTCTTTTTAACTCTTTTTTCCTCTTTTCTCCTCATTTCTCCTCTTCTCTCCTCATTTCTCCTCTTTTTCCATCTTTTTAACTCATTTCTCATTTCTCCTCCTTTTTCAACTTTTCTCCGCGTTTTTCCTCTTGTTTACTCTTTTCTCCTGTTTGCTCCTCATTTCTCCTCTTTTTTCCTCGTTTCTCCTCGTTTCTCCTCTTTATGCTTCTTTTTTCCTCTTTTCTCCTCATTTCTCCACTTTTTTCTTCTTTATTCCTGTATTTTCCTCACTTCTCCGCTTATTTCCCTTTTTCCTTCTCTTTCCTCTTGTCCCCTCATTACTCCTCTTTTATCCTCTTTATTCTTTTTTTCCTCTTTTGTCCTCTCTCTCCTCTTTATTCTTCTTTTTTCCTCTTCTCTCCTCAATTCTCCTCTTTTTTCATCTTTTTAACTCATATCTCATTTCTCCTCCTTTTTCCACTTTTCTCTTCTTTTTTCTGCTTTTTTCCTCATTTCTCCTCGTTTCTTTTTCTTCTTCTTTTTCCTCTTCTCGCCTCATTTCTCCTCTTTTATCCTCTTTATCCCTCTTTTTTGCTCTTTTCCACTCTTTTTACCTCTTTTTTCCTCTTTTCTCCTCATTTCTCCTCTTCTCTCCTCATTTCTCCTCTTTTTCCATCTTTTTAACTCATTTCTCATTTCTCCTCCTTTTTCAAATTTTCTCTGCGTTTTTCCTCTTGTTTACTCTTTTCTCCTGTTTTCTCCTCATTTCTCCTCTTTTATCCTCGTTTCTCCTCGTTACTCCTCATTTCTCCACTTTTTTCCTCTTTATGCCTCTTTTTTCCTCTTTTCTCCTCTTTTTTCCTCTTTTCTCCTCATTTCTCCTCTGTTTTCATCTTTTTAACTCATTTCTCATTTCTCCTCCTTTTTCAACATTTCTCCGCGTTTTTCCACTTGTTTACTCTTTTCTCCTGTTTTCTCCTCATTTCTCCTCTTTTTCCCTCGTTTCTCCTCGTTTCTCCTCTTTATGCCTCTTTTTTCCTCTTTTCTCCTCATTTCTCCACTTTTTTCTTCTTTATTCCTGTATTTTCCTCACTTGTCCGCTTTTTTCCTTTTTTCCTTCTCTTTCCTCTTGTCCCCTCATTACTCCTCTTTTATCCTCTTTATTCCTCTGTTTTCCTCTTTTGTCCTCTCTCTCCTCTTTATTCCTCTTTTTTCCTCTTCTCTCCTCAATTCTCCTCTTTTTTCATCTTTTTAACTCATATCTCATTTCTCCTCCTTTTTCCACTTTTCTCTTCTTTTTTCTGCTTTTTTCCTCATTTCTCCTCGTTTCTTTTTCTTCTTCTTTTTCCTCTTCTCGCCTCATTTCTCCTCTTTTATCCTCTTTATTCCTCTTTTTTGCTCTTTTCCACTCTTTTTAACTCTTTTTTCCTCTTTTCTCCTCATTTCTTCTCTTCTCTCCTCATTTCTCCTCTTTTTCCATCTTTTTAACTCATTTCTCATTTCTCCTCCTTTTTCAAATTTTCTCCGCGCTTTTCCTCTTGTTTAGTCTTTTCTCTTCTTTTCTCCTCATTTCACCTCTTTTTTCCTCGTTTCTCCTCGTTTCTCCTCTTTTCTCCTCATTTATCCTCTTTTCTCCACTTTTCTCCGCATATCTCCTCTTTTTTCCTCGTTTCTCCTCATTTCTCCACTTTTTTCTCTTTTTTCTTCTTTTTTTACTCTTTTCTCCTCTTTATTCCTCTTTTCATTTAATGAAACAAACTGCATTTATTGAATCATTGCATCAAACTACAATCATTGATTTAATGAAGCAAACCTTATTCCTTGTTTCAATGGAACAAACATATCTCCCTTATTTAGCGAACAAAACTGCATACGTTCAATTCAATGAAAGAGGCTGCACTTGTCAATTCAATGAGTAGAGCTACTCTCATTCATTCCGTGGCACCAGTTTCACGGCGTTGTGTCTATCAAACTGCGCACGGCGTCATTCAATGAGTAGAGCTTTTCGCATTCATTCAATGTGTCAATTTAATTCATTCAATTTAATGAAACTAACTGCATTAATTGAATCTTTGAATCAAACTACAATCATTGATTCAATGAATCAA
Organism: Chiloscyllium punctatum; assembly: GCF_047496795.1. NCBI lineage: Eukaryota > Metazoa > Chordata > Chondrichthyes > Orectolobiformes > Hemiscylliidae > Chiloscyllium > Chiloscyllium punctatum. The sequence goes on along the minus strand of NC_092756.1, from coordinate 66,532,204 downwards.
ACCTTATTCCTTGTTTCAATCGAACAAATCTAACTCTCTTATCTAGTGAAACCTATTTCACTCGTTCATTTAATGAAACAGACTGCACATGATAATTCAATGATTAGAGCTACTCTTAATGCATTTATTCAATCGAACAAAATGCACACCTTTAGTTCATTGAGGAAACTGTATTTGTCAATTCAATGAATACAGCTGTTCATTCATTCAATGTCACAAGATTCTCACATTGTCTGAATCAAATTGCACCGATTCTCTCCATGAAACAAACTGCACGTGTTAATTCAATGAGTAGAGCTTCTCTCATTCATTGAACGTGTCAAGCTTAACGCTTTAATTCAAGGAAACAAACTGCATTCATTCAATCATTGAATCACACTACAATAATTGATTCCATGAAATACACCTTATTTCAATGGAACAACCCTATCTCGTTTATTTACTGAACCAAACTGCATACGTTCATTCAATGAAAGAGGCTGCACTCGTCAATTCAAAGTGTAAAGATACTTGCATTCATTCAATGGCACTAGGTTCAAGCATTGTCTCTATCAATCTGCACACGTTCATTCAATGAAAGAGGCTGCAATTGTCAATTCAATGAGGAGAGCGACTCTCATTCATTCAATGGCACATATTTCACGCATTGTCTCTATCAAACTGCACACGTTTACTACATGAACCAAATTGCACGTCTTCATTCAATGAGTAGAGTTTCTCTCATTCATTCAATGTGTCAAGCTCACCGTTTTTTTATAATGAAACAAACTTCATTCATTGAATTAATGAATCAAACTACAATTATTGATTCAATGAAGCAAACCTTCTTCCTTGTTTCAATCGACCAAACCTAACTCACTTAGTTAGTGAATCCTTCGACACTTGTTCACTCAATGAAACAGACTGCGCATGATTATTCCAAGAGTAGAGGTTCTCTTAACGTATTGATTCAATCCATCAAATTGCAAACGTTTAGTTCATGATTCTAACTGCATTTTTCAATTCAATGAATACAGCTACTCATTCATTCAATGTGTCAAGTTCACCGTTTTCAGTCAATGAAACAAACTGCATTCATTGAATCATTGAATCAAACTACAATCATTGATTCAATGAATCAAACCTTATTCCTTGTTTCAATCGAGCAAACCTACGGCACTTATCGAGTGAATCCTATTACACTCGTTCATTTCATTGAACAGACTGCACATGATAATTCAATGATTAGAGCTACTCTTAACTCATTTATTCAATCAAACAAATTGCACACATTTAGTTCATGAAGCAAACTGCATTTGTCAATTCAATGAAAACAGCTACACATTCATTCAATGTCACAAGCTTCTCCCATTGTCTCAATCAAACTGCACACATTCTCTCCATGAATCAAATTGCACGTGTTAACTCAATGAGTAGAGCTTCTCTCAGTCATTGAGTGTGTCAAGCTTCACGCTTTAATTCATGGAAACAAACTGCATTCTTGATTCATTGAATCAAACTTTGAATGAAGCAATGTTTCAATTAAACAAACGTAACACGCTGACTTAGTGAAAGAAACTGCACACGTTCATTCAATGAAAGAGACTGCACTTGCCAATTCAATGAGTAGAGCCACTCTCATTTATTCAAATGCTCATATTTCACGCATTGTCTCTATCAAACTGCACAAGTTTGGTACATGAACCAAATTGCACGTCTTCATTCAATGAGTAGAGCTTCTCTCATTCACTCAATGTGTCAATTTAATTCATTCAAATTAATGAAACAAACTGCATTCATTGAATCATTGAATCAAACTACAATCATTGATCCAATGAATCAAACCTTATTCCTTGTTTTCATCGTACAAACCTAACTCACTTATCTAGTGAAAGCTATTACACTCGTTCGTTTTATGAAACAGTCTGCACATGATAATTCAATGATTAGTCCTACTCTTGACGCATTTATTCAATCAAGCAAACTGCACACATTTAGTTCATGTAGCAAACCTCATTTGTTAATTCAGTGAATAGAGCTACTCATTCATTCAACGTTTCAAGCTTCACGCATTGTCTCAATCAAACTGCTCACATTCACTCTATGAACCAATCTGCACGTGTTAATTCTATGAGTAGAGCTTCTCTCATTTATTGAATGTGTCAAGCATAACGCTTTCATTCAATCAAGCAAACGGCTTTCATTCAATCATTGAATCAAACTACAAATATTGATTCACGAATCACACCTTAATCCTTTTTTCAATGGAACATACCTATCTCCGTTCATTTTTTAGTCTTTTCTCCTCTTTTATCCTTTTTCCTCTTCTCTCACCTTTTCTCCTCTTTTATCCTCTTTTTTCATCATTTCTCCTCATTTCTCCACTTTTTTCCTGTTTATTCCTCTTTTTTCCTCATTTCTCCGCTTCTTTCCTTTTTTTCTTCTTTTTCCTCATGTCGCCTCATTTCTCCTCTTGTATCGTCTTTATTCCTCTTTTTTCCTCTTTTCTCCGCTCTTCTCCTCTTTATTCCTCTTTTTTCCTCTTCTCTCCTCATTTCTCCACTTTTTTCCTCTTTATGCCTCTTTTTCCTCTTTTCTCCTCATTGCTCCTCTTTTTTCCTCGTTTCTCCACTTTTCTCCTCTTGTTTTCTTTTTTCTCCTCATTTCTCCACTTTTTTTCCTCTTTATTCCTCTTTTTTCCTCATTTCTCCTCTTTTTTCATCGTTTTAACTCATTTCTCATTTCTCCTCCATTTTCAACTTTTCTCCGCATTTTTCCTCTTCTTTACTCTTTTCTCCTGTTTTCTCCTCATTTCTCCTCTTTTTTCCTCGTTTCTCCTCATTTCTCCACTTTTTTTCCTTTTTATGCCTCTTTTTTCTTCTTTTCTCCTCTTTTTGCCTCTTTTCTCCTCTTTTTTCCTCTTTTTTCCTCTTTTCTCCTCATTTCTCCTCTTTTTTCATCATTTTAACTCATTTCTCATTTCTCCTCCATTTTCAACTTTTCTCCACATTTTTCCTCTTCTTTACTCTTTTCTCCTGTTTTCTCCTCATTTCTCCTCTTTTTTCCTCGTTTCTCCTCGTTTCTCCTCATTTCTCCACTTGTTTTCCTTTTTATGCCTCTTTATTCTTCTTTTCTCCTCTTTTTGCCTCTTTTCTCCTCTTTTTCCTCTTTTTTCCTCTTTTCTCCTCATTTCTCCTCTTTTTTCATCTTTTTAACTCATTTCTCCTTTTTCAACTTTTCTCCGCGTTTTTCCTCTTGTTTACTCTTTTCTCCTCTTTATTCCTCTTTTCATTTAATGAAACAAACTGCATTTATTGAATCATTGCATCAAACTACAATCATTGATTTAATGAAGCAAACCTTATTCCTTGTTTCAATGGAACAAACATATCTCCCTTATTTAGCGAACAAAACTGCATACGTTCAATTCAATGAAAGAGGCTGCACTTGTCAATTCAATGAGTAGAGCTACTCTCATTCATTCCGTGGCACCAGTTTCACGGCGTTGTGTCTATCAAACTGCGCACGGCGTCATTCAATGAGTAGAGCTTTTCGCATTCATTCAATGTGTCAATTTAATTCATTCAATTTAATGAAACTAACTGCATTAATTGAATCTTTGAATCAAACTACAATCATTGATTCAATGAATCAAACCTTATTCCTTGTTTCAATCGAACAAATCTAACTCTCTTATCTAGTGAAACCTATTTCACTCGTTCATTTAATGAAACAGACTGCACATGATAATTCAATGATTAGAGCTACTCTTAATGCATTTATTCAATCGAACAAAATGCACACCTTTAGTTCATTGAGGAAACTGTATTTGTCAATTCAATGAATACAGCTGTTCATTCATTCAATGTCACAAGATTCTCACATTGTCTGAATCAAATTGCACCGATTCTCTCCATGAAACAAACTGCACGTGTTAATTCAATGAGTAGAGCTTCTCTCATTCATTGAACGTGTCAAGCTTAACGCTTTAATTCAAGGAAACAAACTGCATTCATTCAATCATTGAATCACACTACAATAATTGATTCCATGAAATACACCTTATTTCAATGGAACAACCCTATCTCGTTTATTTACTGAACCAAACTGCATACGTTCATTCAATGAAAGAGGCTGCACTCGTCAATTCAAAGTGTAAAGATACTTGCATTCATTCAATGGCACTAGGTTCAAGCATTGTCTCTATCAATCTGCACACGTTCATTCAATGAAAGAGGCTGCAATTGTCAATTCAATGAGGAGAGCGACTCTCATTCATTCAATGGCACATATTTCACGCATTGTCTCTATCAAACTGCACACGTTTACTACATGAACCAAATTGCACGTCTTCATTCAATGAGTAGAGTTTCTCTCATTCATTCAATGTGTCAAGCTCACCGTTTTTTTATAATGAAACAAACTTCATTCATTGAATTAATGAATCAAACTACAATTATTGATTCAATGAAGCAAACCTTCTTCCTTGTTTCAATCGACCAAACCTAACTCACTTAGTTAGTGAATCCTTCGACACTTGTTCACTCAATGAAACAGACTGCGCATGATTATTCCAAGAGTAGAGGTTCTCTTAACGTATTGATTCAATCCATCAAATTGCAAACGTTTAGTTCATGATTCTAACTGCATTTTTCAATTCAATGAATACAGCTACTCATTCATTCAATGTGTCAAGTTCACCGTTTTCAGTCAATGAAACAAACTGCATTCATTGAATCATTGAATCAAACTACAATCATTGATTCAATGAATCAAACCTTATTCCTTGTTTCAATCGAGCAAACCTACGGCACTTATCGAGTGAATCCTATTACACTCGTTCATTTCATTGAACAGACTGCACATGATAATTCAATGATTAGAGCTACTCTTAACTCATTTATTCAATCAAACAAATTGCACACATTTAGTTCATGAAGCAAACTGCATTTGTCAATTCAATGAAAACAGCTACACATTCATTCAATGTCACAAGCTTCTCCCATTGTCTCAATCAAACTGCACACATTCTCTCCATGAATCAAATTGCACGTGTTAACTCAATGAGTAGAGCTTCTCTCAGTCATTGAGTGTGTCAAGCTTCACGCTTTAATTCAAGGAAACAAACTGCATTCTTGATTCATTGAATCAAACTTTGAATGAAGCAATGTTTCAATTAAACAAACGTAACACGCTGACTTAGTGAAAGAAACTGCACACGTTCATTCAATGAAAGAGACTGCACTTGCCAATTCAATGAGTAGAGCCACTCTCATTTATTCAAATGCTCATATTTCACGCATTGTCTCTATCAAACTGCACAAGTTTGGTACATGAACCAAATTGCACGTCTTCATTCAATGAGTAGAGCTTCTCTCATTCACTCAATGTGTCAATTTAATTCATTCAAATTAATGAAACAAACTGCATTCATTGAATCATTGAATCAAACTACAATCATTGATCCAATGAATCAAACCTTATTCCTTGTTTTCATCGTACAAACCTAACTCACTTATCTAGTGAAAGCTATTACACTCGTTCGTTTTATGAAACAGTCTGCACATGATAATTCAATGATTAGTCCTACTCTTGACGCATTTATTCAATCAAGCAAACTGCACACATTTAGTTCATGTAGCAAACCTCATTTGTTAATTCAGTGAATAGAGCTACTCATTCATTCAACGTTTCAAGCTTCACGCATTGTCTCAATCAAACTGCTCACATTCACTCTATGAACCAATCTGCACGTGTTAATTCTATGAGTAGAGCTTCTCTCATTTATTGAATGTGTCAAGCATAACGCTTTCATTCAATCAAGCAAACGGCTTTCATTCAATCATTGAATCAAACTACAAATATTGATTCACGAATCACACCTTAATCCTTTTTTCAATGGAACATACCTATCTCCGTTCATTTTTTAGTCTTTTCTCCTCTTTTATCCTTTTTCCTCTTCTCTCACCTTTTCTCCTCTTTTATCCTCTTTTTTCATCATTTCTCCTCATTTCTCCACTTTTTTCCTGTTTATTCCTCTTTTTTCCTCATTTCTCCGCTTCTTTCCTTTTTTTCTTCTTTTTCCTCATGTCGCCTCATTTCTCCTCTTGTATCGTCTTTATTCCTCTTTTTTCCTCTTTTCTCCGCTCTTCTCCTCTTTATTCCTCTTTTTTCCTCTTCTCTCCTCATTTCTCCACTTTTTTCCTCTTTATGCCTCTTTTTCCTCTTTTCTCCTCATTGCTCCTCTTTTTTCCTCGTTTCTCCACTTTTCTCCTCTTGTTTTCTTTTTTCTCCTCATTTCTCCACTTTTTTTCCTCTTTATTCCTCTTTTTTCCTCATTTCTCCTCTTTTTTCATCTTTTTAACTCATTTCTCATTTCTCCTCCTTTTTCAACTTTTCTCCGTGTTTTTCCTCTTGTTTACTCTTTTCTCCTCATTTCTCCTCTTTTTTCATCGTTTTAACTCATTTCTCATTTCTCCTCCATTTTCAACTTTTCTCCGCATTTTTCCTCTTCTTTACTCTTTTCTCCTGTTTTCTCCTCATTTCTCCTCTTTTTTCCTCGTTTCTCCTCATTTCTCCACTTTTTTTCCTTTTTATGCCTCTTTTTTCTTCTTTTCTCCTCTTTTTGCCTCTTTTCTCCTCTTTTTTCCTCTTTTTTCCTCTTTTCTCCTCATTTCTCCTCTTTTTTCATCGTTTTAACTCATTTCTCATTTCTCCTCCATTTTCAACTTTTCTCCACATTTTTCCTCTTCTTTACTCTTTTCTCCTGTTTTCTCCTCATTTCTCCTCTTTTTTCCTCGTTTCTCCTCGTTTCTCCTCATTTCTCCACTTGTTTTCCTTTTTATGCCTCTTTATTCTTCTTTTCTCCTCTTTTTGCCTCTTTTCTCCTCTTTTTCCTCTTTTTTCCTCTTTTCTCCTCATTTCTCCTCTTTTTTCATCTTTTTAACTCATTTCTCCTTTTTCAACTTTTCTCCGCGTTTTTCCTCTTGTTTACTCTTTTCTCCTCTTTATTCCTCTTTTCATTTAATGAAACAAACTGCATTTATTGAATCATTGCATCAAACTACAATCATTGATTTAATGAAGCAAACCTTATTCCTTGTTTCAATGGAACAAACATATCTCCCTTATTTAGCGAACAAAACTGCATACGTTCAATTCAATGAAAGAGGCTGCACTTGTCAATTCAATGAGTAGAGCTACTCTCATTCATTCCGTGGCACCAGTTTCACGGCGTTGTGTCTATCAAACTGCGCACGGCGTCATTCAATGAGTAGAGCTTTTCGCATTCATTCAATGTGTCAATTTAATTCATTCAATTTAATGAAACTAACTGCATTAATTGAATCTTTGAATCAAACTACAATCATTGATTCAATGAATCAAACCTTATTCCTTGTTTCAATCGAACAAATCTAACTCTCTTATCTAGTGAAACCTATTTCACTCGTTCATTTAATGAAACAGACTGCACATGATAATTCAATGATTAGAGCTACTCTTAATGCATTTATTCAATCGAACAAAATGCACACCTTTAGTTCATTGAGGAAACTGTATTTGTCAATTCAATGAATACAGCTGTTCATTCATTCAATGTCACAAGATTCTCACATTGTCTGAATCAAATTGCACCGATTCTCTCCATGAAACAAACTGCACGTGTTAATTCAATGAGTAGAGCTTCTCTCATTCATTGAACGTGTCAAGCTTAACGCTTTAATTCAAGGAAACAAACTGCATTCATTCAATCATTGAATCACACTACAATAATTGATTCCATGAAATACACCTTATTTCAATGGAACAACCCTATCTCGTTTATTTACTGAACCAAACTGCATACGTTCATTCAATGAAAGAGGCTGCACTCGTCAATTCAAAGTGTAAAGATACTTGCATTCATTCAATGGCACTAGGTTCAAGCATTGTCTCTATCAATCTGCACACGTTCATTCAATGAAAGAGGCTGCAATTGTCAATTCAATGAGGAGAGCGACTCTCATTCATTCAATGGCACATATTTCACGCATTGTCTCTATCAAACTGCACACGTTTACTACATGAACCAAATTGCACGTCTTCATTCAATGAGTAGAGTTTCTCTCATTCATTCAATGTGTCAAGCTCACCGTTTTTTTATAATGAAACAAACTTCATTCATTGAATTAATGAATCAAACTACAATTATTGATTCAATGAAGCAAACCTTCTTCCTTGTTTCAATCGACCAAACCTAACTCACTTAGTTAGTGAATCCTTCGACACTTGTTCACTCAATGAAACAGACTGCGCATGATTATTCCAAGAGTAGAGGTTCTCTTAACGTATTGATTCAATCCATCAAATTGCAAACGTTTAGTTCATGATTCTAACTGCATTTTTCAATTCAATGAATACAGCTACTCATTCATTCAATGTGTCAAGTTCACCGTTTTCAGTCAATGAAACAAACTGCATTCATTGAATCATTGAATCAAACTACAATCATTGATTCAATGAATCAAACCTTATTCCTTGTTTCAATCGAGCAAACCTACGGCACTTATCGAGTGAATCCTATTACACTCGTTCATTTCATTGAACAGACTGCACATGATAATTCAATGATTAGAGCTACTCTTAACTCATTTATTCAATCAAACAAATTGCACACATTTAGTTCATGAAGCAAACTGCATTTGTCAATTCAATGAAAACAGCTACACATTCATTCAATGTCACAAGCTTCTCCCATTGTCTCAATCAAACTGCACACATTCTCTCCATGAATCAAATTGCACGTGTTAACTCAATGAGTAGAGCTTCTCTCAGTCATTGAGTGTGTCAAGCTTCACGCTTTAATTCATGGAAACAAACTGCATTCTTGATTCATTGAATCAAACTTTGAATGAAGCAATGTTTCAATTAAACAAACGTAACACGCTGACTTAGTGAAAGAAACTGCACACGTTCATTCAATGAAAGAGACTGCACTTGCCAATTCAATGAGTAGAGCCACTCTCATTTATTCAAATGCTCATATTTCACGCATTGTCTCTATCAAACTGCACAAGTTTGGTACATGAACCAAATTGCACGTCTTCATTCAATGAGTAGAGCTTCTCTCATTCACTCAATGTGTCAATTTAATTCATTCAAATTAATGAAACAAACTGCATTCATTGAATCATTGAATCAAACTACAATCATTGATCCAATGAATCAAACCTTATTCCTTGTTTTCATCGTACAAACCTAACTCACTTATCTAGTGAAAGCTATTACACTCGTTCGTTTTATGAAACAGTCTGCACATGATAATTCAATGATTAGTCCTACTCTTGACGCATTTATTCAATCAAGCAAACTGCACACATTTAGTTCATGTAGCAAACCTCATTTGTTAATTCAGTGAATAGAGCTACTCATTCATTCAACGTTTCAAGCTTCACGCATTGTCTCAATCAAACTGCTCACATTCACTCTATGAACCAATCTGCACGTGTTAATTCTATGACTAGAGCTTCGCTCATTTATTGAATGTGTCAAGCATAACGCTTTCATTCAATCAAGCAAACGGCTTTCATTCAATCATTGAATCAAACTACAAATATTGATTCACGAATCACACCTTAATCCTTTTTTCAATGGAACATACCTATCTCCGTTCATTTTTTAGTCTTTTCTCCTCTTTTATCCTTTTTCCTCTTCTCTCACCTTTTCTCCTCTTTTATCCTCTTTTTTCATCATTTCTCCTCATTTCTCCACTTTTTTCCTGTTTATTCCTCTTTTTTCCTCATTTCTCCGCTTCTTTCCTTTTTTTCTTCTTTTTCCTCATGTCGCCTCATTTCTCCTCTTGTATCTTCTTTATTCCTCTTTTTTCTCTTTTTTCCTCTTTTCTCATCTTTATTCCTCTTTTTTCCTCTTCTCTCCTCGTTTCTCCTCTTTTTTCATCTTTATCAGTCATTTCTCATTTCTCCTCCTTTTTCCACTTTTCTCCTCTTTTTTCTGCTTTTTTCCTCATTTCTTCACTTTTTTCCTCTTTATTCCTCTTTTTTCCTCATTTCTCCTCTTTTTTCCTTTTTTTCTTCTTTTTCCTCTTGTCGCCTTTTTTCTCCTCGTGTATCGTCTTTATTCCTCTTTTTTCCTCTTTTCTCCGCTCTTCTCCTCTTTATTCCTCTTTTTTCCTCTTCTCTCCTCATTTCTCCACTTTTTTCCTCTTTATGCCTCTTTTTCCTCTTTTCTCCTCATTGCTCCTCTTTTTTCCTCGTTTCTCCACTTTTCTCCTCTTGTTTTCTTTTTTCTCCTCATTTCTCCACTTTTTTTCCTCTTTATTCCTCTTTTTTCCTCATTTCTCCTCTTTTTTCATCTTTTTAACTCATTTCTCATTTCTCCTCCTTTTTCAACTTTTCTCCGTGTTTTTCCTCTTGTTTACTCTTTTCTCCTCATTTCTCCTCTTCTCTCCTCATTTCTCCTCTTTTTCCATCTTTTTAACTCATTTCTCATTTCTCCTCCTTTTTCAAATTTTCTCTGCGTTTTTCCTCTTGTTTACTCTTTTCTCCTGTTTTCTCCTCATTTCTCCTCTTTTTTCCTCGTTTCTCCTCGTTACTCCTCATTTCTCCACTTTTTTCCTCTTTATGCCTCTTTTTTCCTCTTTTCTCCTCTTTTTTCCTCTTTTCTCCTCATTTCTCCTCTGTTTTCATCTTTTTAACTCATTTCTCATTTCTCCTCCTTTTTCAACTTTTCTCCGCGTTTTTCCACTTGTTTACTCTTTTCTCCTGTTTTCTCCTCATTTCTCCTCTTTTTCCCTCGTTTCTCCTCGTTTCTCCTCTTTATGCCTCTTTTTTCCTCTTTTCTCCTCATTTCTCCACTTTTTTCTTCTTTATTCCTGTATTTTCCTCACTTGTCCGCTTTTTTCCTTTTTTCCTTCTCTTTCCTCTTGTCCCCTCATTACTCCTCTTTTATCCTCTTTATTCCTCTTTTTTCCTTTTGTCCTCTCTCTCGTCTTTATTCCTCTTTTTTCCTCTTCTCTCCTCAATTCTCCTCTTTTTTCATCTTTTTAACTCATATCTCATTTCTCCTCCTTTTTCCACTTTTCTCTTCTTTTTTTCTGCTTTTTTCCTCATTTCTCCTCTTGTTTCTTTTTCTTCTTCTTTTTCCTCTTGTCGCCTCATTTCTCCTCTTTTATCCTCTTTATTCCTCTTTTCTGCTCTTTTCCACTCTTTTTAACTCTTTTTTCCTCTTTTCTCCTCATTTCTCCTCTTCTCTCCTCATTTCTCCTCTTTTTCCATCTTCTTAACTCATTTCTCATTTCTCCTCCTTTTTCAAATTTTCTCCGCGTTTTTCCTCTTGTTTAGTCTTTTCTCTTCTTTTCTCCTCATTTCACCTCTTTTTTCCTCGTTTCTCCTCGTTTCTCCTCTTTTCTCCTCTTTTCTCCTCATTTATCCTCTTTTCTCCACTTTTCTCCGCATATCTCCTCTTTTTTCCTCGTTTCTCCTCATTTCTCCACTTTTTTCTCTTTTTTCTTCTTTTTTTACTCTTTTCTCCTCTTTATTCCTCTTTTCATTTAATGAAACAAACTGCATTTATTGAATCATTGCATCAAACTACAATCATTGATTTAATGAAGCAAACCTTATTCCTTGTTTCAATGGAACAAACATATCTCCCTTATTTAGCGAACAAAACTGCATACGTTCAATTCAATGAAAGAGGCTGCACTTGTCAATTCAATGAGTAGAGCTACTCTCATTCATTCCGTGGCACCAGTTTCACGGCGTTGTGTCTATCAAACTGTGCACGGCGTCATTCAATGAGTAGAGCTTTTCGCATTCATTCAATGTGTCAATTTAATTCATTCAATTTAATGAAACTAACTGCATTAATTGAATCTTTGAATCAAACTACAATCATTGATTCAATGAATCAAACCTTATTCCTTGTTTCAATCGAACAAATCTAACTCTCTTATCTAGTGAAACCTATTTCACTCGTTCATTTAATGAAACAGACTGCACATGATAATTCAATGTTTAGAGCTACTCTTAATGCATTTATTCAATCGAACAAAATGCACACCTTTAGTTCATTGAGGAAACTGTATTTGTCAATTCAATGAATACAGCTGTTCATTCATTCAATGTCACAAGATTCTCACATTGTCTGAATCAAATTGCACCGATTCTCTCCATGAAACAAACTGCACGTGTTAATTCAATGAGTAGAGCTTCTCTCATTCATTGAACGTGTCAAGCTTAACGCTTTAATTCAAGGAAACAAACTGCATTCATTCAATCATTGAATCACACTACAATAATTGATTCCATGAAATACACCTTATTTCAATGGAACAACCCTATCTCGTTTATTTACTGAACTAAACTGCATACGTTCATTCAATGAAAGAGGCTGCACTCGTCAATACAAAGTGTAAAGATAATTGCATTCATTCAATGGCACTAGGTTCAAGCATTGTCTCTATCAATCTGAACACGTTCACTCAATGAAAGAGGCTGCAATTGTCAATTCAATGAGGAGAGCGACTCTCATTCATTCAATGGCACATATTTCACGCATTGTCTCTATCAAACTGCACACGTTTACTACATGAACCAAATTGCACGTCTTCATTCAATGAGTAGAGTTTCTCTCATTCATTCAATGTGTCAAGCTCACCGTTTTTTTATAATGAAACAAACTTCATTCATTGAATTAATGAATCAAACTACAATCATTGATCCAATGAATCAAACCTTACTCCTTGTTTTCATCGTACAAACCTAACTCACTTATCTAGTGAAAGCTATTACACTCGTTCGTTTTATGAAACAGTCTGCACATGATAATTCAATGATTAGTCCTACTCTTGACGCATTTATTCAATCAAGCAAACTGCACACATTTAGTTCATGTAGCAAACCTCATTTGTTAATTCAGTGAATAGAGCTACTCATTCATTCAAAGTTGCAAGCTTCACGCATTGTCTCAATCAAACTGCTCACATTCACTCTATGAACCAATCTGCACGTGTTAATTCTATGAGTAGAGCTTCGCTCATTTATTGAATGTGTCAAGCATAACGCTTTCATTCAATCAAGCAAACGGCTTTCATTCAATCATTGAATCAAACTACAAATATTGATTCACGAATCACACCTTAATCCTTTTTTCAATGGAACATACCTATCTCCGTTCACGCATTGTCTCTATCAAACTGCACAAGTTTGGTACATGAACCAAATTGCACGTCTTCATTCAATGAGTAGAGCTTCTCTCATTCACTCAATGTGTCAATTTAATTCATTCAATTTAATGAAACAAACTGCATTCATTGAATCAGTGAATCAAACTACAATCATTGATCCAATGAATCTAACCTTATTCCTTGTTTTCATCGTACAAACCTAACTCACTTATCTAGTGAAAGCTATTACACTCGTTCGTTTTATGAAACAGTCTGCACATGATAATTCAATGATTAGTCCTACTCTTGACGCATTTATTCAATCAAGCAAACTGCACACATTTAGTTCATGTAGCAAACCTCATTTGTTAATTCAGTGAATAGAGCTACTCATTCATTCAAAGTTGCAAGCTTCACGCATTGTCTCAATCAAACTGCTCACATTCACTCTATGAACCAATATGCACGTGTTAATTCTATGAGTAGAGCTTCTCTCATTTATTGAATGTGTCAAGCATAACGCTTTCATTCAATCAAGCAAACGGCTTTCATTCAATCATTCAATCAAACTACAAATATTGATTCACGAATCACACCTTAATCCTTTTTTCAATGGAACATACCTATCTCCGTTCATTTTTTAGTCTTTTCTCCTCTTTTATCCTTTTTCCTCTTCTCTCACCTTTTCTCCTCTTTTATCCTCTTTTTTCATCATTTCTCCTCATTTCTCCACTTTTTTCCTGTTTATTCCTCTTTTTTCCTCATTTCTCCGCTTCTTTCCTTTTTTTCTTCTTTTTCCTCATGTCGCCTCATTTCTCCTCTTGTATCTTCTTTATTCCTCTTTTTTCCTCTTTTTTCCTCTTTTCTCATCTTTATTCCTCTTTTTTCCTCTTCTCTCCTCGTTTCTCCTCTTTTTTCATCTTTATCAGTCATTTCTCATTTCTCCTCCTTTTTCCACTTTTCTCCTCTTTTTTCTGCTTTTTTCCTCATTTCTCCACTTTTTTCCTCTTTATTCCTCTTTTTTCCTCATTTCTCCTCTTTTTTCCTTTTTTTCTTCTTTTTCCTCTTGTCGCCTCTTTTCTCCTCGTGTATCGTCTTTATGCCTCTTTTTTCCTCTTTTCTCCGCTCTTCTCCTCTTTATTCCTCTGTTTTCCTCTTCTCTCCTCATTTCTCCACTTTTTTCCTCTTTATGCCTCTTTTTCCTCTTTTCTCCTCATTGCTCCTCTTTTTTCCTCATTTCTCCACTTTTCTCCTCTTGTTTTCTTTTTTCTCCTGATTTCTCCACTTTTTTTCCTCTTTATTCCTCTTTTTTCCTCATTTCTCCTCTTTTTTCATCTTTTTAACTCATTTCTCATTTCTCCTCCTTTTTCAACTTTTCTCCGTGTTTTTCCTCTTGTTTACTCTTTTCTCCTCATTTCTCCTCTTTTTTCCTCTTTTTTCCTCTTTTCTCCTCATTTCTCCTCTTTTTTCATCGTTTTAACTCATTTCTCATTTCTCCTCCATTTTCAACTTTTCTCCGCATTTATCCTCTTCTTTACTCTTTTCTCCTGTTTTCTCCTCATTTCTCCTCTTTTTTCCTCGTTTCTCCTCGTTTCTCCTCATTTCTCCACTTTTTTTCCTTTTTATGCCTCTTTATTCTTCTTTTCTCCTCTTTTTGCCTCTTTTCTCCTCCTTTTTCCTCTTTTTTCCTCTTTTCTCCTCATTTCTCCTCTTTTTTCATCTTTTTAACTCATTTCTCCTTTTTCAACTTTTCTCCGCGTTTTTCCTCTTGTTTACTCTTTTCTCCTGTTTGCTCCTCATTTCTCCTCTTTTTTCCTCGTTTCTCCTCGTTTCTCCTCTTTATGCTTCTTTTTTCCTCTTTTCTCCTCATTTCTCCACTTTTTTCTTCTTTAGTCCTGTATTTTCCTCACTTCTCCGCTTTTTTTCTTTTTTCCTTCTCTTTCCTCTTGTCCCCTCATTACTCCTCTTTTATCCTCTTTATTCCTCTTTTTTCCTCTTTTGTCCTCTCTCTCCTCTTTATTCCTCTTTTGTCCTCTTCTCTCCTCAATTCTCCTCTTTTTTCATCTTTTTAACTCATATCTCATTTCTCCTCCTTTTTCCACTTTTCTCTTCTTTTTTCTGCTTTTTTCCTCATTTCTCCGCTTGTTTCCTTTTTTTTCTTCTTTTTCCTCTTGTCGCCTCATTTCTCCTCTTTTATCCTCTTTATCCCTCTTTTTTGCTCTTTTCCACTCTTTTTAACTCTATTTTCCTCTTTTCTCCTCTTTTCTCCTCATTTCTCCTCTTTTTCCATCTTTTTAACTCATTTCTCATTTCTCCTCCTTTTTCAAATTTTCTCTGCGTTTTTCCTCTTGTTTACTCTTTTCTCCTGTTTTCTCCTCGTTTCTCCTCTTTTTTCCTCGTTTCTCCTCGTTACTCCTCATTTCTCCACTTTTTTCCTCTTTATGCCTCTTTTTTCCTCTTTTCTCCTCTTTTTTCCTCTTTTCTCCACATTTCTCCTCTGTTTTCATCTTTTTAACTCATATCTCATTTCTCCTTCTTTTTCCACTTTTCTCTTCTTTTTTCTGCTTTTTTCCTCATTTCTGCTCTTGTTTCCTTTTTTTTCTTTTTTTTCCTCTTCTCGCCTCATTTCTCCTCTTTTATCCTCTTTATCCCTCTTTTTTGCTCTTTTCCACTCTTTTTACCTCTTTTTTCCTCTTTTCTCCTCATTTCTCCTCTTCTCTCCTCATTTCTCCTCTTTTTCCATCTTTTTAACTCATTTCTCATTTCTCCTCCTTTTTCAAATTTTCTCTGCGTTTTTCCTCTTGTTTACTCTTTTCTCCTGTTTTCTCCTCATTTCTCCTCTTTTTTCCTCGTTTCTCCTCGTTACTCCTCATTTCTCCACTTTTTTCCTCTTTATGCCTCTTTTTTCCTCTTTTCTCCTCTTTTTTCCTCTTTTCTCCTCATTTCTCCTCTGTATTCATCTTTTTAACTCATTTCTCATTTCTCCTCCTTTTTCAACTTTTCTCCGCGTTTTTCCACTTGTTTACTCTTTTCTCCTGTTTTCTCCTCATTTCTCCTCTTTTTCCTTCGTTTCTCCTCGTTTCTCCTCTTTATGCCTCTTTTTTCCTCTTTTCTCCTCATTTCTCCACTTTTTTCTTCTTTATTCCTGTATTTTCCTCACTTGTCCGCTTTTTTCCTTTTTTCCTTCTCTTTCCTCTTGTCCCCTCATTACTCCTCTTTTATCCTCTTTATTCCTCTTTTTTCCTCTTTTGTCCTCTCTCTCCTCTTTATTCCTCTTTTTTTCCTCTTCTCTCCTCAATTCTCCTCTTTTTCATCTTTTTAACTCATATCTCATTTCTCCTCCTTTTTCCACTTTTCTCTTCTTTTTTTCTGCTTTTTTCCTCATTTCTCCTCTTGTTTCTTTTTCTTCTTCTTTTTCCTCTTGTCGCCTCATTTCTCCTCTTTTATCCTCTTTATTCCTCTTTTTTGCTCTTTTCCACTCTTTTTAACTCTTTTTTCCTCTTTTCTCCTCATTTCTTCTCTTCTCTCCTCGTTTCTCCTCTTTTTCCATCTTTTTAACTCATTTCTCATTTCTCCTCCTTTTTCAAATTTTCTCCGCGTTTTTCCTCTTGTTTAGTCTTTTCTCTTCTTTTCTCCTCATTTCACCTCTTTTTTCCTCGTTTCTCCTCGTTTCTCCTCTTTTCTCCTCATTTATCCTCTTTTCTCCACTTTTCTCCGCATATCTCCTCTTTTTTCCTCGTTTCTCCTCATTTCTCCACTTTTTTCTCTTTTTTCTTCTTTTTTTACTCTTTTCTCCTCTTTATTCCTCTTTTCATTTAATGAAACAAACTGCATTTATTGAATCATTGCATCAAACTACAATCATTGATTTAATGAAGCAAACCTTATTCCTTGTTTCAATGGAACAAACATATCTCCCTTATTTAGCGAACAAAACTGCATACGTTCAATTCAATGAAAGAGGCTGCACTTGTCAATTCAATGAGTAGAGCTACTCTCATTCATTCCGTGGCACCAGTTTCACGGCGTTGTGTCTATCAAACTGCGCACGGCGTCATTCAATGAGTAGAGCTTTTCGCATTCATTCAATGTGTCAATTTAATTCATTCAATTTAATGAAACTAACTGCATTAATTGAATCTTTGAATCAAACTACAATCATTGATTCAATGAATCAAACCTTATTCCTTGTTTCAATCGAACAAATCTAACTCTCTTATCTAGTGAAACCTATTTCACTCGTTCATTTAATGAAACAGACTGCACATGATAATTCAATGATTAGAGCTACTCTTAATGCATTTATTCAATCGAACAAAATGCACACCTTTAGTTCATTGAGGAAACTGTATTTGTCAATTCAATGAATACAGCTGTTCATTCATTCAATGTCACAAGATTCTCACATTGTCTGAATCAAATTGCACCGATTCTCTCCATGAAACAAACTGCACGTGTTAATTCAATGAGTAGAGCTTCTCTCATTCATTGAACGTGTCAAGCTTAACGCTTTAATTCAAGGAAACAAACTGCATTCATTCAATCATTGAATCACACTACAATAATTGATTCCATGAAATACACCTTATTTCAATGGAACAACCCTATCTCGTTTATTTACTGAACTAAACTGCATACGTTCATTCAATGAAAGTGGCTGCACTCGTCAATTCAAAGTGTAAAGATACTTGCATTCATTCAATGGCACTAGGTTCAAGCATTGTCTCTATCAATCTGCACACGTTCATTCAATGAAAGAGGCTGCAATTGTCAATTCAATGAGGAGAGCGACTCTCATTCATTCAATGGCACATATTTCACGCATTGTCTCTATCAAACTGCACACGTTTACTACATGAACCAAATTGCACGTCTTCATTCAATGAGTAGAGTTTCTCTCATTCATTCAATGTGTCAAGCTCACCGTTTTTTTATAATGAAACAAACTTCATTCATTGAATTAATGAATCAAACTACAATTATTGATTCAATGAAGCAAACCTTCTTCCTTGTTTCAATCGACCAAACCTAACTCACTTAGTTAGTGAATCCTTCGACACTTGTTCACTCAATGAAACAGACTGCGCATGATTATTCCAAGAGTAGAGGTTCTCTTAACGTATTGATTCAATCCATCAAATTGCAAACGTTTAGTTCATGATTCTAACTGCATTTTTCAATTCAATGAATACAGCTACTCATTCATTCAATGTGTCAAGTTCACCGTTTTCAGTCAATGAAACAAACTGCATTCATTGAATCATTGAATCAAACTACAATCATTGATTCAATGAATCAAACCTTATTCCTTGTTTCAATCGAGCAAACCTACGGCACTTATCGAGTGAATCCTATTACACTCGTTCATTTCATTGAACAGACTGCACATGATAATTCAATGATTAGAGCTACTCTTAACTCATTTATTCAATCAAACAAATTGCACACATTTAGTTCATGAAGCAAACTGCATTTGTCAATTCAATGAAAACAGCTACACATTCATTCAATGTCACAAGCTTCTCCCATTGTCTCAATCAAACTGCACACATTCTCTCCATGAATCAAATTGCACGTGTTAACTCAATGAGTAGAGCTTCTCTCAGTCATTGAGTGTGTCAAGCTTCACGCTTTAATTCAAGGAAACAAACTGCATTCTTGATTCATTGAATCAAACTTTGAATGAAGCAATGTTTCAATTAAACAAACGTAACACGCTGACTTAGTGAAAGAAACTGCACACGTTCATTCAATGAAAGAGACTGCACTTGCCAATTCAATGAGTAGAGCCACTCTCATTTATTCAAATGCTCATATTTCACGCATTGTCTCTATCAAACTGCACAAGTTTGGTACATGAACCAAATTGCACGTCTTCATTCAATGAGTAGAGCTTCTCTCATTCACTCAATGTGTCAATTTAATTCATTCAATTTAATGAAACAAACTGCATTCATTGAATCATTGAATCAAACTACAATCATTGATCCAATGAATCAAACCTTATTCCTTGTTTTCATCTTACAAACCTAACTCACTTATCTAGTGAAAGCTATTACACTCGTTCGTTTTATGAAACAGTCTGCACATGATAATTCAATGATTAGTCCTACTCTTGACGCATTTATTCAATCAAGCAAACTGCACACATTTAGTTCATGTAGCAAACCTCATTTGTTAATTCAGTG
This sequence comes from Chiloscyllium punctatum, assembly GCF_047496795.1. Taxonomy (NCBI): domain Eukaryota; kingdom Metazoa; phylum Chordata; class Chondrichthyes; order Orectolobiformes; family Hemiscylliidae; genus Chiloscyllium; species Chiloscyllium punctatum. The sequence continues at coordinate 66,512,872 of NC_092756.1, read as the reverse complement.
AATAGAGCTACTCATTCATTCAAAGTTGCAAGCTTCACGCATTGTCTCAATCAAACTGCTCACATTCACTCTATGAACCAATCTGCACGTGTTAATTCTATGAGTAGAGCTTCTCTCATTTATTGAATGTGTCAAGCATAACGCTTTCATTCAATCAAGCAAACGGCTTTCATTCAATCATTGAATCAAACTACAAATATTGATTCACGAATCACACCTTAATCCTTTTTTCAATGGAACATACCTATCTCCGTTCATTTTTTAGTCTTTTCTCCTCTTTTATCCTTTTTCCTCTTCTCTCACCTTTTCTCCTCTTTTATCCTCTTTTTTCATCATTTCTCCTCATTTCTCCACTTTTTTCCTGTTTATTCCTCTTTTTTCCTCATTTCTCCGCTTCTTTCCTTTTTTTCTTCTTTTTCCTCATGTCGCTTCATTTCTCCTCTTGTATCTTCTTTATTCCTCTTTTTTCCTCTTTTTTCCTCTTTTCTCATCTTTATTCCTCTTTTTTCCTCTTCTCTCCTCGTTTCTCCTCTTTTTTCATCTTTATCAGTCATTTCTCATTTCTCCTCCTTTTTCCACTTTTCTCCTCTTTTTTCTGCTTTTTTCCTCATTTCTCCACTTTTTTCCTCTTTATTCCTCTTTTTTCCTCATTTCTCCTCTTTTTTCCTTTTTTCTTCTTTTTCCTCTTGTCGCCTCTTTTCTCCTCGTGTATCGTCTTTATTCCTCTTTTTTCCTCTTTTCTCCGCTCTTCTCCTCTTTATTCCTCTTTTTTCCTCTTCTCTCCTCATTTCTCCACTTTTTTCCTCTTTATGCCTCTTTTTCCTCTTTTCTCCTCATTGCTCCTCTTTTTTCCTCGTTTCTCCACTTTTCTCCTCTTGTTTTCTTTTTTCTCCTCATTTCTCCACTTGTTTTCCTCTTTATTCCTCTTTTTTCCTCATTTCTCCTCTTTTTTCATCTTTTTAACTCATTTCTCATTTCTCCTCCTTTTTCAACTTTTCTCCGTGTTTTTCCTCCTGTTTACTCTTTTCTCCTCATTTCTCCTCTTTTTCCTCTTTTTTCCTCTTTTCTCCTCATTTCTCCTCTTTTTTCATCGTTTTAACTCATTTCTCATTTCTCCTCCATTTTCAACTTTTCTCCGCATTTTTCCTCTTCTTTACTCTTTTCTCCTGTTTTCTCCTCATTTCTCCTCTTTTTTCCTCGTTTCTCCTCATTTCTCCACTTTTTTTCCTTTTTATGCCTCTTTTTTCTTCTTTTCTCCTCTTTTTGCCTCTTTTCTCCTCTTTTTTCCTCTTTTTTCCTCTTTTCTCCTCATTTCTCCTCTTTTTTCATCGTTTTAACTCATTTCTCATTTCTCCTCCATTTTCAACTTTTCTCCACATTTTTCCTCTTCTTTACTCTTTTCTCCTGTTTTCTCCTCATTTCTCCTCTTTTTTCCTCGTTTCTCCTCATTTCTCCACTTTTTTTCCTTTTTATGCCTCTTTATTCTTCTTTTCTCCTCTTTTTGCCTCTTTTCTCCTCTTTTTCCTCTTTTTTCCTCTTTTCTCCTCATTTCTCCTCTTTTTTCATCTTTTTAACTCATTTCTCCTTTTTCAACTTTTCTCCGCGTTTTTCCTCTTGTTTACTCTTTTCTCCTGTTTGCTCCCCATTTCTCCTCTTTTTTCCTCGTTTCTCCTCGTTTCTCCTCTTTATGCTTCTTTTTTCCTCTTTTCTCCTCATTTCTCCACTTTTTTCTTCTTTAGTCCTGTATTTTCCTCACTTCTCCGCTTTTTTTCTTTTTTCCTTCTCTTTCCTCTTGTCCCCTCATTACTCCTCTTTTATCCTCTTTATTCCTCTTTTTTCCTCTTTTGTCCTCTCTCTCCTCTTTATTCCTCTTTTGTCCTCTTCTCTCCTCAATTCTCCTCTTTTTTCATCTTTTTAACTCATATCTCATTTCTCCTCCTTTTTCCACTTTTCTCTTCTTTTTTCTGCTTTTTTCCTCATTTCTCCGCTTTGTTTCTTTTTTTTCTTCTTTTTCCTCTTGTCGCCTCATTTCTCCTCTTTTATCCTCTTTATCCCTCTTTTTTGCTCTTTTCCACTCTTTTTAACTCTATTTTCCTCTTTTCTCCTCTTTTCTCCTCATTTCTCCTCTTTTTCCATCTTTTTAACTCATTTCTCATTTCTCCTCCTTTTTCAAATTTTCTCTGCGTTTTTCCTCTTGTTTACTCTTTTCTCCTGTTTTCTCCTCATTTCTCCTCTTTTTTCCTCGTTTCTCCTCGTTACTCCTCATTTCTCCACTTTTTTCCTCTTTATGCCTCTTTTTTCCTCTTTTCTCCTCTTTTTTCCTCTTTTCTCCTCATTTCTCCTCTGTTTTCATCTTTTTAACTCATATCTCATTTCTCCTTCTTTTTCCACTTTTCTCTTCTTTTTTCTGCTTTTTTCCTCATTTCTCCTCTTGTTTCCTTTTTTTTCTTCTTTTTCCTCTTCTCGCCTCATTTCTCCTCTTTTATCCTCTTTATCCCTCTTTTTTGCTCTTTTCCACTCTTTTTAACTCTTTTTTCCTCTTTTCTCCTCATTTCTCCTCTTCTCTCCTCATTTCTCCTCTTTTTCCATCTTTTTAACTCATTTCTCATTTCTCCTCCTTTTTCAACTTTTCTCCGCGTTTTTCCTCTTGTTTACTCTTTTCTCCTGTTTGCTCCTCATTTCTCCTCTTTTTTCCTCGTTTCTCCTCGTTTCTCCTCTTTATGCTTCTTTTTTCCTCTTTTCTCCTCATTTCTCCACTTTTTTCTTCTTTATTCCTGTATTTTCCTCACTTCTCCGCTTATTTCCCTTTTTCCTTCTCTTTCCTCTTGTCCCCTCATTACTCCTCTTTTATCCTCTTTATTCTTTTTTTCCTCTTTTGTCCTCTCTCTCCTCTTTATTCCTCTTTTTTCCTCTTCTCTCCTCAATTCTCCTCTTTTTTCATCTTTTTAACTCATATCTCATTTCTCCTCCTTTTTCCACTTTTCTCTTCTTTTTTCTGCTTTTTTCCTCATTTCTCCTCGTTTCTTTTTCTTCTTCTTTTTCCTCTTCTCGCCTCATTTCTCCTCTTTTATCCTCTTTATCCCTCTTTTTTGCTCTATTCCACTCTTTTTACCTCTTTTTTCCTCTTTTCTCCTCATTTCTCCTCTTCTCTCCTCATTTCTCCTCTTTTTCCATCTTTTTAACTCATTTCTCATTTCTCCTCCTTTTTCAAATTTTCTCTGCGTTTTTCCTCTTGTTTACTCTTTTCTCCTGTTTTCTCCTCGTTTCTCCTCTTTTTTCCTCGTTTCTCCTCGTTACTCCTCATTTCTCCACTTTTTTCCTCTTTATGCCTCTTTTTTCCTCTTTTCTCCTCTTTTTTCCTCTTTTCTCCTCATTTCTCCTCTGTTTTCATCTTTTTAACTCATTTCTCATTTCTCCTCCTTTTTCAACTTTTCTCCGCGTTTTTCCACTTGTTTACTCTTTTCTCCTGTTTTCTCCTCATTTCTCCTCTTTTTCCCTCGTTTCTCCTCGTTTCTCCTCTTTATGCCTCTTTTTTCCTCTTTTCTCCTCATTTCTCCACTTTTTTCTTCTTTATTCCTGTATTTTCCTCACTTGTCCGCTTTTTTCCTTTTTTCCTTCTCTTTCCTCTTGTCCCCTCATTACTCCTCTTTTATCCTCTTTATTCCTCTTTTTTCCTCTTTTGTCCTCTCTCTCCTCTTTATTCCTCTTTTTTCCTCTTCTCTCCTCAATTCTCCTCTTTTTTCATCTTTTTAACTCATATCTCATTTCTCCTCCTTTTTCCACTTTTCTCTTCTTTTTTTCTGCTTTTTTCCTCATTTCTCCTCTTGTTTCTTTTTCTTCTTCTTTTTCCTCTTGTCGCCTCATTTCTCTTTTATCCTCTTTATTCCTCTTTTTTGCTCTTTTCCACTCTTTTTAACTCTTTTTTCCTCTTTTCTCCTCATTTCTTCTCTTCTCTCCTCATTTCTCCTCTTTTTCCATCTTTTTAACTCATTTCTCATTTCTCCTCCTTTTTCAAATTTTCTCCGCGTTTTTCCTCTTGTTTAGTCTTTTCTCTTCTTTTCTCCTCATTTCACCTCTTTTTTCCTCGTTTCTCCTCGTTTCTCCTCTTTTCTCCTCATTTATCCTCTTTTCTCCACTTTTCTCCGCATATCTCCTCTTTTTTCCTCGTTTCTCCTCATTTCTTCTCTTCTCTCCTCATTTCTCCTCTTTTTCCATCTTTTTAACTCATTTCTCATTTCTCCTCCTTTTTCAAATTTTCTCCGCGTTTTTCCTCTTGTTTAGTCTTTTCTCTTCTTTTCTCCTCATTTCACCTCTTTTTTCCTCGTTTCTCCTCGTTTCTCCTCTTTTCTCCTCATTTATCCTCTTTTCTCCACTTTTCTCCGCATATCTCCTCTTTTTTCCTCGTTTCTCCTCATTTCTCCACTTTTTTCTCTTTTTTCTTCTTTTTTTACTCTTTTCTCCTCTTTATTCCTCTTTTCATTTAATGAAACAAACTGCATTTATTGAATCATTGCATCAAACTACAATCATTGATTTAATGAAGCAAACCTTATTCCTTGTTTCAATGGAACAAACATATCTCCCTTATTTAGCGAACAAAACTGCATACGTTCAATTCAATGAAAGAGGCTGCACTTGTCAATTCAATGAGTAGAGCTACTCTCATTCATTCCGTGGCACCAGTTTCACGGCGTTGTGTCTATCAAACTGCGCACGGCGTCATTCAATGAGTAGAGCTTTTCGCATTCATTCAATGTGTCAATTTAATTCATTCAATTTAATGAAACTAACTGCATTAATTGAATCTTTGAATCAAACTACAATCATTGATTCAATGAATCAAACCTTATTCCTTGTTTCAATCGAACAAATCTAACTCTCTTATCTAGTGAAACCTATTTCACTCGTTCATTTAATGAAACAGACTGCACATGATAATTCAATGATTAGAGCTACTCTTAATGCATTTATTCAATCGAACAAAATGCACACCTTTAGTTCATTGAGGAAACTGTATTTGTCAATTCAATGAATACAGCTGTTCATTCATTCAATGTCACAAGATTCTCACATTGTCTGAATCAAATTGCACCGATTCTCTCCATGAAACAAACTGCACGTGTTAATTCAATGAGTAGAGCTTCTCTCATTCATTGAACGTGTCAAGCTTAACGCTTTAATTCAAGGAAACAAACTGCATTCATTCAATCATTGAATCACACTACAATAATTGATTCCATGAAATACACCTTATTTCAATGGAACAACCCTATCTCGTTTATTTACTGAACCAAACTGCATACGTTCATTCAATGAAAGAGGCTGCACTCGTCAATTCAAAGTGTAAAGATACTTGCATTCATTCAATGGCACTAGGTTCAAGCATTGTCTCTATCAATCTGCACACGTTCATTCAATGAAAGAGGCTGCAATTGTCAATTCAATGAGGAGAGCGACTCTCATTCATTCAATGGCACATATTTCATGCATTGTCTCTATCAAACTGCACACGTTTACTACATGAACCAAATTGCACGTCTTCATTCAATGAGTAGAGTTTCTCTCATTCATTCAATGTGTCAAGCTCACCGTTTTTTTATAATGAAACAAACTTCATTCATTGAATTAATGAATCAAACTACAATTATTGATTCAATGAAGCAAACCTTCTTCCTTGTTTCAATCGACCAAACCTAACTCACTTAGTTAGTGAATCCTTCGACACTTGTTCACTCAATGAAACAGACTGCGCATGATTATTCCAAGAGTAGAGGTTCTCTTAACGTATTGATTCAATCCATCAAATTGCAAACGTTTAGTTCATGATTCTAACTGCATTTTTCAATTCAATGAATACAGCTACTCATTCATTCAATGTGTCAAGTTCACCGTTTTCAGTCAATGAAACAAACTGCATTCATTGAATCATTGAATCAAACTACAATCATTGATTCAATGAATCAAACCTTATTCCTTGTTTCAATCGAGCAAACCTACGGCACTTATCGAGTGAATCCTATTACACTCGTTCATTTCATTGAACAGACTGCACATGATAATTCAATGATTAGAGCTACTCTTAACTCATTTATTCAATCAAACAAATTGCACACATTTAGTTCATGAAGCAAACTGCATTTGTCAATTCAATGAAAACAGCTACACATTCATTCAATGTCACAAGCTTCTCCCATTGTCTCAATCAAACTGCACACATTCTCTCCATGAATCAAATTGCACGTGTTAACTCAATGAGTAGAGCTTCTCTCAGTCATTGAGTGTGTCAAGCTTCAAACGCTTTAATTCAAGGAAACAAACTGCATTCTTGATTCATTGAATCAAACTTTGAATGAAGCAATGTTTCAATTAAACAAACGTAACACGCTGACTTAGTGAAAGAAACTGCACACGTTCATTCAATGAAAGAGACTGCACTTGCCAATTCAATGAGTAGAGCCACTCTCATTTATTCAAATGCTCATATTTCACGCATTGTCTCTATCAAACTGCACAAGTTTGGTACATGAACCAAATTGCACGTCTTCATTCAATGAGTAGAGCTTCTCTCATTCACTCAATGTGTCAATTTAATTCATTCAAATTAATGAAACAAACTGCATTCATTGAATCATTGAATCAAACTACAATCATTGATCCAATGAATCAAACCTTATTCCTTGTTTTCATCGTACAAACCTAACTCACTTATCTAGTGAAAGCTATTACACTCGTTCGTTTTATGAAACAGTCTGCACATGATAATTCAATGATTAGTCCTACTCTTGACGCATTTATTCAATCAAGCAAACTGCACACATTTAGTTCATGTAGCAAACCTCATTTGTTAATTCAGTGAATAGAGCTACTCATTCATTCAAAGTTGCAAGCTTCACGCATTGTCTCAATCAAACTGCTCACATTCACTCTATGAACCAATCTGCACGTGTTAATTCTATGAGTAGAGCTTCTCTCATTTATTGAATGTGTCAAGCATAACGCTTTCATTCAATCAAGCAAACGGCTTTCATTCAATCATTGAATCAAACTACAAATATTGATTCACGAATCACACCTTAATCCTTTTTTCAATGGAACATACCTATCTCCGTTCATTTTTTAGTCTTTTCTCCTCTTTTATCCTTTTTCCTCTTCTCTCACCTTTTCTCCTCTTTTATCCTCTTTTTTCATCATTTCTCCTCATTTCTCCACTTTTTTCCTGTTTATTCCTCTTTTTTCCTCATTTCTCCGCTTCTTTCCTTTTTCTCTTCTTTTTCCTCATGTCGCCTCATTTCTCCTCTTGTATCGTCTTTATTCCTCTTTTTTCCTCTTTTCTCCGCTCTTCTCCTCTTTATTCCTCTTTTTTCCTCTTCTCTCCTCATTTCTCCACTTTTTTCCTCTTTATGCCTCTTTTTCCTCTTTTCTCCTCATTGCTCCTCTTTTTTCCTCGTTTCTCCACTTTTCTCCTCTTGTTTTCTTTTTTCTCCTCATTTCTCCACTTTTTTTCCTCTTTATTCCTCTTTTTTCCTCATTTCTCCTCTTTTTTCATCGTTTTAACTCATTTCTCATTTCTCCTCCATTTTCAACTTTTCTCCGCATTTTTCCTCTTCTTTACTCTTTTCTCCTGTTTTCTCCTCATTTCTCCTCTTTTTTCCTCGTTTCTCCTCATTTCTCCACTTTTTTTCCTTTTTATGCCTCTTTTTTCTTCTTTTCTCCTCTTTTTGCCTCTTTTCTCCTCTTTTTTCCTCTTTTCTCCTCATTTCTCCTCTTTTTTCATCATTTTAACTCATTTCTCATTTCTCCTCCATTTTCAACTTTTCTCCACATTTTTCCTCTTCTTTACTCTTTTCTCCTGTTTTCTCCTCATTTCTCCTCTTTTTTCCTCGTTTCTCCTCGTTTCTCCTCATTTCTCCACTTGTTTTCCTTTTTATGCCTCTTTATTCTTCTTTTCTCCTCTTTTTGCCTCTTTTCTCCTCTTTTTCCTCTTTTTTCCTCTTTTCTCCTCATTTCTCCTCTTTTTTCATCTTTTTAACTCATTTCTCCTTTTTCAACTTTTCTCCGCGTTTTTCCTCTTGTTTACTCTTTTCTCCTCTTTATTCCTCTTTTCATTTAATGAAACAAACTGCATTTATTGAATCATTGCATCAAACTACAATCATTGATTTAATGAAGCAAACCTTATTCCTTGTTTCAATGGAACAAACATATCTCCCTTATTTAGCGAACAAAACTGCATACGTTCAATTCAATGAAAGAGGCTGCACTTGTCAATTCAATGAGTAGAGCTACTCTCATTCATTCCGTGGCACCAGTTTCACGGCGTTGTGTCTATCAAACTGCGCACGGCGTCATTCAATGAGTAGAGCTTTTCGCATTCATTCAATGTGTCAATTTAATTCATTCAATTTAATGAAACTAACTGCATTAATTGAATCTTTGAATCAAACTACAATCATTGATTCAATGAATCAAACCTTATTCCTTGTTTCAATCGAACAAATCTAACTCTCTTATCTAGTGAAACCTATTTCACTCGTTCATTTAATGAAACAGACTGCACATGATAATTCAATGATTAGAGCTACTCTTAATGCATTTATTCAATCGAACAAAATGCACACCTTTAGTTCATTGAGGAAACTGTATTTGTCAATTCAATGAATACAGCTGTTCATTCATTCAATGTCACAAGATTCTCACATTGTCTGAATCAAATTGCACCGATTCTCTCCATGAAACAAACTGCACGTGTTAATTCAATGAGTAGAGCTTCTCTCATTCATTGAACGTGTCAAGCTTAACGCTTTAATTCAAGGAAACAAACTGCATTCATTCAATCATTGAATCACACTACAATAATTGATTCCATGAAATACACCTTATTTCAATGGAACAACCCTATCTCGTTTATTTACTGAACCAAACTGCATACGTTCATTCAATGAAAGAGGCTGCACTCGTCAATTCAAAGTGTAAAGATACTTGCATTCATTCAATGGCACTAGGTTCAAGCATTGTCTCTATCAATCTGCACACGTTCATTCAATGAAAGAGGCTGCAATTGTCAATTCAATGAGGAGAGCGACTCTCATTCATTCAATGGCACATATTTCATGCATTGTCTCTATCAAACTGCACACGTTTACTACATGAACCAAATTGCACGTCTTCATTCAATGAGTAGAGTTTCTCTCATTCATTCAATGTGTCAAGCTCACCGTTTTTTTATAATGAAACAAACTTCATTCATTGAATTAATGAATCAAACTACAATTATTGATTCAATGAAGCAAACCTTCTTCCTTGTTTCAATCGACCAAACCTAACTCACTTAGTTAGTGAATCCTTCGACACTTGTTCACTCAATGAAACAGACTGCGCATGATTATTCCAAGAGTAGAGGTTCTCTTAACGTATTGATTCAATCCATCAAATTGCAAACGTTTAGTTCATGATTCTAACTGCATTTTTCAATTCAATGAATACAGCTACTCATTCATTCAATGTGTCAAGTTCACCGTTTTCAGTCAATGAAACAAACTGCATTCATTGAATCATTGAATCAAACTACAATCATTGATTCAATGAATCAAACCTTATTCCTTGTTTCAATCGAGCAAACCTACGGCACTTATCGAGTGAATCCTATTACACTCGTTCATTTCATTGAACAGACTGCACATGATAATTCAATGATTAGAGCTACTCTTAACTCATTTATTCAATCAAACAAATTGCACACATTTAGTTCATGAAGCAAACTGCATTTGTCAATTCAATGAAAACAGCTACACATTCATTCAATGTCACAAGCTTCTCCCATTGTCTCAATCAAACTGCACACATTCTCTCCATGAATCAAATTGCACGTGTTAACTCAATGAGTAGAGCTTCTCTCAGTCATTGAGTGTGTCAAGCTTCAAACGCTTTAATTCAAGGAAACAAACTGCATTCTTGATTCATTGAATCAAACTTTGAATGAAGCAATGTTTCAATTAAACAAACGTAACACGCTGACTTAGTGAAAGAAACTGCACACGTTCATTCAATGAAAGAGACTGCACTTGCCAATTCAATGAGTAGAGCCACTCTCATTTATTCAAATGCTCATATTTCACGCATTGTCTCTATCAAACTGCACAAGTTTGGTACATGAACCAAATTGCACGTCTTCATTCAATGAGTAGAGCTTCTCTCATTCACTCAATGTGTCAATTTAATTCATTCAAATTAATGAAACAAACTGCATTCATTGAATCATTGAATCAAACTACAATCATTGATCCAATGAATCAAACCTTATTCCTTGTTTTCATCGTACAAACCTAACTCACTTATCTAGTGAAAGCTATTACACTCGTTCGTTTTATGAAACAGTCTGCACATGATAATTCAATGATTAGTCCTACTCTTGACGCATTTATTCAATCAAGCAAACTGCACACATTTAGTTCATGTAGCAAACCTCATTTGTTAATTCAGTGAATAGAGCTACTCATTCATTCAAAGTTGCAAGCTTCACGCATTGTCTCAATCAAACTGCTCACATTCACTCTATGAACCAATCTGCACGTGTTAATTCTATGAGTAGAGCTTCTCTCATTTATTGAATGTGTCAAGCATAACGCTTTCATTCAATCAAGCAAACGGCTTTCATTCAATCATTGAATCAAACTACAAATATTGATTCACGAATCACACCTTAATCCTTTTTTCAATGGAATATACCTATCTCCGTTCATTTTTTAGTCTTTTCTCCTCTTTTATCCTTTTTCCTCTTCTCTCACCTTTTCTCCTCTTTTATCCTCTTTTTTCATCATTTCTCCTCATTTCTCCACTTTTTTCCTGTTTATTCCTCTTTTTTCCTCATTTCTCCGCTTCTTTCCTTTTTTTCTTCTTTTTCCTCATGTCGCTTCATTTCTCCTCTTGTATCTTCTTTATTCCTCTTTTTTCCTCTTTTTTCCTCTTTTCTCCTCTTTATTCCTCTTTTTTCCTCTTCTCTCCTCGTTTCTCCTCTTTTTTCATCTTTATCAGTCATTTCTCATTTCTCCTCCTTTTTCCACTTTTCTCCTCTTTTTTCTGCTTTTTTCCTCATTTCTCCACTTTTTTCCTCTTTATTCCTCTTTTTTCCTCATTTCTCCTCTTTTTTCCTTTTTTCTTCTTTTTCCTCTTGTCGCCTCTTTTCTCCTCGTGTATCGTCTTTATTCCTCTTTTTTCCTCTTTTCTCCGCTCTTCTCCTCTTTATTCCTCTTTTTTCCTCTTCTCTCCTCATTTCTCCACTTTTTTCCTCTTTATGCCTCTTTTTCCTCTTTTCTCCTCATTGCTCCTCTTTTTTCCTCGTTTCTCCACTTTTCTCCTCTTGTTTTCTTTTTTCTCCTCATTTCTCCACTTGTTTTCCTCTTTATTCCTCTTTTTTCCTCATTTCTCCTCTTTTTTCATCTTTTTAACTCATTTCTCATTTCTCCTCCTTTTTCAACTTTTCTCCGTGTTTTTCCTCCTGTTTACTCTTTTCTCCTCATTTCTCCTCTTTTTCCTCTTTTTTCCTCTTTTCTCCTCATTTCTCCTCTTTTTTCATCGTTTTAACTCATTTCTCATTTCTCCTCCATTTTCAACTTTTCTCCGCATTTTTCCTCTTCTTTACTCTTTTCTCCTGTTTTCTCCTCATTTCTCCTCTTTTTTCCTCGTTTCTCCTCATTTCTCCACTTTTTTTCCTTTTTATGCCTCTTTTTTCTTCTTTTCTCCTCTTTTTGCCTCTTTTCTCCTCTTTTTTCCTCTTTTTTCCTCTTTTCTCCTCATTTCTCCTCTTTTTTCATCGTTTTAACTCATTTCTCATTTCTCCTCCATTTTCAACTTTTCTCCACATTTTTCCTCTTCTTTACTCTTTTCTCCTGTTTTCTCCTCATTTCTCCTCTTTTTTCCTCGTTTCTCCTCATTTCTCCACTTTTTTTCCTTTTTATGCCTCTTTATTCTTCTTTTCTCCTCTTTTTGCCTCTTTTCTCCTCTTTTTCCTCTTTTTTCCTCTTTTCTCCTCATTTCTCCTCTTTTTTCATCTTTTTAACTCATTTCTCCTTTTTCAACTTTTCTCCGCGTTTTTCCTCTTGTTTACTCTTTTCTCCTGTTTGCTCCCCATTTCTCCTCTTTTTTCCTCGTTTCTCCTCGTTTCTCCTCTTTATGCTTCTTTTTTCCTCTTTTCTCCTCATTTCTCCACTTTTTTCTTCTTTAGTCCTGTATTTTCCTCACTTCTCCGCTTTTTTTCTTTTTTCCTTCTCTTTCCTCTTGTCCCCTCATTACTCCTCTTTTATCCTCTTTATTCCTCTTTTTTCCTCTTTTGTCCTCTCTCTCCTCTTTATTCCTCTTTTGTCCTCTTCTCTCCTCAATTCTCCTCTTTTTTCATCTTTTTAACTCATATCTCATTTCTCCTCCTTTTTCCACTTTTCTCTTCTTTTTTCTGCTTTTTTCCTCATTTCTCCGCTTTGTTTCTTTTTTTTCTTCTTTTTCCTCTTGTCGCCTCATTTCTCCTCTTTTATCCTCTTTATCCCTCTTTTTTGCTCTTTTCCACTCTTTTTAACTCTATTTTCCTCTTTTCTCCTCTTTTCTCCTCATTTCTCCTCTTTTTCCATCTTTTTAACTCATTTCTCATTTCTCCTCCTTTTTCAAATTTTCTCTGCGTTTTTCCTCTTGTTTACTCTTTTCTCCTGTTTTCTCCTCATTTCTCCTCTTTTTTCCTCGTTTCTCCTCGTTACTCCTCATTTCTCCACTTTTTTCCTCTTTATGCCTCTTTTTTCCTCTTTTCTCCTCTTTTTTCCTCTTTTCTCCTCATTTCTCCTCTGTTTTCATCTTTTTAACTCATATCTCATTTCTCCTTCTTTTTCCACTTTTCTCTTCTTTTTTCTGCTTTTTTCCTCATTTCTCCTCTTGTTTCCTTTTTTTTCTTCTTTTTCCTCTTCTCGCCTCATTTCTCCTCTTTTATCCTCTTTATCCCTCTTTTTTGCTCTTTTCCACTCTTTTTAACTCTTTTTTCCTCTTTTCTCCTCATTTCTCCTCTTCTCTCCTCATTTCTCCTCTTTTTCCATCTTTTTAACTCATTTCTCATTTCTCCTCCTTTTTCAACTTTTCTCCGCGTTTTTCCTCTTGTTTACTCTTTTCTCCTGTTTGCTCCTCATTTCTCCTCTTTTTTCCTCGTTTCTCCTCGTTTCTCCTCTTTATGCTTCTTTTTTCCTCTTTTCTCCTCATTTCTCCACTTTTTTCTTCTTTATTCCTGTATTTTCCTCACTTCTCCGCTTATTTCCCTTTTTCCTTCTCTTTCCTCTTGTCCCCTCATTACTCCTCTTTTATCCTCTTTATTCTTTTTTTCCTCTTTTGTCCTCTCTCTCCTCTTTATTCCTCTTTTTTCCTCTTCTCTCCTCAATTCTCCTCTTTTTTCATCTTTTTAACTCATATCTCATTTCTCCTCCTTTTTCCACTTTTCTCTTCTTTTTTCTGCTTTTTTCCTCATTTCTCCTCGTTTCTTTTTCTTCTTCTTTTTCCTCTTCTCGCCTCATTTCTCCTCTTTTATCCTCTTTATCCCTCTTTTTTGCTCTATTCCACTCTTTTTACCTCTTTTTTCCTCTTTTCTCCTCATTTCTCCTCTTCTCTCCTCATTTCTCCTCTTTTTCCATCTTTTTAACTCATTTCTCATTTCTCCTCCTTTTTCAAATTTTCTCTGCGTTTTTCCTCTTGTTTACTCTTTTCTCCTGTTTTCTCCTCGTTTCTCCTCTTTTTTCCTCGTTTCTCCTCGTTACTCCTCATTTCTCCACTTTTTTCCTCTTTATGCCTCTTTTTTCCTCTTTTCTCCTCTTTTTTCCTCTTTTCTCCTCATTTCTCCTCTGTTTTCATCTTTTTAACTCATTTCTCATTTCTCCTCCTTTTTCAACTTTTCTCCGCGTTTTTCCACTTGTTTACTCTTTTCTCCTGTTTTCTCCTCATTTCTCCTCTTTTTCCCTCGTTTCTCCTCGTTTCTCCTCTTTATGCCTCTTTTTTCCTCTTTTCTCCTCATTTCTCCACTTTTTTCTTCTTTATTCCTGTATTTTCCTCACTTGTCCGCTTTTTTCCTTTTTTCCTTCTCTTTCCTCTTGTCCCCTCATTACTCCTCTTTTATCCTCTTTATTCCTCTTTTTTCCTCTTTTGTCCTCTCTCTCCTCTTTATTCCTCTTTTTTCCTCTTCTCTCCTCAATTCTCCTCTTTTTTCATCTTTTTAACTCATATCTCATTTCTCCTCCTTTTTCCACTTTTCTCTTCTTTTTTTCTGCTTTTTTCCTCATTTCTCCTCTTGTTTCTTTTTCTTCTTCTTTTTCCTCTTGTCGCCTCATTTCTCTTTTATCCTCTTTATTCCTCTTTTTTGCTCTTTTCCACTCTTTTTAACTCTTTTTTCCTCTTTTCTCCTCATTTCTTCTCTTCTCTCCTCATTTCTCCTCTTTTTCCATCTTTTTAACTCATTTCTCATTTCTCCTCCTTTTTCAAATTTTCTCCGCGTTTTTCCTCTTGTTTAGTCTTTTCTCTTCTTTTCTCCTCATTTCACCTCTTTTTTCCTCGTTTCTCCTCGTTTCTCCTCTTTTCTCCTCATTTATCCTCTTTTCTCCACTTTTCTCCGCATATCTCCTCTTTTTTCCTCGTTTCTCCTCATTTCTTCTCTTCTCTCCTCATTTCTCCTCTTTTTCCATCTTTTTAACTCATTTCTCATTTCTCCTCCTTTTTCAAATTTTCTCCGCGTTTTTCCTCTTGTTTAGTCTTTTCTCTTCTTTTCTCCTCATTTCACCTCTTTTTTCCTCGTTTCTCCTCGTTTCTCCTCTTTTCTCCTCATTTATCCTCTTTTCTCCACTTTTCTCCGCATATCTCCTCTTTTTTCCTCGTTTCTCCTCATTTCTCCACTTTTTTCTCTTTTTTCTTCTTTTTTTACTCTTTTCTCCTCTTTATTCCTCTTTTCATTTAATGAAACAAACTGCATTTATTGAATCATTGCATCAAACTACAATCATTGATTTAATGAAGCAAACCTTATTCCTTGTTTCAATGGAACAAACATATCTCCCTTATTTAGCGAACAAAACTGCATACGTTCAATTCAATGAAAGAGGCTGCACTTGTCAATTCAATGAGTAGAGCTACTCTCATTCATTCCGTGGCACCAGTTTCACGGCGTTGTGTCTATCAAACTGCGCACGGCGTCATTCAATGAGTAGAGCTTTTCGCATTCATTCAATGTGTCAATTTAATTCATTCAATTTAATGAAACTAACTGCATTAATTGAATCTTTGAATCAAACTACAATCATTGATTCAATGAATCAAACCTTATTCCTTGTTTCAATCGAACAAATCTAACTCTCTTATCTAGTGAAACCTATTTCACTCGTTCATTTAATGAAACAGACTGCACATGATAATTCAATGATTAGAGCTACTTTTAATGCATTTATTCAATCGAACAAAATGCACACCTTTAGTTCATTGAGGAAACTGTATTTGTCAATTCAATGAATACAGCTGTTCATTCATTCAATGTCACAAGATTCTCACATTGTCTGAATCAAATTGCACCGATTCTCTCCATGAAACAAACTGCACGTGTTAATTCAATGAGTAGAGCTTCTCTCATTCATTGAACGTGTCAAGCTTAACGCTTTAATTCAAGGAAACAAACTGCATTCATTCAATCATTGAATCACACTACAATAATTGATTCCATGAAATACACCTTATTTCAATGGAACAACCCTATCTCGTTTATTTACTGAACCAAACTGCATACGTTCATTCAATGAAAGAGGCTGCACTCGTCAATTCAAAGTGTAAAGATACTTGCATTCATTCAATGGCACTAGGTTCAAGCATTGTCTCTATCAATCTGCACACGTTCATTCAATGAAAGAGGCTGCAATTGTCAATTCAATGAGGAGAGCGACTCTCATTCATTCAATGGCACATATTTCATGCATTGTCTCTATCAAACTGCACACGTTTACTACATGAACCAAATTGCACGTCTTCATTCAATGAGTAGAGTTTCTCTCATTCATTCAATGTGTCAAGCTCACCGTTTTTTTATAATGAAACAAACTTCATTCATTGAATTAATGAATCAAACTACAATTATTGATTCAATGAAGCAAACCTTCTTCCTTGTTTCAATCGACCAAACCTAACTCACTTAGTTAGTGAATCCTTCGACACTTGTTCACTCAATGAAACAGACTGCGCATGATTATTCCAAGAGTAGAGGTTCTCTTAACGTATTGATTCAATCCATCAAATTGCAAACGTTTAGTTCATGATTCTAACTGCATTTTTCAATTCAATGAATACAGCTACTCATTCATTCAATGTGTCAAGTTCACCGTTTTCAGTCAATGAAACAAACTGCATTCATTGAATCATTGAATCAAACTACAATCATTGATTCAATGAATCAAACCTTATTCCTTGTTTCAATCGAGCAAACCTACGGCACTTATCGAGTGAATCCTATTACACTCGTTCATTTCATTGAACAGACTGCACATGATAATTCAATGATTAGAGCTACTCTTAACTCATTTATTCAATCAAACAAATTGCACACATTTAGTTCATGAAGCAAACTGCATTTGTCAATTCAATGAAAACAGCTACACATTCATTCAATGTCACAAGCTTCTCCCATTGTCTCAATCAAACTGCACACATTCTCTCCATGAATCAAATTGCACGTGTTAACTCAATGAGTAGAGCTTCTCTCAGTCATTGAGTGTGTCAAGCTTCAAACGCTTTAATTCAAGGAAACAAACTGCATTCTTGATTCATTGAATCAAACTTTGAATGAAGCAATGTTTCAATTAAACAAACGTAACACGCTGACTTAGTGAAAGAAACTGCACACGTTCATTCAATGAAAGAGACTGCACTTGCCAATTCAATGAGTAGAGCCACTCTCATTTATTCAAATGCTCATATTTCACGCATTGTCTCTATCAAACTGCACAAGTTTGGTACATGAACCAAATTGCACGTCTTCATTCAATGAGTAGAGCTTCTCTCATTCACTCAATGTGTCAATTTAATTCATTCAAATTAATGAAACAAACTGCATTCATTGAATCATTGAATCAAACTACAATCATTGATCCAATGAATCAAACCTTATTCCTTGTTTTCATCGTACAAACCTAACTCACTTATCTAGTGAAAGCTATTACACTCGTTCGTTTTATGAAACAGTCTGCACATGATAATTCAATGATTAGTCCTACTCTTGACGCATTTATTCAATCAAGCAAACTGCACACATTTAGTTCATGTAGCAAACCTCATTTGTTAATTCAGTGAATAGAGCTACTCATTCATTCAAAGTTGCAAGCTTCACGCATTGTCTCAATCAAACTGCTCACATTCACTCTATGAACCAATCTGCACGTGTTAATTCTATGAGTAGAGCTTCTCTCATTTATTGAATGTGTCAAGCATAACGCTTTCATTCAATCAAGCAAACGGCTTTCATTCAATCATTGAATCAAACTACAAATATTGATTCACGAATCACACCTTAATCCTTTTTTCAATGGAACATACCTATCTCCGTTCATTTTTTAGTCTTTTCTCCTCTTTTATCCTTTTTCCTCTTCTCTCACCTTTTCTCCTCTTTTATCCTCTTTTTTCATCATTTCTCCTCATTTCTCCACTTTTTTCCTGTTTATTCCTCTTTTTTCCTCATTTCTCCGCTTCTTTCCTTTTTTTCTTCTTTTTCCTCATGTCGCTTCATTTCTCCTCTTGTATCTTCTTTATTCCTCTTTTTTCCTCTTTTTTCCTCTTTTCTCCTCTTTATTCCTCTTTTTTCCTCTTCTCTCCTCGTTTCTCCTCTTTTTTCATCTTTATCAGTCATTTCTCATTTCTCCTCCTTTTTCCACTTTTCTCCTCTTTTTTCTGCTTTTTTCCTCATTTCTCCACTTTTTTCCTCTTTATTCCTCTTTTTTCCTCATTTCTCCTCTTTTTTCCTTTTTTCTTCTTTTTCCTCTTGTCGCCTCTTTTCTCCTCGTGTATCGTCTTTATTCCTCTTTTTTCCTCTTTTCTCCGCTCTTCTCCTCTTTATTCCTCTTTTTTCCTCTTCTCTCCTCATTTCTCCACTTTTTTCCTCTTTATGCCTCTTTTTCCTCTTTTCTCCTCATTGCTCCTCTTTTTTCCTCGTTTCTCCACTTTTCTCCTCTTGTTTTCTTTTTTCTCCTCATTTCTCCACTTGTTTTCCTCTTTATTCCTCTTTTTTCCTCATTTCTCCTCTTTTTTCATCTTTTTAACTCATTTCTCATTTCTCCTCCTTTTTCAACTTTTCTCCGTGTTTTTCCTCCTGTTTACTCTTTTCTCCTCATTTCTCCTCTTTTTCCTCTTTTTTCCTCTTTTCTCCTCATTTCTCCTCTTTTTTCATCGTTTTAACTCATTTCTCATTTCTCCTCCATTTTCAACTTTTCTCCGCATTTTTCCTCTTCTTTACTCTTTTCTCCTGTTTTCTCCTCATTTCTCCTCTTTTTTCCTCGTTTCTCCTCATTTCTCCACTTTTTTTCCTTTTTATGCCTCTTTTTTCTTCTTTTCTCCTCTTTTTGCCTCTTTTCTCCTCTTTTTTCCTCTTTTTTCCTCTTTTCTCCTCATTTCTCCTCTTTTTTCATCGTTTTAACTCATTTCTCATTTCTCCTCCATTTTCAACTTTTCTCCACATTTTTCCTCTTCTTTACTCTTTTCTCCTGTTTTCTCCTCATTTCTCCTCTTTTTTCCTCGTTTCTCCTCATTTCTCCACTTTTTTTCCTTTTTATGCCTCTTTATTCTTCTTTTCTCCTCTTTTTGCCTCTTTTCTCCTCTTTTTCCTCTTTTTTCCTCTTTTCTCCTCATTTCTCCTCTTTTTTCATCTTTTTAACTCATTTCTCCTTTTTCAACTTTTCTCCGCGTTTTTCCTCTTGTTTACTCTTTTCTCCTGTTTGCTCCCCATTTCTCCTCTTTTTTCCTCGTTTCTCCTCGTTTCTCCTCTTTATGCTTCTTTTTTCCTCTTTTCTCCTCATTTCTCCACTTTTTTCTTCTTTAGTCCTGTATTTTCCTCACTTCTCCGCTTTTTTTCTTTTTTCCTTCTCTTTCCTCTTGTCCCCTCATTACTCCTCTTTTATCCTCTTTATTCCTCTTTTTTCCTCTTTTGTCCTCTCTCTCCTCTTTATTCCTCTTTTGTCCTCTTCTCTCCTCAATTCTCCTCTTTTTTCATCTTTTTAACTCATATCTCATTTCTCCTCCTTTTTCCACTTTTCTCTTCTTTTTTCTGCTTTTTTCCTCATTTCTCCGCTTTGTTTCTTTTTTTTCTTCTTTTTCCTCTTGTCGCCTCATTTCTCCTCTTTTATCCTCTTTATCCCTCTTTTTTGCTCTTTTCCACTCTTTTTAACTCTATTTTCCTCTTTTCTCCTCTTTTCTCCTCATTTCTCCTCTTTTTCCATCTTTTTAACTCATTTCTCATTTCTCCTCCTTTTTCAAATTTTCTCTGCGTTTTTCCTCTTGTTTACTCTTTTCTCCTGTTTTCTCCTCATTTCTCCTCTTTTTTCCTCGTTTCTCCTCGTTACTCCTCATTTCTCCACTTTTTTCCTCTTTATGCCTCTTTTTTCCTCTTTTCTCCTCTTTTTTCCTCTTTTCTCCTCATTTCTCCTCTGTTTTCATCTTTTTAACTCATATCTCATTTCTCCTTCTTTTTCCACTTTTCTCTTCTTTTTTCTGCTTTTTTCCTCATTTCTCCTCTTGTTTCCTTTTTTTTCTTCTTTTTCCTCTTCTCGCCTCATTTCTCCTCTTTTATCCTCTTTATCCCTCTTTTTTGCTCTTTTCCACTCTTTTTAACTCTTTTTTCCTCTTTTCTCCTCATTTCTCCTCTTCTCTCCTCATTTCTCCTCTTTTTCCATCTTTTTAACTCATTTCTCATTTCTCCTCCTTTTTCAACTTTTCTCCGCGTTTTTCCTCTTGTTTACTCTTTTCTCCTGTTTGCTCCTCATTTCTCCTCTTTTTTCCTCGTTTCTCCTCGTTTCTCCTCTTTATGCTTCTTTTTTCCTCTTTTCTCCTCATTTCTCCACTTTTTTCTTCTTTATTCCTGTATTTTCCTCACTTCTCCGCTTATTTCCCTTTTTCCTTCTCTTTCCTCTTGTCCCCTCATTACTCCTCTTTTATCCTCTTTATTCTTTTTTTCCTCTTTTGTCCTCTCTCTCCTCTTTATTCCTCTTTTTTCCTCTTCTCTCCTCAATTCTCCTCTTTTTTCATCTTTTTAACTCATATCTCATTTCTCCTCCTTTTTCCACTTTTCTCTTCTTTTTTCTGCTTTTTTCCTCATTTCTCCTCGTTTCTTTTTCTTCTTCTTTTTCCTCTTCTCGCCTCATTTCTCCTCTTTTATCCTCTTTATCCCTCTTTTTTGCTCTTTTCCACTCTTTTTACCTCTTTTTTCCTCTTTTCTCCTCATTTCTCCTCTTCTCTCCTCATTTCTCCTCTTTTTCCATCTTTTTAACTCATTTCTCATTTCTCCTCCTTTTTCAAATTTTCTCTGCGTTTTTCCTCTTGTTTACTCTTTTCTCCTGTTTTCTCCTCATTTCTCCTCTTTTTTCCTCGTTTCTCCTCGTTACTCCTCATTTCTCCACTTTTTTCCTCTTTATGCCTCTTTTTTCCTCTTTTCTCCTCTTTTTTCCTCTTTTCTCCTCATTTCTCCTCTGTTTTCATCTTTTTAACTCATTTCTCATTTCTCCTCCTTTTTCAACTTTTCTCCGCGTTTTTCCACTTGTTTACTCTTTTCTCCTGTTTTCTCCTCATTTCTCCTCTTTTTCCCTCGTTTCTCCTCGTTTCTCCTCTTTATGCCTCTTTTTTCCTCTTTTCTCCTCATTTCTCCACTTTTTTCTTCTTTATTCCTGTATTTTCCTCACTTGTCCGCTTTTTTCCTTTTTTCCTTCTCTTTCCTCTTGTCCCCTCATTACTCCTCTTTTATCCTCTTTATTCCTCTTTTTTCCTCTTTTGTCCTCTCTCTCCTCTTTATTCCTCTTTTTTCCTCTTCTCTCCTCAATTCTCCTCTTTTTTCATCTTTTTAACTCATATCTCATTTCTCCTCCTTTTTCCACTTTTCTCTTCTTTTTTTCTGCTTTTTTCCTCATTTCTCCTCTTGTTTCTTTTTCTTCTTCTTTTTCCTCTTGTCGCCTCATTTCTCTTTTATCCTCTTTATTCCTCTTTTTTGCTCTTTTCCACTCTTTTTAACTCTTTTTTCCTCTTTTCTCCTCATTTCTTCTCTTCTCTCCTCGTTTCTCCTCTTTTTCCATCTTTTTAACTCATTTCTCATTTCTCCTCCTTTTTCAAATTTTCTCCGCGTTTTTCCTCTTGTTTAGTCTTTTCTCTTCTTTTCTCCTCATTTCACCTCTTTTTTCCTCGTTTCTACTCGTTTCTCCTCTTTTCTCCTCATTTATCCTCTTTTCTCCACTTTTCTCCGCATATCTCCTCTTTTTTCCTCGTTTCTCCTCATTTCTCCACTTTTTTCTCTTTTTTCTTCTTTTTTTACTCTTTTCTCCTCTTTATTCCTCTTTTCATTTAATGAAACAAACTGCATTTATTGAATCATTGCATCAAACTACAATCATTGATTTAATGAAGCAAACCTTATTCCTTGTTTCAATGGAACAAACATATCTCCCTTATTTAGCGAACAAAACTGCATACGTTCAATTCAATGAAAGAGGCTGCACTTGTCAATTCAATGAGTAGAGCTACTCTCATTCATTCCGTGGCACCAGTTTCACGGCGTTGTGTCTATCAAACTGCGCACGGCGTCATTCAATGAGTAGAGCTTTTCGCATTCATTCAATGTGTCAATTTAATTCATTCAATTTAATGAAACTAACTGCATTAATTGAATCTTTGAATCAAACTACAATCATTGATTCAATGAATCAAACCTTATTCCTTGTTTCAATCGAACAAATCTAACTCTCTTATCTAGTGAAACCTATTTCACTCGTTCATTTAATGAAACAGACTGCACATGATAATTCAATGATTAGAGCTACTCTTAATGCATTTATTCAATCGAACAAAATGCACACCTTTAGTTCATTGAGGAAACTGTATTTGTCAATTCAATGAATACAGCTGTTCATTCATTCAATGTCACAAGATTCTCACATTGTCTGAATCAAATTGCACCGATTCTCTCCATGAAACAAACTGCACGTGTTAATTCAATGAGTAGAGCTTCTCTCATTCATTGAACGTGTCAAGCTTAACGCTTTAATTCAAGGAAACAAACTGCATTCATTCAATCATTGAATCACACTACAATAATTGATTCCATGAAATACACCTTATTTCAATGGAACAACCCTATCTCGTTTATTTACTGAACCAAACTGCATACGTTCATTCAATGAAAGAGGCTGCACTCGTCAATTCAAAGTGTAAAGATACTTGCATTCATTCAATGGCACTAGGTTCAAGCATTGTCTCTATCAATCTGCACACGTTCATTCAATGAAAGAGGCTGCAATTGTCAATTCAATGAGGAGAGCGACTCTCATTCATTCAATGGCACATATTTCATGCATTGTCTCTATCAAACTGCACACGTTTACTACATGAACCAAATTGCACGTCTTCATTCAATGAGTAGAGTTTCTCTCATTCATTCAATGTGTCAAGCTCACCGTTTTTTTATAATGAAACAAACTTCATTCATTGAATTAATGAATCAAACTACAATTATTGATTCAATGAAGCAAACCTTCTTCCTTGTTTCAATCGACCAAACCTAACTCACTTAGTTAGTGAATCCTTCGACACTTGTTCACTCAATGAAACAGACTGCGCATGATTATTCCAAGAGTAGAGGTTCTCTTAACGTATTGATTCCATCCATCAAATTGCAAACGTTTAGTTCATGATTCTAACTGCATTTTTCAATTCAATGAATACAGCTACTCATTCATTCAATGTGTCAAGTTCACCGTTTTCAGTCAATGAAACAAACTGCATTCATTGAATCATTGAATCAAACTACAATCATTGATTCAATGAATCAAACCTTATTCCTTGTTTCAATCGAGCAAACCTACGGCACTTATCGAGTGAATCCTATTACACTCGTTCATTTCATTGAACAGACTGCACATGATAATTCAATGATTAGAGCTACTCTTAACTCATTTATTCAATCAAACAAATTGCACACATTTAGTTCATGAAGCAAACTGCATTTGTCAATTCAATGAAAACAGCTACACATTCATTCAATGTCACAAGCTTCTCCCATTGTCTCAATCAAACTGCACACATTCTCTCCATGAATCAAATTGCACGTGTTAACTCAATGAGTAGAGCTTCTCTCAGTCATTGAGTGTGTCAAGCTTCAAACGCTTTAATTCAAGGAAACAAACTGCATTCTTGATTCATTGAATCAAACTTTGAATGAAGCAATGTTTCAATTAAACAAACGTAACACGCTGACTTAGTGAAAGAAACTGCACACGTTCATTCAATGAAAGAGACTGCACTTGCCAATTCAATGAGTAGAGCCACTCTCATTTATTCAAATGCTCATATTTCACGCATTGTCTCTATCAAACTGCACAAGTTTGGTACATGAACCAAATTGCACGTCTTCATTCAATGAGTAGAGCTTCTCTCATTCACTCAATGTGTCAATTTAATTCATTCAAATTAATGAAACAAACTGCATTCATTGAATCATTGAATCAAACTACAATCATTGATCCAATGAATCAAACCTTATTCCTTGTTTTCATCGTACAAACCTAACTCACTTATCTAGTGAAAGCTATTACACTCGTTCGTTTTATGAAACAGTCTGCACATGATAATTCAATGATTAGTCCTACTCTTGACGCATTTATTCAATCAAGCAAACTGCACACATTTAGTTCATGTAGCAAACCTCATTTGTTAATTCAGTGAATAGAGCTACTCATTCATTCAAAGTTGCAAGCTTCACGCATTGTCTCAATCAAACTGCTCACATTCACTCTATGAACCAATCTGCACGTGTTAATTCTATGAGTAGAGCTTCTCTCATTTATTGAATGTGTCAAGCATAACGCTTTCATTCAATCAAGCAAACGGCTTTCATTCAATCATTGAATCAAACTACAAATATTGATTCACGAATCACACCTTAATCCTTTTTTCAATGGAACATACCTATCTCCGTTTATTTTTTAGTCTTTTCTCCTCTTTTATCCTTTTTCCTCTTCTCTCACCTTTTCTCCTCTTTTATCCTCTTTTTTCATCATTTCTCCTCATTTCTCCACTTTTTTCCTGTTTATTCCTCTTTTTTCCTCATTTCTCCGCTTCTTTCCTTTTTTTCTTCTTTTTCCTCATGTCGCTTCATTTCTCCTCTTGTATCTTCTTTATTCCTCTTTTTTCCTCTTTTTTCCTCTTTTCTCCTCTTTATTCCTCTTTTTTCCTCTTCTCTCCTCGTTTCTCCTCTTTTTTCATCTTTATCAGTCATTTCTCATTTCTCCTACTTTTTCCACTTTTCTCCTCTTTTTTCTGCTTTTTTCCTCATTTCTCCACTTTTTTCCTCTTTATTCCTCTTTTTTCCTCATTTCTCCTCTTTTTTCCTTTTTTCTTCTTTTTCCTCTTGTCGCCTCTTTTCTCCTCGTGTATCGTCTTTATTCCTCTTTTTTCCTCTTTTCTCCGCTCTTCTCCTCTTTATTCCTCTTTTTTCCTCTTCTCTCCTCATTTCTCCACTTTTTTCCTCTTTATGCCTCTTTTTCCTCTTTTCTCCTCATTGCTCCTCTTTTTTCCTCGTTTCTCCACTTTTCTCCTCTTGTTTTCTTTTTTCTCCTCATTTCTCCACTTGTTTTCCTCTTTATTCCTCTTTTTTCCTCATTTCTCCTCTTTTTTCATCTTTTTAACTCATTTCTCATTTCTCCTCCTTTTTCAACTTTTCTCCGTGTTTTTCCTCCTGTTTACTCTTTTCTCCTCATTTCTCCTCTTTTTCCTCTTTTTTCCTCTTTTCTCCTCATTTCTCCTCTTTTTTCATCGTTTTAACTCATTTCTCATTTCTCCTCCATTTTCAACTTTTCTCCGCATTTTTCCTCTTCTTTACTCTTTTCTCCTGTTTTCTCCTCATTTCTCCTCTTTTTTCCTCGTTTCTCCTCATTTCTCCACTTTTTTTCCTTTTTATGCCTCTTTTTTCTTCTTTTCTCCTCTTTTTGCCTCTTTTCTCCTCTTTTTTCCTCTTTTTTCCTCTTTTCTCCTCATTTCTCCTCTTTTTTCATCGTTTTAACTCATTTCTCATTTCTCCTCCATTTTCAACTTTTCTCCACATTTTTCCTCTTCTTTACTCTTTTCTCCTGTTTTCTCCTCATTTCTCCTCTTTTTTCCTCGTTTCTACTCATTTCTCCACTTTTTTTCCTTTTTATGCCTCTTTATTCTTCTTTTCTCCTCTTTTTGCCTCTTTTCTCCTCTTTTTCCTCTTTTTTCCTCTTTTCTCCTCATTTCTCCTCTTTTTTCATCTTTTTAACTCATTTCTCCTTTTTCAACTTTTCTCCGCGTTTTTCCTCTTGTTTACTCTTTTCTCCTGTTTGCTCCCCATTTCTCCTCTTTTTTCCTCGTTTCTCCTCGTTTCTCCTCTTTATGCTTCTTTTTTCCTCTTTTCTCCTCATTTCTCCACTTTTTTCTTCTTTAGTCCTGTATTTTCCTCACTTCTCCGCTTTTTTTCTTTTTTCCTTCTCTTTCCTCTTGTCCCCTCATTACTCCTCTTTTATCCTCTTTATTCCTCTTTTTTCCTCTTTTGTCCTCTCTCTCCTCTTTATTCCTCTTTTGTCCTCTTCTCTCCTCAATTCTCCTCTTTTTTCATCTTTTTAACTCATATCTCATTTCTCCTCCTTTTTCCACTTTTCTCTTCTTTTTTCTGCTTTTTTCCTCATTTCTCCGCTTTGTTTCTTTTTTTTCTTCTTTTTCCTCTTCTCGCCTCATTTCTCCTCTTTTATCCTCTTTATCCCTCTTTTTTGCTCTTTTCCACTCTTTTTAACTCTATTTTCCTCTTTTCTCCTCTTTTCTCCTCATTTCTCCTCTTTTTCCATCTTTTTAACTCATTTCTCATTTCTCCTCCTTTTTCAAATTTTCTCTGCGTTTTTCCTCTTGTTTACTCTTTTCTCCTGTTTTCTCCTCATTTCTCCTCTTTTTTCCTCGTTTCTCCTCGTTACTCCTCATTTCTCCACTTTTTTCCTCTTTATGCCTCTTTTTTCCTCTTTTCTCCTCTTTTTTCCTCTTTTCTCCTCATTTCTCCTCTGTTTTCATCTTTTTAACTCATATCTCATTTCTCCTTCTTTTTCCACTTTTCTCTTCTTTTTTCTGCTTTTTTCCTCATTTCTCCTCTTGTTTCCTTTTTTTTCTTCTTTTTCCTCTTCTCGCCTCATTTCTCCTCTTTTATCCTCTTTATCCCTCTTTTTTGCTCTTTTCCACTCTTTTTAACTCTTTTTTCCTCTTTTCTCCTCATTTCTCCTCTTCTCTCCTCATTTCTCCTCTTTTTCCATCTTTTTAACTCATTTCTCATTTCTCCTCCTTTTTCAACTTTTCTCCGCGTTTTTCCTCTTGTTTACTCTTTTCTCCTGTTTGCTCCTCATTTCTCCTCTTTTTTCCTCGTTTCTCCTCGTTTCTCCTCTTTATGCTTCTTTTTTCCTCTTTTCTCCTCATTTCTCCACTTTTTTCTTCTTTATTCCTGTATTTTCCTCACTTCTCCGCTTATTTCCCTTTTTCCTTCTCTTTCCTCTTGTCCCCTCATTACTCCTCTTTTATCCTCTTTATTCTTTTTTTCCTCTTTTGTCCTCTCTCTCCTCTTTATTCCTCTTTTTTCCTCTTCTCTCCTCAATTCTCCTCTTTTTTCATCTTTTTAACTCATATCTCATTTCTCCTCCTTTTTCCACTTTTCTCTTCTTTTTTCTGCTTTTTTCCTCATTTCTCCTCGTTTCTTTTTCTTCTTCTTTTTCCTCTTCTCGCCTCATTTCTCCTCTTTTATCCTCTTTATCCCTCTTTTTTGCTCTATTCCACTCTTTTTACCTCTTTTTTCCTCTTTTCTCCTCATTTCTCCTCTTCTCTCCTCATTTCTCCTCTTTTTCCATCTTTTTAACTCATTTCTCATTTCTCCTCCTTTTTCAAATTTTCTCTGCGTTTTTCCTCTTGTTTACTCTTTTCTCCTGTTTTCTCCTCGTTTCTCCTCTTTTTTCCTCGTTTCTCCTCGTTACTCCTCATTTCTCCACTTTTTTCCTCTTTATGCCTCTTTTTTCCTCTTTTCTCCTCTTTTTTCCTCTTTTCTCCTCATTTCTCCTCTGTTTTCATCTTTTTAACTCATTTCTCATTTCTCCTCCTTTTTCAACTTTTCTCCGCGTTTTTCCACTTGTTTACTCTTTTCTCCTGTTTTCTCCTCATTTCTCCTCTTTTTCCCTCGTTTCTCCTCGTTTCTCCTCTTTATGCCTCTTTTTTCCTCTTTTCTCCTCATTTCTCCACTTTTTTCTTCTTTATTCCTGTATTTTCCTCACTTGTCCGCTTTTTTCCTTTTTTCCTTCTCTTTCCTCTTGTCCCCTCATTACTCCTCTTTTATCCTCTTTATTCCTCTTTTTTCCTCTTTTGTCCTCTCTCTCCTCTTTATTCCTCTTTTTTCCTCTTCTCTCCTCAATTCTCCTCTTTTTTCATCTTTTTAACTCATATCTCATTTCTCCTCCTTTTTCCACTTTTCTCTTCTTTTTTTCTGCTTTTTTCCTCATTTCTCCTCTTGTTTCTTTTTCTTCTTCTTTTTCCTCTTGTCGCCTCATTTCTCCTCTTTTATCCTCTTTATTCCTCTTTTTTGCTCTTTTCCACTCTTTTTAACTCTTTTTTCCTCTTTTCTCCTCATTTCTTCTCTTCTCTCCTCATTTCTCCTCTTTTTCCATCTTTTTAACTCATTTCTCATTTCTCCTCCTTTTTCAAATTTTCTCCGCGTTTTTCCTCTTGTTTAGTCTTTTCTCTTCTTTTCTCCTCATTTCACCTCTTTTTTCCTCGTTTCTCCTCGTTTCTCCTCTTTTCTCCTCATTTATCCTCTTTTCTCCACTTTTCTCCGCATATCTCCTCTTTTTTCCTCGTTTCTCCTCATTTCTCCACTTTTTTCTCTTTTTTCTTCTTTTTTTACTCTTTTCTCCTCTTTATTCCTCTTTTCATTTAATGAAACAAACTGCATTTATTGAATCATTGCATCAAACTACAATCATTGATTTAATGAAGCAAACCTTATTCCTTGTTTCAATGGAACAAACATATCTCCCTTATTTAGCGAACAAAACTGCATACGTTCAATTCAATGAAAGAGGCTGCACTTGTCAATTCAATGAGTAGAGCTACTCTCATTCATTCCGTGGCACCAGTTTCACGGCGTTGTGTCTATCAAACTGCGCACGGCGTCATTCAATGAGTAGAGCTTTTCGCATTCATTCAATGTGTCAATTTAATTCATTCAATTTAATGAAACTAACTGCATTAATTGAATCTTTGAATCAAACTACAATCATTGATTCAATGAATCAAACCTTATTCCTTGTTTCAATCGAACAAATCTAACTCTCTTATCTAGTGAAACCTATTTCACTCGTTCATTTAATGAAACAGACTGCACATGATAATTCAATGATTAGAGCTACTCTTAATGCATTTATTCAATCGAACAAAATGCACACCTTTAGTTCATTGAGGAAACTGTATTTGTCAATTCAATGAATACAGCTGTTCATTCATTCAATGTCACAAGATTCTCACATTGTCTGAATCAAATTGCACCGATTCTCTCCATGAAACAAACTGCACGTGTTAATTCAATGAGTAGAGCTTCTCTCATTCATTGAACGTGTCAAGCTTAACGCTTTAATTCAAGGAAACAAACTGCATTCATTCAATCATTGAATCACACTACAATAATTGATTCCATGAAATACACCTTATTTCAATGGAACAACCCTATCTCGTTTATTTACTGAACCAAACTGCATACGTTCATTCAATGAAAGAGGCTGCACTCGTCAATTCAAAGTGTAAAGATAATTGCATTCATTCAATGGCACTAGGTTCAAGCATTGTCTCTATCAATCTGAACACGTTCACTCAATGAAAGAGGCTGCAATTGTCAATTCAATGAGGAGAGCGACTCTCATTCATTCAATGGCACATATTTCACGCATTGTCTCTATCAAACTGCACACGTTTACTACATGAACCAAATTGCACGTCTTCATTCAATGAGTAGAGTTTCTCTCATTCATTCAATGTGTCAAGCTCACCGTTTTTTTATAATGAAACAAACTTCATTCATTGAATTAATGAATCAAACTACAATCATTGATCCAATGAATCAAACCTTACTCCTTGTTTTCATCGTACAAACCTAACTCACTTATCTAGTGAAAGCTATTACACTCGTTCGTTTTATGAAACAGTCTGCACATGATAATTCAATGATTAGTCCTACTCTTGACACATTTATTCAATCAAGCAAACTGCACACATTTAGTTCATGTAGCAAACCTCATTTGTTAATTCAGTGAATACAGCTACTCATTCATTCAAAGTTGCAAGCTTCACGCATTGTCTCAATCAAACTGCTCACATTCACTCTATGAACCAATCTGCACGTGTTAATTCTATGAGTAGAGCTTCGCTCATTTATTGAATGTGTCAAGCCTAACGCTTTCATTCAATCAAGCAAACGGCTTTCATTCAATCATTGAATCAAACTACAAATATTGATTCACGAATCACACCTTAATCCTTTTTTCAATGGAACATACCTATCTCCGTTCACGCATTGTCTCTATCAAACTGCACAAGTTTGGTACATGAACCAAATTGCACGTCTTCATTCAATGAGTAGAGCTTCTCTCATTCACTCAATGTGTCAATTTAATTCATTCAAATTAATGAAACAAACTGCATTCATTGAATCATTGAATCAAACTACAATCATTGATCCAATGAATCAAACCTTATTCCTTGTTTTCATCGTACAAACCTAACTCACTTATCTAGTGAAAGCTATTACACTCGTTCGTTTTGTGAAACAGTCTGCACATGATAATTCAATGATTAGTCCTACTCTTGACGCATTTATTCAATCAAGCAAACTGCACACATTTAGTTCATGTAGCAAACCTCATTTGTTAATTCAGTGAATAGAGCTACTCATTCATTCAAAGTTGCAAGCTTCACGCATTGTCTCAATCAAACTGCTCACATTCACTCTATGAACCAATCTGCACGTGTTAATTCTATGAGTAGAGCTTCGCTCATTTATTGAATGTGTCAAGCATAACGCTTTCATTCAATCAAGCAAACGGCTTTCATTCAATCATTGAATCAAACTACAAATATTGATTCACGAATCACACCTTATTCCTTTTTTCAATGGAACATACCTATCTCCGTTCATTTTTTAGTCTTTTCTCCTCTTTTATCCTTTTTCCTCTTCTCTCACCTTTTCTCCTCTTTTATCCTCTTTTTTCATCATTTCTCCTCATTTCTCCACTTTTTTCCTGTTTATTCCTCTTTTTTCCTCATTTCTCCGCTTCTTTCCTTTTTTTCTTCTTTTTCCTCATGTCGCCTCATTTCTCCTCTTGTATCTTCTTTATTCCTCTTTTTTCCTCTTTTTTCCTCTTTTCTCATCTTTATTCCTCTTTTTTCCTCTTCTCTCCTCGTTTCTCCTCTTTTTTCATCTTTATCAGTCATTTCTCATTTCTCCTCCTTTTTCCACTTTTCTCCTCTTTTTTCTGCTTTTTTCCTCATTTCTTCACTTTTTTCCTCTTTATTCCTCTTTTTTCCTCATTTCTCCTCTTTTTTCCTTTTTTTCTTCTTTTTCCTCTTGTCGCCTTTTTTCTCCTCGTGTATCGTCTTTATTCCTCTTTTTTCCTCTTTTCTCCGCTTTTCTCCTCTTTATTCCTCTTTTTTCCTCTTCTCTCCTCATTTCTCCACTTTTTTCCTCTTTATGCCTCTTTTTCCTCTTTTCTCCTCATTGCTCCTCTTTTTTCCTCGTTTCTCCACTTTTCTCCTCTTGTTTTCTTTTTTCTCCTCATTTCTCCACTTTTTTTCCTCTTTATTCCTCTTTTTTCCTCATTTCTCCTCTTTTTTCATCTTTTTAACTCATTTCTCATTTCTCCTCCTTTTTCAACTTTTCTCCGTGTTTTTCCTCTTGTTTACTCTTTTCTCCTCATTTCTCCTCTTCTCTCCTCATTTCTCCTCTTTTTCCATCTTTTTAACTCATTTCTCATTTCTCCTCCTTTTTCAAATTTTCTCTGCGTTTTTCCTCTTGTTTACTCTTTTCTCCTGTTTTCTCCTCATTTCTCCTCTTTTTTCCTCGTTTCTCCTCGTTACTCCTCATTTCTCCACTTTTTTCCTCTTTATGCCTCTTTTTTCCTCTTTTCTCCTCTTTTTTCCTCTTTTCTCCTCATTTCTCCTCTGTTTTCATCTTTTTAACTCATTTCTCATTTCTCCTCCTTTTTCAACTTTTCTCCGCGTTTTTCCACTTGTTTACTCTTTTCTCCTGTTTTCTCCTCATTTCTCCTCTTTTTCCCTCGTTTCTCCTCGTTTCTCCTCTTTATGCCTCTTTTTTCCTCTTTTCTCCTCATTTCTCCACTTTTTTCTTCTTTATTCCTGTATTTTCCTCACTTGTCCGCTTTTTTCCTTTTTTCCTTCTCTTTCCTCTTGTCCCCTCATTACTCCTCTTTTATCCTCTTTATTCCTCTTTTTTCCTCTTTTGTCCTCTCTCTCCTCTTTATTCCTCTTTTTTCCTCTTCTCTCCTCAATTCTCCTCTTTTTTCATCTTTTTAACTCATATCTCATTTCTCCTCCTTTTTCCACTTTTCTCTTCTTTTTTTCTGCTTTTTTCCTCATTTCTCCTCTTGTTTCTTTTTCTTCTTCTTTTTCCTCTTGTCGCCTCATTTCTCTTTTATCCTCTTTATTCCTCTTTTTTGCTCTTTTCCACTCTTTTTAACTCTTTTTTCCTCTTTTCTCCTCATTTCTTCTCTTCTCTCCTCGTTTCTCCTCTTTTTCCATCTTTTTAACTCATTTCTCATTTCTCCTCCTTTTTCAAATTTTCTCCGCGTTTTTCCTCTTGTTTAGTCTTTTCTCTTCTTTTCTCCTCATTTCACCTCTTTTTTCCTCGTTTCTCCTCGTTTCTCCTCTTTTCTCCTCATTTATCCTCTTTTCTCCACTTTTCTCCGCATATCTCCTCTTTTTTCCTCGTTTCTCCTCATTTCTCCACTTTTTTCTCTTTTTTCTTCTTTTTTTACTCTTTTCTCCTCTTTATTCCTCTTTTCATTTAATGAAACAAACTGCATTTATTGAATCATTGCATCAAACTACAATCATTGATTTAATGAAGCAAACCTTATTCCTTGTTTCAATGGAACAAACATATCTCCCTTATTTAGCGAACAAAACTGCATACGTTCAATTCAATGAAAGAGGCTGCACTTGTCAATTCAATGAGTAGAGCTACTCTCATTCATTCCGTGGCACCAGTTTCACGGCGTTGTGTCTATCAAACTGCGCACGGCGTCATTCAATGAGTAGAGCTTTTCGCATTCATTCAATGTGTCAATTTAATTCATTCAATTTAATGAAACTAACTGCATTAATTGAATCTTTGAATCAAACTACAATCATTGATTCAATGAATCAAACCTTATTCCTTGTTTCAATCGAACAAATCTAACTCTCTTATCTAGTGAAACCTATTTCACTCGTTCATTTAATGAAACAGACTGCACATGATAATTCAATGTTTAGAGCTACTCTTAATGCATTTATTCAATCGAACAAAATGCACACCTTTAGTTCATTGAGGAAACTGTATTTGTCAATTCAATGAATACAGCTGTTCATTCATTCAATGTCACAAGATTCTCACATTGTCTGAATCAAATTGCACCGATTCTCTCCATGAAACAAACTGCACGTGTTAATTCAATGAGTAGAGCTTCTCTCATTCATTGAACGTGTCAAGCTTAACGCTTTAATTCAAGGAAACAAACTGCATTCATTCAATCATTGAATCACACTACAATAATTGATTCCATGAAATACACCTTATTTCAATGGAACAACCCTATCTCGTTTATTTACTGAACCAAACTGCATACGTTCATTCAATGAAAGAGGCTGCACTCGTCAATTCAAAGTGTAAAGATACTTGCATTCATTCAATGGCACTAGGTTCAAGCATTGTCTCTATCAATCTGCACACGTTCATTCAATGAAAGAGGCTGCAATTGTCAATTCAATGAGGAGAGCGACTCTCATTCATTCAATGGCACATATTTCATGCATTGTCTCTATCAAACTGCACACGTTTACTACATGAACCAAATTGCACGTCTTCATTCAATGAGTAGAGTTTCTCTCATTCATTCAATGTGTCAAGCTCACCGTTTTTTTATAATGAAACAAACTTCATTCATTGAATTAATGAATCAAACTACAATTATTGATTCAATGAAGCAAACCTTCTTCCTTGTTTCAATCGACCAAACCTAACTCACTTAGTTAGTGAATCCTTCGACACTTGTTCACTCAATGAAACAGACTGCGCATGATTATTCCAAGAGTAGAGGTTCTCTTAACGTATTGATTCAATCCATCAAATTGCAAACGTTTAGTTCATGATTCTAACTGCATTTTTCAATTCAATGAATACAGCTACTCATTCATTCAATGTGTCAAGTTCACCGTTTTCAGTCAATGAAACAAACTGCATTCATTGAATCATTGAATCAAACTAC
The DNA here is from genome assembly GCF_047496795.1 of Chiloscyllium punctatum. Classification (NCBI taxonomy): domain Eukaryota; kingdom Metazoa; phylum Chordata; class Chondrichthyes; order Orectolobiformes; family Hemiscylliidae; genus Chiloscyllium; species Chiloscyllium punctatum. Next base: position 66,479,072 of record NC_092756.1, on the reverse strand, counting down.
AATCATTGATTCAATGAATCAAACCTTATTCCTTGTTTCAATCGAGCAAACCTACGGCACTTATCGAGTGAATCCTATTACACTCGTTCATTTCATTGAACAGACTGCACATGATAATTCAATGATTAGAGCTACTCTTAACTCATTTATTCAATCAAACAAATTGCACACATTTAGTTCATGAAGCAAACTGCATTTGTCAATTCAATGAAAACAGCTACACATTCATTCAATGTCACAAGCTTCTCCCATTGTCTCAATCAAACTGCACACATTCTCTCCATGAATCAAATTGCACGTGTTAACTCAATGAGTAGAGCTTCTCTCAGTCATTGAGTGTGTCAAGCTTCAAACGCTTTAATTCAAGGAAACAAACTGCATTCTTGATTCATTGAATCAAACTTTGAATGAAGCAATGTTTCAATTAAACAAACGTAACACGCTGACTTAGTGAAAGAAACTGCACACGTTCATTCAATGAAAGAGACTGCACTTGCCAATTCAATGAGTAGAGCCACTCTCATTTATTCAAATGCTCATATTTCACGCATTGTCTCTATCAAACTGCACAAGTTTGGTACATGAACCAAATTGCACGTCTTCATTCAATGAGTAGAGCTTCTCTCATTCACTCAATGTGTCAATTTAATTCATTCAAATTAATGAAACAAACTGCATTCATTGAATCATTGAATCAAACTACAATCATTGATCCAATGAATCAAACCTTATTCCTTGTTTTCATCGTACAAACCTAACTCACTTATCTAGTGAAAGCTATTACACTCGTTCGTTTTATGAAACAGTCTGCACATGATAATTCAATGATTAGTCCTACTCTTGACGCATTTATTCAATCAAGCAAACTGCACACATTTAGTTCATGTAGCAAACCTCATTTGTTAATTCAGTGAATAGAGCTACTCATTCATTCAAAGTTGCAAGCTTCACGCATTGTCTCAATCAAACTGCTCACATTCACTCTATGAACCAATCTGCACGTGTTAATTCTATGAGTAGAGCTTCTCTCATTTATTGAATGTGTCAAGCATAACGCTTTCATTCAATCAAGCAAACGGCTTTCATTCAATCATTGAATCAAACTACAAATATTGATTCACGAATCACACCTTAATCCTTTTTTCAATGGAACATACCTATCTCCGTTTATTTTTTAGTCTTTTCTCCTCTTTTATCCTTTTTCCTCTTCTCTCACCTTTTCTCCTCTTTTATCCTCTTTTTTCATCATTTCTCCTCATTTCTCCACTTTTTTCCTGTTTATTCCTCTTTTTTCCTCATTTCTCCGCTTCTTTCCTTTTTTTCTTCTTTTTCCTCATGTCGCTTCATTTCTCCTCTTGTATCTTCTTTATTCCTCTTTTTTCCTCTTTTTTCCTCTTTTCTCCTCTTTATTCCTCTTTTTTCCTCTTCTCTCCTCGTTTCTCCTCTTTTTTCATCTTTATCAGTCATTTCTCATTTCTCCTACTTTTTCCACTTTTCTCCTCTTTTTTCTGCTTTTTTCCTCATTTCTCCACTTTTTTCCTCTTTATTCCTCTTTTTTCCTCATTTCTCCTCTTTTTTCCTTTTTTCTTCTTTTTCCTCTTGTCGCCTCTTTTCTCCTCGTGTATCGTCTTTATTCCTCTTTTTTCCTCTTTTCTCCGCTCTTCTCCTCTTTATTCCTCTTTTTTCCTCTTCTCTCCTCATTTCTCCACTTTTTTCCTCTTTATGCCTCTTTTTCCTCTTTTCTCCTCATTGCTCCTCTTTTTTCCTCGTTTCTCCACTTTTCTCCTCTTGTTTTCTTTTTTCTCCTCATTTCTCCACTTGTTTTCCTCTTTATTCCTCTTTTTTCCTCATTTCTCCTCTTTTTTCATCTTTTTAACTCATTTCTCATTTCTCCTCCTTTTTCAACTTTTCTCCGTGTTTTTCCTCCTGTTTACTCTTTTCTCCTCATTTCTCCTCTTTTTCCTCTTTTTTCCTCTTTTCTCCTCATTTCTCCTCTTTTTTCATCGTTTTAACTCATTTCTCATTTCTCCTCCATTTTCAACTTTTCTCCGCATTTTTCCTCTTCTTTACTCTTTTCTCCTGTTTTCTCCTCATTTCTCCTCTTTTTTCCTCGTTTCTCCTCATTTCTCCACTTTTTTTCCTTTTTATGCCTCTTTTTTCTTCTTTTCTCCTCTTTTTGCCTCTTTTCTCCTCTTTTTTCCTCTTTTTTCCTCTTTTCTCCTCATTTCTCCTCTTTTTTCATCGTTTTAACTCATTTCTCATTTCTCCTCCATTTTCAACTTTTCTCCACATTTTTCCTCTTCTTTACTCTTTTCTCCTGTTTTCTCCTCATTTCTCCTCTTTTTTCCTCGTTTCTCCTCATTTCTCCACTTTTTTTCCTTTTTATGCCTCTTTATTCTTCTTTTCTCCTCTTTTTGCCTCTTTTCTCCTCTTTTTCCTCTTTTTTCCTCTTCTCCTCATTTCTCCTCTTTTTTCATCTTTTTAACTCATTTCTCCTTTTTCAACTTTTCTCCGCGTTTTTCCTCTTGTTTACTCTTTTCTCCTGTTTGCTCCCCATTTCTCCTCTTTTTTCCTCGTTTCTCCTCGTTTCTCCTCTTTATGCTTCTTTTTTCCTCTTTTCTCCTCATTTCTCCACTTTTTTCTTCTTTAGTCCTGTATTTTCCTCACTTCTCCGCTTTTTTTCTTTTTTCCTTCTCTTTCCTCTTGTCCCCTCATTACTCCTCTTTTATCCTCTTTATTCCTCTTTTTTCCTCTTTTGTCCTCTCTCTCCTCTTTATTCCTCTTTTGTCCTCTTCTCTCCTCAATTCTCCTCTTTTTTCATCTTTTTAACTCATATCTCATTTCTCCTCCTTTTTCCACTTTTCTCTTCTTTTTTCTGCTTTTTTCCTCATTTCTCCGCTTTGTTTCTTTTTTTTCTTCTTTTTCCTCTTGTCGCCTCATTTCTCCTCTTTTATCCTCTTTATCCCTCTTTTTTGCTCTTTTCCACTCTTTTTAACTCTATTTTCCTCTTTTCTCCTCTTTTCTCCTCATTTCTCCTCTTTTTCCATCTTTTTAACTCATTTCTCATTTCTCCTCCTTTTTCAAATTTTCTCTGCGTTTTTCCTCTTGTTTACTCTTTTCTCCTGTTTTCTCCTCATTTCTCCTCTTTTTTCCTCGTTTCTCCTCGTTACTCCTCATTTCTCCACTTTTTTCCTCTTTATGCCTCTTTTTTCCTCTTTTCTCCTCTTTTTTCCTCTTTTCTCCTCATTTCTCCTCTGTTTTCATCTTTTTAACTCATATCTCATTTCTCCTTCTTTTTCCACTTTTCTCTTCTTTTTTCTGCTTTTTTCCTCATTTCTCCTCTTGTTTCCTTTTTTTTCTTCTTTTTCCTCTTCTCGCCTCATTTCTCCTCTTTTATCCTCTTTATCCCTCTTTTTTGCTCTTTTCCACTCTTTTTAACTCTTTTTTCCTCTTTTCTCCTCATTTCTCCTCTTCTCTCCTCATTTCTCCTCTTTTTCCATCTTTTTAACTCATTTCTCATTTCTCCTCCTTTTTCAACTTTTCTCCGCGTTTTTCCTCTTGTTTACTCTTTTCTCCTGTTTGCTCCTCATTTCTCCTCTTTTTTCCTCGTTTCTCCTCGTTTCTCCTCTTTATGCTTCTTTTTTCCTCTTTTCTCCTCATTTCTCCACTTTTTTCTTCTTTATTCCTGTATTTTCCTCACTTCTCCGCTTATTTCCCTTTTTCCTTCTCTTTCCTCTTGTCCCCTCATTACTCCTCTTTTATCCTCTTTATTCTTTTTTTCCTCTTTTGTCCTCTCTCTCCTCTTTATTCCTCTTTTTTCCTCTTCTCTCCTCAATTCTCCTCTTTTTTCATCTTTTTAACTCATATCTCATTTCTCCTCCTTTTTCCACTTTTCTCTTCTTTTTTCTGCTTTTTTCCTCATTTCTCCTCGTTTCTTTTTCTTCTTCTTTTTCCTCTTCTCGCCTCATTTCTCCTCTTTTATCCTCTTTATCCCTCTTTTTTGCTCTATTCCACTCTTTTTACCTCTTTTTTCCTCTTTTCTCCTCATTTCTCCTCTTCTCTCCTCATTTCTCCTCTTTTTCCATCTTTTTAACTCATTTCTCATTTCTCCTCCTTTTTCAAATTTTCTCTGCGTTTTTCCTCTTGTTTACTCTTTTCTCCTGTTTTCTCCTCGTTTCTCCTCTTTTTTCCTCGTTTCTCCTCGTTACTCCTCATTTCTCCACTTTTTTCCTCTTTATGCCTCTTTTTTCCTCTTTTCTCCTCTTTTTTCCTCTTTTCTCCTCATTTCTCCTCTGTTTTCATCTTTTTAACTCATTTCTCATTTCTCCTCCTTTTTCAACTTTTCTCCGCGTTTTTCCACTTGTTTACTCTTTTCTCCTGTTTTCTCCTCATTTCTCCTCTTTTTCCCTCGTTTCTCCTCGTTTCTCCTCTTTATGCCTCTTTTTTCCTCTTTTCTCCTCATTTCTCCACTTTTTTCTTCTTTATTCCTGTATTTTCCTCACTTGTCCGCTTTTTTCCTTTTTTCCTTCTCTTTCCTCTTGTCCCCTCATTACTCCTCTTTTATCCTCTTTATTCCTCTTTTTTCCTCTTTTGTCCTCTCTCTCCTCTTTATTCCTCTTTTTTCCTCTTCTCTCCTCAATTCTCCTCTTTTTTCATCTTTTTAACTCATATCTCATTTCTCCTCCTTTTTCCACTTTTCTCTTCTTTTTTTCTGCTTTTTTCCTCATTTCTCCTCTTGTTTCTTTTTCTTCTTCTTTTTCCTCTTGTCGCCTCATTTCTCTTTTATCCTCTTTATTCCTCTTTTTTGCTCTTTTCCACTCTTTTTAACTCTTTTTTCCTCTTTTCTCCTCATTTCTTCTCTTCTCTCCTCATTTCTCCTCTTTTTCCATCTTTTTAACTCATTTCTCATTTCTCCTCCTTTTTCAAATTTTCTCCGCGTTTTTCCTCTTGTTTAGTCTTTTCTCTTCTTTTCTCCTCATTTCACCTCTTTTTTCCTCGTTTCTCCTCGTTTCTCCTCTTTTCTCCTCATTTATCCTCTTTTCTCCACTTTTCTCCGCATATCTCCTCTTTTTTCCTCGTTTCTCCTCATTTCTCCACTTTTTTCTCTTTTTTCTTCTTTTTTTACTCTTTTCTCCTCTTTATTCCTCTTTTCATTTAATGAAACAAACTGCATTTATTGAATCATTGCATCAAACTACAATCATTGATTTAATGAAGCAAACCTTATTCCTTGTTTCAATGGAACAAACATATCTCCCTTATTTAGCGAACAAAACTGCATACGTTCAATTCAATGAAAGAGGCTGCACTTGTCAATTCAATGAGTAGAGCTACTCTCATTCATTCCGTGGCACCAGTTTCACGGCGTTGTGTCTATCAAACTGCGCACGGCGTCATTCAATGAGTAGAGCTTTTCGCATTCATTCAATGTGTCAATTTAATTCATTCAATTTAATGAAACTAACTGCATTAATTGAATCTTTGAATCAAACTACAATCATTGATTCAATGAATCAAACCTTATTCCTTGTTTCAATCGAACAAATCTAACTCTCTTATCTAGTGAAACCTATTTCACTCGTTCATTTAATGAAACAGACTGCACATGATAATTCAATGATTAGAGCTACTCTTAATGCATTTATTCAATCGAACAAAATGCACACCTTTAGTTCATTGAGGAAACTGTATTTGTCAATTCAATGAATACAGCTGTTCATTCATTCAATGTCACAAGATTCTCACATTGTCTGAATCAAATTGCACCGATTCTCTCCATGAAACAAACTGCACGTGTTAATTCAATGAGTAGAGCTTCTCTCATTCATTGAACGTGTCAAGCTTAACGCTTTAATTCAAGGAAACAAACTGCATTCATTCAATCATTGAATCACACTACAATAATTGATTCCATGAAATACACCTTATTTCAATGGAACAACCCTATCTCGTTTATTTACTGAACCAAACTGCATACGTTCATTCAATGAAAGAGGCTGCACTCGTCAATTCAAAGTGTAAAGATAATTGCATTCATTCAATGGCACTAGGTTCAAGCATTGTCTCTATCAATCTGAACACGTTCACTCAATGAAAGAGGCTGCAATTGTCAATTCAATGAGGAGAGCGACTCTCATTCATTCAATGGCACATATTTCACGCATTGTCTCTATCAAACTGCACACGTTTACTACATGAACCAAATTGCACGTCTTCATTCAATGAGTAGAGTTTCTCTCATTCATTCAATGTGTCAAGCTCACCGTTTTTTTATAATGAAACAAACTTCATTCATTGAATTAATGAATCAAACTACAATCATTGATCCAATGAATCAAACCTTACTCCTTGTTTTCATCGTACAAACCTAACTCACTTATCTAGTGAAAGCTATTACACTCGTTCGTTTTATGAAACAGTCTGCACATGATAATTCAATGATTAGTCCTACTCTTGACACATTTATTCAATCAATCAAACTGCACACATTTAGTTCATGTAGCAAACCTCATTTGTTAATTCAGTGAATACAGCTACTCATTCATTCAAAGTTGCAAGCTTCACGCATTGTCTCAATCAAACTGCTCACATTCACTCTATGAACCAATCTGCACGTGTTAATTCTATGAGTAGAGCTTCGCTCATTTATTGAATGTGTCAAGCCTAACGCTTTCATTCAATCAAGCAAACGGCTTTCATTCAATCATTGAATCAAACTACAAATATTGATTCACGAATCACACCTTAATCCTTTTTTCAATGGAACATACCTATCTCCGTTCACGCATTGTCTCTATCAAACTGCACAAGTTTGGTACATGAACCAAATTGCACGTCTTCATTCAATGAGTAGAGCTTCTCTCATTCACTCAATGTGTCAATTTAATTCATTCAAATTAATGAAACAAACTGCATTCATTGAATCATTGAATCAAACTACAATCATTGATCCAATGAATCAAACCTTATTCCTTGTTTTCATCGTACAAACCTAACTCACTTATCTAGTGAAAGCTATTACACTCGTTCGTTTTGTGAAACAGTCTGCACATGATAATTCAATGATTAGTCCTACTCTTGACGCATTTATTCAATCAAGCAAACTGCACACATTTAGTTCATGTAGCAAACCTCATTTGTTAATTCAGTGAATAGAGCTACTCATTCATTCAAAGTTGCAAGCTTCACGCATTGTCTCAATCAAACTGCTCACATTCACTCTATGAACCAATCTGCACGTGTTAATTCTATGAGTAGAGCTTCGCTCATTTATTGAATGTGTCAAGCATAACGCTTTCATTCAATCAAGCAAACGGCTTTCATTCAATCATTGAATCAAACTACAAATATTGATTCACGAATCACACCTTATTCCTTTTTTCAATGGAACATACCTATCTCCGTTCATTTTTTAGTCTTTTCTCCTCTTTTATCCTCTTTTTTCATCATTTCTCCTCATTTCTCCACTTTTTTCCTGTTTATTCCTCTTTTTTCCTCATTTCTCCGCTTCTTTCCTTTTTTTCTTCTTTTTCCTCATGTCGCCTCATTTCTCCTCTTGTATCTTCTTTATTCCTCTTTTTTCCTCTTTTTTCCTCTTTTCTCATCTTTATTCCTCTTTTTTCCTCTTCTCTCCTCGTTTCTCCTCTTTTTTCATCTTTATCAGTCATTTCTCATTTCTCCTCCTTTTTCCACTTTTCTCCTCTTTTTTCTGCTTTTTTCCTCATTTCTTCACTTTTTTCCTCTTTATTCCTCTTTTTTCCTCATTTCTCCTCTTTTTTCCTTTTTTTCTTCTTTTTCCTCTTGTCGCCTTTTTTCTCCTCGTGTATCGTCTTTATTCCTCTTTTTTCCTCTTTTCTCCGCTTTTCTCCTCTTTATTCCTCTTTTTTCCTCTTCTCTCCTCATTTCTCCACTTTTTTCCTCTTTATGCCTCTTTTTCCTCTTTTCTCCTCATTGCTCCTCTTTTTTCCTCGTTTCTCCACTTTTCTCCTCTTGTTTTCTTTTTTCTCCTCATTTCTCCACTTTTTTTCCTCTTTATTCCTCTTTTTTCCTCATTTCTCCTCTTTTTTCATCTTTTTAACTCATTTCTCATTTCTCCTCCTTTTTCAACTTTTCTCCGTGTTTTTCCTCTTGTTTACTCTTTTCTCCTCATTTCTCCTCTTCTCTCCTCATTTCTCCTCTTTTTCCATCTTTTTAACTCATTTCTCATTTCTCCTCCTTTTTCAAATTTTCTCTGCGTTTTTCCTCTTGTTTACTCTTTTCTCCTGTTTTCTCCTCATTTCTCCTCTTTTTTCCTCGTTTCTCCTCGTTACTCCTCATTTCTCCACTTTTTTCCTCTTTATGCCTCTTTTTTCCTCTTTTCTCCTCTTTTTTCCTCTTTTCTCCTCATTTCTCCTCTGTTTTCATCTTTTTAACTCATTTCTCATTTCTCCTCCTTTTTCAACTTTTCTCCGCGTTTTTCCACTTGTTTACTCTTTTCTCCTGTTTTCTCCTCATTTCTCCTCTTTTTCCCTCGTTTCTCCTCGTTTCTCCTCTTTATGCCTCTTTTTTCCTCTTTTCTCCTCATTTCTCCACTTTTTTCTTCTTTATTCCTGTATTTTCCTCACTTGTCCGCTTTTTTCCTTTTTTCCTTCTCTTTCCTCTTGTCCCCTCATTACTCCTCTTTTATCCTCTTTATTCCTCTTTTTTCCTCTTTTGTCCTCTCTCTCCTCTTTATTCCTCTTTTTTCCTCTTCTCTCCTCAATTCTCCTCTTTTTTCATCTTTTTAACTCATATCTCATTTCTCCTCCTTTTTCCACTTTTCTCTTCTTTTTTTCTGCTTTTTTCCTCATTTCTCCTCTTGTTTCTTTTTCTTCTTCTTTTTCCTCTTGTCGCCTCATTTCTCTTTTATCCTCTTTATTCCTCTTTTTTGCTCTTTTCCACTCTTTTTAACTCTTTTTTCCTCTTTTCTCCTCATTTCTTCTCTTCTCTCCTCATTTCTCCTCTTTTTCCATCTTTTTAACTCATTTCTCATTTCTCCTCCTTTTTCAAATTTTCTCCGCGTTTTTCCTCTTGTTTAGTCTTTTCTCTTCTTTTCTCCTCATTTCACCTCTTTTTTCCTCGTTTCTCCTCGTTTCTCCTCTTTTCTCCTCATTTATCCTCTTTTCTCCACTTTTCTCCGCATATCTCCTCTTTTTTCCTCGTTTCTCCTCATTTCTCCACTTTTTTCTCTTTTTTCTTCTTTTTTTACTCTTTTCTCCTCTTTATTCCTCTTTTCATTTAATGAAACAAACTGCATTTATTGAATCATTGCATCAAACTACAATCATTGATTTAATGAAGCAAACCTTATTCCTTGTTTCAATGGAACAAACATATCTCCCTTATTTAGCGAACAAAACTGCATACGTTCAATTCAATGAAAGAGGCTGCACTTGTCAATTCAATGAGTAGAGCTACTCTCATTCATTCCGTGGCACCAGTTTCACGGCGTTGTGTCTATCAAACTGCGCACGGCGTCATTCAATGAGTAGAGCTTTTCGCATTCATTCAATGTGTCAATTTAATTCATTCAATTTAATGAAACTAACTGCATTAATTGAATCTTTGAATCAAACTACAATCATTGATTCAATGAATCAAACCTTATTCCTTGTTTCAATCGAACAAATCTAACTCTCTTATCTAGTGAAACCTATTTCACTCGTTCATTTAATGAAACAGACTGCACATGATAATTCAATGTTTAGAGCTACTCTTAATGCATTTATTCAATCGAACAAAATGCACACCTTTAGTTCATTGAGGAAACTGTATTTGTCAATTCAATGAATACAGCTGTTCATTCATTCAATGTCACAAGATTCTCACATTGTCTGAATCAAATTGCACCGATTCTCTCCATGAAACAAACTGCACGTGTTAATTCAATGAGTAGAGCTTCTCTCATTCATTGAACGTGTCAAGCTTAACGCTTTAATTCAAGGAAACAAACTGCATTCATTCAATCATTGAATCACACTACAATAATTGATTCCATGAAATACACCTTATTTCAATGGAACAACCCTATCTCGTTTATTTACTGAACTAAACTGCATACGTTCATTCAATGAAAGAGGCTGCACTCGTCAATACAAAGTGTAAAGATAATTGCATTCATTCAATGGCACAAGGTTCAAGCATTGTCTCTATCAATCTGAACACGTTCACTCAATGAAAGAGGCTGCAATTGTCAATTCAATGAGGAGAGCGACTCTCATTCATTCAATGGCACATATTTCACGCATTGTCTCTATCAAACTGCACACGTTTACTACATGAACCAAATTGCACGTCTTCATTCAATGAGTAGAGTTTCTCTCATTCATTCAATGTGTCAAGCTCACCGTTTTTTTATAATGAAACAAACTTCATTCATTGAATTAATGAATCAAACTACAATCATTGATCCAATGAATCAAACCTTACTCCTTGTTTTCATCGTACAAACCTAACTCACTTATCTAGTGAAAGCTATTACACTCGTTCGTTTTATGAAACAGTCTGCACATGATAATTCAATGATTAGTCCTACTCTTGACGCATTTATTCAATCAAGCAAACTGCACACATTTAGTTCATGTAGCAAACCTCATTTGTTAATTCAGTGAATACAGCTACTCATTCATTCAAAGTTGCAAGCTTCACGCATTGTCTCAATCAAACTGCTCACATTCACTCTATGAACCAATCTGCACGTGTTAATTCTATGAGTAGAGCTTCGCTCATTTATTGAATGTGTCAAGCATAACGCTTTCATTCAATCAAGCAAACGGCTTTCATTCAATCATTGAATCAAACTACAAATATTGATTCACGAATCACACCTTAATCCTTTTTTCAATGGAACATACCTATCTCCGTTCATTTTTTAGTCTTTTCTCCTCTTTTATCCTTTTTCCTCTTCTCTCACCTTTTCTCCTCTTTTATCCTCTTTTTTCATCATTTCTCCTCATTTCTCCACTTTTTTCCTGTTTATTCCTCTTTTTTCCTCATTTCTCCGCTTCTTTCCTTTTTTCCTTCTTTTTCCTCATGTCGCCTCATTTCTCCTCTTGTATCTTCTTTATTCCTCTTTTTTCCTCTTTTTTCCTCTTTTCTCCTCTTTATTCCTCTTTTTTCCTCTTCTCTCCTCGTTTCTCCTCTTTTTTCATCTTTATCAGTCATTTCTCATTTCTCCTCCTTTTTCCACTTTTCTCCTCTTTTTTCTGCTTTTTTCCTCATTTCTCCACTTTTTTCCTCTTTATTCCTCTTTTTTCCTCATTTCTCCTCTTTTTTCCTTTTTTTCTTCTTTTTCCTCTTGTCGCCTCTTTTCTCCTCGTGTATCGTCTTTATGCCTCTTTTTTCCTCTTTTCTCCGCTCTTCTCCTCTTTATTCCTCTGTTTTCCTCTTCTCTCCTCATTTCTCCACTTATTTCCTCTTTATGCCTCTTTTTCCTCTTTTCTCCTCATTGCTCCTCTTTTTTCCTCGTTTCTCCACTTTTCTCCTCTTGTTTTCTTTTTTCTCCTGATTTCTCCACTTTTTTTCCTCTTTATTCCTCTTTTTTCCTCATTTCTCCTCTTTTTTCATCTTTTTAACTCATTTCTCATTTCTCCTCCTTTTTCAACTTTTCTCCGTGTTTTTCCTCTTGTTTACTCTTTTCTCCTCATTTCTCCTCTTTTTTCCTCTTTTTTCCTCTTTTCTCCTCATTTCTCCTCTTTTTTCATCGTTTTAACTCATTTCTCATTTCTCCTCCATTTTCAACTTTTCTCCGCATTTTTCCTCTTCTTTACTCTTTTCTCCTGTTTTCTCCTCATTTCTCCTCTTTTTTCCTCGTTTCTCCTTGTTTCTCCTCATTTCTCCACTTTTTTTCCTTTTTATGCCTCTTTATTCTTCTTTTCTCCTCTTTTTGCCTCTTTTCTCCTCCTTTTTCCTCTTTTTTCCTCTTTTCTCCTCATTTCTCCTCTTTTTTCATCTTTTTAACTCATTTCTCCTTTTTCAACTTTTCTCCGCGTTTTTCCTCTTGTTTACTCTTTTCTCCTGTTTGCTCCTCATTTCTCCTCTTTTTTCCTCGTTTCTCCTCGTTTCTCCTCTTTATGCTTCTTTTTTCCTCTTTTCTCCTCATTTCTCCACTTTTTTCTTCTTTAGTCCTGTATTTTCCTCACTTCTCCGCTTTTTTTCTTTTTTCCTTCTCTTTCCTCTTGTCCCCTCATTACTCCTCTTTTATCCTCTTTATTCCTCTTTTTTCCTCTTTTGTCCTCTCTCTCCTCTTTATTCCTCTTTTGTCCTCTTCTCTCCTCAATTCTCCTCTTTTTACATCTTTTTAACTCATATCTCATTTCTCCTCCTTTTTCCACTTTTCTCTTCTTTTTTCTGCTTTTTTCCTCATTTCTCCTCTTGTTTCCTTTTTTTTCTTCTTTTTCCTCTTGTCGCCTCATTTCTCCTCTTTTATCCTCTTTATCCCTCTTTTTTGCTCTTTTCCACTCTTTTTAACTCTATTTTCCTCTTTTCTCCTCTTTTCTCCTCATTTCTCCTCTTTTTCCATCTTTTTAACTCATTTCTCATTTCTCCTCCTTTTTCAAATTTTCTCTGCGTTTTTCCTCTTGTTTACTCTTTTCTCCTGTTTTCTCCTCGTTTCTCCTCTTTTTTCCTCGTTTCTCCTCGTTACTCCTCATTTCTCCACTTTTTTCCTCTTTATGCCTCTTTTTTCCTCTTTTCTCCTCTTTTTTCCTCTTTTCTCCACATTTCTCCTCTGTTTTCATCTTTTTAACTCATATCTCATTTCTCCTTTTTCCACTTTTCTCTTCTTTTTTCTGCTTTTTTCCTCATTTCTGCTCTTGTTTCCTTTTTTTTCTTCTTTTTCCTCTTCTCGCCTCATTTCTCCTCTTTTATCCTCTTTATCCCTCTTTTTTGCTCTTTTCCACTCTTTTTACCTCTTTTTTCCTCTTTTCTCCTCATTTCTCCTCTTCTCTCCTCATTTCTCCTCTTTTTCCATCTTTTTAACTCATTTCTCATTTTTCCTCCTTTTTCAAATTTTCTCTGCGTTTTTCCTCTTGTTTACTCTTTTCTCCTGTTTTCTCCTCATTTCTCCTCTTTTTTCCTCGTTTCTCCTCGTTACTCCTCATTTCTCCACTTTTTTCCTCTTTATGCCTCTTTTTTCCTCTTTTCTCCTCTTTTTTCCTCTTTTCTCCTCATTTCTCCTCTGCATTCATCTTTTTAACTCATTTCTCATTTCTCCTCCTTTTTCAACTTTTCTCCGCGTTTTTCCACTTGTTTACTCTTTTCTCCTGTTTTCTCCTCATTTCTCCTCTTTTTCCCTCGTTTCTCCTCGTTTCTCCTCTTTATGCCTCTTTTTTCCTCTTTTCTCCTCATTTCTCCACTTTTTTCTTCTTTATTCCTGTATTTTCCTCACTTGTCCGCTTTTTTCCTTTTTTCCTTCTCTTTCCTCTTGTCCCCTCATTACTCCTCTTTTATCCTCTTTATTCCTCTTTTTTCCTCTTTTGTCCTCTCTCTCCTCTTTATTCCTCTTTTTTTCCTCTTCTCTCCTCAATTCTCCTCTTTTTCATCTTTTTAACTCATATCTCATTTCTCCTCCTTTTTCCACTTTTCTCTTCTTTTTTTCTGCTTTTTTCCTCATTTCTCCTCTTGTTTCTTTTTCTTCTTCTTTTTCCTCTTGTCGCCTCATTTCTCCTCTTTTATCCTCTTTATTCCTCTTTTTTGCTCTTTTCCACTCTTTTTAACTCTTTTTTCCTCTTTTCTCCTCATTTCTTCTCTTCTCTCCTCATTTCTCCTCTTTTTCCATCTTTTTAACTCATTTCTCATTTCTCCTCCTTTTTCAAATTTTCTCTGCGTTTTTCCTCTTGTTTAGTCTTTTCTCTTCTTTTCTCCTCATTTCACCTCTTTTTTCCTCGTTTCTCCTCGTTTCTCCTCTTTTCTCCTCATTTATCCTCTTTTCTCCACATTTCTCCGCATATCTCCTCTTTTTTCCTCGTTTCTCCTCATTTCTCCACTTTTTTCTCTTTTTTCTTCTTTTTTTACTCTTTTCTCCTCTTTATTCCTCTTTTCATTTCATGAAACAAACTGCATTTATTGAATCATTGCATCAAACTACAATCATTGATTTAATGAAGCAAACCTTATTCCTTGTTTCAATGGAACAAACATATCTCCCTTATTTAGCGAACAAAACTGCATACGTTCAATTCAATGAAAGAGGCTGCACTTGTCAATTCAATGAGTAGAGCTACTCTCATTCATTCCGTGGCACCAGTTTCACGGCGTTGTGTCTATCAAACTGCGCACGGCGTCATTCAATGAGTAGAGCTTTTCGCATTCATTCAATGTGTCAATTTAATTCATTCAATTTAATGAAACTAACTGCATTAATTGAATCTTTGAATCAAACTACAATCATTGATTCAATGAATCAAACCTTATTCCTTGTTTCAATCGAACAAATCTAACTCTCTTATCTAGTGAAACCTATTTCACTCGTTCATTTAATGAAACAGACTGCACATGATAATTCAATGATTAGAGCTACTCTTAATGCATTTATTCAATCGAACAAAATGCACACCTTTAGTTCATTGAGGAAACTGTATTTGTCAATTCAATGAATACAGCTGTTCATTCATTCAATGTCACAAGATTCTCACATTGTCTGAATCAAATTGCACCGATTCTCTCCATGAAACAAACTGCACGTGTTAATTCAATGAGTAGAGCTTCTCTCATTCATTGAACGTGTCAAGCTTAACGCTTTAATTCAAGGAAACAAACTGCATTCATTCAATCATTGAATCACACTACAATAATTGATTCCATGAAATACCCCTTATTTCAATGGAACAACCCTATCTCGTTTATTTACTGAACTAAACTGCATACGTTCATTCAATGAAAGAGGCTGCACTCGTCAATTCAAAGTGTAGAGATACTTGCATTCATTCAATGGCACTAGGTTCAAGCATTGTCTCTATCAATCTGAACACGTTCATTCAATGAAAGAGGCTGCAATTGTCAATTCAATGAGGAGAGCGACTCTCATTCATTCAATGGCACATATTTCACGCATTGTCTCTATCAAACTGCACACGTTTACTACATGAACCAAATTGCACGTCTTCATTCAATGAGTAGAGTTTCTCTCATTCATTCAATGTGTCAAGCTCACCGTTTTTTTATAATGAAACAAACTTCATTCATTGAATTAATGAATCAAACTACAATTATTGATTCAATGAAGCAAACCTTCTTCCTTGTTTCAATCGACCAAACCTAACTCACTTAGTTAGTGAATCCTTCGACACTTGTTCACTCAATGAAACAGACTGCGCATGATTATTCCAAGAGTAGAGGTTCTCTTAACGTATTGATTCAATCCATCAAATTGCAAACGTTTAGTTCATGATTCTAACTGCATTTTTCAATTCAATGAATACAGCTACTCATTCATTCAATGTGTCAAGTTCACCGTTTTCAGTCAATGAAACAAACTGCATTCATTGAATCATTGAATCAAACTACAATCATTGATTCAATGAATCAAACCTTATTCCTTGTTTCAATCGAGCAAACCTACGGCACTTATCGAGTGAATCCTATTACACTCGTTCATTTCATTGAACAGACTGCACATGATAATTCAATGATTAGAGCTACTCTTAACTCATTTATTCAATCAAACAAATTGCACACATTTAGTTCATGAAGCAAACTGCATTTGTCAATTCAATGAAAACAGCTACACATTCATTCAATGTCACAAGCTTCTCCCATTGTCTCAATCAAACTGCACACATTCTCTCCATGAATCAAATTGCACGTGTTAACTCAATGAGTAGAGCTTCTCTCAGTCATTGAGTGTGTCAAGCTTCACGCTTTAATTCAAGGAAACAAACTGCATTCTTGATTCATTGAATCAAACTTTGAATGAAGCAATGTTTCAATTAAACAAACGTAACACGCTGACTTAGTGAAAGAAACTGTACACGTTCATTCAATGAAAGAGACTGCACTTGCCAATTCAATGAGTAGAGCCACTCTCATTTATTCAAATGCTCATATTTCACGCATTGTCTTTATCAAACTGCACAAGTTTGATACATGAACCAAATTGCACGTCTTCATTCAATGAGTAGAGCTTCTCTCATTCACTCAATGTGTCAATTTAATTCATTCAATTTAATGAAACAAACTGCATTCATTGAATCATTGAATCAAACTACAATCATTGATCCAATGAATCAAACCTTATTCCTTGTTTTCATCGTACAAACCTAACTCACTTATCTAGTGAAAGCTATTACACTCGTTCGTTTTATGAAACAGTCTGCACATGACGCATTTATTCAATCAAGCAAACTGCACACATTTAGTTCATGTAGCAAACCTCATTTGTTAATTCAGTGAATAGAGCTACTCATTCATTCAAAGTTGCAAGCTTCACGCATTGTCTCAATCAAACTGCTCACATTCACTCTATGAACCAATCTGCACGTGTTAATTCTATGAGTAGAGCTTCTCTCATTTATTGAATGTGTCAAGCATAACGCTTTCATTCAATCAAGCAAACGGCTTTCATTCAATCATTCAATCAAACTACAAATATTGATTCACGAATCACACCTTAATCCTTTTTTCAATGGAACATACCTATCTCCGTTCATTTTTTAGTCTTTTCTCCTCTTTTATCCTTTTTCCTCGTCTCTCACCTTTTCTCCTCTTTTAT
This sequence comes from Chiloscyllium punctatum, assembly GCF_047496795.1. NCBI lineage: Eukaryota > Metazoa > Chordata > Chondrichthyes > Orectolobiformes > Hemiscylliidae > Chiloscyllium > Chiloscyllium punctatum. Next base: position 66,462,346 of record NC_092756.1, on the reverse strand, counting down.
CCTCTTTTTTCATCATTTCTCCTCATTTCTCCACTTTTTTCCTGTTTATTCCTCTTTTTTCCTCATTTCTCCGCTTCTTTCCTTTTTTTCTTCTTTTTCCTCATGTCGCCTCATTTCTCTTCTTGTATCTTCTTTATTCCTCTTTTTTCCTCTTTTTTCCTCTTTTCTCCTCTTTATTCCTCTTTTTACCTCTTCTCTCCTCGTTTCTCCTCTTTTTTCATCTTTATCAGTCATTTCTCATTTCTCCTCCTTTTTCCACTTTTCTCCTCTTTTTTCTGCTTTTTTCCTCATTTCTTCACTTTTTTCCTCTTTATTCCTCTTTTTTCCTCATTTCTCCTCTTTTTTCCTTTTTTTCTTCTTTTTCCTCTTGTCGCCTTTTTTCTCCTCGTGTATCGTCTTTATTCCTCTTTTTTCCTCTTTTCTCCGCTCTTCTCCTCTTTATTCCTCTTTTTTCCTCTTCTCTCCTCATTTCTCCACTTTTTTCCTCTTTATGCCTCTTTTTCCTCTTTTCTCCTCATTGCTCCTCTTTTTTCCTCGTTTCTCCACTTTTCTCCTCTTGTTTTCTTTTTTCTCCTGATTTCTCCACTTTTTTTCCTCTTTATTCCTCTTTTTTCCTCATTTCTCCTCTTTTTTCATCTTTTTAACTCATTTCTCATTTCTCCTCCTTTTTCAACTTTTCTCCGTGTTTTTCCTCATGTTTACTCTTTTCTCCTCATTTCTCCTCTTTTTTCCTCTTTTTTCCTCTTTTCTCCTCATTTCTCCTCTTTTTTCATCGTTTTAACTCATTTCTCATTTCTCCTCCATTTTCAACTTTTCTCCGCATTTTTCTTCTTCTTTACTCTTTTCTCCTGTTTTCTCCTCATTTCTCCTCTTTTTTCCTCGTTTCTCCTCGTTTCTCCTCATTTCTCCACTTTTTTTCCTTTTTATGCCTCTTTTTTCTTCTTTTCTCCTCTTTTTGCCTCTTTTCTCCATCTTTTTTCCTCTTTTTTCCTCTTTTCTCCTCATTTCTCCTCTTTTTTCATCGTTCTAACTCATTTCTCATTTCTCCTCCATTTTCAACTTTTCTCCGCATTTTTCCTCTTCTTTACTCTTTTCTCCTGTTTTCTCCTCATTTCTCCTCTTTTTTCCTCGTTTTTCCTCGTTTCTCCTCATTTCTCCACTTTTATTCCTTTTTATGCCTCTTTATTCTTCTTTTCTCCTCTTTTTGCCTCTTTTCTCCTCTTTTTCCTCTTTTTTCCTCTTTTCTCCTCATTTCTCCTCTTTTTTCATCTTTTTAACTCATTTCTCCTTTTTCAACTTTTCTCCGCGTTTTTCCTCTTGTTTACTCTTTTCTCCTGTTTGCTCCTCATTTCTCCTCTTTTTTCCTCGTTTCTCCTCGTTTCTCCTCTTTATTCCTCTGTTTTCCTCTTCTCTCCTCAATTCTCCTCTTTTTTCATCTTTTTAACTCATATCTCATTTCTCCTCCTTTTTCCACTTTTCTCTTCTTTTTTTCTGCTTTTTTCCTCATTTCTCCTCTTGTTTCTTTTTCTTCTTCTTTTTCCTCTTGTCGCCTCATTTCTCCTCTTTTATCCTCTTTATTCCTCTTTTTTTCTCTTTTCCACTCTTTTTAACTCTTTTTTCCTCTTTTCTCCTCATTTCTTCTCTTCTCTCCTCATTTCTCCTCTTTTTCCATCTTTTTAACTCATTTCTCATTTCTCCTCCTTTTTCAAATTTTCTCTGCGTTTTCCTCTTGTTTCCTCTTTTCTCCTGTTTTCTCCTCATTTCTCCTCTTTTTTCCTCGTTTTTCCTCGTTACTCCTCATTTCTCCACTTTTTTCCTCTTTATGCCTCTTTTTTCCTCTTTTCTCCTCTTTTTTCCTCTTTTCTCCTCATTTCTCCTCTGTTTTCATCTTATTAACTCATTTCTCATTTCTCCTCCTTTTTCAACTTTTCGCCGCGTTTTTCCACTTGTTTACTCTTTTCTCCTGTTTTCTCCGCATTTCTCCTCTTTTTCCCTTGTTTCTCCTCGTTTCTCCTCTTTATGCCTCTTTTTTCCTCTTTTCTCCTCATTTCTCCACTTTTTTCTTCTTTATTCCTGTATTTTCCTCACTTGTCCGCTTTTTTCCTTTTTTCCTTCTCTTTCCTCTTGTCCCCTCATTACTCCTCTTTTATCCTCTTTATTCCTCTTTTTTGCTCTTTTCCACTCTTTTTAACTCTTTTTTCCTCTTTTCTCCTCATTTCTCCTCTTCTCTCCTCATTTCTCCTCTTTTTCCATCTTCTTAACTCATTTCTCATTTCTCCTCCTTTTTCAAATTTTCTCCGCGTTTTTCCTCTTGTTTAGTCTTTTCTCTTCTTTTCTCCTCATTTCACCTCTTTTTTCCTCGTTTCTCCTCGTTTCTCCTCATTTCTCCACTTTTTTTCCTTTTTATGCCTCTTTATTCTTCTTTTCTCCTCTTTTTGCCTCTTTTCTCCTCTTTTTTCCTCTTTTTTCCTCTTTTCTCCTAATTTCTCCTCTTTTTTCATCTTTTTAACTCATTTCTCCTTTTTCAACTTTTCTCCGCGTTTTTCCTCTTGTTTACTCTTTTCTCCTGTTTGCTCCTCATTTCTCCTCTTTTTTCCTCGTTTCTCCTCGTTTCTCCTCTTTATGTTTCTTTTTTCCTCTTTTCTCCTCATTTCTCCACTTTTTTCTTCTTTAGTCCTGTATTTTCCTCACTTCTCCGCTTTTTTTCTTTTTTCCTTCTCTTTCCTCTTGTCCCCTCATTACTCCTCTTTTATCCTCTTTATTCCTCTTTTTTCCTCTTTTGTCCTCTCTCTCCTGTTTATTCCTCTTTTGTCCTCTTCTCTCCTCAATTCTCCTCTTTTTTCATCTTTTTAACTCATATCTCATTTCTCCTCCTTTTTCCACTTTTCTCTTCTTTTTTCTGCTTTTTTCCTCATTTCTCCTCTTGTTTCCTTTTTTTTCTTCTTTTTCCTCTTCTCGCCTCATTTCTCCTCTTTTATCCTCTTTATCCCTCTTTTTTGCTCTTTTCCACTCTTTTTACCTCTTTTTTCCTCTTTTCTCCTCATTTCTCCTCTTCTCTCCTCATTTCTCCTCTTTTTCCATCTTTTTAACTCATTTCTCATTTCTCCTCCTTTTTCAAATTTTCTCTGCGTTTTTCCTCTTGTTTACTCTTTTCTCCTGTTTTCTCCTCATTTCTCCTCTTTTTTCCTCGTTTCTCCTCGTTACTCCTCATTTCTCCACTTTTTTCCTCTTTATGCCTCTTTTTTCCTCTTTTCTCCTCTTTTTTCCTCTTTTCTCCTCATTTCTCCTCTGTATTCATCTTTTTAACTCATTTCTCATTTCTCCTCCTTTTTCAACTTTTCTCTGCGTTTTTCCACTTGTTTACTCTTTTCTCCTGTTTTCTCCTCATTTCTCCTCTTTTTCCCTCGTTTCTCCTCGTTTCTCCTCTTTATGCCTCTTTTTTCCTCTTTTCTCCTCATTTCTCCACTTTTTTCTTCTTTATTCCTGTATTTTCCTCACTTGTCCGCTTTTTTCCTTTTTTCCTTCTCTTTCCTCTTGTCCCCTCATTACTCCTCTTTTATCCTCTTTATTCCTCTGTTTTCCTCTTTTGTCCTCTCTCTCCTCTGTATTCCTCTTTTTTCCTCTTCTCTCCTCAATTCTCCTCTTTTTCATCTTTTTAACTCATATCTCATTTCTCCTCCTTTTTCCACTTTTCTCTTCTTTTTTTCTGCATTTTTCCACATTTCTCCTCTTTTTTCCTCTTTTCTCCTCATTTATCCTCTTTTCTCCACTTTTCTCCGCATATCTCCTCTTTTTTCCTCGTTTCTCCTCATTTCTCCACTTTTTTCTCTTTTTTCTTCTTTTTTTACTCTTTTCTCCTCTTTATTCCTCTTTTCATTTAATGAAACAAACTGCATTTATTGAATCATTGCATCAAACTACAATCATTGATTTAATGAAGCAAACCTTATTCCTTGTTTCAATGGAACAAACATATCTCCCTTATTTAGCGAACAAAACTGCATACGTTCAATTCAATGAAAGAGGCTGCACTTGTCAATTCAATGAGTAGAGCTACTCTCATTCATTCCGTGGCACCAGTTTCACGGCGTTGTGTCTATCAAACTGCGCACGGCGTCATTCAATGAGTAGAGCTTTTCGCATTCATTCAATGTGTCAATTTAATTCATTCAATTTAATGAAACTAACTGCATTAATTGAATCTTTGAATCAAACTACAATCATTGATTCAATGAATCAAACCTTATTCCTTGTTTCAATCGAACAAATCTAACTCTCTTATCTAGTGAAACCTATTTCACTCGTTCATTTAATGAAACAGACTGCACATGATAATTCAATGATTAGAGCTACTCTTAATGCATTTATTCAATCGAACAAAATGCACACCTTTAGTTCATTGAGGAAACTGTATTTGTCAATTCAATGAATACAGCTGTTCATTCATTCAATGTCACAAGATTCTCACATTGTCTGAATCAAATTGCACCGATTCTCTCCATGAAACAAACTGCACGTGTTAATTCAATGAGTAGAGCTTCTCTCATTCATTGAACGTGTCAAGCTTAACGCTTTAATTCAACGAAAGAAACTGCATTCATTCAATCATTGAATCACACTACAATAATTGATTCCATGAAATACACCTTATTTCAATGGAACAACCCTATCTCGTTTATTTACTGAACCAAACTCATTACGTTCATTCAATGAAAGAGGCTGCACTCGTCAATTCAAAGTGTAAAGATACTTGCATTCATTCAATGGCACTAGGTTCAAGCATTGTCTCTATCAATCTACACACGTTCATTCAATGAAAGAGGCTGCAATTGTCAATTCAATGAGGAGAGCGACTCTCATTCATTCAATGGCACATATTTCACGCATTGTCTCTATCAAACTGCACACGTTTACTACATGAACCAAATTGCACGTCTTCATTCAATGAGTAGAGTTTCTCTCATTCATTCAATGTGTCAAGCTCACCGTTTTTTTATAATGAAACAAACTTCATTCATTGAATTAATGAATCAAACTACAATTATTGATTCAATGAAGCAAACCTTCTTCCTTGTTTCAATCGACCAAACCTAACTCACTTAGTTAGTGAATCCTTCGACACTTGTTCACTCAATGAAACAGACTGCGCATGATTATTCCAAGAGTAGAGGTTCTCTTAACGTATTGATTCAATCCATCAAATTGCAAACGTTTAGTTCATGATTCTAACTGCATTTTTCAATTCAATGAATACAGCTACTCATTCATTCAATGTGTCAAGTTCACCGTTTTCAGTCAATGAAACAAACTGCATTCATTGAATCATTGAATCAAACTACAATCATTGATTCAATGAATCAAACCTTATTCCTTGTTTCAATCGAGCAAACCTACGGCACTTATCGAATGAATCCTATTACACTCGTTCATTTCATTGAACAGACTGCACATGATAATTCAATGATTAGAGCTACTCTTAACTCATTTATTCAATCAAACAAATTGCACACATTTAGTTCATGAAGCAAACTGCATTTGTCAAATCAATGAAAACAGCTACACATTCATTCAATGTCACAAGCTTCTCCCATTGTCTCAATCAAACTGCACACATGCTCTCCATGAATCAAATTGCACGTGTTAACTCAATGAGTAGAGCTTCTCTCAGTCATTGAGTGTGTCAAGCTTCACGCTTTAATTCAAGGAAACAAACTGCATTCTTGATTCATTGAATCAAACTTTGAATGAAGCAATGTTTCAATTAAACAAACGTAACACGCTGACTTAGTGAAAGAAACTGCACACGTTCATTCAATGAAAGAGACTGCACTTGCCAATTCAATGAGTAGAGCCACTCTCATTTATTCAAATGCTCATATTTCACGCATTGTCTCTATCAAACTGCACAAGTTTGGTACATGAACCAAATTGCACGTCTTCATTCAATGAGTAGAGCTTCTCTCATTCACTCAATGTGTCAATTTAATTCATTCAATTTAATGAAACAAACTGCATTCATTGAATCAGTGAATCAAACTACAATCATTGATCCAATGAATCAAACCTTATTCCTTGTTTTCATCGTACAAACCTAACTCACTTATCTAGTGAAAGCTATTACACTCGTTCGTTTTATGAAACAGTCTGCACATGATAATTCAATGATTAGTCCTACTCTTGACGCATTTATTCAATCAAGCAAACTGCACACATTTAGTTCATGTAGCAAACCTCATTTGTTAATTCAGTGAATACAGCTACTCATTCATTCAAAGTTGCAAGCTTCACGCATTGTCTCAATCAAACTGCTCACATTCACTCTATGAACCAATCTGCACGTGTTAATTCTATGAGTAGAGCTTCGCTCATTTATTGAATGTGTCAAGCATAACGCTTTCATTCAATCAAGCAAACGGCTTTCATTCAATCATTGAATCAAACTACAAATATTGATTCACGAATCACACCTTAATCCTTTTTTCAATGGAACATACCTATCTCCGTTCATTTTTTAGTCTTTTCTCCTCTTTTATCCTTTTTCCTCTTCTCTCACCTTTTCTCCTCTTTTATCCTCTTTTTTCATCATTTCTCCTCATTTCTCCACTTTTTTCCTGTTTATTCCTCTTTTTTCCTCATTTCTCCGCTTCTTTCCTTTTTTCCTTCTTTTTCCTCATGTCGCCTCATTTCTCCTCTTGTATCTTCTTTATTCCTCTTTTTTCCTCTTTTTTCCTCTTTTCTCCTCTTTATTCCTCTTTTTTCCTCTTCTCTCCTCGTTTCTCCTCTTTTTTCATCTTTATCAGTCATTTCTCATTTCTCCTCCTTTTTCCACTTTTCTCCTCTTTTTTCTGCTTTTTTCCTCATTTCTTCACTTTTTTCCTCTTTATTCCTCTTTTTTCCTCATTTCTCCTCTTTTTTCCTTTTTTTCTTCTTTTTCCTCTTGTCGCCTTTTTTCTCCTCGTGTATCGTCTTTATGCCTCTTTTTTCCTCTTTTCTCCGCTCTTCTCCTCTTTATTCCTCTTTTTTCCTCTTCTCTCCTCATTTCTCCACTTTTTTCCTCTTTATGCCTCTTTTTCCTCTTTTCTCCTCATTGCTCCTCTTTTTTCCTCGTTTCTCCACTTTTCTCCTCTTGTTTTCTTTTTTCTCCTCATTTCTCCACTTTTTTTCCTCTTTATTCCTCTTTTTTCCTCATTTCTCCTCTTTTTTCATCTTTTTAACTCATTTCTCATTTCTCCTCCTTTTTCAACTTTTCTCCGTGTTTTTCCTCTTGTTTACTCTTTTCTCCTCATTTCTCCTCTTTTTTCCTCTTTTTTCCTCTTTTCTCCTCATTTCTCCTCTTTTTTCATCGTTTTAACTCATTTCTCATTTCTCCTCCATTTTCAACTTTTCTCCGCATTTTTCTTCTTCTTTACTCTTTTCTCCTGTTTTCTCCTCATTTCTCCTCTTTTTTCCTCGTTTCTCCTCGTTTCTCCTCATTTCTCCACTTTTTTTCCTTTTTATGCCTCTTTATTCTTCTTTTCTCCTCTTTTTGCCTCTTTTCTCCTCTTTTTCCTCTTTTTTCTTCTTTTCTCCTCATTTCTCCTCTTTTTTCATCTTTTTAACTCATTTCTCCTTTTTCAACTTTTCTCCGCGTCTTTCCTCTTGTTTACTCTTTTCTCCTGTTTGCTCCTCATTTCTCCTCTTTTTTCCTCGTTTCTCCTCGTTTCTCCTCTTTATGCTTCTTTTTTCCTCTTTTCTCCTCATTTCTCCACTTTTTTCTTCTTTATTCCTGTATTTTCCTCACTTCTCTGCTTATTTCCCTTTTTCCTTCTCTTTCCTCTTGTCCCCTCATTACTCCTCTTTTATCCTCTTTATTCTTTTTTTCCTCTTTTGTCCTCTCTCTCCTCTTTATTCCTCTTTTTTCCTCTTCTCTCCTCAATTCTCTTCTTTTTTCATCTTTTTAACTCATATCTCATTTCTCCTCCTTTTTCCACTTTTCTCTTCTTTTTTCTGCTTTTTTCCTCATTTCTCCTCTTGTTTCCTTTTTTTTCTTCTTTTTCCTCTTGTCGCCTCATTTCTCCTCTTTTATCCTCTTTATCCCTCTTTTTTGCTCTTTTCCACTCTTTTTAACTCTTGTTTCCTCTTTTCTCCTCATTTCTCCTCTTCTCTCCTCATTTCTCCTCTTTTTCCATCTTTTTAACTCATTTCTCATTTCTCCTCCTTTTTCAAATTTTCTCTGCGTTTTTCCTCTTGTTTACTCTTTTCTCCTGTTTTCTCCTCATTTCTCCTCTTTTTTCCTCGTTTCTCCTCGTTACTCCTCATTTCTCCACTTTTTTCCTCTTTATGCCTCTTTTTTCCTCTTTTCTCCTCTTTTTTCCTCTTTTCTCCTCATTTCTCCTCTGTTTTCATCTTTTTAACTCATTTCTCATTTCTCCTCCTTTTTCCACTTTTCTCTTCTTTTTTCTGCTTTTTTCCTCATTTCTCCGCTTTGTTTCCTTTTTTTTCTTCTTTTTCCTCATGTCGCCTCATTTCTCCTCTTTTATCCTCTTTATCCCTCTTTTTTGCTCTTTTCCACTCTTTTTAACTCTTGTTTCCTCTTTTCTCCTCATTTCTCCTCTTCTCTCCTCATTTCTCCTCTTTTTCCCTCGTTTCTCCTCGTTTCTCCTCTTTATGCCTCTTTTTTCCTCTTTTCTCCTCATTTCTCCACTTTTTTCTTCTTTATTCCTGTATTTTCCTCACTTGTCCGCTTTTTTCCTTTTTTCCTTCTCTTTCCTCTTGTCCCCTCATTACTCCTCTTTTTTCCTCTTTTGTCCTCTCCTCTTTATTCCTCTTTTTTCCTCTTCTCTCCTCAATTCTCCTCTTTTTTCATCTTTTTAACTCATATCTCATTTCTCCTCCTTTTTCCACTTTTCTCTTCTTTTTTTCTGCTTTTTTCCTCATTTCTCCTCTTGTTTCTTTTTCTTCTTCTTTTTCCTCTTGTCGCCTCATTTCTCCTCTTTTATCCTCTTTATTCCTCTTTTTTGCTCTTTTCCACTCTTTTTAACTCTTTTTTCCTCTTTTCTCCTCATTTCTTCTCTTCTCTCCTCATTTCTCCTCTTTTTCCATCTTTTTAACTCATTTCTCATTTCTCCTCCTTTTTCAAATTTTCTCTGCGTTTTTCCTCTTGTTTCCTCTTTTCTCCTGTTTTCTCCTCATTTCTCCTCTTTTTTCCTCGTTTCTCCTCGTTACTCCTCATTTCTCCACTTTTTTCCTCTTTATGCCTCTTTTTTCCTCTTTTCTCCTCTTTTTTCCTCTTTTCTCCTCATTTCTCCTCTGTTTTCATCTTATTAACTCATTTCTCATTTCTCCTCCTTTTTCCACTTTTCTCTTCTTTTTTCTGCTTTTTTCCTCATTTCTCCGCTTTGTTTCCTTTTTTTTCTTCTTTTTCCTCATGTCGCCTCATTTCTCCTCTTTTATCCTCTTTATCCCTCTTTTTTGCTCTTTTCCACTCTTTTTAACTCTTGTTTCCTCTTTTCTCCTCATTTCTCCTCTTCTCTCCTCATTTCTCCTCTTTTTCCCTCGTTTCTCCTCGTTTCTCCTCTTTATGCCTCTTTTTTCCTCTTTTCTCCTCATTTCTCCACTTTTTTCTTCTTTATTCCTGTATTTTCCTCACTTGTCCGCTTTTTTCCTTTTTTCCTTCTCTTTCCTCTTGTCCCCTCATTACTCCTCTTTTTTCCTCTTTTGTCCTCTCCTCTTTATTCCTCTTTTTTCCTCTTCTCTCCTCAATTCTCCTCTTTTTTCATCTTTTTAACTCATATCTCATTTCTCCTCCTTTTTCCACTTTTCTCTTCTTTTTTTCTGCTTTTTTCCTCATTTCTCCTCTTGTTTCTTTTTCTTCTTCTTTTTCCTCTTGTCGCCTCATTTCTCCTCTTTTATCCTCTTTATTCCTCTTTTTTGCTCTTTTCCACTCTTTTTAACTCTTTTTTCCTCTTTTCTCCTCATTTCTCCTCTTCTCTCCTCATTTCTCCTCTTTTTCCATCTTCTTAACTCATTTCTCATTTCTCCTCCTTTTTCAAATTTTCCCCGCGTTTTTCCTCTTGTTTAGTCTTTTCTCTTCTTTTCTCCTCATTTCACCTCTTTTTTCCTCGTTTCTCCTCGTTTCTCCTCTTTTCTCCTCTTTTCTCCTCATTTATCCTCTTTTCTCCACTTTTCTCCGCATATCTCCTCTTTTTTCCTCGTTTCTCCTCATTTCTCCACTTTTTTCTCTTTTTTCTTCTTTTTTTACTCTTTTCTCCTCTTTATTCCTCTTTTCATTTAATGAAACAAACTGCATTTATTGAATCATTGCATCAAACTACAATCATTGATTTAATGAAGCAAACCTTATTCATTGTTTCAATGGAACAAACATATCTCCCTTATTTAGCGAACAAAACTGCATACGTTCAATTCAATGAAAGAGGCTGCACTTGTCAATTCAATGAGTAGAGCTACTGTCAATAATTCCGTGGCACCAGTTTCACGGCGTTGTGTCTATCAAACTGCGCACGGCGTCATTCAATGAGTAGAGCTTTTCGCATTCATTCAATGTGTCAATTTAATTCATTCAATTTAATGAAACTAACTGCATTAATTGAATCTTTGAATCAAACTACAATCATTGATTCAATGAATCAAACCTTATTCCTTGTTTCAATCGAACAAATCTAACTCTCTTATCTAGTGAAACCTATTTCACTCGTTCATTTAATGAAACAGACTGCACATGATAATTCAATGATTAGAGCTACTCTTAATGCATTTATTCAATCGAACAAAATGCACACCTTTAGTTCATTGAGGAAACTGTATTTGTCAATTCAATGAATACAGCTGTTCATTCATTCAATGTCACAAGATTCTCACATTGTCTGAATCAAATTGCACCGATTCTCTCCATGAAACAAACTGCACGTGTTAATTCAATGAGTAGAGCTTCTCTCATTCATTGAACGTGTCAAGCTTAACGCTTTAATTCAAAGCAACAAACTGCATTCATTCAATCATTGAATCACACTACAATAATTGATTCCATGAAATACACCTTATTTCAATGGAACAACCCTATCTCGTTTATTTACTGAACCAAACTGCATACGTTCATTCAATGAAAGAGGCTGCACTCGTCAATTCAAAGTGTAAAGATACTTGCATTCATTCAATGGCACTAGGTTCAAGCATTGTCTCTATCAATCTGAACACGTTCACTCAATGAAAGAGGCTGCAATTGTCAATTCAATGAGGAGAGCGACTCTCATTCATTCAATGGCACATATTTCACGCATTGTCTCTATCAAACTGCACACGTTTACTACATGAACCAAATTGCACGTCTTCATTCAATGAGTAGAGTTTCTCTCATTCATTCAATGTGTCAAGCTCACCGTTTTTTTATAATGAAACAAACTTCATTCATTGAATTAATGAATCAAACTACAATCATTGATCCAATGAATCAAACCTTATTCCTTGTTTTCATCGTACAAACCTAACTCACTTATCTAGTGAAAGCTATTACACTCGTTCGTTTTATGAAACAGTCTGCACATGATAATTCAATGATTAGTCCTACTCTTGACGCATTTATTCAATCAAGCAAACTGCACACATTTAGTTCATGTAGCAAACCTCATTTGTTAATTCAGTGAATAGAGCTACTCATTCATTCAAAGTTGCAAGCTTCACGCATTGTCTCAATCAAACTGCTCACATTCACTCTATGAACCAATCTGCACGTGTTAATTCTATGAGTAGAGCTTCTCTCATTTATTGAATGTGTCAAGCATAACGCTTTCATTCAATCAAGCAAACGGCTTTCATTCAATCATTCAATCAAACTACAAATATTGATTCACGAATCACACCTTAATCCTTTTTTCAATGGAACATACCTATCTCCGTTCATTTTTTAGTCTTTTCTCCTCTTTTATCCTTTTTCCTCTTCTCTCACCTTTTCTCCTCTTTTATCCTCTTTTTTCATCATTTCTCCTCATTTCTCCACTTTTTTCCTGTTTATTCCTCTTTTTTCCTCATTTCTCCGCTTCTTTCCTTTTTTTCTTCTTTTTCCTCATGTCGCCTCATTTCTCCTCTTGTATCTTCTTTATTCCTCTTTTTTCCTCTTTTTTCCTCTTTTCTCCTCTTTATTCCTCTTTTTACCTCTTCTCTCCTCGTTTCTCCTCTTTTTTCATCTTTATCAGTCATTTCTCATTTCTCCTCCTTTTTCCACTTTTCTCCTCTTTTTTCTGCTTTTTTCCTCATTTCTCCACTTTTTTCCTCTTTATTCCTCTTTTTTCCTCATTTCTCCTCTTTTTTCCTTTTTTTCTTCTTTTTCCTCTTGTCGCCTCTTTTCTCCTCGTGTATCGTCTTTATGCCTCTTTTTTCCTCTTTTCTCCGCTCTTCTCCTCTTTATTCCTCTGTTTTCCGCTTCTCTCCTCATTTCTCCACTTTTTTCCTCTTTATGCCTCTTTTTCCTCTTTTCTCCTCATTGCTCCTCTTTTTTCCTCGTTTCTCCACTTTTCTCCTCTTGTTTTCTTTTTTCTCCTGATTTCTCCACTTTTTTTCCTCTTTATTCCTCTTTTTTCCTCATTTCTCCTCTTTTTTCATCTTTTTAACTCATTTCTCATTTCTCCTCCTTTTTCAACTTTTCTCCGTGTTTTTCCTCATGTTTACTCTTTTCTCCTCATTTCTCCTCTTTTTTCCTCTTTTTTCCTCTTTTCTCCTCATTTCTCCTCTTTTTTCATCGTTTTAACTCATTTCTCATTTCTCCTCCATTTTCAACTTTTCTCCGCATTTTTCCTCTTCTTTACTCTTTTCTCCTGTTTTCTCCTCATTTCTCCTCTTTTTTCCTCGTTTCTCCTCGTTTCTCCTCATTCCTCCACTTTTTTTCCTTTTTATGCCTCTTTATTCTTCTTTTCTCCTCTTTTTGCCTCTTTTCTCCTCTTTTTTCCTCTTTTTTGCTCTTTTCTCCTCATTTCTCCTCTTTTTGCATCTTTTTAACTCATTTCTCGTTTTTCAACTTTTCTCCGCGTTTTTCCTCTTGTTTACTCTTTTCTCCTGTTTGCTCCTCATTTCTCCTCTTTTTTCCTCGTTTCTCCTCGTTTCTCCTCTTTATGCTTCTTTTTTCCTCTTTTCTCCTCATTTCTCCACTTTTTTCTTCTTTAGTCCTGTATTTTCCTCACTTCTCCGCTTTTTTTCTTTTTTCCTTCTCTTTCCTCTTGTCCCCTCATTACTCCTCTTTTATCCTCTTTATTCCTCTTTTTTCCTCTTTTGTCCTCTCTCTCCTCTTTATTCCTCTTTTGTCCTCTTCTCTCCTCAATTCTCCTCTTTTTTCATCTTTTTAACTCATATCTCATTTCTCCACCTTTTTCCACTTTTCTCTTCTTTTTTCTGCTTTTTTCCTCATTTCTCCGCTTGTTTCCTTTTTTTTCTTCTTTTTCCTCTTGTCGCCTCATTTCTCCTCTTTTATCCTCTTTATCCCTCTTTTTTGCTCTTTTCCACTCTTTTTAACTCTATTTTCCTCTTTTCTCCTCTTTTCTCCTCATTTCTCCTCTTTTTCCATCTTTTTAACTCATTTCTCATTTCTCCTCCTTTTTCAAATTTTCTCTGCGTTTTTCCTCTTGTTTACTCTTTTCTCCTGTTTTCTCCTCGTTTCTCCTCTTTTTTCCTCGTTTCTCCTCGTTACTCCTCATTTCTCCACTTTTTTCCTCTTTATGCCTCTTTTTTCCTCTTTTCTCCTCTTTTTTCCTCTTTTCTCCACATTTCTCCTCTGTTTTCATCTTTTTAACTCATATCTCATTTCTCCTTCTTTTTCCACTTTTCTCTTCTTTTTTCTGCTTTTTTCCTCATTTCTGCTCTTGTTTCCTTTTTTTTCATCTTTTTCCTCTTCTCGCCTCATTTCTCCTCTTTTATCCTCTTTATCCCTCTTTTTTGCTCTTTTCCACTCTTTTTACCTCTTTTTTCCTCTTTTCTCCTCATTTCTCCTCTTCTCTCCTCATTTCTCCTCTTTTTCCATCTTTTTAACTCATTTCTCATTTCTCCTCCTTTTTCAAATTTTCTCTGCGTTTTTCCTCTTGTTTCCTCTTTTCTCCTGTTTTCTCCTCATTTCTCCTCTTTTTTCCTCGTTTCTCCTCGTTACTCCTCATTTCTCCACTTTTTTCCTCTTTATGCCTCTTTTTACCTCTTTTCTCCTCTTTTTTCCTCTTTTCTCCTCATTTCTCCTCTGTATTCATCTTTTTAACTCATTTCTCATTTCTCCTCCTTTTTCAACTTTTCTCCGCGTTTTTCCACTTGTTTACTCTTTTCTCCTGTTTTCTCCTCATTTCTCCTCTTTTTCCCTCGTTTCTCCTCGTTTCTCCTCTTTATGCCTCGTTTTTCCTCGTTTCTCCTCATTTCTCCACTTTTTTTCCTTTTTATGCCTCTTTATTCTTCTTTTCTCCTCTTTTTGCCTCTTTTCTCCTCTTTTTCCTCTTTTTTCCTCTTTTCTCCTCATTTCTCCTCTTTTTTCATCTTTTTAACTCATTTCTCCTTTTTCAACTTTTCTCCGCGTCTTTCCTCTTGTTTACTCTTTTCTCCTGTTTGCTCCTCATTTCTCCTCTTTTTTCCTCGTTTCTCCTCGTTTCTCCTCTTTATGCTTCTTTTTTCCTCTTTTCTCCTCATTTCTCCACTTTTTTCTTCTTTATTCCTGTATTTTCCTCACTTCTCTGCTTATTTCCCTTTTTCCTTCTCTTTCCTCTTGTCCCCTCATTACTCCTCTTTTATCCTCTTTATTCTTTTTTTCCTCTTTTGTCCTCTCTCTCCTCTTTATTCCTCTTTTTTCCTCTTCTCTCCTCAATTCTCTTCTTTTTTCATCTTTTTAACTCATATCTCATTTCTCCTCCTTTTTCCACTTTTCTCTTCTTTTTTCTGCTTTTTTCCTCATTTCTCCTCTTGTTTCCTTTTTTTTCTTCTTTTTCCTCTTGTCGCCTCATTTCTCCTCTTTTATCCTCTTTATCCCTCTTTTTTGCTCTTTTCCACACTTTTTAACTCTTGTTTCCTCTTTTCTCCTCATTTCTCCTCTTCTCTCCTCATTTCTCCTCTTTTTCCATCTTTTTAACTCATTTCTCATTTCTCCTCCTTTTTCAAATTTTCTCTGCGTTTTTCCTCTTGTTTACTCTTTTCTCCTGTTTTCTCCTCATTTCTCCTCTTTTTTCCTCGTTTCTCCTCGTTACTCCTCATTTCTCCACTTTTTTCCTCTTTATGCCTCTTTTTTCCTCTTTTCTCCTCTTTTTTCCTCTTTTCTCCTCATTTCTCCTCTGTTTTCATCTTTTTAACTCATTTCTCATTTCTCCTCCTTTTTCCACTTTTCTCTTCTTTTTTCTGCTTTTTTCCTCATTTCTCCGCTTTGTTTCCTTTTTTTTCTTCTTTTTCCTCTTGTCGCCTCATTTCTCCTCTTTTATCCTCTTTATCCCTCTTTTTTGCTCTTTTCCACTCTTTTTAACTCTTGTTTCCTCTTTTCTCCTCATTTCTCCTCTTCTCTCCTCATTTCTCCTCTTTTTCCCTCGTTTCTCCTCGTTTCTCCTCTTTATGCCTCTTTTTTCCTCTTTTCTCCTCATTTCTCCACTTTTTTCTTCTTTATTCCTGTATTTTCCTCACTTGTCCGCTTTTTTCCTTTTTTCCTTCTCTTTCCTCTTGTCCCCTCATTACTCCTCTTTTTTCCTCTTTTGTCCTCTCCTCTTTATTCCTCTTTTTTCCTCTTCTCTCCTCAATTCTCCTCTTTTTTCATCTTTTTAACTCATATCTCATTTCTCCTCCTTTTTCCACTTTTCTCTTCTTTTTTTCTGCTTTTTTCCTCATTTCTCCTCTTGTTCTTTTTCTTCTTCTTTTTCCTCTTGTCGCCTCATTTCTCCTCTTTTATCCTCTTTATTCCTCTTTTTTGCTCTTTTCCACTCTTTTTAACTCTTTTTTCCTCTTTTCTCCTCATTTCTTCTCTTCTCTCCTCATTTCTCCTCTTTTTCCATCTTTTTAACTCATTTCTCATTTCTCCTCCTTTTTCAAATTTTCTCTGCGTTTTTCCTCTTGTTTCCTCTTTTCTCCTGTTTTCTCCTCATTTCTCCTCTTTTTTCCTCGTTTCTCCTCGTTACTCCTCATTTCTCCACTTTTTTCCTCTTTATGCCTCTTTTTTCCTCTTTTCTCCTCTTTTTTCCTCTTTTCTCCTCATTTCTCCTCTGTTTTCATCTTATTAACTCATTTCTCATTTCTCCTCCTTTTTCAACTTTTCTCCGCGTTTTTCCACTTGTTTACTCTTTTCTCCTGTTTTCTCCTCATTTCTCCTCTTTTTCCCTCGTTTCTCCTCGTTTCTCCTCTTTATGCCTCTTTTTTCCTCTTTTCTCCTCATTTCTCCACTTTTTTCTTCTTTATTCCTGTATTTTCCTCACTTGTCCGCTTTTTTCCTTTTTTCCTTCTCTTTCCTCTTGTCCCCTCATTACTCCTCTTTTTTCCTCTTTTGTCCTCTCCTCTTTATTCCTCTTTTTTCCTCTTCTCTCCTCAATTCTCCTCTTTTTTCATCTTTTTAACTCATATCTCATTTCTCCTCCTTTTTCCACTTTTCTCTTCTTTTTTTCTGCTTTTTTCCTCATTTCTCCTCTTGTTTCTTTTTCTTCTTCTTTTTCCTCTTGTCGCCTCATTTCTCCTCTTTTATCCTCTTTATTCCTCTTTTTTGCTCTTTTCCACTCTTTTTAACTCTTTTTTCCTCTTTTCTCCTCATTTCTTCTCTTCTCTCCTCATTTCTCCTCTTTTTCCATCTTTTTAACTTATATCTCATTTCTCCTCCTTTTTCCACTTTTCTCTTCTTTTTTCTGCTTTTTTCCTCATTTCTCCTCTTGTTTCCTTTTTTTTCTTCTTTTTCCTCTTGTCGCCTCATTTCTCCTCTTTTATCCTCTTTATCCCTCTTTTTTGCTCTTTTCCACACTTTTTAACTCTTGTTTCCTCTTTTCTCCTCATTTCTCCTCTTCTCTCCTCATTTCTCCTCTTTTTCCATCTTTTTAACTCATTTCTCATTTCTCCTCCTTTTTCAAATTTTCTCTGCGTTTTTCCTCTTGTTTACTCTTTTCTCCTGTTTTCTCCTCATTTCTCCTCTTTTTTCCTCGTTTCTCCTCGTTACTCCTCATTTCTCCACTTTTTTCCTCTTTATGCCTCTTTTTTCCTCTTTTCTCCTCTTTTTTCCTCTTTTCTCCTCATTTCTCCTCTGTTTTCATCTTTTTAACTCATTTCTCATTTCTCCTCCTTTTTCCACTTTTCTCTTCTTTTTTCTGCTTTTTTCCTCATTTCTCCGCTTTGTTTCCTTTTTTTTCTTCTTTTTCCTCTTGTCGCCTCATTTCTCCTCTTTTATCCTCTTTATCCCTCTTTTTTGCTCTTTTCCACTCTTTTTAACTCTTGTTTCCTCTTTTCTCCTCATTTCTCCTCTTCTCTCCTCATTTCTCCTCTTTTTCCCTCGTTTCTCCTCGTTTCTCCTCTTTATGCCTCTTTTTTCCTCTTTTCTCCTCATTTCTCCACTTTTTTCTTCTTTATTCCTGTATTTTCCTCACTTGTCCGCTTTTTTCCTTTTTTCCTTCTCTTTCCTCTTGTCCCCTCATTACTCCTCTTTTTTCCTCTTTTGTCCTCTCCTCTTTATTCCTCTTTTTTCCTCTTCTCTCCTCAATTCTCCTCTTTTTTCATCTTTTTAACTCATATCTCATTTCTCCTCCTTTTTCCACTTTTCTCTTCTTTTTTTCTGCTTTTTTCCTCATTTCTCCTCTTGTTTCTTTTTCTTCTTCTTTTTCCTCTTGTCGCCTCATTTCTCCTCTTTTATCCTCTTTATTCCTCTTTTTTGCTCTTTTCCACTCTTTTTAACTCTTTTTTCCTCTTTTCTCCTCATTTCTTCTCTTCTCTCCTCATTTCTCCTCTTTTTCCATCTTTTTAACTCATTTCTCATTTCTCCTCCTTTTTCAAATTTTCTCTGCGTTTTTCCTCTTGTTTCCTCTTTTCTCCTGTTTTCTCCTCATTTCTCCTCTTTTTTCCTCGTTTCTCCTCGTTACTCCTCATTTCTCCACTTTTTTCCTCTTTATGCCTCTTTTTTCCTCTTTTCTCCTCTTTTTTCCTCTTTTCTCCTCATTTCTCCTCTGTTTTCATCTTATTAACTCATTTCTCATTTCTCCTCCTTTTTCAACTTTTCTCCGCGTTTTTCCACTTGTTTACTCTTTTCTCCTGTTTTCTCCTCATTTCTCCTCTTTTTCCCTCGTTTCTCCTCGTTTCTCCTCTTTATGCCTCTTTTTTCCTCTTTTCTCCTCATTTCTCCACTTTTTTCTTCTTTATTCCTGTATTTTCCTCACTTGTCCGCTTTTTTCCTTTTTTCCTTCTCTTTCCTCTTGTCCCCTCATTACTCCTCTTTTATCCTCTTTATTCCTCTTTTTTCCTCTTTTGTCCTCTCTCTCCTCTTTATTCCTCTTTTTTCCTCTTCTCTCCTCAATTCTCCTCTTTTTTCATCTTTTTAACTCATATCTCATTTCTCCTCCTTTTTCCACTTTTCTCTTCTTTTTTTCTGCTTTTTTCCTCATTTCTCCTCTTGTTTCTTTTTCTTCTTCTTTTTCCTCTTGTCGCCTCATTTCTCCTCTTTTATCCTCTTTATTCCTCTTTTTTGCTCTTTTCCACTCTTTTTAACTCTTTTTTCCTCTTTTCTCCTCATTTCTCCTCTTCTCTCCTCATTTCTCCTCTTTTTCCATCTTCTTAACTCATTTCTCATTTCTCCTCCTTTTTCAAATTTTCCCCGCGTTTTTCCTCTTGTTTAGTCTTTTCTCTTCTTTTCTCCTCATTTCACCTCTTTTTTCCTCGTTTCTCCTCGTTTCTCCTCTTTTCTCCTCTTTTCTCCTCATTTATCCTCTTTTCTCCACTTTTCTCCGCATATCTCCTCTTTTTTCCTCGTTTCTCCTCATTTCTCCACTTTTTTCTCTTTTTTCTTCTTTTTTTACTCTTTTCTCCTCTTTATTCCTCTTTTCATTTAATGAAACAAACTGCATTTATTGAATCATTGCATCAAACTACAATCATTGATTTAATGAAGCAAACCTTATTCATTGTTTCAATGGAACAAACATATCTCCCTTATTTAGCGAACAAAACTGCATACGTTCAATTCAATGAAAGAGGCTGCACTTGTCAATTCAATGAGTAGAGCTACTGTCAATAATTCCGTGGCACCAGTTTCACGGCGTTGTGTCTATCAAACTGCGCACGGCGTCATTCAATGAGTAGAGCTTTTCGCATTCATTCAATGTGTCAATTTAATTCATTCAATTTAATGAAACTAACTGCATTAATTGAATCTTTGAATCAAACTACAATCATTGATTCAATGAATCAAACCTTATTCCTTGTTTCAATCGAACAAATCTAACTCTCTTATCTAGTGAAACCTATTTCACTCGTTCATTTAATGAAACAGACTGCACATGATAATTCAATGATTAGAGCTACTCTTAATGCATTTATTCAATCGAACAAAATGCACACCTTTAGTTCATTGAGGAAACTGTATTTGTCAATTCAATGAATACAGCTGTTCATTCATTCAATGTCACAAGATTCTCACATTGTCTGAATCAAATTGCACCGATTCTCTCCATGAAACAAACTGCACGTGTTAATTCAATGAGTAGAGCTTCTCTCATTCATTGAACGTGTCAAGCTTAACGCTTTAATTCAAGGCAACAAACTGCATTCATTCAATCATTGAATCACACTACAATAATTGATTCCATGAAATACACCTTATTTCAATGGAACAACCCTATCTCGTTTATTTACTGAACCAAACTGCATACGTTCATTCAATGAAAGAGGCTGCACTCGTCAATTCAAAGTGTAAAGATACTTGCATTCATTCAATGGCACTAGGTTCAAGCATTGTCTCTATCAATCTGAACACGTTCACTCAATGAAAGAGGCTGCAATTGTCAATTCAATGAGGAGAGCGACTCTCATTCATTCAATGGCACATATTTCACGCATTGTCTCTATCAAACTGCACACGTTTACTACATGAACCAAATTGCACGTCTTCATTCAATGAGTAGAGTTTCTCTCATTCATTCAATGTGTCAAGCTCACCGTTTTTTTATAATGAAACAAACTTCATTCATTGAATTAGTGAATCAAACTACAATCATTGATCCAATGAATCAAACCTTATTCCTTGTTTTCATCGTACAAACCTAACTCACTTATCTAGTGAAAGCTATTACACTCGTTCGTTTTATGAAACAGTCTGCACATGATAATTCAATGATTAGTCCTACTCTTGACGCATTTATTCAATCAAGCAAACTGCACACATTTAGTTCATGTAGCAAACCTCATTTGTTAATTCAGTGAATAGAGCTACTCATTCATTCAAAGTTGCAAGCTTCACGCATTGTCTCAATCAAACTGCTCACATTCACTCTATGAACCAATCTGCACGTGTTAATTCTATGAGTAGAGCTTCTCTCATTTATTGAATGTGTCAAGCATAACGCTTTCATTCAATCAAGCAAACGGCTTTCATTCAATCATTCAATCAAACTACAAATATTGATTCACGAATCACACCTTAATCCTTTTTTCAATGGAACATACCTATCTCCGTTCATTTTTTAGTCTTTTCTCCTCTTTTATCCTTTTTCCTCTTCTCTCACCTTTTCTCCTCTTTTATCCTCTTTTTTCATCATTTCTCCTCATTTCTCCACTTTTTTCCTGTTTATTCCTCTTTTTTCCTCATTTCTCCGCTTCTTTCCTTTTTTTCTTCTTTTTCCTCATGTCGCCTCATTTCTCCTCTTGTATCTTCTTTATTCCTCTTTTTTCCTCTTTTTTCCTCTTTTCTCCTCTTTATTCCTCTTTTTACCTCTTCTCTCCTCGTTTCTCCTCTTTTTTCATCTTTATCAGTCATTTCTCATTTCTCCTCCTTTTTCCACTTTTCTCCTCTTTTTTCTGCTTTTTTCCTCATTTCTCCACTTTTTTCCTCTTTATTCCTCTTTTTTCCTCATTTCTCCTCTTTTTTCCTTTTTTTCTTCTTTTTCCTCTTGTCGCCTCTTTTCTCCTCGTGTATCGTCTTTATGCCTCTTTTTTCCTCTTTTCTCCGCTCTTCTCCTCTTTATTCCTCTGTTTTCCGCTTCTCTCCTCATTTCTCCACTTTTTTCCTCTTTATGCCTCTTTTTCCTCTTTTCTCCTCATTGCTCCTCTTTTTTCCTCGTTTCTCCACTTTTCTCCTCTTGTTTTCTTTTTTCTCCTGATTTCTCCACTTTTTTTCCTCTTTATTCCTCTTTTTTCCTCATTTCTCCTCTTTTTTCATCTTTTTAACTCATTTCTCATTTCTCCTCCTTTTTCAACTTTTCTCCGTGTTTTTCCTCATGTTTACTCTTTTCTCCTCATTTCTCCTCTTTTTTCCTCTTTTTTCCTCTTTTCTCCTCATTTCTCCTCTTTTTTCATCGTTTTAACTCATTTCTCATTTCTCCTCCATTTTCAACTTTTCTCCGCATTTTTCCTCTTCTTTACTCTTTTCTCCTGTTTTCTCCTCATTTCTCCTCTTTTTTCCTCGTTTCTCCTCGTTTCTCCTCATTCCTCCACTTTTTTTCCTTTTTATGCCTCTTTATTCTTCTTTTCTCCTCTTTTTGCCTCTTTTCTCCTCTTTTTTCCTCTTTTTTCCTCTTTTCTCCTCATTTCTCCTCTTTTTGCATCTTTTTAACTCATTTCTCGTTTTTCAACTTTTCTCCGCGTTTTTCCTCTTGTTTACTCTTTTCTCCTGTTTGCTCCTCATTTCTCCTCTTTTTTCCTCGTTTCTCCTCGTTTCTCCTCTTTATGCTTCTTTTTTCCTCTTTTCTCCTCATTTCTCCACTTTTTTCTTCTTTATTCCTGTATTTTCCTCACTTGTCCGCTTTTTTCCTTTTTTCCTTCTCTTTCCTCTTGTCCCCTCATTACTCCTCTTTTTTCCTCTTTTGTCCTCTCCTCTTTATTCCTCTTTTTTCCTCTTCTCTCCTCAATTCTCCTCTTTTTTCATCTTTTTAACTCATATCTCATTTCTCCTCCTTTTTCCACTTTTCTCTTCTTTTTTTCTGCTTTTTTCCTCATTTCTCCTCTTGTTTCTTTTTCTTCTTCTTTTTCCTCTTGTCGCCTCATTTCTCCTCTTTTATCCTCTTTATTCCTCTTTTTTGCTCTTTTCCACTCTTTTTAACTCTTTTTTCCTCTTTTCTCCTCATTTCTTCTCTTCTCTCCTCATTTCTCCTCTTTTTCCATCTTTTTAACTCATTTCTCATTTCTCCTCCTTTTTCAAATTTTCTCTGCGTTTTTCCTCTTGTTTCCTCTTTTCTCCTGTTTTCTCCTCATTTCTCCTCTTTTTTCCTCGTTTCTCCTCGTTACTCCTCATTTCTCCACTTTTTTCCTCTTTATGCCTCTTTTTTCCTCTTTTCTCCTCTTTTTTCCTCTTTTCTCCTCATTTCTCCTCTGTTTTCATCTTATTAACTCATTTCTCATTTCTCCTCCTTTTTCAACTTTTCTCCGCGTTTTTCCACTTGTTTACTCTTTTCTCCTGTTTTCTCCTCATTTCTCCTCTTTTTCCCTCGTTTCTCCTCGTTTCTCCTCTTTATGCCTCTTTTTTCCTCTTTTCTCCTCATTTCTCCACTTTTTTCTTCTTTATTCCTGTATTTTCCTCACTTGTCCGCTTTTTTCCTTTTTTCCTTCTCTTTCCTCTTGTCCCCTCATTACTCCTCTTTTATCCTCTTTATTCCTCTTTTTTCCTCTTTTGTCCTCTCTCTCCTCTTTATTCCTCTTTTTTCCTCTTCTCTCCTCAATTCTCCTCTTTTTTCATCTTTTTAACTCATATCTCATTTCTCCTCCTTTTTCCACTTTTCTCTTCTTTTTTTCTGCTTTTTTCCTCATTTCTCCTCTTGTTTCTTTTTCTTCTTCTTTTTCCTCTTGTCGCCTCATTTCTCCTCTTTTATCCTCTTTATTCCTCTTTTTTGCTCTTTTCCACTCTTTTTAACTCTTTTTTCCTCTTTTCTCCTCATTTCTCCTCTTCTCTCCTCATTTCTCCTCTTTTTCCATCTTCTTAACTCATTTCTCATTTCTCCTCCTTTTTCAAATTTTCCCCGCGTTTTTCCTCTTGTTTAGTCTTTTCTCTTCTTTTCTCCTCATTTCACCTCTTTTTTCCTCGTTTCTCCTCGTTTCTCCTCTTTTCTCCTCTTTTCTCCTCATTTATCCTCTTTTCTCCACTTTTCTCCGCATATCTCCTCTTTTTTCCTCGTTTCTCCTCATTTCTCCACTTTTTTCTCTTTTTTCTTCTTTTTTTACTCTTTTCTCCTCTTTATTCCTCTTTTCATTTAATGAAACAAACTGCATTTATTGAATCATTGCATCAAACTACAATCATTGATTTAATGAAGCAAACCTTATTCATTGTTTCAATGGAACAAACATATCTCCCTTATTTAGCGAACAAAACTGCATACGTTCAATTCAATGAAAGAGGCTGCACTTGTCAATTCAATGAGTAGAGCTACTGTCAATAATTCCGTGGCACCAGTTTCACGGCGTTGTGTCTATCAAACTGCGCACGGCGTCATTCAATGAGTAGAGCTTTTCGCATTCATTCAATGTGTCAATTTAATTCATTCAATTTAATGAAACTAACTGCATTAATTGAATCTTTGAATCAAACTACAATCATTGATTCAATGAATCAAACCTTATTCCTTGTTTCAATCGAACAAATCTAACTCTCTTATCTAGTGAAACCTATTTCACTCGTTCATTTAATGAAACAGACTGCACATGATAATTCAATGATTAGAGCTACTCTTAATGCATTTATTCAATCGAACAAAATGCACACCTTTAGTTCATTGAGGAAACTGTATTTGTCAATTCAATGAATACAGCTGTTCATTCATTCAATGTCACAAGATTCTCACATTGTCTGAATCAAATTGCACCGATTCTCTCCATGAAACAAACTGCACGTGTTAATTCAATGAGTAGAGCTTCTCTCATTCATTGAACGTGTCAAGCTTAACGCTTTAATTCAAGGAAACAAACTGCATTCATTCAATCATTGAATCACACTACAATAATTGATTCCATGAAATACACCTTATTTCAATGGAACAACCCTATCTCGTTTATTTACTGAACCAAACTGCATACGTTCATTCAATGAAAGAGGCTGCACTCGTCAATTCAAAGTGTAAAGATACTTGCATTCATTCAATGGCACTAGGTTCAAGCATTGTCTCTATCAATCTGAACACGTTCACTCAATGAAAGAGGCTGCAATTGTCAATTCAATGAGGAGAGCGACTCTCATTCATTCAATGGCACATATTTCACGCATTGTCTCTATCAAACTGCACACGTTTACTACATGAACCAAATTGCACGTCTTCATTCAATGAGTAGAGTTTCTCTCATTCATTCAATGTGTCAAGCTCACCGTTTTTTTATAATGAAACAAACTTCATTCATTGAATTAATGAATCAAACTACAATCATTGATCCAATGAATCAAACCTTATTCCTTGTTTTCATCGTACAAACCTAACTCACTTATCTAGTGAAAGCTATTACACTCGTTCGTTTTATGAAACAGTCTGCACATGATAATTCAATGATTAGTCCTACTCTTGACGCATTTATTCAATCAAGCAAACTGCACACATTTAGTTCATGTAGCAAACCTCATTTGTTAATTCAGTGAATAGAGCTACTCATTCATTCAAAGTTGCAAGCTTCACGCATTGTCTCAATCAAACTGCTCACATTCACTCTATGAACCAATCTGCACGTGTTAATTCTATGAGTAGAGCTTCTCTCATTTATTGAATGTGTCAAGCATAACGCTTTCATTCAATCAAGCAAACGGCTTTCATTCAATCATTCAATCAAACTACAAATATTGATTCACGAATCACACCTTAATCCTTTTTTCAATGGAACATACCTATCTCCGTTCATTTTTTAGTCTTTTCTCCTCTTTTATCCTTTTTCCTCTTCTCTCACCTTTTCTCCTCTTTTATCCTCTTTTTTCATCATTTCTCCTCATTTCTCCACTTTTTTCCTGTTTATTCCTCTTTTTTCCTCATTTCTCCGCTTCTTTCCTTTTTTTCTTCTTTTTCCTCATGTCGCCTCATTTCTCCTCTTGTATCTTCTTTATTCCTCTTTTTTCCTCTTTTTTCCTCTTTTCTCCTCTTTATTCCTCTTTTTACCTCTTCTCTCCTCGTTTCTCCTCTTTTTTCATCTTTATCAGTCATTTCTCATTTCTCCTCCTTTTTCCACTTTTCTCCTCTTTTTTCTGCTTTTTTCCTCATTTCTCCACTTTTTTCCTCTTTATTCCTCTTTTTTCCTCATTTCTCCTCTTTTTTCCTTTTTTTCTTCTTTTTCCTCTTGTCGCCTCTTTTCTCCTCGTGTATCGTCTTTATGCCTCTTTTTTCCTCTTTTCTCCGCTCTTCTCCTCTTTATTCCTCTGTTTTCCGCTTCTCTCCTCATTTCTCCACTTTTTTCCTCTTTATGCCTCTTTTTCCTCTTTTCTCCTCATTGCTCCTCTTTTTTCCTCGTTTCTCCACTTTTCTCCTCTTGTTTTCTTTTTTCTCCTGATTTCTCCACTTTTTTTCCTCTTTATTCCTCTTTTTTCCTCATTTCTCCTCTTTTTTCATCTTTTTAACTCATTTCTCATTTCTCCTCCTTTTTCAACTTTTCTCCGTGTTTTTCCTCATGTTTACTCTTTTCTCCTCATTTCTCCTCTTTTTTCCTCTTTTTTCCTCTTTTCTCCTCATTTCTCCTCTTTTTTCATCGTTTTAACTCATTTCTCATTTCTCCTCCATTTTCAACTTTTCTCCGCATTTTTCCTCTTCTTTACTCTTTTCTCCTGTTTTCTCCTCATTTCTCCTCTTTTTTCCTCGTTTCTCCTCGTTTCTCCTCATTCCTCCACTTTTTTTCCTTTTTATGCCTCTTTATTCTTCTTTTCTCCTCTTTTTGCCTCTTTTCTCCTCTTTTTTCCTCTTTTTTCCTCTTTTCTCCTCATTTCTCCTCTTTTTGCATCTTTTTAACTCATTTCTCGTTTTTCAACTTTTCTCCGCGTTTTTCCTCTTGTTTACTCTTTTCTCCTGTTTGCTCCTCATTTCTCCTCTTTTTTCCTCGTTTCTCCTCGTTTCTCCTCTTTATGCTTCTTTTTTCCTCTTTTCTCCTCATTTCTCCACTTTTTTCTTCTTTATTCCTGTATTTTCCTCACTTGTCCGCTTTTTTCCTTTTTTCCTTCTCTTTCCTCTTGTCCCCTCATTACTCCTCTTTTTTCCTCTTTTGTCCTCTCCTCTTTATTCCTCTTTTTTCCTCTTCTCTCCTCAATTCTCCTCTTTTTTCATCTTTTTAACTCATATCTCATTTCTCCTCCTTTTTCCACTTTTCTCTTCTTTTTTTCTGCTTTTTTCCTCATTTCTCCTCTTGTTTCTTTTTCTTCTTCTTTTTCCTCTTGTCGCCTCATTTCTCCTCTTTTATCCTCTTTATTCCTCTTTTTTGCTCTTTTCCACTCTTTTTAACTCTTTTTTCCTCTTTTCTCCTCATTTCTTCTCTTCTCTCCTCATTTCTCCTCTTTTTCCATCTTTTTAACTCATTTCTCATTTCTCCTCCTTTTTCAAATTTTCTCTGCGTTTTTCCTCTTGTTTCCTCTTTTCTCCTGTTTTCTCCTCATTTCTCCTCTTTTTTCCTCGTTTCTCCTCGTTACTCCTCATTTCTCCACTTTTTTCCTCTTTATGCCTCTTTTTTCCTCTTTTCTCCTCTTTTTTCCTCTTTTCTCCTCATTTCTCCTCTGTTTTCATCTTATTAACTCATTTCTCATTTCTCCTCCTTTTTCAACTTTTCTCCGCGTTTTTCCACTTGTTTACTCTTTTCTCCTGTTTTCTCCTCATTTCTCCTCTTTTTCCCTCGTTTCTCCTCGTTTCTCCTCTTTATGCCTCTTTTTTCCTCTTTTCTCCTCATTTCTCCACTTTTTTCTTCTTTATTCCTGTATTTTCCTCACTTGTCCGCTTTTTTCCTTTTTTCCTTCTCTTTCCTCTTGTCCCCTCATTACTCCTCTTTTATCCTCTTTATTCCTCTTTTTTCCTCTTTTGTCCTCTCTCTCCTCTTTATTCCTCTTTTTTCCTCTTCTCTCCTCAATTCTCCTCTTTTTTCATCTTTTTAACTCATATCTCATTTCTCCTCCTTTTTCCACTTTTCTCTTCTTTTTTTCTGCTTTTTTCCTCATTTCTCCTCTTGTTTCTTTTTCTTCTTCTTTTTCCTCTTGTCGCCTCATTTCTCCTCTTTTATCCTCTTTATTCCTCTTTTTTGCTCTTTTCCACTCTTTTTAACTCTTTTTTCCTCTTTTCTCCTCATTTCTCCTCTTCTCTCCTCATTTCTCCTCTTTTTCCATCTTCTTAACTCATTTCTCATTTCTCCTCCTTTTTCAAATTTTCCCCGCGTTTTTCCTCTTGTTTAGTCTTTTCTCTTCTTTTCTCCTCATTTCACCTCTTTTTTCCTCGTTTCTCCTCGTTTCTCCTCTTTTCTCCTCTTTTCTCCTCATTTATCCTCTTTTCTCCACTTTTCTCCGCATATCTCCTCTTTTTTCCTCGTTTCTCCTCATTTCTCCACTTTTTTCTCTTTTTTCTTCTTTTTTTACTCTTTTCTCCTCTTTATTCCTCTTTTCATTTAATGAAACAAACTGCATTTATTGAATCATTGCATCAAACTACAATCATTGATTTAATGAAGCAAACCTTATTCATTGTTTCAATGGAACAAACATATCTCCCTTATTTAGCGAACAAAACTGCATACGTTCAATTCAATGAAAGAGGCTGCACTTGTCAATTCAATGAGTAGAGCTACTGTCAATAATTCCGTGGCACCAGTTTCACGGCGTTGTGTCTATCAAACTGCGCACGGCGTCATTCAATGAGTAGAGCTTTTCGCATTCATTCAATGTGTCAATTTAATTCATTCAATTTAATGAAACTAACTGCATTAATTGAATCTTTGAATCAAACTACAATCATTGATTCAATGAATCAAACCTTATTCCTTGTTTCAATCGAACAAATCTAACTCTCTTATCTAGTGAAACCTATTTCACTCGTTCATTTAATGAAACAGACTGCACATGATAATTCAATGATTAGAGCTACTCTTAATGCATTTATTCAATCGAACAAAATGCACACCTTTAGTTCATTGAGGAAACTGTATTTGTCAATTCAATGAATACAGCTGTTCATTCATTCAATGTCACAAGATTCTCACATTGTCTGAATCAAATTGCACCGATTCTCTCCATGAAACAAACTGCACGTGTTAATTCAATGAGTAGAGCTTCTCTCATTCATTGAACGTGTCAAGCTTAACGCTTTAATTCAAGGCAACAAACTGCATTCATTCAATCATTGAATCACACTACAATAATTGATTCCATGAAATACACCTTATTTCAATGGAACAACCCTATCTCGTTTATTTACTGAACCAAACTGCATACGTTCATTCAATGAAAGAGGCTGCACTCGTCAATTCAAAGTGTAAAGATACTTGCATTCATTCAATGGCACTAGGTTCAAGCATTGTCTCTATCAATCTGAACACGTTCACTCAATGAAAGAGGCTGCAATTGTCAATTCAATGAGGAGAGCGACTCTCATTCATTCAATGGCACATATTTCACGCATTGTCTCTATCAAACTGCACACGTTTACTACATGAACCAAATTGCACGTCTTCATTCAATGAGTAGAGTTTCTCTCATTCATTCAATGTGTCAAGCTCACCGTTTTTTTATAATGAAACAAACTTCATTCATTGAATTAATGAATCAAACTACAATCATTGATCCAATGAATCAAACCTTATTCCTTGTTTTCATCGTACAAACCTAACTCACTTATCTAGTGAAAGCTATTACACTCGTTCGTTTTATGAAACAGTCTGCACATGATAATTCAATGATTAGTCCTACTCTTGACGCATTTATTCAATCAAGCAAACTGCACACATTTAGTTCATGTAGCAAACCTCATTTGTTAATTCAGTGAATAGAGCTACTCATTCATTCAAAGTTGCAAGCTTCACGCATTGTCTCAATCAAACTGCTCACATTCACTCTATGAACCAATCTGCACGTGTTAATTCTATGAGTAGAGCTTCTCTCATTTATTGAATGTGTCAAGCATAACGCTTTCATTCAATCAAGCAAACGGCTTTCATTCAATCATTCAATCAAACTACAAATATTGATTCACGAATCACACCTTAATCCTTTTTTCAATGGAACATACCTATCTCCGTTCATTTTTTAGTCTTTTCTCCTCTTTTATCCTTTTTCCTCTTCTCTCACCTTTTCTCCTCTTTTATCCTCTTTTTTCATCATTTCTCCTCATTTCTCCACTTTTTTCCTGTTTATTCCTCTTTTTTCCTCATTTCTCCGCTTCTTTCCTTTTTTTCTTCTTTTTCCTCATGTCGCCTCATTTCTCCTCTTGTATCTTCTTTATTCCTCTTTTTTCCTCTTTTTTCCTCTTTTCTCCTCTTTATTCCTCTTTTTACCTCTTCTCTCCTCGTTTCTCCTCTTTTTTCATCTTTATCAGTCATTTCTCATTTCTCCTCCTTTTTCCACTTTTCTCCTCTTTTTTCTGCTTTTTTCCTCATTTCTCCACTTTTTTCCTCTTTATTCCTCTTTTTTCCTCATTTCTCCTCTTTTTTCCTTTTTTTCTTCTTTTTCCTCTTGTCGCCTCTTTTCTCCTCGTGTATCGTCTTTATGCCTCTTTTTTCCTCTTTTCTCCGCTCTTCTCCTCTTTATTCCTCTGTTTTCCGCTTCTCTCCTCATTTCTCCACTTTTTTCCTCTTTATGCCTCTTTTTCCTCTTTTCTCCTCATTGCTCCTCTTTTTTCCTCGTTTCTCCACTTTTCTCCTCTTGTTTTCTTTTTTCTCCTGATTTCTCCACTTTTTTTCCTCTTTATTCCTCTTTTTTCCTCATTTCTCCTCTTTTTTCATCTTTTTAACTCATTTCTCATTTCTCCTCCTTTTTCAACTTTTCTCCGTGTTTTTCCTCATGTTTACTCTTTTCTCCTCATTTCTCCTCTTTTTTCCTCTTTTTTCCTCTTTTCTCCTCATTTCTCCTCTTTTTTCATCGTTTTAACTCATTTCTCATTTCTCCTCCATTTTCAACTTTTCTCCGCATTTTTCCTCTTCTTTACTCTTTTCTCCTGTTTTCTCCTCATTTCTCCTCTTTTTTCCTCGTTTCTCCTCGTTTCTCCTCATTCCTCCACTTTTTTTCCTTTTTATGCCTCTTTATTCTTCTTTTCTCCTCTTTTTGCCTCTTTTCTCCTCTTTTTTCCTCTTTTTTCCTCTTTTCTCCTCATTTCTCCTCTTTTTGCATCTTTTTAACTCATTTCTCGTTTTTCAACTTTTCTCCGCGTTTTTCCTCTTGTTTACTCTTTTCTCCTGTTTGCTCCTCATTTCTCCTCTTTTTTCCTCGTTTCTCCTCGTTTCTCCTCTTTATGCTTCTTTTTTCCTCTTTTCTCCTCATTTCTCCACTTTTTTCTTCTTTATTCCTGTATTTTCCTCACTTGTCCGCTTTTTTCCTTTTTTCCTTCTCTTTCCTCTTGTCCCCTCATTACTCCTCTTTTTTCCTCTTTTGTCCTCTCCTCTTTATTCCTCTTTTTTCCTCTTCTCTCCTCAATTCTCCTCTTTTTTCATCTTTTTAACTCATATCTCATTTCTCCTCCTTTTTCCACTTTTCTCTTCTTTTTTTCTGCTTTTTTCCTCATTTCTCCTCTTGTTTCTTTTTCTTCTTCTTTTTCCTCTTGTCGCCTCATTTCTCCTCTTTTATCCTCTTTATTCCTCTTTTTTGCTCTTTTCCACTCTTTTTAACTCTTTTTTCCTCTTTTCTCCTCATTTCTTCTCTTCTCTCCTCATTTCTCCTCTTTTTCCATCTTTTTAACTCATTTCTCATTTCTCCTCCTTTTTCAAATTTTCTCTGCGTTTTTCCTCTTGTTTCCTCTTTTCTCCTGTTTTCTCCTCATTTCTCCTCTTTTTTCCTCGTTTCTCCTCGTTACTCCTCATTTCTCCACTTTTTTCCTCTTTATGCCTCTTTTTTCCTCTTTTCTCCTCTTTTTTCCTCTTTTCTCCTCATTTCTCCTCTGTTTTCATCTTATTAACTCATTTCTCATTTCTCCTCCTTTTTCAACTTTTCTCCGCGTTTTTCCACTTGTTTACTCTTTTCTCCTGTTTTCTCCTCATTTCTCCTCTTTTTCCCTCGTTTCTCCTCGTTTCTCCTCTTTATGCCTCTTTTTTCCTCTTTTCTCCTCATTTCTCCACTTTTTTCTTCTTTATTCCTGTATTTTCCTCACTTGTCCGCTTTTTTCCTTTTTTCCTTCTCTTTCCTCTTGTCCCCTCATTACTCCTCTTTTATCCTCTTTATTCCTCTTTTTTCCTCTTTTGTCCTCTCTCTCCTCTTTATTCCTCTTTTTTCCTCTTCTCTCCTCAATTCTCCTCTTTTTTCATCTTTTTAACTCATATCTCATTTCTCCTCCTTTTTCCACTTTTCTCTTCTTTTTTTCTGCTTTTTTCCTCATTTCTCCTCTTGTTTCTTTTTCTTCTTCTTTTTCCTCTTGTCGCCTCATTTCTCCTCTTTTATCCTCTTTATTCCTCTTTTTTGCTCTTTTCCACTCTTTTTAACTCTTTTTTCCTCTTTTCTCCTCATTTCTCCTCTTCTCTCCTCATTTCTCCTCTTTTTCCATCTTCTTAACTCATTTCTCATTTCTCCTCCTTTTTCAAATTTTCCCCGCGTTTTTCCTCTTGTTTAGTCTTTTCTCTTCTTTTCTCCTCATTTCACCTCTTTTTTCCTCGTTTCTCCTCGTTTCTCCTCTTTTCTCCTCTTTTCTGCTCATTTATCCTCTTTTCTCCACTTTTCTCCGCATATCTCCTCTTTTTTCCTCGTTTCTCCTCATTTCTCCACTTTTTTCTCTTTTTTCTTCTTTTTTTACTCTTTTCTCCTCTTTATTCCTCTTTTCATTTAATGAAACAAACTGCATTTATTGAATCATTGCATCAAACTACAATCATTGATTTAATGAAGCAAACCTTATTCATTGTTTCAATGGAACAAACATATCTCCCTTATTTAGCGAACAAAACTGCATACGTTCAATTCAATGAAAGAGGCTGCACTTGTCAATTCAATGAGTAGAGCTACTGTCAATAATTCCGTGGCACCAGTTTCACGGCGTTGTGTCTATCAAACTGCGCACGGCGTCATTCAATGAGTAGAGCTTTTCGCATTCATTCAATGTGTCAATTTAATTCATTCAATTTAATGAAACTAACTGCATTAATTGAATCTTTGAATCAAACTACAATCATTGATTCAATGAATCAAACCTTATTCCTTGTTTCAATCGAACAAATCTAACTCTCTTATCTAGTGAAACCTATTTCACTCGTTCATTTAATGAAACAGACTGCACATGATAATTCAATGATTAGAGCTACTCTTAATGCATTTATTCAATCGAACAAAATGCACACCTTTAGTTCATTGAGGAAACTGTATTTGTCAATTCAATGAATACAGCTGTTCATTCATTCAATGTCACAAGATTCTCACATTGTCTGAATCAAATTGCACCGATTCTCTCCATGAAACAAACTGCACGTGTTAATTCAATGAGTAGAGCTTCTCTCATTCATTGAACGTGTCAAGCTTAACGCTTTAATTCAAGGCAACAAACTGCATTCATTCAATCATTGAATCACACTACAATAATTGATTCCATGAAATACACCTTATTTCAATGGAACAACCCTATCTCGTTTATTTACTGAACCAAACTGCATACGTTCATTCAATGAAAGAGGCTGCACTCGTCAATTCAAAGTGTAAAGATACTTGCATTCATTCAATGGCACTAGGTTCAAGCATTGTCTCTATCAATCTGAACACGTTCACTCAATGAAAGAGGCTGCAATTGTCAATTCAATGAGGAGAGCGACTCTCATTCATTCAATGGCACATATTTCACGCATTGTCTCTATCAAACTGCACACGTTTACTACATGAACCAAATTGCACGTCTTCATTCAATGAGTAGAGTTTCTCTCATTCATTCAATGTGTCAAGCTCACCGTTTTTTTATAATGAAACAAACTTCATTCATTGAATTAATGAATCAAACTACAATCATTGATCCAATGAATCAAACCTTATTCCTTGTTTTCATCGTACAAACCTAACTCACTTATCTAGTGAAAGCTATTACACTCGTTCGTTTTATGAAACAGTCTGCACATGATAATTCAATGATTAGTCCTACTCTTGACGCATTTATTCAATCAAGCAAACTGCACACATTTAGTTCATGTAGCAAACCTCATTTGTTAATTCAGTGAATAGAGCTACTCATTCATTCAAAGTTGCAAGCTTCACGCATTGTCTCAATCAAACTGCTCACATTCACTCTATGAACCAATCTGCACGTGTTAATTCTATGAGTAGAGCTTCTCTCATTTATTGAATGTGTCAAGCATAACGCTTTCATTCAATCAAGCAAACGGCTTTCATTCAATCATTCAATCAAACTACAAATATTGATTCACGAATCACACCTTAATCCTTTTTTCAATGGAACATACCTATCTCCGTTCATTTTTTAGTCTTTTCTCCTCTTTTATCCTTTTTCCTCTTCTCTCACCTTTTCTCCTCTTTTATCCTCTTTTTTCATCATTTCTCCTCATTTCTCCACTTTTTTCCTGTTTATTCCTCTTTTTTCCTCATTTCTCCGCTTCTTTCCTTTTTTTCTTCTTTTTCCTCATGTCGCCTCATTTCTCCTCTTGTATCTTCTTTATTCCTCTTTTTTCCTCTTTTTTCCTCTTTTCTCCTCTTTATTCCTCTTTTTACCTCTTCTCTCCTCGTTTCTCCTCTTTTTTCATCTTTATCAGTCATTTCTCATTTCTCCTCCTTTTTCCACTTTTCTCCTCTTTTTTCTGCTTTTTTCCTCATTTCTCCACTTTTTTCCTCTTTATTCCTCTTTTTTCCTCATTTCTCCTCTTTTTTCCTTTTTTTCTTCTTTTTCCTCTTGTCGCCTCTTTTCTCCTCGTGTATCGTCTTTATGCCTCTTTTTTCCTCTTTTCTCCGCTCTTCTCCTCTTTATTCCTCTGTTTTCCGCTTCTCTCCTCATTTCTCCACTTTTTTCCTCTTTATGCCTCTTTTTCCTCTTTTCTCCTCATTGCTCCTCTTTTTTCCTCGTTTCTCCACTTTTCTCCTCTTGTTTTCTTTTTTCTCCTGATTTCTCCACTTTTTTTCCTCTTTATTCCTCTTTTTTCCTCATTTCTCCTCTTTTTTCATCTTTTTAACTCATTTCTCATTTCTCCTCCTTTTTCAACTTTTCTCCGTGTTTTTCCTCATGTTTACTCTTTTCTCCTCATTTCTCCTCTTTTTTCCTCTTTTTTCCTCTTTTCTCCTCATTTCTCCTCTTTTTTCATCGTTTTAACTCATTTCTCATTTCTCCTCCATTTTCAACTTTTCTCCGCATTTTTCCTCTTCTTTACTCTTTTCTCCTGTTTTCTCCTCATTTCTCCTCTTTTTTCCTCGTTTCTCCTCGTTTCTCCTCATTCCTCCACTTTTTTTCCTTTTTATGCCTCTTTATTCTTCTTTTCTCCTCTTTTTGCCTCTTTTCTCCTCTTTTTTCCTCTTTTTTCCTCTTTTCTCCTCATTTCTCCTCTTTTTGCATCTTTTTAACTCATTTCTCGTTTTTCAACTTTTCTCCGCGTTTTTCCTCTTGTTTACTCTTTTCTCCTGTTTGCTCCTCATTTCTCCTCTTTTTTCCTCGTTTCTCCTCGTTTCTCCTCTTTATGCTTCTTTTTTCCTCTTTTCTCCTCATTTCTCCACTTTTTTCTTCTTTAGTCCTGTATTTTCCTCACTTCTCCGCTTTTTTTCTTTTTTCCTTCTCTTTCCTCTTGTCCCCTCATTACTCCTCTTTTATCCTCTTTTTTCCTCTTTTGTCCTCTCTCTCCTCTTTATTCCTCTTTTGTCCTCTTCTCTCCTCAATTCTCCTCTTTTTTCATCTTTTTAACTCATATCTCATTTCTCCACCTTTTTCCACTTTTCTCTTCTTTTTTCTGCTTTTTTCCTCATTTCTCCGCTTGTTTCCTTTTTTTTCTTCTTTTTCCTCTTGTCGCCTCATTTCTCCTCTTTTATCCTCTTTATCCCTCTTTTTTGCTCTTTTCCACTCTTTTTAACTCTATTTTCCTCTTTTCTCCTCTTTTCTCCTCATTTCTCCTCTTTTTCCATCTTTTTAACTCATTTCTCATTTCTCCTCCTTTTTCAAATTTTCTCTGCGTTTTTCCTCTTGTTTACTCTTTTCTCCTGTTTTCTCCTCGTTTCTCCTCTTTTTTCCTCGTTTCTCCTCGTTACTCCTCATTTCTCCACTTTTTTCCTCTTTATGCCTCTTTTTTCCTCTTTTCTCCTCTTTTTTCCTCTTTTCTCCACATTTCTCCTCTGTTTTCATCTTTTTAACTCATATCTCATTTCTCCTTCTTTTTCCACTTTTCTCTTCTTTTTTCTGCTTTTTTCCTCATTTCTGCTCTTGTTTCCTTTTTTTTCATCTTTTTCCTCTTCTCGCCTCATTTCTCCTCTTTTATCCTCTTTATCCCTCTTTTTTGCTCTTTTCCACTCTTTTTACCTCTTTTTTCCTCTTTTCTCCTCATTTCTCCTCTTCTCTCCTCATTTCTCCTCTTTTTCCATCTTTTTAACTCATTTCTCATTTCTCCTCCTTTTTCAAATTTTCTCTGCGTTTTTCCTCTTGTTTCCTCTTTTCTCCTGTTTTCTCCTCATTTCTCCTCTTTTTTCCTCGTTTCTCCTCGTTACTCCTCATTTCTCCACTTTTTTCCTCTTTATGCCTCTTTTTACCTCTTTTCTCCTCTTTTTTCCTCTTTTCTCCTCATTTCTCCTCTGTATTCATCTTTTTAACTCATTTCTCATTTCTCCTCCTTTTTCAACTTTTCTCCGCGTTTTTCCACTTGTTTACTCTTTTCTCCTGTTTTCTCCTCATTTCTCCTCTTTTTCCCTCGTTTCTCCTCGTTTCTCCTCTTTATGCCTCGTTTTTCCTCGTTTCTCCTCATTTCTCCACTTTTTTTCCTTTTTATGCCTCTTTATTCTTCTTTTCTCCTCTTTTTGCCTCTTTTCTCCTCTTTTTCCTCTTTTTTCCTCTTTTCTCCTCATTTCTCCTCTTTTTTCATCTTTTTAACTCATTTCTCCTTTTTCAACTTTTCTCCGCGTCTTTCCTCTTGTTTACTCTTTTCTCCTGTTTGCTCCTCATTTCTCCTCTTTTTTCCTCGTTTCTCCTCGTTTCTCCTCTTTATGCTTCTTTTTTCCTCTTTTCTCCTCATTTCTCCACTTTTTTCTTCTTTATTCCTGTATTTTCCTCACTTCTCTGCTTATTTCCCTTTTTCCTTCTCTTTCCTCTTGTCCCCTCATTACTCCTCTTTTATCCTCTTTATTCTTTTTTTCCTCTTTTGTCCTCTCTCTCCTCTTTATTCCTCTTTTTTCCTCTTCTCTCCTCAATTCTCTTCTTTTTTCATCTTTTTAACTCATATCTCATTTCTCCTCCTTTTTCCACTTTTCTCTTCTTTTTTCTGCTTTTTTCCTCATTTCTCCTCTTGTTTCCTTTTTTTTCTTCTTTTTCCTCTTGTCGCCTCATTTCTCCTCTTTTATCCTCTTTATCCCTCTTTTTTGCTCTTTTCCACACTTTTTAACTCTTGTTTCCTCTTTTCTCCTCATTTCTCCTCTTCTCTCCTCATTTCTCCTCTTTTTCCATCTTTTTAACTCATTTCTCATTTCTCCTCCTTTTTCAAATTTTCTCTGCGTTTTTCCTCTTGTTTACTCTTTTCTCCTGTTTTCTCCTCATTTCTCCTCTTTTTTCCTCGTTTCTCCTCGTTACTCCTCATTTCTCCACTTTTTTCCTCTTTATGCCTCTTTTTTCCTCTTTTCTCCTCTTTTTTCCTCTTTTCTCCTCATTTCTCCTCTATTTTCATCTTTTTAACTCATTTCTCATTTCTCCTCCTTTTTCCACTTTTCTCTTCTTTTTTCTGCTTTTTTCCTCATTTCTCCGCTTTGTTTCCTTTTTTTTTGTTCTTTTTCCTCTTGTCGACTCATTTCTCCTCTTTTATCCTCTTTATCCCTCTTTTTTGCTCTTTTCCACTCTTTTTAACTCTTGTTTCCTCTTTTCTCCTCATTTCTCCTCTTCTCTCCTCATTTCTCCTCTTTTTCCCTCGTTTCTCCTCGTTTCTCCTCTTTATGCCTCTTTTTTCCTCTTTTCTCCTCATTTCTCCACTTTTTTCTTCTTTATTCCTGTATTTTCCTCACTTGTCCGCTTTTTTCCTTTTTTCCTTCTCTTTCCTCTTGTCCCCTCATTACTCCTCTTTTTTCCTCTTTTGTCCTCTCCTCTTTATTCCTCTTTTTTCCTCTTCTCTCCTCAATTCTCCTCTTTTTTCATCTTTTTAACTCATATCTCATTTCTCCTCCTTTTTCCACTTTTCTCTTCTTTTTTTCTGCTTTTTTCCTCATTTCTCCTCTTGTTTCTTTTTCTTCTTCTTTTTCCTCTTGTCGCCTCATTTCTCCTCTTTTATCCTCTTTATTCCTCTTTTTTGCTCTTTTCCACTCTTTTTAACTCTTTTTTCCTCTTTTCTCCTCATTTCTTCTCTTCTCTCCTCATTTCTCCTCTTTTTCCATCTTTTTAACTCATTTCTCATTTCTCCTCCTTTTTCAAATTTTCTCTGCGTTTTTCCTCTTGTTTCCTCTTTTCTCCTGTTTTCTCCTCATTTCTCCTCTTTTTTCCTCGTTTCTCCTCGTTACTCCTCATTTCTCCACTTTTTTCCTCTTTATGCCTCTTTTTTCCTCTTTTCTCCTCTTTTTTCCTCTTTTCTCCTCATTTCTCCTCTGTTTTCATCTTATTAACTCATTTCTCATTTCTCCTCCTTTTTCAACTTTTCTCCGCGTTTTTCCACTTGTTTACTCTTTTCTCCTGTTTTCTCCTCATTTCTCCTCTTTTTCCCTCGTTTCTCCTCGTTTCTCCTCTTTATGCCTCTTTTTTCCTCTTTTCTCCTCATTTCTCCACTTTTTTCTTCTTTATTCCTGTATTTTCCTCACTTGTCCGCTTTTTTCCTTTTTTCCTTCTCTTTCCTCTTGTCCCCTCATTACTCCTCTTTTATCCTCTTTATTCCTCTTTTTTCCTCTTTTGTCCTCTCTCTCCTCTTTATTCCTCTTTTTTCCTCTTCTCTCCTCAATTCTCCTCTTTTTTCATCTTTTTAACTCATATCTCATTTCTCCTCCTTTTTCCACTTTTCTCTTCTTTTTTTCTGCTTTTTTCCTCATTTCTCCTCTTGTTTCTTTTTCTTCTTCTTTTTCCTCTTGTCGCCTCATTTCTCCTCTTTTATCCTCTTTATTCATCTTTTTTGCTCTTTTCCACTCTTTTTAACTCTTTTTTCCTCTTTTCTCCTCATTTCTCCTCTTCTCTCCTCATTTCTCCTCTTTTTCCATCTTCTTAACTCATTTCTCATTTCTCCTCCTTTTTCAAATTTTCCCCGCGTTTTTCCTCTTGTTTAGTCTTTTCTCTTCTTTTCTCCTCATTTCACCTCTTTTTTCCTCGTTTCTCCTCGTTTCTCCTCTTTTCTCCTCTTTTCTCCTCATTTATCCTCTTTTCTCCACTTTTCTCCGCATATCTCCTCTTTTTTCCTCGTTTCTCCTCATTTCTCCACTTTTTTCTCTTTTTTCTTCTTTTTTTACTCTTTTCTCCTCTTTATTCCTCTTTTCATTTAATGAAACAAACTGCATTTATTGAATCATTGCATCAAACTACAATCATTGATTTAATGAAGCAAACCTTATTCATTGTTTCAATGGAACAAACATATCTCCCTTATTTAGCGAACAAAACTGCATACGTTCAATTCAATGAAAGAGGCTGCACTTGTCAATTCAATGAGTAGAGCTACTGTCAATAATTCCGTGGCACCAGTTTCACGGCGTTGTGTCTATCAAACTGCGCACGGCGTCATTCAATGAGTAGAGCTTTTCGCATTCATTCAATGTGTCAATTTAATTCATTCAATTTAATGAAACTAACTGCATTAATTGAATCTTTGAATCAAACTACAATCATTGATTCAATGAATCAAACCTTATTCCTTGTTTCAATCGAACAAATCTAACTCTCTTATCTAGTGAAACCTATTTCACTCGTTCATTTAATGAAACAGACTGCACATGATAATTCAATGATTAGAGCTACTCTTAATGCATTTATTCAATCGAACAAAATGCACACCTTTAGTTCATTGAGGAAACTGTATTTGTCAATTCAATGAATACAGCTGTTCATTCATTCAATGTCACAAGATTCTCACATTGTCTGAATCAAATTGCACCGATTCTCTCCATGAAACAAACTGCACGTGTTAATTCAATGAGTAGAGCTTCTCTCATTCATTGAACGTGTCAAGCTTAACGCTTTAATTCAAGGCAACAAACTGCATTCATTCAATCATTGAATCACACTACAATAATTGATTCCATGAAATACACCTTATTTCAATGGAACAACCCTATCTCGTTTATTTACTGAACCAAACTGCATACGTTCATTCAATGAAAGAGGCTGCACTCGTCAATTCAAAGTGTAAAGATACTTGCATTCATTCAATGGCACTAGGTTCAAGCATTGTCTCTATCAATCTGAACACGTTCACTCAATGAAAGAGGCTGCAATTGTCAATTCAATGAGGAGAGCGACTCTCATTCATTCAATGGCACATATTCACGCATTGTCTCTATCAAACTGCACACGTTTACTACATGAACCAAATTGCACGTCTTCATTCAATGAGTAGAGTTTCTCTCATTCATTCAATGTGTCAAGCTCACCGTTTTTTTATAATGAAACAAACTTCATTCATTGAAAAAATGAATCAAACTACAATCATTGATCCAATGAATCAAACCTTACTCCTTGTTTTCATCGTACAAACCTAACTCACTTATCTAGTGAAAGCTATTACACTCGTTCGTTTTATGAAACAGTCTGCACATGATAATTCAATGATTAGTCCTACTCTTGACGCATTTATTCAATCAAGCAAACTGCACACATTTAGTTCATGTAGCAAACCTCATTTGTTAATTCAGTGAATAGAGCTACTCATTCATTCAAAGTTGCAAGCTTCACGCATTGTCTCAATCAAACTGCTCACATTCACTCTATGAACCAATCTGCACGTGTTAATTCTATGAGTAGAGCTTCGCTCATTTATTGAATGTGTCAAGCATAACGCTTTCATTCAATCAAGCAAACGGCTTTCATTCAATCATTGAATCAAACTACAAATATTGATTCACGAATCACACCTTAATCCTTTTTTCAATGGAACATACCTATCTCCGTTCACGCATTGTCTCTATCAAACTGCACAAGTTTGGTACATGAACCAAATTGCACGTCTTCATTCAATGAGTAGAGCTTCTCTCATTCACTCAATGTGTCAATTTAATTCATTCAATTTAATGAAACAAACTGCATTCATTGAATCAGTGAATCAAACTACAATCATTGATCCAATGAATCAAACCTTATTCCTTGTTTTCATCGTACAAACCTAACTCACTTATCTAGTGAAAGCTATTACACTCGTTCGTTTTATGAAACAGTCTGCACATGATAATTCAATGATTAGTCCTACTCTTGACGCATTTATTCAATCAAGCAAACTGCACACATTTAGTTCATGTAGCAAACCTCATTTGTTAATTCAGTGAATAGAGCTACTCATTCATTCAAAGTTGCAAGCTTCACGCATTGTCTCAATCAAACTGCTCACATTCACTCTATGAACCAATCTGCACGTGTTAATTCTATGAGTAGAGCTTCTCTCATTTATTGAATGTGTCAAGCATAACGCTTTCATTCAATCAAGCAAACGGCTTTCATTCAATCATTCAATCAAACTACAAATATTGATTCACGAATCACACCTTAATCCTTTTTTCAATGGAACATACCTATCTCCGTTCATTTTTTAGTCTTTTCTCCTCTTTTATCCTTTTTCCTCTTCTCTCACCTTTTCTCCTCTTTTATCCTCTTTTTTCATCATTTCTCCTCATTTCTCCACTTTTTTCCTGTTTATTCCTCTTTTTTCCTCATTTCTCCGCTTCTTTCCTTTTTTTCTTCTTTTTCCTCATGTCGCCTCATTTCTCCTCTTGTATCTTCTTTATTCCTCTTTTTTCCTCTTTTTTCCTCTTTTCTCCTCTTTATTCCTCTTTTTACCTCTTCTCTCCTCGTTTCTCCTCTTTTTTCATCTTTATCAGTCATTTCTCATTTCTCCTCCTTTTTCCACTTTTCTCCTCTTTTTTCTGCTTTTTTCCTCATTTCTCCACTTTTTTCCTCTTTATTCCTCTTTTTTCCTCATTTCTCCTCTTTTTTCCTTTTTTTCTTCTTTTTCCTCTTGTCGCCTCTTTTCTCCTCGTGTATCGTCTTTATGCCTCTTTTTTCCTCTTTTCTCCGCTCTTCTCCTCTTTATTCCTCTGTTTTCCGCTTCTCTCCTCATTTCTCCACTTTTTTCCTCTTTATGCCTCTTTTTCCTCTTTTCTCCTCATTGCTCCTCTTTTTTCCTCGTTTCTCCACTTTTCTCCTCTTGTTTTCTTTTTTCTCCTGATTTCTCCACTTTTTTTCCTCTTTATTCCTCTTTTTTCCTCATTTCTCCTCTTTTTTCATCTTTTTAACTCATTTCTCATTTCTCCTCCTTTTTCAACTTTTCTCCGTGTTTTTCCTCATGTTTACTCTTTTCTCCTCATTTCTCCTCTTTTTTCCTCTTTTTTCCTCTTTTCTCCTCATTTCTCCTCTTTTTTCATCGTTTTAACTCATTTCTCATTTCTCCTCCATTTTCAACTTTTCTCCGCATTTTTCCTCTTCTTTACTCTTTTCTCCTGTTTTCTCCTCATTTCTCCTCTTTTTTCCTCGTTTCTCCTCGTTTCTCCTCATTCCTCCACTTTTTTTCCTTTTTATGCCTCTTTATTCTTCTTTTCTCCTCTTTTTGCCTCTTTTCTCCTCTTTTTTCCTCTTTTTTCCTCTTTTCTCCTCATTTCTCCTCTTTTTCCATCTTTTTAACTCATTTCTCGTTTTTCAACTTTTCTCCGCGTTTTTCCTCTTGTTTACTCTTTTCTCCTGTTTGCTCCTCATTTCTCCTCTTTTTTCCTCGTTTCTCCTCGTTTCTCCTCTTTATGCTTCTTTTTTCCTCTTTTCTCCTCATTTCTCCACTTTTTTCTTCTTTAGTCCTGTATTTTCCTCACTTCTCCGCTTTTTTTCTTTTTTCCTTCTCTTTCCTCTTGTCCCCTCATTACTCCTCTTTTATCCTCTTTATTCCTCTTTTTTCCTCTTTTGTCCTCTCTCTCCTCTTTATTCCTCTTTTGTCCTCTTCTCTCCTCAATTCTCCTCTTTTTTCATCTTTTTAACTCATATCTCATTTCTCCTCCTTTTTCCACTTTTCTCTTCTTTTTTCTGCTTTTTTCCTCATTTCTCCGCTTGTTTCCTTTTTTTTCTTCTTTTTCCTCTTGTCGCCTCATTTCTCCTCTTTTATCCTCTTTATCCCTCTTTTTTGCTCTTTTCCACTCTTTTTAACTCTATTTTCCTCTTTTCTCCTCTTTTCTCCTCATTTCTCCTCTTTTTCCATCTTTTTAACTCATTTCTCATTTCTCCTCCTTTTTCAAATTTTCTCTGCGTTTTTCCTCTTGTTTACTCTTTTCTCCTGTTTTCTCCTCGTTTCTCCTCTTTTTTCCTCGTTTCTCCTCGTTACTCCTCATTTCTCCACTTTTTTCCTCTTTATGCCTCTTTTTTCCTCTTTTCTCCTCTTTTTTCCTCTTTTCTCCACATTTCTCCTCTGTTTTCATCTTTTTAACTCATATCTCATTTCTCCTTCTTTTTCCACTTTTCTCTTCTTTTTTCTGCTTTTTTCCTCATTTCTGCTCTTGTTTCCTTTTTTTTCATCTTTTTCCTCTTCTCGCCTCATTTCTCCTCTTTTATCCTCTTTATCCCTCTTTTTTGCTCTTTTCCACTCTTTTTACCTCTTTTTTCCACTTTTCTCCTCATTTCTCCTCTTCTCTCCTCATTTCTCCTCTTTTTCCATCTTTTTAACTCATTTCTCATTTCTCCTCCTTTTTCAAATTTTCTCTGCGTTTTTCCTCTTGTTTCCTCTTTTCTCCTGTTTTCTCCTCATTTCTCCTCTTTTTTCCTCGTTTCTCCTCGTTACTCCTCATTTCTCCACTTTTTTCCTCTTTATGCCTCTTTTTACCTCTTTTCTCCTCTTTTTTCCTCTTTTCTCCTCATTTCTCCTCTGTATTCATCTTTTTAACTCATTTCTCATTTCTCCTCCTTTTTCAACTTTTCTCCGCGTTTTTCCACTTGTTTACTCTTTTCTCCTGTTTTCTCCTCATTTCTCCTCTTTTTCCCTCGTTTCTCCTCGTTTCTCCTCTTTATGCCTCTTTTTTCCTCTTTTCTCCTCATTTCTCCACTTTTTTCTTCTTTATTCCTGTATTTTCCTCACTTGTCCGCTTTTTTCCTTTTTTCCTTCTCTTTCCTCTTTTCCCCTCATTACTCCTCTTTTATCCTCTTTATTCCTCTTTTTTCCTCTTTTGTCCTCTCTCTCCTCTTTATTCCTCTTTTTTTCCTCTTCTCTCCTCAATTCTCCTCTTTTTCATCTTTTTAACCCATATCTCATTTCTCCTCCTTTTTCCACTTTTCTCTTCTTTTTTTCTGCTTTTTTCCTCATTTCTCCTCTTGTTTCTTTTTCTTCTTCTTTTTCCTCTTGTCGCCTCATTTCTCCTCTTTTATCCTCTTTATTCCTCTTTTTTGCTCTTTTCCACTCTTTTTAACTCTTTTTTCCTCTTTTCTCCTCATTTCTTCTCTTCTCTCCTCATTTCTCCTCTTTTTCCATCTTTTTAACTCATTTCTCATTTCTCCTCCTTTTTCAAATTTTCTCCGCGTTTTTCCTCTTGTTTAGTCTTTTCTCTTCTTTTCTCCTCATTTCACCTCTTTTTTCCTCGTTTCTCCTCGTTTCTCCTCTTTTCTCCTCATTTATCCTCTTTTTTGCTCTTTTCCACTCTTTTTAACTCTTTTTTCCTCTTTTCTCCTCATTTCTCCTCTTC
Organism: Chiloscyllium punctatum; assembly: GCF_047496795.1. NCBI lineage: Eukaryota > Metazoa > Chordata > Chondrichthyes > Orectolobiformes > Hemiscylliidae > Chiloscyllium > Chiloscyllium punctatum. The sequence goes on along the minus strand of NC_092756.1, from coordinate 66,418,119 downwards.
TCTCCTCATTTCTCCTCTTTTTCCATCTTCTTAACTCATTTCTCATTTCTCCTCCTTTTTCAAATTTTCTCCGCGTTTTTCCTCTTGTTTAGTCTTTTCTCTTCTTTTCTCCTCATTTCACCTCTTTTTTCCTCGTTTCTCCTCGTTTCTCCTCATTTCTCCACTTTTTTTCCTTTTTATGCCTCTTTATTCTTCTTTTCTCCTCTTTTTGCCTCTTTTCTCCTCTTTTTTCCTCTTTTTTCCTCTTTTCTCCTCATTTCTCCTCTTTTTTCATCTTTTTAACTCATTTCTCCTTTTTCAACTTTTCTCCGCGTTTTTCCTCTTGTTTACTCTTTTCTCCTGTTTGCTCCTCATTTCTCCTCTTTTTTCCTCGTTTCTCCTCGTTTCTCCTCTTTATGTTTCTTTTTTCCTCTTTTCTCCTCATTTCTCCACTTTTTTCTTCTTTGGTCCTGTATTTTCCTCACTTCTCCGCTTTTTTTCTTTTTTCCTTCTCTTTCCTCTTGTACCCTCATTACTCCTCTTTTATCCTCTTTATTCCTCTTTTTTCCTCTTTTGTCCTCTCTCTCCTCTTTATTCCTCTTTTGTCCTCTTCTCTCCTCAATTCTCCTCTTTTTTCATCTTTTTAACTCATATCTCATTTCTCCTCCTTTTTCCACTTTTCTCTTCTTTTTTCTGCTTTTTTCCTCATTTCTCCGCTTGTTTCCTTTTTCTTCTTCTTTTTCCTCTTGTCGCCTCATTTCTCCTCTTTTATCCTCTTTATTCCTCTTTTTTGCTCTTTTCCACTCTTTTTAACTCTTTTTTCCTCTTTTCTCCTCATTTCTCCTGTTCTCTCCTCATTTCTCCTCTTTTTCCATCTTCTTAACTCATTTCTCATTTCTCCTCCTTTTTCAAATTTTCTCCGCGTTTTTCCTCTTGTTTAGTCTTTTCTCTTCTTTTCTCCTCATTTCACCTCTTTTTTCCTCGTTTCTCCTCGTTTCTCCTCATTTCTCCACTTTTTTTCCTTTTTATGCCTCTTTATTCTTCTTTTCTCCTCTTTTTGCCTCTTTTCTCCTCTTTTTTCCTCTTTTTTCCTCTTTTCTCCTCATTTCGCCTCTTTTTTCATCTTTTTAACTCATTTCTCCTTTTTCAACTTTTCTCCGCGTTTTTCCTCTTGTTTACTCTTTTCTCCTGTTTGCTCCTCATTTCTCCTCTTTTTTCCTCGTTTCTCCTCGTTACTCCTCTTTATGCTTCTTTTTTCCTCTTTTCTCCTCATTTCTCCACTTTTTTCTTCTTTAGTCCTGCATTTTCCTCACTTCTCCGCTTTTTTTCTTTTTTCCTTCTCTTTCCTCTTGTCCCCTCATTACTCCTCTTTTATCCTCTTTATTCCTCTTTTTTCCTCTTTGTCCTCTCTCTCCTCTTTATTCCTCTTTTGTCCTCTTCTCTCCTCAATTCTCCTCTTTTTTCATCTTTTTAACTCATATCTCATTTCTCCTCCTTTTTCCACTTTTCTCTTCTTTTTTCTGCTTTTTTCCTCATTTCTCCGCTTGTTTCCTTTTTTTTCTTCTTTTTCCTCTTGTCGCCTCATTTCTCCTCTTTTATCCTCTTTATCCCTCTTTTTTGCTCTTTTCCACTCTTTTTAACTCTATTTTCCTCTTTTCTCCTCTTTTCTCCTCATTTCTCCTCTTTTTCCATCTTTTTAACTCATTTCTCATTTCTCCTCCTTTTTCAAATTTTCTCTGCGTTTTTCCTCTTGTTTACTCTTTTCTCCTGTTTTCTCCTCGTTTCTCCTCTTTTTTCCTCGTTTCTCCTCGTTACTCCTCATTTCTCCACTTTTTTCCTCTTTTTTCCTCTTTTCTCCTCTTTTTTCCTCTTTATTCCTGTATTTTCCTCACTTGTCCGCTTTTTTCCTTTTTTCCTTCTCTTTCCTCTTGTCCCCTCATTACTCCTCTTTTATCCTCTTTATTCCTCTTTTTTGCTCTTTTCCACTCTTTTTAACTCTTTTTTCCTCTTTTCTCCTCATTTCTCCTCTTCTCTCCTCATTTCTCCTCTTTTTCCATCTTCTTAACTCATTTCTCATTTCTCCTCCTTTTTCAAATTTTCTCCGCGTTTTTCCTCTTGTTTAGTCTTTTCTCTTCTTTTCTCCTCATTTCACCTCTTTTTTCCTCGTTTCTCCTCGTTTCTCCTCATTTCTCCACTTTTTTTCCTTTTTATGCCTCTTTATTCTTCTTTTCTCCTCTTTTTGCCTCTTTTCTCCTCTTTTTTCCTCTTTTTTCCTCTTTCTCCTCATTTCTCCTCTTTTTTCATCTTTTTAACTCATTTCTCCTTTTTCAACTTTTCTCCGCGTTTTTCCTCTTGTTTACTCTTTTCTCCTGTTTGCTCCTCATTTCTCCTCTTTTTTCCTCGTTTCTCCTCGTTTCTCCTCTTTATGTTTCTTTTTTCCTCTTTTCTCCTCATTTCTCCACTTTTTTCTTCTTTAGTCCTGTATTTTCCTCACTTCTCCGCTTTTTTTCTTTTTTCCTTCTCTTTCCTCTTGTCCCCTCATTACTCCTCTTTTATCCTCTTTATTCCTCTTTTTTCCTCTTTTGTCCTCTCTCTCCTCTTTATTCCTCTTTTGTCCTCTTCTCTCCTCAATTCTCCTCTTTTTTCATCTTTTTAACTCATATCTCATTTCTCCTCCTTTTTCCACTTTTCTCTTCTTTTTTCTGCTTTTTTCCTCATTTCTCCGCTTGTTTCCTTTTTCTTCTTCTTTTTCCTCTTGTCGCCTCATTTCTCCTCTTTTATCCTCTTTATTCCTCTTTTTTGCTCTTTTCCACTCTTTTTAACTCTTTTTTCCTCTTTTCTCCTCATTTCTCCTGTTCTCTCCTCATTTCTCCTCTTTTTCCATCTTCTTAACTCATTTCTCATTTCTCCTCCTTTTTCAAATTTTCTCCGCGTTTTTCCTCTTGTTTAGTCTTTTCTCTTCTTTTCTCCTCATTTCACCTCTTTTTTCCTCGTTTCTCCTCGTTTCTCCTCATTTCTCCACTTTTTTTCCTTTTTATGCCTCTTTATTCTTCTTTTCTCCTCTTTTTGCCTCTTTTCTCCTCTTTTTTCCTCTTTTTTCCTCTTTTTTCCTCTTTTCTCCTCTTTTTTCATCTTTTTAACTCATTTCTCCTTTTTCAACTTTTCTCCACGTTTTTCCTCTTGTTTACTCTTTTCTCCTGTTTGCTCCTCATTTCTCCTCTTTTTTCCCCGTTTCTCCTCGTTTCTCCTCTTTATGCTTCTTTTTTCCTCTTTTCTCCTCATTTCTCCACTTTTTTCTTCTTTAGTCCTGTATTTTCCTCACTTCTCCGCTTTTTTTCTTTTTTCCTTCTCTTTCCTCTTGTCCCCTCATTACTCCTCTTTTATCCTCTTTATTCCTCTTTTTTCCTCTTTTGTCCTCTCTCTCCTCTTTATTCCTCTTTTGTCCTCTTCTCTCCTCAATTCTCCTCTTTTTTCATCTTTTTAACTCATATCTCATTTCTCCTCCTTTTTCCACTTTTCTCTTCTTTTTTCTGCTTTTTTCCTCATTTCTCCGCTTGTTTCCTTTATTTTCTTCTTTTTCCTCTTGTCGCCTCATTTCTCCTCTTTTATCCTCTTTTCTCCTCATTTCTCCTCTTTTTCCATCTTTTTAACTCATTTCTCATTTCTCCTCCTTTTTCAAATTTTCTCTGCGTTTTTCCTCTTGTTTACTCTTTTCTCCTGTTTTCTCCTCGTTTCTCCTCTTTTTTCCTCGTTTCTCCTCGTTACTCCTCATTTCTCCACTTTTTTCCTCTTTTTTCCTCTTTTCTCCTCTTTTTTCCTCTTTTCTCCACATTTCTCCTCTGTTTTCATCTTTTTAACTCATATCTCATTTCTCCTTCTTTTTCCACTTTTCTCTTCTTTTTTCTGCTTTTTTCCTCATTTCTCCTCTTGTTTCCTCTTTTCTCCTCATTTCTCCTCTTCTCTCCTCATTTCTCCTCTTTTTCCATCTTTTTAACTCATTTCTCATTTCTCCTCCTTTTTCAAATTTTCTCTGCGTTTTTCCTCTTGTTTACTCTTTTCTCCTGTTTTCTCCTCATTTCTCCTCTTTTTTCCTCGTTTTTCCTCGTTTCTCCTCATTTCTCCACTTTTTTTCCTTTTTATGCCTCTTTATTCTTCTTTTCTCCTCTTTTTGCCTCTTTTCTCCTCTTTTTCCTCTTTTTTCCTCTTTTCTCCTCATTTCTCCTCTTTTTTCATCTTTTTAACTCATTTCTCCTTTTTCAACTTTTCTCCGCGTTTTTCCTCTTGTTTACTCTTTTCTCCTGTTTGCTCCTCATTTCTCCTCTTTTTTCCTCGTTTCTCCTCGTTTCTCCTCTTTATGCTTCTTTTTTCCTCTTTTCTCCTCATTTCTCCACTTTTTTCTTCTTTATTCCTGTATTTTCCTCACTTCTCTGCTTATTTCCCTTTTTCCTTCTCTTTCCTCTTGTCCCCTCATTACTCCTCTTTTATCCTCTTTATTCTTTTTTTCCTCTTTTGTCCTCTCTCTCCTCTTTATTCCTCTTTTTTCCTCTTCTCTCCTCAATTCTCCTCTTTTTTCATCTTTTTAACTCATATCTCATTTCTCCTCCTTTTTCCACTTTTCTCTTCTATTTTCTGCTTTTTTCCTCATTTCTCCTCTTGTTTCCTTTTTTTTCTTCTTTTTCCTCTTGTCGCCTCATTTCTCCTATTTTATCCTCTTTATCCCTCTTTTTTGCTCTTTTCCACTCTTTTTAACTCTTGTTTCCTCTTTTCTCCTCATTTCTCCTCTTCTCTCCTCATTTCTCCTCTTTTTCCATCTTTTTAACTCATTTCTCATTTCTCCTCCTTTTTCAAATTTTCTCTGCGTTTTTCCTCTTGTTTACTCTTTTCTCCTGTTTTCTCCTCATTTCTCCTCTTTTTTCCTCGTTTCTCCTCGTTACTCCTCATTTCTCCACTTTTTTCCTCTTTATGCCTCTTTTTTCCTCTTTTCTCCTCTTTTTTCCTCTTTTCTCCTCATTTCTCCTCTGTTTTCATCTTTTTAACTCATTTCTCATTTCTCCTCCTTTTTCAACTTTTCTCCGCGTTTTTCCACTTGTTTACTCTTTTCTCCTGTTTTCTCCTCATTTCTCCTCTTTTTCCCTCGTTTCTCCTCGTTTCTCCTCTTTATGCCTCTTTTTTCCTCTTTTCTCCTCATTTCTCCACTTTTTTCTTCTTTATTCCTGTATTTTCCTCACTTGTCCGCTTTTTTCCTTTTTTCCTTCTCTTTCCTCTTGTCCCCTCATTACTCCTCTTTTTTCCTCTTTTGTCCTCTCTCTCCTCTTTATTCCTCTTTTTTCCTCTTGTCTCCTCAATTCTCCTCTTTTTTCATCTTTTTAACTCATATCTCATTTCTCCTCCTTTTTCCACTTTTCTCTTCTTTTTTTTTGCTTTTTTCCTCATTTCTCCTCTTGTTTCTTTTTCTTCTTCTTTTTCCTCTTGTCGCCTCATTTCTCCTCTTTTATCCTCTTTATTCCTCTTTTTTGCTCTTTTCCACTGTTTTTAACTCTTTTTTCCTCTTTTCTCCTCATTTCTTCTCTTCTCTCCTCATTTCTCCTCTTTTTCCATCTTTTTAACTCATTTCTCATTTCTCCTCCTTTTTCAAATTTTCTCTGCGTTTTTCCTCTTGTTTCCTCTTTTCTCCTGTTTTCTCCTCATTTCTCCTCTTTTTTCCTCGTTTCTCCTCGTTACTCCTCATTTCTCCACTTTTTTCCTCTTTATGCCTCTTTTTTCCTCTTTTCTCCTCTTTTTTCCTCTTTTCTCCTCATTTCTCCTCTGTTTTCATCTTATTAACTCATTTCTCATTTCTCCTCCTTTTTCAACTTTTCTCCGCGTTTTTCCACTTGTTGACTCTTTTCTCCTGTTTTCTCCGCATTTCTCCTCTTTTTCCCTCGTTTCTCCTCGTTTCTCCTCTTTATGCCTCTTTTTTCCTCTTTTCTCCTCATTTCTCCACTTTTTTCTTCTTTATTCCTGTATTTTCCTCACTTGTCCGCTTTTTTCCTTTTTTCCTTCTCTTTCCTCTTGTCCCCTCATTACTCCTCTTTTATCCTCTTTATTCCTCTTTTTTGCTCTTTTCCACTCTTTTTAACTCTTTTTTCCTCTTTTCTCCTCATTTCTCCTCTTCTCTCCTCATTTCTCCTCTTTTTCCATCTTCTTAACTCATTTCTCATTTCTCCTCCTTTTTCAAATTTTCTCCGCGTTTTTCCTCTTGTTTAGTCTTTTCTCTTCTTTTCTCCTCATTTCACCTCTTTTTTCCTGGTTTCTCCTCGTTTCTCCTCATTTCTCCACTTTTTTTCCTTTTTATGCCTCTTTATTCTTCTTTTCTCCTCTTTTTGCCTCTTTTCTCCTCTTTTTTCCTCTTTTTTCCTCTTTCTCCTCATTTCTCCTCTTTTTTCATCTTTTTAACTTATTTCTCCTTTTTCAACTTTTCTCCGCGTTTTTCCTCTTGTTTACTCTTTTCTCCTGTTTGCTCCTCATTTCTCCTCTTTTTTCCTCGTTTCTCCTCGTCTCTCCTCTTTATGTTTCTTTTTTCCTCTTTTCTCCTCATTTCTCCACTTTTTTCTTCTTTAGTCCTGTATTTTCCTCACTTCTCCGCTTTTTTTCTTTTTTCCTTCTCTTTCCTCTTGTCCCCTCATTACTCCTCTTTTATCCTCTTTATTCCTCTTTTTTCCTCTTTTGTCCTCTCTCTCCTCTTTATTCCTCTTTTGTCCTCTTCTCTCCTCAATTCTCCTCTTTTTTCATCTTTTTAACTCATATCTCATTTCTCCTCCTTTTTCCACTTTTCTCTTCTTTTTTCTGCTTTTTTCCTCATTTCTCCGCTTGTTTCCTTTTTCTTCTTCTTTTTCCTCTTGTCGCCTCATTTCTCCTCTTTTATCCTCTTTATTCCTCTTTTTTGCTCTTTTCCACTCTTTTTAACTCTTTTTTCCTCTTTTCTCCTCATTTCTCCTGTTCTCTCCTCATTTCTCCTCTTTTTCCATCTTCTTAACTCATTTCTCATTTCTCCTCCTTTTTCAAATTTTCTCCGCGTTTTTCCTCTTGTTTAGTCTTTTCTCTTCTTTTCTCCTCATTTCACCTCTTTTTTCCTCGTTTCTCCTCGTTTCTCCTCATTTCTCCACTTTTTTTCCTTTTTATGCCTCTTTATTCTTCTTTTCTCCTCTTTTTGCCTCTTTTCTCCTCTTTTTTCCTCTTTTTTCCTCTTTTCTCCTCATTTCTCCACTTTTTTCTTCTTTAGTCCTGTATTTTCCTCACTTCTCCGCTTTTTTTCTTTTTTCCTTCTCTTTCCTCTTGTCCCCTCATTACTCCTCTTTTATCCTCTTTATTCCTCTTTTTTCCTCTTTTGTCCTCTCTCTCCTCTTTATTCCTCTTTTGTCCTCTTCTCTCCACAATTCTCCTCTTTTTTCATCTTTTTAACTCATATCTCATTTCTCCTCCTTTTTCCACTTTTCTCTTCTTTTTTCTGCTTTTTTCCTCATTTCTCCGCTTGTTTCCTTTTTTTTCTTCTTTTTCCTCTTGTCGCCTCATTTCTCCTCTTTTATCCTCTTTATCCCTCTTTTTTGCTCTTTTCCACTCTTTTTAACTCTATTTTCCTCTTTTCTCCTCTTTTCTCCTCTTTTTCCATCTTTTTAACTCATTTCTCATTTCTCCTCCTTTTTCAAATTTTCTCTGCGTTTTTCCTCTTGTTTACTCTTTTCTCCTGTTTTCTCCTCGTTTCTCCTCTTTTTTCCTCGTTTCTCCTCGTTACTCCTCATTTCTCCACTTTTTTCCTCTTTTTTCCTCTTTTCTCCTCTTTTTTCCTCTTTTCTCCACATTTCTCCTCTGTTTTCATCTTTTTAACTCATATCTCATTTCTCCTTCTTTTTCCACTTTTCTCTTCTTTTTTCTGCTTTTTTCCTCATTTCTCCTCTTGTTTCCTTTTTTTTCTTCTTTTTCCTCTTCTCGCCTCATTTCTCCTCTTTTATCCTCTTTATCCCTCTTTTTTGCTCTTTTCCACTCTTTTTACCTCTTTTTTCCTCTTTTCTCCTCATTTCTCCTCTTCTCTCCTCATTTCTCCTCTTTTTCCATCTTTTTAACTCATTTCTCATTTCTCCTCCTTTTTCAAATTTTCTCTGCGTTTTTCCTCTTGTTTCCTCTTTTCTCCTGTTTTCTCCTCATTTCTCCTCTTTTTTCCTCGTTTCTCCTCGTTACTCCTCATTTCTCCACTTTTTTCCTCTTTATGCCTCTTTTTTCCTCTTTTCTCCTCTTTTTTCCTCTTTTCTCCTCATTTCTCCTCTGTATTCATCTTTTTAACTCATTTCTCATTTCTCCTCCTTTTTCAACTTTTCTCTGCGTTTTTCCACTTGTTTACTCTTTTCACCTGTTTTCTCCTCATTTCTCCTCTTTTTCCCTCGTTTCTCCTCGTTTCTCCTCTTTATGCCTCTTTTTTCCTCTTTTCTCCTCATTTCTCCACTTTTTTCTTCTTTATTCCTGTATTTTCCTCACTTGTCCGCTTTTTTCCTTTTTTCCTTCTCTTTCCTCTTGTCCCCTCATTACTCCTCTTTTATCCTCTTTATTCCTCTGTTTTCCTCTTTTGTCCTCTCTCTCCTCTTTATTCCTCTTTTTTCCTCTTCTCTCCTCAATTCTCCTCTTTTTCATCTTTTTAACTCATATCTCATTTCTCCTCCTTTTTCCACTTTTCTCTTCTTTTTTTCTACATTTTTCCTCATTTCTCCTCTTTTTTCCTCTTTTCTCCTCATTTATCCTCTTTTCTCCACTTTTCTCCGCATATCTCCTCTTTTTTCCTCGTTTCTCCTCATTTCTCCACTTTTTTCTCTTTTTTCTTCTTTTTTTACTCTTTTCTCCTCTTTATTCCTCTTTTCATTTAATGAAACAAACTGCATTTATTGAATCATTGCATCAAACTACAATCATTGATTTAATGAAGCAAACCTTATTCCTTGTTTCAATGGAACAAACATATCTCCCTTATTTAGCGAACAAAACTGCATACGTTCAATTCAATGAAAGAGGCTGCACTTGTCAATTCAATGAGTAGAGCTACTGTCAATAATTCCGTGGCACCAGTTTCACGGCGTTGTGTCTATCAAACTGCGCACGGCGTCATTCAATGAGTAGAGCTTTTCGCATTCATTCAATGTGTCAACTTAATTCATTCAATTTAATGAAACTAACTGCATTAATTGAATCTTTGAATCAAACTACAATCATTGATTCAATGAATCAAACCTTATTCCTTGTTTCAATCGAACAAATCTAACTCTCTTATCTAGTGAAACCTATTTCACTCGTTCATTTAATGAAACAGACTGCACATGATAATTCAATGATTAGAGCTACTCTTAATGCATTTATTCAATCGAACAAAATGCACACCTTTAGTTCATTGAGGAAACTGTATTTGTCAATTCAATGAATACAGCTGTTCATTCATTCAATGTCACAAGATTCTCACATTGTCTGAATCAAATTGCACCGATTCTCTCCATGAAACAAACTGCACGTGTTAATTCAATGAGTAGAGCTTCTCTCATTCATTGAACGTGTCAAGCTTAACGCTTTAATTCAAGGCAACAAACTGCATTCATTCAATCATTGAATCACACTACAATAATTGATTCCATGAAATACACCTTATTTCAATGGAACAACCCTATCTCGTTTATTTACTGAACCAAACTGCATACGTTCATTCAATGAAAGAGGCTGCACTCGTCAATTCAAAGTGTAAAGATACTTGCATTCATTCAATGGCACTAGGTTCAAGCATTGTCTCTATCAATCTGAACACGTTCACTCAATGAAAGAGGCTGCAATTGTCAATTCAATGAGGAGAGCGACTCTCATTCATTCAATGGCACATATTTCACGCATTGTCTCTATCAAACTGCACACGTTTACTACATGAACCAAATTGCACGTCTTCATTCAATGAGTAGAGTTTCTCTCATTCATTCAATGTGCCAAGCTCACCGTTTTTTTATAATGAAACAAACTTCATTCATTGAAAAAATGAATCAAACTACAATCATTGATCCAATGAATCAAACCTTACTCCTTGTTTTCATCGTACAAACCTAACTCACTTATCTAGTGAAAGCTATTACACTCGTTCGTTTTATGAAACAGTCTGCACATGATAATTCAATGATTAGTCCTACTCTTGACGCATTTATTCAATCAAGCAAACTGCACACATTTAGTTCATGTAGCAAACCTCATTTGTTAATTCAGTGAATAGAGCTACTCATTCATTCAAAGTTGCAAGCTTCACGCATTGTCTCAATCAAACTGCTCACATTCACTCTATGAACCAATCTGCACGTGTTAATTCTATGAGTAGAGCTTCGCTCATTTATTGAATGTGTCAAGCATAACGCTTTCATTCAATCAAGCAAACGGCTTTCATTCAATCATTGAATCAAACTACAAATATTGATTCACGAATCACACCTTAATCCTTTTTTCAATGGAACATACCTATCTCCGTTCACGCATTGTCTCTATCAAACTGCACAAGTTTGGTACATGAACCAAATTGCACGTCTTCATTCAATGAGTAGAGCTTCTCTCATTCACTCAATGTGTCAATTTAATTCATTCAATTTAATGAAACAAACTGCATTCATTGAATCAGTGAATCAAACTACAATCATTGATCCAATGAATCAAACCTTATTCCTTGTTTTCATCGTACAAACCTAACTCACTTATCTAGTGAAAGCTATTACACTCGTTCGTTTTATGAAACAGTCTGCACATGATAATTCAATGATTAGTCCTACTCTTGACGCATTTATTCAATCAAGCAAACTGCACACATTTAGTTCATGTAGCAAACCTCATTTGTTAATTCAGTGAATAGAGCTACTCATTCATTCAAAGTTGCAAGCTTCACGCATTGTCTCAATCAAACTGCTCACATTCACTCTATGAACCAATCTGCACGTGTTAATTCTATGAGTAGAGCTTCGCTCATTTATTGAATGTGTCAAGCATAACGCTTTCATTCAATCAAGCAAACGGCTTTCATTCAATCATTGAATCAAACTACAAATATTGATTCACGAATCACACCTTAATCCTTTTTTCAATGGAACATACCTATCTCCGTTCACGCATTGTCTCTATCAAACTGCACAAGTTTGGTACATGAACCAAATTGCACGTCTTCATTCAATGAGTAGAGCTTCTCTCATTCACTCAATGTGTCAATTTAATTCATTCAATTTAATGAAACAAACTGCATTCATTGAATCAGTGAATCAAACTACAATCATTGATCCAATGAATCAAACCTTATTCCTTGTTTTCATCGTACAAACCTAACTCACTTATCTAGTGAAAGCTATTACACTCGTTCGTTTTATGAAACAGTCTGCACATGATAATTCAATGATTAGTCCTACTCTTGACGCATTTATTCAATCAAGCAAACTGCACACATTTAGTTCATGTAGCAAACCTCATTTGTTAATTCAGTGAATAGAGCTACTCATTCATTCAAAGTTGCAAGCTTCACGCATTGTCTCAATCAAACTGCTCACATTCACTCTATGAACCAATCTGCACGTGTTAATTCTATGAGTAGAGCTTCTCTCATTTATTGAATGTGTCAAGCATAACGCTTTCATTCAATCAAGCAAACGGCTTTCATTCAATCATTCAATCAAACTACAAATATTGATTCACGAATCACACCTTAATCCTTTTTTCAATGGAACATACCTATCTCCGTTCATTTTTTAGTCTTTTCTCCTCTTTTATCCTTTTTCCTCTTCTCTCACCTTTTCTCCTCTTTTATCCTCTTTTTTCATCATTTCTCCTCATTTCTCCACTTTTTTCCTGTTTATTCCTCTTTTTTCCTCATTTCTCCGCTTCTTTCCTTTTTTTCTTCTTTTTCCTCATGTCGCCTCATTTCTCCTCTTGTATCTTCTTTATTCCTCTTTTTTCCTCTTTTTTCCTCTTTTCTCCTCTTTATTCCTCTTTTTACCTCTTCTCTCCTCGTTTCTCCTCTTTTTTCATCTTTATCAGTCATTTCTCATTTCTCCTCCTTTTTCCACTTTTCTCCTCTTTTTTCTGCTTTTTTCCTCATTTCTCCACTTTTTTCCTCTTTATTCCTCTTTTTTCCTCATTTCTCCTCTTTTTTCCTTTTTTTCTTCTTTTTCCTCTTGTCGCCTCTTTTCTCCTCGTGTATCGTCTTTATGCCTCTTTTTTCCTCTTTTCTCCGCTCTTCTCCTCTTTATTCCTCTGTTTTCCGCTTCTCTCCTCATTTCTCCACTTTTTTCCTCTTTATGCCTCTTTTTCCTCTTTTCTCCTCATTGCTCCTCTTTTTTCCTCGTTTCTCCACTTTTCTCCTCTTGTTTTCTTTTTTCTCCTGATTTCTCCACTTTTTTTCCTCTTTATTCCTCTTTTTTCCTCATTTCTCCTCTTTTTTCATCTTTTTAACTCATTTCTCATTTCTCCTCCTTTTTCAACTTTTCTCCGTGTTTTTCCTCTTGTTTACTCTTTTCTCCTCATTTCTCCTCTTTTTTCCTCTTTTTTCCTCTTTTCTCCTCATTTCTCCTCTTTTTTCATCGTTTTAACTCATTTCTCATTTCTCCTCCATTTTCAACTTTTCTCCGCATTTTTCCTCTTCTTTACTCTTTTCTCCTGTTTTCTCCTCATTTCTCCTCTTTTTTCCTCGTTTCTCCTCGTTTCTCCTCATTCCTCCACTTTTTTCCTTTTTATGCCTCTTTATTCTTCTTTTCTCCTCTTTTTGCCTCTTTTCTCCTCTTTTTTCCTCTTTTTTCCTCTTTTCTCCTCATTTCTCCTCTTTTTCCATCTTTTTAACTCATTTCTCGTTTTTCAACTTTTCTCCGCGTTTTTCCTCTTGTTTACTCTTTTCTCCTGTTTGCTCCTCATTTCTCCTCTTTTTTCCTCGTTTCTCCTCGTTTCTCCTCTTTATGCTTCTTTTTTCCTCTTTTCTCCTCATTTCTCCACTTTTTTCTTCTTTAGTCCTGTATTTTCCTCACTTCTCCGCTTTTTTTCTTTTTTCCTTCTCTTTCCTCTTGTCCCCTCATTACTCCTCTTTTATCCTCTTTATTCCTCTTTTTTCCTCTTTTGTCCTCTCTCTCCTCTTTATTCCTCTTTTGTCCTCTTCTCTCCTCAATTCTCCTCTTTTTTCATCTTTTTAACTCATATCTCATTTCTCCTCCTTTTTCCACTTTTCTCTTCTTTTTTCTGCTTTTTTCCTCATTTCTCCGCTTGTTTCCTTTTTTTTCTTCTTTTTCCTCTTGTCGCCTCATTTCTCCTCTTTTATCCTCTTTATCCCTCTTTTTTGCTCTTTTCCACTCTTTTTAACTCTATTTTCCTCTTTTCTCCTCTTTTCTCCTCATTTCTCCTCTTTTTCCATCTTTTTAACTCATTTCTCATTTCTCCTCCTTTTTCAAATTTTCTCTGCGTTTTTCCTCTTGTTTACTCTTTTCTCCTGTTTTCTCCTCGTTTCTCCTCTTTTTTCCTCGTTTCTCCTCGTTACTCCTCATTTCTCCACTTTTTTCCTCTTTATGCCTCTTTTTTCCTCTTTTCTCCTCTTTTTTCCTCTTTTCTCCACATTTCTCCTCTGTTTTCATCTTTTTAACTCATATCTCATTTCTCCTTCTTTTTCCACTTTTCTCTTCTTTTTTCTGCTTTTTTCCTCATTTCTGCTCTTGTTTCCTTTTTTTTCATCTTTTTCCTCTTCTCGCCTCATTTCTCCTCTTTTATCCTCTTTATCCCTCTTTTTTGCTCTTTTCCACTCTTTTTACCTCTTTTTTCCACTTTTCTCCTCATTTCTCCTCTTCTCTCCTCATTTCTCCTCTTTTTCCATCTTTTTAACTCATTTCTCATTTCTCCTCCTTTTTCAAATTTTCTCTGCGTTTTTCCTCTTGTTTCCTCTTTTCTCCTGTTTTCTCCTCATTTCTCCTCTTTTTTCCTCGTTTCTCCTCGTTACTCCTCATTTCTCCACTTTTTTCCTCTTTATGCCTCTTTTTACCTCTTTTCTCCTCTTTTTTCCTCTTTTCTCCTCATTTCTCCTCTGTATTCATCTTTTTAACTCATTTCTCATTTCTCCTCCTTTTTCAACTTTTCTCCGCGTTTTTCCACTTGTTTACTCTTTTCTCCTGTTTTCTCCTCATTTCTCCTCTTTTTCCCTCGTTTCTCCTCGTTTCTCCTCTTTATGCCTCTTTTTTCCTCTTTTCTCCTCATTTCTCCACTTTTTTCTTCTTTATTCCTGTATTTTCCTCACTTGTCCGCTTTTTTCCTTTTTTCCTTCTCTTTCCTCTTTTCCCCTCATTACTCCTCTTTTATCCTCTTTATTCCTCTTTTTTCCTCTTTTGTCCTCTCTCTCCTCTTTATTCCTCTTTTTTTCCTCTTCTCTCCTCAATTCTCCTCTTTTTCATCTTTTTAACCCATATCTCATTTCTCCTCCTTTTTCCACTTTTCTCTTCTTTTTTTCTGCTTTTTTCCTCATTTCTCCTCTTGTTTCTTTTTCTTCTTCTTTTTCCTCTTGTCGCCTCATTTCTCCTCTTTTATCCTCTTTATTCCTCTTTTTTGCTCTTTTCCACTCTTTTTAACTCTTTTTTCCTCTTTTCTCCTCATTTCTTCTCTTCTCTCCTCATTTCTCCTCTTTTTCCATCTTTTTAACTCATTTCTCATTTCTCCTCCTTTTTCAAATTTTCTCCGCGTTTTTCCTCTTGTTTAGTCTTTTCTCTTCTTTTCTCCTCATTTCACCTCTTTTTTCCTCGTTTCTCCTCGTTTCTCCTCTTTTCTCCTCATTTATCCTCTTTTTTGCTCTTTTCCACTCTTTTTAACTCTTTTTTCCTCTTTTCTCCTCATTTCTCCTCTTCTCTCCTCATTTCTCCTCTTTTTCCATCTTCTTAACTCATTTCTCATTTCTCCTTCTTTTTCAAATTTTCTCCGCGTTTTTCCTCTTGTTTAGTCTTTTCTCTTCTTTTCTCCTCATTTCACCTCTTTTTTCCTCGTTTCTCCTCGTTTCTCCTCTTTATGTTTCTTTTTTCCTCTTTTCTCCTCATTTCTCCACTTTTTTCTTCTTTGGTCCTGTATTTTCCTCACTTCTCCGCTTTTTTTCTTTTTTCCTTCTCTTTCCTCTTGTACCCTCATTACTCCTCTTTTATCCTCTTTATTCCTCTTTTTTCCTCTTTTGTCCTCTCTCTCCTCTTTATTCCTCTTTTGTCCTCTTCTCTCCTCAATTCTCCTCTTTTTTCATCTTTTTAACTCATATCTCATTTCTCCTCCTTTTTCCACTTTTCTCTTCTTTTTTCTGCTTTTTTCCTCATTTCTCCGCTTGTTTCCTTTTTCTTCTTCTTTTTCCTCTTGTCGCCTCATTTCTCCTCTTTTATCCTCTTTATTCCTCTTTTTTGCTCTTTTCCACTCTTTTTAACTCTTTTTTCCTCTTTTCTCCTCATTTCTCCTGTTCTCTCCTCATTTCTCCTCTTTTTCCATCTTCTTAACTCATTTCTCATTTCTCCTCCTTTTTCAAATTTTCTCCGCGTTTTTCCTCTTGTTTAGTCTTTTCTCTTCTTTTCTCCTCATTTCACCTCTTTTTTCCTCGTTTCTCCTCGTTTCTCCTCATTTCTCCACTTTTTTTCCTTTTTATGCCTCTTTATTCTTCTTTTCTCCTCTTTTTGCCTCTTTTCTCCTCTTTTTTCCTCTTTTTTCCTCTTTTCTCCTCATTTCGCCTCTTTTTTCATCTTTTTAACTCATTTCTCCTTTTTCAACTTTTCTCCGCGTTTTTCCTCTTGTTTACTCTTTTCTCCTGTTTGCTCCTCATTTCTCCTCTTTTTTCCTCGTTTCTCCTCTTTATGCTTCTTTTTTCCTCTTTTCTCCTCATTTCTCCACTTTTTTCTTCTTTAGTCCTGCATTTTCCTCACTTCTCCGCTTTTTTTCTTTTTTCCTTCTCTTTCCTCTTGTCCCCTCATTACTCCTCTTTTATCCTCTTTATTCCTCTTTTTTCCTCTTTGTCCTCTCTCTCCTCTTTATTCCTCTTTTGTCCTCTTCTCTCCTCAATTCTCCTCTTTTTTCATCTTTTTAACTCATATCTCATTTCTCCTCCTTTTTCCACTTTTCTCTTCTTTTTTCTGCTTTTTTCCTCATTTCTCCGCTTGTTTCCTTTTTTTTCTTCTTTTTCCTCTTGTCGCCTCATTTCTCCTCTTTTATCCTCTTTATCCCTCTTTTTTGCTCTTTTCCACTCTTTTTAACTCTATTTTCCTCTTTTCTCCTCTTTTCTCCTCATTTCTCCTCTTTTTCCATCTTTTTAACTCATTTCTCATTTCTCCTCCTTTTTCAAATTTTCTCTGCGTTTTTCCTCTTGTTTACTCTTTTCTCCTGTTTTCTCCTCGTTTCTCCTCTTTTTTCCTCGTTTCTCCTCGTTACTCCTCATTTCTCCACTTTTTTCCTCTTTTTTCCTCTTTTCTCCTCTTTTTTCCTCTTTATTCCTGTATTTTCCTCACTTGTCCGCTTTTTTCCTTTTTTCCTTCTCTTTCCTCTTGTCCCCTCATTACTCCTCTTTTATCCTCTTTATTCCTCTTTTTTGCTCTTTTCCACTCTTTTTAACTCTTTTTTCCTCTTTTCTCCTCATTTCTCCTCTTCTCTCCTCATTTCTCCTCTTTTTCCATCTTCTTAACTCATTTCTCATTTCTCCTCCTTTTTCAAATTTTCTCCGCGTTTTTCCTCTTGTTTAGTCTTTTCTCTTCTTTTCTCCTCATTTCACCTCTTTTTTCCTGGTTTCTCCTCGTTTCTCCTCATTTCTCCACTTTTTTTCCTTTTTATGCCTCTTTATTCTTCTTTTCTCCTCTTTTTGCCTCTTTTCTCCTCTTTTTTCCTCTTTTTTCCTCTTTCTCCTCATTTCTCCTCTTTTTTCATCTTTTTAACTCATTTCTCCTTTTTCAACTTTTCTCCGCGTTTTTCCTCTTGTTTACTCTTTTCTCCTGTTTGCTCCTCATTTCTCCTCTTTTTTCCTCGTTTCTCCTCGTTTCTCCTCTTTATGTTTCTTTTTTCCTCTTTTCTCCTCATTTCTCCACTTTTTTCTTCTTTAGTCCTGTATTTTCCTCACTTCTCCGCTTTTTTTCTTTTTTCCTTCTCTTTCCTCTTGTCCCCTCATTACTCCTCTTTTATCCTCTTTATTCCTCTTTTTTCCTCTTTTGTCCTCTCTCTCCTCTTTATTCCTCTTTTGTCCTCTTCTCTCCTCAATTCTCCTCTTTTTTCATCTTTTTAACTCATATCTCATTTCTCCTCCTTTTTCCACTTTTCTCTTCTTTTTTCTGCTTTTTTCCTCATTTCTCCGCTTGTTTCCTTTTTCTTCTTCTTTTTCCTCTTGTCGCCTCATTTCTCCTCTTTTATCCTCTTTATTCCTCTTTTTTGCTCTTTTCCACTCTTTTTAACTCTTTTTTCCTCTTTTCTCCTCATTTCTCCTGTTCTCTCCTCATTTCTCCTCTTTTTCCATCTTCTTAACTCATTTCTCATTTCTCCTCCTTTTTCAAATTTTCTCCGCGTTTTTCCTCTTGTTTAGTCTTTTCTCTTCTTTTCTCCTCATTTCACCTCTTTTTTCCTCGTTTCTCCTCGTTTCTCCTCATTTCTCCACTTTTTTTCCTTTTTATGCCTCTTTATTCTTCTTTTCTCCTCTTTTTGCCTCTTTTCTCCTCTTTTTTCCTCTTTTTTCCTCTTTTTTCCTCTTTTCTCCTCTTTTTTCATCTTTTTAACTCATTTCTCCTTTTTCAACTTTTCTCCACGTTTTTCCTCTTGTTTACTCTTTTCTCCTGTTTGCTCCTCATTTCTCCTCTTTTTTCCCCGTTTCTCCTCGTTTCTCCTCTTTATGCTTCTTTTTTCCTCTTTTCTCCTCATTTCTCCACTTTTTTCTTCTTTAGTCCTGTATTTTCCTCACTTCTCCGCTTTTTTTCTTTTTTCCTTCTCTTTCCTCTTGTCCCCTCATTACTCCTCTTTTATCCTCTTTATTCCTCTTTTTTCCTCTTTTGTCCTCTCTCTCCTCTTTATTCCTCTTTTGTCCTCTTCTCTCCTCAATTCTCCTCTTTTTTCATCTTTTTAACTCATATCTCATTTCTCCTCCTTTTTCCACTTTTCTCTTCTTTTTTCTGCTTTTTTCCTCATTTCTCCGCTTGTTTCCTTTATTTTCTTCTTTTTCCTCTTGTCGCCTCATTTCTCCTCTTTTATCCTCTTTTCTCCTCATTTCTCCTCTTTTTCCATCTTTTTAACTCATTTCTCATTTCTCCTCCTTTTTCAAATTTTCTCTGCGTTTTTCCTCTTGTTTACTCTTTTCTCCTGTTTTCTCCTCGTTTCTCCTCTTTTTTCCTCGTTTCTCCTCGTTACTCCTCATTTCTCCACTTTTTTCCTCTTTTTTCCTCTTTTCTCCTCTTTTTTCCTCTTTTCTCCACATTTCTCCTCTGTTTTCATCTTTTTAACTCATATCTCATTTCTCCTTCTTTTTCCACTTTTCTCTTCTTTTTTCTGCTTTTTTCCTCATTTCTCCTCTTGTTTCCTCTTTTCTCCTCATTTCTCCTCTTCTCTCCTCATTTCTCCTCTTTTTCCATCTTTTTAACTCATTTCTCATTTCTCCTCCTTTTTCAAATTTTCTCTGCGTTTTTCCTCTTGTTTACTCTTTTCTCCTGTTTTCTCCTCATTTCTCCTCTTTTTTCCTCGTTTTTCCTCGTTTCTCCTCATTTCTCCACTTTTTTTCCTTTTTATGCCTCTTTATTCTTCTTTTCTCCTCTTTTTGCCTCTTTTCTCCTCTTTTTCCTCTTTTTTCCTCTTTTCTCCTCATTTCTCCTCTTTTTTCATCTTTTTAACTCATTTCTCCTTTTTCAACTTTTCTCCGCGTTTTTCCTCTTGTTTACTCTTTTCTCCTGTTTGCTCCTCATTTCTCCTCTTTTTTCCTCGTTTCTCCTCGTTTCTCCTCTTTATGCTTCTTTTTTCCTCTTTTCTCCTCATTTCTCCACTTTTTTCTTCTTTATTCCTGTATTTTCCTCACTTCTCTGCTTATTTCCCTTTTTCCTTCTCTTTCCTCTTGTCCCCTCATTACTCCTCTTTTATCCTCTTTATTCTTTTTTTCCTCTTTTGTCCTCTCTCTCCTCTTTATTCCTCTTTTTTCCTCTTCTCTCCTCAATTCTCCTCTTTTTTCATCTTTTTAACTCATATCTCATTTCTCCTCCTTTTTCCACTTTTCTCTTCTATTTTCTGCTTTTTTCCTCATTTCTCCTCTTGTTTCCTTTTTTTTCTTCTTTTTCCTCTTGTCGCCTCATTTCTCCTATTTTATCCTCTTTATCCCTCTTTTTTGCTCTTTTCCACTCTTTTTAACTCTTGTTTCCTCTTTTCTCCTCATTTCTCCTCTTCTCTCCTCATTTCTCCTCTTTTTCCATCTTTTTAACTCATTTCTCATTTCTCCTCCTTTTTCAAATTTTCTCTGCGTTTTTCCTCTTGTTTACTCTTTTCTCCTGTTTTCTCCTCATTTCTCCTCTTTTTTCCTCGTTTCTCCTCGTTACTCCTCATTTCTCCACTTTTTTCCTCTTTATGCCTCTTTTTTCCTCTTTTCTCCTCTTTTTTCCTCTTTTCTCCTCATTTCTCCTCTGTTTTCATCTTTTTAACTCATTTCTCATTTCTCCTCCTTTTTCAACTTTTCTCCGCGTTTTTCCACTTGTTTACTCTTTTCTCCTGTTTTCTCCTCATTTCTCCTCTTTTTCCCTCGTTTCTCCTCGTTTCTCCTCTTTATGCCTCTTTTTTCCTCTTTTCTCCTCATTTCTCCACTTTTTTCTTCTTTATTCCTGTATTTTCCTCACTTGTCCGCTTTTTTCCTTTTTTCCTTCTCTTTCCTCTTGTCCCCTCATTACTCCTCTTTTTTCCTCTTTTGTCCTCTCTCTCCTCTTTATTCCTCTTTTTTCCTCTTCTCTCCTCAATTCTCCTCTTTTTTCATCTTTTTAACTCATATCTCATTTCTCCTCCTTTTTCCACTTTTCTCTTCTTTTTTTTTGCTTTTTTCCTCATTTCTCCTCTTGTTTCTTTTTCTTCTTCTTTTTCCTCTTGTCGCCTCATTTCTCCTCTTTTATCCTCTTTATTCCTCTTTTTTGCTCTTTTCCACTCTTTTTAACTCTTTTTTCCTCTTTTCTCCTCATTTCTTCTCTTCTCTCCTCATTTCTCCTCTTTTTCCATCTTTTTAACTCATTTCTCATTTCTCCTCCTTTTTCAAATTTTCTCTGCGTTTTTCCTCTTGTTTCCTCTTTTCTCCTGTTTTCTCCTCATTTCTCCTCTTTTTTCCTCGTTTCTCCTCGTTACTCCTCATTTCTCCACTTTTTTCCTCTTTTTTCCTCTTTTCTCCTCTTTTTTCCTCTTTATTCCTGTATTTTCCTCACTTGTCCGCTTTTTTCCTTTTTTCCTTCTCTTTCCTCTTGTCCCCTCATTACTCCTCTTTTTTCCTCTTTTGTCCTCTCTCTCCTCTTTATTCCTCTTTTTTCCTCTTGTCTCCTCAATTCTCCTCTTTTTTCATCTTTTTAACTCATATCTCATTTCTCCTCCTTTTTCCACTTTTCTCTTCTTTTTTTTTGCTTTTTTCCTCATTTCTCCTCTTGTTTCTTTTTCTTCTTCTTTTTCCTCTTGTCGCCTCATTTCTCCTCTTTTATCCTCTTTATTCCTCTTTTTTGCTCTTTTCCACTGTTTTTAACTCTTTTTTCCTCTTTTCTCCTCATTTCTTCTCTTCTCTCCTCATTTCTCCTCTTTTTCCATCTTTTTAACTCATTTCTCATTTCTCCTCCTTTTTCAAATTTTCTCTGCGTTTTTCCTCTTGTTTCCTCTTTTCTCCTGTTTTCTCCTCATTTCTCCTCTTTTTTCCTCGTTTCTCCTCGTTACTCCTCATTTCTCCACTTTTTTCCTCTTTATGCCTCTTTTTTCCTCTTTTCTCCTCTTTTTTCCTCTTTTCTCCTCATTTCTCCTCTGTTTTCATCTTATTAACTCATTTCTCATTTCTCCTCCTTTTTCAACTTTTCTCCGCGTTTTTCCACTTGTTGACTCTTTTCTCCTGTTTTCTCCGCATTTCTCCTCTTTTTCCCTCGTTTCTCCTCGTTTCTCCTCTTTATGCCTCTTTTTTCCTCTTTTCTCCTCATTTCTCCACTTTTTTCTTCTTTATTCCTGTATTTTCCTCACTTGTCCGCTTTTTTCCTTTTTTCCTTCTCTTTCCTCTTGTCCCCTCATTACTCCTCTTTTATCCTCTTTATTCCTCTTTTTTGCTCTTTTCCACTCTTTTTAACTCTTTTTTCCTCTTTTCTCCTCATTTCTCCTCTTCTCTCCTCATTTCTCCTCTTTTTCCATCTTCTTAACTCATTTCTCATTTCTCCTCCTTTTTCAAATTTTCTCCGCGTTTTTCCTCTTGTTTAGTCTTTTCTCTTCTTTTCTCCTCATTTCACCTCTTTTTTCCTCGTTTCTCCTCGTTTCTCCTCATTTCTCCACTTTTTTTCCTTTTTATGCCTCTTTATTCTTCTTTTCTCCTCTTTTTGCCTCTTTTCTCCTCTTTTTTCCTCTTTTTTCCTCTTTCTCCTCATTTCTCCTCTTTTTTCATCTTTTTAACTCATTTCTCCTTTTTCAACTTTTCTCCGCGTTTTTCCTCTTGTTTACTCTTTTCTCCTGTTTGCTCCTCATTTCTCCTCTTTTTTCCTCGTTTCTCCTCGTCTCTCCTCTTTATGTTTCTTTTTTCCTCTTTTCTCCTCATTTCTCCACTTTTTTCTTCTTTAGTCCTGTATTTTCCTCACTTCTCCGCTTTTTTTCTTTTTTCCTTCTCTTTTCTCTTGTCCCCTCATTACTCCTCTTTTATCCTCTTTATTCCTCTTTTTTCCTCTTTTGTCCTCTCTCTCCTCTTTATTCCTCTTTTGTCCTCTTCTCTCCTCAATTCTCCTCTTTTTTCATCTTTTTAACTCATATCTCATTTCTCCTCCTTTTTCCACTTTTCTCTTCTTTTTTCTGCTTTTTTCCTCATTTCTCCGCTTGTTTCCTTTTTCTTCTTCTTTTTCCTCTTGTCGCCTCATTTCTCCTCTTTTATCCTCTTTATTCCTCTTTTTTGCTCTTTTCCACTCTTTTTAACTCTTTTTTCCTCTTTTCTCCTCATTTCTCCTGTTCTCTCCTCATTTCTCCTCTTTTTCCATCTTCTTAACTCATTTCTCATTTCTCCTCCTTTTTCAAATTTTCTCCGCGTTTTTCCTCTTGTTTAGTCTTTTCTCTTCTTTTCTCCTCATTTCACCTCTTTTTTCCTCGTTTCTCCTCGTTTCTCCTCATTTCTCCACTTTTTTTCCTTTTTATGCCTCTTTATTCTTCTTTTCTCCTCTTTTTGCCTCTTTTCTCCTCTTTTTTCCTCTTTTTTCCTCTTTTCTCCTCATTTCTCCACTTTTTTCTTCTTTAGTCCTGTATTTTCCTCACTTCTCCGCTTTTTTTCTTTTTTCCTTCTCTTTCCTCTTGTCCCCTCATTACTCCTCTTTTATCCTCTTTATTCCTCTTTTTTCCTCTTTTGTCCTCTCTCTCCTCTTTATTCCTCTTTTGTCCTCTTCTCTCCACAATTCTCCTCTTTTTTCATCTTTTTAACTCATATCTCATTTCTCCTCCTTTTTCCACTTTTCTCTTCTTTTTTCTGCTTTTTTCCTCATTTCTCCGCTTGTTTCCTTTTTTTTCTTCTTTTTCCTCTTGTCGCCTCATTTCTCCTCTTTTATCCTCTTTATCCCTCTTTTTTGCTCTTTTCCACTCTTTTTAACTCTATTTTCCTCTTTTCTCCTCTTTTCTCCTCTTTTTCCATCTTTTTAACTCATTTCTCATTTCTCCTCCTTTTTCAAATTTTCTCGCGTTTTTCCTCTTGTTTACTCTTTTCTCCTGTTTTCTCCTCGTTTCTCCTCTTTTTTCCTCGTTTCTCCTCGTTACTCCTCATTTCTCCACTTTTTTCCTCTTTTTTCCTCTTTTCTCCTCTTTTTTCCTCTTTTCTCCACATTTCTCCTCTGTTTTCATCTTTTTAACTCATATCTCATTTCTCCTTCTTTTTCCACTTTTCTCTTCTTTTTTCTGCTTTTTTCCTCATTTCTCCTCTTGTTTCCTTTTTTTTCTTCTTTTTCCTCTTCTCGCCTCATTTCTCCTCTTTTATCCTCTTTATCCCTCTTTTTTGCTCTTTTCCACTCTTTTTGACTCTTTTTTCCTCTTTTCTCCTCATTTCTCCTCTTCTCTCCTCATTTCTCCTCTTTTTCCATCTTTTTAACTCATTTCTCATTTCTCCTCCTTTTTCAAATTTTCTCTGCGTTTTTCCTCTTGTTTACTCTTTTCTCCTGTTTTCTCCTCATTTCTCCTCTTTTTTCCTCGTTTCTCCTCGTTACTCCTCATTTCTCCACTTTTTTCCTCTTTATGCCTCTTTTTTCCTCTTTTCTCCTCTTTTTTCCTCTTTTCTCCTCATTTCTCCTCTGTATTCATCTTTTTAACTCATTTCTCATTTCTCCTCCTTTTTCAACTTTTCTCTGCGTTTTTCCACTTGTTTACTCTTTTCACCTGTTTTCTCCTCATTTCTCCTCTTTTTCCCTCGTTTCTCCTCGTTTCTCCTCTTTATGCCTCTTTTTTCCTCTTTTCTCCTCATTTCTCCACTTTTTTCTTCTTTATTCCTGTATTTTCCTCACTTGTCCGCTTTTTTCCTTTTTTCCTTCTCTTTCCTCTTGTCCCCTCATTACTCCTCTTTTATCCTCTTTATTCCTCTGTTTTCCTCTTTTGTCCTCTCTCTCCTCTTTATTCCTCTTTTTTCCTCTTCTCTCCTCAATTCTCCTCTTTTTCATCTTTTTAACTCATATCTCATTTCTCCTCCTTTTTCCACTTTTCTCTTCTTTTTTTCTACATTTTTCCTCATTTCTCCTCTTTTTTCCTCTTTTCTCCTCATTTATCCTCTTTTCTCCACTTTTCTCCGCATATCTCCTCTTTTTTCCTCGTTTCTCCTCATTTCTCCACTTTTTTCTCTTTTTTCTTCTTTTTTTACTCTTTTCTCCTCTTTATTCCTCTTTTCATTTAATGAAACAAACTGCATTTATTGAATCATTGCATCAAACTACAATCATTGATTTAATGAAGCAAACCTTATTCCTTGTTTCAATGGAACAAACATATCTCCCTTATTTAGCGAACAAAACTGCATACGTTCAATTCAATGAAAGAGGCTGCACTTGTCAATTCAATGAGTAGAGCTACTGTCAATAATTCCGTGGCACCAGTTTCACGGCGTTGTGTCTATCAAACTGCGCACGGCGTCATTCAATGAGTAGAGCTTTTCGCATTCATTCAATGTGTCAATTTAATTCATTCAATTTAATGAAACTAACTGCATTAATTGAATCTTTGAATCAAACTACAATCATTGATTCAATGAATCAAACCTTATTCCTTGTTTCAATCGAACAAATCTAACTCTCTTATCTAGTGAAACCTATTTCACTCGTTCATTTAATGAAACAGACTGCACATGATAATTCAATGATTAGAGCTACTCTTAATGCATTTATTCAATCGAACAAAATGCACACCTTTAGTTCATTGAGGAAACTGTATTTGTCAATTCAATGAATACAGCTGTTCATTCATTCAATGTCACAAGATTCTCACATTGTCTGAATCAAATTGCACCGATTCTCTCCATGAAACAAACTGCACGTGTTAATTCAATGAGTAGAGCTTCTCTCATTCATTGAACGTGTCAAGCTTAACGCTTTAATTCAAGGCAACAAACTGCATTCATTCAATCATTGAATCACACTACAATAATTGATTCCATGAAATACACCTTATTTCAATGGAACAACCCTATCTCGTTTATTTACTGAACCAAACTGCATACGTTCATTCAATGAAAGAGGCTGCACTCGTCAATTCAAAGTGTAAAGATACTTGCATTCATTCAATGGCACTAGGTTCAAGCATTGTCTCTATCAATCTGCACACGTTCATTCAATGAAAGAGGCTGCAATTGTCAATTCAATGAGGAGAGCGACTCTCATTCATTCAATGGCACATATTTCACGCATTGTCTCTATCAAACTGCACACGTTTACTACATGAACCAAATTGCACGTCTTCATTCAATGAGTAGAGTTTCTCTCATTCATTCAATGTGTCAAGCTCACCGTTTTTTTATAATGAAACAAACTTCATTCATTGAATTAATGAATCAAACTACAATCATTGATCCAATGAATCAAACCTTACTCCTTGTTTTCATCGTACAAACCTAACTCACTTATCTAGTGAAAGCTATTACACTCGTTCGTTTTATGAAACAGTCTGCACATGATAATTCAATGATTAGTCCTACTCTTGACGCATTTATTCAATCAAGCAAACTGCACACATTTAGTTCATGTAGCAAACCTCATTTGTTAATTCAGTGAATAGAGCTACTCATTCATTCAAAGTTGCAAGCTTCACGCATTGTCTCAATCAAACTGCTCACATTCACTCTATGAACCAATCTGCACGTGTTAATTCTATGAGTAGAGCTTCGCTCATTTATTGAATGTGTCAAGCATAACGCTTTCATTCAATCAAGCAAACGGCTTTCATTCAATCATTGAATCAAACTACAAATATTGATTCACGAATCACACCTTAATCCTTTTTTCAATGGAACATACCTATCTCCGTTCACGCATAGTCTCTATCAAACTGCACAAGTTTGGTACATGAACCAAATTGCACGTCTTCATTCAATGAGTAGAGCTTCTCTCATTCACTCAATGTGTCAATTTAATTCATTCAATTTAATGAAACAAACTGCATTCATTGAATCAGTGAATCAAACTACAATCATTGATCCAATGAATCAAACCTTATTCCTTGTTTTCATCGTACAAACCTAACTCACTTATCTAGTGAAAGCTATTACACTCGTTCGTTTTATGAAACAGTCTGCACATGATAATTCAATGATTAGTCCTACTCTTGACGCATTTATTCAATCAAGCAAACTGCACACATTTAGTTCATGTAGCAAACCTCATTTGTTAATTCAGTGAATACAGCTACTCATTCATTCAAAGTTGCAAGCTTCACGCATTGTCTCAATCAAACTGCTCACATTCACTCTATGAACCAATCTGCACGTGTTAATTCTATGAGTAGAGCTTCTCTCATTTATTGAATGTGTCAAGCATAACGCTTTCATTCAATCAATCAAACGGCTTTCATTCAATCATTGAATCAAACTACAAATATTGATTCACGAATCACACCTTAATCCTTTTTTCAATGGAACATACCTATCTCCGTTCATTTTTTAGTCTTTTCTCCTCTTTTATCCTTTTTCCTCTTCTCTCACCTTTTCTCCTCTTTTATCCTCTTTTTTCATCATTTCTCCTCATTTCTCCACTTTTTTCCTGTTTATTCCTCTTTTTTCCTCATTTCTCCGCTTCTTTCCTTTTTTTCTTCTTTTTCCTCATGTCGCCTCATTTCTCCTCTTGTATCTTCTTTATTCCTCTTTTTTCCTCTTTTTTCCTCTTTTCTCCTCTTTATTCCTCTTTTTTCCTCTTCTCTCCTCGTTTCTCCTCTTTTTTCATCTTTATCAGTCATTTCTCATTTCTCCTCCTTTTTCCACTTTTCTCCTCTTTTTTCTGCTTTTTTCCTCATTTCTCCACTTTTTTCCTCTTTATTCCTCTTTTTTCCTCATTTCTCCTCTTTTTTCCTTTTTTTCTTCTTTTTCCTCTTGTCGCCTCTTTTCTCCTCGTGTATCGTCTTTATGCCTCTTTTTTCCTCTTTTCTCCGCTCTTCTCCTCTTTATTCCTCTGTTTTCCGCTTCTCTCCTCATTTCTCCACTTTTTTCCTCTTTATGCCTCTTTTTCCTCTTTTCTCCTCATTGCTCCTCTTTTTTCCTCGTTTCTCCACTTTTCTCCTCTTGTTTTCTTTTTTCTCCTGATTTCTCCACTTTTTTTCCTCTTTATTCCTCTTTTTTCCTCATTTCTCCTCTTTTTTCCTCGTTTCTCCTCGTTTGTCCTCTTTATGCTTCTTTTTTCCTCTTTTCTCCTCATTTCTCCACTTTTTTCTTCTTTAGTCCTGTATTTTCCTCACTTCTCCGCTTTTTTTCTTTTTTCCTTCTCTATCCTCTTGTCCCCTCATTACTCCTCTTTTATCCTCTTTATTCCTCTTTTTTCCTCTTTTGTCCTCTCTCTCCTCTTTATTCCTCTTTTGTCCTCTTCTCTCCTCAATTCTCCTCTTTTTTCATCTTTTTAACTCATATCTCATTTCTCCTCCTTTTTCCACTTTTCTCTTCTTTTTTCTGCTTTTTTCCTCATTTCTCCGCTTGTTTCCTTTTTTTTCTTCTTTTTCCTCTTGTCGCCTCATTTCTCCTCTTTTATCCTCTTTATCCCTCTTTTTTGCTCTTTTCCACTCTTTTTAACTCTATTTTCCTCTTTTCTCCTCTTTTCTCCTCATTTCTCCTCTTTTTCCATCTTTTTAACTCATTGCTCATTTCTCCTCCTTTTTCAAATTTTCTCTGCGTTTTTCCTCTTGTTTACTCTTTTCTCCTGTTTTCTCCTCGTTTCTCCTCTTTTTTCCTCGTTTCTCCTCGTTACTCCTCATTTCTCCACTTTTTTCCTCTTTATGCCTCTTTTTTCCTCTTTTCTCCTCTTTTTTCCTCTTTTCTCCTCATTTCTCCTCTGTTTTCATCTTTTTAACTCATATCTCGTTTCTCCTTCTTTTTCCACTTTTCTCTTCTTTTTTCTGCTTTTTTCCTCATTTCTGCTCTTGTTTCCTTTTTTTTCTTCTTTTTCCTCTTCTCGCCTCATTTCTCCTCTTTTATCCTCTTTATCCCTCTTTTTTGCTCTTTTCCACTCTTTTTACCTCTTTTTTCCTCTTTTCTCCTCATTTCTCCTCTTCTCTCCTCATTTCTCCTCTTTTTCCATCTTTTTAACTCATTTCTCATTTCTCCTCCTTTTTCAAATTTTCTCTGCGTTTTTCCTCTTGTTTCCTCTTTTCTCCTGTTTTCTCCTCATTTCTCCTCTTTTTTCCTCGTTTCTCCTCGTTACTCCTCATTTCTCCACTTTTTTCCTCTTTATGCCTCTTTTTTCCTCTTTTCTCCTCTTTTTTCCTCTTTTCTCCTCATTTCTCCTCTGTATTCATCTTTTTAACTCATTTCTCATTTCTCCTCCTTTTTCAACTTTTCTCCGCGTTTTTCCACTTGTTTACTCTTTTCTCCTGTTTTCTCCTCATTTCTCCTCTTTTTCCCTCGTTTCTCCTCGTTTCTCCTCTTTATGCCTCTTTTTTCCTCTTTTCTCCTCATTTCTCCACTTTTTTCTTCTTTATTCCTGTATTTTCCTCACTTGTCCGCTTTTTTCCTTTTTTCCTTCTCTTTCCTCTTGTCCCCTCATTACTCCTCTTTTATCCTCTTTATTCCTCTTTTTTCCTCTTTTGTCCTCTCTCTCCTCTTTATTCCTCTTTTTTTCCTCTTCTCTCCTCAATTCTCCTCTTTTTTCATCTTTTTAACCCATATCTCATTTCTCCTCCTTTTTCCACTTTTCTCTTCTTTTTTTCTGCTTTTTTCCTCATTTCTCCTCTTGTTTCTTTTTCTTCTTCTTTTTCCTATTGTCGCCTCATTTCTCCTCTTTTATCCTCTTTATTCCTCTTTTTTGCTCTTTTCCACTCTTTTTAACTCTTTTTTCCTCTTTTCTCCTCATTTCTTCTCTTCTCTCCTCATTTCTCCTCTTTTTCCATCTTTTTAACTCATTTCTCATTTCTCCTCCTTTTTCAAATTTTCTCCGCGTTTTTCCTCTTGTTTAGTCTTTTCTCTTCTTTTCTCCTCATTTCACCTCTTTTTTCCTCGTTTCTCCTCGTTTCTCCTCTTTTCTCCTCATTTATCCTCTTTTTTGCTCTTTTCCACTCTTTTTAACTCTTTTTTCCTCTTTTCTCCTCATTTCTCCTCTTCTCTCCTCATTTCTCCTCTTTTTCCATCTTCTTAACTCATTTCTCATTTCTCCTTCTTTTTCAAATTTTCTCCGCGTTTTTCCTCTTGTTTAGTCTTTTCTCTTCTTTTCTCCTCATTTCACCTCTTTTTTCCTCGTTTCTCCTCGTTTCTCCTCATTTCTCCACTTTTTTTCCTTTTTATGCCTCTTTATTCTTCTTTTCTCCTCTTTTTGCCTCTTTTCTCCTCTTTTTTCCTCTTTTTTCCTCTTTTCTCCTCATTTCTCCTCTTTTTTCATCTTTTTAACTCATTTCTCCTTTTTCAACTTTTCTCCGCGTTTTTCCTCTTGTTTACTCTTTTCTCCTGTTTGCTCCTCATTTCTCCTCTTTTTTCCTCGTTTCTCCTCGTTTCTCCTCTTTATGTTTCTTTTTTCCTCTTTTCTCCTCATTTCTCCACTTTTTTTCTTCTTTAGTCCTGTATTTTCCTCACTTCTCCGCTTTTTTTCTTTTTTCCTTCTCTTTCCTCTTGTCCCCTCATTACTCCTCTTTTATCCTCTTTATTCCTCTTTTTTCCTCTTTTGTCCTCTCTCTCCTCTTTATTCCTCTTTTGTCCTCTTCTCTCCTCAATTCTCCTCTTTTTTCATCTTTTTAACTCATATCTCATTTCTCCTCCTTTTTCCACTTTTCTCTTCTTTTTTCTGCTTTTTTCCTCATTTCTCCGCTTGTTTCCTTTTTCTTCTTCTTTTTCCTCTTGTCGCCTCATTTCTCCTCTTTTATCCTCTTTATTCCTCTTTTTTGCTCTTTTCCACTCTTTTTAACTCTTTTTTCCTCTTTTCTCCTCATTTCTCCTGTTCTCTCCTCATTTCTCCTCTTTTTCCATCTTCTTAACTCATTTCTCATTTCTCCTCCTTTTTCAAATTTTCTCCGCGTTTTTCCTCTTGTTTAGTCTTTTCTCTTCTTTTCTCCTCATTTCACCTCTTTTTTCCTCGTTTCTCCTCGTTTCTCCTCATTTCTCCACTTTTTTTCCTTTTTATGCCTCTTTATTCTTCTTTTCTCCTCTTTTTGCCTCTTTTCTCCTCTTTTTTCCTCTTTTTTCCTCTTTTCTCCTCATTTCTCCTCTTTTTTCATCTTTTTAACTCATTTCTCCTTTTTCAACTTTTCTCCGCGTTTTTCCTCTTGTTTACTCTTTTCTCCTGTTTGCTCCTCATTTCTCCTCTTTTTTCCTCGTTTCTCCTCGTTTCTCCTCTTTATGCTTCTTTTTTCCTCTTTTCTCCTCATTTCTCCACTTTTTTCTTCTTTAGTCCTGTATTTTCCTCACTTCTCCGCTTTTTTTCTTTTTTCCTTCTCTTTCCTCTTGTCCCCTCATTACTCCTCTTTTATCCTCTTTATTCCTCTTTTTTCCTCTTTTGTCCTCTCTCTCCTCTTTATTCCTCTTTTGTCCTCTTCTCTCCTCAATTCTCCTCTTTTTTCATCTTTTTAACTCATATCTCATTTCTCCTCCTTTTTCCACTTTTCTCTTCTTTTTTCTGCTTTTTTCCTCATTTCTCCGCTTGTTTCCTTTTTTTTCTTCTTTTTCCTCTTGTCGCCTCATTTCTCCTCTTTTATCCTCTTTATCCCTCTTTTTTGCTCTTTTCCACTCTTTTTAACTCTATTTTCCTCTTTTCTCCTCTTTTCTCCTCATTTCTCCTCTTTTTCCATCTTTTTAACTCATTTCTCATTTCTCCTCCTTTTTCAAATTTTCTCTGCGTTTTTCCTCTTGTTTACTCTTTTCTCCTGTTTTCTCCTCGTTTCTCCACTTTTTTCCTCGTTTCTCCTCGTTACTCCTCATTTCTCCACTTTTTTCCTCTTTTTTCCTCTTTTCTCCTCTTTTTTCCTCTTTTCTCCACATTTCTCCTCTGTTTTCATCTTTTTAACTCATATCTCATTTCTCCTTCTTTTTCCACTTTTCTCTTCTTTTTTCTGCTTTTTTCCTCATTTCTCCTCTTGTTTCCTTTTTTTTCTTCTTTTTCCTCTTCTCGCCTCATTTCTCCTCTTTTATCCTCTTTATCCCTCTTTTTTGCTCTTTTCCACTCTTTTTACCTCTTTTTTCCTCTTTTCTCCTCATTTCTCCTCTTCTCTCCTCATTTCTCCTCTTTTTCCATCTTTTTAACTCATTTCTCATTTCTCCTCCTTTTTCAAATTTTCTCTGCGTTTTTCCTCTTGTTTACTCTTTTCTCCTGTTTTCTCCTCATTTCTCCTCTTTTTTCCTCGTTTCTCCTCGTTACTCCTCATTTCTCCACTTTTTTCCTCTTTATGCCTCTTTTTTCCTCTTTTCTCCTCTTTTTTCCTCTTTTCTCCTCATTTCTCCTCTGTATTCATCTTTTTAACTCATTTCTCATTTCTCCTCCTTTTTCAACTTTTCTCTGCGTTTTTCCACTTGTTTACTCTTTTCTCCTGTTTTCTCCTCATTTCTCCTCTTTTTCCCTCGTTTCTCCTCGTTTCTCCTCTTTATGCCTCTTTTTTCCTCTTTTCTCCTCATTTCTCCACTTTTTTCTTCTTTATTCCTGTATTTTCCTCACTTGTCCGCTTTTTTCCTTTTTTCCTTCTCTTTCCTCTTGTCCCCTCATTACTCCTCTTTTATCCTCTTTATTCCTCTGTTTTCCTCTTTTGTCCTCTCTCTCCTCTTTATTCCTCTTTTTTCCTCTTCTCTCCTCAATTCTCCTCTTTTTCATCTTTTTAACTCATATCTCATTTCTCCTCCTTTTTCCACTTTTCTCTTCTTTTTTTCTGCATTTTTCCTCATTTCTCCTCTTTTTTCCTCTTTTCTCCTCATTTATCCTCTTTTCTCCACTTTTCTCCGCATATCTCCTCTTTTTTCCTCGTTTCTCCTCATTTCTCCACTTTTTTCTCTTTTTTCTTCTTTTTTTACTCTTTTCTCCTCTTTATTCCTCTTTTCATTTAATGAAACAAACTGCATTTATTGAATCATTGCATCAAACTACAATCATTGATTTAATGAAGCAAACCTTATTCCTTGTTTCAATGGAACAAACATATCTCCCTTATTTAGCGAACAAAACTGCATACGTTCAATTCAATGAAAGAGGCTGCACTTGTCAATTCAATGAGTAGAGCTACTCTCATTCATTCAGTGGCACCAGTTTCACGGCGTTGTGTCTATCAAACTGCGCACGGCGTCATTCAATGAGTAGAGCTTTTCGCATTCATTCAATGTGTCAATTTAATTCATTCAATTTAATGAAACTAACTGCATTAATTGAATCTTTGAATCAAACTACAATCATTGATTCAATGAATCAAACCTTATTCCTTGTTTCAATCGAACAAATCTAACTCTCTTATCTAGTGAAACCTATTTCACTCGTTCATTTAATGAAACAGACTGCACATGATAATTCAATGATTAGAGCTACTCTTAATGCATTTATTCAATCGAACAAAATGCACACCTTTAGTTCATTGAGGAAACTGTATTTGTCAATTCAATGAATACAGCTGTTCATTCATTCAATGTCACAAGATTCTCACATTGTCTGAATCAAATTGCACCGATTCTCTCCATGAAACAAACTGCACGTGTTAATTCAATGAGTAGAGCTTCTCTCATTCATTGAACGTGTCAAGCTTAACGCTTTAATTCAAGGAAACAAACTGCATTCATTCAATCATTGAATCACACTACAATAATTGATTCCATGAAATACACCTTATTTCAATGGAACAACCCTATCTCGTTTATTTACTGAACTAAACTGCATACGTTCATTCAATGAAAGAGGCTGCACTCGTCAATTCAAAGTGTAAAGATACTTGCATTCATTCAATGGCACTAGGTTCAAGCATTGTCTCTATCAATCTACACACGTTCATTCAATGAAAGAGGCTGCAATTGTCAATTCAATGAGGAGAGCGACTCTCATTCATTCAATGGCACATATTTCACGCATTGTCTCTATCAAACTGCACACGTTTACTACATGAACCAAATTGCACGTCTTCATTCAATGAGTAGAGTTTCTCTCATTCATTCAGTGTGTCAAGCTCACCGTTTTTTTATAATGAAACAAACTTCATTCATTGAATTAATGAATCAAACTACAATTATTGATTCAATGAAGCAAACCTTCTTCCTTGTTTCAATCGACCAAACCTAACTCACTTAGTTAGTGAATCCTTCGACACTTGTTCACTCAATGAAACAGACTGCGCATGATTATTCCAAGAGTAGAGGTTCTCTTAACGTATTGATTCAATCCATCAAATTGCAAACGTTTAGTTCATGATTCTAACTGCATTTTTCAATTCAATGAATACAGCTACTCATTCATTCAATGTGTCAAGTTCACCGTTTTCAGTCAATGAAACAAACTGCATTCATTGAATCATTGAATCAAACTACAATCATTGATTCAATGAATCAAACCTTATTCCTTGTTTCAATCGAGCAAACCTACGGCACTTATCGAGTGAATCCTATTACACTCGTTCATTTCATTGAACAGACTGCACATGATAATTCAATGATTAGAGCTACTCTTAAATCATTTATTCAATCAAACAAATTGCACACATTTAGTTCATGAAGCAAACTGCATTTGTCAATTCAATGAAAACAGCTACACATTCATTCAATGTCACAAGCTTCTCCCATTGTCTCAATCAAACTGCACACATTCTCTCCATGAATCAAATTGCACGTGTTAACTCAATGAGTAGAGCTTCTCTCAGTCATTGAGTGTGTCAAGCTTCACGCTTTAATTCAAGGAAACAAACTGCATTCTTGATTCATTGAATCAAACTTTGAATGAAGCAATGTTTCAATTAAACAAACGTAACACGCTGACTTAGTGAAAGAAACTGCACACGTTCATTCAATGAAAGAGACTGCACTTGCCAATTCAATGAGTAGAGCCACTCTCATTTATTCAAATGCTCATATTTCACGCATTGTCTTTATCAAACTGCACAAGTTTGGTACATGAACCAAATTGCACGTCTTCATTCAATGAGTAGAGCTTCTCTCATTCACTCAATGTGTCAATTTAATTCATTCAATTTAATGAAACAAACTGCATTCATTGAATCAGTGAATCAAACTACAATCATTGATCCAATGAATCAAACCTTATTCCTTGTTTTCATCGTACAAACCTAACTCACTTATCTAGTGAAAGCTATTACACTCGTTCGTTTTATGAAACAGTCTGCACATGATAATTCAATGATTAGTCCTACTCTTGACGCATTTATTCAATCAAGCAAACTGCACACATTTAGTTCATGTAGCAAACCTCATTTGTTAATTCAGTGAATACAGCTACTCATTCATTCAAAGTTGCAAGCTTCACGCATTGTCTCAATCAAACTGCTCACATTCACTCCATGAACCAATCTGCACGTGTTAATTCTATGAGTAGAGCTTCGCTCATTTATTGAATGTGTCAAGCATAACGCTTTCATTCAATCAAGCAAACGGCTTTCATTCAATCATTGAATCAAACTACAAATATTGATTCACGAATCACACCTTAATCCTTTTTTCAATGGAACATACCTATCTCCGTTCATTTTTTAGTCTTTTCTCCTCTTTTATCCTTTTTCCTCTTCTCTCACCTTTTCTCCTCTTTTATCCTCTTTTTTCATCATTTCTCCTCATTTCTCCACTTTTTTCCTGTTTATTCCTCTTTTTTCCTCATTTCTCCGCTTCTTTCCTTTTTTCCTTCTTTTTCCTCATGTCGCCTCATTTCTCCTCTTGTATCTTCTTTATTCCTCTTTTTTCCTCTTTTTTCCTCTTTTCTCCTCTTTATTCCTCTTTTTTCCTCTTCTCTCCTCGTTTCTCCTCTTTTTTCATCTTTATCAGTCATTTCTCATTTCTCCTCCTTTTTCCACTTTTCTCCTCTTTTTTCTGCTTTTTTCCTCATTTCTTCACTTTTTTCCTCTTTATTCCTCTTTTTTCCTCATTTCTCCTCTTTTTTCCTTTTTTTCTTCTTTTTCCTCTTGTCGCCTTTTTTCTCCTCGTGTATCGTCTTTATTCCTCTTTTTTCCTCTTTTCTCCGCTCTTCTCCTCTTTATTCCTCTTTTTTCCTCTTCTCTCCTCATTTCTCCACTTTTTTCCTCTTTATGCCTCTTTTTCCTCTTTTCTCCTCATTGCTCCTCTTTTTTCCTCGTTTCTCCACTTTTCTCCTCTTGTTTTCTTTTTTCTCCTCATTTCTCCACTTTTTTTCCTCTTTATTCCTCTTTTTTCCTCATTTCTCCTCTTTTTTCATCTTTTTAACTCATTTCTCATTTCTCCTCCTTTTTCAACTTTTCTCCGTGTTTTTCCTCTTGTTTACTCTTTTCTCCTCATTTCTCCTCTTTTTTCCTCTTTTTTCCTCTTTTCTCCTCATTTCTCCTCTTTTTTCATCGTTTTAACTCATTTCTCATTTCTCCTCCATTTTCAACTTTTCTCCGCATTTTTCTTCTTCTTTACTCTTTTCTCCTGTTTTCTCCTCATTTCTCCTCTTTTTTCCTCGTTTCTCCTCGTTTCTCCTCATTTCTCCACTTTTTTTTCCTTTTTATGCCTCTTTTTTCTTCTTTTCTCCTCTTTTTGCCTCTTTTCTCCTCTTTTTTCCTCTTTTTTCCTCTTTTCTCCTCATTTCTCCTCTTTTTTCATCGTTCTAGCTCATTTCTCATTTCTCCTCCATTTTCAACTTTTCTCCGCATTTTTCCTCTTCTTTACTCTTTTCTCCTGTTTGCTCCTCATTTCTCCTCTTTTTTCCTCGTTTTTCCTCGTTTCTCCTCATTTCTCCACTTTTTTTCCTTTTTATGCCTCTTTATTCTTCTTTTCTCCTCTTTTTGCCTGTTTTCTCCTCTTTTTCCTCTTTTTTCCTCTTTTCTCCTCATTTCTCCTCTTTTTTCATCTTTTTAACTCATTTCTCCTTTTTCAACTTTTCTCCGCGTTTTTCCTCTTGTTTACTCTTTTCTCCTGTTTGCTCCTCATTTCTCCTCTTTTTTCCTCGTTTCTCCTCGTTTCTCCTCTTTATGCTTCTTTTTTCCTCTTTTCTCCTCATTTCTCCACTTTTTTCTTCTTTATTCCTGTATTTTCCTCACTTCTCTGCTTATTTCCCTTTTTCCTTCTCTTTCCTCTTGTCCCCTCATTACTCCTCTTTTATCCTCTTTATTCTTTTTTTCCTCTTTTGTCCTCTCTCTCCTCTTTATTCCTCTTTTTTCCTCTTCTCTCCTCAATTCTCCTCTTTTTTCATCTTTTTAACTCATATCTCATTTCTCCTCCTTTTTCCACTTTTCTCTTCTATTTTCTGCTTTTTTCCTCATTTCTCCTCTTGTTTCCTTTTTTTTCTTCTTTTTCCTCTTGTCGCCTCATTTCTCCTATTTTATCCTCTTTATCCCTCTTTTTTGCTCTTTTCCACACTTTTTAACTCTTGTTTCCTCTTTTCTCCTCATTTCTCCTCTTCTCTCCTCATTTCTCCTCTTTTTCCATCTTTTTAACTCATTTCTCATTTCTCCTCCTTTTTCAAATTTTCTCTGCGTTTTTCCTCTTGTTTACTCTTTTCTCCTGTTTTCTCCTCATTTCTCCTCTTTTTTCCTCGTTTCTCCTCGTTACTCCTCATTTCTCCACTTTTTTCCTCTTTATGCCTCTTTTTTCCTCTTTTCTCCTCTTTTTTCCTCTTTTCTCCTCATTTCTCCTCTGTTTTCATCTTTTTAACTCATTTCTCATTTCTCCTCCTTTTTCAACTTTTCTCCGCGTTTTTCCACTTGTTTACTCTTTTCTCCTGTTTTCTCCTCATTTCTCCTCTTTTTCCCTCGTTTCTCCTCGTTTCTCCTCTTTATGCCTCTTTTTTCCTCTTTTCTCCTAATTTCTCCACTTTTTTCTTCTTTATTCCTGTATTTTCCTCACTTGTCCGCTTTTTTCCTTTTTTCCTTCTCTTTCCTCTTGTCCCCTCATTACTCCTCTTTTTTCCTCTTTTGTCCTCTCTCTCCTCTTTATTCCTCTTTTTTCCTCTTCTCTCCTCAATTCTCCTCTTTTTTCATCTTTTTAACTCATATCTCATTTCTCCTCCTTTTTCCACTTTTCTCTTCTTTTTTTCTGCTTTTTTCCTCATTTCTCCTCTTGTTTCTTTTTCTTCTTCTTTTTCCTCTTGTCGCCTCATTTCTCCTCTTTTATCCTCTTTATTCCTCTTTTTTGCTCTTTTCCACTCTTTTTAACTCTTTTTTCCTCTTTTCTCCTCATTTCTTCTCTTCTCTCCTCATTTCTCCTCTTTTTCCATCTTTTTAACTCATTTCTCATTTCTCCTCCTTTTTCAAATTTTCTCTGCGTTTTTCCTCTTGTTTCCTCTTTTCTCCTGCTTTCTCCTCATTTCTCCTCTTTTTTCCTCGTTTCTCCTCGTTACTCCTCATTTCTCCACTTTTTTCCTCTTTATGCCTCTTTTTTCCTCTTTTCTCCTCTTTTCTCCTCTTTTCTCCTCATTTCTCCTCTGTTTTCATCTTATTAACTCATTTCTCATTTCTCCTCCTTTTTCAACTTTTCTCCGCGTTTTTCCACTTGTTGACTCTTTTCTCCTGTTTTCTCCGCATTTCTCCTCTTTTTCCCTCGTTTCTCCTCGTTTCTCCTCTTTATGCCTCTTTTTTCCTCTTTTCTCCTCATTTCTCCACTTTTTTCTTCTTTATTCCTGTATTTTCCTCACTTGTCCGCTTTTTTCCTTTTTTCCTTCTCTTTCCTCTTGTCCCCTCATTACTCCTCTTTTATCCTCTTTATTCCTCTTTTTTGCTCTTTTCCACTCTTTTTAACTCTTTTTTCCTCTTTTCTCCTCATTTCTCCTCTTCTCTCCTCATTTCTCCTCTTTTTCCATCTTCTTAACTCATTTCTCATTTCTCCTCCTTTTTCAAATTTTCTCCGCGTTTTTCCTCTTGTTTAGTCTTTTCTCTTCTTTTCTCCTCATTTCACCTCTTTTTTCCTGGTTTCTCCTCGTTTCTCCTCATTTCTCCACTTTTTTTCCTTTTTATGCCTCTTTATTCTTCTTTTCTCCTCTTTTTGCCTCTTTTCTCCTCTTTTTTCCTCTTTTTTCCTCTTTCTCCTCATTTCTCCTCTTTTTTCATCTTTTTAACTCATTTCTCCTTTTTCAACTTTTCTCCGCGTTTTTCCTCTTGTTTACTCTTTTCTCCTGTTTGCTCCTCATTTCTCCTCTTTTTTCCTCGTTTCTCCTCGTTTCTCCTCTTTATGTTTCTTTTTTCCTCTTTTCTCCTCATTTCTCCACTTTTTTCTTCTTTAGTCCTGTATTTTCCTCACTTCTCCGCTTTTTTTCTTTTTTCCTTCTCTTTCCTCTTGTCCCCTCATTACTCCTCTTTTATCCTCTTTATTCCTCTTTTTTCCTCTTTTGTCCTCTCTCTCCTCTTTATTCCTCTTTTGTCCTCTTCTCTCCTCAATTCTCCTCTTTTTTCATCTTTTTAACTCATATCTCATTTCTCCTCCTTTTTCCACTTTTCTCTTCTTTTTTCTGCTTTTTTCCTCATTTCTCCGCTTGTTTCCTTTTTCTTCTTCTTTTTCCTCTTGTCGCCTCATTTCTCCTCTTTTATCCTCTTTATTCCTCTTTTTTGCTCTTTTCCACTCTTTTTAACTCTTTTTTCCTCTTTTCTCCTCATTTCTCCTGTTCTCTCCTCATTTCTCCTCTTTTTCCATCTTCTTAACTCATTTCTCATTTCTCCTCCTTTTTCAAATTTTCTCCGCGTTTTTCCTCTTGTTTTGTCTTTTCTCTTCTTTTCTCCTCATTTCACCTCTTTTTTCCTCGTTTCTCCTCATTTCTCCACTTTTTTTCCTTTTTATGCCTCTTTATTCTTCTTTTCTCCTCTGTTTGCCTCTTTTCTCCTCTTTTTTCCTCTTTTTTCCTCTTTTCTCCTCATTTCTCCTCTTTTTTCATCTTTTTAACTCATTTCTCCTTTTTCAACTTTTCTCCACGTTTTTCCTCTTGTTTACTCTTTTCTCCTGTTTGCTCCTCATTTCTCCTCTTTTTTCCTCGTTTCTCCTCGTTTCTCCTCTTTATGCTTCTTTTTTCCTCTTTTCTCCTCATTTCTCCACTTTTTTCTTCTTTAGTCCTGTATTTTCCTCACTTCTCCGCTTTTTTTCTTTTTTCCTTCTCTTTCCTCTTGTCCCCTCATTACTCCTCTTTTATCCTCTTTATTCCTCTTTTTTCCTCTTTTGTCCTCTCTCTCCTCTTTATTCCTCTTTTGTCCTCTTCTCTCCTCAATTCTCCTCTTTTTTCATCTTTTTAACTCATATCTCATTTCTCCTCCTTTTTCCACTTTTCTCTTCTTTTTTCTGCTTTTTTCCTCATTTCTCCGCTTGTTTCCTTTTTTTTCTTCTTTTTCCTCTTGTCGCCTCATTTCTCCTCTTTTATCCTCTTTATCCCTCTTTTTTGCTCTTTTCCACTCTTTTTAACTCTATTTTCCTCTTTTCTCCTCTTTTCTCCTCTTTTTCCATCTTTTTAACTCATTTCTCATTTCTCCTCCTTTTTCAAATTTTCTCTGCGTTTTTCCTCTTGTTTACTCTTTTCTCCTGTTTTCTCCTCGTTTCTCCTCTTTTTTCCTCGTTTCTCCTCGTTACTCCTCATTTCTCCACTTTTTTCCTCTTTTTTCCTCTTTTCTCCTCTTTTTTCCTCTTTTCTCCACATTTCTCCTCTGTTTTCATCTTTTTAACTCATATCTCATTTCTCCTTCTTTTTCCACTTTTCTCTTCTTTTTTCTGCTTTTTTCCTCATTTCTCCTCTTGTTTCCTTTTTTTCTTCTTTTTCCTCTTCTCGCCTCATTTCTCCTCTTTTATCCTCTTTATCCCTCTTTTTTGCTCTTTTCCACTCTTTTTACCTCTTTTTTCCTCTTTTCTCCTCATTTCTCCTCTTCTCTCCTCATTTCTCCTCTTTTTCCATCTTTTTAACTCATTTCTCATTTCTCCTCCTTTTTCAAATTTTCTCTGCGTTTTTCCTCTTGTTTACTCTTTTCTCCTGTTTTCTCCTCGTTTCTCCTCTTTTTTCCTCGTTTCTCCTCGTTACTCCTCATTTCTCCACTTTTTTCCTCTTTTTTCCTCTTTTCTCCTCTTTTTTCCTCTTTTCTCCACATTTCTCCTCTGTTTTCATCTTTTTAACTCATATCTCATTTCTCCTTCTTTTTCCACTTTTCTCTTCTTTTTTCTGCTTTTTTCCTCATTTCTCCTCTTGTTTCCTTTTTTTCTTCTTTTTCCTCTTCTCGCCTCATTTCTCCTCTTTTATCCTCTTTATCCCTCTTTTTTGCTCTTTTCCACTCTTTTTTCCTCTTTTCTCCTCATTTCTCCTCTGTATTCATCTTTTTAACTCATTTCTCATTTCTCCTCCTTTTTCAACTTTTCTCTGCGTTTTTCCACTTGTTTACTCTTTTCACCTGTTTTCTCCTCATTTCTCCTCTTTTTCCCTCGTTTCTCCTCGTTTCTCCTCTTTATGCCTCTTTTTTCCTCTTTTCTCCTCATTTCTCCACTTTTTTCTTCTTTATTCCTGTATTTTCCTCACTTGTCCGCTTTTTTCCTTTTTTCCTTCTCTTTCCTCTTGTCCCCTCATTACTCCTCTTTTATCCTCTTTATTCCTCTGTTTTCCTCTTTTGTCCTCTCTCTCCTCTTTATTCCTCTTTTTTCCTCTTCTCTCCTCAATTCTCCTCTTTTTCATCTTTTTAACTCATATCTCATTTCTCCTCCTTTTTCCACTTTTCTCTTCTTTTTTTCTGCATTTTTCCTCATTTCTCCTCTTTTTTCCTCTTTTCTCCTCATTTATCCTCTTTTCTCCACTTTTCTCCGCATATCTCCTCTTTTTTCCTCGTTTCTCCTCATTTCTCCACTTTTTTCTCTTTTTTCTTCTTTTTTTACTCTTTTCTCCTCTTTATTCCTCTTTTCATTTAATGAAACAAACTGCATTTATTGAATCATTGCATCAAACTACAATCATTGATTTAATGAAGCAAACCTTATTCCTTGTTTCAATGGAACAAACATATCTCCCTTATTTAGCGAACAAAACTGCATACGTTCAATTCAATGAAAGAGGCTGCACTTGTCAATTCAATGAGTAGAGCTACTGTCAATAATTCCGTGGCACCAGTTTCACGGCGTTGTGTCTATCAAACTGCGCACGGCGTCATTCAATGAGTAGAGCTTTTCGCATTCATTCAATGTGTCAATTTAATTCATTCAATTTAATGAAACTAACTGCATTAATTGAATCTTTGAATCAAACTACAATCATTGATTCAATGAATCAAACCTTATTCCTTGTTTCAATCGAACAAATCTAACTCTCTTATCTAGTGAAACCTATTTCACTCGTTCATTTAATGAAACAGACTGCACATGATAATTCAATGATTAGAGCTACTCTTAATGCATTTATTCAATCGAACAAAATGCACACCTTTAGTTCATTGAGGAAACTGTATTTGTCAATTCAATGAATACAGCTGTTCATTCATTCAATGTCACAAGATTCTCACATTGTCTGAATCAAATTGCACCGATTCTCTCCATGAAACAAACTGCACGTGTTAATTCAATGAGTAGAGCTTCTCTCATTCATTGAACGTGTCAAGCTTAACGCTTTAATTCAAGGCAACAAACTGCATTCATTCAATCATTGAATCACACTACAATAATTGATTCCATGAAATACACCTTATTTCAATGGAACAACCCTATCTCGTTTATTTACTGAACCAAACTGCATACGTTCATTCAATGAAAGAGGCTGCACTCGTCAATTCAAAGTGTAAAGATACTTGCATTCATTCAATGGCACTAGGTTCAAGCATTGTCTCTATCAATCTGAACACGTTCACTCAATGAAAGAGGCTGCAATTGTCAATTCAATGAGGAGAGCGACTCTCATTCATTCAATGGCACATATTTCACGCATTGTCTCTATCAAACTGCACACGTTTACTACATGAACCAAATTGCACGTCTTCATTCAATGAGTAGAGTTTCTCTCATTCATTCAATGTGTCAAGCTCACCGTTTTTTTATAATGAAACAAACTTCATTCATTGAATTAATGAATCAAACTACAATCATTGATCCAATGAATCAAACCTTACTCCTTGTTTTCATCGTACAAACCTAACTCACTTATCTAGTGAAAGCTATTACACTCGTTCGTTTTATGAAACAGTCTGCACATGATAATTCAATGATTAGTCCTACTCTTGACGCATTTATTCAATCAAGCAAACTGCACACATTTAGTTCATGTAGCAAACCTCATTTGTTAATTCAGTGAATAGAGCTACTCATTCATTCAAAGTTGCAAGCTTCACGCATTGTCTCAATCAAACTGCTCACATTCACTCTATGAACCAATCTGCACGTGTTAATTCTATGAGTAGAGCTTCTCTCATTCATTGAACGTGTCAAGCTTAACGCTTTAATTCAAGGAAACAAACTGCATTCATTCAATCATTGAATCACACTACAATAATTGATTCCATGAAATACACCTTATTTCAATGGAACAACCCTATCTCGTTTATTTACTGAACTAAACTGCATACGTTCATTCAATGAAAGAGGCTGCACTCGTCAATTCAAAGTGTAAAGATACTTGCATTCATTCAATGGCACTAGGTTCAAGCATTGTCTCTATCAATCTACACACGTTCATTCAATGAAAGAGGCTGCAATTGTCAATTCAATGAGGAGAGCGACTCTCATTCATTCAATGGCACATATTTCACGCATTGTCTCTATCAAACTGCACACGTTTACTACATGAACCAAATTGCACGTCTTCATTCAATGAGTAGAGTTTCTCTCATTCATTCAATGTGTCAAGCTCACCGTTTTTTTATAATGAAACAAACTTCATTCATTGAATTAATGAATCAAACTACAATTATTGATTCAATGAAGCAAACCTTCTTCCTTGTTTCAATCGACCAAACCTAACTCACTTAGTTAGTGAATCCTTCGACACTTGTTCACTCAATGAAACAGACTGCGCATGATTATTCCAAGAGTAGAGGTTCTCTTAACGTATTGATTCAATCCATCAAATTGCAAACGTTTAGTTCATGATTCTAACTGCATTTTTCAATTCAATGAATACAGCTACTCATTCATTCAATGTGTCAAGTTCACCGTTTTCAGTCAATGAAACAAACTGCATTCATTGAATCATTGAATCAAACTACAATCATTGATTCAATGAATCAAACCTTATTCCTTGTTTCAATCGAGCAAACCTACGGCACTTATCGAGTGAATCCTATTACACTCGTTCATTTCATTGAACAGACTGCACATGATAATTCAATGATTAGAGCTACTCTTAAATCATTTATTCAATCAAACAAATTGCACACATTTAGTTCATGAAGCAAACTGCATTTGTCAATTCAATGAAAACAGCTACACATTCATTCAATGTCACAAGCTTCTCCCATTGTCTCAATCAAACTGCACACATTCTCTCCATGAATCAAATTGCACGTGTTAACTCAATGAGTAGAGCTTCTCTCAGTCATTGAGTGTGTCAAGCTTCACGCTTTAATTCAAGGAAACAAACTGCATTCTTGATTCATTGAATCAAACTTTGAATGAAGCAATGTTTCAATTAAACAAACGTAACACGCTGACTTAGTGAAAGAAACTGCACACGTTCATTCAATGAAAGAGACTGCACTTGCCAATTCAATGAGTAGAGCCACTCTCATTTATTCAAATGCTCATATTTCACGCATTGTCTTTATCAAACTGCACAAGTTTGGTACATGAACCAAATTGCACGTCTTCATTCAATGAGTAGAGCTTCTCTCATTCACTCAATGTGTCAATTTAATTCATTCAATTTAATGAAACAAACTGCATTCATTGAATCAGTGAATCAAACTACAATCATTGATCCAATGAATCAAACCTTATTCCTTGTTTTCATCGTACAAACCTAACTCACTTATCTAGTGAAAGCTATTACACTCGTTCGTTTTATGAAACAGTCTGCACATGATAATTCAATGATTAGTCCTACTCTTGACGCATTTATTCAATCAAGCAAACTGCACACATTTAGTTCATGTAGCAAACCTCATTTGTTAATTCAGTGAATACAGCTACTCATTCATTCAAAGTTGCAAGCTTCACGCATTGTCTCAATCAAACTGCTCACATTCACTCCATGAACCAATCTGCACGTGTTAATTCTATGAGTAGAGCTTCGCTCATTTATTGAATGTGTCAAGCATAACGCTTTCATTCAATCAAGCAAACGGCTTTCATTCAATCATTGAATCAAACTACAAATATTGATTCACGAATCACACCTTAATCCTTTTTTCAATGGAACATACCTATCTCCGTTCATTTTTTAGTCTTTTCTCCTCTTTTATCCTTTTTCCTCTTCTCTCACCTTTTCTCCTCTTTTATCCTCTTTTTTCATCATTTCTCCTCATTTCTCCACTTTTTTCCTGTTTATTCCTCTTTTTTCCTCATTTCTCCGCTTCTTTCCTTTTTTCCTTCTTTTTCCTCATGTCGCCTCATTTCTCCTCTTGTATCTTCTTTATTCCTCTTTTTTCCTCTTTTTTCCTCTTTTCTCCTCTTTATTCCTCTTTTTTCCTCTTCTCTCCTCGTTTCTCCTCTTTTTTCATCTTTATCAGTCATTTCTCATTTCTCCTCCTTTTTCCACTTTTCTCCTCTTTTTTCTGCTTTTTTCCTCATTTCTTCACTTTTTTCCTCTTTATTCCTCTTTTTTCCTCATTTCTCCTCTTTTTTCCTTTTTTTCTTCTTTTTCCTCTTGTCGCCTTTTTTCTCCTCGTGTATCGTCTTTATTCCTCTTTTTTCCTCTTTTCTCCGCTCTTCTCCTCTTTATTCCTCTTTTTTCCTCTTCTCTCCTCATTTCTCCACTTTTTTCCTCTTTATGCCTCTTTTTCCTCTTTTCTCC
The DNA here is from genome assembly GCF_047496795.1 of Chiloscyllium punctatum. Taxonomy (NCBI): domain Eukaryota; kingdom Metazoa; phylum Chordata; class Chondrichthyes; order Orectolobiformes; family Hemiscylliidae; genus Chiloscyllium; species Chiloscyllium punctatum. The sequence goes on along the minus strand of NC_092756.1, from coordinate 66,373,261 downwards.
TCATTGCTCCTCTTTTTTCCTCGTTTCTCCACTTTTCTCCTCTTGTTTTCTTTTGTCTCCTCATTTCTCCACTTTTTTTCCTCTTTATTCCTCTTTTTTCCTCATTTCTCCTCTTTTTTCATCTTTTTAACTCATTTCTCATTTCTCCTCCTTTTTCAACTTTTCTCCGTGTTTTTCCTCTTGTTTACTCTTTTCTCCTCATTTCTCCTCTTTTTTCCTCTTTTTTCCTCTTTTCTCCTCATTTCTCCTCTTTTTTCATCGTTTTAACTCATTTCTCATTTCTCCTCCATATTCAACTTTTCTCCGCATTTTTCTTCTTCTTTACTCTTTTCTCCTGTTTTCTCCTCATTTCTCCTCTTTTTTCCTCGTTTCTCCTCGTTTCTCCTCATTTCTCCACTTTTTTTTCCTTTTTATGCCTCTTTTTTCTTCTTTTCTCCTCTTTTTGCCTCTTTTCTCCTCTTTTTTCCTCTTTTCTCCTCATTTCTCCTCTTTTTTCATCGTTCTAGCTCATTTCTCATTTCTCCTCCATTTTCAACTTTTCTCCGCATTTTTCCTCTTCTTTACTCTTTTCTCCTGTTTGCTCCTCATTTCTCCTCTTTTTTCCTCGTTTTTCCTCGTTTCTCCTCATTTCTCCACTTTTTTTCCTTTTTATGCCTCTTTATTCTTCTTTTCTCCTCTTTTTGCCTCTTTTCTCCTCTTTTTCCTCTTTTTTCCTCATTTCTCCTCTTTTTTCCTTTTTTTCTTCTTTTTCCTCTTGTCGCCTTTTTTCTCCTCGTGTATCGTCTTTATTCCTCTTTTTTCCTCTTTTCTCCGCTCTTCTCCTCTTTATTCCTCTTTTTTCCTCTTCTCTCCTCATTTCTCCACTTTTTTCCTCTTTATGCCTCTTTTTCCTCTTTTCTCCTCATTGCTCCTCTTTTTTCCTCGTTTCTCCACTTTTCTCCTCTTGTTTTCTTTTTTCTCCTCATTTCTCCACTTTTTTTCCTCTTTATTCCTCTTTTTTCCTCATTTCTCCTCTTTTTTCATCTTTTTAACTCATTTCTCATTTCTCCTCCTTTTTCAACTTTTCTCCGTGTTTTTCCTCTTGTTTACTCTTTTCTCCTCATTTCTCCTCTTTTTTCCTCTTTTTTCCTCTTTTCTCCTCATTTCTCCTCTTTTTTCATCGTTTTAACTCATTTCTCATTTCTCCTCCATTTTCAACTTTTCTCCGCATTTTTCTTCTTCTTTACTCTTTTCTCCTGTTTTCTCCTCATTTCTCCTCTTTTTTCCTCGTTTCTCCTCGTTTCTCCTCATTTCTCCACTTTTTTTTCCTTTTTATGCCTCTTTTTTCTTCTTTTCTCCTCTTTTTGCCTCTTTTCTCCTCTTTTTTCCTCTTTTCTCCTCATTTCTCCTCTTTTTTCATCGTTCTAGCTCATTTCTCATTTCTCCTCCATTTTCAACTTTTCTCCGCATTTTTCCTCTTCTTTACTCTTTTCTCCTGTTTGCTCCTCATTTCTCCTCTTTTTTCCTCGTTTTTCCTCGTTTCTCCTCATTTCTCCACTTTTTTTCCTTTTTATGCCTCTTTATTCTTCTTTTCTCCTCTTTTTGCCTCTTTTCTCCTCTTTTTCCTCTTTTTTCCTCTTTTCTCCTCATTTCTCCTCTTTTTTCATCTTTTTAACTCATTTCTCCTTTTTCAACTTTTCTCCGCGTTTTTCCTCTTGTTTACTCTTTTCTCCTGTTTGCTCCTCATTTCTCCTCTTTTTTCCTCGTTTCTCCTCGTTTCTCCTCTTTATGCTTCTTTTTTCCTCTTTTCTCCTCATTTCTCCACTTTTTTCTTCTTTATTCCTGTATTTTCCTCACTTCTCTGCTTATTTCCCTTTTTCCTTCTCTTTCCTCTTGTCCCCTCATTACTCCTCTTTTATCCTCTTTATTCTTTTTTTCCTCTTTTGTCCTCTCTCTCTTCTTTCTTCCTCTTTTTTCCTCTTCTCTCCTCAATTCTCCTCTTTTTTCATCTTTTTAACTCATATCTCATTTCTCCTCCTTTTTCCACTTTTCTCTTCTATTTTCTGCTTTTTTCCTCATTTCTCCTCTTGTTTCCTTTTTTTTCTTCTTTTTCCTCTTGTCGCCTCATTTCTCCTATTTTATCCTCTTTATCCCTCTTTTTTGCTCTTTTCCACACTTTTTAACTCTTGTTTCCTCTTTTCTCCTCATTTCTCCTCTTCTCTCCTCATTTCTCCTCTTTTTCCATCTTTTTAACTCATTTCTCATTTCTCCTCCTTTTTCAAATTTTCTCTGCGTTTTTCCTCTTGTTTACTCTTTTCTCCTGTTTTCTCCTCATTTCTCCTCTTTTTTCCTCGTTTCTCCTCGTTACTCCTCATTTCTCCACTTTTTTCCTCTTTATGCCTCTTTTTTCCTCTTTTCTCCTCTTTTTTCCTCTTTTCTCCTCATTTCTCCTCTGTTTTCATCTTTTTAACTCATTTCTCATTTCTCCTCCTTTTTCAACTTTTCTCCGCGTTTTTCCACTTGTTTACTCTTTTCTCCTGTTTTCTCCTCATTTCTCCTCTTTTTCCCTCGTTTCTCCTCGTTTCTCCTCTTTATGCCTCTTTTTTCCTCTTTTCTCCTCATTTCTCCACTTTTTTCTTCTTTATTCCTGTATTTTCCTCACTTGTCCGCTTTTTTCCTTTTTTCCTTCTCTTTCCTCTTGTCCCCTCATTACTCCTCTTTTTTCCTCTTTTGTCCTCTCTCTCCTCTTTATTCCTCTTTTTTCCTCTTCTCTCCTCAATTCTCCTCTTTTTTCATCTTTTTAACTCATATCTCATTTCTCCTCCTTTTTCCACTTTTCTCTTCTTTTTTTCTGCTTTTTTCCTCATTTCTCCTCTTGTTTCTTTTTCTTCTTCTTTTTCCTCTTGTCGCCTCATTTCTCCTCTTTTATCCTCTTTATTCCTCTTTTTTGCTCTTTTCCACTCTTTTTAACTCTTTTTTCCTCTTTTCTCCTCATTTCTTCTCTTCTCTCCTCATTTCTCCTCTTTTTCCATCTTTTTAACTCATTTCTCATTTCTCCTCCTTTTTCAAATTTTCTCTGCGTTTTTCCTCTTGTTTCCTCTTTTCTCCTGCTTTCTCCTCATTTCTCCTCTTTTTTCCTCGTTTCTCCTCGTTACTCCTCATTTCTCCACTTTTTTCCTCTTTATGCCTCTTTTTTCCTCTTTTCTCCTCTTTTCTCCTCTTTTCTCCTCATTTCTCCTCTGTTTTCATCTTATTAACTCATTTCTCATTTCTCCTCCTTTTTCAACTTTTCTCCGCGTTTTTCCACTTGTTGACTCTTTTCTCCTGTTTTCTCCGCATTTCTCCTCTTTTTCCCTCGTTTCTCCTCGTTTCTCCTCTTTATGCCTCTTTTTTCCTCTTTTCTCCTCATTTCTCCACTTTTTTCTTCTTTATTCCTGTATTTTCCTCACTTGTCCGCTTTTTTCCTTTTTTCCTTCTCTTTCCTCTTGTCCCCTCATTACTCCTCTTTTATCCTCTTTATTCCTCTTTTTTGCTCTTTTCCACTCTTTTTAACTCTTTTTTCCTCTTTTCTCCTCATTTCTCCTCTTCTCTCCTCATTTCTCCTCTTTTTCCATCTTCTTAACTCATTTCTCATTTCTCCTCCTTTTTCAAATTTTCTCCGCGTTTTTCCTCTTGTTTAGTCTTTTCTCTTCTTTTCTCCTCATTTCACCTCTTTTTTCCTGGTTTCTCCTCGTTTCTCCTCATTTCTCCACTTTTTTTCCTTTTTATGCCTCTTTATTCTTCTTTTCTCCTCTTTTTGCCTCTTTTCTCCTCTTTTTTCCTCTTTTTTCCTCTTTCTCCTCATTTCTCCTCTTTTTTCATCTTTTTAACTCATTTCTCCTTTTTCAACTTTTCTCCGCGTTTTTCCTCTTGTTTACTCTTTTCTCCTGTTTGCTCCTCATTTCTCCTCTTTTTTCCTCGTTTCTCCTCGTTTCTCCTCTTTATGTTTCTTTTTTCCTCTTTTCTCCTCATTTCTCCACTTTTTTCTTCTTTAGTCCTGTATTTTCCTCACTTCTCCGCTTTTTTTCTTTTTTCCTTCTCTTTCCTCTTGTCCCCTCATTACTCCTCTTTTATCCTCTTTATTCCTCTTTTTTCCTCTTTTGTCCTCTCTCTCCTCTTTATTCCTCTTTTGTCCTCTTCTCTCCTCAATTCTCCTCTTTTTTCATCTTTTTAACTCATATCTCATTTCTCCTCCTTTTTCCACTTTTCTCTTCTTTTTTCTGCTTTTTTCCTCATTTCTCCGCTTGTTTCCTTTTTCTTCTTCTTTTTCCTCTTGTCGCCTCATTTCTCCTCTTTTATCCTCTTTATTCCTCTTTTTTGCTCTTTTCCACTCTTTTTAACTCTTTTTTCCTCTTTTCTCCTCATTTCTCCTGTTCTCTCCTCATTTCTCCTCTTTTTCCATCTTCTTAACTCATTTCTCATTTCTCCTCCTTTTTCAAATTTTCTCCGCGTTTTTCCTCTTGTTTAGTCTTTTCTCTTCTTTTCTCCTCATTTCACCTCTTTTTTCCTCGTTTCTCCTCATTTCTCCACTTTTTTTCCTTTTTATGCCTCTTTATTCTTCTTTTCTCCTCTTTTTGCCTCTTTTCTCCTCTTTTTTCCTCTTTTTTCCTCTTTTCTCCTCATTTCTCCTCTTTTTTCATCTTTTTAACTCATTTCTCCTTTTTCAACTTTTCTCCACGTTTTTCCTCTTGTTTACTCTTTTCTCCTGTTTGCTCCTCATTTCTCCTCTTTTTTCCTCGTTTCTCCTCGTTTCTCCTCTTTATGCTTCTTTTTTCCTCTTTTCTCCTCATTTCTCCACTTTTTTCTTCTTTAGTCCTGTATTTTCCTCACTTCTCCGCTTTTTTTCTTTTTTCCTTCTCTTTCCTCTTGTCCCCTCATTACTCCTCTTTTATCCTCTTTATTCCTCTTTTTTCCTCTTTTGTCCTCTCTCTCCTCTTTATTCCTCTTTTGTCCTCTTCTCTCCTCAATTCTCCTCTTTTTTCATCTTTTTAACTCATATCTCATTTCTCCTCCTTTTTCGACTTTTCTCTTCTTTTTTCTGCTTTTTTCCTCATTTCTCCGCTTGTTTCCTTTTTTTTCTTCTTTTTCCTCTTGTCGCCTCATTTCTCCTCTTTTATCCTCTTTATCCCTCTTTTTTGCTCTTTTCCACTCTTTTTAACTCTATTTTCCTCTTTTCTCCTCTTTTCTCCTCTTTTTCCATCTTTTTAACTCATTTCTCATTTCTCCTCCTTTTTCAAATTTTCTCTGCGTTTTTCCTCTTGTTTACTCTTTTCTCCTGTTTTCTCCTCGTTTCTCCTCTTTTTTCCTCGTTTCTCCTCGTTACTCCTCATTTCTCCACTTTTTTCCTCTTTTTTCCTCTTTTCTCCTCTTTTTTCCTCTTTTCTCCACATTTCTCCTCTGTTTTCATCTTTTTAACTCATATCTCATTTCTCCTTCTTTTTCCACTTTTCTCTTCTTTTTTCTGCTTTTTTCCTCATTTCTCCTCTTGTTTCCTTTTTTTCTTCTTTTTCCTCTTCTCGCCTCATTTCTCCTCTTTTATCCTCTTTATCCCTCTTTTTTGCTCTTTTCCACTCTTTTTACCTCTTTTTTCCTCTTTTCTCCTCATTTCTCCTCTTCTCTCCTCATTTCTCCTCTTTTTCCATCTTTTTAACTCATTTCTCATTTCTCCTCCTTTTTCAAATTTTCTCTGCGTTTTTCCTCTTGTTTACTCTTTTCTCCTGTTTTCTCCTCATTTCTCCTCTTTTTTCCTCGTTTCTCCTCGTTACTCCTCATTTCTCCACTTTTTTCCTCTTTATGCCTCTTTTTTCCTCTTTTCTCCTCTTTTTTCCTCTTTTCTCCTCATTTCTCCTCTGTATTCATCTTTTTAACTCATTTCTCATTTCTCCTCCTTTTTCAACTTTTCTCTGCGTTTTTCCACTTGTTTACTCTTTTCACCTGTTTTCTCCTCATTTCTCCTCTTTTTCCCTCGTTTCTCCTCGTTTCTCCTCTTTATGCCTCTTTTTTCCTCTTTTCTCCTCATTTCTCCACTTTTTTCTTCTTTATTCCTGTATTTTCCTCACTTGTCCGCTTTTTTCCTTTTTTCCTTCTCTTTCCTCTTGTCCCCTCATTACTCCTCTTTTATCCTCTTTATTCCTCTGTTTTCCTCTTTTGTCCTCTCTCTCCTCTTTATTCCTCTTTTTTCCTCTTCTCTCCTCAATTCTCCTCTTTTTCATCTTTTTAACTCATATCTCATTTCTCCTCCTTTTTCCACTTTTCTCTTCTTTTTTTCTGCATTTTTCCTCATTTCTCCTCTTTTTTCCTCTTTTCTCCTCATTTATCCTCTTTTCTCCACTTTTCTCCGCATATCTCCTCTTTTTTCCTCGTTTCTCCTCATTTCTCCACTTTTTTCTCTTTTTTCTTCTTTTTTTACTCTTTTCTCCTCTTTATTCCTCTTTTCATTTAATGAAACAAACTGCATTTATTGAATCATTGCATCAAACTACAATCATTGATTTAATGAAGCAAACCTTATTCCTTGTTTCAATGGAACAAACATATCTCCCTTATTTAGCGAACAAAACTGCATACGTTCAATTCAATGAAAGAGGCTGCACTTGTCAATTCAATGAGTAGAGCTACTGTCAATAATTCCGTGGCACCAGTTTCACGGCGTTGTGTCTATCAAACTGCGCACGGCGTCATTCAATGAGTAGAGCTTTTCGCATTCATTCAATGTGTCAATTTAATTCATTCAATTTAATGAAACTAACTGCATTAATTGAATCTTTGAATCAAACTACAATCATTGATTCAATGAATCAAACCTTATTCCTTGTTTCAATCGAACAAATCTAACTCTCTTATCTAGTGAAACCTATTTCACTCGTTCATTTAATGAAACAGACTGCACATGATAATTCAATGATTAGAGCTACTCTTAATGCATTTATTCAATCGAACAAAATGCACACCTTTAGTTCATTGAGGAAACTGTATTTGTCAATTCAATGAATACAGCTGTTCATTCATTCAATGTCACAAGATTCTCACATTGTCTGAATCAAATTGCACCGATTCTCTCCATGAAACAAACTGCACGTGTTAATTCAATGAGTAGAGCTTCTCTCATTCATTGAACGTGTCAAGCTTAACGCTTTAATTCAAGGCAACAAACTGCATTCATTCAATCATTGAATCACACTACAATAATTGATTCCATGAAATACACCTTATTTCAATGGAACAACCCTATCTCGTTTATTTACTGAACCAAACTGCATACGTTCATTCAATGAAAGAGGCTGCACTCGTCAATTCAAAGTGTAAAGATACTTGCATTCATTCAATGGCACTAGGTTCAAGCATTGTCTCTATCAATCTGAACACGTTCACTCAATGAAAGAGGCTGCAATTGTCAATTCAATGAGGAGAGCGACTCTCATTCATTCAATGGCACATATTTCACGCATTGTCTCTATCAAACTGCACACGTTTACTACATGAACCAAATTGCACGTCTTCATTCAATGAGTAGAGTTTCTCTCATTCATTCAATGTGTCAAGCTCACCGTTTTTTTATAATGAAACAAACTTCATTCATTGAATTAATGAATCAAACTACAATCATTGATCCAATGAATCAAACCTTACTCCTTGTTTTCATCGTACAAACCTAACTCACTTATCTAGTGAAAGCTATTACACTCGTTCGTTTTATGAAACAGTCTGCACATGATAATTCAATGATTAGTCCTACTCTTGACGCATTTATTCAATCAAGCAAACTGCACACATTTAGTTCATGTAGCAAACCTCATTTGTTAATTCAGTGAATAGAGCTACTCATTCATTCAAAGTTGCAAGCTTCACGCATTGTCTCAATCAAACTGCTCACATTCACTCTATGAACCAATCTGCACGTGTTAATTCTATGAGTAGAGCTTCGCTCATTTATTGAATGTGTCAAGCATAACGCTTTCATTCAATCAAGCAAACGGCTTTCATTCAATCATTGAATCAAACTACAAATATTGATTCACGAATCACACCTTAATCCTTTTTTCAATGGAACATACCTATCTCCGTTCACGCATTGTCTCTATCAAACTGCACAAGTTTGGTACATGAACCAAATTGCACGTCTTCATTCAATGAGTAGAGCTTCTCTCATTCACTCAATGTGTCAATTTAATTCATTCAATTTAATGAAACAAACTGCATTCATTGAATCAGTGAATCAAACTACAATCATTGATCCAATGAATCAAACCTTATTCCTTGTTTTCATCGTACAAACCTAACTCACTTATCTAGTGAAAGCTATTACACTCGTTCGTTTTATGAAACAGTCTGCACATGATAATTCAATGATTAGTCCTACTCTTGACGCATTTATTCAATCAAGCAAACTGCACACATTTAGTTCATGTAGCAAACCTCATTTGTTAATTCAGTGAATAGAGCTACTCATTCATTCAAAGTTGCAAGCTTCACGCATTGTCTCAATCAAACTGCTCACATTCACTCTATGAACCAATCTGCACGTGTTAATTCTATGAGTAGAGCTTCTCTCATTTATTGAATGTGTCAAGCATAACGCTTTCATTCAATCAAGCAAACGGCTTTCATTCAATCATTCAATCAAACTACAAATATTGATTCACGAATCACACCTTAATCCTTTTTTCAATGGAACATACCTATCTCCGTTCATTTTTTAGTCTTTTCTCCTCTTTTATCCTTTTTCCTCTTCTCTCACCTTTTCTCCTCTTTTATCCTCTGTTTTCATCATTTCTCCTCATTTCTCCACTTTTTTCCTGTTTATTCCTCTTTTTTCCTCATTTCTCCGCTTCTTTCCTTTTTTTCTTCTTTTTCCTCATGTCGCCTCATTTCTCCTCTTGTATCTTCTTTATTCCTCTTTTTTCCTCTTTTTTCCTCTTTTCTCCTCTTTATTCCTCTTTTTTCCTCTTCTCTCCTCGTTTCTCCTCTTTTTTCATCTTTATCAGTCATTTCTCATTTCTCCTCCTTTTTCCACTTTTCTCCTCTTTTTTCTGCTTTTTTCCTCATTTCTTCACTTTTTTCCTCTTTATTCCTCTTTTTTCCTCATTTCTCCTCTTTTTTCCTTTTTTTCTTCTTTTTCCTCTTGTCGCCTTTTTTCTCCTCGTGTATCGTCTTTATTCCTCTTTTTTCCTCTTTTCTCCGCTCTTCTCCTCTTTATTCCTCTTTTTTCCTCTTCTCTCCTCATTTCTCCACTTCTTTCCTCTTTATGCCTCTTTTTCCTCTTTTCTCCTCATTGCTCCTCTTTTTTCCTCGTTTCTCCACTTTTCTCCTCTTGTTTTCTTTTTTCTCCTCATTTCTCCACTTTTTTTCCTCTTTATTCCTCTTTTTTCCTCATTTCTCCTCTTTTTTCATCTTTTTAACTCATTTCTCATTTCTCCTCCTTTTTCAACTTTTCTCCGTGTTTTTCCTCTTGTTTACTCTTTTCTCCTCATTTCTCCTCTTTTTTCCTCTTTTTTCCTCTTTTCTCCTCATTTCTCCTCATTTTTCCTCGTTTTAACTCATTTCTCATTTCTCCTCCATTTTCAACTTTTCTCCGCATTTTTCTTCTTCTTTACTCTTTTCTCCTGTTTTCTCCTCATTTCTCCTCTTTTTTCCTCGTTTCTCCTCGTTTCTCCTCATTTCTCCACTTTTTTTCCTTTTTATGCCTCTTTTTTCTTCTTTTCTCCTCTTTTTGCCTCTTTTCTCCTCTTTTTTCCTCTTTTTTCCTCTTTTCTCCTCATTTCTCCTCTTTTTTCATCGTTCTAACTCATTTCTCATTTCTCCTCCATTTTCAACTTTTCTCCGCATTTTTCCTCTTCTTTACTCTTTTCTCCTGTTTTCTCCTCATTTCTCCTCTTTTTTCCTCGTTTTTCCTCGTTTCTCCTCATTTCTCCACTTTTTTTCCTTTTTATGCCTCTTTATTCTTCTTTTCTCCTCTTTTTGCCTCTTTTCTCCTCTTTTTCCTCTTTTTTCCTCTTTTCTCCTCATTTCTCCTCTTTTTTCATCTTTTTAACTCATTTCTCCTTTTTCAACTTTTCTCCGCGTTTTTCCTCTTGTTTACTCTTTTCTCCTGTTTGCTCCTCATTTCTCCTCTTTTTTCCTCGTTTCTCCTCGTTTCTCCTCTTTATGCTTCTTTTTTCCTCTTTTCTCCTCATTTCTCCACTTTTTTCTTCTTTATTCCTGTATTTTCCTCACTTCTCTGCTTATTTCCCTTTTTCCTTCTCTTTCCTCTTGTCCCCTCATTACTCCTCTTTTATCCTCTTTATTCTTTTTTTCCTCTTTTGTCCTCTCTCTCCTCTTTATTCCTCTTTTTTCCTCTTCTCTCCTCAATTCTCCTCTTTTTTCATCTTTTTAACTCATATCTCATTTCTCCTCCTTTTTCCACTTTTCTCTTCTATTTTCTGCTTTTTTCCTCATTTCTCCTCTTGTTTCCTTTTTTTTCTTCTTTTTCCTCTTGTCGCCTCATTTCTCCTATTTTATCCTCTTTATCCCTCTTTTTTGCTCTTTTCCACACTTTTTAACTCTTGTTTCCTCTTTTCTCCTCATTTCTCCTCTTCTCTCCTCATTTCTCCTCTTTTTCCATCTTTTTAACTCATTTCTCATTTCTCCTCCTTTTTCAAATTTTCTCTGCGTTTTTCCTCTTGTTTACTCTTTTCTCCTGTTTTCTCCTCATTTCTCCTCTTTTTTCCTCGTTTCTCCTCGTTACTCCTCATTTCTCCACTTTTTTCCTCTTTATGCCTCTTTTTTCCTCTTTTCTCCTGTTTTTTCCTCTTTTCTCCTCATTTCTCCTCTGTTTTCATCTTTTTAACTCATTTCTCATTTCTCCTCCTTTTTCAACTTTTCTCCGCGTTTTTCCACTTGTTTACTCTTTTCTCCTGTTTTCTCCTCATTTCTCCTCTTTTTCCCTCGTTTCTCCTCGTTTCTCCTCTTTATGCCTCTTTTTTCCTCTTTTCTCCTCATTTCTCCACTTTTTTCTTCTTTATTCCTGTATTTTCCTCACTTGTCCGCTTTTTTCCTTTCTTCCTTCTCTTTCCTCTTGTCCCCTCATTACTCCTCTTTTTTCCTCTTTTGTCCTCTCTCTCCTCTTTATTCCTCTTTTTTCCTCTTCTCTCCTCAATTCTCCTCTTTTTTCATCTTTTTAACTCATATCTCATTTCTCCTCCTTTTTCCACTTTTCTCTTCTTTTTTCTGCTTTTTTCCTCATTTCTCCTCTTGTTTCTTTTTCTTCTTCTTTTTCCTCTTGTCGCCTCATTTCTCCTCTTTTATCCTCTTTATTCCTCTTTTTTGCTCTTTTCCACTCTTTTTAACTCTTTTTTCCTCTTTTCTCCTCATTTCTTCTCTTCTCTCCTCATTTCTCCTCTTTTTCCATCTTTTTAACTCATTTCTCATTTCTCCTCCTTTTTCAAATTTTCTCTGCGTTTTTCCTCTTGTTTCCTCTTTTCTCCTGTTTTCTCCTCATTTCTCCTCTTTTTTCCTCGTTTCTCCTCGTTACTCCTCATTTCTCCACTTTTTTCCTCTTTATGCCTCTTTTTTCCTCTTTTCTCCTCTTTTTTCCTCTTTTCTCCTCATTTCTCCTCTGTTTTCATCTTATTAACTCATTTCTCATTTCTCCTCCTTTTTCAACTTTTCTCCGCGTTTTTCCACTTGTTGACTCTTTTCTCCTGTTTTCTCCGCATTTCTCCTCTTTTTCCCTCGTTTCTCCTCGTTTCTCCTCTTTATGCCTCTTTTTTCCTCTTTTCTGCTCATTTCTCCACTTTTTTCTTCTTTATTCCTGTATTTTCCTCACTTGTCCGCTTTTTTCCTTTTTTCCTTCTCTTTCCTCTTGTCCCCTCATTACTCCTCTTTTATCCTCTTTATTCCTCTTTTTTGCTCTTTTCCACTCTTTTTAACTCTTTTTTCCTCTTTTCTCCTCATTTCTCCTCTTCTCTCCTCATTTCTCCTCTTTTTCCATCTTCTTAACTCATTTCTCATTTCTCCTCCTTTTTCAAATTTTCTCCGCGTTTTTCCTCTTGTTTAGTCTTTTCTCTTCTTTTCTCCTCATTTCACCTCTTTTTTCCTGGTTTCTCCTCGTTTCTCCTCATTTCTCCACTTTTTTTCCTTTTTATGCCTCTTTATTCTTCTTTTCTCCTCTTTTTGCCTCTTTTCCCCTCTTTTTTCCTCTTTTTTCCTCTTTCTCCTCATTTCTCCTCTTTTTTCATCTTTTTAACTCATTTCTCCTTTTTCAACTTTTCTCCGCGTTTTTCCTCTTGTTTACTCTTTTCTCCTGTTTGCTCCTCATTTCTCCTCTTTTTTCCTCGTTTCTCCTCGTTTCTCCTCTTTATGTTTCTTTTTTCCTCTTTTCTCCTCATTTCTCCACTTTTTTCTTCTTTAGTCCTGTATTTTCCTCACTTCTCCGCTTTTTTTCTTTTTTCCTTCTCTTTCCTCTTGTCCCCTCATTACTCCTCTTTTATCCTCTTTATTCCTCTTTTTTCCTCTTTTGTCCTCTCTCTCCTCTTTATTCCTCTTTTGTCCTCTTCTCTCCTCAATTCTCCTCTTTTTTCATCTTTTTAACTCATATCTCATTTCTCCTCCTTTTTCCACTTTTCTCTTCTTTTTTCTGCTTTTTTCCTCATTTCTCCGCTTGTTTCCTTTTTCTTCTTCTTTTTCCTCTTGTCGCCTCATTTCTCCTCTTTTATCCTCTTTATTCCTCTTTTTTGCTCTTTTCCACTCTTTTTAACTCTTTTTTCCTCTTTTCTCCTCATTTCTCCTGTTCTCTCCTCATTTCTCCTCTTTTTCCATCTTCTTAACTCATTTCTCATTTCTCCTCCTTTTTCAAATTTTCTCCGCGTTTTTCCTCTTGTTTAGTCTTTTCTCTTCTTTTCTCCTCATTTCACCTCTTTTTTCCTCGTTTCTCCTCATTTCTCCACTTTTTTTCCTTTTTATGCCTCTTTATTCTTCTTTTCTCCTCTTTTTGCCTCTTTTCTCCTCTTTTTTCCTCTTTTTTCCTCTTTTCTCCTCATTTCTCCTCTTTTTTCATCTTTTTAACTCATTTCTCCTTTTTCAACTTTTCTCCACGTTTTTCCTCTTGTTTACTCTTTTCTCCTGTTTGCTCCTCATTTCTCCTCTTTTTTCCTCGTTTCTCCTCGTTTCTCCTCTTTATGCTTCTTTTTTCCTCTTTTCTCCTCATTTCTCCACTTTTTTCTTCTTTAGTCCTGTATTTTCCTCACTTCTCCGCTTTTTTTCTTTTTTCCTTCTCTTTCCTCTTGTCCCCTCATTACTCCTCTTTTATCCTCTTTATTCCTCTTTTTTCCTCTTTTGTCCTCTCTCTCCTCTTTATTCCTCTTTTGTCCTCTTCTCTCCTCAATTCTCCTCTTTTTTCATCTTTTTAACTCATATCTCATTTCTCCTCCTTTTTCCACTTTTCTCTTCTTTTTTCTGCTTTTTTCCTCATTTCTCCGCTTGTTTCCTTTTTTTTCTTCTTTTTCCTCTTGCCGCCTCATTTCTCCTCTTTTATCCTCTTTATCCCTCTTTTTTGCTCTTTTCCACTCTTTTTAACTCTATTTTCCTCTTTTCTCCTCTTTTCTCCTCTTTTTCCATCTTTTTAACTCATTTCTCATTTCTCCTCCTTTTTCAAATTTTCTCTGCGTTTTTCCTCTTGTTTACTCTTTTCTCCTGTTTTCTCCTCGTTTCTCCTCTTTTTTCCTCGTTTCTCCTCGTTACTCCTCATTTCTCCACTTTTTTCCTCTTTTTTCCTCTTTTCTCCTCTTTTTTCCTCTTTTCTCCACATTTCTCCTCTGTTTTCATCTTTTTAACTCATATCTCATTTCTCCTTCTTTTTCCACTTTTCTCTTCTTTTTTCTGCTTTTTTCCTCATTTCTCCTCTTGTTTCCTTTTTTTCTTCTTTTTCCTCTTCTCGCCTCATTTCTCCTCTTTTATCCTCTTTATCCCTCTTTTTTGCTCTTTTCCACTCTTTTTACCTCTTTTTTCCTCTTTTCTCCTCATTTCTCCTCTTCTCTCCTCATTTCTCCTCTTTTTCCATCTTTTTAACTCATTTCTCATTTCTCCTCCTTTTTCAAATTTTCTCTGCGTTTTTCCTCTTGTTTACTCTTTTCTCCTGTTTTCTCCTCATTTCTCCTCTTTTTTCCTCGTTTCTCCTCGTTACTCCTCATTTCTCCACTTTTTTCCTCTTTATGCCTCTTTTTTCCTCTTTTCTCCTCTTTTTTCCTCTTTTCTCCTCATTTCTCCTCTGTATTCATCTTTTTAACTCATTTCTCATTTCTCCTCCTTTTTCAACTTTTCTCTGCGTTTTTCCACTTGTTTACTCTTTTCACCTGTTTTCTCCTCATTTCTCCTCTTTTTCCCTCGTTTCTCCTCGTTTCTCCTCTTTATGCCTCTTTTTTCCTCTTTTCTCCTCATTTCTCCACTTTTTTCTTCTTTATTCCTGTATTTTCCTCACTTGTCCGCTTTTTTCCTTTTTTCCTTCTCTTTCCTCTTGTCCCCTCATTACTCCTCTTTTATCCTCTTTATTCCTCTGTTTTCCTCTTTTGTCCTCTCTCTCCTCTTTATTCCTCTTTTTTCCTCTTCTCTCCTCAATTCTCCTCTTTTTCATCTTTTTAACTCATATCTCATTTCTCCTCCTTTTTCCACTTTTCTCTTCTTTTTTTCTGCATTTTTCCTCATTTCTCCTCTTTTTTCCTCTTTTCTCCTCATTTATCCTCTTTTCTCCACTTTTCTCCGCATATCTCCTCTTTTTTCCTCGTTTCTCCTCATTTCTCCACTTTTTTCTCTTTTTTCTTCTTTTTTTACTCTTTTCTCCTCTTTATTCCTCTTTTCATTTAATGAAACAAACTGCATTTATTGAATCATTGCATCAAACTACAATCATTGATTTAATGAAGCAAACCTTATTCCTTGTTTCAATGGAACAAACATATCTCCCTTATTTAGCGAACAAAACTGCATACGTTCAATTCAATGAAAGAGGCTGCACTTGTCAATTCAATGAGTAGAGCTACTGTCAATAATTCCGTGGCACCAGTTTCACGGCGTTGTGTCTATCAAACTGCGCACGGCGTCATTCAATGAGTAGAGCTTTTCGCATTCATTCAATGTGTCAATTTAATTCATTCAATTTAATGAAACTAACTGCATTAATTGAATCTTTGAATCAAACTACAATCATTGATTCAATGAATCAAACCTTATTCCTTGTTTCAATCGAACAAATCTAACTCTCTTATCTAGTGAAACCTATTTCACTCGTTCATTTAATGAAACAGACTGCACATGATAATTCAATGATTAGAGCTACTCTTAATGCATTTATTCAATCGAACAAAATGCACACCTTTAGTTCATTGAGGAAACTGTATTTGTCAATTCAATGAATACAGCTGTTCATTCATTCAATGTCACAAGATTCTCACATTGTCTGAATCAAATTGCACCGATTCTCTCCATGAAACAAACTGCACGTGTTAATTCAATGAGTAGAGCTTCTCTCATTCATTGAACGTGTCAAGCTTAACGCTTTAATTCAAGGCAACAAACTGCATTCATTCAATCATTGAATCACACTACAATAATTGATTCCATGAAATACACCTTATTTCAATGGAACAACCCTATCTCGTTTATTTACTGAACCAAACTGCATACGTTCATTCAATGAAAGAGGCTGCACTCGTCAATTCAAAGTGTAAAGATACTTGCATTCATTCAATGGCACTAGGTTCAAGCATTGTCTCTATCAATCTGAACACGTTCACTCAATGAAAGAGGCTGCAATTGTCAATTCAATGAGGAGAGCGACTCTCATTCATTCAATGGCACATATTTCACGCATTGTCTCTATCAAACTGCACACGTTTACTACATGAACCAAATTGCACGTCTTCATTCAATGAGTAGAGTTTCTCTCATTCATTCAATGTGTCAAGCTCACCGTTTTTTTATAATGAAACAAACTTCATTCATTGAATTAATGAATCAAACTACAATCATTGATCCAATGAATCAAACCTTACTCCTTGTTTTCATCGTACAAACCTAACTCACTTATCTAGTGAAAGCTATTACACTCGTTCGTTTTATGAAACAGTCTGCACATGATAATTCAATGATTAGTCCTACTCTTGACGCATTTATTCAATCAAGCAAACTGCACACATTTAGTTCATGTAGCAAACCTCATTTGTTAATTCAGTGAATAGAGCTACTCATTCATTCAAAGTTGCAAGCTTCACGCATTGTCTCAATCAAACTGCTCACATTCACTCTATGAACCAATCTGCACGTGTTAATTCTATGAGTAGAGCTTCGCTCATTTATTGAATGTGTCAAGCATAACGCTTTCATTCAATCAAGCAAACGGCTTTCATTCAATCATTGAATCAAACTACAAATATTGATTCACGAATCACACCTTAATCCTTTTTTCAATGGAACATACCTATCTCCGTTCACGCATTGTCTCTATCAAACTGCACAAGTTTGGTACATGAACCAAATTGCACGTCTTCATTCAATGAGTAGAGCTTCTCTCATTCACTCAATGTGTCAATTTAATTCATTCAATTTAATGAAACAAACTGCATTCATTGAATCAGTGAATCAAACTACAATCATTGATCCAATGAATCAAACCTTATTCCTTGTTTTCATCGTACAAACCTAACTCACTTATCTAGTGAAAGCTATTACACTCGTTCGTTTTATGAAACAGTCTGCACATGATAATTCAATGATTAGTCCTACTCTTGACGCATTTATTCAATCAAGCAAACTGCACACATTTAGTTCATGTAGCAAACCTCATTTGTTAATTCAGTGAATAGAGCTACTCATTCATTCAAAGTTGCAAGCTTCACGCATTGTCTCAATCAAACTGCTCACATTCACTCTATGAACCAATCTGCACGTGTTAATTCTATGAGTAGAGCTTCTCTCATTTATTGAATGTGTCAAGCATAACGCTTTCATTCAATCAAGCAAACGGCTTTCATTCAATCATTCAATCAAACTACAAATATTGATTCACGAATCACACCTTAATCCTTTTTTCAATGGAACATACCTATCTCCGTTCATTTTTTAGTCTTTTCTCCTCTTTTATCCTTTTTCCTCTTCTCTCACCTTTTCTCCTCTTTTATCCTCTGTTTTCATCATTTCTCCTCATTTCTCCACTTTTTTCCTGTTTATTCCTCTTTTTTCCTCATTTCTCCGCTTCTTTCCTTTTTTTCTTCTTTTTCCTCATGTCGCCTCATTTCTCCTCTTGTATCTTCTTTATTCCTCTTTTTTCCTCTTTTTTCCTCTTTTCTCCTCTTTATTCCTCTTTTTTCCTCTTCTCTCCTCGTTTCTCCTCTTTTTTCATCTTTATCAGTCATTTCTCATTTCTCCTCCTTTTTCCACTTTTCTCCTCTTTTTTCTGCTTTTTTCCTCATTTCTTCACTTTTTTCCTCTTTATTCCTCTTTTTTCCTCATTTCTCCTCTTTTTTCCTTTTTTTCTTCTTTTTCCTCTTGTCGCCTTTTTTCTCCTCGTGTATCGTCTTTATTCCTCTTTTTTCCTCTTTTCTCCGCTCTTCTCCTCTTTATTCCTCTTTTTTCCTCTTCTCTCCTCATTTCTCCACTTTTTTCCTCTTTATGCCTCTTTTTCCTCTTTTCTCCTCATTGCTCCTCTTTTTTCCTCGTTTCTCCACTTTTCTCCTCTTGTTTTCTTTTTTCTCCTCATTTCTCCACTTTTTTTCCTCTTTATTCCTCTTTTTTCCTCATTTCTCCTCTTTTTTCATCTTTTTAACTCATTTCTCATTTCTCCTCCTTTTTCAACTTTTCTCCGTGTTTTTCCTCTTGTTTACTCTTTTCTCCTCATTTCTCCTCTTTTTTCCTCTTTTTTCCTCTTTTCTCCTCATTTCTCCTCATTTTTCATCGTTTTAACTCATTTCTCATTTCTCCTCCATTTTCAACTTTTCTCCGCATTTTTCTTCTTCTTTACTCTTTTCTCCTGTTTTCTCCTCATTTCTCCTCTTTTTTCCTCGTTTCTCCTCGTTTCTCCTCATTTCTCCACTTTTTTTCCTTTTTATGCCTCTTTTTTCTTCTTTTCTCCTCTTTTTGCCTCTTTTCTCCTCTTTTTTCCTCTTTTTTCCTCTTTTCTCCTCATTTCTCCTCTTTTTTCATCGTTCTAACTCATTTCTCATTTCTCCTCCATTTTCAACTTTTCTCCGCATTTTTCCTCTTCTTTACTCTTTTCTCCTGTTTTCTCCTCATTTCTCCTCTTTTTTCCTCGTTTTTCCTCGTTTCTCCTCATTTCTCCACTTTTTTTCCTTTTTATGCCTCTTTATTCTTCTTTTCTCCTCTTTTTGCCTCTTTTCTCCTCTTTTTCCTCTTTTTTCCTCTTTTCTCCTCATTTCTCCTCTTTTTTCATCTTTTTAACTCATTTCTCCTTTTTCAACTTTTCTCCGCGTTTTTCCTCTTGTTTACTCTTTTCTCCTGTTTGCTCCTCATTTCTCCTCTTTTTTCCTCGTTTCTCCTCGTTTCTCCTCTTTATGCTTCTTTTTTCCTCTTTTCTCCTCATTTCTCCACTTTTTTCTTCTTTATTCCTGTATTTTCCTCACTTCTCTGCTTATTTCCCTTTTTCCTTCTCTTTCCTCTTGTCCCCTCATTACTCCTCTTTTATCCTCTTTATTCTTTTTTTCCTCTTTTGTCCTCTCTCTCCTCTTTATTCCTCTTTTTTCCTCTTCTCTCCTCAATTCTCCTCTTTTTTCATCTTTTTAACTCATATCTCATTTCTCCTCCTTTTTCCACTTTTCTCTTCTATTTTCTGCTTTTTTCCTCATTTCTCCTCTTGTTTCCTTTTTTTTCTTCTTTTTCCTCTTGTCGCCTCATTTCTCCTATTTTATCCTCTTTATCCCTCTTTTTTGCTCTTTTCCACACTTTTTAACTCTTGTTTCCTCTTTTCTCCTCATTTCTCCTCTTCTCTCCTCATTTCTCCTCTTTTTCCATCTTTTTAACTCATTTCTCATTTCTCCTCCTTTTTCAAATTTTCTCTGCGTTTTTCCTCTTGTTTACTCTTTTCTCCTGTTTTCTCCTCATTTCTCCTCTTTTTTCCTCGTTTCTCCTCGTTACTCCTCATTTCTCCACTTTTTTCCTCTTTATGCCTCTTTTTTCCTCTTTTCTCCTGTTTTTTCCTCTTTTCTCCTCATTTCTCCTCTGTTTTCATCTTTTTAACTCATTTCTCATTTCTCCTCCTTTTTCAACTTTTCTCCGCGTTTTTCCACTTGTTTACTCTTTTCTCCTGTTTTCTCCTCATTTCTCCTCTTTTTCCCTCGTTTCTCCTCGTTTCTCCTCTTTATGCCTCTTTTTTCCTCTTTTCTCCTCATTTCTCCACTTTTTTTTCCTTTTTATGCCTCTTTATTCTTCTTTTCTCCTCTTTTTGCCTCTTTTCTCCTCTTTTTTCCTCTTTTGTCCTCTTTTCTCCTCATTTCTCCTCTTTTTTCATCGTTCTAGCTCATTTCTCATTTCTCCTCCATTTTCAACTTTTCTCCGCATTTTTCCTCTTCTTTACTCTTTTCTCCTGTTTTCTCCTCATTTCTCCTCTTTTTTCCTCGTTTTTCCTCGTTTCTCCTCATTTCTCCACTTTTTTTCCTTTTTATGCCTCTTTATTCTTCTTTTCTCCTCTTTTTGCCTCTTTTCTCCTCTTTTTCCTCTTTTTTCCTCTTTTCTCCTCATTTCTCCTCTTTTTTCATCTTTTTAACTCATTTCTCCTTTTTCAACTTTTCTCCACGTTTTTCCTCTTGTTTACTCTTTTCTCCTGTTTGCTCCTCATTTCTCCTCTTTTTTCCTCGTTTCTCCTCGTTTCTCCTCTTTATGCTTCTTTTTTCCTCTTTTCTCCTCATTTCTCCACTTTTTTCTTCTTTATTCCTGTATTTTCCTCACTTCTCTGCTTATTTCCCTTTTTCCTTCTCTTTCCTCTTGTCCCCTCATTACTCCTCTTTTATCCTCTTTATTCTTTTTTTCCTCTTTTGTCCTCTCTCTCCTCTTTATTCCTCTTTTTTCCTCTTCTCTCCTCAATTCTCCTCTTTTTTCATCTTTTTAACTCATATCTCATTTCTCCTCCTTTTTCCACTTTTCTCTTCTATTTTCTGCTTTTTTCCTCATTTCTCCTCTTGTTTCCTTTTTTTTCTTCTTTTTCCTCTTGTCGCCTCATTTCTCCTATTTTATCCTCTTTATCCCTCTTTTTTGCTCTTTTCCACACTTTTTAACTCTTGTTTCCTCTTTTCTCCTCATTTCTCCTCTTCTCTCCTCATTTCTCCTCTTTTTCCATCTTTTTAACTCATTCCTCATTTCTCCTCCTTTTTCAAATTTTCTCTGCGTTTTTCCTCTTGTTTACTCTTTTCTCCTGTTTTCTCCTCATTTCTCCTCTTTTTTCCTCGTTTCTCCTCGTTACTCCTCATTTCTCCACTTTTTTCCTCTTTATGCCTCTTTTTTCCTCTTTTCTCCTCTTTTTTCCTCTTTTCTCCTCATTTCTCCTCTGTTTTCATCTTTTTAACTCATTTCTCATTTCTCCTCCTTTTTCAACTTTTCTCCGCGTTTTTCCACTTGTTTACTCTTTTCTCCTGTTTTCTCCTCATTTCTCCTCTTTTTCCCTCGTTTCTCCTCGTTTCTCCTCTTTATGCCTCTTTTTTCCTCTTTTCTCCTCATTTCTCCACTTTTTTCTTCTTTATTCCTGTATTTTCCTCACTTGTCCGCTTTTTTCCTTTTTTCCTTCTCTTTCCTCTTGTCCCCTCATTACTCCTCTTTTTTCCTCTTTTGTCCTCTCTCTCCTCTTTATTCCTCTTTTTTCCTCTTCTCTCCTCAATTCTCCTCTTTTTTCATCTTTTTAACTCATATCTCATTTCTCCTCCTTTTTCCACTTTTCTCTTCTTTTTTTCTGCTTTTTTCCTCATTTCTCCTCTTGTTTCTTTTTCTTCTTCTTTTTCCTCTTGTCGCCTCATTTCTCCTCTTTTATCCTCTTTATTCCTCTTTTTTGCTCTTTTCCACTCTTTTTAACTCTTTTTTCCTCTTTTCTCCTCACTTCTTCTCTTCTCTCCTCATTTCTCCTCTTTTTCCATCTTTTTAACTCATTTCTCATTTCTCCTCCTTTTTCAAATTTTCTCTGCGTTTTTCCTCTTGTTTCCTCTTTTCTCCTCTTCTCTCCTCAATTCTCCTCTTTTTTCCTCGTTTCTCCTCGTTACTCCTCATTTCTCCACTTTTTTCCTCTTTATGCCTCTTTTTTCCTCTTTTCTCCTCTTTTTTCCTCTTTTCTCCTCATTTCTCCTCTGTTTTCATCTTATTAACTCATTTCTCATTTCTCCTCCTTTTTCAACTTTTCTCCGCGTTTTTCCACTTGTTGACTCTTTTCTCCTGTTTTCTCCGCATTTCTCCTCTTTTTCCCTCGTTTCTCCTCGTTTCTCCTCTTTATGCCTCTTTTTTCCTCTTTTCTGCTCATTTCTCCACTTTTTTCTTCTTTATTCCTGTATTTTCCTCACTTGTCCGCTTTTTTCCTTTTTTCCTTCTCTTTCCTCTTGTCCCCTCATTACTCCTCTTTTATCCTCTTTATTCCTCTTTTTTGCTCTTTTCCACTCTTTTTAACTCTTTTTTCCTCTTTTCTCCTCATTTCTCCTCTTCTCTCCTCATTTCTCCTCTTTTTCCATCTTCTTAACTCATTTCTCATTTCTCCTCCTTTTTCAAATTTTCTCCGCGTTTTTCCTCTTGTTTAGTCTTTTCTCTTCTTTTCTCCTCATTTCACCTCTTTTTTCCTGGTTTCTCCTCGTTTCTCCTCATTTCTCCACTTTTTTTCCTTTTTATGCCTCTTTATTCTTCTTTTCTCCTCTTTTTGCCTCTTTTCTCCTCTTTTTTCCTCTTTTTTCCTCTTTCTCCTCATTTCTCCTCTTTTTTCATCTTTTTAACTCATTTCTCCTTTTTCAACTTTTCTCCGCGTTTTTCCTCTTGTTTACTCTTTTCTCCTGTTTGCTCCTCATTTCTCCTCTTTTTTCCTCGTTTCTCCTCGTTTCTCCTCTTTATGCTTCTTTTTTCCTCTTTTCTCCTCATTTCTCCACTTTTTTCTTCTTTATTCCTGTATTTTCCTCACTTGTCCGCTTTTTTCCTTTCTTCCTTCTCTTTCCTCTTGTCCCCTCATTACTCCTCTTTTTTCCTCTTTTGTCCTCTCTCTCCTCTTTATTCCTCTTTTTTCCTCTTCTCTCCTCAATTCTCCTCTTTTTTCATCTTTTTAACTCATATCTCATTTCTCCTCCTTTTTCCACTTTTCTCTTCTTTTTTCTGCTTTTTTCCTCATTTCTCCTCTTGTTTCTTTTTCTTCTTCTTTTTCCTCTTGTCGCCTCATTTCTCCTCTTTTATCCTCTTTATTCCTCTTTTTTGCTCTTTTCCACTCTTTTTAACTCTTTTTTCCTCTTTTCTCCTCATTTCTTCTCTTCTCTCCTCATTTCTCCTCTTTTTCCATCTTTTTAACTCATTTCTCATTTCTCCTCCTTTTTCAAATTTTCTCTGCGTTTTTCCTCTTGTTTCCTCTTTTCTCCTGTTTTCTCCTCATTTCTCCTCTTTTTTCCTCGTTTCTCCTCGTTACTCCTCATTTCTCCACTTTTTTCCTCTTTATGCCTCTTTTTTCCTCTTTTCTCCTCTTTTTTCCTCTTTTCTCCTCATTTCTCCTCTGTTTTCATCTTATTAACTCATTTCTCCTCCTTTTTCAACTTTTCTCCGCGTTTTTCCACTTGTTGACTCTTTTCTCCTGTTTTCTCCGCATTTCTCCTCTTTTTCCCTCGTTTCTCCTCGTTTCTCCTCTTTATGCCTCTTTTTTCCTCTTTTCTGCTCATTTCTCCACTTTTTTCTTCTTTATTCCTGTATTTTCCTCACTTGTCCGCTTTTTTCCTTTTTTCCTTCTCTTTCCTCTTGTCCCCTCATTACTCCTCTTTTATCCTCTTTATTCCTCTTTTTTGCTCTTTTCCACTCTTTTTAACTCTTTTTTCCTCTTTTCTCCTCATTTCTCCTCTTCTCTCCTCATTTCTCCTCTTTTTCCATCTTCTTAACTCATTTCTCATTTCTCCTCCTTTTTCAAATTTTCTCCGCGTTTTTCCTCTTGTTTAGTCTTTTCTCTTCTTTTCTCCTCATTTCACCTCTTTTTTCCTGGTTTCTCCTCGTTTCTCCTCATTTCTCCACTTTTTTTCCTTTTTATGCCTCTTTATTCTTCTTTTCTCCTCTTTTTGCCTCTTTTCCCCTCTTTTTTCCTCTTTTTTCCTCTTTCTCCTCATTTCTCCTCTTTTTTCATCTTTTTAACTCATTTCTCCTTTTTCAACTTTTCTCCGCGTTTTTCCTCTTGTTTACTCTTTTCTCCTGTTTGCTCCTCATTTCTCCTCTTTTTTCCTCGTTTCTCCTCGTTACTCCTCTTTATGTTTCTTTTTTCCTCTTTTCTCCTCATTTCTCCACTTTTTTCTTCTTTAGTCCTGTATTTTCCTCACTTCTCCGCTTTTTTTCTTTTTTCCTTCTCTTTCCTCTTGTCCCCTCATTACTCCTCTTTTATCCTCTTTATTCCTCTTTTTTCCTCTTTTGTCCTCTCTCTCCTCTTTATTCCTCTTTTGTCCTCTTCTCTCCTCAATTCTCCTCTTTTTTCATCTTTTTAACTCATATCTCATTTCTCCTCCTTTTTCCACTTTTCTCTTCTTTTTTCTGCTTTTTTCCTCATTTCTCCGCTTGTTTCCTTTTTCTTCTTCTTTTTCCTCTTGTCGCCTCATTTCTCCTCTTTTATCCTCTTTATTCCTCTTTTTTGCTCTTTTCCACTCTTTTTAACTCTTTTTTCCTCTTTTCTCCTCATTTCTCCTGTTCTCTCCTCATTTCTCCTCTTTTTCCATCTTCTTAACTCATTTCTCATTTCCCCTCCTTTTTCAAATTTTCTCCGCGTTTTTCCTCTTGTTTAGTCTTTTCTCTTCTTTTCTCCTCATTTCACCTCTTTTTTCCTCGTTTCTCCTCATTTCTCCACTTTTTTTCCTTTTTATGCCTCTGTATTCTTCTTTTCTCCTCTTTTTGCCTCTTTTCTCCTCTTTTTTCCTCTTTTTTCCTCTTTTCTCCTCATTTCTCCTCTTTTTTCATCTTTTTAACTCATTTCTCCTTTTTCAACTTTTCTCCACGTTTTTCCTCTTGTTTACTCTTTTCTCCTGTTTGCTCCTCATTTCTCCTCTTTTTTCCTCGTTTCTCCTCGTTTCTCCTCTTTATGCTTCTTTTTTCCTCTTTTCTCCTCATTTCTCCACTTTTTTCTTCTTTAGTCCTGTATTTTCCTCACTTCTCCGTTTTTTTTCTTTTTTCCTTCTCTTTCCTCTTGTCCCCTCATTACTCCTCTTTTATCCTCTTTATTCCTCTTTTTTCCTCTTTTGTCCTCTCTCTCCTCTTTATTCCTCTTTTGTCCTCTTCTCTCCTCAATTCTCCTCTTTTTTCATCTTTTTAACTCATATCTCATTTCTCCTCCTTTTTCGACTTTTCTCTTCTTTTTTCTGCTTTTTTCCTCATTTCTCCGCTTGTTTCCTTTTTTTTCTTCTTTTTCCTCTTGTCGCCTCATTTCTCCTCTTTTATCCTCTTTATCCCTCTTTTTTGCTCTTTTCCACTCTTTTTAACTCTATTTTCCTCTTTTCTCCTCTTTTCTCCTCTTTTTCCATCTTTTTAACTCATTTCTCATTTCTCCTCCTTTTTCAAATTTTCTCTGCGTTTTTCCTCTTGTTTACTCTTTTCTCCTGTTTTCTCCTCGTTTCTCCTCTTTTTTCCTCGTTTCTCCTCGTTACTCCTCATTTCTCCACTTTTTTCCTCTTTTTTCCTCTTTTCTCCTCTTTTTTCCTCTTTTCTCCACATTTCTCCTCTGTTTTCATCTTTTTAACTCATATCTCATTTCTCCTTCTTTTTCCACTTTTCTCTTCTTTTTTCTGCTTTTTTCCTCATTTCTCCTCTTGTTTCCTTTTTTTTCTTCTTTTTCCTCTTCTCACCTCATTTCTCCTCTTTTATCCTCTTTATCCCTCTTTTTTGCTCTTTTCCACTCTTTTTACCTCTTTTTTCCTCTTTTCTCCTCATTTCTCCTCTTCTCTCCTCATTTCTCCTCTTTTTCCATCTTTTTAACTCATTTCTCATTTCTCCTCCTTTTTCAAATTTTCTCTGCGTTTTTCCTCTTGTTTACTCTTTTCTCCTGTTTTCTCCTCATTTCTCCTCTTTTTTCCTCGTTTCTCCTCGTTACTCCTCATTTCTCCACTTTTTTCCTCTTTATGCCTCTTTTTTCCTCTTTTCTCCTCTTTTTTCCTCTTTTCTCCTCATTTCTCCTCTGTATTCATCTTTTTAACTCATTTCTCATTTCTCCTCCTTTTTCAACTTTTCTCTGCGTTTTTCCACTTGTTTACTCTTTTCACCTGTTTTCTCCTCATTTCTCCTCTTTTTCCCTCGTTTCTCCTCGTTTCTCCTCTTTATGCCTCTTTTTTCCTCTTTTCTCCTCATTTCTCCACTTTTTTCTTCTTTATTCCTGTATTTTCCTCACTTGTCCGCTTTTTTCCTTTTTTCCTTCTCTTTCCTCTTGTCCCCTCATTACTCCTCTTTTATCCTCTTTATTCCTCTGTTTTCCTCTTTTGTCCTCTCTCTCCTCTTTATTCCTCTTTTTTCCTCTTCTCTCCTCAATTCTCCTCTTTTTCATCTTTTTAACTCATATCTCATTTCTCCTCCTTTTTCCACTTTTATCTTCTTTTTTTCTGCATTTTTCCTCATTTCTCCTCTTTTTTCCTCTTTTCTCCTCATTTATCCTCTTTTCTCCACTTTTCTCCGCATATCTCCTCTTTTTTCCTCGTTTCTCCTCATTTCTCCACTTTTTTCTCTTTTTTCTTCTTTTTTTACTCTTTTCTCCTCTTTATTCCTCTTTTCATTTAATGAAACAAACTGCATTTATTGAATCATTGCATCAAACTACAATCATTGATTTAATGAAGCAAACCTTATTCCTTGTTTCAATGGAACAAACATATCTCCCTTATTTAGCGAACAAAACTGCATACGTTCAATTCAATGAAAGAGGCTGCACTTGTCAATTCAATGAGTAGAGCTACTGTCAATAATTCCGTGGCACCAGTTTCACGGCGTTGTGTCTATCAAACTGCGCACGGCGTCATTCAATGAGTAGAGCTTTTCGCATTCATTCAATGTGTCAATTTAATTCATTCAATTTAATGAAACTAACTGCATTAATTGAATCTTTGAATCAAACCTTATTCCTTGTTTCAATCGAACAAATCTAACTCTCTTATCTAGTGAAACCTATTTCACTCGTTCATTTAATGAAACAGACTGCACATGATAATTCAATGATTAGAGCTACTCTTAATGCATTTATTCAATCGAACAAAATGCACACCTTTAGTTCATTGAGGAAACTGTATTTGTCAATTCAATGAATACAGCTGTTCATTCATTCAATGTCACAAGATTCTCACATTGTCTGAATCAAATTGCACCGATTCTCTCCATGAAACAAACTGCACGTGTTAATTCAATGAGTAGAGCTTCTCTCATTCATTGAACGTGTCAAGCTTAACGCTTTAATTCAAGGCAACAAACTGCATTCATTCAATCATTGAATCACACTACAATAATTGATTCCATGAAATACACCTTATTTCAATGGAACAACCCTATCTCGTTTATTTACTGAACCAAACTGCATACGTTCATTCAATGAAAGAGGCTGCACTCGTCAATTCAAAGTGTAAAGATACTTGCATTCATTCAATGGCACTAGGTTCAAGCATTGTCTCTATCAATCTGAACACGTTCACTCAATGAAAGAGGCTGCAATTGTCAATTCAATGAGGAGAGCGACTCTCATTCATTCAATGGCACATATTTCACGCATTGTCTCTATCAAACTGCACACGTTTACTACATGAACCAAATTGCACGTCTTCATTCAATGAGTAGAGTTTCTCTCATTCATTCAATGTGTCAAGCTCACCGTTTTTTTATAATGAAACAAACTTCATTCATTGAATTAATGAATCAAACTACAATCATTGATCCAATGAATCAAACCTTACTCCTTGTTTTCATCGTACAAACCTAACTCACTTATCTAGTGAAAGCTATTACACTCGTTCGTTTTATGAAACAGTCTGCACATGATAATTCAATGATTAGTCCTACTCTTGACGCATTTATTCAATCAAGCAAACTGCACACATTTAGTTCATGTAGCAAACCTCATTTGTTAATTCAGTGAATAGAGCTACTCATTCATTCAAAGTTGCAAGCTTCACGCATTGTCTCAATCAAACTGCTCACATTCACTCTATGAACCAATCTGCACGTGTTAATTCTATGAGTAGAGCTTCGCTCATTTATTGAATGTGTCAAGCATAACGCTTTCATTCAATCAAGCAAACGGCTTTCATTCAATCATTGAATCAAACTACAAATATTGATTCACGAATCACACCTTAATCCTTTTTTCAATGGAACATACCTATCTCCGTTCACGCATTGTCTCTATCAAACTGCACAAGTTTGGTACATGAACCAAATTGCACGTCTTCATTCAATGAGTAGAGCTTCTCTCATTCACTCAATGTGTCAATTTAATTCATTCAATTTAATGAAACAAACTGCATTCATTGAATCAGTGAATCAAACTACAATCATTGATCCAATGAATCAAACCTTATTCCTTGTTTTCATCGTACAAACCTAACTCACTTATCTAGTGAAAGCTATTACACTCGTTCGTTTTATGAAACAGTCTGCACATGATAATTCAATGATTAGTCCTACTCTTGACGCATTTATTCAATCAAGCAAACTGCACACATTTAGTTCATGTAGCAAACCTCATTTGTTAATTCAGTGAATAGAGCTACTCATTCATTCAAAGTTGCAAGCTTCACGCATTGTCTCAATCAAACTGCTCACATTCACTCTATGAACCAATCTGCACGTGTTAATTCTATGAGTAGAGCTTCTCTCATTTATTGAATGTGTCAAGCATAACGCTTTCATTCAATCAAGCAAACGGCTTTCATTCAATCATTCAATCAAACTACAAATATTGATTCACGAATCACACCTTAATCCTTTTTTCAATGGAACATACCTATCTCCGTTCATTTTTTAGTCTTTTCTCCTCTTTTATCCTTTTTCCTCTTCTCTCACCTTTTCTCCTCTTTTATCCTCTTTTTTCATCATTTCTCCTCATTTCTCCACTTTTTTCCTGTTTATTCCTCTTTTTTCCTCATTTCTCCGCTTCTTTCCTTTTTTTCTTCTTTTTCCTCATGTCGCCTCATTTCTCCTCTTGTATCTTCTTTATTCCTCTTTTTTCCTCTTTTTTCCTCTTTTCTCCTCTTTATTCCTCTTTTTTCCTCTTCTCTCCTCGTTTCTCCTCTTTTTTCATCTTTATCAGTCATTTCTCATTTCTCCTCCTTTTTCCACTTTTCTCCTCTTTTTTCTGCTTTTTTCCTCATTTCTTCACTTTTTTCCTCTTTATTCCTCTTTTTTCCTCATTTCTCCTCTTTTTTCCTTTTTTTCTTCTTTTTCCTCTTGTCGCCTTTTTTCTCCTCGTGTATCATCTTTATTCCTCTTTTTTCCTCTTTTCTCCGCTCTTCTCCTCTTTATTCCTCTTTTTTCCTCTTCTCTCCTCATTTCTCCACTTTTTTCCTCTTTATGCCTCTTTTTCCTCTTTTCTCCTCATTGCTCCTCTTTTTTCCTCGTTTCTCCACTTTTCTCCTCTTGTTTTCTTTTTTCTCCTCATTTCTCCCCTTTTTTCCTCTTTATTCCTCTTTTTTCCTCATTTCTCCTCTTTTTTCATCTTTTTAACTCATTTCTCATTTCTCCTCCTTTTTCAACTTTTCTCCGTGTTTTTCCTCTTGTTTACTCTTTTCTCCTCATTTCTCCTCTTTTTTCCTCTTTTTTCCTCTTTTCTCCTCATTTCTCCTCTTTTTTCATCGTTTTAACTCATTTCTCATTTCTCCTCCATTTTCAACTTTTCTCCGCATTTTTCTTCTTCTTTACTCTTTTCTCCTGTTTTCTCCTCATTTCTCCTCTTTTTTCCTCGTTTCTCCTCGTTTCTCCTCATTTCTCCACTTTTTTTCCTTTTTATGCCTCTTTTTTCTTCTTTTCTCCTCTTTTTGCCTCTTTTCTCCTCTTTTTTCCTCTTTTTTCCTCTTTTCTCCTCATTTCTCCTCTTTTTTCATCGTTCTAACTCATTTCTCATTTCTCCTCCATTTTCAACTTTTCTCCGCATTTTTCCTCTTCTTTACTCTTTTCTCCTGTTTTCTCCTCATTTCTCCTCTTTTTTCCTCGTTTCTCCTCGTTTCTCCTCATTTCTCCACTTTTTTTCCTTTTTATGCCTCTTTATTCTTCTTTTCTCCTCTTTTTGCCTCTTTTCTCCTCTTTTCCCTCTTTTTTCCTCTTTTCTCCTCATTTCTCCTCTTTTTTCATCTTTTTAACTCATTTCTCCTTTTTCAACTTTTCTCCGCGTTTTTCCTCTTGTTTACTCTTTTCTCCTGTTTGCTCCTCATTTCTCCTCTTTTTTCCTCGTTTCTCCTCGTTTCTCCTCTTTATGCTTCTTTTTTCCTCTTTTCTCCTCATTTCTCCACTTTTTTCTTCTTTATTCCTGTATTTTCCTCACTTCTCCGCTTATTTCCCTTTTTCCTTCTCTTTCCTCTTGTCCCCTCATTACTCCTCTTTTATCCTCTTTATTCTTTTTTTCCTCTTTTGTCCTCTCTCTCCTCTTTATTCCTCTTCTCTCCTCAATTCTCCTCTTTTTTCATCTTTTTAACTCATATCTCATTTCTCCTCCTTTTTCCACTTTTCTCTTCTTTTTTCTGCTTTTTTCCTCATTTCTCCTCTTGTTTCCTTTTTTTCTTCTTTTTCCTCTTGTCGCCTCATTTCTCCTCTTTTATCCTCTTTATCCCTCTTTTTTGCTCTTTTCCACTCTTTTTAACTCTTGTTTCC
The DNA here is from genome assembly GCF_047496795.1 of Chiloscyllium punctatum. Classification (NCBI taxonomy): domain Eukaryota; kingdom Metazoa; phylum Chordata; class Chondrichthyes; order Orectolobiformes; family Hemiscylliidae; genus Chiloscyllium; species Chiloscyllium punctatum. Next base: position 66,343,243 of record NC_092756.1, on the reverse strand, counting down.
TCTTTTCTCCTCATTTCTCCTCTTCTCTCCTCATTTCTCCTCTTTTTCCATCTTTTTAACTCATTTCTCATTTCTCCTCCTTTTTCAAATTTTCTCTGCGTTTTTCCTCTTGTTTACTCTTTTCTCCTGTTTTCTCCTCATTTCTCCTCTTTTTTCCTCGTTTCTCCTCGTTACTCCTCATTTCTCCACTTTTTTCCTCTTTATGCCTCTTTTTTCCTCTTTTCTCCTCTTTTTTCCTCTTTTCTCCTCATTTCTCCTCTGTTTTCATCTTTTTAACTCATTTCTCATTTCTCCTCCTTTTTCCACTTTTCTCTTCTTTTTTCTGCTTTTTTCCTCATTTCTCCGCTTTGTTTCCTTTTTTTTCTTCTTTTTCCTCTTGTCGCCTCATTTCTCCTCTTTTATCCTCTTTATCCCTCTTTTTTGCTCTTTTCCACTCTTTTTAACTCTTGTTTCCTCTTTTCTCCTCATTTCTCCTCTTCTCTCCTCATTTCTCCTCTTTTTCCCTCGTTTCTCCTCGTTTCTCCTCTTTATGCCTCTTTTTTCCTCTTTTCTCCTCATTTCTCCACTTTTTTCTTCTTTATTCCTGTATTTTCCTCACTTGTCCGCTTTTTTCCTTTTTTCCTTCTCTTTCCTCTTGTCCCCTCATTACTCCTCTTTTTTCCTCTTTTGTCCTCTCTCTCCTCTTTATTCCTCTTTTTTCCTCTTCTCTCCTCAATTCTCCTCTTTTTTCATCTTTTTAACTCATATCTCATTTCTCCTCCTTTTTCCAAATTTCTCTTCTTTTTTTCTGCTTTTTTCCTCATTTCTCCTCTTGTTTCTTTTTCTTCTTCTTTTTCCTCTTGTCGCCTCATTTCTCCTCTTTTATCCTCTTTATTCCTCTTTTTTGCTCTTTTCCACTCTTTTTAACTCTTTTTTCCTCTTTTCTCCTCATTTCTTCTCTTCTCTCCTCATTTCTCCTCTTTTTCCATCTTTTTAACTCATTTCTCATTTCTCCTCCTTTTTCAAATTTTCTCTGCGTTTTTCCTCTTGTTTACTCTTTTCTCCTGTTTTCTCCTCATTTCTCCTCTTTTTTCCTCGTTTCTCCTCGTTACTCCTCATTTCTCCACTTTTTTCCTCTTTATGCCTCTTTTTTCCTCTTTTCTCCTCTTTTTTCCTCTTTTCTCCTCATTTCTCCTCTGTATTCATCTTTTTAACTCATTTCTCATTTCTCCTCCTTTTTCAACTTTTCTCTGCGTTTTTCCACTTGTTTACTCTTTTCACCTGTTTTCTCCTCATTTCTCCTCTTTTTCCCTCGTTTCTCCTCGTTTCTCCTCTTTATGCCTCTTTTTTCCTCTTTTCTCCTCATTTCTCCACTTTTTTCTTCTTTATTCCTGTATTTTCCTCACTTGTCCGCTTTTTTCCTTTTTTCCTTCTCTTTCCTCTTGTCCCCTCATTACTCCTCTTTTATCCTCTTTATTCCTCTGTTTTCCTCTTTTGTCCTCTCTCTCCTCTTTATTCCTCTTTTTTCCTCTTCTCTCCTCAATTCTCCTCTTTTTCATCTTTTTAACTCATATCTCATTTCTCCTCCCTTTTCCACTTTTCTCTTCTTTTTTTCTGCATTTTTCCTCATTTCTCCTCTTTTTTCCTCTTTTCTCCTCATTTATCCTCTTTTCTCCACTTTTCTCCGCATATCTCCTCTTTTTTCCTCGTTTCTCCTCATTTCTCCACTTTTTTCTCTTTTTTCTTCTTTTTTTACTCTTTTCTCCTCTTTATTCCTCTTTTCATTTAATGAAACAAACTGCATTTATTGAATCATTGCATCAAACTACAATCATTGATTTAATGAAGCAAACCTTATTCCTTGTTTCAATGGAACAAACATATCTCCCTTATTTAGCGAACAAAACTGCATACGTTCAATTCAATGAAAGAGGCTGCACTTGTCAATTCAATGAGTAGAGCTACTCTCATTCATTCCGTGGCACCAGTTTCACGGCGTTGTGTCTATCAAACTGCGCACGGCGTCATTCAATGAGTAGAGCTTTTCGCATTCATTCAATGTGTCAATTTAATTCATTCAATTTAATGAAACTAACTGCATTATTTGAATCTTTGAATCAAACTACAATCATTGATTCAATGAATCAAACCTTATTCCTTGTTTCAATCGAACAAATCTAACTCTCTTATCTAGTGAAACCTATTTCACTCGTTCATTTAATGAAACAGACTGCACATGATAATTCAATGATTAGAGCTACTCTTAATGCATTTATTCAATCGAACAAAATGCACACCTTTAGTTCATTGAGGAAACTGTATTTGTCAATTCAATGAATACAGCTGTTCATTCATTCAATGTCACAAGATTCTCACATTGTCTGAATCAAATTGCACCGATTCTCTCCATGAAACAAACTGCACGTGTTAATTCAATGAGTAGAGCTTCTCTCATTCATTGAACGTGTCAAGCTTAACGCTTTAATTCAAGGAAACAAACTGCATTCATTCAATCATTGAATCACACTACAATAATTGATTCCATGAAATACACCTTATTTCAATGGAACAACCCTATCTCGTTTATTTACTGAACCAAACTGCATACGTTCATTCAATGAAAGAGGCTGCACTCGTCAATTCAAAGTGTAAAGATACTTGCATTCATTCAATGGCACTAGGTTCAAGCATTGTCTCTATCAATCTACACACGTTCATTCAATGAAAGAGGCTGCAATTGTCAATTCAACGAGGAGAGCGACTCTCATTCATTCAATGGCACATATTTCACGCATTGTCTCTATCAAACTGCACACGTTTACTACATGAACCAAATTGCACGTCTTCATTCAATGAGTAGAGTTTCTCTCATTCATTCAATGTGTCAAGCTCACCGTTTTTTTATAATGAAACAAACTTCATTCATTGAATTAATGAATCAAACTACAATTATTGATTCAATGAAGCAAACCTTCTTCCTTGTTTCAATCGACCAAACCTAACTCACTTAGTTAGTGAATCCTTCGACACTTGTTCACTCAATGAAACAGACTGCGCATGATTATTCCAAGAGTAGAGGTTCTCTTAACGTATTGATTCAATCCATCAAATTGCAAACGTTTAGTTCATGATTCTAACTGCATTTTTCAATTCAATGAATACAGCTACTCATTCATTCAATGTGTCAAGTTCACAGTTTTCAGTCAATGAAACAAACTGCATTCATTGAATCATTGAATCAAACTACAATCATTGATTCAATGAATCAAACCTTATTCCTTGTTTCAATCGAGCAAACCTACGGCACTTATCGAGTGAATCCTATTACACTCGTTCATTTCATTGAACAGACTGCACATGATAATTCAATGATTAGAGCTACTCTTAACTCATTTATTCAATCAAACAAATTGCACACATTTAGTTCATGAAGCAAACTGCATTTGTCAATTCAATGAAAACAGCTACACATTCATTCAATGTCACAAGCTTCTCCCATTGTCTCAATCAAACTGCACACATTCTCTCCATGAATCAAATTGCACGTGTTAATTCAATGAGTAGAGCTTCTCTCAGTCATTGAGTGTGTCAAGCTTCACGCTTTAATTCAAGGAAACAAACTGCATTCTTGATTCATTGAATCAAACTTTGAATGAAGCAATGTTTCAATTAAACAAACGTAACACGCTGACTTAGTGAAAGAAACTGCACACGTTCATTCAATGAAAGAGACTGCACTTGCCAATTCAATGAGTAGAGCCACTCTCATTTATTCAAATGCTCATATTTCACGCATTGTCTCTATCAAACTGCACAAGTTTGGTACATGAACCAAATTGCACGTCTTCATTCAATGAGTAGAGCTTCTCTCATTCACTCAATGTGTCAATTTAATTCATTCAATTTAATGAAACAAACTGCATTCATTGAATCAGTGAATCAAACTACAATCATTGATCCAATGAATCAAACCTTATTCCTTGTTTTCATCGTACAAACCTAACTCACTTATCTAGTGAAAGCTATTACACTCGTTCGTTTTATGAAACAGTCTGCACATGATAATTCAATGATTAGTCCTACTCTTGACGCATTTATTCAATCAAGCAAACTGCACACATTTAGTTCATGTAGCAAACCTCATTTGTTAATTCAGTGAATAGAGCTACTCATTCATTCAAAGTTGCAAGCTTCACGCATTGTCTCAATCAAACTGCTCACATTCACTCTATGAACCAATCTGCACGTGTTAATTCTATGAGTAGAGCTTCTCTCATTTATTGAATGTGTCAAGCATAACGCTTTCATTCAATCAAGCAAACGGCTTTCATTCAATCATTCAATCAAACTACAAATATTGATTCACGAATCACACCTTAATCCTTTTTTCAATGGAACATACCTATCTCCGTTCATTTTTTAGTCTTTTCTCCTCTTTTATCCTTTTTCCTCTTCTCTCACCTTTTCTCCTCTTATATCCTCTTTTTTCATAATTTCTCCTCATTTCTCCACTTTTTTCCTGTTTATTCCTCTTTTTTCCTCATTTCTCCGCTTCTTTCCTTTTTTTCTTCTTTTTCCTCATGTCGCCTCATTTCTCCTCTTGTATCTTCTTTATTCCTCTTTTTTCCTCTTTTTTCCTCTTTTCTCCTCTTTATTCCTCTTTTTTCCTCTTTTTTCCTCTTTTCTCCTCTTTATTCCTCTTTTTTCCTCTTCTCTCCTCGTTTCTCCTCTTTTTTCATCTTTATCAGTCATTTCTCATTTCTCCTCCTTTTTCCACTTTTCTCCTCTTTTTTCTGCTTTTTTCCTCATTTCTTCACTTTTTTCCTCTTTATTCCTCTTTTTTCCTCATTTCTCCTCTTTTTTCCTTTTTTTCTTCTTTTTCCTCTTGTCGCCTTTTTTCTCCTCGTGTATCGTCTTTATTCCTCTTTTTTCCTCTTTTCTCCGCTCTTCTCCTCTTTATTCCTCTTTTTTCCTCTTCTCTCCTCATTTCTCCACTTTTTTCCTCTTTATGCCTCTTTTTCCTCTTTTCTCCTCATTGCTCCTCTTTTTTCCTCGTTTCTCCACTTTTCTCCTCTTGTTTTCTTTTTTCTCCTCATTTCTCCACTTTTTTTCCTCTTTATTCCTCATTTCTCCTCTTTTTTCATCTTTTTAACTCATTTCTCATTTCTCCTCCTTTTTCAACTTTTCTCCGTGTTTTTCCTCTTGTTTACTCTTTTCTCCTCATTTCTCCTCTTTTTTCCTCTTTTTTCCTCTTTTCTCCTCATTTCTCCTCTTTTTTCATCGTTTTAACTCATTTCTCATTTCTCCTCCATTTTCAACTTTTCTCCGCATTTTTCTTCTTCTTTACTCTTTTCTCCTGTTTTCTCCTCATTTCTCCTCTTTTTTCCTCGTTTCTCCTCGTTTCTCCTCATTTCTCCACTTTTTTTCCTTTTTATGCCTCTTTTTTCTTCTTTTCTCCTCTTTTTGCCTCTTTTCTCCTCTTTTTTCCTCTTTTTTCCTCTTTTCTCCTCATTTCTCCTCTTTTTTCATCGTTCTAACTCATTTCTCATTTCTCCTCCATTTTCAACTTTTCTCCGCATTTTTCCTCTTCTTTACTCTTTTCTCCTGTTTTCTCCTCATTTCTCCTCTTTTTTCCTCGTTTCTCCTCGTTTCTCCTCATTTCTCCACTTTTTTTCCTTTTTATGCCTCTTTATTCTTCTTTTCTCCTCTTTTTGCCTCTTTTCTCCTCTTTTTCCTCTTTTTTCCTCTTTTCTCCTCATTTCTCCTCTTTTTTCATCTTTTTAACTCATTTCTCCTTTTTCAACTTTTCTCCGCGTTTTTCCTCTTGTTTACTCTTTTCTCCTGTTTGCTCCTCATTTCTCCTCTTTTTTCCTCGTTTCTCCTCGTTTCTCCTCTTTATGCTTCTTTTTTCCTCTTTTCTCCTCATTTCTCCACTTTTTTCTTCTTTATTCCTGTATTTTCCTCACTTCTCCGCTTATTTCCCTTTTTCCTTCTCTTTCCTCTTGTCCCCTCATTACTCCTCTTTTATCCTCTTTATTCTTTTTTTCCTCTTTTGTCCTCTCTCTCCTCTTTATTCCTCTTCTCTCCTCAATTCTCCTCTTTTTTCATCTTTTTAACTCATATCTCATTTCTCCTCCTTTTTCCACTTTTCTCTTCTTTTTTCTGCTTTTTTCCTCATTTCTCCTCTTGTTTCCTTTTTTTTCTTCTTTTTCCTCTTGTCGCCTCATTTCTCCTCTTTTATCCTCTTTATCCCTCTTTTTTGCTCTTTTCCACTCTTTTTAACTCTTGTTTCCTCTTTTCTCCTCATTTCTCCTCTTCTCTCCTCATTTCTCCTCTTTTTCCATCTTTTTAACTCATTTCTCATTTCTCCTCCTTTTTCAAATTTTCTCTGCGTTTTTCCTCTTGTTTACTCTTTTCTCCTGTTTTCTCCTCATTTCTCCTCTTTTTTCCTCGTTTCTCCTCGTTACTCCTCATTTCTCCACTTTTTTCCTCTTTATGCCTCTTTTTTCCTCTTTTCTCCTCTTTTTTCCTCTTTTCTCCTCATTTCTCCTCTGTTTTCATCTTTTTAACTCATTTCTCATTTCTCCTCCTTTTTCCACTTTTCTCTTCTTTTTTCTGCTTTTTTCCTCATTTCTCCGCTTTGTTTCCTTTTTTTTCTTCTTTTTCCTCTTGTTTCCTCATTTCTCCTCTTTTATCCTCTTTATCCCTCTTTTTTGCTCTTTTCCACTCTTTTTAACTCTTGTTTCCTCTTTTCTCCTCATTTCTCCTCTTCTCTCCTCATTTCTCCTCTTTTTCCCTCGTTTCTCCTCGTTTCTCCTCTTTATGCCTCTTTTTTCCTCTTTTCTCCTCATTTCTCCACTTTTTTCTTCTTTATTCCTGTATTTTCCTCACTTGTCCGCTTTTTTCCTTTTTTCCTTCTCTTTCCTCTTGTCCCCTCATTACTCCTCTTTTTTCCTCTTTTGTCCTCTCTCTCCTCTTTATTCCTCTTTTTTCCTCTTCTCTCCTCAATTCTCCTCTTTTTTCATCTTTTTAACTCATATCTCATTTCTCCTCCTTTTTCCACTTTTCTCTTCTTTTTTTCTGCTTTTTTCCTCATTTCTCCTCTTGTTTCTTTTTCTTCTTCTTTTTCCTCTTGTCGCCTCATTTCTCCTCTTTTATCCTCTTTATTCCTCTTTTTTGCTCTTTTCCACTCTTTTTAACTCTTTTTTCCTCTTTTCTCCTCATTTCTTCTCTTCTCTCCTCATTTCTCCTCTTTTTCCATCTTTTTAACTCATTTCTCATTTCTCCTCCTTTTTCAAATTTTCTCTGCGTTTTTCCTCTTGTTTACTCTTTTCTCCTGTTTTCTCCTCATTTCTCCTCTTTTTTCCTCGTTTCTCCTCGTTACTCCTCATTTCTCCACTTTTTTCCTCTTTATGCCTCTTTTTTCCTCTTTTCTCCTCTTTTTTCCTCTTTTCTCCTCATTTCTCCTCTGTATTCATCTTTTTAACTCATTTCTCATTTCTCCTCCTTTTTCAACTTTTCTCTGCGTTTTTCCACTTGTTTACTCTTTTCACCTGTTTTCTCCTCATTTCTCCTCTTTTTCCCTCGTTTCTCCTCGTTTCTCCTCTTTATGCCTCTTTTTTCCTCTTTTCTCCTCATTTCTCCACTTTTTTCTTCTTTATTCCTGTATTTTCCTCACTTGTCCGCTTTTTTCCTTTTTTCCTTCTCTTTCCTCTTGTCCCCTCATTACTCCTCTTTTATCCTCTTTATTCCTCTGTTTTCCTCTTTTGTCCTCTCTCTCCTCTTTATTCCTCTTTTTTCCTCTTCTCTCCTCAATTCTCCTCTTTTTCATCTTTTTAACTCATATCTCATTTCTCCTCCCTTTTCCACTTTTCTCTTCTTTTTTTCTGCATTTTTCCTCATTTCTCCTCTTTTTTCCTCTTTTCTCCTCATTTATCCTCTTTTCTCCACTTTTCTCCGCATATCTCCTCTTTTTTCCTCGTTTCTCCTCATTTCTCCACTTTTTTCTCTTTTTTCTTCTTTTTTTACTCTTTTCTCCTCTTTATTCCTCTTTTCATTTAATGAAACAAACTGCATTTATTGAATCATTGCATCAAACTACAATCATTGATTTAATGAAGCAAACCTTATTCCTTGTTTCAATGGAACAAACATATCTCCCTTATTTAGCGAACAAAACTGCATACGTTCAATTCAATGAAAGAGGCTGCACTTGTCAATTCAATGAGTAGAGCTACTCTCATTCATTCAGTGGCACCAGTTTCACGGCGTTGTGTCTATCAAACTGCGCACGGCGTCATTCAATGAGTAGAGCTTTTCGCATTCATTCAATGTGTCAATTTAATTCATTCAATTTAATGAAACTAACTGCATTAATTGAATCTTTGAATCAAACTACAATCATTGATTCAATGAATCAAACCTTATTCCTTGTTTCAATCGAACAAATCTAACTCTCTTATCTAGTGAAACCTATTTCACTCGTTCATTTAATGAAACAGACTGCACATGATAATTCAATGATTAGAGCTACTCTTAATGCATTTATTCAATCGAACAAAATGCACACCTTTAGTTCATTGAGGAAACTGTATTTGTCAATTCAATGAATACAGCTGTTCATTCATTCAATGTCACAAGATTCTCACATTGTCTGAATCAAATTGCACCGATTCTCTCCATGAAACAAACTGCACGTGTTAATTCAATGAGTAGAGCTTCTCTCATTCATTGAACGTGTCAAGCTTAACGCTTTAATTCAAGGAAACAAACTGCATTCATTCAATCATTGAATCACACTACAATAATTGATTCCATGAAATACACCTTATTTCAATGGAACAACCCTATCTCGTTTATTTACTGAACCAAACTGCATACGTTCATTCAATGAAAGAGGCTGCACTCGTCAATTCAAAGTGTAAAGATACTTGCATTCATTCAATGGCACTAGGTTCAAGCATTGTCTCTATCAATCTACACACGTTCATTCAATGAAAGAGGCTGCAATTGTCAATTCAACGAGGAGAGCGACTCTCATTCATTCAATGGCACATATTTCACGCATTGTCTCTATCAAACTGCACACGTTTACTACATGAACCAAATTGCACGTCTTCATTCAATGAGTAGAGTTTCTCTCATTCATTCAATGTGTCAAGCTCACCGTTTTTTTATAATGAAACAAACTTCATTCATTGAATTAATGAATCAAACTACAATTATTGATTCAATGAAGCAAACCTTCTTCCTTGTTTCAATCGACCAAACCTAACTCACTTAGTTAGTGAATCCTTCGACACTTGTTCACTCAATGAAACAGACTGCGCATGATTATTCCAAGAGTAGAGGTTCTCTTAACGTATTGATTCAATCCATCAAATTGCAAACGTTTAGTTCATGATTCTAACTGCATTTTTCAATTCAATGAATACAGCTACTCATTCATTCAATGTGTCAAGTTCACAGTTTTCAGTCAATGAAACAAACTGCATTCATTGAATCATTGAATCAAACTACAATCATTGATTCAATGAATCAAACCTTATTCCTTGTTTCAATCGAGCAAACCTACGGCACTTATCGAGTGAATCCTATTACACTCGTTCATTTCATTGAACAGACTGCACATGATAATTCAATGATTAGAGCTACTCTTAACTCATTTATTCAATCAAACAAATTGCACACATTTAGTTCATGAAGCAAACTGCATTTGTCAATTCAATGAAAACAGCTACACATTCATTCAATGTCACAAGCTTCTCCCATTGTCTCAATCAAACTGCACACATTCTCTCCATGAATCAAATTGCACGTGTTAATTCAATGAGTAGAGCTTCTCTCAGTCATTGAGTGTGTCAAGCTTCACGCTTTAATTCAAGGAAACAAACTGCATTCTTGATTCATTGAATCAAACTTTGAATGAAGCAATGTTTCAATTAAACAAACGTAACACGCTGACTTAGTGAAAGAAACTGCACACGTTCATTCAATGAAAGAGACTGCACTTGCCAATTCAATGAGTAGAGCCACTCTCATTTATTCAAATGCTCATATTTCACGCATTGTCTCTATCAAACTGCACAAGTTTGGTACATGAACCAAATTGCACGTCTTCATTCAATGAGTAGAGCTTCTCTCATTCACTCAATGTGTCAATTTAATTCATTCAATTTAATGAAACAAACTGCATTCATTGAATCAGTGAATCAAACTACAATCATTGATCCAATGAATCAAACCTTATTCCTTGTTTTCATCGTACAAACCTAACTCACTTATCTAGTGAAAGCTATTACACTCGTTCGTTTTATGAAACAGTCTGCACATGATAATTCAATGATTAGTCCTACTCTTGACGCATTTATTCAATCAAGCAAACTGCACACATTTAGTTCATGTAGCAAACCTCATTTGTTAATTCAGTGAATAGAGCTACTCATTCATTCAAAGTTGCAAGCTTCACGCATTGTCTCAATCAAACTGCTCACATTCACTCTATGAACCAATCTGCACGTGTTAATTCTATGAGTAGAGCTTCTCTCATTTATTGAATGTGTCAAGCATAACGCTTTCATTCAATCAAGCAAACGGCTTTCATTCAATCATTCAATCAAACTACAAATATTGATTCACGAATCACACCTTAATCCTTTTTTCAATGGAACATACCTATCTCCGTTCATTTTTTAGTCTTTTCTCCTCTTTTATCCTTTTTCCTCTTCTCTCACCTTTTCTCCTCTTTTATCCTCTTTTTTCATAATTTCTCCTCATTTCTCCACTTTTTTCCTGTTTATTCCTCTTTTTTCCTCATTTCTCCGCTTCTTTCCTTTTTTTCTTCTTTTTCCTCATGTCGCCTCATTTCTCCTCTTGTATCTTCTTTATTCCTCTTTTTTCCTCTTTTTTCCTCTTTTCTCCTCTTTATTCCTCTTTTTTCCTCTTCTCTCCTCGTTTCTCCTCTTTTTTCATCTTTATCAGTCATTTCTCATTTCTCCTCCTTTTTCCACTTTTCTCCTCTTTTTTCTGCTTTTTTCCTCATTTCTTCACTTTTTTCCTCTTTATTCCTCTTTTTTCCTCATTTCTCCTCTTTTTTCCTTTTTTTCTTCTTTTTCCTCTTGTCGCCTTTTTTCTCCTCGTGTATCGTCTTTATTCCTCTTTTTTCCTCTTTTCTCCGCTCTTCTCCTCTTTATTCCTCTTTTTTCCTCTTCTCTCCTCATTTCTCCACTTTTTTCCTCTTTATGCCTCTTTTTCCTCTTTTCTCCTCATTGCTCCTCTTTTTTCCTCGTTTCTCCACTTTTCTCCTCTTGTTTTCTTTTTTCTCCTCATTTCTCCACTTTTTTTCCTCTTTATTCCTTTTTTCCTCATTTCTCCTCTTTTTTCATCTTTTTAACTCATTTCTCATTTCTCCTCCTTTTTCAACTTTTCTCCGTGTTTTTCCTCTTGTTTACTCTTTTCTCCTCATTTCTCCTCTTTTTTCCTCTTTTTTCCTCTTTTCTCCTCATTTCTCCTCTTTTTTCATCGTTTTAACTCATTTCTCATTTCTCCTCCATTTTCAACTTTTCTCCGCATTTTTCTTCTTCTTTACTCTTTTCTCCTGTTTTCTCCTCATTTCTCCTCTTTTTTCCTCGTTTCTCCTCGTTTCTCCTCATTTCTCCACTTTTTTTCCTTTTTATGCCTCTTTTTTCTTCTTTTCTCCTCTTTTTGCCTCTTTTCTCCTCTTTTTTCCTCTTTTTTCCTCTTTTCTCCTCATTTCTCCTCTTTTTTCATCGTTCTAACTCATTTCTCATTTCTCCTCCATTTTCAACTTTTCTCCGCATTTTTCCTCTTCTTTACTCTTTTCTCCTGTTTTCTCCTCATTTCTCCTCTTTTTTCCTCGTTTCTCCTCGTTTCTCCTCATTTCTCCACTTTTTTTCCTTTTTATGCCTCTTTATTCTTCTTTTCTCCTCTTTTTGCCTCTTTTCTCCTCTTTTTCCTCTTTTTTCCTCTTTTCTCCTCATTTCTCCTCTTTTTTCATCTTTTTAACTCATTTCTCCTTTTTCAACTTTTCTCCGCGTTTTTCCTCTTGTTTACTCTTTTCTCCTGTTTGCTCCTCATTTCTCCTCTTTTTTCCTCGTTTCTCCTCTTTATGCTTCTTTTTTCCTCTTTTCTCCTCATTTCTCCACTTTTTTCTTCTTTATTCCTGTATTTTCCTCACTTCTCCGCTTATTTCCCTTTTTCCTTCTCTTTCCTCTTGTCCCCTCATTACTCCTCTTTTATCCTCTTTATTCTTTTTTTCCTCTTTTGTCCTCTCTCTCCTCTTTATTCCTCTTCTCTCCTCAATTCTCCTCTTTTTTCATCTTTTTAACTCATATCTCATTTCTCCTCCTTTTTCCACTTTTCTCTTCTTTTTTCTGCTTTTTTCCTCATTTCTCCTCTTGTTTCCTTTTTTTTCTTCTTTTTCCTCTTGTCGCCTCATTTCTCCTCTTTTATCCTCTTTATCCCTCTTTTTTGCTCTTTTCCACTCTTTTTAACTCTTGTTTCCTCTTTTCTCCTCATTTCTCCTCTTCTCTCCTCATTTCTCCTCTTTTTCCATCTTTTTAACTCATTTCTCATTTCTCCTCCTTTTTCAAATTTTCTCTGCGTTTTTCCTCTTGTTTACTCTTTTCTCCTGTTTTCTCCTCATTTCTCCTCTTTTTTCCTCGTTTCTCCTCGTTACTCCTCATTTCTCCACTTTTTTCCTCTTTATGCCTCTTTTTTCCTCTTTTCTCCTCTTTTTTCCTCTTTTCTCCTCATTTCTCCTCTGTTTTCATCTTTTTAACTCATTTCTCATTTCTCCTCCTTTTTCCACTTTTCTCTTCTTTTTTCTGCTTTTTTCCTCATTTCTCCGCTTTGTTTCCTTTTTTTTCTTCTTTTTCCTCTTGTCGCCTCATTTCTCCTCTTTTATCCTCTTTATCCCTCTTTTTTGCTCTTTTCCACTCTTTTTAACTCTTGTTTCCTCTTTTCTCCTCATTTCTCCTCTTCTCTCCTCATTTCTCCTCTTTTTCCCTCGTTTCTCCTCGTTTCTCCTCTTTATGCCTCTTTTTTCCTCTTTTCTCCTCATTTCTCCACTTTTTTCTTCTTTATTCCTGTATTTTCCTCACTTGTCCGCTTTTTTCCTTTTTTCCTTCTCTTTCCTCTTGTCCCCTCATTACTCCTCTTTTTTCCTCTTTTGTCCTCTCTCTCCTCTTTATTCCTCTTTTTTCCTCTTCTCTCCTCAATTCTCCTCTTTTTTCATCTTTTTAACTCATATCTCATTTCTCCTCCTTTTTCCACTTTTCTCTTCTTTTTTTCTGCTTTTTTCCTCATTTCTCCTCTTGTTTTTTTTTCTTCTTCTTTTTCCTCTTGTCGCCTCATTTCTCCTCTTTTATCCTCTTTATTCCTCTTTTTTGCTCTTTTCCACTCTTTTTAACTCTTTTTTCCTCTTTTCTCCTCATTTCTTCTCTTCTCTCCTCATTTCTCCTCTTTTTCCATCTTTTTAACTCATTTCTCATTTCTCCTCCTTTTTCAAATTTTCTCTGCGTTTTTCCTCTTGTTTCCTCTTTTCTCCTGTTTTCTCCTCATTTCTCCTCTTTTTTCCTCGTTTCTCCTCGTTACTCCTCATTTCTACACTTTTTTCCTCTTTATGCCTCTTTTTTCCTCTTTTCTCCTCTTTTTTCCTCTTTTCTCCTCATTTCTCCTCTGTTTTCATCTTATTAACTCATTTCTCATTTCTCCTCCTTTTTCAACTTTTCTCCGCGTTTTTCCACTTGTTTACTCTTTTCTCCTGTTTTCTCCTCATTTCTCCTCTTTTTCCCTCGTTTCTCCTCGTTTCTCCTCTTTATGCCTCTTTTTTCCTCTTTTCTCCTCATTTCTCCACTTTTTTCTTCTTTATTCCTGTATTTTCCTCACTTGTCCGCTTTTTTACTTTTTTCCTTCTCTTTCCTCTTGTCCCCTCATTACTCCTCTTTTATCCTCTTTATTCCTCTTTTTTCCTCTTTTGTCCTCTCTCTCCTCTTTATTCCTCTTTTTTCCTCTTCTCTCCTCAATTCTCCTCTTTTTTCATCTTTTTAACTCATATCTCATTTCTCCTCCTTTTTCCACTTTTCTCTTCTTTTTTTCTGCTTTTTTCCTCATTTCTCCTCTTGTTTCTTTTTCTTCTTCTTTTTCCTCTTGTCGCCTCATTTCTCCTCTTTTATCCTCTTTATTCCTCTTTTTTGCTCTTTTCCACTCTTTTTAACTCTTTTTTCCTCTTTTCTCCTCATTTCTCCTCTTCTCTCCTCATTTCTCCTCTTTTTCCATCTTCTTAACTCATTTCTCATTTCTCCTCCTTTTTCAAATTTTCTCCGCGTTTTTCCTCTTGTTTAGTCTTTTCTCTTCTTTTCTCCTCATTTCACCTCTTTTTTCCTCGTTTCTCCTCGTTTCTCCTCTTTTCTCCTCTTTTCTGCTCATTTATCCTCTTTTCTCCACTTTTCTCCGCATATCTCCTCTTTTTTCCTCGTTTCTCCTCATTTCTCCACTTTTTTCTCTTTTTTCTTCTTTTTTTACTCTTTTCTCCTCTTTATTCCTCTTTTCATTTAATGAAACAAACTGCATTTATTGAATCATTGCATCAAACTACAATCATTGATTTAATGAAGCAAACCTTATTCATTGTTTCAATGGAACAAACATATCTCCCTTATTTAGCGAACAAAACTGCATACGTTCAATTCAATGAAAGAGGCTGCACTTGTCAATTCAATGAGTAGAGCTACTCTCATTCATTCCGTGGCACCAGTTTCACGGCGTTGTGTCTATCAAACTGCGCACGGCGTCATTCAATGAGTAGAGCTTTTCACATTCATTCAATGTGTCAATTTAATTCAGTCAATTTAATGAAACTAACTGCATTAATTGAATCTTTGAATCAAACTACAATCATTGATTCAATGAATCAAACCTTATTCCTTGTTTCAATCGAACAAATCTAACTCTCTTATCTAGTGAAACCTATTTCACTCGTTCATTTAATGAAACAGACTGCACATGATAATTCAATGATTAGAGCTACTCTTAATGCATTTATTCAATCGAACAAAATGCACACCTTTAGTTCATTGAGGAAACTGTATTTGTCAATTCAATGAATACAGCTGTTCATTCATTCAATGTCACAAGATTCTCACATTGTCTGAATCAAATTGCACCGATTCTCTCCATGAAACAAACTGCACGTGTTAATTCAATGAGTAGAGCTTCTCTCATTCATTGAACGTGTCAAGCTTAACGCTTTAATTCAAGGAAACAAACTGCATTCATTCAATCATTGAATCACACTACAATAATTGATTCCATGAAATACACCTTATTTCAATGGAACAACCCTATCTCGTTTATTTACTGAACCAAACTGCATACGTTCATTCAATGAAAGAGGCTGCACTCGTCAATTCAAAGTGTAAAGATACTTGCATTCATTCAATGGCACTAGGTTCAAGCATTGTCTCTATCAATCTGAACACGTTCACTCAATGAAAGAGGCTGCAATTGTCAATTCAATGAGGAGAGCGACTCTCATTCATTCAATGGCACATATTTCACGCATTGTCTCTATCAAACTGCACACGTTTACTACATGAACCAAATTGCACGTCTTCATTCAATGAGTAGAGTTTCTCTCATTCATTCAATGTGTCAAGCTCACCGTTTTTTTATAATGAAACAAACTTCATTCATTGAAAAAATGAATCAAACTACAATCATTGATCCAATGAATCAAACCTTACTCCTTGTTTTCATCGTACAAACCTAACTCACTTATCTAGTGAAAGCTATTACACTCGTTCGTTTTATGAAACAGTCTGCACATGATAATTCAATGATTAGTCCTACTCTTGACGCATTTATTCAATCAAGCAAACTGCACACATTTAGTTCATGTAGCAAACCTCATTTGTTAATTCAGTGAATAGAGCTACTCATTCATTCAAAGTTGCAAGCTTCACGCATTGTCTCAATCAAACTGCTCACATTCACTCTATGAACCAATCTGCACGTGTTAATTCTATGAGTAGAGCTTCGCTCATTTATTGAATGTGTCAAGCATAACGCTTTCATTCAATCAAGCAAACGGCTTTCATTCAATCATTGAATCAAACTACAAATATTGATTCACGAATCACACCTTAATCCTTTTTTCAATGGAACATACCTATCTCCGTTCACGCATTGTCTCTATCAAACTGCACAAGTTTGGTACATGAACCAAATTGCACGTCTTCATTCAATGAGTAGAGCTTCTCTCATTCACTCAATGTGTCAATTTAATTCATTCAATTTAATGAAACAAACTGCATTCATTGAATCAGTGAATCAAACTACAATCATTGATCCAATGAATCAAACCTTATTCCTTGTTTTCATCGTACAAACCTAACTCACTTATCTAGTGAAAGCTATTACACTCGTTCGTTTTATGAAACAGTCTGCACATGATAATTCAATGATTAGTCCTACTCTTGACGCATTTATTCAATCAAGCAAACTGCACACATTTAGTTCATGTAGCAAACCTCATTTGTTAATTCAGTGAATAGAGCTACTCATTCATTCAAAGTTGCAAGCTTCACGCATTGTCTCAATCAAACTGCTCACATTCACTCTATGAACCAATCTGCACGTGTTAATTCTATGAGTAGAGCTTCGCTCATTTATTGAATGTGTCAAGCATAACGCTTTCATTCAATCAAGCAAACGGCTTTCATTCAATCATTCAATCAAACTACAAATATTGATTCACGAATCACACCTTAATCCTTTTTTCAATGGAACATACCTATCTCCGTTCATTTTTTAGTCTTTTCTCCTCTTTTATCCTTTTTCCTCTTCTCTCACCTTTTCTCCTCTTTTATCCTCTTTTTTCATCATTTCTCCTCATTTCTCCACTTTTTTCCTGTTTATTCCTCTTTTTTCCTCATTTCTCCGCTTCTTTCCTTTTTTTCTTCTTTTTCCTCATGTCGCCTCATTTCTCCTCTTGTATCTTCTTTATTCCTCTTTTTTCCTCTTTTTTCCTCTTTTCTCCTCTTTATTCCTCTTTTTTCCTCTTCTCTCCTCGTTTCTCCTCTTTTTTCATCTTTATCAGTCATTTCTCATTTCTCCTCCTTTTTCCACTTTTCTCCTCTTTTTTCTGCTTTTTTCCTCATTTCTTCACTTTTTTCCTCTTTATTCCTCTTTTTTCCTCATTTCTCCTCTTTTTTCCTTTTTTTCTTCTTTTTCCTCTTGTCGCCTTTTTTCTCCTCGTGTATCGTCTTTATTCCTCTTTTTTCCTCTTTTCTCCGCTCTTCTCCTCTTTATTCCTCTTTTTTCCTCTTCTCTCCTCATTTCTCCACTTTTTTCCTCTTTATGCCTCTTTTTCCTCTTTTCTCCTCATTGCTCCTCTTTTTTCCTCGTTTCTCCACTTTTCTCCTCTTGTTTTCTTTTTTCTCCTCATTTCTCCACTTTTTTTCCTCTTTATTCCTCTTTTTTCCTCATTTCTCCTCTTTTTTCATCTTTTTAACTCATTTCTCATTTCTCCTCCTTTTTCAACTTTTCTCCGTGTTTTTCCTCTTGTTTACTCTTTTCTCCTCATTTCTCCTCTTTTTTCCTCTTTTTTCCTCTTTTCTCCTCATTTCTCCTCTTTTTTCATCGTTTTAACTCATTTCTCATTTCTCCTCCATTTTCAACTTTTCTCCGCATTTTTCTTCTTCTTTACTCTTTTCTCCTGTTTTCTCCTCATTTCTCCTCTTTTTTCCTCGTTTCTCCTCGTTTCTCCTCATTTCTCCACTTTTTTTCCTTTTTATGCCTCTTTTTTCTTCTTTTCTCCTCTTTTTGCCTCTTTTCTCCTCTTTTTTCCTCTTTTTTCCTCTTTTCTCCTCATTTCTCCTCTTTTTTCATCGTTCTAACTCATTTCTCATTTCTCCTCCATTTTCAACTTTTCTCCGCATTTTTCCTCTTCTTTACTCTTTTCTCCTGTTTTCTCCTCATTTCTCCTCTTTTTTCCTCGTTTCTCCTCGTTTCTCCTCATTTCTCCACTTTTTTTCCTTTTTATGCCTCTTTATTCTTCTTTTCTCCTCTTTTTGCCTCTTTTCTCCTCTTTTCCCTCTTTTTTCCTCTTTTCTCCTCATTTCTCCTCTTTTTTCATCTTTTTAACTCATTTCTCCTTTTTCAACTTTTCTCCGCGTTTTTCCTCTTGTTTACTCTTTTCTCCTGTTTGCTCCTCATTTCTCCTCTTTTTTCCTCGTTTCTCCTCGTTTCTCCTCTTTATGCTTCTTTTTTCCTCTTTTCTCCTCATTTCTCCACTTTTTTCTTCTTTATTCCTGTATTTTCCTCACTTCTCCGCTTATTTCCCTTTTTCCTTCTCTTTCCTCTTGTCCCCTCATTACTCCTCTTTTATCCTCTTTATTCTTTTTTTCCTCTTTTGTCCTCTCTCTCCTCTTTATTCCTCTTCTCTCCTCAATTCTCCTCTTTTTTCATCTTTTTAACTCATATCTCATTTCTCCTCCTTTTTCCACTTTTCTCTTCTTTTTTCTGCTTTTTTCCTCATTTCTCCTCTTGTTTCCTTTTTTTTCTTCTTTTTCCTCTTGTCGCCTCATTTCTCCTCTTTTATCCTCTTTATCCCTCTTTTTTGCTCTTTTCCACTCTTTTTAACTCTTGTTTCCTCTTTTCTCCTCATTTCTCCTCTTCTCTCCTCATTTCTCCTCTTTTTCCATCTTTTTAACTCATTTCTCATTTCTCCTCCTTTTTCAAATTTTCTCTGCATTTTTCCTCTTGTTTACTCTTTTCTCCTGTTTTCTCCTCATTTCTCCTCTTTTTTCCTCGTTTCTCCTCGTTACTCCTCATTTCTCCACTTTTTTCCTCTTTATGCCTCTTTTTTCCTCTTTTCTCCTCTTTTTTCCTCTTTTCTCCTCATTTCTCCTCTGTTTTCATCTTTTTAACTCATTTCTCATTTCTCCTCCTTTTTCCACTTTTCTCTTCTTTTTTCTGCTTTTTTCCTCATTTCTCCGCTTTGTTTCCTTTTTTTTCTTCTTTTTCCTCTTGTCGCCTCATTTCTCCTCTTTTATCCTCTTTATCCCTCTTTTTTGCTCTTTTCCACTCTTTTTAACTCTTGTTTCCTCTTTTCTCCTCATTTCTCCTCTTCTCTCCTCATTTCTCCTCTTTTTCCCTCGTTTCTCCTCGTTTCTCCTCTTTATGCCTCTTTTTTCCTCTTTTCTCCTCATTTCTCCACTTTTTTCTTCTTTATTCCTGTATTTTCCTCACTTGTCCGCTTTTTTCCTTTTTTCCTTCTCTTTCCTCTTGTCCCCTCATTACTCCTCTTTTTTCCTCTTTTGTCCTCTCTCTCCTCTTTATTCCTCTTTTTTCCTCTTCTCTCCTCAATTCTCCTCTTTTTTCATCTTTTTAACTCATATCTCATTTCTCCTCCTTTTTCCACTTTTCTCTTCTTTTTTTCTGCTTTTTTCCTCATTTCTCCTCTTGTTTCTTTTTCTTCTTCTTTTTCCTCTTGTCGCCTCATTTCTCCTCTTTTATCCTCTTTATTCCTCTTTTTTGCTCTTTTCCACTCTTTTTAACTCTTTTTTCCTCTTTTCTCCTCATTTCTTCTCTTCTCTCCTCATTTCTCCTCTTTTTCCATCTTGTTAACTCATTTCTCATTTCTCCTCCTTTTTCAAATTTTCTCTGCGTTTTTCCTCTTGTTTCCTCTTTTCTCCTGTTTTCTCCTCATTTCTCCTCTTTTTTCCTCGTTTCTCCTCGTTAATCCTCATTTCTCCACTTTTTTCCTCTTTATGCCTCTTTTTTCCTCTTTTCTCCTCTTTTTTCCTCTTTTCTCCTCATTTCTCCTCTGTTTTCATCTTATTAACTCATTTCTCATTTCTCCTCCTTTTTCAACTTTTCTCCGCGTTTTTCCACTTGTTTACTCTTTTCTCCTGTTTTCTCCTCATTTCTCCTCTTTTTCCCTTGTTTCTCCTCGTTTCTCCTCTTTATGCCTCTTTATTCCTCTTTTCTCCTCATTTCTCCACTTTTTTCTTCTTTATTCCTGTATTTTCCTCACTTGTCCGCGTTTTTACTTTTTTCCTTCTCTTTCCTCTTGTCCCCTCATTACTCCTCTTTTATCCTCTTTATTCCTCTTTTTTCCTCTTTTGTCCTCTCTCTCCTCTTTATTCCTCTTTTTTCCTCTTCTCTCCTCAATTCTCCTCTTTTTTCATCTTTTTAACTCATATCTCATTTCTCCTCCTTTTTCCACTTTTCTCTTCTTTTTTTCTGCTTTTTTCCTCATTTCTCCTCTTGTTTCTTTTTCTTCTTCTTTTTCCTCTTGTCGCCTCATTTCTCCTCTTTTATCCTCTTTATTCCTCTTTTTTGCTCTTTTCCACTCTTTTTAACTCTTTTTTCCTCTTTTCTCCTCATTTCTCCTCTTCTCTCCTCATTTCTCCTCTTTTTCCATCTTCTTAACTCATTTCTCATTTCTCCTCCTTTTTCAAATTTTCTCCGCGTTTTTCCTCTTGTTTAGTCTTTTCTCTTCTTTTCTCCTCATTTCACCTCTTTTTTCCTCGTTTCTCCTCGTTTCTCCTCTTTTCTCCTCTTTTCTGCTCATTTATCCTCTTTTCTCCACTTTTCTCCGCATATCTCCTCTTTTTTCCTCGTTTCTCCTCATTTCTCCACTTTTTTCTCTTTTTTCTTCTTTTTTTACTCTTTTCTCCTCTTTATTCCTCTTTTCATTTAATGAAACAAACTGCATTTATTGAATCATTGCATCAAACTACAATCATTGATTTAATGAAGCAAACCTTATTCATTGTTTCAATGGAACAAACATATCTCCCTTATTTAGCGAACAAAACTGCATACGTTCAATTCAATGAAAGAGGCTGCACTTGTCAATTCAATGAGTAGAGCTACTCTCATTCATTCCGTGGCACCAGTTTCACGGCGTTGTGTCTATCAAACTGCGCACGGCGTCATTCAATGAGTAGAGCTTTTCACATTCATTCAATGTGTCAATTTAATTCATTCAATTTAATGAAACTAACTGCATTAATTGAATCTTTGAATCAAACTACAATCATTGATTCAATGAATCAAACCTTATTCCTTGTTTCAATCGAACAAATCTAACTCTCTTATCTAGTGAAACCTATTTCACTCGTTCATTTAATGAAACAGACTGCACATGATAATTCAATGATTAGAGCTACTCTTAATGCATTTATTCAATCGAACAAAATGCACACCTTTAGTTCATTGAGGAAACTGTATTTGTCAATTCAATGAATACAGCTGTTCATTCATTCAATGTCACAAGATTCTCACATTGTCTGAATCAAATTGCACCGATTCTCTCCATGAAACAAACTGCACGTGTTAATTCAATGAGTAGAGCTTCTCTCATTCATTGAACGTGTCAAGCTTAACGCTTTAATTCAAGGAAACAAACTGCATTCATTCAATCATTGAATCACACTACAATAATTGATTCCATGAAATACACCTTATTTCAATGGAACAACCCTATCTCGTTTATTTACTGAACCAAACTGCATACGTTCATTCAATGAAAGAGGCTGCACTCGTCAATTCAAAGTGTAAAGATACTTGCATTCATTCAATGGCACTAGGTTCAAGCATTGTCTCTATCAATCTGAACACGTTCACTCAATGAAAGAGGCTGCAATTGTCAATTCAATGAGGAGAGCGACTCTCATTCATTCAATGGCACATATTTCACGCATTGTCTCTATCAAACTGCACACGTTTACTACATGAACCAAATTGCACGTCTTCATTCAATGAGTAGAGTTTCTCTCATTCATTCAATGTGCCAAGCTCACCGTTTTTTTATAATGAAACAAACTTCATTCATTGAAAAAATGAATCAAACTACAATCATTGATCCAATGAATCAAACCTTACTCCTTGTTTTCATCGTACAAACCTAACTCACTTATCTAGTGAAAGCTATTACACTCGTTCGTTTTATGAAACAGTCTGCACATGATAATTCAATGATTAGTCCTACTCTTGACGCATTTATTCAATCAAGCAAACTGCACACATTTAGTTCATGTAGCAAACCTCATTTGTTAATTCAGTGAATAGAGCTACTCATTCATTCAAAGTTGCAAGCTTCACGCATTGTCTCAATCAAACTGCTCACATTCACTCTATGAACCAATCTGCACGTGTTAATTCTATGAGTAGAGCTTCGCTCATTTATTGAATGTGTCAAGCATAACGCTTTCATTCAATCAAGCAAACGGCTTTCATTCAATCATTGAATCAAACTACAAATATTGATTCACGAATCACACCTTAATCCTTTTTTCAATGGAACATACCTATCTCCGTTCACGCATTGTCTCTATCAAACTGCACAAGTTTGGTACATGAACCAAATTGCACGTCTTCATTCAATGAGTAGAGCTTCTCTCATTCACTCAATGTGTCAATTTAATTCATTCAATTTAATGAAACAAACTGCATTCATTGAATCAGTGAATCAAACTACAATCATTGATCCAATGAATCAAACCTTATTCCTTGTTTTCATCGTACAAACCTAACTCACTTATCTAGTGAAAGCTATTACACTCGTTCGTTTTATGAAACAGTCTGCACATGATAATTCAATGATTAGTCCTACTCTTGACGCATTTATTCAATCAAGCAAACTGCACACATTTAGTTCATGTAGCAAACCTCATTTGTTAATTCAGTGAATAGAGCTACTCATTCATTCAAAGTTGCAAGCTTCACGCATTGTCTCAATCAAACTGCTCACATTCACTCTATGAACCAATCTGCACGTGTTAATTCTATGAGTAGAGCTTCGCTCATTTATTGAATGTGTCAAGCATAACGCTTTCATTCAATCAAGCAAACGGCTTTCATTCAATCATTCAATCAAACTACAAATATTGATTCACGAATCACACCTTAATCCTTTTTTCAATGGAACATACCTATCTCCGTTCATTTTTTAGTCTTTTCTCCTCTTTTATCCTTTTTCCTCTTCTCTCACCTTTTCTCCTCTTTTATCCTCTTTTTTCATCATTTCTCCTCATTTCTCCACTTTTTTCCTGTTTATTCCTCTTTTTTCCTCATTTCTCCGCTTCTTTCCTTTTTTTCTTCTTTTTCCTCATGTCGCCTCATTTCTCCTCTTGTATCTTCTTTATTCCTCTTTTTTCCTCTTTTTTCCTCTTTTCTCCTCTTTATTCCTCTTTTTTCCTCTTCTCTCCTCGTTTCTCCTCTTTTTTCATCTTTATCAGTCATTTCTCATTTCTCCTCCTTTTTCCACTTTTCTCCTCTTTTTTCTGCTTTTTTCCTCATTTCTCCACTTTTTTCCTCTTTATTCCTCTTTTTTCCTCATTTCTCCTCTTTTTTCCTTTTTTTCTTCTTTTTCCTCTTGTCGCCTCTTTTCTCCTCGTGTATCGTCTTTATTCCTCTTTTTTCCTCTTTTCTCCGCTCTTCTCCTCTTTATTCCTCTGTTTTCCTCTTCTCTCCTCATTTCTCCACTTTTTTCCTCTTTATGCCTCTTTTTCCTCTTTTCTCCTCATTGCTCCTCTTTTTTCCTCGTTTCTCCACTTTTCTCCTCTTGTTTTCTTTTTTCTCCTGATTTCTCCACTTTTTTTCCTCTTTATTCCTCTTTTTTCCTCATTTCTCCTCTTTTTTCATCTTTTTAACTCATTTCTCATTTCTCCTCCTTTTTCAACTTTTCTCCGTGTTTTTCCTCTTGTTTACTCTTTTCTCCTCATTTCTCCTCTTTTTTCCTCTTTTTTCCTCTTTTCTCCTCATTTCTCCTCTTTTTTCATCGTTTTAACTCATTTCTCATTTCTCCTCCATTTTCAACTTTTCTCCGCATTTTTCCTCTTCTTTACTCTTTTCTCCTGTTTTCTCCTCATTTCTCCTCTTTTTTCCTCGTTTCTCCTCGTTTCTCCTCATTTCTCCACTTTTTTTCCTTTTTATGCCTCTTTATTCTTCTTTTCTCCTCTTTTTGCCTCTTTTCTCCTTTTTTCCTCTTTTTTCCTCTTTTCTACTCATTTCTCCTCTTTTTTCATCGTTTTAACTCATTTCTCATTTCTCCTCCATTTTCAACTTTTCTCCGCATTTTTCCTCTTCTTTACTCTTTTCTCCTGTTTTCTCCTCATTTCTCCTCTTTTTTCCTCGTTTCTCCTCGTTTCTCCTCATTTCTCCACTTTTTTTCCTTTTTATGCCTCTTTATTCTTCTTTTCTCCTCTTTTTGCCTCTTTTCTCCTCTTTTTTCCTCTTTTTTCCTCTTTTCTCCTCATTTCTCCTCTTTTTTCATCTTTTTAACTCATTTCTCCTTTTTCAACTTTTCTCCGCGTTTTTCCTCTTGTTTACTCTTTTCTCCTGTTTGCTCCTCATTTCTCCTCTTTTTTCCTCGTTTCTCCTCGTTTCTCCTCTTTATGCTTCTTCTTTCCTCTTTTCTCCTCATTTCTCCACTTTTTTCTTCTTTAGTCCTGTATTTTCCTCACTTCTCCGCTTTTTTTCTTTTTTCCTTCTCTTTCCTCTTGTCCCCTCATTACTCCTCTTTTATCCTCTTTATTCCTCTTTTTTCCTCATTTGTCCTCTCTCTCCTCTTTATTCCTCTTTTGTCCTCTTCTCTCCTCAATTCTCCTCTTTTTTCATCTTTTTAACTCATATCTCATTTCTCCTCCTTTTTCCACTTTTCTCTTCTTTTTTCTGCTTTTTTCCTCATTTCTCCGCTTGTTTCCTTTTTTTTCTTCTTTTTCCTCTTCTCGCCTCATTTCTCCTCTTTTATCCTCTTTGTCCCTCTTTTTTGCTCTTTTCCACTCTTTTTACCTCTTTTTTCCTCTTTTCTCCTCATTTCTCCTCTTCTCACCTCATTTCTCCTCTTTTTCCATCTTTTTAACTCATTTCTCATTTCTCCTCCTTTTTCAAATTTTCTCTGCGTTTTTCCTCTTGTTTACTCTTTTCTCCTGTTTTCTCCTCATTTCTCCTCTATTTTCCTCGTTTCTCCTCGTTACTCCTCATTTCTCCACTTTTTTCCTCTTTATGCCTCTTTTTTCGTCTTTTCTCCTCTTTTTTCCTCTTTTCTCCTCATTTCTCCTCTGTTTTCATCTTTTTAACTCATTTCTCATTTCTCCTCCTTTTTCAACTTTTCTCCGCGTTTTTCCACTTGTTTACTCTTTTCTCCTGTTTTCTCCTCATTTCTCCTCTTTTTCCCTCGTTACTCCTCGTTTCTCCTCATTATGCCTCTTTTTTCCTCTTTTCTCCTCATTTCTCCACTTTTTTCTTCTTTATTCCTGTATTTTCCTCACTTGTCCGCTTTTTTCCTTTTTTCCTTCTCTTTCCTCTTGTCCCCTCATTACTCCTCTTTTATCCTCTTTATTCCTCTTTTTTCCTCTTTTGTCCTCTCTCTCCTCTTTATTCCTCTTTTTTCCTCTTCTCTCCTCAATTCTCCTCTTTTTTCATCTTTTTAACTCATATCTCATTTCTCCTCCTTTTTCCACTTTTCTCTTCTTTTTTTCTGCTTTTTTCCTCATTTCTCCTCTTGTTTCTTTTTCTTCTTCTTTTTCCTCTTGTCGCCTCATTTCTCCTCTTTTATCCTCTTTATTCCTCTTTTTTGCTCTTTTCCACTCTTTTTAACTCTTTTTTCCTCTTTTCTCCTCATTTCTCCTCTTCTCTCCTCATTTCTCCTCTTTTTCCATCTTCTTAACTCATTTCTCATTTCTCCTCCTTTTTCAAATTTTCTCCGCGTTTTTCCTCTTGTTTAGTCTTTTCTCTTCTTTTCTCCTCATTTCACCTCTTTTTTCCTCGTTTCTCCTCGTTTCTCCTCTTTTCTCCTCTTTTCTGCTCATTTATCCTCTTTTCTCCACTTTTCTCCGCATATCTCCTCTTTTTTCCTCGTTTCTCCTCATTTCTCCACTTTTTTCTCTTTTTTCTTCTTTTTTTACTCTTTTCTCCTCTTTATTCCTCTTTTCATTTAATGAAACAAACTGCATTTATTGAATCATTGCATCAAACTACAATCATTGATTTAATGAAGCAAACCTTATTCATTGTTTCAATGGAACAAACATATCTCCCTTATTTAGCGAACAAAACTGCATACGTTCAATTCAATGAAAGAGGCTGCACTTGTCAATTCAATGAGTAGAGCTACTCTCATTCATTCCGTGGCACCAGTTTCACGGCGTTGTGTCTATCAAACTGCGCACGGCGTCATTCAATGAGTAGAGCTTTTCACATTCATTCAATGTGTCAATTTAATTCATTCAATTTAATGAAACTAACTGCATTAATTGAATCTTTGAATCAAACTACAATCATTGATTCAATGAATCAAACCTTATTCCTTGTTTCAATCGAACAAATCTAACTCTCTTATCTAGTGAAACCTATTTCACTCGTTCATTTAATGAAACAGACTGCACATGATAATTCAATGATTAGAGCTACTCTTAATGCATTTATTCAATCGAACAAAATGCACACCTTTAGTTCATTGAGGAAACTGTATTTGTCAATTCAATGAATACAGCTGTTCATTCATTCAATGTCACAAGATTCTCACATTGTCTGAATCAAATTGCACCGATTCTCTCCATGAAACAAACTGCACGTGTTAATTCAATGAGTAGAGCTTCTCTCATTCATTGAACGTGTCAAGCTTAACGCTTTAATTCAAGGAAACAAACTGCATTCATTCAATCATTGAATCACACTACAATAATTGATTCCATGAAATACACCTTATTTCAATGGAACAACCCTATCTCGTTTATTTACTGAACCAAACTGCATACGTTCATTCAATGAAAGAGGCTGCACTCGTCAATTCAAAGTGTAAAGATACTTGCATTCATTCAATGGCACTAGGTTCAAGCATTGTCTCTATCAATCTGAACACGTTCACTCAATGAAAGAGGCTGCAATTGTCAATTCAATGAGGAGAGCGACTCTCATTCATTCAATGGCACATATTTCACGCATTGTCTCTATCAAACTGCACACGTTTACTACATGAACCAAATTGCACGTCTTCATTCAATGAGTAGAGTTTCTCTCATTCATTCAATGTGCCAAGCTCACCGTTTTTTTATAATGAAACAAACTTCATTCATTGAAAAAATGAATCAAACTACAATCATTGATCCAATGAATCAAACCTTACTCCTTGTTTTCATCGTACAAACCTAACTCACTTATCTAGTGAAAGCTATTACACTCGTTCGTTTTATGAAACAGTCTGCACATGATAATTCAATGATTAGTCCTACTCTTGACGCATTTATTCAATCAAGCAAACTGCACACATTTAGTTCATGTAGCAAACCTCATTTGTTAATTCAGTGAATAGAGCTACTCATTCATTCAAAGTTGCAAGCTTCACGCATTGTCTCAATCAAACTGCTCACATTCACTCTATGAACCAATCTGCACGTGTTAATTCTATGAGTAGAGCTTCGCTCATTTATTGAATGTGTCAAGCATAACGCTTTCATTCAATCAAGCAAACGGCTTTCATTCAATCATTGAATCAAACTACAAATATTGATTCACGAATCACACCTTAATCCTTTTTTCAATGGAACATACCTATCTCCGTTCACGCATTGTCTCTATCAAACTGCACAAGTTTGGTACATGAACCAAATTGCACGTCTTCATTCAATGAGTAGAGCTTCTCTCATTCACTCAATGTGTCAATTTAATTCATTCAATTTAATGAAACAAACTGCATTCATTGAATCAGTGAATCAAACTACAATCATTGATCCAATGAATCAAACCTTATTCCTTGTTTTCATCGTACAAACCTAACTCACTTATCTAGTGAAAGCTATTACACTCGTTCGTTTTATGAAACAGTCTGCACATGATAATTCAATGATTAGTCCTACTCTTGACGCATTTATTCAATCAAGCAAACTGCACACATTTAGTTCATGTAGCAAACCTCATTTGTTAATTCAGTGAATAGAGCTACTCATTCATTCAAAGTTGCAAGCTTCACGCATTGTCTCAATCAAACTGCTCACATTCACTCTATGAACCAATCTGCACGTGTTAATTCTATGAGTAGAGCTTCTCTCATTTATTGAATGTGTCAAGCATAACGCTTTCATTCAATCAAGCAAACGGCTTTCATTCAATCATTCAATCAAACTACAAATATTGATTCACGAATCACACCTTAATCCTTTTTTCAATGGAACATACCTATCTCCGTTCATTTTTTAGTCTTTTCTCCTCTTTTATCCTTTTTCCTCTTCTCTCACCTTTTCTCCTCTTTTATCCTCTTTTTTCATCATTTCTCCTCATTTCTCCACTTTTTTCCTGTTTATTCCTCTTTTTTCCTCATTTCTCCGCTTCTTTCCTTTTTTTCTTCTTTTTCCTCATGTCGCCTCATTTCTCCTCTTGTATCTTCTTTATTCCTCTTTTTTCCTCTTTTTTCCTCTTTTCTCCTCTTTATTCCTCTTTTTTCCTCTTCTCTCCTCGTTTCTCCTCTTTTTTCATCTTTATCAGTCATTTCTCATTTCTCCTCCTTTTTCCACTTTTCTCCTCTTTTTTCTGCTTTTTTCCTCATTTCTCCACTTTTTTCCTCTTTATTCCTCTTTTTTCCTCATTTCTCCTCTTTTTTCCTTTTTTTCTTCTTTTTCCTCTTGTCGCCTCTTTTCTCCTCGTGTATCGTCTTTATTCCTCTTTTTTCCTCTTTTCTCCGCTCTTCTCCTCTTTATTCCTCTGTTTTCCTCTTCTCTCCTCATTTCTCCACTTTTTTCCTCTTTATGCCTCTTTTTCCTCTTTTCTCCTCATTGCTCCTCTTTTTTCCTCGTTTCTCCACTTTTCTCCTCTTGTTTTCTTTTTTCTCCTGATTTCTCCACTTTTTTTCCTCTTTATTCCTCTTTTTTCCTCATTTCTCCTCTTTTTTCATCTTTTTAACTCATTTCTCATTTCTCCTCCTTTTTCAACTTTTCTCCGTGTTTTTCCTCTTGTTTACTCTTTTCTCCTCATTTCTCCTCTTTTTTCCTCTTTTTTCCTCATTTCTCCTCTTTTTTCATCGTTTTAACTCATTTCTCATTTCTCCTCCATTTTCAACTTTTCTCCGCATTTTTCCTCTTCTTTACTCTTTTCTCCTGTTTTCTCCTCATTTCTCCTCTTTTTTCCTCGTTTCTCCTCGTTTCTCCTCATTTCTCCACTTTTTTTCCTTTTTATGCCTCTTTATTCTTCTTTTCTCCTCTTTTTGCCTCTTTTCTCCTTTTTTCCTCTTTTTTCCTCTTTTCTACTCATTTCTCCTCTTTTTTCATCGTTTTAACTCATTTCTCATTTCTCCTCCATTTTCAACTTTTCTCCGCATTTTTCCTCTTCTTTACTCTTTTCTCCTGTTTTCTCCTCATTTCTCCTCTTTTTTCCTCGTTTCTCCTCGTTTCTCCTCATTTCTCCACTTTTTTTCCTTTTTATGCCTCTTTATTCTTCTTTTCTCCTCTTTTTGCCTCTTTTCTCCTCTTTTTTCCTCTTTTTTCCTCTTTTCTCCTCATTTCTCCTCTTTTTTCATCTTTTTACTCATTTCTCCTTTTTCAACTTTTCTCCGCGTTTTTCCTCTTGTTTACTCTTTTCTCCTGTTTGCTCCTCATTTCTCCTCTTTTTTCCTCGTTTCTCCTCGTTTCTCCTCTTTATGCTTCTTCTTTCCTCTTTTCTCCTCATTTCTCCACTTTTTTCTTCTTTAGTCCTGTATTTTCCTCACTTCTCCGCTTTTTTTCTTTTTTCCTTCTCTTTCCTCTTGTCCCCTCATTACTCCTCTTTTATCCTCTTTATTCCTCTTTTTTCCTCATTTGTCCTCTCTCTCCTCTTTATTCCTCTTTTGTCCTCTTCTCTCCTCAATTCTCCTCTTTTTTCATCTTTTTAACTCATATCTCATTTCTCCTCCTTTTTCCACTTTTCTCTTCTTTTTTCTGCTTTTTTCCTCATTTCTCCGCTTGTTTCCTTTTTTTTCTTCTTTTTCCTCTTCTCGCCTCATTTCTCCTCTTTTATCCTCTTTGTCCCTCTTTTTTGCTCTTTTCCACTCTTTTTACCTCTTTTTTCCTCTTTTCTCCTCATTTCTCCTCTTCTCACCTCATTTCTCCTCTTTTTCCATCTTTTTAACTCATTTCTCATTTCTCCTCCTTTTTCAAATTTTCTCTGCGTTTTTCCTCTTGTTTACTCTTTTCTCCTGTTTTCTCCTCATTTCTCCTCTATTTTCCTCGTTTCTCCTCGTTACTCCTCATTTCTCCACTTTTTTCCTCTTTATGCCTCTTTTTTCGTCTTTTCTCCTCTTTTTTCCTCTTTTCTCCTCATTTCTCCTCTGTTTTCATCTTTTTAACTCATTTCTCATTTCTCCTCCTTTTTCAACTTTTCTCCGCGTTTTTCCACTTGTTTACTCTTTTCTCCTGTTTTCTCCTCATTTCTCCTCTTTTTCCCTCGTTACTCCTCGTTTCTCCTCATTATGCCTCTTTTTTCCTCTTTTCTCCTCATTTCTCCACTTTTTTCTTCTTTATTCCTGTATTTTCCTCACTTGTCCGCTTTTTTCCTTTTTTCCTTCTCTTTCCTCTTGTCCCCTCATTACTCCTCTTTTATCCTCTTTATTCCTCTTTTTTCCTCTTTTGTCCTCTCTCTCCTCTTTATTCCTCTTTTTTCCTCTTCTCTCCTCAATTCTCCTCTTTTTTCATCTTTTTAACTCATATCTCATTTCTCCTCCTTTTTCCACTTTTCTCTTCTTTTTTTCTGCTTTTTTCCTCATTTCTCCTCTTGTTTCTTTTTCTTCTTCTTTTTCCTCTTGTCGCCTCATTTCTCCTCTTTTATCCTCTTTATTCCTCTTTTTTGCTCTTTTCCACTCTTTTTAACTCTTTTTTCCTCTTTTCTCCTCATTTCTTCTCTTCTCTCCTCATTTCTCCTCTTTTTCCATCTTTTTAACTCATTTCTCATTTCTCCTCCTTTTTCAAATTTTCTCCGCGTTTTTCCTCTTGTTTAGTCTTTTCTCTTCTTTTCTCCTCATTTCACCTCTTTTTTCCTCGTTTCTCCTTTTTTCCTCTTTTCTCCTCTTTTCTCCTCATTTATCCTCTTTTCTCCACTTTTCTCCGCATATTTCCTCTTTTCTCCTCATTTCTCCTCTTCTCTCCTCATTTCTCCTCTTTTTCCATCTTTTTAACTCATTTCTCATTTCTCCTCCTTTTTCAAATTTTCTCCGCGTTTTTCCTCTTGTTTAGTCTTTTCTCTTCTTTTCTCCTCATTTCACCTCTTTCCCTCGTTTCTCCTCGTTTCTCCTCTTTTCTCCTCATTTATCCTCTTTTCTCCACTTTTCTCCGCATATCTCCTCTTTTTTCCTCGTTTCTCCTCATTTCTCCACTTTTTTCTCTTTTTTCTTCTTTTTTTACTCTTTTCTCCTCTTTATTCCTCTTTTCATTTAATGAAACAAACTGCATTTATTGAATCATTGCATCAAACTACAATCATTGATTTAATGAAGCAAACCTTATTCCTTGTTTCAATGGAACAAACATATCTCCCTTATTTAGCGAACAAAACTGCATACGTTCAATTCAATGAAAGAGGCTGCACTTGTCAATTCAATGAGTAGAGCTACTCTCATTCATTCCGTGGCACCAGTTTCACGGCGTTGTGTCTATCAAACTGCGCACGGCGTCATTCAATGAGTAGAGCTTTTCGCATTCATTCAATGTGTCAATTTAATTCATTCAATTTAATGAAACTAACTGCATTATTTGAATCTTTGAATCAAACTACAATCATTGATTCAATGAATCAAACCTTATTCCTTGTTTCAATCGAACAAATCTAACTCTCTTATCTAGTGAAACCTATTTCACTCGTTCATTTAATGAAACAGACTGCACATGATAATTCAATGATTAGAGCTACTCTTAATGCATTTATTCAATCGAACAAAATGCACACCTTTAGTTCATTGAGGAAACTGTATTTGTCAATTCAATGAATACAGCTGTTCATTCATTCAATGTCACAAGATTCTCACATTGTCTGAATCAAATTGCACCGATTCTCTCCATGAAACAAACTGCACGTGTTAATTCAATGAATAGAGCTTCTCTCATTCATTGAACGTGTCAAGCTTAACGCTTTAATTCAAGGCAACAAACTGCATTCATTCAATCATTGAATCACACTACAATAATTGATTCCATGAAATACACCTTATTTCAATGGAACAACCCTATCTCGTTTATTTACTGAACCAAACTGCATACGTTCATTCAATGAAAGAGGCTGCACTCGTCAATTCAAAGTGTAAAGATACTTGCATTCATTCAATGGCACTAGGTTCAAGCATTGTCTCTATCAATCTGAACACGTTCACTCAATGAAAGAGGCTGCAATTGTCAATTCAATGAGGAGAGCGACTCTCATTCATTCAATGGCACATATTTCACGCATTGTCTCTATCAAACTGCACACGTTTACTACATGAACCAAATTGCACGTCTTCATTCAATGAGTAGAGTTTCTCTCATTCATTCAATGTGTCAAGCTCACTGTTTTTTTATAATGAAACAAACTTCATTCATTGAATTAATGAATCAAACTACAATCATTGATCCAATGAATCAAACCTTACTCCTTGTTTTCATTGTACAAACCTAACTCACTTATCTAGTGAAAGCTATTACACTCGTTCGTTTTATGAAACAGTCTGCACATGATAATTCAATGATTAGTCCTACTCTTGACGCATTTATTCAATCAAGCAAACTGCACACATTTAGTTCATGTAGCAAACCTCATTTGTTAATTCAGTGAATAGAGCTACTCATTCATTCAAAGTTGCAAGCTTCACGCATTGTCTCAATCAAACTGCTCACATTCACTCTATGAACCAATCTGCACGTGTTAATTCTATGAGTAGAGCTTCGCTCATTTATTGAATGTGTCAAGCATAACGCTTTCATTCAATCAAGCAAACGGCTTTCATTCAATCATTGAATCAAACTACAAATATTGATTCACGAATCACACCTTAATCCTTTTTTCAATGGAACATACCTATCTCCGTTCACGCATTGTCTCTATCAAACTGCACAAGTTTGGTACATGAACCAAATTGCACGTCTTCATTCAATGAGTAGAGCTTCTCTCATTCACTCAATGTGTCAATTTAATTCATTCAATTTAATGAAACAAACTGCATTCATTGAATCAGTGAATCAAACTACAATCATTGATCCAATGAATCAAACCTTATTCCTTGTTTTCATCGTACAAACCTAACTCACTTATCTAGTGAAAGCTATTACACTCGTTCGTTTTATGAAACAGTCTGCACATGATAATTCAATGATTAGTCCTACTCTTGACGCATTTATTCAATCAAGCAAACTGCACACATTTAGTTCATGTAGCAAACCTCATTTGTTAATTCAGTGAATAGAGCTACTCATTCATTCAAAGTTGCAAGCTTCACGCATTGTCTCAATCAAACTGCTCACATTCACTCTATGAACCAATCTGCACGTGTTAATTCTATGAGTAGAGCTTCTCTCATTTATTGAATGTGTCAAGCATAACGCTTTCATTCAATCAAGCAAACGGCTTTCATTCAATCATTCAATCAAACTACAAATATTGATTCACGAATCACACCTTAATCCTTTTTTCAATGGAACATACCTATCTCCGTTCATTTTTTAGTCTTTTCTCCTCTTTTATCCTTTTTCCTCTTCTCTCACCTTTTCTCCTCTTTTATCCTCTTTTTTCATCATTTCTCCTCATTTCTCCACTTTTTTCCTGTTTATTCCTCTTTTTTCCTCATTTCTCCGCTTCTTTCCTTTTTTTCTTCTTTTTCCTCATGTCGCCTCATTTCTCCTCTTGTATCTTCTTTATTCCTCTTTTTTCCTCTTTTTTCCTCTTTTCTCATCTTTATTCCTCTTTTTTCCTCTTCTCTCCTCGTTTCTCCTCTTTTTTCATCTTTATCAGTCATTTCTCATTTCTCCTCCTTTTTCCACTTTTCTCCTCTTTTTTCTGCTTTTTTCCTCATTTCTTCACTTTTTTCCTCTTTATTCCTCTTTTTTCCTCATTTCTCCTCTTTTTTCCTTTTTTTCTTCTTTTTCCTCTTGTCGCCTTTTTTCTCCTCGTGTATCGTCTTTATTCCTCTTTTTTCCTCTTTTCTCCGCTCTTCTCCTCTTTATTCCTCTTTTTTCCTCTTCTCTCCTCATTTCTCCACTTTTTTCCTCTTTATGCCTCTTTTTCCTCTTTTCTCCTCATTGCTCCTCTTTTTTCCTCGTTTCTCCACTTTTCTCCTCTTGTTTTCTTTTTTCTCCTCATTTCTCCACTTTTTTTCCTCTTTATTCCTCTTTTTTCCTCATTTCTCCTCTTTTTTCATCTTTTTAACTCATTTCTCATTTCTCCTCCTTTTTCAACTTTTCTCCGTGTTTTTCCTCTTGTTTACTCTTTTCTCCTCATTTCTCCTCTTTTTTCCTCTTTTTTCCTCTTTTCTCCTCATTTCTCCTCTTTTTTCATCGTTTTAACTCATTTCTCATTTCTCCTCCATTTTCAACTTTTCTCCGCATTTTTCCTCTTCTTTACTCTTTTCTCCTGTTTTCTCCTCATTTCTCCTCTTTTTTCCTCGTTTCTCCTCGTTTCTCCTCATTTCTCCACTTTTTTTCCTTTTTATGCCTCTTTATTCTTCTTTTCTCCTCTTTTTGCCTCTTTTCTCCTCTTTTTCCTCTTTTTTCTTCTTTTCTCCTCATTTCTCCTCTTTTTTCATCTTTTTAACTCATTTCTCCTTTTTCAACTTTTCTCCGCGTTTTTCCTCTTTTTTACTCTTTTCTCCTGTTTGCTCCTCATTTCTCCTCTTTTTTCCTCGTTTCTCCTCGTTTCTCCTCTTTATGCTTCTTTTTTCCTCTTTTCTCCTCATTTCTCCACTTTTTTCTTCTTTATTCCTGTATTTTCCTCACTTCTCCGCTTATTTCCCTTTTTCCTTCTCTTTCCTCTTGTCCCCTCATTACTCCTCTTTTATCCTCTTTATTCTTTTTTTCCTCTTTTGTCCTCTCTCTCCTCTTTATTCCTCTTTTATCCTCTTCTCTCCTCAATTCTCCTCTTTTTTCATCTTTTTAACTCATATCTCATTTCTCCTCCTTTTTCCACTTTTCTCTTCTTTTTTCTGCTTTTTTCCTCGTTTCTCCTCGTTACTCCTCATTTCTCCACTTTTTTCCTCTTTATGCCTCTTTTTTCCTCTTTTCTCCTCTTTTTTCCTCTTTTCTCCTCATTTCTCCTCTGTTTTCATCTTTTTAACTCATTTCTCATTTCTCCTCCTTTTTCAACTATTCTCCGCGTTTTTCCACTTGTTTACTCTTTTCTCCTGTTTTCTCCTCATTTCTCCTCTTTTTCCCTCGTTTCTCCTCGTTTCTCCTCTTTATGCCTCTTTTTTCCTCTTTTCTCCTCATTTCTCCACTTTTTTCTTCTTTATTCCTGTATTTTCCTCACTTGTCCGCTTTTTTCCTTTCTTCCTTCTCTTTCCTCTTGTCCCCTCATTACTCCTCTTTTTTCCTCTTTTGTCCTCTCTCTCCTCTTTATTCCTCTTTTTTCCTCTTCTCTCCTCAATTCTCCTCTTTTTTCATCTTTTTAACTCATATCTCATTTCTCCTCCTTTTTCCACTTTTCTCTTCTTTTTTCTGCTTTTTTCCTCATTTCTCCTCTTGTTTCTTTTTCTTCTTCTTTTTCCTCTTGTCGCCTCATTTCTCCTCTTTTATCCTCTTTATTCCTCTTTTTTGCTCTTTTCCACTCTTTTTAACTCTTTTTTCCTCTTTTCTCCTCATTTCTTCTCTTCTCTCCACATTTCTCCTCTTTTTCCATCTTTTTAACTCATTTCTCATTTCTCCTCCTTTTTCAAATTTTCTCTGCGTTTTTCCTCTTGTTTCCTCTTTTCTCCTGTTTTCTCCTCATTTCTCCTCTTTTTTCCTCGTTTCTCCTCGTTACTCCTCATTTCTCCACTTTTTTCCTCTTTATGCCTCTTTTTTCCTCTTTTCTCCTCTTTTTTCCTCTTTTCTCCTCTTTTCTCCTCATTTATCCTCTTTTCTCCACTTTTCTCCGCATATTTCCTCTTTTCTCCTCATTTCTCCTCTTCTCTCCTCATTTCTCCTCTTTTTCCATCTTTTTAACTCATTTCTCATTTCTCCTCCTTTTTCAAATTTTCTCCGCGTTTTTCCTCTTGTTTAGTCTTTTCTCTTCTTTTCTCCTCATTTCACCTCTTTCCCTCGTTTCTCCTCGTTTCTCCTCTTTTCTCCTCATTTATCCTCTTTTCTCCACTTTTCTCCGCATATCTCCTCTTTTTTCCTCGTTTCTCCTCATTTCTCCACTTTTTTCTCTTTTTTCTTCTTTTTTTACTCTTTTCTCCTCTTTATTCCTCTTTTCATTTAATGAAACAAACTGCATTTATTGAATCATTGCATCAAACTACAATCATTGATTTAATGAAGCAAACCTTATTCCTTGTTTCAATGGAACAAACATATCTCCCTTATTTAGCGAACAAAACTGCATACGTTCAATTCAATGAAAGAGGCTGCACTTGTCAATTCAATGAGTAGAGCTACTCTCATTCATTCCGTGGCACCAGTTTCACGGCGTTGTGTCTATCAAACTGCGCACGGCGTCATTCAATGAGTAGAGCTTTTCGCATTCATTCAATGTGTCAATTTAATTCATTCAATTTAATGAAACTAACTGCATTATTTGAATCTTTGAATCAAACTACAATCATTGAATCAATGAATCAAACCTTATTCCTTGTTTCAATCGAACAAATCTAACTCTCTTATCTAGTGAAACCTATTTCACTCGTTCATTTAATGAAACAGACTGCACATGATAATTCAATGATTAGAGCTACTCTTAATGCATTTATTCAATCGAACAAAATGCACACCTTTAGTTCATTGAGGAAACTGTATTTGTCAATTCAATGAATACAGCTGTTCATTCATTCAATGTCACAAGATTCTCACATTGTCTGAATCAAATTGCACCGATTCTCTCCATGAAACAAACTGCACGTGTTAATTCAATGATTAGAGCTTCTCTCATTCATTGAACGTGTCAAGCTTAACGCTTTAATTCAAGGCAACAAACTGCATTCATTCAATCATTGAATCACACTACAATAATTGATTCCATGAAATACACCTTATTTCAATGGAACAACCCTATCTCGTTTATTTACTGAACCAAACTGCATACGTTCATTCAATGAAAGAGGCTGCACTCGTCAATTCAAAGTGTAAAGATACTTGCATTCATTCAATGGCACTAGGTTCAAGCATTGTCTCTATCAATCTGAACACGTTCACTCAATGAAAGAGGCTGCAATTGTCAATTCAATGAGGAGAGCGACTCTCATTCATTCAATGGCACATATTTCACGCATTGTCTCTATCAAACTGCACACGTTTACTACATGAACCAAATTGCACGTCTTCATTCAATGAGTAGAGTTTCTCTCATTCATTCAATGTGTCAAGCTCACCGTTTTTTTATAATGAAACAAACTTCATTCATTGAATTAATGAATCAAACTACAGTCATTGATCCAATGAATCAAACCTTACTCCTTGTTTTCATCGTACAAACCTAACTCACTTATCTAGTGAAAGCTATTACACTCGTTCGTTTTATGAAACAGTCTGCACATGATAATTCAATGATTAGTCCTACTCTTGACGCATTTATTCAATCAAGCAAACTGCACACATTTAGTTCATGTAGCAAACCTCATTTGTTAATTCAGTGAATAGAGCTACTCATTCATTCAAAGTTGCAAGCTTCACGCATTGTCTCAATCAAACTGCTCACATTCACTCTATGAACCAATCTGCACGTGTTAATTCTATGAGTAGAGCTTCGCTCATTTATTGAATGTGTCAAGCATAACGCTTTCATTCAATCAAGCAAACGGCTTTCATTCAATCATTGAATCAAACTACAAATATTGATTCACGAATCACACCTTAATCCTTTTTTCAATGGAACATACCTATCTCCGTTCACGCATTGTCTCTATCAAACTGCACAAGTTTGGTACATGAACCAAATTGCACGTCTTCATTCAATGAGTAGAGCTTCTCTCATTCACTCAATGTGTCAATTTAATTCATTCAATTTAATGAAACAAACTGCATTCATTGAATCAGTGAATCAAACTACAATCATTGATCCAATGAATCAAACCTTATTCCTTGTTTTCATCGTACAAACCTAACTCACTTATCTAGTGAAAGCTATTACACTCGTTCGTTTTATGAAACAGTCTGCACATGATAATTCAATGATTAGTCCTACTCTTGACGCATTTATTCAATCAAGCAAACTGCACACATTTAGTTCATGTAGCAAACCTCATTTGTTAATTCAGTGAATAGAGCTACTCATTCATTCAAAGTTGCAAGCTTCACGCATTGTCTCAATCAAACTGCTCACATTCACTCTATGAACCAATCTGCACGTGTTAATTCTATGAGTAGAGCTTCTCTCATTTATTGAATGTGTCAAGCATAACGCTTTCATTCAATCAAGCAAACGGCTTTCATTCAATCATTGAATCAAACTACAAATATTGATTCACGAATCACACCTTAATCCTTTTTTCAATGGAACATACCTATCTCCGTTCATTTTTTAGTCTTTTCTCCTCTTTTATCCTTTTTCCTCTTCTCTCACCTTTTCTCCTCTTTTATCCTCTTTTTTCATCATTTCTCCTCATTTCTCCACTTTTTTCCTGTTTATTCCTCTTTTTTCCTCATTTCTCCGCTTCTTTCCTTTTTTTCTTCTTTTTCCTCATGTCGCCTCATTTCTCCTCTTGTATCTTCTTTATTCCTCTTTTTTCCTCTTTTTTCCTCTTTTTTCCTCTTTTCTCCTCTTTATTCCTCTTTTTTCCTCTTCTCTCCTCGTTTCTCCTCTTTTTTCATCTTTATCAGTCATTTCTCATTTCTCCTCCTTTTTCCACTTTTCTCCTCTTTTTTCTGCTTTTTTCCTCATTTCTTCACTTTTTTCCTCTTTATTCCTCTTTTTTCCTCATTTCTCCTCTTTTTTCCTTTTTTTCTTCTTTTTCCTCTTGTCGCCTTTTTTCTCCTCGTGTATCGTCTTTATTCCTCTTTTTTCCTCTTTTCTCCGCTCTTCTCCTCTTTATTCCTCTTTTTTCCTCTTCTCTCCTCATTTCTCCACTTTTTTCCTCTTTATGCCTCTTTTTCCTCTTTTCTCCTCATTGCTCCTCTTTTTTCCTCGTTTCTCCACTTTTCTCCTCTTGTTTTCTTTTTTCTCCTCATTTCTCCACTTTTTTTCCTCTTTATTCCTCTTTTTTCCTCATTTCTCCTCTTTTTTCATCTTTTTAACTCATTTCTCATTTCTCCTCCTTTTTCAACTTTTCTCCGTGCTTTTCCTCTTGTTTACTCTTTTCTCCTCATTTCTCCTCTTTTTTCCTCTTTTTTCCTCTTTTCTCCTCATTTCTCCTCTTTTTTCATCGTTTTAACTCATTTCTCATTTCTCCTCCATTTTCAACTTTTCTCCGCATTTTTCCTCTTCTTTACTCTTTTCTCCTGTTTTCTCCTCATTTCTCCTCTTTTTTCCTCGTTTCTCCTCGTTTCTCCTCATTTCTCCACTTTTTTTCCTTTTTATGCCTCTTTATTCTTCTTTTCTCCTCTTTTTACCTCTTTTCTCCTCTTTTTCCTCTTTTTTCCTCTTTTCTCCTCATTTCTCCTCTTTTTTCATCTTTTTAACTCATTTCTCCTTTTTCAACTTTTCTCCGCGTTTTTCCTCTTGTTTACTCTTTTCTCCTGTTTGCTCCTCATTTCTCCTCTTTTTTCCTCGTTTCTCCTCGTTTCTCCTCTTTATGCTTCTTTTTTCCTCTTTTCTCCTCATTTCTCCACTTTTTTCTTCTTTATTCCTGTATTTTCCTCACTTCTCCGCTTATTTCCCTTTTTCCTTCTCTTTCCTCTTGTCCCCTCATTACTCCTCTTTTATCCTCTTTATTCTTTTTTTCCTCTTTTGTCCTCTCTCTCCTCTTTATTCCTCTTTTATCCTCTTCTCTCCTCAATTCTCCTCTTTTTTCATCTTTTTAACTCATATCTCATTTCTCCTCCTTTTTCCACTTTTCTCTTCTTTTTTCTGCTTTTTTCCTCGTTTATCCTCGTTACTCCTC
Source organism: Chiloscyllium punctatum (assembly GCF_047496795.1). Lineage (NCBI taxonomy): Eukaryota > Metazoa > Chordata > Chondrichthyes > Orectolobiformes > Hemiscylliidae > Chiloscyllium > Chiloscyllium punctatum. The sequence goes on along the minus strand of NC_092756.1, from coordinate 66,303,078 downwards.
ATTTCTCCACTTTTTTCCTCTTTATGCCTCTTTTTTCCTCTTTTCTCCTCTTTTTTCCTCTTTTCTCCTCATTTCTCCTCTGTTTTCATCTTTTTAACTCATTTCTCATTTCTCCTCCTTTTTCCACTTTTCTCCGCGTTGTTCCACTTGTTTACTCTTTTCTCCTGTTTTCTCCTCATTTCTCCTCTTTTTCCCTCGTTTCTCCTCGTTTCTCCTCTTTATGCCTCTTTTTTCCTCTTTTCTCCTCATTTCTCCACTTTTTTCTTCTTTATTCCTGTATTTTCCTCACTTGTCCGCTTTTTTCCTTTCTTCCTTCTCTTTCCTCTTGTCCCCTCATTACTCCTCTTTTTTCCTCTTTTGTCCTCTCTCTCCTCTTTATTCCTCTTTTTTCCTCTTCTCTCCTCAATTCTCCTCTTTTTTCATCTTTTTAACTCATATCTCATTTCTCCTCCTTTTTCCACTTTTCTCTTCTTTTTTTCTGCTTTTTTCCTCATTTCTCCTCTTGTTTCTTTTTCTTCTTCTTTTTCCTCTTGTCGCCTCATTTCTCCTCTTTTATCCTCTTTATTCCTCTTTTTTGCTCTTTTCCACTCTTTTTAACTCTTTTTTCCTCTTTTCTCCTCATTTCTCCTCTTCTCTCCTCATTTCTCCTCTTTTTCCATCTTTTTAACTCATTTCTCATTTCTCCTCCTTTTTCAACTTTTCTCCGCGTTTTTCCTATTGTTTAGTCTTTTCTCTTCTTTTCTCCTCATTTCACCTCTTTTTTCCTCGTTTCTCCTCGTTTCTCCTCTTTTCTCCTCTTTTCTCCTCATTTATCCTCTTTTCTCCACTTTTCTCCGCATATCTCCTCTTTTTTCCTCGTTTCTCCTCATTTCTCCACTTTTTTCTCTTTTTTCTTCTTTTTTTACTCTTTTCTCCTCTTTATTCCTCTTTTCATTTAATGAAACAAACTGCATTTATTGAATCATTGCATCAAACTACAATCATTGATTTAATGAAGCAAACCTTATTCCTTGTTTCAATGGAACAAACATATCTCCCTTATTTAGCGAACAAAACTGCATACGTTCAATTCAATGAAAGAGGCTGCACTTGTCAATTCAATGAGTAGAGCTACTCTCATTCATTCCGTGGCACCAGTTTCACGGCGTTGTGTCTATCAAACTGCGCACGGCGTCATTCAATGAGTAGAGCTTTTCGCATTCATTCAATGTGTCAATTTAATTCATTCAATTTAATGAAACTAACTGCATTATTTGAATCTTTGAATCAAACTACAATCATTGATTCAATGAATCAAACCTTATTCCTTGTTTCAATCGAACAAATCTAACTCTCTTATCTAGTGAAACCTATTTCACTCGTTCATTTAATGAAACAGTCTGCACATGATAATTCAATGATTAGTCCTACTCTTGACGCATTTATTCAATCAAGCAAACTGCACACATTTAGTTCATGTAGCAAACCTCATTTGTTAATTCAGTGAATAGAGCTACTCATTCATTCAAAGTTGCAAGCTTCACGCATTGTCTCAATCAAACTGCTCACATTCACTCTATGAACCAATCTGCACGTGTTAATTCTATGAGTAGAGCTTCGCTCATTTATTGAATGTGTCAAGCATAACGCTTTCATTCAATCAAGCAAACGGCTTTCATTCAATCATTGAATCAAACTACAAATATTGATTCACGAATCACACCTTAATCCTTTTTTCAATGGAACATACCTATCTCCGTTCACGCATTGTCTCTATCAAACTGCACAAGTTTGGTACATGAACCAAATTGCACGTCTTCATTCAATGAGTAGAGCTTCTCTCATTCACTCAATGTGTCAATTTAATTCATTCAATTTAATGAAACAAACTGCATTCATTGAATCAGTGAATCAAACTACAATCATTGATCCAATGAATCAAACCTTATTCCTTGTTTTCATCGTACAAACCTAACTCACTTATCTAGTGAAAGCTATTACACTCGTTCGTTTTATGAAACAGTCTGCACATGATAATTCAATGATTAGTCCTACTCTTGACGCATTTATTCAATCAAGCAAACTGCACACATTTAGTTCATGTAGCAAACCTCATTTGTTAATTCAGTGAATAGAGCTACTCATTCATTCAAAGTTGCAAGCTTCACGCATTGTCTCAATCAAACTGCTCACATTCACTCTATGAACCAATCTGCACGTGTTAATTCTATGAGTAGAGCTTCTCTCATTTATTGAATGTGTCAAGCATAACGCTTTCATTCAATCAAGCAAACGGCTTTCATTCAATCATTGAATCAAACTACAAATATTGATTCACGAATCACACCTTAATCCTTTTTTCAATGGAACATACCTATCTCCGTTCATTTTTTAGTCTTTTCTCCTCTTTTATCCTTTTTCCTCTTCTCTCACCTTTTCTCCTCTTTTATCCTCTTTTTTCATCATTTCTCCTCATTTCTCCACTTTTTTCCTGTTTATTCCTCTTTTTTCCTCATTTCTCCGCTTCTTTCCTTTTTTTCTTCTTTTTCCTCATGTCGCCTCATTTCTCCTCTTGTATCTTCTTTATTCCTCTTTTTTCCTCTTTTTTCCTCTTTTTTCCTCTTTTCTCCTCTTTATTCCTCTTTTTTCCTCTTCTCTCCTCGTTTCTCCTCTTTTTTCATCTTTATCAGTCATTTCTCATTTCTCCTCCTTTTTCCACTTTTCTCCTCTTTTTTCTGCTTTTTTCCTCATTTCTTCACTTTTTTCCTCTTTATTCCTCTTTTTTCCTCATTTCTCCTCTTTTTTCCTTTTTTTCTTCTTTTTCCTCTTGTCGCCTTTTTTCTCCTCGTGTATCGTCTTTATTCCTCTTTTTTCCTCTTTTCTCCGCTCTTCTCCTCTTTATTCCTCTTTTTTCCTCTTCTCTCCTCATTTCTCCACTTTTTTCCTCTTTATGCCTCTTTTTCCTCTTTTCTCCTCATTGCTCCTCTTTTTTCCTCGTTTCTCCACTTTTCTCCTCTTGTTTTCTTTTTTCTCCTCATTTCTCCACTTTTTTTCCTCTTTATTCCTCTTTTTTCCTCATTTCTCCTCTTTTTTCATCTTTTTAACTCATTTCTCATTTCTCCTCCTTTTTCAACTTTTCTCCGTGTTTTTCCTCTTGTTTACTCTTTTCTCCTCATTTCTCCTCTTTTTTCCTCTTTTTTCCTCTTTTCTCCTCATTTCTCCTCTTTTTTCATCGTTTTAACTCATTTCTCATTTCTCCTCCATTTTCAACTTTTCTCCGCATTTTTCCTCTTCTTTACTCTTTTCTCCTGTTTTCTCCTCATTTCTCCTCTTTTTTCCTCGTTTCTCCTCGTTTCTCCTCATTTCTCCACTTTTTTTCCTTTTTATGCCTCTTTATTCTTCTTTTCTCCTCTTTTTGCCTCTTTTCTCCTCTTTTTCCTCTTTTTTCCTCTTTTCTCCTCATTTCTCCTCTTTTTTCATCTTTTTAACTCATTTCTCCTTTTTCAACTTTTCTCCGCGTTTTTCCTCTTGTTTACTCTTTTCTCCTGTTTGCTCCTCATTTCTCCTCTTTTTTCCTCGTTTCTCCTCGTTTCTCCTCTTTATGCTTCTTTTTTCCTCTTTTCTCCTCATTTCTCCACTTTTTTCTTCTTTATTCCTGTATTTTCCTCACTTCTCCGCTTATTTCCCTTTTTCCTTCTCTTTCCTCTTGTCCCCTCATTACTCCTCTTTTATCCTCTTTATTCTTTTTTTCCTCTTTTGTCCTCTCTCTCCTCTTTATTCCTCTTTTATCCTCTTCTCTCCTCAATTCTCCTCTTTTTTCATCTTTTTAACTCATATCTCATTTCTCCTCCTTTTTCCACTTTTCTCTTCTTTTTTCTGCTTTTTTCCTCATTTCTCTTCTTGTTTCCTTTTTTTTCTTCTTTTTCCTCTTGTCGCCTCATTTCTCCTCTTTTATCCTCTTTATCCCTCTTTTTTGCTCTTTTCCACTCATTTTAACTCTTGTTTCCTCTTTTCTCCTCATTTCTCCTCTTCTCTCCTCATTTCTCCTCTTTTTCCATCTTTTTAACTCATTTCTCATTTCTCCTCCTTTTTCAAATTTTCTCTGCGTTTTTACTCTTGTTTACTCTTTTCTCCTGTTTTCTCCTCATTTCTCCTCTTTTTTCCTCGTTTCTCCTCGTTACTCCTCATTTCTCCACTTTTTTCCTCTTTATGCCTCTTTTTTGCTCTTTTCCACTCATTTTAACTCTTGTTTCCTCTTTTCTCCTCATTTCTCCTCTTCTCTCCTCATTTCTCCTCTTTTTCCATCTTTTTAACTCATTTCTCATTTCTCCTCCTTTTTCAAATTTTCTCTGCGTTTTTCCTCTTGTTTACTCTTTTCTCCTGTTTTCTCCTCATTTCTCCTCTTTTTTCCTCGTTTCTCCTCGTTACTCCTCATTTCTCCACTTTTTTCCTCTTTATGCCTCTTTTTTCCTCTTTTCTCCTCTTTTTTCCTCTTTTCTCCTCATTTCTCCTCTGTTTTCATCTTTTTAACTCATTTCTCATTTCTCCTCCTTTTTCAACTTTTCTCCGCGTTTTTCCACTTGTTTACTCTTTTCTCCTGTTTTCTCCTCATTTCTCCTCTTTTTCCCTCGTTTCTCCTCGTTTCTCCTCTTTATGCCTCTTTTTTCCTCTTTTCTCCTCATTTCTCCACTTTTTTCTTCTTTATTCCTGTATTTTCCTCACTTGTCCGCTTTTTTCCTTTCTTCCTTCTCTTTCCTCTTGTCCCCTCATTACTCCTCTTTTTTCCTCTTTTGTCCTCTCTCTCCTCTTTATTCCTCTTTTTTCCTCTTCTCTCCTCAATTCTCCTCTTTTTTCATCTTTTTAACTCATATCTCATTTCTCCTCCTTTTTCCACTTTTCTCTTCTTTTTTCTGCTTTTTTCCTCATTTCTCCTATTGTTTCTTTTTCCTCTTCTTTTTCCTCTTGTCGCCTCATTTCTCCTCTTTTATCCTCTTTATTCCTCTTTTTTGCTCTTTTCCACTCTTTTTAACTCTTTTTTCCTCTTTTCTCCTCATTTCTTCTCTTCTCTCCTCATTTCTCCTCTTTTTCCATCTTTTTAACTCATTTCTCATTTCTCCTCCTTTTTCAAATTTTCTCTGCGTTTTTCCTCTTGTTTCCTCTTTTCTCCTGTTTTCTCCTCATTTCTCCTCTTTTTTCCTCGTTTTTCCTCGTTACTCCTCATTTCTCCACTTTTTTCCTCTTTATGCCTCTTTTTTCCTCTTTTCTCCTCATTTCTCCTCTGTTTTCATCTTATTAACTCATTTCTCATTTCTCCTCCTTTTTCAACTTTTCTCCGCGTTTTTCCACTTGTTTACTCTTTTCTCCTGTTTTCTCCTCATTTCTCCTCTTTTTCCCTCGTTTCTCCTCGTTTCTCCTCTTTATGCCTCTTTTTTCCTCTTTTCTCCTCATTTCTCCTCTTTTTTCCTCGTTTCTCCTCGTTTCTCCTCATTTCTCCACTTTTTTTCCTTTTTATGCCTCTTTATTCTTCTTTTCTCCTCTTTTTGCCTCTTTTCTCCTCTTTTTCCTCTTTTTTCCTCTTTTCTCCTCATTTCTCCTCTTTTTTCATCTTTTTAACTCATTTCTCCTTTTTCAACTTTTCTCCGCGTTTTTCCTCTTGTTTACTCTTTTCTCCTGTTTGCTCCTCATTTCTCCTCTTTTTTCCTCGTTTCTCCTCGTTTCTCCTCTTTATGCTTCTTTTTTCCTCTTTTCTCCTCATTTCTCCACTTTTTTCTTCTTTATTCCTGTATTTTCCTCACTTCTCCGCTTATTTCCCTTTTTCCTTCTCTTTCCTCTTGTCCCCTCATTACTCCTCTTTTATCCTCTTTATTCTTTTTTTCCTCTTTTGTCCTCTCTCTCCTCTTTATTCCTCTTTTATCCTCTTCTCTCCTCAATTCTCCTCTTTTTTCATCTTTTTAACTCATATCTCATTTCTCCTCCTTTTTCCACTTTTCTCTTCTTTTTTCTGCTTTTTTCCTCATTTCTCTTCTTGTTTCCTTTTTTTTCTTCTTTTTCCTCTTGTCGCCTCATTTCTCCTCTTTTATCCTCTTTATCCCTCTTTTTTGCTCTTTTCCACTCATTTTAACTCTTGTTTCCTCTTTTCTCCTCATTTCTCCTCTTCTCTCCTCATTTCTCCTCTTTTTCCATCTTTTTAACTCATTTCTCATTTCTCCTCCTTTTTCAAATTTTCTCTGCGTTTTTACTCTTGTTTACTCTTTTCTCCTGTTTTCTCCTCATTTCTCCTCTTTTTTCCTCGTTTCTCCTCGTTACTCCTCATTTCTCCACTTTTTTCCTCTTTATGCCTCTTTTTTGCTCTTTTCCACTCATTTTAACTCTTGTTTCCTCTTTTCTCCTCATTTCTCCTCTTCTCTCCTCATTTCTCCTCTTTTTCCATCTTTTTAACTCATTTCTCATTTCTCCTCCTTTTTCAAATTTTCTCTGCGTTTTTCCTCTTGTTTACTCTTTTCTCCTGTTTTCTCCTCATTTCTCCTCTTTTTTCCTCGTTTCTCCTCGTTACTCCTCATTTCTCCACTTTTTTCCTCTTTATGCCTCTTTTTTCCTCTTTTCTCCTCTTTTTTCCTCTTTTCTCCTCATTTCTCCTCTGTTTTCATCTTTTTAACTCATTTCTCATTTCTCCTCCTTTTTCAACTTTTCTCCGCGTTTTTCCACTTGTTTACTCTTTTCTCCTGTTTTCTCCTCATTTCTCCTCTTTTTCCCTCGTTTCTCCTCGTTTCTCCTCTTTATGCCTCTTTTTTCCTCTTTTCTCCTCATTTCTCCACTTTTTTCTTCTTTATTCCTGTATTTTCCTCACTTGTCCGCTTTTTTCCTTTCTTCCTTCTCTTTCCTCTTGTCCCCTCATTACTCCTCTTTTTTCCTCTTTTGTCCTCTCTCTCCTCTTTATTCCTCTTTTTTCCTCTTCTCTCCTCAATTCTCCTCTTTTTTCATCTTTTTAACTCATATCTCATTTCTCCTCCTTTTTCCACTTTTCTCTTCTTTTTTCTGCTTTTTTCCTCATTTCTCCTATTGTTTCTTTTTCCTCTTCTTTTTCCTCTTGTCGCCTCATTTCTCCTCTTTTATCCTCTTTATTCCTCTTTTTTGCTCTTTTCCACTCTTTTTAACTCTTTTTTCCTCTTTTCTCCTCATTTCTTCTCTTCTCTCCTCATTTCTCCTCTTTTTCCATCTTTTTAACTCATTTCTCATTTCTCCTCCTTTTTCAAATTTTCTCTGCGTTTTTCCTCTTGTTTCCTCTTTTCTCCTGTTTTCTCCTCATTTCTCCTCTTTTTTCCTCGTTTTTCCTCGTTACTCCTCATTTCTCCACTTTTTTCCTCTTTATGCCTCTTTTTTCCTCTTTTCTCCTCATTTCTCCTCTGTTTTCATCTTATTAACTCATTTCTCATTTCTCCTCCTTTTTCAACTTTTCTCCGCGTTTTTCCACTTGTTTACTCTTTTCTCCTGTTTTCTCCTCATTTCTCCTCTTTTTCCCTCGTTTCTCCTCGTTTCTCCTCTTTATGCCTCTTTTTTCCTCTTTTCTCCTCATTTCTCCACTTTTTTCTTCTTTATTCCTGTATTTTCCTCACTTGTCCGCTTTTTTCCTTTTTTCCTTCTCTTTCCTCTTGTCCCCTCATTACTCCTCTTTTATCCTCTTTATTCCTCTTTTTTCCTCTTTTGTCCTCTCTCTCCTCTTTATTCCTCTTTTTTCCTCTTCTCTCCTCAATTCTCCTCTTTTTTCATCTTTTTAACTCATATCTCATTTCTCCTCCTTTTTCCACTTTTCTCTTCTTTTTTTCTGCTTTTTTCCTCATTTCTCCTCTTGTTTCTTTTTCTTCTTCTTTTTCCTCTTGTCGCCTCATTTCTCCTCTTTTATCCTCTTTATTCCTCTTTTTTGCTCTTTTCCACTCTTTTTAACTCTTTTTTCCTCTTTTCTCCTCATTTCTTCTCTTCTCTCCTCATCTCTCCTCTTTTTCCATCTTTTTAACTCATTTCTCATTTCTCCTCCTTTTTCAAATTTTCTCTGCGTTTTTCCTCTTGTTTCCTCTTTTCTCCTGTTTTCTCCTCATTTCTCCTCTTTTTTCCTCGTTTCTCCTCGTTACTCCTCATTTCTCCACTTTTTTCCTCTTTATGCCTCTTTTTTCCTCTCTCTCCTCTTTATTCCTCTTTTTTCCTCATTTCTCCTCTGTTTTCATCTTATTAACTCATTTCTCATTTCTCCTCCTTTTTCAACTTTTCTCCGCGTTTTTCCACTTGTTTACTCTTTTCTCCTGTTTTCTCCTCATTTCTCCTCTTTTTCCCTCGTTTCTCCTCGTTTCTCCTCTTTATGCCTCTTTTTTCCTCTTTTCTCCTCATTTCTCCTCTTCTCTCCTCATTTCTCCTCTTTTTCCATCTTTTTAACTCATTTCTCATTTCTCCTCCTTTTTCAACTTTTCTCCGCGTTTTTCCTCTTGTTTAGTCTTTTCTCTTCTTTTCTCCTCATTTCACCTCTTTTTTCCTCGTTTCTCCTCGTTTCTCCTCTTTTCTCCTCTTTTCTCCTCATTTATCCTCTTTTCTCCACTTTTCTCCGCATATCTCCTCTTTTTTCCTCGTTTCTCCTCATTTCTCCACTTTTTTCTCTTTTTTCTTCTTTTTTTACTCTTTTCTCCTCTTTATTCCTCTTTTCATTTAATGAAACAAACTGCATTTATTGAATCATTGCATCAAACTACAATCATTGATTTAATGAAGCAAACCTTATTCCTTGTTTCAATGGAACAAACATATCTCCCTTATTTAGCGAACAAAACTGCATACGTTCAATTCAATGAAAGAGGCTGCACTTGTCAATTCAATGAGTAGAGCTACTGTCAATAATTCCGTGGCACCAGTTTCACGGCGTTGTGTCTATCAAACTGCGCACGGCGTCATTCAATGAGTAGAGCTTTTCGCATTCATTCAATGTGTCAATTTAATTCATTCAATTTAATGAAACTAACTGCATTAATTGAATCTTTGAATCAAACCTTATTCCTTGTTTCAATCGAACAAATCTAACTCTCTTATCTAGTGAAACCTATTTCACTCGTTCATTTAATGAAACAGACTGCACATGATAATTCAATGATTAGAGCTACTCTTAATGCATTTATTCAATCGAACAAAATGCACACCTTTAGTTCATTGAGGAAACTGTATTTGTCAATTCAATGAATACAGCTGTTCATTCATTCAATGTCACAAGATTCTCACATTGTCTGAATCAAATTGCACCGATTCTCTCCATGAAACAAACTGCACGTGTTAATTCAATGAGTAGAGCTTCTCTCATTCATTGAACGTGTCAAGCTTAACGCTTTAATTCAAGGCAACAAACTGCATTCATTCAATCATTGAATCACACTACAATAATTGATTCCATGAAATACACCTTATTTCAATGGAACAACCCTATCTCGTTTATTTACTGAACCAAACTGCATACGTTCATTCAATGAAAGAGGCTGCACTCGTCAATTCAAAGTGTAAAGATACTTGCATTCATTCAATGGCACTAGGTTCAAGCATTGTCTCTATCAATCTGAACACGTTCACTCAATGAAAGAGGCTGCAATTGTCAATTCAATGAGGAGAGCGACTCTCATTCATTCAATGGCACATATTTCACGCATTGTCTCTATCAAACTGCACACGTTTACTACATGAACCAAATTGCACGTCTTCATTCAATGAGTAGAGTTTCTCTCATTCATTCAATGTGTCAAGCTCACCGTTTTTTTATAATGAAACAAACTTCATTCATTGAATTAATGAATCAAACTACAATCATTGATCCAATGAATCAAACCTTACTCCTTGTTTTCATCGTACAAACCTAACTCACTTATCTAGTGAAAGCTATTACACTCGTTCGTTTTATGAAACAGTCTGCACATGATAATTCAATGATTAGTCCTACTCTTGACGCATTTATTCAATCAAGCAAACGGCTTTCATTCAATCATTGAATCAAACTACAAATATTGATTCACGAATCACACCTTAATCCTTTTTTCAATGGAACATACCTATCTCCGTTCACGCATTGTCTCTATCAAACTGCACAAGTTTGGTACATGAACCAAATTGCACGTCTTCATTCAATGAGTAGAGCTTCTCTCATTCACTCAATGTGTCAATTTAATTCATTCAATTTAATGAAACAAACTGCATTCATTGAATCAGTGAATCAAACTACAATCATTGATCCAATGAATCAAACCTTATTCCTTGTTTTCATCGTACAAACCTAACTCACTTATCTAGTGAAAGCTATTACACTCGTTCGTTTTATGAAACAGTCTGCACATGATAATTCAATGATTAGTCCTACTCTTGACGCATTTATTCAATCAAGCAAACTGCACACATTTAGTTCATGTAGCAAACCTCATTTGTTAATTCAGTGAATAGAGCTACTCATTCATTCAAAGTTGCAAGCTTCACGCATTGTCTCAATCAAACTGCTCACATTCACTCTATGAACCAATCTGCACGTGTTAATTCTATGAGTAGAGCTTCGCTCATTTATTGAATGTGTCAAGCATAACGCTTTCATTCAATCAAGCAAACGGCTTTCATTCAATCATTGAATCAAACTACAAATATTGATTCACGAATCACACCTTAATCCTTTTTTCAATGGAACATACCTATCTCCGTTCACGCATTGTCTCTATCAAACTGCACAAGTTTGGTACATGAACCAAATTGCACGTCTTCATTCAATGAGTAGAGCTTCTCTCATTCACTCAATGTGTCAATTTAATTCATTCAATTTAATGAAACATACTGCATTCATTGAATCAGTGAATCAAACTACAATCATTGATCCAATGAATCAAACCTTATTCCTTGTTTTCATCGTACAAACCTAACTCACTTATCTAGTGAAAGCTATTACACTCGTTCGTTTTATGAAACAGTCTGCACATGATAATTCAATGATTAGTCCTACTCTTGACGCATTTATTCAATCAAGCAAACTGCACACATTTAGTTCATGTAGCAAACCTCATTTGTTAATTCAGTGAATAGAGCTACTCATTCATTCAAAGTTGCAAGCTTCACGCATTGTCTCAATCAAACTGCTCACATTCACTCTATGAACCAATCTGCACGTGTTAATTCTATGAGTAGAGCTTCTCTCATTTATTGAATGTGTCAAGCATAACGCTTTCATTCAATCAAGCAAACGGCTTTCATTCAATCATTCAATCAAACTACAAATATTGATTCACGAATCACACCTTAATCCTTTTTTCAATGGAACATACCTATCTCCGTTCATTTTTTAGTCTTTTCTCCTCTTTTATCCTTTTTCCTCTTCTCTCACCTTTTCTCCTCTTTTATCCTCTGTTTTCATCATTTCTCCTCATTTCTCCACTTTTTTCCTGTTTATTCCTCTTTTTTCCTCATTTCTCCGCTTCTTTCCTTTTTTTCTTCTTTTTCCTCATGTCGCCTCATTTCTCCTCTTGTATCTTCTTTATTCCTCTTTTTTCCTCTTTTTTCCTCTTTTCTCCTCTTTATTCCTCTTTTTTCCTCTTCTCTCCTCGTTTCTCCTCTTTTTTCATCTTTATCAGTCATTTCTCATTTCTCCTCCTTTTTCCACTTTTCTCCTCTTTTTTCTGCTTTTTTCCTCATTTCTTCACTTTTTTCCTCTTTATTCCTCTTTTTTCCTCATTTCTCCTCTTTTTTCCTTTTTTTCTTCTTTTTCCTCTTGTCGCCTTTTTTCTCCTCGTGTATCGTCTTTATTCCTCTTTTTTCCTCTTTTCTCCGCTCTTCTCCTCTTTATTCCTCTTTTTTCCTCTTCTCTCCTCATTTCTCCACTTTTTTCCTCTTTATGCCTCTTTTTCCTCTTTTCTCCTCATTGCTCCTCTTTTTTCCTCGTTTCTCCACTTTTCTCCTCTTGTTTTCTTTTTTCTCCTCATTTCTCCACTTTTTTTCCTCTTTATTCCTCTTTTTTCCTCATTTCTCCTCTTTTTTCATCTTTTTAACTCATTTCTCATTTCTCCTCCTTTTTCAACTTTTCTCCGTGTTTTTCCTCTTGTTTACTCTTTTCTCCTCATTTCTCCTCTTTTTTCCTCTTTTTTCCTCTTTTCTCCTCATTTCTCCTCTTTTTTCATCGTTTTAACTCATTTCTCATTTCTCCTCCATTTTCAACTTTTCTCCGCATTTTTCCTCTTCTTTACTCTTTTCTCCTGTTTTCTCCTCATTTCTCCTCTTTTTTCCTCGTTTCTCCTCGTTTCTCCTCATTTCTCCACTTTTTTTCCTTTTTATGCCTCTTTATTCTTCTTTTCTCCTCTTTTTGCCTCTTTTCTCCTCTTTTTCCTCTTTTTTCCTCTTTTCTCCTCATTTCTCCTCTTTTTTCATCTTTTTAACTCATTTCTCCTTTTTCAACTTTTCTCCGCGTTTTTCCTCTTGTTTACTCTTTTCTCCTGTTTGCTCCTCATTTCTCCTCTTTTTTCCTCGTTTCTCCTTGTTTCTCCTCTTTATGCTTCTTTTTTCCTCTTTTCTCCTCATTTCTCCACTTTTTTCTTCTTTATTCCTGTATTTTCCTCACTTCTCCGCTTATTTCCCTTTTTCCTTCTCTTTCCTCTTGTCCCCTCATTACTCCTCTTTTATCCTCTTTATTCTTTTTTTCCTCTTTTGTCCTCTCTCTCCTCTTTATTCCTCTTTTATCCTCTTCTCTCCTCAATTCTCCTCTTTTTTCATCTTTTTAACTCATATCTCATTTCTCCTCCTTTTTCCACTTTTCTCTTCTTTTTTCTGCTTTTTTCCTCATTTCTCTTCTTGTTTCCTTTTTTTTCTTCTTTTTCCTCTTGTCGCCTCATTTCTCCTCTTTTATCCTCTTTATCCCTCTTTTTTGCTCTTTTCCACTCATTTTAACTCTTGTTTCCTCTTTTCTCCTCATTTCTCCTCTTCTCTCCTCATTTCTCCTCTTTTTCCATCTTTTTAACTCATTTCTCATTTCTCCTCCTTTTTCAAATTTTCTCTGCGTTTTTCCTCTTGTTTACTCTTTTCTCCTGTTTTCTCCTCATTTCTCCTCTTTTTTCCTCGTTTCTCCTCGTTACTCCTCATTTCTCCACTTTTTTCCTCTTTATGCCTCTTTTTTGCTCTTTTCCACTCATTTTAACTCTTGTTTCCTCTTTTCTCCTCATTTCTCCTCTTCTCTCCTCATTTCTCCTCTTTTTCCATCTTTTTAACTCATTTCTCATTTCTCCTCCTTTTTCAAATTTTCTCTGCGTTTTTCCTCTTGTTTACTCTTTTCTCCTGTTTTCTCCTCATTTCTCCTCTTTTTTCCTCGTTTCTCCTCGTTACTCCTCATTTCTCCACTTTTTTCCTCTTTATGCCTCTTTTTTCCTCTTTTCTCCTCTTTTTTCCTCTTTTCTCCTCATTTCTCCTCTGTTTTCATCTTTTTAACTCATTTCTCATTTCTCCTCCTTTTTCAACTTTTCTCCGCGTTTTTCCACTTGTTTACTCTTTTCTCCTGTTTTCTCCTCATTTCTCCTCTTTTTCCCTCGTTTCTCCTCGTTTCTCCTCTTTATGCCTCTTTTTTCCTCTTTTCTCCTCATTTCTCCACTTTTTTCTTCTTTATTCCTGTATTTTCCTCACTTGTCCGCTTTTTTCCTTTCTTCCTTCTCTTTCCTCTTGTCCCCTCATTACTCCTCTTTTTTCCTCTTTTGTCCTCTCTCTCCTCTTTATTCCTCTTTTTTCCTCTTCTCTCCTCAATTCTCCTCTTTTTTCATCTTTTTAACTCATATCTCATTTCTCCTCCTTTTTCCACTTTTCTCTTCTTTTTTCTGCTTTTTTCCTCATTTCTCCTATTGTTTCTTTTTCCTCTTCTTTTTCCTCTTGTCGCCTCATTTCTCCTCTTTTATCCTCTTTATTCCTCTTTTTTGCTCTTTTCCACTCTTTTTAACTCTTTTTTCCTCTTTTCTCCTCATTTCTTCTCTTCTCTCCTCATTTCTCCTCTTTTTCCATCTTTTTAACTCATTTCTCATTTCTCCTCCTTTTTCAAATTTTCTCTGCGTTTTTCCTCTTGTTTCCTCTTTTCTCCTGTTTTCTCCTCATTTCTCCTCTTTTTTCCTCGTTTCTCCTCGTTACTCCTCATTTCTCCACTTTTTTCCTCTTTATGCCTCTTTTTTCCTCTTTTCTCCTCATTTCTCCTCTGTTTTCATCTTATTAACTCATTTCTCATTTCTCCTCCTTTTTCAACTTTTCTCCGCGTTTTTCCACTTGTTTACTCTTTTCTCCTGTTTTCTCCTCATTTCTCCTCTTTTTCCCTCGTTTCTCCTCGTTTCTCCTCTTTATGCCTCTTTTTTCCTCTTTTCTCCTCATTTCTCCACTTTTTTCTTCTTTATTCCTGTATTTTCCTCACTTGTCCGCTTTTTTCCTTTTTTCCTTCTCTTTCCTCTTGTCCCCTCATTACTCCTCTTTTATCCTCTTTATTCCTCTTTTTTCCTCTTTTGTCCTCTCTCTCCTCTTTATTCCTCTTTTTTCCTCTTCTCTCCTCAATTCTCCTCTTTTTTCATCTTTTTAACTCATATCTCATTTCTCCTCCTTTTTCCACTTTTCTCTTCTTTTTTTCTGCTTTTTTCCTCATTTCTCCTCTTGTTTCTTTTTCTTCTTCTTTTTCCTCTTGTCGCCTCATTTCTCCTCTTTTATCCTCTTTATTCCTCTTTTTTGCTCTTTTCCACTCTTTTTAACTCTTTTTTCCTCTTTTCTCCTCATTTCTTCTCTTCTCTCCTCATCTCTCCTCTTTTTCCATCTTTTTAACTCATTTCTCATTTCTCCTCCTTTTTCAAATTTTCTCTGCGTTTTTCCTCTTGTTTCCTCTTTTCTCCTGTTTTCTCCTCATTTCTCCTCTTTTTTCCTCGTTTCTCCTCGTTACTCCTCATTTCTCCACTTTTTTCCTCTTTATGCCTCTTTTTTCCTCTCTCTCCTCTTTATTCCTCTTTTTTCCTCATTTCTCCTCTGTTTTCATCTTATTAACTCATTTCTCATTTCTCCTCCTTTTTCAACTTTTCTCCGCGTTTTTCCACTTGTTTACTCTTTTCTCCTGTTTTCTCCTCATTTCTCCTCTTTTTCCCTCGTTTCTCCTCGTTTCTCCTCTTTATGCCTCTTTTTTCCTCTTTTCTCCTCATTTCTCCTCTTCTCTCCTCATTTCTCCTCTTTTTCCATCTTTTTAACTCATTTCTCATTTCTCCTCCTTTTTCAACTTTTCTCCGCGTTTTTCCTCTTGTTTAGTCTTTTCTCTTCTTTTCTCCTCATTTCACCTCTTTTTTCCTCGTTTCTCCTCGTTTCTCCTCTTTTCTCCTCTTTTCTCCTCATTTATCCTCTTTTCTCCACTTTTCTCCGCATATCTCCTCTTTTTTCCTCGTTTCTCCTCATTTCTCCACTTTTTTCTCTTTTTTCTTCTTTTTTTACTCTTTTCTCCTCTTTATTCCTCTTTTCATTTAATGAAACAAACTGCATTTATTGAATCATTGCATCAAACTACAATCATTGATTTAATGAAGCAAACCTTATTCCTTGTTTCAATGGAACAAACATATCTCCCTTATTTAGCGAACAAAACTGCATACGTTCAATTCAATGAAAGAGGCTGCACTTGTCAATTCAATGAGTAGAGCTACTCTCATTCATTCCGTGGCACCAGTTTCACGGCGTTGTGTCTATCAAACTGCGCACGGCGTCATTCAATGAGTAGAGCTTTTCGCATTCATTCAATGTGTCAATTTAATTCATTCAATTTAATGAAACTAACTGCATTATTTGAATCTTTGAATCAAACTACAATCATTGATTCAATGAATCAAACCTTATTCCTTGTTTCAATCGAACAAATCTAACTCTCTTATCTAGTGAAACCTATTTCACTCGTTCATTTAATGAAACAGACTGCACATGATAATTCAATGATTAGAGCTACTCTTAATGCATTTATTCAATCGAACAAAATGCACACCTTTAGTTCATTGAGGAAACTGTATTTGTCAATTCAATGAATACAGCTGTTCATTCATTCAATGTCACAAGATTCTCACATTGTCTGAATCAAATTGCACCGATTCTCTCCATGAAACAAACTGCACGTGTTAATTCAATGAGTAGAGCTTCTCTCATTCATTGAACGTGTCAAGCTTAACGCTTTAATTCAAGGCAACAAACTGCATTCATTCAATCATTGAATCACACTACAATAATTGATTCCATGAAATACACCTTATTTCAATGGAACAACCCTATCTCGTTTATTTACTGAACCAAACTGCATACGTTCATTCAATGAAAGAGGCTGCACTCGTCAATTCAAAGTGTAAAGATACTTGCATTCATTCAATGGCACTAGGTTCAAGCATTGTCTCTATCAATCTGAACACGTTCACTCAATGAAAGAGGCTGCAATTGTCAATTCAATGAGGAGAGCGACTCTCATTCATTCAATGGCACATATTTCACGCATTGTCTCTATCAAACTGCACACGTTTACTACATGAACCAAATTGCACGTCTTCATTCAATGAGTAGAGTTTCTCTCATTCATTCAATGTGTCAAGCTCACCGTTTTTTTATAATGAAACAAACTTCATTCATTGAAAAAATGAATCAAACTACAATCATTGATCCAATGAATCAAACCTTACTCCTTGTTTTCATCGTACAAACCTAACTCACTTATCTAGTGAAAGCTATTACACTCGTTCGTTTTATGAAACAGTCTGCACATGATAATTCAATGATTAGTCCTACTCTTGACGCATTTATTCAATCAAGCAAACTGCACACATTTAGTTCATGTAGCAAACCTCATTTGTTAATTCAGTGAATAGAGCTACTCATTCATTCAAAGTTGCAAGCTTCACGCATTGTCTCAATCAAACTGCTCACATTCACTCTATGAACCAATCTGCACGTGTTAATTCTATGAGTAGAGCTTCGCTCATTTATTGAATGTGTCAAGCATAACGCTTTCATTCAATCAAGCAAACGGCTTTCATTCAATCATTGAATCAAACTACAAATATTGATTCACGAATCACACCTTAATCCTTTTTTCAATGGAACATACCTATCTCCGTTCACGCATTGTCTCTATCAAACTGCACAAGTTTGGTACATGAACCAAATTGCACGTCTTCATTCAATGAGTAGAGCTTCTCTCATTCACTCAATGTGTCAATTTAATTCATTCAATTTAATGAAACAAACTGCATTCATTGAATCAGTGAATCAAACTACAATCATTGATCCAATGAATCAAACCTTATTCCTTGTTTTCATCGTACAAACCTAACTCACTTATCTAGTGAAAGCTATTACACTCGTTCGTTTTATGAAACAGTCTGCACATGATAATTCAATGATTAGTCCTACTCTTGACGCATTTATTCAATCAAGCAAACTGCACACATTTAGTTCATGTAGCAAACCTCATTTGTTAATTCAGTGAATAGAGCTACTCATTCATTCAAAGTTGCAAGCTTCACGCATTGTCTCAATCAAACTGCTCACATTCACTCTATGAACCAATCTGCACGTGTTAATTCTATGAGTAGAGCTTCTCTCATTTATTGAATGTGTCAAGCATAACGCTTTCATTCAATCAAGCAAACGGCTTTCATTCAATCATTCAATCAAACTACAAATATTGATTCACGAATCACACCTTAATCCTTTTTTCAATGGAACATACCTATCTCCGTTCATTTTTTAGTCTTTTCTCCTCTTTTATCCTTTTTCCTCTTCTCTCACCTTTTCTCCTCTTTTATCCTCTTTTTTCATCATTTCTCCTCATTTCTCCACTTTTTTCCTGTTTATTCCTCTTTTTTCCTCATTTCTCCGCTTCTTTCCTTTTTTTCTTCTTTTTCCTCATGTCGCCTCATTTCTCCTCTTGTATCTTCTTTATTCCTCTTTTTTCCTCTTTTTTCCTCTTTTCTCATCTTTATTCCTCTTTTTTCCTCTTCTCTCCTCGTTTCTCCTCTTTTTTCATCTTTATCAGTCATTTCTCATTTCTCCTCCTTTTTCCACTTTTCTCCTCTTTTTTCTGCTTTTTTCCTCATTTCTTCACTTTTTTCCTCTTTATTCCTCTTTTTTCCTCATTTCTCCTCTTTTTTCCTTTTTTTCTTCTTTTTCCTCTTGTCGCCTTTTTTCTCCTCGTGTATCGTCTTTATTCCTCTTTTTTCCTCTTTTCTCCGCTCTTCTCCTCTTTATTCCTCTTTTTTCCTCTTCTCTCCTCATTTCTCCACTTTTTTCCTCTTTATGCCTCTTTTTCCTCTTTTCTCCTCATTGCTCCTCTTTTTTCCTCGTTTCTCCACTTTTCTCCTCTTGTTTTCTTTTTTCTCCTCATTTCTCCACTTTTTTTCCTCTTTATTCCTCTTTTTTCCTCATTTCTCCTCTTTTTTCATCTTTTTAACTCATTTCTCATTTCTCCTCCTTTTTCAACTTTTCTCCGTGTTTTTCCTCTTGTTTACTCTTTTCTCCTCATTTCTCCTCTTTTTTCCTCTTTTTTCCTCTTTTCTCCTCATTTCTCCTCTTTTTTCATCGTTTTAACTCATTTCTCATTTCTCCTCCATTTTCAACTTTTCTCCGCATTTTTCTTCTTCTTTACTCTTTTCTCCTGTTTTATCCTCTTTTTTCATCATTTCTCCTCATTTCTTCACTTTTTTCCTCTTTATTCCTCTTTTTTCCTCATTTCTCCTCTTTTTTCCTTTTTTTCTTCTTTTTCCTCATGTCGCCTCATTTCTCCTCTTGTATCTTCTTTATTCCTCTTTTTTCCTCTTTTTTCCTCTTTTCTCCTCTTTATTCCTCTTTTATCCTCTTCTCTCCTCAATTCTCCTCTTTTTTCATCTTTTTAACTCATATCTCATTTCTCCTCCTTTTTCCACTTTTCTCTTCTTTTTTCTGCTTTTTTCCTCGTTTATCCTCGTTACTCCTCATTTCTCCACTTTTTTCCTCTTTATGCCTCTTTTTTCCTCTTTTCTCCTCTTTTTTCCTCTTTTCTCCTCATTTCTCCTCTGTTTTCATCTTTTTAACTCATTTCTCATTTCTCCTCCTTTTTCCACTTTTCTCCGCGTTGTTCCACTTGTTTACTCTTTTCTCCTGTTTTCTCCTCATTTCTCCTCTTTTTCCCTCGTTTCTCCTCGTTTCTCCTCTTTATGCCTCTTTTTTCCTCTTTTCTCCTCATTTCTCCACTTTTTTCTTCTTTATTCCTGTATTTTCCTCACTTGTCCGCTTTTTTCCTTTCTTCCTTCTCTTTCCTCTTGTCCCCTCATTACTCCTCTTTTTTCCTCTTTTGTCCTCTCTCTCCTCTTTATTCCTCTTTTTTCCTCTTCTCTCCTCAATTCTCCTCTTTTTTCATCTTTTTAACTCATATCTCATTTCTCCTCCTTTTTCCACTTTTCTCTTCTTTTTTCTGCTTTTTTCCTCATTTCTCCTATTGTTTCTTTTTCCTCTTCTTTTTCCTCTTGTCGCCTCATTTCTCCTCTTTTATCCTCTTTATTCCTCTTTTTTGCTCTTTTCCACTCTTTTTAACTCTTTTTTCCTCTTTTCTCCTCATTTCTTCTCTTCTCTCCTCATTTCTCCTCTTTTTCCATCTTTTTAACTCATTTCTCATTTCTCCTCCTTTTTCAAATTTTCTCTGCGTTTTTCCTCTTGTTTCCTCTTTTCTCCTGTTTTCTCCTCATTTCTCCTCTTTTTTCCTCGTTTCTCCTCGTTACTCCTCATTTCTCCACTTTTTTCCTCTTTATGCCTCTTTTTTCCTCTTTTCTCCTCATTTCTCCTCTGTTTTCATCTTATTAACTCATTTCTCATTTCTCCTCCTTTTTCAACTTTTCTCCGCGTTTTTCCACTTGTTTACTCTTTTCTCCTGTTTTCTCCTCATTTCTCCTCTTTTTCCCTCGTTTCTCCTCGTTTCTCCTCTTTATGCCTCTTTTTTCCTCTTTTCTCCTCATTTCTCCACTTTTTTCTTCTTTATTCCTGTATTTTCCTCACTTGTCCGCTTTTTTCCTTTTTTCCTTCTCTTTCCTCTTGTCCCCTCATTACTCCTCTTTTATCCTCTTTATTCCTCTTTTTTCCTCTTTTGTCCTCTCTCTCCTCTTTATTCCTCTTTTTTCCTCTTCTCTCCTCAATTCTCCTCTTTTTTCATCTTTTTAACTCATATCTCATTTCTCCTCCTTTTTCCACTTTTCTCTTCTTTTTTTCTGCTTTTTTCCTCATTTCTCCTCTTGTTTCTTTTTCTTCTTCTTTTTCCTCTTGTCGCCTCATTTCTCCTCTTTTATCCTCTTTATTCCTCTTTTTTGCTCTTTTCCACTCTTTTTAACTCTTTTTTCCTCTTTTCTCCTCATTTCTTCTCTTCTCTCCTCATCTCTCCTCTTTTTCCATCTTTTTAACTCATTTCTCATTTCTCCTCCTTTTTCAAATTTTCTCTGCGTTTTTCCTCTTGTTTCCTCTTTTCTCCTGTTTTCTCCTCATTTCTCCTCTTTTTTCCTCGTTTCTCCTCGTTACTCCTCATTTCTCCACTTTTTTCCTCTTTATGCCTCTTTTTTCCTCTCTCTCCTCTTTATTCCTCTTTTTTCCTCATTTCTCCTCTGTTTTCATCTTATTAACTCATTTCTCATTTCTCCTCCTTTTTCAACTTTTCTCCGCGTTTTTCCACTTGTTTACTCTTTTCTCCTGTTTTCTCCTCATTTCTCCTCTTTTTCCCTCGTTTCTCCTCGTTTCTCCTCTTTATGCCTCTTTTTTCCTCTTTTCTCCTCATTTCTCCTCTTCTCTCCTCATTTCTCCTCTTTTTCCATCTTTTTAACTCATTTCTCATTTCTCCTCCTTTTTCAACTTTTCTCCGCGTTTTTCCTCTTGTTTAGTCTTTTCTCTTCTTTTCTCCTCATTTCACCTCTTTTTTCCTCGTTTCTCCTCGTTTCTCCTCTTTTCTCCTCTTTTCTCCTCATTTATCCTCTTTTCTCCACTTTTCTCCGCATATCTCCTCTTTTTTCCTCGTTTCTCCTCATTTCTCCACTTTTTTCTCTTTTTTCTTCTTTTTTTACTCTTTTCTCCTCTTTATTCCTCTTTTCATTTAATGAAACAAACTGCATTTATTGAATCATTGCATCAAACTACAATCATTGATTTAATGAAGCAAACCTTATTCCTTGTTTCAATGGAACAAACATATCTCCCTTATTTAGCGAACAAAACTGCATACGTTCAATTCAATGAAAGAGGCTGCACTTGTCAATTCAATGAGTAGAGCTACTCTCATTCATTCCGTGGCACCAGTTTCACGGCGTTGTGTCTATCAAACTGCGCACGGCGTCATTCAATGAGTAGAGCTTTTCGCATTCATTCAATGTGTCAATTTAATTCATTCAA
Organism: Chiloscyllium punctatum; assembly: GCF_047496795.1. NCBI lineage: Eukaryota > Metazoa > Chordata > Chondrichthyes > Orectolobiformes > Hemiscylliidae > Chiloscyllium > Chiloscyllium punctatum. The sequence continues at coordinate 66,281,688 of NC_092756.1, read as the reverse complement.
TTTAATGAAACTAACTGCATTATTTGAATCTTTGAATCAAACTACAATCATTGATTCAATGAATCAAACCTTATTCCTTGTTTCAATCGAACAAATCTAACTCTCTTATCTAGTGAAACCTATTTCACTCGTTCATTTAATGAAACAGACTGCACATGATAATTCAATGATTAGAGCTACTCTTAATGCATTTATTCAATCGAACAAAATGCACACCTTTAGTTCATTGAGGAAACTGTATTTGTCAATTCAATGAATACAGCTGTTCATTCATTCAATGTCACAAGATTCTCACATTGTCTGAATCAAATTGCACCGATTCTCTCCATGAAACAAACTGCACGTGTTAATTCAATGAGTAGAGCTTCTCTCATTCATTGAACGTGTCAAGCTTAACGCTTTAATTCAAGGCAACAAACTGCATTCATTCAATCATTGAATCACACTACAATAATTGATTCCATGAAATACACCTTATTTCAATGGAACAACCCTATCTCGTTTATTTACTGAACCAAACTGCATACGTTCATTCAATGAAAGAGGCTGCACTCGTCAATTCAAAGTGTAAAGATACTTGCATTCATTCAATGGCACTAGGTTCAAGCATTGTCTCTATCAATCTGAACACGTTCACTCAATGAAAGAGGCTGCAATTGTCAATTCAATGAGGAGAGCGACTCTCATTCATTCAATGGCACATATTTCACGCATTGTCTCTATCAAACTGCACACGTTTACTACATGAACCAAATTGCACGTCTTCATTCAATGAGTAGAGTTTCTCTCATTCATTCAATGTGTCAAGCTCACCGTTTTTTTATAATGAAACAAACTTCATTCATTGAAAAAATGAATCAAACTACAATCATTGATCCAATGAATCAAACCTTACTCCTTGTTTTCATCGTACAAACCTAACTCACTTATCTAGTGAAAGCTATTACACTCGTTCGTTTTATGAAACAGTCTGCACATGATAATTCAATGATTAGTCCTACTCTTGACGCATTTATTCAATCAAGCAAACTGCACACATTTAGTTCATGTAGCAAACCTCATTTGTTAATTCAGTGAATAGAGCTACTCATTCATTCAAAGTTGCAAGCTTCACGCATTGTCTCAATCAAACTGCTCACATTCACTCTATGAACCAATCTGCACGTGTTAATTCTATGAGTAGAGCTTCGCTCATTTATTGAATGTGTCAAGCATAACGCTTTCATTCAATCAAGCAAACGGCTTTCATTCAATCATTGAATCAAACTACAAATATTGATTCACGAATCACACCTTAATCCTTTTTTCAATGGAACATACCTATCTCCGTTCACGCATTGTCTCTATCAAACTGCACAAGTTTGGTACATGAACCAAATTGCACGTCTTCATTCAATGAGTAGAGCTTCTCTCATTCACTCAATGTGTCAATTTAATTCATTCAATTTAATGAAACAAACTGCATTCATTGAATCAGTGAATCAAACTACAATCATTGATCCAATGAATCAAACCTTATTCCTTGTTTTCATCGTACAAACCTAACTCACTTATCTAGTGAAAGCTATTACACTCGTTCGTTTTATGAAACAGTCTGCACATGATAATTCAATGATTAGTCCTACTCTTGACGCATTTATTCAATCAAGCAAACTGCACACATTTAGTTCATGTAGCAAACCTCATTTGTTAATTCAGTGAATAGAGCTACTCATTCATTCAAAGTTGCAAGCTTCACGCATTGTCTCAATCAAACTGCTCACATTCACTCTATGAACCAATCTGCACGTGTTAATTCTATGAGTAGAGCTTCTCTCATTTATTGAATGTGTCAAGCATAACGCTTTCATTCAATCAAGCAAACGGCTTTCATTCAATCATTCAATCAAACTACAAATATTGATTCACGAATCACACCTTAATCCTTTTTTCAATGGAACATACCTATCTCCGTTCATTTTTTAGTCTTTTCTCCTCTTTTATCCTTTTTCCTCTTCTCTCACCTTTTCTCCTCTTTTATCCTCTTTTTTCATCATTTCTCCTCATTTCTCCACTTTTTTCCTGTTTATTCCTCTTTTTTCCTCATTTCTCCGCTTCTTTCCTTTTTTTCTTCTTTTTCCTCATGTCGCCTCATTTCTCCTCTTGTATCTTCTTTATTCCTCTTTTTTCCTCTTTTTTCCTCTTTTCTCATCTTTATTCCTCTTTTTTCCTCTTCTCTCCTCGTTTCTCCTCTTTTTTCATCTTTATCAGTCATTTCTCATTTCTCCTCCTTTTTCCACTTTTCTCCTCTTTTTTCTGCTTTTTTCCTCATTTCTTCACTTTTTTCCTCTTTATTCCTCTTTTTTCCTCATTTCTCCTCTTTTTTCCTTTTTTTCTTCTTTTTCCTCTTGTCGCCTTTTTTCTCCTCGTGTATCGTCTTTATTCCTCTTTTTTCCTCTTTTCTCCGCTCTTCTCCTCTTTATTCCTCTTTTTTCCTCTTCTCTCCTCATTTCTCCACTTTTTTCCTCTTTATGCCTCTTTTTCCTCTTTTCTCCTCATTGCTCCTCTTTTTTCCTCGTTTCTCCACTTTTCTCCTCTTGTTTTCTTTTTTCTCCTCATTTCTCCACTTTTTTTCCTCTTTATTCCTCTTTTTTCCTCATTTCTCCTCTTTTTTCATCTTTTTAACTCATTTCTCATTTCTCCTCCTTTTTCAACTTTTCTCCGTGTTTTTCCTCTTGTTTACTCTTTTCTCCTCATTTCTCCTCTTTTTTCCTCTTTTTTCCTCTTTTCTCCTCATTTCTCCTCTTTTTTCATCGTTTTAACTCATTTCTCATTTCTCCTCCATTTTCAACTTTTCTCCGCATTTTTCTTCTTCTTTACTCTTTTCTCCTGTTTTATCCTCTTTTTTCATCATTTCTCCTCATTTCTTCACTTTTTTCCTCTTTATTCCTCTTTTTTCCTCATTTCTCCTCTTTTTTCCTTTTTTTCTTCTTTTTCCTCATGTCGCCTCATTTCTCCTCTTGTATCTTCTTTATTCCTCTTTTTTCCTCTTTTTTCCTCTTTTCTCCTCTTTATTCCTCTTTTATCCTCTTCTCTCCTCAATTCTCCTCTTTTTTCATCTTTTTAACTCATATCTCATTTCTCCTCCTTTTTCCACTTTTCTCTTCTTTTTTCTGCTTTTTTCCTCGTTTATCCTCGTTACTCCTCATTTCTCCACTTTTTTCCTCTTTATGCCTCTTTTTTCCTCTTTTCTCCTGTTTTTTCCTCTTTTCTCCTCATTTCTCCTCTGTTTTCATCTTTTTAACTCATTTCTCATTTCTCCTCCTTTTTCCACTTTTCTCCGCGTTGTTCCACTTGTTTACTCTTTTCTCCTGTTTTCTCCTCATTTCTCCTCTTTTTCCCTCGTTTCTCCTCGTTTCTCCTCTTTATGCCTCTTTTTTCCTCTTTTCTCCTCATTTCTCCACTTTTTTCTTCTTTATTCCTGTATTTTCCTCACTTGTCCGCTTTTTTCCTTTCTTCCTTCTCTTTCCTCTTGTCCCCTCATTACTCCTCTTTTTTCCTCTTTTGTCCTCTCTCTCCTCTTTATTCCTCTTTTTTCCTCTTCTCTCCTCAATTCTCCTCTTTTTTCATCTTTTTAACTCATATCTCATTTCTCCTCCTTTTTCCACTTTTCTCTTCTTTTTTCTGCTTTTTTCCTCATTTCTCCTATTGTTTCTTTTTCCTCTTCTTTTTCCTCTTGTCGCCTCATTTCTCCTCTTTTATCCTCTTTATTCCTCTTTTTTGCTCTTTTCCACTCTTTTTAACTCTTTTTTCCTCTTTTCTCCTCATTTCTTCTCTTCTCTCCTCATTTCTCCTCTTTTTCCATCTTTTTAACTCATTTCTCATTTCTCCTCCTTTTTCAAATTTTCTCTGCGTTTTTCCTCTTGTTTCCTCTTTTCTCCTGTTTTCTCCTCATTTCTCCTCTTTTTTCCTCGTTTCTCCTCGTTACTCCTCATTTCTCCACTTTTTTCCTCTTTTCTCCTCTTTTTTCCTCTTTTCTCCTCATTTCTCCTCTGTTTTCATCTTATTAACTCATTTCTCATTTCTCCTCCTTTTTCAACTTTTCTCCGCGTTTTTCCACTTGTTTACTCTTTTCTCCTGTTTTCTCCTCATTTCTCCTCTTTTTCCCTCGTTTCTCCTCGTTTCTCCTCTTTATGCCTCTTTTTTCCTCTTTTCTCCTCATTTCTCCACTTTTTTCTTCTTTATTCCTGTATTTTCCTCACTTGTCCGCTTTTTTCCTTTTTTCCTTCTCTTTCCTCTTGTCCCCTCATTACTCCTCTTTTATCCTCTTTATTCCTCTTTTTTCCTCTTTTGTCCTCTCTCTCCTCTTTATTCCTCTTTTTTCCTCTTCTCTCCTCAATTCTCCTCTTTTTTCATCTTTTTAACTCATATCTCATTTCTCCTCCTTTTTCCACTTTTCTCTTCTTTTTTTCTGCTTTTTTCCTCATTTCTCCTCTTGTTTCTTTTTCTTCTTCTTTTTCCTCTTGTCGCCTCATTTCTCCTCTTTTATCCTCTTTATTCCTCTTTTTTGCTCTTTTCCACTCTTTTTAACTCTTTTTTCCTCTTTTCTCCTCATTTCTTCTCTTCTCTCCTCATCTCTCCTCTTTTTCCATCTTTTTAACTCATTTCTCATTTCTCCTCCTTTTTCAAATTTTCTCTGCGTTTTTCCTCTTGTTTCCTCTTTTCTCCTGTTTTCTCCTCATTTCTCCTCTTTTTTCCTCGTTTCTCCTCGTTACTCCTCATTTCTCCACTTTTTTCCTCTTTATGCCTCTTTTTTCCTCTCTCTCCTCTTTATTCCTCTTTTTTCCTCATTTCTCCTCTGTTTTCATCTTATTAACTCATTTCTCATTTCTCCTCCTTTTTCAACTTTTCTCCGCGTTTTTCCACTTGTTTACTCTTTTCTCCTGTTTTCTCCTCATTTCTCCTCTTTTTCCCTCGTTTCTCCTCGTTTCTCCTCTTTATGCCTCTTTTTTCCTCTTTTCTCCTCATTTCTCCTCTTCTCTCCTCATTTCTCCTCTTTTTCCATCTTTTTAACTCATTTCTCATTTCTCCTCCTTTTTCAACTTTTCTCCGCGTTTTTCCTCTTGTTTAGTCTTTTCTCTTCTTTTCTCCTCATTTCACCTCTTTTTTCCTCGTTTCTCCTCGTTTCTCCTCTTTTCTCCTCTTTTCTCCTCATTTATCCTCTTTTCTCCACTTTTCTCCGCATATCTCCTCTTTTTTCCTCGTTTCTCCTCATTTCTCCACTTTTTTCTCTTTTTTCTTCTTTTTTTACTCTTTTCTCCTCTTTATTCCTCTTTTCATTTAATGAAACAAACTGCATTTATTGAATCATTGCATCAAACTACAATCATTGATTTAATGAAGCAAACCTTATTCCTTGTTTCAATGGAACAAACATATCTCCCTTATTTAGCGAACAAAACTGCATACGTTCAATTCAATGAAAGAGGCTGCACTTGTCAATTCAATGAGTAGAGCTACTCTCATTCATTCCGTGGCACCAGTTTCACGGCGTTGTGTCTATCAAACTGCGCACGGCGTCATTCAATGAGTAGAGCTTTTCGCATTCATTCAATGTGTCAATTTAATTCATTCAATTTAATGAAACTAACTGCATTATTTGAATCTTTGAATCAAACTACAATCATTGATTCAATGAATCAAACCTTATTCCTTGTTTCAATCGAACAAATCTAACTCTCTTATCTAGTGAAACCTATTTCACTCGTTCATTTAATGAAACAGACTGCACATGATAATTCAATGATTAGAGCTACTCTTAATGCATTTATTCAATCGAACAAAATGCACACCTTTAGTTCATTGAGGAAACTGTATTTGTCAATTCAATGAATACAGCTGTTCATTCATTCAATGTCACAAGATTCTCACATTGTCTGAATCAAATTGCACCGATTCTCTCCATGAAACAAACTGCACGTGTTAATTCAATGAGTAGAGCTTCTCTCATTCATTGAACGTGTCAAGCTTAACGCTTTAATTCAAGGCAACAAACTGCATTCATTCAATCATTGAATCACACTACAATAATTGATTCCATGAAATACACCTTATTTCAATGGAACAACCCTATCTCGTTTATTTACTGAACCAAACTGCATACGTTCATTCAATGAAAGAGGCTGCACTCGTCAATTCAAAGTGTAAAGATACTTGCATTCATTCAATGGCACTAGGTTCAAGCATTGTCTCTATCAATCTGAACACGTTCACTCAATGAAAGAGGCTGCAATTGTCAATTCAATGAGGAGAGCGACTCTCATTCATTCAATGGCACATATTTCACGCATTGTCTCTATCAAACTGCACACGTTTACTACATGAACCAAATTGCACGTCTTCATTCAATGAGTAGAGTTTCTCTCATTCATTCAATGTGTCAAGCTCACCGTTTTTTTATAATGAAACAAACTTCATTCATTGAAAAAATGAATCAAACTACAATCATTGATCCAATGAATCAAACCTTACTCCTTGTTTTCATCGTACAAACCTAACTCACTTATCTAGTGAAAGCTATTACACTCGTTCGTTTTATGAAACAGTCTGCACATGATAATTCAATGATTAGTCCTACTCTTGACGCATTTATTCAATCAAGCAAACTGCACACATTTAGTTCATGTAGCAAACCTCATTTGTTAATTCAGTGAATAGAGCTACTCATTCATTCAAAGTTGCAAGCTTCACGCATTGTCTCAATCAAACTGCTCACATTCACTCTATGAACCAATCTGCACGTGTTAATTCTATGAGTAGAGCTTCGCTCATTTATTGAATGTGTCAAGCATAACGCTTTCATTCAATCAAGCAAACGGCTTTCATTCAATCATTGAATCAAACTACAAATATTGATTCACGAATCACACCTTAATCCTTTTTTCAATGGAACATACCTATCTCCGTTCACGCATTGTCTCTATCAAACTGCACAAGTTTGGTACATGAACCAAATTGCACGTCTTCATTCAATGAGTAGAGCTTCTCTCATTCACTCAATGTGTCAATTTAATTCATTCAATTTAATGAAACAAACTGCATTCATTGAATCAGTGAATCAAACTACAATCATTGATCCAATGAATCAAACCTTATTCCTTGTTTTCATCGTACAAACCTAACTCACTTATCTAGTGAAAGCTATTACACTCGTTCGTTTTATGAAACAGTCTGCACATGATAATTCAATGATTAGTCCTACTCTTGACGCATTTATTCAATCAAGCAAACTGCACACATTTAGTTCATGTAGCAAACCTCATTTGTTAATTCAGTGAATAGAGCTACTCATTCATTCAAAGTTGCAAGCTTCACGCATTGTCTCAATCAAACTGCTCACATTCACTCTATGAACCAATCTGCACGTGTTAATTCTATGAGTAGAGCTTCTCTCATTTATTGAATGTGTCAAGCATAACGCTTTCATTCAATCAAGCAAACGGCTTTCATTCAATCATTCAATCAAACTACAAATATTGATTCACGAATCACACCTTAATCCTTTTTTCAATGGAACATACCTATCTCCGTTCATTTTTTAGTCTTTTCTCCTCTTTTATCCTTTTTCCTCTTCTCTCACCTTTTCTCCTCTTTTATCCTCTTTTTTCATCATTTCTCCTCATTTCTCCACTTTTTTCCTGTTTATTCCTCTTTTTTCCTCATTTCTCCGCTTCTTTCCTTTTTTTCTTCTTTTTCCTCATGTCGCCTCATTTCTCCTCTTGTATCTTCTTTATTCCTCTTTTTTCCTCTTCTCTCCTCGTTTCTCCTCTTTATTCCTCTTTTTTCCTCTTCTCTCCTCGTTTCTCCTCTTTTTTCATCTTTATCAGTCATTTCTCATTTCTCCTCCTTTTTCCACTTTTCTCCTCTTTTTTCTGCTTTTTTCCTCATTTCTTCACTTTTTTCCTCTTTATTCCTCTTTTTTCCTCATTTCTCCTCTTTTTTCCTTTTTTTCTTCTTTTTCCTCTTGTCGCCTTTTTTCTCCTCGTGTATCGTCTTTATTCCTCTTTTTTCCTCTTTTCTCCGCTCTTCTCCTCTTTATTCCTCTTTTTTCCTCTTCTCTCCTCATTTCTCCACTTTTTTCCTCTTTATGCCTCTTTTTCCTCTTTTCTCCTCATTGCTCCTCTTTTTTCCTCGTTTCTCCACTTTTCTCCTCTTGTTTTCTTTTTTCTCCTCATTTCTCCACTTTTTTTCCTCTTTATTCCTCTTTTTTCCTCATTTCTCCTCTTTTTTCATCTTTTTAACTCATTTCTCATTTCTCCTCCTTTTTCAACTTTTCTCCGTGTTTTTCCTCTTGTTTACTCTTTTCTCCTCATTTCTCCTCTTTTTTCCTCTTTTTTCCTCTTTTCTCCTCATTTCTCCTCTTTTTTCATCGTTTTAACTCATTTCTCATTTCTCCTCCATTTTCAACTTTTCTCCGCATTTTTCTTCTTCTTTACTCTTTTCTCCTGTTTTATCCTCTTTTTTCATCATTTCTCCTCATTTCTCCACTTTTTTCCTGTTTATTCCTCTTTTTTCCTCATTTCTCCGCTTCTTTCCTTTTTTTCTTCTTTTTCCTCATGTCGCCTCATTTTTCCTCTTGTATCTTCTTTATTCCTCTTTTTTCCTCTTTTTTCCTCTTTTCTCCTCTTTATTCCTCTTTTATCCTCTTCTCTCCTCAATTCTCCTCTTTTTTCATCTTTTTAACTCATATCTCATTTCTCCTCCTTTTTCCACTTTTCTCTTCTTTTTTCTGCTTTTTTCCTCGTTTATCCTCGTTACTCCTCATTTCTCCACTTTTTTCCTCTTTATGCCTCTTTTTTCCTCTTTTCTCCTCTTTTTTCCTCTTTTCTCCTCATTTCTCCTCTGTTTTCATCTTTTTAACTCATTTCTCATTTCTCCTCCTTTTTCCACTTTTCTCCGCGTTGTTCCACTTGTTTACTCTTTTCTCCTGTTTTCTCCTCATTTCTCCTCTTTTTCCCTCGTTTCTCCTCGTTTCTCCTCTTTATGCCTCTTTTTTCCTCTTTTCTCCTCATTTCTCCACTTTTTTCTTCTTTATTCCTGTATTTTCCTCACTTGTCCGCTTTTTTCCTTTCTTCCTTCTCTTTCCTCTTGTCCCCTCATTACTCCTCTTTTTTCCTCTTTTGTCCTCTCTCTCCTCTTTATTCCTCTTTTTTCCTCTTCTCTCCTCAATTCTCCTCTTTTTTCATCTTTTTAACTCATATCTCATTTCTCCTCCTTTTTCCACTTTTCTCTTCTTTTTTCTGCTTTTTTCCTCATTTCTCCTCTTGTTTCTTTTTCTTCTTCTTTTTCCTCTTGTCGCCTCATTTCTCCTCTTTTATCCTCTTTATTCCTCTTTTTTGCTCTTTTCCACTCTTTTTAACTCTTTTTTCCTCTTTTCTCCTCATTTCTTCTCTTCTCTCCTCATTTCTCCTCTTTTTCCATCTTTTTAACTCATTTCTCATTTCTCCTCCTTTTTCAAATTTTCTCTGCGTTTTTCCTCTTGTTTCCTCTTTTCTCCTGTTTTCTCCTCATTTCTCCTCTTTTTTCCTCGTTTCTCCTCGTTACTCCTCATTTCTCCACTTTTTTCCTCTTTATGCCTCTTTTTTCCTCTTTTCTCCTCTTTTTTCCTCTTTTCTCCTCATTTCTCCTCTGTTTTCATCTTATTAACTCATTTCTCATTTCTCCTCCTTTTTCAACTTTTCTCCGCGTTTTTCCACTTGTTTACTCTTTTCTCCTGTTTTCTCCTCATTTCTCCTCTTTTTCCCTCGTTTCTCCTCGTTTCTCCTCTTTATGCCTCTTTTTTCCTCTTTTCTCCTCATTTCTCCACTTTTTTCTTCTTTATTCCTGTATTTTCCTCACTTGTCCGCTTTTTTCCTTTTTTCCTTCTCTTTCCTCTTGTCCCCTCATTACTCCTCTTTTATCCTCTTTATTCCTCTTTTTTCCTCTTTTGTCCTCTCTCTCCTCTTTATTCCTCTTTTTTCCTCTTCTCTCCTCAATTCTCCACTTTTTTCATCTTTTTAACTCATATCTCATTTCTCCTCCTTTTTCCACTTTTCTCTTCTTTTTTTCTGCTTTTTTCCTCATTTCTCCTCTTGTTTCTTTTTCTTCTTCTTTTTCCTCTTGTCGCCTCATTTCTCCTCTTTTATCCTCTTTATTCCTCTTTTTTGCTCTTTTCCACTCTTTTTAACTCTTTTTTCCTCTTTTCTCCTCATTTCTTCTCTTCTCTCCTCATCTCTCCTCTTTTTCCATCTTTTTAACTCATTTCTCATTTCTCCTCCTTTTTCAAATTTTCTCTGCGTTTTTCCTCTTGTTTACTCTTTTCTCCTGTTTTCTCCTCATTTCTCCTCTTTTTTCCTCGTTTCTCCTCGTTACTCCTCATTTCTCCACTTTTTTCCTCTTTATGCCTCTTTTTTCCTCTTTTCTCCTCTTTTTTCCTCTTTTCTCCTCATTTCTCCTCTGTTTTCATCTTATTAACTCATTTCTCATTTCTCCTCCTTTTTCAACTTTTCTCCGCATTTTTCCACTTGTTTACTCTTTTCTCCTGTTTTCTCCTCATTTCTCCTCTTTTTCCCTCGTTTCTCCTCGTTTCTCCTCTTTATGCCTCTTTTTTCCTCTTTTCTCCTCATTTCTCCACTTTTTTCTTCTTTATTCCTGTATTTTCCTCACTTGTCCGCTTTTTTCCTTTTTTCCTTCTCTTTCCTCTTGTCCCCTCATTACTCCTCTTTTATCCTCTTTATTCCTCTTTTTTCCTCTTTTGTCCTCTCTCTCCTCTTTATTCCTCTTTTTTCCTCTTCTCTCCTCAATTCTCCTCTTTTTTCATCTTTTTAACTCATATCTCATTTCTCCTCCTTTTTCCACTTTTCTCTTCTTTTTTTCTGCTTTTTTCCTCATTTCTCCTCTTGTTTCTTTTTCTTCTTCTTTTTCCTCTTGTCGCCTCATTTCTCCTCTTTTATCCTCTTTATTCCTCTTTTTTGCTCTTTTCCACTCTTTTTAACTCTTTTTTCCTCTTTTCTCCTCGTTTCTCCTCTTCTCTCCTCATTTCTCCTCTTTTTCCATCTTTTTAACTCATTTCTCATTTCTCCTCCTTTTTCAACTTTTCTCCGCGTTTTTCCTATTGTTTAGTCTTTTCTCTTCTTTTCTCCTCATTTCACCTCTTTTTTCCTCGTTTCTCCTCGTTTCTCCTCTTTTCTCCTCTTTTCTCCTCATTTATCCTCTTTTCTCCACTTTTCTCCGCATATCTCCTCTTTTTTCCTCGTTTCTCCTCATTTCTCCACTTTTTTCTCTTTTTTCTTCTTTTTTTACTCTTTTCTCCTCTTTATTCCTCTTTTCATTTAATGAAACAAACTGCATTTATTGAATCATTGCATCAAACTACAATCATTGATTTAATGAAGCAAACCTTATTCCTTGTTTCAATGGAACAAACATATCTCCCTTATTTAGCGAACAAAACTGCATACGTTCAATTCAATGAAAGAGGCTGCACTTGTCAATTCAATGAGTAGAGCTACTCTCATTCATTCCGTGGCACCAGTTTCACGGCGTTGTGTCTATCAAACTGCGCACGGCGTCATTCAATGAGTAGAGCTTTTCGCATTCATTCAATGTGTCAATTTAATTCATTCAATTTAATGAAACTAACTGCATTATTTGAATCTTTGAATCAAACTACAATCATTGATTCAATGAATCAAACCTTATTCCTTGTTTCAATCGAACAAATCTAACTCTCTTATCTAGTGAAACCTATTTCACTCGTTCATTTAATGAAACAGACTGCACATGATAATTCAATGATTAGAGCTACTCTTAATGCATTTATTCAATCGAACAAAATGCACACCTTTAGTTCATTGAGGAAACTGTATTTGTCAATTCAATGAATACAGCTGTTCATTCATTCAATGTCACAAGATTCTCACATTGTCTGAATCAAATTGCACCGATTCTCTCCATGAAACAAACTGCACGTGTTAATTCAATGAGTAGAGCTTCTCTCATTCATTGAACGTGTCAAGCTTAACGCTTTAATTCAAGGCAACAAACTGCATTCATTCAATCATTGAATCACACTACAATAATTGATTCCATGAAATACACCTTATTTCAATGGAACAACCCTATCTCGTTTATTTACTGAACCAAACTGCATACGTTCATTCAATGAAAGAGGCTGCACTCGTCAATTCAAAGTGTAAAGATACTTGCATTCATTCAATGGCACTAGGTTCAAGCATTGTCTCTATCAATCTGAACACGTTCACTCAATGAAAGAGGCTGCAATTGTCAATTCAATGAGGAGAGCGACTCTCATTCATTCAATGGCACATATTTCACGCATTGTCTCTATCAAACTGCACACGTTTACTACATGAACCAAATTGCACGTCTTCATTCAATGAGTAGAGTTTCTCTCATTCATTCAATGTGTCAAGCTCACCGTTTTTTTATAATGAAACAAACTTCATTCATTGAATTAATGAATCAAACTACAATCATTGATCCAATGAATCAAACCTTTCTCCTTGTTTTCATCGTACAAACCTAACTCACTTATCTAGTGAAAGCTATTACACTCGTTCGTTTTATGAAACAGTCTGCACATGATAATTCAATGATTAGTCCTACTCTTGACGCATTTATTCAATCAAGCAAACTGCACACATTTAGTTCATGTAGCAAACCTCATTTGTTAATTCAGTGAATAGAGCTACTCATTCATTCAAAGTTGCAAGCTTCACGCATTGTCTCAATCAAACTGCTCACATTCACTCTATGAACCAATCTGCACGTGTTAATTCTATGAGTAGAGCTTCGCTCATTTATTGAATGTGTCAAGCATAACGCTTTCATTCAATCAAGCAAACGGCTTTCATTCAATCATTCAATCAAACTACAAATATTGATTCACGAACCACACCTTAATCCTTTTTTCAATGGAACATACCTATCTCCGTTCACGCATTGTCTCTATCAAACTGCACAAGTTTGGTACATGAACCAAATTGCACGTCTTCATTCAATGAGTAGAGCTTCTCTCATTCACTCAATGTGTCAATTTAATTCATTCAATTTAATGAAACAAACTGCATTCATTGAATCAGTGAATCAAACTACAATCATTGATCCAATGAATCAAACCTTATTCCTTGTTTACATCGTACAAACCTAACTCACTTATCTAGTGAAAGCTATTACACTCGTTCGTTTTATGAAACAGTCTGCACATGATAATTCAATGATTAGTCCTACTCTTGACGCATTTATTCAATCAAGCAAACTGCACACATTTAGTTCATGTAGCAAACCTCATTTGTTAATTCAGTGAATAGAGCTACTCATTCATTCAAAGTTGCAAGCTTCACGCATTGTCTCAATCAAACTGCTCACATTCACTCTATGAACCAATCTGCACGTGTTAATTCTATGAGTAGAGCTTCTCTCATTTATTGAATGTGTCAAGCATAACGCTTTCATTCAATCAAGCAAACGGCTTTCATTCAATCATTCAATCAAACTACAAATATTGATTCACGAATCACACCTTAATCCTTTTTTCAATGGAACATACCTATCTCCGTTCATTTTTTAGTCTTTTCTCCTCTTTTATCCTTTTTCCTCTTCTCTCACCTTTTCTCCTCTTTTATCCTCTTTTTTCATCATTTCTCCTCATTTCTCCACTTTTTTCCTGTTTATTCCTCTTTTTTCCTCATTTCTCCGCTTCTTTCCTTTTTTTCTTCTTTTTCCTCATGTCGCCTCATTTCTCCTCTTGTATCTTCTTTATTCCTCTTTTTTCCTCTTTTCTCCTCTTTATTCCTCTTTTTTCCTCTTCTCTCCTCGTTTCTCCTCTTTTTTCATCTTTATCAGTCATTTCTCATTTCTCCTCCTTTTTCCACTTTTCTCCTCTTTTTTCTGCTTTTTTCCTCATTTCTTCACTTTTTTCCTCTTTATTCCTCTTTTTTCCTCATTTCTCCTCTTTTTTCCTTTTTTTCTTCTTTTTCCTCTTGTCGCCTTTTTTCTCCTCGTGTATCGTCTTTATTCCTCTTTTTTCCTCTTTTCTCCGCTCTTCTCCTCTTTATTCCTCTTTTTTCCTCTTCTCTCCTCATTTCTCCACTTTTTTCCTCTTTATGCCTCTTTTTCCTCTTTTCTCCTCATTGCTCCTCTTTTTTCCTCGTTTCTCCACTTTTCTCCTCTTGTTTTCTTTTTTCTCCTCATTTCTCCACTTTTTTTCCTCTTTATTCCTCTTTTTTCCTCATTTCTCCTCTTTTTTCATCTTTTTAACTCATTTCTCATTTCTCCTCCTTTTTCAACTTTTCTCCGTGTTTTTCCTCTTGTTTACTCTTTTCTCCTCATTTCTCCTCTTTTTTCCTCTTTTTTCCTCTTTTCTCCTCATTTCTCCTCTTTTTTCATCGTTTTAACTCATTTCTCATTTCTCCTCCATTTTCAACTTTTCTCCGCATTTTTCTTCTTCTTTACTCTTTTCTCCTGTTTTATCCTCTTTTTTCATCATTTCTCCTCATTTCTCCACTTTTTTCCTGTTTATTCCTCTTTTTTCCTCATTTCTCCGCTTCTTTCCTTTTTTTCTTCTTTTTCCTCATGTCGCCTCATTTCTCCTCTTGTATCTTCTTTATTCCTCTTTTTTCCTCTTTTTTCCTCTTTTCTCCTCTTTATTCCTCTTTTATCCTCTTCTCTCCTCAATTCTCCTCTTTTTTCATCTTTTTAACTCATATCTCATTTCTCCTCCTTTTTCCACTTTTCTCTTCTTTTTTCTGCTTTTTTCCTCGTTTATCCTCGTTACTCCTCATTTCTCCACTTTTTTCCTCTTTATGCCTCTTTTTTCCTCTTTTCTCCTCTTTTTTCCTCTTTTCTCCTCATTTCTCCTCTGTTTTCATCTTTTTAACTCATTTCTCATTTCTCCTCCTTTTTCCACTTTTCTCCGCGTTGTTCCACTTGTTTACTCTTTTCTCCTGTTTTCTCCTCATTTCTCCTCTTTTTCCCTCGTTTCTCCTCGTTTCTCCTCTTTATGCCTCTTTTTTCCTCTTTTCTCCTCATTTCTCCACTTTTTTCTTCTTTATTCCTGTATTTTCCTCACTTGTCCGCTTTTTTCCTTTCTTCCTTCTCTTTCCTCTTGTCCCCTCATTACTCCTCTTTTTTCCTCTTTTGTCCTCTCTCTCCTCTTTATTCCTCTTTTTTCCTCTTCTCTCCTCAATTCTCCTCTTTTTTCATCTTTTTAACTCATATCTCATTTCTCCTCCTTTTTCCACTTTTCTCTTCTTTTTTCTGCTTTTTTCCTCATTTCTCCTCTTGTTTCTTTTTCTTCTTCTTTTTCCTCTTGTCGCCTCATTTCTCCTCTTTTATCCTCTTTATTCCTCTTTTTTGCTCTTTTCCACTCTTTTTAACTCTTTTTTCCTCTTTTCTCCTCATTTCTTCTCTTCTCTCCTCATTTCTCCTCTTTTTCCATCTTTTTAACTCATTTCTCATTTCTCCTCCTTTTTCAAATTTTCTCTGCGTTTTTCCTCTTGTTTCCTCTTTTCTCCTGTTTTCTCCTCATTTCTCCTCTTTTTTCCTCGTTTCTCCTCGTTACTCCTCATTTCTCCACTTTTTTCCTCTTTATGCCTCTTTTTTCCTCTTTTCTCCTCTTTTTTCCTCTTTTCTCCTCATTTCTCCTCTGTTTTCATCTTATTAACTCATTTCTCATTTCTCCTCCTTTTTCAACTTTTCTCCGCGTTTTTCCACTTGTTTACTCTTTTCTCCTGTTTTCTCCTCATTTCTCCTCTTTTTCCCTCGTTTCTCCTCGTTTCTCCTCTTTATACCTCTTTTTTCCTCTTTTCTCCTCATTTCTCCACTTTTCTCTTCTTTATTCCTGTATTTTCCTCACTTGTCCGCTTTTTTCCTTTTTTCCTTCTCTTTCCTCTTGTCCCCTCATTACTCCTCTTTTATCCTCTTTATTCCTCTTTTTTCCTCTTTTGTCCTCTCTCTCCTCTTTATTCCTCTTTTTTCCTCTTCTCTCCTCAATTCTCCTCTTTTTTCATCTTTTTAACTCATATCTCATTTCTCCTCCTTTTTCCACTTTTCTCTTCTTTTTTTCTGCTTTTTTCCTCATTTCTCCTCTTGTTTCTTTTTCTTCTTCTTTTTCCTCTTGTCGCCTCATTTCTCCTCTTTTATCCTCTTTATTCCTCTTTTTTGCTCTTTTCCACTCTTTTTAACTCTTTTTTCCTCTTTTCTCCTCATTTCTTCTCTTCTCTCCTCATTTCTCCTCTTTTTCCATCTTTTTAACTCATTTCTCATTTCTCCTCCTTTTTCAAATTTTCTCTGCGTTTTTCCTCTTGTTTACTCTTTTCTCCTGTTTTCTCCTCATTTCTCCTCTTTTTTCCTCGTTTCTCCTCGTTACTCCTCATTTCTCCACTTTTTTCCTCTTTATGCCTCTTTTTTCCTCTTTTCTCCTCTTTTTTCCTCTTTTCTCCTCATTTCTCCTCTGTTTTCATCTTATTAACTCATTTCTCATTTCTCCTCCTTTTTCAACTTTTCTCCGCGTTTTTCCACTTGTTTACTCTTTTCTCCTGTTTTCTCCTCATTTCTCCTCTTTTTCCCTCGTTTCTCCTCGTTTCTCCTCTTTATGCCTCTTTTTTCCTCTTTTCTCCTCATTTCTCCACTTTTTTCTTCTTTATTCCTGTATTTTCCTCACTTGTCCGCTTTTTTCCTTTTTTCCTTCTCTTTCCTCTTGTCCCCTCATTACTCCTCTTTTATCCTCTTTATTCCTCTTTTTTCCTCTTTTGTCCTCTCTCTCCTCTTTATTCCTCTTTTTTCCTCTTCTCTCCTCAATTCTCCTCTTTTTTCATCTTTTTAACTCATATCTCATTTCTCCTCCTTTTTCCACTTTTCTCTTCTTTTTTTCTGCTTTTTTCCTCATTTCTCCTCTTGTTTCTTTTTCTTCTTCTTTTTCCTCTTGTCGCCTCATTTCTCCTCTTTTATCCTCTTTATTCCTCTTTTTTGCTCTTTTCCACTCTTTTTAACTCTTTTTTCCTCTTTTCTCCTCATTTCTCCTCTTCTCTCCTCATTTCTCCTCTTTTTCCATCTTTTTAACTCATTTCTCATTTCTCCTCCTTTTTCAACTTTTCTCCGCGTTTTTCCTCTTGTTTAGTCTTTTCTCTTCTTTTCTCCTCATTTCACCTCTTTTTTCCTCGTTTCTCCTCGTTTCTCCTCTTTTCTCCTCATTTATCCTCTTTTCTCCACTTTTCTCCGCATATCTCCTCTTTTTTCCTCGTTTCTCCTCATTTCTCCACTTTTTTCTCTTTTTTCTTCTTTTTTTACTCTTTTCTCCTCTTTATTCCTCTTTTCATTTAATGAAACAAACTGCATTTATTGAATCATTGCATCAAACTACAATCATTGATTTAATGAAGCAAACCTTATTCCTTGTTTCAATGGAACAAACATATCTCCCTTATTTAGCGAACAAAACTGCATACGTTCAATTCAATGAAAGAGGCTGCACTTGTCAATTCAATGAGTAGAGCTACTCTCATTCATTCCGTGGCACCAGTTTCACGGCGTTGTGTCTATCAAACTGCGCACGGCGTCATTCAATGAGTAGAGCTTTTCGCATTCATTCAATGTGTCAATTTAATTCATTCAATTTAATGAAACTAACTGCATTATTTGAATCTTTGAATCAAACTACAATCATTGATTCAATGAATCAAACCTTATTCCTTGTTTCAATCGAACAAATCTAACTCTCTTATCTAGTGAAACCTATTTCACTCGTTCATTTAATGAAACAGACTGCACATGATAATTCAATGATTAGAGCTACTCTTAATGCATTTATTCAATCGAACAAAATGCACACCTTTAGTTCATTGAGGAAACTGTATTTGTCAATTCAATGAATACAGCTGTTCATTCATTCAATGTCACAAGATTCTCACATTGTCTGAATCAAATTGCACCGATTCTCTCCATGAAACAAACTGCACGTGTTAATTCAATGAGTAGAGCTTCTCTCATTCATTGAACGTGTCAAGCTTAACGCTTTAATTCAAGGCAACAAACTGCATTCATTCAATCATTGAATCACACTACAATAATTGATTCCATGAAATACACCTTATTTCAATGGAACAACCCTATCTCGTTTATTTACTGAACCAAACTGCATACGTTCATTCAATGAAAGAGGCTGCACTCGTCAATTCAAAGTGTAAAGATACTTGCATTCATTCAATGGCACTAGGTTCAAGCATTGTCTCTATCAATCTGAACACGTTCACTCAATGAAAGAGGCTGCAATTGTCAATTCAATGAGGAGAGCGACTCTCATTCATTCAATGGCACATATTTCACGCATTGTCTCTATCAAAATGCACACGTTTACTACATGAACCAAATTGCACGTCTTCATTCAATGAGTAGAGTTTCTCTCATTCATTCAATGTGTCAAGCTCACCGTTTTTTTATAATGAAACAAACTTCATTCATTGAATTAATGAATCAAACTACAATCATTGATCCAATGAATCAAACCTTACTCCTTGTTTTCATCGTACAAACCTAACTCACTTATCTAGTGAAAGCTATTACACTCGTTCGTTTTATGAAACAGTCTGCACATGATAATTCAATGATTAGTCCTACTCTTGACGCATTTATTCAATCAAGCAAACGGCTTTCATTCAATCATTGAATCAAACTACAAATATTGATTCACGAATCACACCTTAATCCTTTTTTCAATGGAACATACCTATCTCCGTTCACGCATTGTCTCTATCAAACTGCACAAGTTTGGTACATGAACCAAATTGCACGTCTTCATTCAATGAGTAGAGCTTCTCTCATTCACTCAATGTGTCAATTTAATTCATTCAATTTAATGAAACAAACTGCATTCATTGAATCAGTGAATCAAACTACAATCATTGATCCAATGAATCAAACCTTATTCCTTGTTTTCATCGTACAAACCTAACTCACTTATCTAGTGAAAGCTATTACACTCGTTCGTTTTATGAAACAGTCTGCACATGATAATTCAATGATTAGTCCTACTCTTGACGCATTTATTCAATCAAGCAAACTGCACACATTTAGTTCATGTAGCAAACCTCATTTGTTAATTCAGTGAATAGAGCTACTCATTCATTCAAAGTTGCAAGCTTCACGCATTGTCTCAATCAAACTGCTCACATTCACTCTATGAACCAATCTGCACGTGTTAATTCTATGAGTAGAGCTTCTCTCATTTATTGAATGTGTCAAGCATAACGCTTTCATTCAATCAAGCAAACGGCTTTCATTCAATCATTGAATCAAACTACAAATATTGATTCACGAATCACACCTTAATCCTTTTTTCAATGGAACATACCTATCTCCGTTCACGCATTGTCTCTATCAAACTGCACAAGTTTGGTACATGAACCAAATTGCACGTCTTCATTCAATGAGTAGAGCTTCTCTCATTCACTCAATGTGTCAATTTAATTCATTCAATTTAATGAAACAAACTGCATTCATTGAATCAGTGAATCAAACTACAATCATTGATCCAATGAATCAAACCTTATTCCTTGTTTTCATCGTACAAACCTAACTCACTTATCTAGTGAAAGCTATTACACTCGTTCGTTTTATGAAACAGTCTGCACATGATAATTCAATGATTAGTCCTACTCTTGACGCATTTATTCAATCAAGCAAACTGCACACATTTAGTTCATGTAGCAAACCTCATTTGTTAATTCAGTGAATAGAGCTACTCATTCATTCAAAGTTGCAAGCTTCACGCATTGTCTCAATCAAACTGCTCACATTCACTCTATGAACCAATCTGCACGTGTTAATTCTATGAGTAGAGCTTCTCTCATTTATTGAATGTGTCAAGCATAACGCTTTCATTCAATCAAGCAAACGGCTTTCATTCAATCATTCAATCAAACTACAAATATTGATTCACGAATCACACCTTAATCCTTTTTTCAATGGAACATACCTATCTCCGTTCATTTTTTAGTCTTTTCTCCTCTTTTATCCTTTTTCCTCTTCTCTCACCTTTTCTCCTCTTTTATCCTCTTTTTTCATCATTTCTCCTCATTTCTCCACTTTTTTCCTGTTTATTCCTCTTTTTTCCTCATTTCTCCGCTTCTTTCCTTTTTTTCTTCTTTTTCCTCATGTCGCCTCATTTCTCCTCTTGTATCTTCTTTATTCCTCTTTTTTCCTCTTTTTTCCTCTTTTCTCATCTTTATTCCTCTTTTTTCCTCTTCTCTCCTCGTTTCTCCTCTTTTTTCATCTTTATCAGTCATTTCTCATTTCTCCTCCTTTTTCCACTTTTCTCCTCTTTTTTCTGCTTTTTTCCTCATTTCTTCACTTTTTTCCTCTTTATTCCTCTTTTTTCCTCATTTCTCCTCTTTTTTCCTTTTTTTCTTCTTTTTCCTCTTGTCGCCTTTTTTCTCCTCGTGTATCGTCTTTATTCCTCTTTTTTCCTCTTTTCTCCGCTCTTCTCCTCTTTATTCCTCTTTTTTCCTCTTCTCTCCTCATTTCTCCACTTTTTTCCTCTTTATGCCTCTTTTTCCTCTTTTCTCCTCATTGCTCCTCTTTTTTCCTCGTTTCTCCACTTTTCTCCTCTTGTTTTCTTTTTTCTCCTCATTTCTCCACTTTTTTTCCTCTTTATTCCTCTTTTTTCCTCATTTCTCCTCTTTTTTCATCTTTTTAACTCATTTCTCATTTCTCCTCCTTTTTCAACTTTTCTCCGTGTTTTTCCTCTTGTTTACTCTTTTCTCCTCATTTCTCCTCTTTTTTCCTCTTTTTTCCTCTTTTCTCCTCATTTCTCCTCTTTTTTCATCGTTTTAACTCATTTCTCATTTCTCCTCCATTTTCAACTTTTCTCCGCATTTTTCTTCTTCTTTACTCTTTTCTCCTGTTTTATCCTCTTTTTTCATCATTTCTCCTCATTTCTTCACTTTTTTCCTCTTTATTCCTCTTTTTTCCTCATTTCTCCTCTTTTTTCCTTTTTTTCTTCTTTTTCCTCTTGTCGCCTTTTTTCTCCTCGTGTATCGTCTTTATTCCTCTTTTTTCCTCTTTTCTCCGCTCTTCTCCTCTTTATTCCTCTTTTTTCCTCTTCTCTCCTCATTTCTCCACTTTTTTCCTCTTTATGCCTCTTTTTCCTCTTTTCTCCTCATTGCTCCTCTTTTTTCCTCGTTTCTCCACTTTTCTCCTCTTGTTTTCTTTTTTCTCCTCATTTCTCCACTTTTTTTCCTCTTTATTCCTCTTTTTTCCTCATTTCTCCTCTTTTTTCATCTTTTTAACTCATTTCTCATTTCTCCTCCTTTTTCAACTTTTCTCCGTGTTTTTCCTCTTGTTTACTCTTTTCTCCTCATTTCTCCTCTTTTTTCCTCTTTTTTCCTCTTTTCTCCTCATTTCTCCTCTTTTTTCATCGTTTTAACTCATTTCTCATTTCTCCTCCATTTTCAACTTTTCTCCGCATTTTTCCTCTTCTTTACTCTTTTCTCCTGTTTTCTCCTCATTTCTCCTCTTTTTTCCTCGTTTCTCCTCGTTTCTCCTCATTTCTCCACTTTTTTTCCTTTTTATGCCTCTTTATTCTTCTTTTCTCCTCTTTTTGCCTCTTTTCTCCTCTTTTTCCTCTTTTTTCCTCTTTTCTCCTCATTTCTCCTCTTTTTTCATCTTTTTAACTCATTTCTCCTTTTTCAACTTTTCTCCGCGTTTTTCCTCTTGTTTACTCTTTTCTCCTGTTTGCTCCTCATTTCTCCTCTTTTTTCCTCGTTTCTCCTCGTTTCTCCTCTTTATGCTTCTTTTTTCCTCTTTTCTCCTCATTTCTCCACTTTTTTCTTCTTTATTCCTGTATTTTCCTCACTTCTCCGCTTATTTCCCTTTTTCCTTCTCTTTCCTCTTGTCCCCTCATTACTCCTCTTTTATCCTCTTTATTCTTTTTTTCCTCTTTTGTCCTCTCTCTCCTCTTTATTCCTCTTTTATCCTCTTCTCTCCTCAATTCTCCTCTTTTTTCATCTTTTTAACTCATATCTCATTTCTCCTCCTTTTTCCACTTTTCTCTTCTTTTTTCTGCTTTTTTCCTCATTTCTCCTCTTGTTTCCTTTTTTTTCTTCTTTTTCCTCTTGTCGCCTCATTTCTCCTCTTTTATCCTCTTTATCCCTCTTTTTTGCTCTTTTCCACTCATTTTAACTCTTGTTTCCTCTTTTCTCCTCATTTCTCCTCTTCTCTCCTCATTTCTCCTCTTTTTCCATCTTTTTAACTCATTTCTCATTTCTCCTCCTTTTTCAAATTTTCTCTGCGTTTTTCCTCTTGTTTACTCTTTTCTCCTGTTTTCTCCTCATTTCTCCTCTTTTTTCCTCGTTTCTCCTCGTTACTCCTCATTTCTCCACTTTTTTCCTCTTTATGCCTCTTTTTTGCTCTTTTCCACTCATTTTAACTCTTGTTTCCTCTTTTCTCCTCATTTCTCCTCTTTTCTCCTCATTTCTCCTCTGTTTTCATCTTTTTAACTCATTTCTCATTTCTCCTCCTTTTTCAACTTTTCTCCGCGTTTTTCCACTTGTTTACTCTTTTCTCCTGTTTTCTCCTCATTTCTCCTCTTTTTCCCTCGTTTCTCCTCGTTTCTCCTCTTTATGCCTCTTTTTTCCTCTTTTCTCCTCATTTCTCCACTTTTTTCTTCTTTATTCCTGTATTTTCCTCACTTGTCCGCTTTTTTCCTTTCTTCCTTCTCTTTCCTCTTGTCCCCTCATTACTCCTCTTTTTTCCTCTTTTGTCCTCTCTCTCCTCTTTATTCCTCTTTTTTCCTCTTCTCTCCTCAATTCTCCTCTTTTTTCATCTTTTTAACTCATATCTCATTTCTCCTCCTTTTTCCACTTTTCTCTTCTTTTTTCTGCTTTTTTCCTCATTTCTCCTCTTGTTTCTTTTTCTTCTTCTTTTTCCTCTTGTCGCCTCATTTCTCCTCTTTTATCCTCTTTATTCCTCTTTTTTGCTCTTTTCCACTCTTTTTAACTCTTTTTTCCTCTTTTCTCCTCATTTCTTCTCTTCTCTCCTCATTTCTCCTCTTTTTCCATCTTTTTAACTCATTTCTCATTTCTCCTCCTTTTTCAAATTTTCTCTGCGTTTTTCCTCTTGTTTCCTCTTTTCTCCTGTTTTCTCCTCATTTCTCCTCTTTTTTCCTCGTTTCTCCTCGTTACTCCTCATTTCTCCACTTTTTTCCTCTTTATGCCTCTTTTTTCCTCTTTTCTCCTCATTTCTCCTCTGTTTTCATCTTATTAACTCATTTCTCATTTCTCCTCCTTTTTCAACTTTTCTCCGCGTTTTTCCACTTGTTTACTCTTTTCTCCTGTTTTCTCCTCATTTCTCCTCTTTTTCCCTCGTTTCTCCTCGTTTCTCCTCTTTATGCCTCTTTTTTCCTCTTTTCTCCTCATTTCTCCACTTTTTTCTTCTTTATTCCTGTATTTTCCTCACTTGTCCGCTTTTTTCCTTTTTTCCTTCCCTTTCCTCTTGTCCCCTCATTACTCCTCTTTTATCCTCTTTATTCCTCTTTTTTCCTCTTTTGTCCTCTCTCTCCTCTTTATTCCTCTTTTTTCCTCTTCTCTCCTCAATTCTCCTCTTTTTTCATCTTTTTAACTCATATCTCATTTCTCCTCCTTTTTCCACTTTTCTCTTCTTTTTTTCTGCTTTTTTCCTCATTTCTCCTCTTGTTTCTTTTTCTTCTTCTTTTTCCTCTTGTCGCCTCATTTCTCCTCTTTTATCCTCTTTATTCCTCTTTTTTGCTCTTTTCCACTCTTTTTAACTCTTTTTTCCTCTTTTCTCCTCATTTCTTCTCTTCTCTCCTCATTTCTCCTCTTTTTCCATCTTTTTAACTCATTTCTCATTTCTCCTCCTTTTTCAAATTTTCTCTGCGTTTTTCCTCTTGTTTCCTCTTTTCTCCTGTTTTCTCCTCATTTCTCCTCTTTTTTCCTCGTTTCTCCTCGTTACTCCTCATTTCTCCACTTTTTTCCTCTTTATGCCTCTTTTTTCCTCTTTTCTCCTCATTTCTCCTCTGTTTTCATCTTATTAACTCATTTCTCATTTCTCCTCCTTTTTCAACTTTTCTCCGCGTTTTTCCACTTGTTTACTCTTTTCTCCTGTTTTCTCCTCATTTCTCCTCTTTTTCCCTCGTTTCTCCTCGTTTCTCCTCTTTATGCCTCTTTTTTCCTCTTTTCTCCTCATTTCTCCTCTTCTCTCCTCATTTCTCCTCTTTTTCCATCTTTTTAACTCATTTCTCATTTCTCCTCCTTTTTCAACTTTTCTCCGCGTTTTTCCTCTTGTTTAGTCTTTTCTCTTCTTTTCTCCTTTTTTCACCTCTTTTTTCCTCGTTTCTCCTCGTTTCTCCTCTTTTCTCCTCTTTTCTCCTCATTTATCCTCTTTTCTCCACTTTTCTCCGCATATCTCCTCTTTTTTCCTCGTTTCTCCTCATTTCTCCACTTTTTTCTCTTTTTTTTCTTTTTTTACTCTTTTCTCCTCTTTATTCCTCTTTTCATTTAATGAAACAAACTGCATTTATTGAATCATTGCATCAAACTACAATCATTGATTTAATGAAGCAAACCTTATTCCTTGTTTCAATGGAACAAACATATCTCCCTTATTTAGCGAACAAAACTGCATACGTTCAATTCAATGAAAGAGGCTGCACTTGTCAATTCAATGAGTAGAGCTACTCTCATTCATTCAGTGGCACCAGTTTCACGGCGTTGTGTCTATCAAACTGCGCACGGCGTCATTCAATGAGTAGAGCTTTTCGCATTCATTCAATGTGTCAATTTAATTCATTCAATTTAATGAAACTAACTGCATTATTTGAATCTTTGAATCAAACTACAATCATTGATTCAATGAATCAAACCTTATTCCTTGTTTCAATCGAACAAATCTAACTCTCTTATCTAGTGAAACCTATTTCACTCGTTCATTTAATGAAACAGACTGCACATGATAATTCAATGATTAGAGCTACTCTTAATGCATTTATTCAATCGAACAAAATGCACACCTTTAGTTCATTGAGGAAACTGTATTTGTCAATTCAATGAATACAGCTGTTCATTCATTCAATGTCACAAGATTCTCACATTGTCTGAATCAAATTGCACCGATTCTCTCCATGAAACAAACTGCACGTGTTAATTCAATGAGTAGAGCTTCTCTCATTCATTGAACGTGTCAAGCTTAACGCTTTAATTCAAGGCAACAAACTTCATTCATTCAATCATTGAATCACACTACAATAATTGATTCCATGAAATACACCTTATTTCAATGGAACAACCCTATCTCGTTTATTTACTGAACCAAACTGCATACGTTCATTCAATGAAAGAGGCTGCACTCGTCAATTCAAAGTGTAAAGATACTTGCATTCATTCAATGGCACTAGGTTCAAGCATTGTCTCTATCAATCTGAACACGTTCACTCAATGAAAGAGGCTGCAATTGTCAATTCAATGAGGAGAGCGACTCTCATTCATTCAATGGCACATATTTCACGCATTGTCTCTATCAAACTGCACACGTTTACTACATGAACCAAATTGCACGTCTTCATTCAATGAGTAGAGTTTCTCTCATTCATTCAATGTGTCAAGCTCACCGTTTTTTTATAATGAAACAAACTTCATTCATTGAATTAATGAATCAAACTACAATCATTGATCCAATGAATCAAACCTTACTCCTTGTTTTCATCGTACAAACCTAACTCACTTATCTAGTGAAAGCTATTACACTCGTTCGTTTTATGAAACAGTCTGCACATGATAATTCAATGATTAGTCCTACTCTTGACGCATTTATTCAATCAAGCAAACTGCACACATTTAGTTCATGTAGCAAACCTCATTTGTTAATTCAGTGAATAGAGCTACTCATTCATTCAAAGTTGCAAGCTTCACGCATTGTCTCAATCAAACTGCTCACATTCACTCTATGAACCAATCTGCACGTGTTAATTCTATGAGTAGAGCTTCGCTCATTTATTGAATGTGTCAAGCATAACGCTTTCATTCAATCAAGCAAACGGCTTTCATTCAATCATTGAATCAAACTACAAATATTGATTCACGAATCACACCTTAATCCTTTTTTCAATGGAACATACCTATCTCCGTTCACGCATTGTCTCTATCAAACTGCACAAGTTTGGTACATGAACCAAATTGCACGTCTTCATTCAATGAGTAGAGCTTCTCTCATTCACTCAATGTGTCAATTTAATTCATTCAATTTAATGAAACAAACTGCATTCATTGAATCAGTGAATCAAACTACAATCATTGAACCAATGAATCAAACCTTATTCCTTGTTTTCATCGTACAAACCTAACTCACTTATCTAGTGAAAGCTATTACACTCGTTCGTTTTATGAAACAGTCTGCACATGATAATTCAATGATTAGTCCTACTCTTGACGCATTTATTCAATCAAGCAAACTGCACACATTTAGTTCATGTAGCAAACCTCATTTGTTAATTCAGTGAATAGAGCTACTCATTCATTCAAAGTTGCAAGCTTCACGCATTGTCTCAATCAAACTGCTCACATTCACTCTATGAACCAATCTGCACGTGTTAATTCTATGAGTAGAGCTTCTCTCATTTATTGAATGTGTCAAGCATAACGCTTTCATTCAATCAAGCAAACGGCTTTCATTCAATCATTGAATCAAACTACAAATATTGATTCACGAATCACACCTTAATCCTTTTTTCAATGGAACATACCTATCTCCGTTCATTTTTTAGTCTTTTCTCCTCTTTTATCCTTTTTCCTCTTCTCTCACCTTTTCTCCTCTTTTATCCTCTTTTTTCATCATTTCTCCTCATTTCTCCACTTTTTTCCTGTTTATTCCTCTTTTTTCCTCATTTCTCCGCTTCTTTCCTTTTTTCTTCTTTTTCCTCATGTCGCCTCATTTCTCCTCTTGTATCTTCTTTATTCCTCTTTTTTCCTCTTTTTTCCTCTTTTCTCCTCTTTATTCCTCTTTTTTCCTCTTCTCTCCTCGTTTCTCCTCTTTTTTCATCTTTATCAGTCATTTCTCATTTCTCCTCCTTTTTCCACTTTTCTCCTCTTTTTTCTGCTTTTTTCCTCATTTCTTCACTTTTTTCCTCTTTATTCCTCTTTTTTCCTCATTTCTCCTCTTTTTTCCTTTTTTTCTTCTTTTTCCTCTTGTCGCCTTTTTTCTCCTCGTGTATCGTCTTTATTCCTCTTTTTTCCTCTTTTCTCCGCTCTTCTCTTTATTCCTCTTTTTTCCTCTTCTCTCCTCATTTCTCCTCTTTTTTCATCGTTTTAACTCATTTCTCATTTCTCCTCCTTTTTCAACTTTTCTCCGCATTTTTCTTCTTCTTTACTCTTTTCTCCTGTTTTCTCCTCATTTCTCCTCTTTTTTCCTCGTTTCTCCTCGTTTCTCCTCATTTCTCCACTTTTTTTCCTTTTTATGCCTCTTTTTTCTTCTTTTCTCCTCTTTTTGCCTCTTTTCTCCTCTTTTTTCCTCTTTTTTCCTCTTTTCTCCTCATTTCTCCTCTTTTTTCATCGTTCTAACTCATTTCTCATTTCTCCTCCATTTTCAACTTTTCTCCGCATTTTTCCTCTTCTTTCCTCTTTTCTCCTGTTTTCTCCTCATTTCTCCTCTTTTTTCCTCGTTTCTCCTCGTTTCTCCTCATTTCTCCACTTTTTTTCCTTTTTATGCCTCTTTATTCTTCTTTTCTCCTCTTTTTGCCTCTTTTCTCCTCTTTTTCCTCTTTTTTCCTCTTTTCTCCTCATTTCTCCTCTTTTTTCATCTTTTTAACTCATTTCTCCTTTTTCATCTTTTCTCCGCGTTTTTCCTCTTGTTTACTCTTTTCTCCTGTTTGCTCCTCATTTCTCCTCTTTTTTCCTCGTTTCTCCTCGTTTCTCCTCTTTATGCTTCTTTTTTCCTCTTTTCTCCTCATTTCTCCACTTTTTTCTTCTTTATTCCTGTATTTTCCTCACTTCTCCGCTTATTTCCCTTTTTCCTTCTCTTTCCTCTTGTCCCCTCATTACTCCTCTTTTATCCTCTTTATTCTTTTTTTCCTCTTTTGTCCTCTCTCTCCTCTTTATTCCTCTTTTTTCCTCTTCTCTCCTCAATTCTCCTCTTTTTTCATCTTTTTAACTCATATCTCATTTCTCCTCCTTTTTCCACTTTTCTCTTCTTTTTTCTGCTTTTTTCCTCATTTCTCCTCTTGTTTCCTTTTTTTTCTTCTTTTTCCTCTTGTCGCCTCATTTCTCCTCTTTTATCCTCTTTATCCCTCTTTTTTGCTCTTTTCCACTCTTTTTAACTCTTGTTTCCTCTTTTCTCCTCATTTCTCCTCTTCTCTCCTCATTTCTCCTCTTTTTCCATCTTTTTAACTCATTTCTCATTTCTCCTCCTTTTTCAAATTTTCTCTGCGTTTTTCCTCTTGTTTACTCTTTTCTCCTGTTTTCTCCTCATTTCTCCTCTTTTTTCCTCGTTTCTCCTCGTTACTCCTCATTTCTCCACTTTTTTCCTCTTTATGCCTCTTTTTTCCTCTTTTCTCCTCTTTTTTCCTCTTTTCTCCTCATTTCTCCTCTGTTTTCATCTTTTTAACTCATTTCTCATTTCTCCTCCTTTTTCAACTTTTCTCCGCGTTTTTCCACTTGTTTACTCTTTTCTCCTGTTTTCTCCTCATTTCTCCTCTTTTTCCCTCGTTTCTCCTCGTTTCTCCTCTTTATGCCTCTTTTTTCCTCTTTTCTCCTCATTTCACCACTTTTTTCTTCTTTATTCCTGTATTTTCCTCACTTGTCCGCTTTTTTCCTTTCTTCCTTCTCTTTCCTCTTGTCCCCTCATTACTCCTCTTTTTTCCTCTTTTGTCCTCTCTCTCCTCTTTATTCCTCTTTTTTCCTCTTCTCTCCTCAATTCTCCTCTTTTTTCATCTTTTTAACTCATATCTCATTTCTCCTCCTTTTTCCACTTTTCTCTTCTTTTTTTTTGCTTTTTTCCTCATTTCTCCTCTTGTTTCTTTTTCTTCTTCTTTTTCCTCTTGTCGCCTCATTTCTCCTCTTTTATCCTCTTTATTCCTCTTTTTTGCTCTTTTCCACTCTTTTTAACTCTTTTTTCCTCTTTTCTCCTCATTTCTTCTCTTCTCTCCTCATTTCTCCTCTTTTTCCATCTTTTTAACTCATTTCTCATTTCTCCTCCTTTTTCAAATTTTCTCTGCGTTTTTCCTCTTGTTTCCTCTTTTCTCCTGTTTTCTCCTCATTTCTCCTCTTTTTTCCTCGTTTCTCCTCGTTACTCCTCATTTCTCCACTTTTTTCCTCTTTATGCCTTTTTTTTCCTCTTTTCTCCTCTTTTTTCCTCTTTTCTCCTCATTTCTCCTCTGTTTTCATCTTATTAACTCATTTCTCATTTCTCCTCCTTTTTCAACTTTTCTCCGCGTTTTTCCACTTGTTTACTCTTTTCTCCTGTTTTCTCCTCATTTCTCCTCTTTTTCCCTCGTTTCTCCTCGTTTCTCCTCTTTATGCCTCTTTTTTCCTCTTTTCTCCTCATTTCTCCACTTTTTTCTTCTTTATTCCTGTATTTTCCTCACTTGTCCGCTTTTTTCCTTTTTTCCTTCTCTTTCCTCTTGTCCCCTCATTACTCCTCTTTTATCCTCTTTATTCCTCTTTTTTCCTCTTTTGTCCTCTCTCTCCTCTTTATTCCTCTTTTTTCCTCTTCTCTCCTCAATTCTCCTCTTTTTTCATCTTTTTAACTCATATCTCATTTCTCCTCCTTTTTCCACTTTTCTCTTCTTTTTTTCTGCTTTTTTCCTCATTTCTCCTCTTGTTTCTTTTTCTTCTTCTTTTTCCTCTTGTCGCCTCATTTCTCCTCTTTTATCCTCTTTATTCCTCTTTTTTGCTCTTTTCCACTCTTTTTAACTCTTTTTTCCTCTTTTCTCCTCATTTCTCCTCTTCTCTCCTCATTTCTCCTCTTTTTCCATCTTTTTAACTCATTTCTCATTTCTCCTCCTTTTTCAAATTTTCTCCGCGTTTTTCCTCTTGTTTAGTCTTTTCTCTTCTTTTCTCCTCATTTCACCTCTTTTTTCCTCGTTTCTCCTCGTTTCTCCTCTTTTCTCCTCATTTATCCTCTTTTCTCCACTTTTCTCCGCATATCTCCTCTTTTTTCCTCGTTTCTCCTCATTTCTCCACTTTTTTCTCTTTTTTCTTCTTTTTTTACTCTTTTCTCCTCTTTATTCCTCTTTTCATTTAATGAAACAAACTGCATTTATTGAATCATTGCATCAAACTACAATCATTGATTTAATGAAGCAAACCTTATTCCTTGTTTCAATGGAACAAACATATCTCCCTTATTTAGCGAACAAAACTGCATACGTTCAATTCAATGAAAGAGGCTGCACTTGTCAATTCAATGAGTAGAGCTACTCTCATTCATTCCGTGGCACCAGTTTCACGGCGTTGTGTCTATCAAACTGCGCACGGCGTCATTCAATGAGTAGAGCTTTTCGCATTCATTCAATGTGTCAATTTAATTCATTCAATTTAATGAAACTAACTGCATTATTTGAATCTTTGAATCAAACTACAATCATTGATTCAATGAATCAAACCTTATTCCTTGTTTCAATCGAACAAATCTAACTCTCTTATCTAGTGAAACCTATTTCACTCGTTCATTTAATGAAACAGACTGCACATGATAATTCAATGATTAGAGCTACTCTTAATGCATTTATTCAATCGAACAAAATGCACACCTTTAGTTCATTGAGGAAACTGTATTTGTCAATTCAATGAATACAGCTGTTCATTCATTCAATGTCACAAGATTCTCACATTGTCTGAATCAAATTGCACCGATTCTCTCCATGAAACAAACTGCACGTGTTAATTCAATGAGTAGAGCTTCTCTCATTCATTGAACGTGTCAAGCTTAACGCTTTAATTCAAGGCAACAAACTGCATTCATTCAATCATTGAATCACACTACAATAATTGATTCCATGAAATACACCTTATTTCAATGGAACAACCCTATCTCGTTTATTTACTGAACCAAACTGCATACGTTCATTCAATGAAAGAGGCTGCACTCGTCAATTCAAAGTGTAAAGATACTTGCATTCATTCAATGGCACTAGTTTCAAGCATTGTCTCTATCAATCTGAACACGTTCACTCAATGAAAGAGGCTGCAATTGTCAATTCAATGAGGAGAGCGACTCTCATTCATTCAATGGCACATATTTCACGCATTGTCTCTATCAAACTGCACACGTTTACTACATGAACCAAATTGCACGTCTTCATTCAATGAGTAGAGTTTCTCTCATTCATTCAATGTGTCAAGCTCACCGTTTTTTTATAATGAAACAAACTTCATTCATTGAATTAATGAATCAAACTACAATCATTGATCCAATGAATCAAACCTTACTCCTTGTTTTCATCGTACAAACCTAACTCACTTATCTAGTGAAAGCTATTACACTCGTTCGTTTTATGAAACAGTCTGCACATGATAATTCAATGATTAGTCCTACTCTTGACGCATTTATTCAATCAAGCAAACTGCACACATTTAGTTCATGTAGCAAACCTCATTTGTTAATTCAGTGAATAGAGCTACTCATTCATTCAAAGTTGCAAGCTTCACGCATTGTCTCAATCAAACTGCTCACATTCACTCTATGAACCAATCTGCACGTGTTAATTCTATGAGTAGAGCTTCTCTCATTTATTGAATGTGTCAAGCATAACGCTTTCATTCAATCAAGCAAACGG
Source organism: Chiloscyllium punctatum (assembly GCF_047496795.1). Classification (NCBI taxonomy): domain Eukaryota; kingdom Metazoa; phylum Chordata; class Chondrichthyes; order Orectolobiformes; family Hemiscylliidae; genus Chiloscyllium; species Chiloscyllium punctatum. The sequence goes on along the minus strand of NC_092756.1, from coordinate 66,249,872 downwards.
CTTTCATTCAATCATTGAATCAAACTACAAATATTGATTCACGAATCACACCTTAATCCTTTTTTCAATGGAACATACCTATCTCCGTTCACGCATTGTCTCTATCAAACTGCACAAGTTTGGTACATGAACCAAATTGCACGTCTTCATTCAATGAGTAGAGCTTCTCTCATTCACTCAATGTGTCAATTTAATTCATTCAATTTAATGAAACAAACTGCATTCATTGAATCAGTGAATCAAACTACAATCATTGATCCAATGAATCAAACCTTATTCCTTGTTTTCATCGTACAAACCTAACTCACTTATCTAGTGAAAGCTATTACACTCGTTCGTTTTATGAAACAGTCTGCACATGATAATTCAATGATTAGTCCTACTCTTGACGCATTTATTCAATCAAGCAAACTGCACACATTTAGTTCATGTAGCAAACCTCATTTGTTAATTCAGTGAATAGAGCTACTCATTCATTCAAAGTTGCAAGCTTCACGCATTGTCTCAATCAAACTGCTCACATTCACTCTATGAACCAATCTGCACGTGTTAATTCTATGAGTAGAGCTTCTCTCATTTATTGAATGTGTCAAGCATAACGCTTTCATTCAATCAAGCAAACGGCTTTCATTCAATCATTCAATCAAACTACAAATATTGATTCACGAATCACACCTTAATCCTTTTTTCAATGGAACATACCTATCTCCGTTCATTTTTTAGTCTTTTCTCCTCTTTTATCCTTTTTCCTCTTCTCTCACCTTTTCTCCTCTTTTATCCTCTTTTTTCATCATTTCTCCTCATTTCTCCACTTTTTTCCTGTTTATTCCTCTTTTTTCCTCATTTCTCCGCTTCTTTCCTTTTTTTCTTCTTTTTCCTCATGTCGCCTCATTTCTCCTCTTGTATCTTCTTTATTCCTCTTTTTTCCTCTTTTTTCCTCTTTTCTCCTCTTTATTCCTCTTTTTTCCTCTTCTCTCCTCGTTTCTCCTCTTTTTTCATCTTTATCAGTCATTTCTCATTTCTCCTCCTTTTTCCACTTTTCTCCTCTTTTTTCTGCTTTTTTCCTCATTTCTTCACTTTTTTCCTCTTTATTCCTCTTTTTTCCTCATTTCTCCTCTTTTTTCCTTTTTTTCTTCTTTTTCCTCTTGTCGCCTTTTTTCTCCTCGTGTATCGTCTTTATTCCTCTTTTTTCCTCTTTTCTCCGCTCTTCTCCTCTTTATTCCTCTTTTTTCCTCTTCTCTCCTCATTTCTCCACTTTTTTCCTCTTTATGCCTCTTTTTCCTCTTTTCTCCTCATTGCTCCTCTTTTTTCCTCGTTTCTCCACTTTTCTCCTCTTGTTTTCTTTTTTCTCCTCATTTCTCCACTTTTTTTCCTCTTTATTCCTCTTTTTTCCTCATTTCTCCTCTTTTTTCATCTTTTTAACTCATTTCTCATTTCTCCTCCTTTTTCAACTTTTCTCCGTGTTTTTCCTCTTGTTTACTCTTTTCTCCTCATTTCTCCTCTTTTTTCCTCTTTTTTCCTCTTTTCTCCTCATTTCTCCTCTTTTTTCATCGTTTTAACTCATTTCTCATTTCTCCTCCATTTTCAACTTTTCTCCGCATTTTTCTTCTTCTTTACTCTTTTCTCCTGTTTTATCCTCTTTTTTCATCATTTCTCCTCATTTCTTCACTTTTTTCCTCTTTATTCCTCTTTTTTCCTCATTTCTCCTCTTTTTTCCTTTTTTTCTTCTTTTTCCTCTTGTCGCCTTTTTTCTCCTCGTGTATCGTCTTTATTCCTCTTTTTTCCTCTTTTCTCCGCTCTTCTCCTCTTTATTCCTCTTTTTTCCTCTTCTCTCCTCATTTCTCCACTTTTTTCCTCTTTATGCCTCTTTTTCCTCTTTTCTCCTCATTGCTCCTCTTTTTTCCTCGTTTCTCCACTTTTCTCCTCTTGTTTTCTTTTTTCTCCTCATTTCTCCACTTTTTTTCCTCTTTATTCCTCTTTTTTCCTCATTTCTCCTCTTTTTTCATCTTTTTAACTCATTTCTCATTTCTCCTCCTTTTTCAACTTTTCTCCGTGTTTTTCCTCTTGTTTACTCTTTTCTCCTCATTTCTCCTCTTTTTTCCTCTTTTTTCCTCTTTTCTCCTCATTTCTCCTCTTTTTTCATCGTTTTAACTCATTTCTCATTTCTCCTCCATTTTCAACTTTTCTCCGCATTTTTCCTCTTCTTTACTCTTTTCTCCTGTTTTCTCCTCATTTCTCCTCTTTTTTCCTCGTTTCTCCTCGTTTCTCCTCATTTCTCCACTTTTTTTCCTTTTTATGCCTCTTTATTCTTCTTTTCTCCTCTTTTTGCCTCTTTTCTCCTCTTTTTCCTCTTTTTTCCTCTTTTCTCCTCATTTCTCCTCTTTTTTCATCTTTTTAACTCATTTCTCCTTTTTCAACTTTTCTCCGCGTTTTTCCTCTTGTTTACTCTTTTCTCCTGTTTGCTCCTCATTTCTCCTCTTTTTTCCTCGTTTCTCCTCGTTTCTCCTCTTTATGCTTCTTTTTTCCTCTTTTCTCCTCATTTCTCCACTTTTTTCTTCTTTATTCCTGTATTTTCCTCACTTCTCCGCTTATTTCCCTTTTTCCTTCTCTTTCCTCTTGTCCCCTCATTACTCCTCTTTTATCCTCTTTATTCTTTTTTTCCTCTTTTGTCCTCTCTCTCCTCTTTATTCCTCTTTTATCCTCTTCTCTCCTCAATTCTCCTCTTTTTTCATCTTTTTAACTCATATCTCATTTCTCCTCCTTTTTCCACTTTTCTCTTCTTTTTTCTGCTTTTTTCCTCATTTCTCCTCTTGTTTCCTTTTTTTTCTTCTTTTTCCTCTTGTCGCCTCATTTCTCCTCTTTTATCCTCTTTATCCCTCTTTTTTGCTCTTTTCCACTCATTTTAACTCTTGTTTCCTCTTTTCTCCTCATTTCTCCTCTTCTCTCCTCATTTCTCCTCTTTTTCCATCTTTTTAACTCATTTCTCATTTCTCCTCCTTTTTCAAATTTTCTCTGCGTTTTTCCTCTTGTTTACTCTTTTCTCCTGTTTTCTCCTCATTTCTCCTCTTTTTTCCTCGTTTCTCCTCGTTACTCCTCATTTCTCCACTTTTTTCCTCTTTATGCCTCTTTTTTGCTCTTTTCCACTCATTTTAACTCTTGTTTCCTCTTTTCTCCTCATTTCTCCTCTTTTCTCCTCATTTCTCCTCTGTTTTCATCTTTTTAACTCATTTCTCATTTCTCCTCCTTTTTCAACTTTTCTCCGCGTTTTTCCACTTGTTTACTCTTTTCTCCTGTTTTCTCCTCATTTCTCCTCTTTTTCCCTCGTTTCTCCTCGTTTCTCCTCTTTATGCCTCTTTTTTCCTCTTTTCTCCTCATTTCTCCACTTTTTTCTTCTTTATTCCTGTATTTTCCTCACTTGTCCGCTTTTTTCCTTTCTTCCTTCTCTTTCCTCTTGTCCCCTCATTACTCCTCTTTTTTCCTCTTTTGTCCTCTCTCTCCTCTTTATTCCTCTTTTTTCCTCTTCTCTCCTCAATTCTCCTCTTTTTTCATCTTTTTAACTCATATCTCATTTCTCCTCCTTTTTCCACTTTTCTCTTCTTTTTTCTGCTTTTTTCCTCATTTCTCCTCTTGTTTCTTTTTCTTCTTCTTTTTCCTCTTGTCGCCTCATTTCTCCTCTTTTATCCTCTTTATTCCTCTTTTTTGCTCTTTTCCACTCTTTTTAACTCTTTTTTCCTCTTTTCTCCTCATTTCTTCTCTTCTCTCCTCATTTCTCCTCTTTTTCCATCTTTTTAACTCATTTCTCATTTCTCCTCCTTTTTCAAATTTTCTCTGCGTTTTTCCTCTTGTTTCCTCTTTTCTCCTGTTTTCTCCTCATTTCTCCTCTTTTTTCCTCGTTTCTCCTCGTTACTCCTCATTTCTCCACTTTTTTCCTCTTTATGCCTCTTTTTTCCTCTTTTCTCCTCATTTCTCCTCTGTTTTCATCTTATTAACTCATTTCTCATTTCTCCTCCTTTTTCAACTTTTCTCCGCGTTTTTCCACTTGTTTACTCTTTTCTCCTGTTTTCTCCTCATTTCTCCTCTTTTTCCCTCGTTTCTCCTCGTTTCTCCTCTTTATGCCTCTTTTTTCCTCTTTTCTCCTCATTTCTCCACTTTTTTCTTCTTTATTCCTGTATTTTCCTCACTTGTCCGCTTTTTTCCTTTTTTCCTTCCCTTTCCTCTTGTCCCCTCATTACTCCTCTTTTATCCTCTTTATTCCTCTTTTTTCCTCTTTTGTCCTCTCTCTCCTCTTTATTCCTCTTTTTTCCTCTTCTCTCCTCAATTCTCCTCTTTTTTCATCTTTTTAACTCATATCTCATTTCTCCTCCTTTTTCCACTTTTCTCTTCTTTTTTTCTGCTTTTTTCCTCATTTCTCCTCTTGTTTCTTTTTCTTCTTCTTTTTCCTCTTGTCGCCTCATTTCTCCTCTTTTATCCTCTTTATTCCTCTTTTTTGCTCTTTTCCACTCTTTTTAACTCTTTTTTCCTCTTTTCTCCTCATTTCTTCTCTTCTCTCCTCATTTCTCCTCTTTTTCCATCTTTTTAACTCATTTCTCATTTCTCCTCCTTTTTCAAATTTTCTCTGCGTTTTTCCTCTTGTTTCCTCTTTTCTCCTGTTTTCTCCTCATTTCTCCTCTTTTTTCCTCGTTTCTCCTCGTTACTCCTCATTTCTCCACTTTTTTCCTCTTTATGCCTCTTTTTTCCTCTTTTCTCCTCATTTCTCCTCTGTTTTCATCTTATTAACTCATTTCTCATTTCTCCTCCTTTTTCAACTTTTCTCCGCGTTTTTCCACTTGTTTACTCTTTTCTCCTGTTTTCTCCTCATTTCTCCTCTTTTTCCCTCGTTTCTCCTCGTTTCTCCTCTTTATGCCTCTTTTTTCCTCTTTTCTCCTCATTTCTCCTCTTCTCTCCTCATTTCTCCTCTTTTTCCATCTTTTTAACTCATTTCTCATTTCTCCTCCTTTTTCAACTTTTCTCCGCGTTTTTCCTCTTGTTTAGTCTTTTCTCTTCTTTTCTCCTTTTTTCACCTCTTTTTTCCTCGTTTCTCCTCGTTTCTCCTCTTTTCTCCTCTTTTCTCCTCATTTATCCTCTTTTCTCCACTTTTCTCCGCATATCTCCTCTTTTTTCCTCGTTTCTCCTCATTTCTCCACTTTTTTCTCTTTTTTTTCTTTTTTTACTCTTTTCTCCTCTTTATTCCTCTTTTCATTTAATGAAACAAACTGCATTTATTGAATCATTGCATCAAACTACAATCATTGATTTAATGAAGCAAACCTTATTCCTTGTTTCAATGGAACAAACATATCTCCCTTATTTAGCGAACAAAACTGCATACGTTCAATTCAATGAAAGAGGCTGCACTTGTCAATTCAATGAGTAGAGCTACTCTCATTCATTCAGTGGCACCAGTTTCACGGCGTTGTGTCTATCAAACTGCGCACGGCGTCATTCAATGAGTAGAGCTTTTCGCATTCATTCAATGTGTCAATTTAATTCATTCAATTTAATGAAACTAACTGCATTATTTGAATCTTTGAATCAAACTACAATCATTGATTCAATGAATCAAACCTTATTCCTTGTTTCAATCGAACAAATCTAACTCTCTTATCTAGTGAAACCTATTTCACTCGTTCATTTAATGAAACAGACTGCACATGATAATTCAATGATTAGAGCTACTCTTAATGCATTTATTCAATCGAACAAAATGCACACCTTTAGTTCATTGAGGAAACTGTATTTGTCAATTCAATGAATACAGCTGTTCATTCATTCAATGTCACAAGATTCTCACATTGTCTGAATCAAATTGCACCGATTCTCTCCATGAAACAAACTGCACGTGTTAATTCAATGAGTAGAGCTTCTCTCATTCATTGAACGTGTCAAGCTTAACGCTTTAATTCAAGGCAACAAACTTCATTCATTCAATCATTGAATCACACTACAATAATTGATTCCATGAAATACACCTTATTTCAATGGAACAACCCTATCTCGTTTATTTACTGAACCAAACTGCATACGTTCATTCAATGAAAGAGGCTGCACTCGTCAATTCAAAGTGTAAAGATACTTGCATTCATTCAATGGCACAAGGTTCAAGCATTGTCTCTATCAATCTGAACACGTTCACTCAATGAAAGAGGCTGCAATTGTCAATTCAATGAGGAGAGCGACTCTCATTCATTCAATGGCACATATTTCACGCATTGTCTCTATCAAACTGCACACGTTTACTACATGAACCAAATTGCACGTCTTCATTCAATGAGTAGAGTTTCTCTCATTCATTCAATGTGTCAAGCTCACCGTTTTTTTATAATGAAACAAACTTCATTCATTGAATTAATGAATCAAACTACAATCATTGATCCAATGAATCAAACCTTACTCCTTGTTTTCATCGTACAAACCTAACTCACTTATCTAGTGAAAGCTATTACACTCGTTCGTTTTATGAAACAGTCTGCACATGATAATTCAATGATTAGTCCTACTCTTGACGCATTTATTCAATCAAGCAAACTGCACACATTTAGTTCATGTAGCAAACCTCATTTGTTAATTCAGTGAATAGAGCTACTCATTCATTCAAAGTTGCAAGCTTCACGCATTGTCTCAATCAAACTGCTCACATTCACTCTATGAACCAATCTGCACGTGTTAATTCTATGAGTAGAGCTTCGCTCATTTATTGAATGTGTCAAGCATAACGCTTTCATTCAATCAAGCAAACGGCTTTCATTCAATCATTGAATCAAACTACAAATATTGATTCACGAATCACACCTTAATCCTTTTTTCAATGGAACATACCTATCTCCGTTCACGCATTGTCTCTATCAAACTGCACAAGTTTGGTACATGAACCAAATTGCACGTCTTCATTCAATGAGTAGAGCTTCTCTCATTCACTCAATGTGTCAATTTAATTCATTCAATTTAATGAAACAAACTGCATTCATTGAATCAGTGAATCAAACTACAATCATTGAACCAATGAATCAAACCTTATTCCTTGTTTTCATCGTACAAACCTAACTCACTTATCTAGTGAAAGCTATTACACTCGTTCGTTTTATGAAACAGTCTGCACATGATAATTCAATGATTAGTCCTACTCTTGACGCATTTATTCAATCAAGCAAACTGCACACATTTAGTTCATGTAGCAAACCTCATTTGTTAATTCAGTGAATAGAGCTACTCATTCATTCAAAGTTGCAAGCTTCACGCATTGTCTCAATCAAACTGCTCACATTCACTCTATGAACCAATCTGCACGTGTTAATTCTATGAGTAGAGCTTCTCTCATTTATTGAATGTGTCAAGCATAACGCTTTCATTCAATCAAGCAAACGGCTTTCATTCAATCATTGAATCAAACTACAAATATTGATTCACGAATCACACCTTAATCCTTTTTTCAATGGAACATACCTATCTCCGTTCATTTTTTAGTCTTTTCTCCTCTTTTATCCTTTTTCCTCTTCTCTCACCTTTTCTCCTCTTTTATCCTCTTTTTTCATCATTTCTCCTCATTTCTCCACTTTTTTCCTGTTTATTCCTCTTTTTTCCTCATTTCTCCGCTTCTTTCCTTTTTTCTTCTTTTTCCTCATGTCGCCTCATTTCTCCTCTTGTATCTTCTTTATTCCTCTTTTTTCCTCTTTTTTCCTCTTTTCTCCTCTTTATTCCTCTTTTTTCCTCTTCTCTCCTCGTTTCTCCTCTTTTTTCATCTTTATCAGTCATTTCTCATTTCTCCTCCTTTTTCCACTTTTCTCCTCTTTTTTCTGCTTTTTTCCTCATTTCTTCACTTTTTTCCTCTTTATTCCTCTTTTTTCCTCATTTCTCCTCTTTTTTCCTTTTTTTCTTCTTTTTCCTCTTGTCGCCTTTTTTCTCCTCGTGTATCGTCTTTATTCCTCTTTTTTCCTCTTTTCTCCGCTCTTCTCTTTATTCCTCTTTTTTCCTCTTCTCTCCTCATTTCTCCTCTTTTTTCATCGTTTTAACTCATTTCTCATTTCTCCTCCTTTTTCAACTTTTCTCCGCATTTTTCTTCTTCTTTACTCTTTTCTCCTGTTTTCTCCTCATTTCTCCTCTTTTTTCCTCGTTTCTCCTCGTTTCTCCTCATTTCTCCACTTTTTTTCCTTTTTATGCCTCTTTTTTCTTCTTTTCTCCTCTTTTTGCCTCTTTTCTCCTCTTTTTTCCTCTTTTTTCCTCTTTTCTCCTCATTTCTCCTCTTTTTTCATCGTTCTAACTCATTTCTCATTTCTCCTCCATTTTCAACTTTTCTCCGCATTTTTCCTCTTCTTTCCTCTTTTCTCCTGTTTTCTCCTCATTTCTCCTCTTTTTTCCTCGTTTCTCCTCGTTTCTCCTCATTTCTCCACTTTTTTTCCTTTTTATGCCTCTTTATTCTTCTTTTCTCCTCTTTTTGCCTCTTTTCTCCTCTTTTTCCTCTTTTTTCCTCTTTTCTCCTCATTTCTCCTCTTTTTTCATCTTTTTAACTCATTTCTCCTTTTTCATCTTTTCTCCGCGTTTTTCCTCTTGTTTACTCTTTTCTCCTGTTTGCTCCTCATTTCTCCTCTTTTTTCCTCGTTTCTCCTCGTTTCTCCTCTTTATGCTTCTTTTTTCCTCTTTTCTCCTCATTTCTCCACTTTTTTCTTCTTTATTCCTGTATTTTCCTCACTTCTCCGCTTATTTCCCTTTTTCCTTCTCTTTCCTCTTGTCCCCTCATTACTCCTCTTTTATCCTCTTTATTCTTTTTTTCCTCTTTTGTCCTCTCTCTCCTCTTTATTCCTCTTTTTTCCTCTTCTCTCCTCAATTCTCCTCTTTTTTCATCTTTTTAACTCATATCTCATTTCTCCTCCTTTTTCCACTTTTCTCTTCTTTTTTCTGCTTTTTTCCTCATTTCTCCTCTTGTTTCCTTTTTTTTCTTCTTTTTCCTCTTGTCGCCTCATTTCTCCTCTTTTATCCTCTTTATCCCTCTTTTTTGCTCTTTTCCACTCTTTTTAACTCTTGTTTCCTCTTTTCTCCTCATTTCTCCTCTTCTCTCCTCATTTCTCCTCTTTTTCCATCTTTTTAACTCATTTCTCATTTCTCCTCCTTTTTCAAATTTTCTCTGCGTTTTTCCTCTTGTTTACTCTTTTCTCCTGTTTTCTCCTCATTTCTCCTCTTTTTTCCTCGTTTCTCCTCGTTACTCCTCATTTCTCCACTTTTTTCCTCTTTATGCCTCTTTTTTCCTCTTTTCTCCTCTTTTTTCCTCTTTTCTCCTCATTTCTCCTCTGTTTTCATCTTTTTAACTCATTTCTCATTTCTCCTCCTTTTTCAACTTTTCTCCGCGTTTTTCCACTTGTTTACTCTTTTCTCCTGTTTTCTCCTCATTTCTCCTCTTTTTCCCTCGTTTCTCCTCGTTTCTCCTCTTTATGCCTCTTTTTTCCTCTTTTCTCCTCATTTCACCACTTTTTTCTTCTTTATTCCTGTATTTTCCTCACTTGTCCGCTTTTTTCCTTTCTTCCTTCTCTTTCCTCTTGTCCCCTCATTACTCCTCTTTTTTCCTCTTTTGTCCTCTCTCTCCTCTTTATTCCTCTTTTTTCCTCTTCTCTCCTCAATTCTCCTCTTTTTTCATCTTTTTAACTCATATCTCATTTCTCCTCCTTTTTCCACTTTTCTCTTCTTTTTTTTTGCTTTTTTCCTCATTTCTCCTCTTGTTTCTTTTTCTTCTTCTTTTTCCTCTTGTCGCCTCATTTCTCCTCTTTTATCCTCTTTATTCCTCTTTTTTGCTCTTTTCCACTCTTTTTAACTCTTTTTTCCTCTTTTCTCCTCATTTCTTCTCTTCTCTCCTCATTTCTCCTCTTTTTCCATCTTTTTAACTCATTTCTCATTTCTCCTCCTTTTTCAAATTTTCTCTGCGTTTTTCCTCTTGTTTCCTCTTTTCTCCTGTTTTCTCCTCATTTCTCCTCTTTTTTCCTCGTTTCTCCTCGTTACTCCTCATTTCTCCACTTTTTTCCTCTTTATGCCTTTTTTTTCCTCTTTTCTCCTCTTTTTTCCTCTTTTCTCCTCATTTCTCCTCTGTTTTCATCTTATTAACTCATTTCTCATTTCTCCTCCTTTTTCAACTTTTCTCCGCGTTTTTCCACTTGTTTACTCTTTTCTCCTGTTTTCTCCTCATTTCTCCTCTTTTTCCCTCGTTTCTCCTCGTTTCTCCTCTTTATGCCTCTTTTTTCCTCTTTTCTCCTCATTTCTCCACTTTTTTCTTCTTTATTCCTGTATTTTCCTCACTTGTCCGCTTTTTTCCTTTTTTCCTTCTCTTTCCTCTTGTCCCCTCATTACTCCTCTTTTATCCTCTTTATTCCTCTTTTTTCCTCTTTTGTCCTCTCTCTCCTCTTTATTCCTCTTTTTTCCTCTTCTCTCCTCAATTCTCCTCTTTTTTCATCTTTTTAACTCATATCTCATTTCTCCTCCTTTTTCCACTTTTCTCTTCTTTTTTTCTGCTTTTTTCCTCATTTCTCCTCTTGTTTCTTTTTCTTCTTCTTTTTCCTCTTGTCGCCTCATTTCTCCTCTTTTATCCTCTTTATTCCTCTTTTTTGCTCTTTTCCACTCTTTTTAACTCTTTTTTCCTCTTTTCTCCTCATTTCTCCTCTTCTCTCCTCATTTCTCCTCTTTTTCCATCTTTTTAACTCATTTCTCATTTCTCCTCCTTTTTCAAATTTTCTCCGCGTTTTTCCTCTTGTTTAGTCTTTTCTCTTCTTTTCTCCTCATTTCACCTCTTTTTTCCTCGTTTCTCCTCGTTTCTCCTCTTTTCTCCTCATTTATCCTCTTTTCTCCACTTTTCTCCGCATATCTCCTCTTTTTTCCTCGTTTCTCCTCATTTCTCCACTTTTTTCTCTTTTTTCTTCTTTTTTTACTCTTTTCTCCTCTTTATTCCTCTTTTCATTTAATGAAACAAACTGCATTTATTGAATCATTGCATCAAACTACAATCATTGATTTAATGAAGCAAACCTTATTCCTTGTTTCAATGGAACAAACATATCTCCCTTATTTAGCGAACAAAACTGCATACGTTCAATTCAATGAAAGAGGCTGCACTTGTCAATTCAATGAGTAGAGCTACTCTCATTCATTCCGTGGCACCAGTTTCACGGCGTTGTGTCTATCAAACTGCGCACGGCGTCATTCAATGAGTAGAGCTTTTCGCATTCATTCAATGTGTCAATTTAATTCATTCAATTTAATGAAACTAACTGCATTATTTGAATCTTTGAATCAAACTACAATCATTGATTCAATGAATCAAACCTTATTCCTTGTTTCAATCGAACAAATCTAACTCTCTTATCTAGTGAAACCTATTTCACTCGTTCATTTAATGAAACAGACTGCACATGATAATTCAATGATTAGAGCTACTCTTAATGCATTTATTCAATCGAACAAAATGCACACCTTTAGTTCATTGAGGAAACTGTATTTGTCAATTCAATGAATACAGCTGTTCATTCATTCAATGTCACAAGATTCTCACATTGTCTGAATCAAATTGCACCGATTCTCTCCATGAAACAAACTGCACGTGTTAATTCAATGAGTAGAGCTTCTCTCATTCATTGAACGTGTCAAGCTTAACGCTTTAATTCAAGGCAACAAACTGCATTCATTCAATCATTGAATCACACTACAATAATTGATTCCATGAAATACACCTTATTTCAATGGAACAACCCTATCTCGTTTATTTACTGAACCAAACTGCATACGTTCATTCAATGAAAGAGGCTGCACTCGTCAATTCAAAGTGTAAAGATACTTGCATTCATTCAATGGCACTAGTTTCAAGCATTGTCTCTATCAATCTGAACACGTTCACTCAATGAAAGAGGCTGCAATTGTCAATTCAATGAGGAGAGCGACTCTCATTCATTCAATGGCACATATTTCACGCATTGTCTCTATCAAACTGCACACGTTTACTACATGAACCAAATTGCACGTCTTCATTCAATGAGTAGAGTTTCTCTCATTCATTCAATGTGTCAAGCTCACCGTTTTTTTATAATGAAACAAACTTCATTCATTGAATTAATGAATCAAACTACAATCATTGATCCAATGAATCAAACCTTACTCCTTGTTTTCATCGTACAAACCTAACTCACTTATCTAGTGAAAGCTATTACACTCGTTCGTTTTATGAAACAGTCTGCACATGATAATTCAATGATTAGTCCTACTCTTGACGCATTTATTCAATCAAGCAAACTGCACACATTTAGTTCATGTAGCAAACCTCATTTGTTAATTCAGTGAATAGAGCTACTCATTCATTCAAAGTTGCAAGCTTCACGCATTGTCTCAATCAAACTGCTCACATTCACTCTATGAACCAATCTGCACGTGTTAATTCTATGAATAGAGCTTCTCTCATTTATTGAATGTGTCAAGCATAACGCTTTCATTCAATCAAGCAAACGGCTTTCATTCAATCATTGAATCAAACTACAAATATTGATTCACGAATCACACCTTAATCCTTTTTTCAATGGAACATACCTATCTCCGTTCATTTTTTAGTCTTTTCTCCTCTTTTATCCTTTTTCCTCTTCTCTCACCTTTTCTCCTCTTTTATCCTCTTTTTTCATCATTTCTCCTCATTTCTCCACTTTTTTCCTGTTTATTCCTCTTTTTTCCTCATTTCTCCGCTTCTTTCCTTTTTTTCTTCTTTTTCCTCATGTCGCCTCATTTCTCCTCTTGTATCTTCTTTATTCCTCTTTTTTCCTCTTTTTTCCTCTTTTCTCCTCTTTATTCCTCTTTTTTCCTCTTCTCTCCTCGTTTCTCCTCTTTTTTCATCTTTATCAGTCATTTCTCATTTCTCCTCCTTTTTCCACTTTTCTCCTCTTTTTTCTGCTTTTTTCCTCATTTCTTCACTTTTTTCCTCTTTATTCCTCTTTTTTCCTCATTTCTCCTCTTTTTTCCTTTTTTTCTTCTTTTTCCTCTTGTCGCCTTTTTTCTCCTCGTGTATCGTCTTTATTCCTCTTTTTTCCTCTTTTCTCCGCTCTTCTCCTCTTTATTCCTCTTTTTTCCTCTTCTCTCCTCATTTCTCCACTTTTTTCCTCTTTATGCCTCTTTTTCCTCTTTTCTCCTCATTGCTCCTCTTTTTTCCTCGTTTCTCCACTTTTCTCCTCTTGTTTTCTTTTTTCTCCTCATTTCTCCACTTTTTTTCCTCTTTATTCCTCTTTTTTCCTCATTTCTCCTCTTTTTTCATCTTTTTAACTCATTTCTCATTTCTCCTCCTTTTTCAACTTTTCTCCGTGTTTTTCCACTTGTTTACTCTTTTCTCCTCATTTCTCCTCTTTTTTCCTCTTTTTTCCTCTTTTCTCCTCATTTCTCCTCTTTTTTAATCGTTTTAACTCATTTCTCATTTCTCCTCCATTTTCAACTTTTCTCCGCATTTTTCTTCTTCTTTACTCTTTTCTACTGTTTTCTCCTCATTTCTCCTCTTTTTTCCTCGTTTCTCCTCGTTTCTCCTCATTTCTCCACTTTTTTTCCTTTTTATGCCTCTTTTTTCTTCTTTTCTCCTCTTTTTGCCTCTTTTCTCCTCTTTTTTCCTCTTTTTTCCTCTTTTCTCCTCATTTCTCCTCTTTTTTCATCGTTCTAACTCATTTCTCATTTCTCCTCCATTTTCAACTTTTCTCCGCATTTTTCCTCTTCTTTACTCTTTTCTCCTGTTTTCTCCTCATTTCTCCTCTTTTTTCCTCGTTTCTCCTCGTTTCTCCTCTTTATGCCTCTTTTTTCCTCTTTCTCCTCATTTCTCCACTTTTTTCTTCTTTATTCCTGTATTTTCCTCACTTGTCCGCTTTTTTCCTTTTTTCCTTCTCTTTCCTCTTGTCCCCTCATTACTCCTCTTTTATCCTCTTTATTCCTCTTTTTTCCTCTTTTGTCATCTCTCTCCTCTTTATTCCTCTTTTTTCCTCTTCTCTCCTCAATTCTCCTCTTTTTTCATCTTTTTAACTCATATCTCATTTCTCCTCCTTTTTCCACTTTTCTCTTCTTTTTTTCTGCTTTTTTCCTCATTTCTCCTCTTGTTTCTTTTTCTTCTTCTTTTTCCTCTTGTCGCCTCATTTCTCCTCTTTTATCCTCTTTATTCCTCTTTTTTGCTCTTTTCCACTCTTTTTAACTCTTTTTTCCTCTTTTCTCCTCATTTCTTCTCTTCTCTCCTCATTTCTCCTCTTTTTCCATCTTTTTAACTCATTTCTCATTTCTCCTCCTTTTTCAAATTTTCTCCGCGTTTTTCCTCTTGTTTAGTCTTTTCTCTTCTTTTCTCCTCATTTCACCTCTTTTTTCCTCGTTTCTCCTTTTTTCCTCTTTTCTCCTCTTTTCTCCTCATTTATCCTCTTTTCTCCACTTTTCTCCGCATATCTCCTCTTTTTTCCTCGTTTCTCCTCATTTCTCCACTTTTTTCTCTTTTTTCTTCTTTTTTTACTCTTTTCTCCTCTTTATTCCTCTTTTCATTTAATGAAACAAACTGCATTTATTGAATCATTGCATCAAACTACAATCATTGATTTAATGAAGCAAACCTTATTCCTTGTTTCAATGGAACAAACATATCTCCCTTATTTAGCGAACAAAACTGCATACGTTCAATTCAATGAAAGAGGCTGCACTTGTCAATTCAATGAGTAGAGCTACTCTCATTCATTCCGTGGCACCAGTTTCACGGCGTTGTGTCTATCAAACTGCGCACGGCGTCATTCAATGAGTAGAGCTTTTCGCATTCATTCAATGTGTCAATTTAATTCATTCAATTTAATGAAACTAACTGCATTAATTGAATCTTTGAATCAAACTACAATCATTGATTCAATGAATCAAACCTTATTCCTTGTTTCAATCGAACAAATCTAACTCTCTTATCTAGTGAAACCTATTTCACTCGTTCATTTAATGAAACAGACTGCACATGATAATTCAATGATTAGAGCTACTCTTAATGCATTTATTCAATCGAACAAAATGCACACCTTTAGTTCATTGAGGAAACTGTATTTGTCAATTCAATGAATACAGCTGTTCATTCATTCAATGTCACAAGATTCTCACATTGTCTGAATCAAATTGCACCGATTCTCTCCATGAAACAAACTGCACGTGTTAATTCAATGAGTAGAGCTTCTCTCATTCATTGAACGTGTCAAGCTTAACGCTTTAATTCAAGGAAACAAACTGCATTCATTCAATCATTGAATCACACTACAATAATTGATTCCATGATTCCTTGTTTCAATCGAGCAAACCTACGGCACTTATCGAGTGAATCCTATTACACTCGTTCATTTCATTGAACAGACTGCACATGATAATTCAATGATTAGAGCTACTCTTAACTCATTTATTCAATCAAACAAATTGCACACATTTAGTTCATGAAGCAAACTGCATTTGTCAATTCAATGAAAACAGCTACACATTCATTCAATGTCACAAGCTTCTCCCATTGTCTCAATCAAACTGCACACATTCTCTCCATGAATCAAATTGCACGTGTTAACTCAATGAGTAGAGCTTCTCTCAGTCATTGAGTGTGTCAAGCTTCACGCTTTAATTCAAGGAAACAAACTGCATTCTTGATTCATTGAATCAAACTTTGAATGAAGCAATGTTTCAATTAAACAAACGTAACACGCTGACTTAGTGAAAGAAACTGCACACGTTCATTCAATGAAAGAGACTGCACTTGCCAATTCAATAAGTAGAGCCACTCTCATTTATTCAAATGCTCATATTTCACGCATTGTCTCTATCAAACTGCACAAGTTTGGTACATGAACCAAATTGCACGTCTTCATTCAATGAGTAGAGCTTCTCTCATTCACTCAATGTGTCAATTTAATTCATTCAATTTAATGAAACAAACTGCATTCATTGAATCAGTGAATCAAACTACAATCATTGATCCAATGAATCAAACCTTATTCCTTGTTTTCATCGTACAAACCTAACTCACTTATCTAGTGAAAGCTATTACACTCGTTCGTTTTATGAAACAGTCTGCACATGATAATTCAATGATTAGTCCTACTCTTGACGCATTTATTCAATCAAGCAAACTGCACACATTTAGTTCATGTAGCAAACCTCATTTGTTAATTCAGTGAATAGAGCTACTCATTCATTCAAAGTTGCAAGCTTCACGCATTGTCTCAATCAAACTGCTCACATTCACTCTATGAACCAATCTGCACGTGTTAATTCTATGAGTAGAGCTTCTCTCATTTATTGAATGTGTCAAGCATAACGCTTTCATTCAATCAAGCAAACGGCTTTCATTCAATCATTCAATCAAACTACAAATATTGATTCACGAATCACACCTTAATCCTTTTTTCAATGGAACATACCTATCTCCGTTCATTTTTTAGTCTTTTCTCCTCTTTTATCCTTTTTCCTCTTCTCTCACCTTTTCTCCTCTTTTATCCTCTTTTTTCATCATTTCTCCTCATTTCTCCACTTTTTTCCTGTTTATTCCTCTTTTTTCCTCATTTCTCCGCTTCTTTCCTTTTTTTCTTCTTTTTCCTCATGTCGCCTCATTTCTCCTCTTGTATCTTCTTTATTCCTCTTTTTTCCTCTTTTTTCCTCTTTTCTCCTCTTTATTCCTCTTTTTTCCTCTTCTCTCCTCGTTTCTCCTCTTTTTTCATCTTTATCAGTCATTTCTCATTTCTCCTCCTTTTTCCACTTTTCTCCTCTTTTTTCTGCTTTTTTCCTCATTTCTTCACTTTTTTCCTCTTTATTCCTCTTTTTTCCTCATTTCTCCTCTTTTTTCCTTTTTTTCTTCTTTTTCCTCTTGTCGCCTTTTTTCTCCTCGTGTATCGTCTTTATTCCTCTTTTTTCCTCTTTTCTCCGCTCTTCTCCTCCTTATTCCTCTTTTTTCCTCTTCTCTCCTCATTTCTCCACTTTTTTCCTCTTTATGCCTCTTTTTCCTCTTTTCTCCTCATTGCTCCTCTTTTTTCCTCGTTTCTCCACTTTTCTCCTCTTGTTTTCTTTTTTCTCCTCATTTCTCCACTTTTTTTCCTCTTTATTCCTCTTTTTTCCTCATTTCTCCTCTTTTTTCATCTTTTTAACTCATTTCTCATTTCTCCTCCTTTTTCAACTTTTCTCCGTGTTTTTCCTCTTGTTTACTCTTTTCTCCTCATTTCTCCTCTTTTTTCCTCTTTTTTCCTCTTTTCTCCTCATTTCTCCTCTTTTTTCATCGTTTTAACTCATTTCTCATTTCTCCTCCATTTTCAACTTTTCTCCGCATTTTTCCTCTTCTTTACTCTTTTCTCCTGTTTTCTCCTCATTTCTCCTCTTTTTTCCTCGTTTCTCCTCGTTTCTCCTCATTTCTCCACTTTTTTTCCTTTTTATGCCTCTTTATTCTTCTTTTCTCCTCTTTTTGCCTCTTTTCTCCTCTTTTTCCTCTTTTTTCCTCTTTTCTCCTCATTTCTCCTCTTTTTTCATCTTTTTAACTCATTTCTCCTTTTTCAACTTTTCTCCGCGTTTTTCCTCTTATTTACTCTTTTCTCCTGTTTGCTCCTCATTTCTCCTCTTTTTTCCTCGTTTCTCCTCGTTTCTCCTCTTTATGCTTCTTTTTTCCTCTTTTCTCCTCATTTCTCCACTTTTTTCTTCTTTATTCCTGTATTTTCCTCACTTCTCCGCTTATTTCCCTTTTTCCTTCTCTTTCCTCTTGTCCCCTCATTACTCCTCTTTTATCCTCTTTATTCTTTTTTTCCTCTTTTGTCCTCTCTCTCCTCTTTATTCCTCTTTTATCCTCTTCTCTCCTCAATTCTCCTCTTTTTTCATCTTTTTAACTCATATCTCATTTCTCCTCCTTTTTCCACTTTTCTCTTCTTTTTTCTGCTTTTTTCCTCATTTCTCCTCTTGTTTCCTTTTTTTTCTTCTTTTTCCTCTTGTCGCCTCATTTCTCCTCTTTTATCCTCTTTATCCCTCTTTTTTGCTCTTTTCCACTCATTTTAACTCTTGTTTCCTCTTTTCTCCTCATTTCTCCTCTTCTCTCCTCATTTCTCCTCTTTTTCCATCTTTTTAACTCATTTCTCATTTCTCCTCCTTTTTCAAATTTTCTCTGCGTTTTTCCTCTTGTTTACTCTTTTCTCCTGTTTTCTCCTCATTTCTCCTCTTTTTTCCTCGTTTCTCCTCGTTACTCCTCATTTCTCCACTTTTTTCCTCTTTATGCCTCTTTTTTCCTCTTTTCTCCTCTTTTTTCCTCTTTTCTCCTCATTTCTCCTCTGTTTTCATCTTTTTAACTCATTTCTCATTTCTCCTCCTTTTTCAACTTTTCTCCGCGTTTTTCCACTTGTTTACTCTTTTCTCCTGTTTTCTCCTCATTTCTCCTCTTTTTCCCTCGTTTCTCCTCGTTTCTCCTCTTTATGCCTCTTTTTTCCTCTTTTCTCCTCATTTCTCCACTTTTTTCTTCTTTATTCCTGTATTTTCCTCACTTGTCCGCTTTTCTCCTTTCTTCCTTCTCTTTCCTCTTGTCCCCTCATTACTCCTCTTTTTTCCTCTTTTGTCCTCTCTCTCCTCTTTATTCCTCTTTTTTCCTCTTCTCTCCTCATTTCTCCTCTTTTTACATCTTTTTAACTCATTTCTCATTTCTCCTCCTTTTTCCACTTTTCTCATTTTTTTTTGCTTTATTCCTCATTTCTCCTCTTTTCTCCACTTTTCTCCTCATATCGCCTCTTTTTCCTCTTTTTTCCTCGTTTCTCCTCATTTCTCCACTTTTTTCTCTTTTTTCTTCTTTTTTCCTCTTTTCTCCACTTTATTCCTCTTTATTCCTCTTTTTTCCTCTTTTCTCCTCTTTTTTCCTCCTTTTTCCTCTTTTTTCCTCGTTTCTCCTCATTTCTCCTCTTTTTTGCCTTTTCTACTTTTTTATCCTCTTTTCTCGTCATTTCTCCTCCTTTTTCCTCCTTTTTCCACTTTTCTCATCTTTTTTTTGCTTTATTCCTCATTTCTCCTCTTTTCTCCACTTTTCTCCTCATATCGCCTCTTTTTCCTCTTTTTTCCTCGTTTCTCCTCATTTCTCCACTTTTTTCTCTTTTTTCTTCTTTTTTCCTCTTTTCTCCACTTTATTCCTCTTTATTCCTCTTTTTTCCTCTTTTCTCCTCTTTTTTCCTCCTTTTTCCTCTTTTTTCCTCGTTTCTCCTCATTTCTCCTCTTTTTTGCCTTTTCTACTTTTTTATCCTCTTTTCTCGTCATTTCTCCTCCTTTTTCCTCTTTTTTCCTCTTTTCTCCTCATTTCTCCTCTTCTCTCCTCATTTCTCCTCTTTTTTCATCTTTTTAACTCATTTCTCATTTCTCCTCCTTTTACAACTTTTCTCTGCATTTTTCCTCTTGTTTACTCTTTTCTCCTCTTTTCTCCTCATTTCTCCTCCTTTTTCCTCGTTTCTCCTCGTTTCTCCTCTTTTCTCCTCTTTTCTCCTCTTTTCTCCTCTTATCTCCTCATTCCTCCACTTTTTCCTCTTTATTCCTGTATTTTCCTCACTTCTCCGCATTTTTCCTTTTTTTCTTCTTTTTCCTCTTGTCGCCTCATTCCTCCTCTTTTACCCTCTTTATTCCTCGTTTTTCCTCTTTTCTCCTCTTTTTTCCTCGTTTCTCCTCATTTCTCCTCTTTTTGTCTTTTCTACTCTTTTCCCCTCTTTTCTAATCATTTCTCCACTTTTCTCCTGTTTTCTCCTCTTTTTCCTCTTTTTTCCTCGTTTCTCCTCATTTCTCCACTTTTTTCTCTTTTTTCTTCTTTTTTCCTCTTTTCTCCACTTTTTGCCTCTTTATTCCTCTTTTTTCCTCATTTCTCCTCTTTTTTCAATTTTTTCTTCTTTTTCCTCTTGTCGCCTCATTTCTCCTCTTTTATCCTCTTTATTCCTCTTTTTTCCTCTTTTCTCCTCTTTTTTCCTCTTCTTTCCTCTTTTCTCCTCTTTTCTCCTCTTTTTTCCTCCTTTTTCCTCTTTTCTCCTCTTTTCTCCTCATTTCTCCTCTTTTTTCCTCGTTTCTCCTCGTTTCTCCTCTTTTCTCCTCTTTTCTCCTCTTATCTCCTCATTCCTCCACTTTTTCCTCTTTATTCCTGTATTTTCCTCACTTCTCCGCATTTTTCCTTTTTTTCTTCTCTTTCCTCTTGTCGCCTCATTACTCCTCTTTTATTCTCTTTATTCCCCTTTTTTCCTCTTTTCTCCTCTCTTCTCCTCTTTTTATCCTCTTTTTTCCTCTTTTTTCCTCTTTCCTCCTCTTTTCTCCTCATTTCTCCACTTTTTTCCTCTTCTCTCATCTTTTCTCCTCTTTTATCCTCTTTTTTTTCTCTTTTCTCCTCATTTCTCCACTTTTTTCCTCTTTATTCCTCTTTTTTCCTCTTTTCTCCTCTTTTTCCTCCTTTTTCCTCCTTTTTCCTCGTTTTTCCTCATTTCTCCTCTTTTTTGTCTTTTCTACACTTTTCTCCTCTTTTCTCCTCATTTCTCCACTTTTTTTCCTCGTTTCTCCTCTTTTCTCCTCTTTTATCCTCTTTTTTCTCTTTTGTCCTCATTTCCCCTCATTTCTCCACTTTTTCCCTCTTTATTGCTCTTTTTTCCTCATTTCTCCGCGTTTTTCCTTTTTTCTTCTTTTTCCTCTTGTCGCCTCATTCCTCCTCTTTTATCCTCTTTATTCCTCTTTGTTCCTCTTTATACCTCGTTTCTCCTCATTTCTCCTCTTTTTTTGTCTTTTCTACACTTTTCTCCTCTTTTCTCCACTTTTTTCCTCTTTGTTCCTCTTTTCTCCTCTTTTCTTCTCTTTTTTACTCCTTTTTCCTCTGTTTTGCCTTTTCTCCTCTTTTCTCCTCTTTTTTCTTCTTTATTCCTCTTTTTTCCTCGTTTCTCCTCTTTTATCCTCTTTTGTCTCTTTTGTCCTCATTTCTCCACTTTTTTCCTCTTTATTCCTCATTTCTCCTCGTTTTTCCTTTTTTCTTCTTTTTCCTCTTGTCGCCTCATTCCTCCTCTTTTATCCTCTTTATTCCTCTTTGTTCCTCTTTTTACCTCGTTTCTCCTCATTTCTCCTCTTTTTTTGTCTTTTCTACACTTTTCTCCTCTTTTCTCCACTTTTTTCCTCTTTTTTCCTCTTTTCTCCTCTTTTCTTCTCTTTTTTCCTCCTTTTTCCTCTGTTTTGCCTTTTCTCCTCTTTTCTCCTCTTTTTTCTTCTTTATTCCTCTTTTTTCCTCGGTTCTCCTCTTTTATCCTCTTTTTTCTCTTTTGTCCTCATTTCTCCACTTTTTTCCTCTTTATTCCTCATTTCTCCTCGTTTTTCCTTTTTTCTTCTTTTTCCTCTTGTCGCCTCATTCCTCCTCTTTTATCCTCTTTATTCCTCTTTGTTCCTCTTTTTTCCTCGTTTCTCCTCATTTCTCCTCTTTTTTTGTCTTTTCTCCTCTTTTCTCCTCATTTCTCCTCTTTTTTTCCTCGTTTCTCCTCTTTTCTCTTCTTTTATCCTCTTTTTTCTCTTTTCTCCTCATTTCTCCTCATTTCTCCACTTTTTCCCTCTTTATTCCTCTTTTTTCCTCATTTCTCCGCGTTTTTCCTTTTTTCTTCTTTTTCCTCTTGTCGCCCCATTCCTCCTCTTTTATCCTCTTTATTCCTCTTTGTTCCTCTTTTTTCCTCGTTTCTCATTTCTCCTCTTTTTTTGTCTTTTCTACACTTTTTTCCTCTTTTCTCCACTTTTTTCCTCTTTTTTCCTCTTTTCTCCTCTTTTCTTCTCTTTTTTCCTCCTTTTTCCTCTGTTTTGTCTTTTCTCCTCTTTTCTCCTCTTTTTTCTTCTTTATTCCTCTTTTTTCCTCGTTTCTCCTCTTTTCTCCTCTTTTTTCTCTTTTGTCCTCATTTCTCCTCATTTCTCCACTTTTTTCCTCTTTATTCCTCTTTTTTCCTCATTTCTCCTCGTTTTTCCTTTTTTCTTCTTTTTCCTCTTGTCGCCTCATTCCTCCTCTTTTATCCTCTTTATTCCTCTTTGTTCCACTTTTATCCTCGTTTCTCCTCATTTCTCCTCTTTTTTGTCTTTTCTACACTTTTTTCCTCTTTTCTCCACTTTTTTCCTCTTTTTTCCTCTTTTCTCCTCTTTTCTTCTCTTTTTTCCTCCTTTTTCCTCTGTTTTGTCTTTTCTCCTCTTTATTCCTCTTTTTTCTTCTTTATTCCAATTTTTTCCTCGTTTCTCCTCTTTTCTCCTCTTTTCTCCACTTTTTGCCTCTTTATTCCTCTTTTTTCCACATTTCTCCTCTTTTTTCAATTTTTTCTTCTTTTTCTCTCTTGTCGCCTCATTTCTCCTCTTTTATACTCTTTATTCCTCTTTTTTCCTCTTTTCTCCTCTTTTTTCCTCCTTTTCCTCTTTTTTCCTCGTTTCTCCTCATTTCTCCTCTTTTTTGTCTTTCTGCTCTTTTCTCCTCTTTTCTCCTCATTTCTCCTCTTTTTTCCTCGTTTCTCCTCTTTTCTCTTCTTTTATCCTCTTTTTTCTCTTTTCTCCTCATTTCTCCTCATTTCTCCACTTTTTTCCTCTTTATTCCTCTTTTTTCCTCATTTCTCCTCGTTTTTCCTTTTTTCTTCTTTTTCCTCTTGTCGCCTCATTCCTCCTCTTTTACCCTCTTTATTCCTCGTATTTCCTCTTTTCTCCTCTTTTTTCCTCGTTTCTCCTCATTTCTCCTCTTTTTTGTCTTTTCTACTCTTTTCCCCTCTTTTCTAATCATTTCTCCACTTTTTTCCTCTTTTCTCCTCATTTCTCCTCTCTCTCCTCATTTCTCCTCTTTTTACATCTTTTTAACTCATTTCTCACTTCTCCTCCTTTTTCCACTTTTCTCATCTTTTTTCTGCTTTATTCCTCATTTCTCCTCTTTTCTCCACTTTTCTCCTCATATCGCCTCTTTTTCCTCTTTTTTCCTCGTTTCTCCTCATTTCTCCACTTTTTTCTCTTTTTTCTTCTTTTTTCCTCTTTTCTCCACTTTATTCCTCTTTATTCCTCTTTTTTCCTCTTTTCTCCTCTTTTTTCCTCCTTTTTCCTCTTTTTTCCTCGTTTCTCCTCATTTCTCCTCTTTTTTGCCTTTTCTACTTTTTTATCCTCTTTTCTCGTCATTTCTCCTCCTTTTTCCTCTTTTTTCCTCTTTTCTCCTCATTTCTCCTCTTCTCTCCTCATTTCTCCTCTTTTTTCATCTTTTTAACTCATTTCTCATTTCTCCTCCTTTTACAACTTTTCTCTGCATTTTTCCTCTTGTTTACTCTTTTCTCCTCTTTTCTCCTCATTTCTCCTCCTTTTTCCTCGTTTCTCCTCGTTTCTCCTCTTTTCTCCTCTTTTCTCCTCTTATCTCCTCATTCCTCCACTTTTTCCTCTTTATTCCTGTATTTTCCTCACTTCTCCGCATTTTTCCTTTTTTTCTTCTTTTTCCTCTTGTCGCCTCATTCCTCCTCTTTTACCCTCTTTATTCCTCGTTTTTCCTCTTTTCTCCTCTTTTTACCTCGTTTCTCCTCATTTCTCCTCTTTTTTGTCTTTTCTACTCTTTTCCCCTCTTTTCTAATCATTTCTCCACTTTTCTCCTGTTTTCTCCTCTTTTTCCTCTTTTTTCCTCGTTTCTCCTCATTTCTCCACTTTTTTCTCTTTTTTCTTCTTTTTTCCTCTTTTCTCCACTTTTTTCCTCTTTATTCCTCTTTTTTCCTCATTTCTCCTCTTTTTTCACTTTTTTCTACTTTTTCCTCTTGTCGCCTTATTTCTCCTCTTTTATCCTCTTTATTCCTCTTTTTTCCTCTTTTCTCCTCTTTTTTCCTCTTCTTTCCTCTTTTCTCCTCTTTTCTCCTCTTTTTTCCTCCTTTTTCCTCTTTTTTCCTCGTTTCTCCTCATTTCTCCTCTTTTTTGTCTTTTCTACTCTTTTCTCCTCTTTTCTCCTCATTTCTCCTCTTTTCTCCTCTTTTATCCTCTTTTTTCCTCGTTCCTCCTCATTTCTGCCCTTTTCTCCTCATTTCTCCACTTTTTTCCTCTTTCTTCCTCTTTTTTCCTCTTTTCTCCTCATTTCTCCTCTTCTCTCCTCATTTCTCCTCTTTTTTCATCTTTTTAACTCATTTCTCATTTCTCCTCCTTTTACAACTTTTCTCTGCATTTTTCCTCTTGTTTACTCTTTTCTCCTCTTTTCTCCTCATTTCTCCTCCTTTTTCCTCGTTTCTCCTCGTTTCTCCTCTTTTCTCCTCTTTTCTCCTCTTTTCTCCTCTTATCTCCTCATTCCTCCACTTTTTCCTCTTTATTCCTGTATTTTCCTCACTTCTCCGCATTTTTCCTTTTTTTCTTCTTTTTCCTCTTGTCGCCTCATTCCTCCTCTTTTACCCTCTTTATTCCTCGTTTTTCCTCTTTTCTCCTCTTTTTTCCTCGTTTCTCCTCATTTCTCCTCTTTTTTGTCTTTTCTACTCTTTTCCCCTCTTTTCTAATCATTTCTCCACTTTTCTCCTGTTTTCTCCTCTTTTTCCTCTTTTTTCCTCGTTTCTCCTCATTTCTCCACTTTTTTCTCTTTTTTCTTCTTTTTTCCTCTTTTCTCCACTTTTTGCCTCTTTATTCCTCTTTTTTCCTCATTTCTCCTCTTTTTTCAATTTTTCTTCTTTTTCCTCTTGTCGCCTCATTTCTCCTCTTTTATCCTCTTTATTCCTCTTTTTTCCTCTTTTCTCCTCTTTTTTCCTCTTCTTTCCTCTTTTCTCCTCTTTTCTCCTCTTTTTTCCTCCTTTTTCCTCTTTTCTCCTCTTTTCTCCTCATTTCTCCTCTTTTTTCCTCGTTTCTCCTCGTTTCTCCTCTTTTCTCCTCTTTTCTCCTCTTATCTCCTCATTCCTCCACTTTTTCCTCTTTATTCCTGTATTTTCCTCACTTCTCCGCATTTTTCCTTTTTTTCTTCTCTTTCCTCTTGTCGCCTCATTACTCCTCTTTTATTCTCTTTATTCCCCTTTTTTCCTCTTTTCTCCTCTCTTCTCCTCTTTTTATCCTCTTTTTTCCTCTTTTTTCCTCTTTCCTCCTCTTTTCTCCTCATTTCTCCACTTTTTTCCTCTTCTCTCATCTTTTCTCCTCTTTTATCCTCTTTTTTTTCTCTTTTCTCCTCATTTCTCCACTTTTTTCCTCTTTATTCCTCTTTTTTCCTCTTTTCTCCTCTTTTTCCTCCTTTTTCCTCCTTTTTCCTCGTTTTCCTCATTTCTCCTCTTTTTTGTCTTTTCTACACTTTTCTCCTCTTTTCTCCTCATTTCTCCTCTTTTTTTCCTCGTTTCTCCTCTTTTCTCCTCTTTTATCCTCTTTTTTCTCTTTTGTCCTCATTTCCCCTCATTTCTCCACTTTTTTCCTCTTTATTGCTCTTTTTTCCTCATTTCTCCGCGTTTTTCCTTTTTTCTTCTTTTTCCTCTTGTCGCCTCATTCCTCCTCTTTTATCCTCTTTATTCCTCTTTGTTCCTCTTTATACCTCGTTTCTCCTCATTTCTCCTCTTTTTTTGTCTTTTCTACACTTTTCTCCTCTTTTCTCCACTTTTTTCCTCTTTTTTCCTCTTTTCTCCTCTTTTCTTCTCTTTTTTACTCCTTTTTCCTCTGTTTTGCCTTTTTTCCTCGTTTCTCCTCTTTTATCCTCTTTTTTCTCTTTTGTCCTCATTTCTCCACTTTTTTCCTCTTTATTCCTCATTTCTCCTCGTTTTTCCTTTTTTCTTCTTTTTCCTCTTGTCGCCTCATTCCTCCTCTTTTATCCTCTTTATTCCTCTTTGTTCCTCTTTTTACCTCGTTTCTCCTCATTTCTCCTCTTTTTTTGTCTTTTCTACACTTTTCTCCTCTTTTCTCCACTTTTTTCCTCTTTTTTCCTCTTTTCTCCTCTTTTCTTCTCTTTTTTCCTCCTTTTTCCTCTGTTTTGCCTTTTCTCCTCTTTTCTCCTCTTTTTTCTTCTTTATTCCTCTTTTTTCCTCGGTTCTCCTCTTTTATCCTCTTTTCTCTCTTTTGTCCTCATTTCTCCACTTTTTTCCTCTTTATTCCTCATTTCTCCTCGTTTTTCCTTTTTTCTTCTTTTTCCTCTTGTCGCCTCATTCCTCCTCTTTTATCCTCTTTATTCCTCTTTGTTCCTCTTTTTTCCTCGTTTCTCCTCATTTCTCTCTTTTTTTGTCTTTTCTCCTCTTTTCTCCTCATTTCTCCTCTTTTTTTCCTCGTTTCTCCTCTTTTCTCTTCTTTTATCCTCTTTTTTCTCTTTTCTCCTCATTTCTCCTCATTTCTCCACTTTTTCCCTCTTTATTCCTCTTTTTTCCTCATTTCTCCGCGTTTTTCCTTTTTTCTTCTTTTTCCTCTTGTCGCCCCATTCCTCCTCTTTTATCCTCTTTATTCCTCTTTGTTCCTCTTTTTTCCTCGTTTCTCATTTCTCCTCTTTTTTTGTCTTTTCTACACTTTTTTCCTCTTTTCTCCACTTTTTTCCTCTTTTTTCCTCTTTTCTCCTCTTTTCTTCTCTTTTTCCTCCTTTTTCCTCTGTTTTGTCTTTTCTCCTCTTTTCTCCTCTTTTTTCTTCTTTATTCCTCTTTTTTCCTCGTTTCTCCTCTTTTCTCCTCTTTTTTCTCTTTTGTCCTCATTTCTCCTCATTTCTCCACTTTTTTCCTCTTTATTCCTCTTTTTTCCTCATTTCTCCTCGTTTTTCCTTTTTTCTTCTTTTTCCTCTTGTCGCCTCATTCCTCCTCTTTTATCCTCTTTATTCCTCTTTGTTCCACTTTTATCCTCGTTTCTCCTCATTTCTCCTCTTTTTTCCTCGTTTCTCCTCTTTTCTCTTCTTTTATCCTCTTTTTTTCTCTTTTCTCCTCATTTCTCCACTTTTTTCCTCTTTATTCCTCTTTTTTCCTCATTTCTCCTCGTTTTTCCTTTTTTCTTCTTTTTCCTCTTGTCGCCTCATTCCTCCTCTTTTATCCTCTTTATTCCTATTTGTTCCTCTTTTTTCCTCGTTTCTCCTCATTTCTCCTCTTTTTTGTCTTTTCTACACTTTTTTCCTCTTTTCTCCACTTTTTTCCTCTTTTTTCCTCTTTTCTCCTCTTTTCTTCTCTTTTTTCCTCCTTTTTCCTCTGTTTTGTCTTTTCTCCTCTTTATTCCTCTTTTTTCTTCTTTATTCCAATTTTTTCCTCGTTTCTCCTCTTTTCTCCTCTTTTCTCCACTTTTTGCCTCTTTATTCCTCTTTTTTCCACATTTCTCCTCTTTTTTCAATTTTTTCTTCTTTTTCTCTCTTGTCGCCTCATTTCTCCTCTTTTATACTCTTTATTCCTCTTTTTTCCTCTTTTCTCCTCTTTTTTCCTCCTTTTCCTCTTTTTTCCTCGTTTCTCCTCATTTCTCCTCTTTTTTGTCTTTCTGCTCTTTTCTCCTCTTTTCTCCTCATTTCTCATCTTTTTTCCTCGTTTCTCCTCTTTTCTCTTCTTTTATCCTCTTTTTTCTCTTTTCTCCTCATTTCTCCTCATTTCTCCACTTTTTTCCTCTTTATTCCTCTTTTTTCCTCATTTCTCCTCGTTTTTCCTTTTTTCTTCTTTTTCCTCTTGTCGCCTCATTCCTCCTCTTTTACCCTCTTTATTCCTCGTATTTCCTCTTTTCTCCTCTTTTTTCCTCGTTTCTCCTCATTTCTCCTCTTTTTTGTCTTTTCTACTCTTTTCCCCTCTTTTCTAATCATTTCTCCACTTTTTTCCTCTTTTCTCCTCATTTCTCCTCTCTCTCCTCATTTCTCCTCTTTTTACATCTTTTTAACTCATTTCTCACTTCTCCTCCTTTTTCCACTTTTCTCATCTTTTTTCTGCTTTATTCCTCATTTCTCCTCTTTTCTCCACTTTTCTCCTCATATCGCCTCTTTTTCTCTTTTTTCCTCGTTTCTCCTCATTTCTCCACTTTTTTCTCTTTTTTCTTCTTTTTTCCTCTTTTCTCCACTTTATTCCTCTTTATTCCTCTTTTTTCCTCTTTTCTCCTCTTTTTTCCTCCTTTTTCCTCTTTTTTCCTCGTTTCTCCTCATTTCTCCTCTTTTTTGCCTTTTCTACTTTTTTATCCTCTTTTCTCGTCATTTCTCCTCCTTTTTCCTCTTTTTTCCTCTTTTCTCCTCATTTCTCCTCTTCTCTCCTCATTTCTCCTCTTTTTTCATCTTTTTAACTCATTTCTCATTTCTCCTCCTTTTACAACTTTTCTCTGCATTTTTCCTCTTGTTTACTCTTTTCTCCTCTTTTCTCCTCATTTCTCCTCCTTTTTCCTCGTTTCTCCTCGTTTCTCCTCTTTTCTCCTCTTTTCTCCTCTTTTCTCCTCTTATCTCCTCATTCCTCCACTTTTTCCTCTTTATTCCTGTATTTTCCTCACTTCTCCGCATTTTTCCTTTTTTTCTTCTTTTTCCTCTTGTCGCCTCATTCCTCCTCTTTTACCCTCTTTATTCCTCGTTTTTCCTCTTTTCTCCTCTTTTTTCCTCGTTTCTCCTCATTTCTCCTCTTTTTTGTCTTTTCTACTCTTTTCCCCTCTTTTCTAATCATTTCTCCACTTTTCTCCTGTTTTCTCCTCTTTTTCCTCTTTTTTCCTCGTTTCTCCTCATTTCTCCACTTTTTTCTCTTTTTTCTTCTTTTTTCCTCTTTTCTCCACTTTTTCATCCTTTTTCCTCCTTTTTCCTCGTTTTTCCTCATTTCTCCTCTTTTTTGTCTTTTCTACTCTTTTCCCCTCTTTTCTAATCATTTCTCCACTTTTCTCCTGTTTTCTCCTCTTTTTCCTCTTTTTTCCTCGTTTCTCCTCATTTCTCCACTTTTTTCTCTTTTTTCTTCTTTTTTCCTCTTTTCTCCACTTTTTGCCTCTTTTCTCCTCATTTCTCCTCTTTTTTTCCTCGTTTCTCCTCTTTTCTCCTCTTTTATCCTCTTTTTTCTCTTTTGTCCTCATTTCCCCTCATTTCTCCACTTTTTTCCTCTTTATTGCTCTTTTTTCCTCATTTCTCCGCGTTTTTCCTTTTTTCTTCTTTTTCCTCTTGTCGCCTCATTCCTCCTCTTTTATCCTCTTTATTCCTCTTTGTTCCTCTTTATACCTCGTTTCTCCTCATTTCTCCTCTTTTTTTGTCTTTTCTACACTTTTCTCCTCTTTTCTCCACTTTTTTCCTCTTTGTTCCTCTTTTCTCCTCTTTTCTTCTCTTTTTTACTCCTTTTTCCTCTGTTTTGCCTTTTCTCCTCTTTTCTCCTCTTTTTTCTTCTTTATTCCTCTTTTTTCCTCGTTTCTCCTCTTTTATCCTCTTTTGTCTCTTTTGTCCTCATTTCTCCACTTTTTTCCTCTTTATTCCTCATTTCTCCTCGTTTTTCCTTTTTTCTTCTTTTTCCTCTTGTCGCCTCATTCCTCCTCTTTTATCCTCTTTATTCCTCTTTGTTCCTCTTTTTACCTCGTTTCTCCTCATTTCTCCTCTTTTTTTGTCTTTTCTACACTTTTCTCCTCTTTTCTCCACTTTTTTCCTCTTTTTTCCTCTTTTCTCCTCTTTTCTTCTCTTTTTCCTCCTTTTTCCTCTGTTTTGCCTTTTCTCCTCTTTTCTCCTCTTTTTTCTTCTTTATTCCTCTTTTTTCCTCGGTTCTCCTCTTTTATCCTCTTTTTTCTCTTTTGTCCTCATTTCTCCACTTTTTTCCTCTTTATTCCTCATTTCTCCTCGTTTTTCCTTTTTTCTTCTTTTTCCTCTTGTCGCCTCATTCCTCCTCTTTTATCCTCTTTATTCCTCTTTGTTCCTCTTTTTTCCTCGTTTCTCCTCATTTCTCCTCTTTTTTTGTCTTTTCTCCTCTTTTCTCCTCATTTCTCCTCTTTTTTTCCTCGTTTCTCCTCTTTTCTCTTCTTTTATCCTCTTTTTTTCTCTTTTCTCCTCATTTCTCCTCATTTCTCCACTTTTTCCCTCTTTATTCCTCTTTTTTCCTCATTTCTCCGCGTTTTTCCTTTTTTCTTCTTTTTCCTCTTGTCGCCCCATTCCTCCTCTTTTATCCTCTTTATTCCTCTTTGTTCCTCTTTTTTCCTCGTTTCTCATTTCTCCTCTTTTTTGTCTTTTCTACACTTTTTTCCTCTTTCTCCACTTTTTTCCTCTTTTTTCCTCTTTTCTCCTCTTTTCTTCTCTTTTTTCCTCCTTTTTCCTCTGTTTTGTCTTTTCTCCTCTTTTCTCCTCTTTTTTCTTCTTTATTCCTCTTTTTTCCTCGTTTCTCCTCTTTTCTCCTCTTTTTTCTCTTTTGTCCTCATTTCTCCTCATTTCTCCACTTTTTTCCTCTTTATTCCTCTTTTTTCCTCATTTCTCCTCGTTTTTCCTTTTTTCTTCTTTTTCCTCTTGTCGCCTCATTCCTCCTCTTTTATCCTCTTTATTCCTCTTTGTTCCACTTTTATCCTCGTTTCTCCTCATTTCTCCTCTTTTTTCCTCGTTTCTCTCTTTTCTCTTCTTTTATCCTCTTTTTTTCTCTTTTCTCCTCATTTCTCCACTTTTTTCCTCTTTATTCCTCTTTTTTCCTCATTTCTCCTCGTTTTTCCTTTTTTCTTCTCTTTCCTCTTGTCGCCTCATTCCTCCTCTTTTATCCTCTTTATTCCTATTTGTTCCTCTTTTTTCCTCGTTTCTCCTCATTTCTCCTCTTTTTTGTCTTTTCTACACTTTTTTCCTCTTTTCTCCACTTTTTTCCTCTTTTTTTCCTCTTTTCTCCTCTTTTCTTCTCTTTTTTCCTCCTTTTTCCTCTGTTTTGTCTTTTCTCCTCTTTATTCCTCTTTTTTCTTCTTTATTCCAATTTTTTCCTCGTTTCTCCTCTTTTCTCCTCTTTTCTCCACTTTTTGCCTCTTTATTCCTCTTTTTTCCACATTTCTCCTCTTTTTTCAATTTTTTCTTCTTTTTCTCTCTTGTCGCCTCATTTCTCCTCTTTTATACTCTTTATTCCTCTTTTTTCCTCTTTTCTCCTCTTTTTTCCTCCTTTTCCTCTTTTTTCCTCGTTTCTCCTCATTTCTCCTCTTTTTTGTCTTTCTGCTCTTTTCTCCTCTTTTCTCCTCATTTCTCCTCTTTTTTCCTCGTTTCTCCTCTTTTCTCTTCTTTTATCCTCTTTTTTCTCTTTTCTCCTCATTTCTCCTCATTTCTCCACTTTTTTCCTCTTTATTCCTCTTGTTTCCTCATTTCTCCTCGTTTTTCCTTTTTTCTTCTTTTTCCTCTTGTCGCCTCATTCCTCCTCTTTTACCCTCTTTATTCCTCGTATTTCCTCTTTTCTCCTCTTTTTTCCTCGTTTCTCCTCATTTCTCCTCTTTTTTGTCTTTTCTACTCTTTTCCCCTCTTTTCTAATCATTTCTCCACTTTTTTCCTCTTTTCTCCTCATTTCTCCTCTCTCTCCTCATTTCTCCTCTTTTTACATCTTTTTAACTCATTTCTCACTTCTCCTCCTTTTTCCACTTTTCTCATCTTTTTTCTGCTTTATTCCTCATTTCTCCTCTTTTCTCCACTTTTCTCCTCATATCGCCTCTTTTTCCTCTTTTTTCCTCGTTTCTCCTCATTTCTCCACTTTTTTCTCTTTTTTCTTCTTTTTTCCTCTTTTCTCCACTTTATTCCTCTTTATTCCTCTTTTTCCTCTTTTCTCCTCTTTTTTCCTCCTTTTTCCTCTTTTTTCCTCGTTTCTCCTCATTTCTCCTCTTTTTTGCCTTTTCTACTTTTTTATCCTCTTTTCTCGTCATTTCTCCTCCTTTTTCCTCTTTTTTCCTCTTTTCTCCTCATTTCTCCTCTTCTCTCCTCATTTCTCCTCTTTTTTCATCTTTTTAACTCATTTCTCATTTCTCCTCCTTTTACAACTTTTCTCTGCATTTTTCCTCTTGTTTACTCTTTTCTCCTCTTTTCTCCTCATTTCTCCTCCTTTTTCCTCGTTTCTCCTCGTTTCTCCTCTTTTCTCCTCTTTTCTCCTCTTTTCTCCTCTTATCTCCTCATTCCTCCACTTTTTCCTCTTTATTCCTGTATTTTCCTCACTTCTCCGCATTTTTCCTTTTTTTCTTCTTTTTCCTCTTGTCGCCTCATTCCTCCTCTTTTACCCTCTTTATTCCTCGTTTTTCCTCTTTTCTCCTCTTTTTTCCTCGTTTCTCCTCATTTCTCCTCTTTTTTGTCTTTTCTACTCTTTTCCCCTCTTTTCTAATCATTTCTCCACTTTTCTCCTGTTTTCTCCTCTTTTTCCTCTTTTTTCCTCGTTTCTCCTCATTTCTCCACTTTTTTCTCTTTTTTCTTCTTTTTTCCTCTTTTCTCCACTTTTTTCCTCTTTATTCCTCTTTTTTCCTCATTTCTCCTCTTTTTTCACTTTTTTCTACTTTTTCCTCTTGTCGCCTTATTTCTCCTCTTTTATCCTCTTTATTCCTCTTTTTTCCTCTTTTCTCCTCTTTTTTCCTCTTCTTTCCTCTTTTCTCCTCTTTTCTCCTCTTTTTTCCTCCTTTTTCCTCTTTTTTCCTCGTTTCTCCTCATTTCTCCTCTTTTTTGTCTTTTCTACTCTTTTCTCCTCTTTTCTCCTCATTTCTCCTCTTTTCTCCTCTTTTATCCTCTTTTTTCCTCGTTCCTCCTCATTTCTGCCCTTTTCTCCTCATTTCTCCACTTTTTTCCTCTTTCTTCCTCTTTTTTCCTCATTTCTCCTCGTTTTTCCTTTTTTCTTCTTTTTCCTCTTGTCGCCTCATTCCTCCTCTTTTATCCTCTTTTATCCTCTTTTTTCCTCTTTCCTCCTCTTTTCTCCGCATTTCTCCACTTTTTGCCTCTTTATTCCTCTTTTTTCCTCTTTTCTCCTCTTTTCTTCTCTTTTTTCCTCCTTTTTCCTCTGTTTTGTCTTTTCTCCTCTTTTCTCCTCTTTTTTCTTCTTTATTCCTCTTTTTTCCTCGTTTCTCCTCTTTTCTCCTCTTTTTTCTCTTTTGTCCTCATTTCTCCTCATTTCTCCACTTTTTTCCTCTTTATTCCTCTTTTTTCCTCATTTCTCCTCGTTTTTCCTTTTTTCTTCTTTTTCTTCTTGTCGCCTCATTCCTCCTCTTTTATCCTCTTTATTCCTCTTTGTTCCACTTTTATCCTCGTTTCTCCTCATTTCCTTTTTTCTTCTTTATTCCAATTTTTTCCTCGTTTCTCCTCATTTCTCCTCTTTTCTCCACTTTTTGCCTCTTTATTCCTCTTTTTTCCACATTTCTCCTCTTTTTTCAATTTTTTCTTCTTTTTCTCTCTTGTCGCCTCATTTCTCCTCTTTTATACTCTTTATTCCTCTTTTTTCCTCTTTTCTCCTCTTTTTTCCTCCTTTTCCTCTTTTTTCCTCGTTTCTCCTCATTTCTCCTCTTTTTTGTCTTTCTGCTCTTTTCTCCTCTTTTCTCCTCATTTCTCCTCTTTTTTTCCTCGTTTCTCCTCTTTTCTCTTCTTTTATCCTCTTTTTTCTCTTTTCTCCTCATTTCTCCTCATTTCTCCACTTTTTTCCTCTTTATTCCTCTTTTTTTCCTCATTTCTCCTCGTTTTTCCTTTTTTCTTCTTTTTCCTCTTGTCGCCTCATTCCTCCTCTTTTACCCTCTTTATTCCTCGTATTTCCTCTTTTCTCCTCTTTTTTCCTCGTTTCTCCTCATTTCTCCTCTTTTTTGTCTTTTCTACTCTTTTCCCCTCTTTTCTAATCATTTCTCCACTTTTTTCCTCTTTTCTCCTCATTTCTCCTCTCTCTCCTCATTTCTCCTCTTTTTACATCTTTTTAACTCATTCTCATTTCTCCTCCTTTTTCCACTTTTCTCATCTTTTTTTTGCTTTATTCCTCATTTCTCTTCTTTTATCCTCTTTTTTCTCTTTTCTCCTCATTTCTCCTCATTTCTCCACTTTTTTCCTCTTTATTCCTCTTTTTTCCTCATTTCTCCTCGTTTTTCCTTTTTTCTTCTTTTTCCTCTTGTCGCCTCATTCCTCCTCTTTTACCCTCTTTATTCCTCGTATTTCCTCTTTTCTCCTCTTTTTTCCTCGTTTCTCCTCATTTCTCCTCTTTTTGTCTTTTCTACTCTTTTCCCCTCTTTTCTAATCATTTCTCCACTTTTTTCCTCTTTTCTCCTCATTTCTCCTCTCTCTCCTCATTTCTCCTCTTTTTACATCTTTTTAACTCATTTCTCATTTCTCCTCCTTTTCCACTTTTCTCATCTTTTTTTTGCTTTATTCCTCATTTCTCCTCTTTTCTCCACTTTTCTCCTCATATCGCCTCTTTTTCCTCTTTTTTCCTCGTTTCTCCTCATTTCTCCACTTTTTTCTCTTTTTTCTTCTTTTTTCCTCTTTTCTCCACTTTATTCCTCTTTATTCCTCTTTTTTCCTCTTTTCTCCTCTTTTTTCCTCCTTTTTCCTCTTTTTTCCTCGTTTCTCCTCATTTCTCCTCTTTTTTGCCTTTTCTACTTTTTTATCCTCTTTCTCGTCATTTCTCCTCCTTTTTCCTCCTTTTTCCACTTTCTCATCTTTTTTTTGCTTTATTCCTCATTTCTCCTCTTTTCTCCACTTTTCTCCTCATATCGCCTCTTTTTCCTCTTTTTTCCTCGTTTCTCCTCATTTCTCCACTTTTTTCTCTTTTTTCTTCTTTTTTCCTCTTTTCTCCACTTTATTCCTCTTTATTCCTCTTTTTTCCTCTTTTCTCCTCTTTTTTCCTCCTTTTTCCTCTTTTTTCCTCGTTTCTCCTCATTTCTCCTCTTTTTTGCCTTTTCTACTTTTTTATCCTCTTTTCTCGTCATTTCTCCTCCTTTTTCCTCTTTTTTCCTCTTTTCTCCTCATTTCTCCTCTTCTCTCCTCATTTCTCCTCTTTTTTCATCTTTTTAACTCATTTCTCATTTCTCCTCCTTTTACAACTTTTCTCTGCATTTTTCCTCTTGTTTACTCTTTTCTCCTCTTTTCTCCTCATTTCTCCTCCTTTTTCCTCGTTTCTCCTCGTTTCTCCTCTTTTCTCCTCTTTTCTCCTCTTATCTCCTCATTCCTCCACTTTTTCCTCTTTATTCCTGTATTTTCCTCACTTCTCCGCATTTTTCCTTTTTTCTTCTTTTTCCTCTTGTCGCCTCATTCCTCCTCTTTTACCCTCTTTATTCCTCGTTTTTCCTCTTTTCTCCTCTTTTTTCCTCGTTTCTCCTCATTTCTCCTCTTTTTTGTCTTTTCTACTCTTTTCCCCTCTTTTCTAATCATTTCTCCACTTTTTTCCTCTTTTCTCCTCATTTCTCCTCTCTCTCCTCATTTCTCCTCTTTTTACATCTTTTTAACTCATTTCTCATTTCTCCTCCTTTTTCCACTTTTCTCATCTTTTTTTGCTTTATTCCTCATTTCTCCTCTTTTCTCCACTTTTCTCCTCATATCGCCTCTTTTTCCTCTTTTTTCCTCGTTTCTCCTCATTTCTCCACTTTTTTCTCTTTTTTCTTCTTTTTTCCTCTTTTCTCCACTTTATTCCTCTTTATTCCTCTTTTTTCCTCTTTTCTCCTCTTTTTTCCTCCTTTTTCCTCTTTTTTCCTCGTTTCTCCTCATTTCTCCTCTTTTTTGCCTTTTCTACTTTTTTATCCTCTTTTCTCGTCATTTCTCCTCCTTTTTCCTCTTTTTTCCTCTTTTCTCCTCATTTCTCCTCTTCTCTCCTCATTTCTCCTCTTTTTTCATCTTTTTAACTCATTTCTCATTTCTCCTCCTTTTACAACTTTTCTCTGCATTTTTCCTCTTGTTTACTCTTTTCTCCTCTTTTCTCCTCATTTCTCCTCCTTTTTCCTCGTTTCTCCTCGTTTCTCCTCTTTTCTCCTCTTTTCTCCTCTTTTCTCCTCTTATCTCCTCATTCCTCCACTTTTTCCTCTTTATTCCTGTATTTTCCTCACTTCTCCGCATTTTTCCTTTTTTTCTTCTTTTTCCTCTTGTCGCCTCATTCCTCCTCTTTTACCCTCTTTATTCCTCGTTTTTCCTCTTTTCTCCTCTTTTTTCCTCGTTTCTCCTCATTTCTCCTCTTTTTTGTCTTTTCTACTCTTTTCCCCTCTTTTCTAATCATTTCTCCACTTTTCTTCTGTTTTCTCCTCTTTTTCCTCTTTTTTCCTCGTTTCTCCTCATTTCTCCACTTTTTTCTCTTTTTTCTTCTTTTTTCCTCTTTTCTCCACTTTTTTCCTCTTCATTCCTCTTTTTTCCTCATTTCTCCTCTTTTTTCACTTTTTTCTACTTTTTCCTCTTGTCGCCTTATTTCTCCTCTTTTATCCTCTTTATTCCTCTTTTTTCCTCTTTTCTCCTCTTTTTTCCTCTTCTTTCCTCTTTTCTCCTCTTTTCTCCTCTTTTTTCCTCCTTTTTCCTCTTTTTTCCTCGTTTCTCCTCATTTCTCCTCTTTTTTGTCTTTTCTACTCTTTTCTCCTCTTTTCTCCTCATTTCTCCTCTTTTCTCCTCTTTTATCCTCTTTTTTCCTCGTTTCTCCTCTTTTCTCTTCTTTTATCCTCTTTTTTTCTCTTTTCTCCTCATTTCTCCTCATTTCTCCACTTTTTCCCTCTTTATTCCTCTTTTTTCCTCATTTCTCCGCGTTTTTCCTTTTTTCTTCTTTTTCCTCTTGTCGCCCCATTCCTCCTCTTTTATCCTCTTTATTCCTCTTTGTTCCTCTTTTTTCCTCGTTTCTCATTTCTCCTCTTTTTTTGTCTTTTCTACACTTTTTTCCTCTTTTCTCCACTTTTTTCCTCTTTTTTCCTCTTTTCTCCTCTTTTCTTCTCTTTTTTCCTCCTTTTTCCTCTGTTTTGTCTTTTCTCCTCTTTTCTCCTCTTTTTTCTTCTTTATTCCTCTTTTTTCCTCGTTTCTCCTCTTTTCTCCTCTTTTTTCTCTTTTGTCCTCATTTCTCCTCATTTCTCCACTTTTTTCCTCTTTATTCCTCTTTTTTCCTCATTTCTCCTCGTTTTTCCTTTTTTCTTCTTTTTCCTCTTGTCGCCTCATTCCTCCTCTTTTATCCTCTTTATTCCTCTTTGTTCCACTTTTATCCTCGTTTCTCCTCATTTCTCCTCTTTTTTCCTCGTTTCTCCTCTTTTCTCTTCTTTTATCCTCTTTTTTTCTCTTTTCTCCTCATTTCTCCACTTTTTTCCTCTTTATTCCTCTTTTTTCCTCATTTCTCCTCGTTTTTCCTTTTTTCTTCTTTTTCCTCTTGTCGCCTCATTCCTCCTCTTTTATCCTCTTTATTCCTATTTGTTCCTCTTTTTTCCTCGTTTCTCCTCATTTCTCCTCTTTTTTGTCTTTTCTACACTTTTTTCCTCTTTTCTCCACTTTTTTCCTCTTTTTTTCCTCTTTTCTCCTCTTTTCTTCTCTTTTTTCCTCCTTTTTCCTCTGTTTTGTCTTTTCTCCTCTTTATTCCTCTTTTTTCTTCTTTATTCCAATTTTTTCCTCGTTTCTCCTCTTTTCTCCTCTTTTCTCCACTTTTTGCCTCTTTATTCCTCTTTTTTCCACATTTCTCCTCTTTTTTCAATTTTTTCTTCTTTTTCTCTCTTGTCGCCTCATTTCTCCTCTTTTATACTCTTTATTCCTCTTTTTTCCTCTTTTCTCCTCTTTTTTCCTCCTTTTCCTCTTTTTTCCTCGTTTCTCCTCATTTCTCCTCTTTTTTGTCTTTCTGCTCTTTTCTCCTCTTTTCTCCTCATTTCTCCTCTTTTTTTCCTCGTTTCTCCTCTTTTCTCTTCTTTTATCCTCTTTTTTCTCTTTTCTCCTCATTTCTCCTCATTTCTCCACTTTTTTCCTCTTTATTCCTCTTTTTTCCTCATTTCTCCTCGTTTTTCCTTTTTTCTTCTTTTTCCTCTTGTCGCCTCATTCCTCCTCTTTTACCCTCTTTATTCCTCGTATTTCCTCTTTTCTCCTCTTTTTTCCTCGTTTCTCCTCATTTCTCCTCTTTTTTGTCTTTTCTACTCTTTTCCCCTCTTTTCTAATCATTTCTCCACTTTTTTCCTCTTTTCTCCTCATTTCTCCTCTCTCTCCTCATTTCTCCTCTTTTTACATCTTTTTAACTCATTTCTCACTTCTCCTCCTTTTTCCACTTTTCTCATCTTTTTTCTGCTTTATTCCTCATTTCTCCTCTTTTCTCCACTTTTCTCCTCATATCGCCTCTTTTTCCTCTTTTTTCCTCGTTTCTCCTCATTTCTCCACTTTTTTCTCTTTTTTCTTCTTTTTTCCTCTTTTCTCCACTTTATTCCTCTTTATTCCTCTTTTTTCCTCTTTTCTCCTCTTTTTTCCTCCTTTTTCCTCTTTTTTCCTCGTTTCTCCTCATTTCTCCTCTTTTTTGCCTTTTCTACTTTTTTATCCTCTTTTCTCGTCATTTCTCCTCCTTTTTCCTCTTTTTTCCTCTTTTCTCCTCATTTCTCCTCTTCTCTCCTCATTTCTCCTCTTTTTTCATCTTTTTAACTCATTTCTCATTTCTCCTCCTTTTACAACTTTTCTCTGCATTTTTCCTCTTGTTTACTCTTTTCTCCTCTTTTCTCCTCATTTCTCCTCCTTTTTCCTCGTTTCTCCTCGTTTCTCCTCTTTTCTCCTCTTTTCTCCTCTTTTCTCCTCTTATCTCCTCATTCCTCCACTTTTTCCTCTTTATTCCTGTATTTTCCTCACTTCTCCGCATTTTTCCTTTT
This sequence comes from Chiloscyllium punctatum, assembly GCF_047496795.1. Taxonomy (NCBI): domain Eukaryota; kingdom Metazoa; phylum Chordata; class Chondrichthyes; order Orectolobiformes; family Hemiscylliidae; genus Chiloscyllium; species Chiloscyllium punctatum. The sequence continues at coordinate 66,211,292 of NC_092756.1, read as the reverse complement.
TTTCTTCTTTTTCCTCTTGTCGCCTCATTCCTCCTCTTTTACCCTCTTTATTCCTCGTTTTTCCTCTTTTCTCCTCTTTTTTCCTCGTTTCTCCTCATTTCTCCTCTTTTTTGTCTTTTCTACTCTTTTCCCCTCTTTTCTAATCATTTCTCCACTTTTCTCCTGTTTTCTCCTCTTTTTCCTCTTTTTTCCTCGTTTCTCCTCATTTCTCCACTTTTTTCTCTTTTTTCTTCTTTTTTCCTCTTTTCTCCACTTTTTTCCTCTTTATTCCTCTTTTTTCCTCATTTCTCCTCTTTTTTCACTTTTTTCTACTTTTTCCTCTTGTCGCCTTATTTCTCCTCTTTTATCCTCTTTATTCCTCTTTTTTCCTCTTTTCTCCTCTTTTTTCCTCTTCTTTCCTCTTTTCTCCTCTTTTCTCCTCTTTTTTCCTCCTTTTTCCTCTTTTTTCCTCGTTTCTCCTCATTTCTCCTCTTTTTTGTCTTTTCTACTCTTTTCTCCTCTTTTCTCCTCATTTCTCCTCTTTTCTCCTCTTTTATCCTCTTTTTTCCTCGTTCCTCCTCATTTCTGCCCTTTTCTCCTCATTTCTCCACTTTTTTCCTCTTTCTTCCTCTTTTTTCCTCATTTCTCCTCGTTTTTCCTTTTTTCTTCTTTTTCCTCTTGTCGCCTCATTCCTCCTCTTTTATCCTCTTTTATCCTCTTTTTTCCTCTTTCCTCCTCTTTTCTCCGCATTTCTCCACTTTTTGCCTCTTTATTCCTCTTTTTTCCTCTTTTCTCCTCTTTTCTTCTCTTTTTTCCTCCTTTTTCCTCTGTTTTGTCTTTTCTCCTCTTTTCTCCTCTTTTTTCTTCTTTATTCCTCTTTTTTCCTCGTTTCTCCTCTTTTCTCCTCTTTTTTCTCTTTTGTCCTCATTTCTCCTCATTTCTCCACTTTTTTCCTCTTTATTCCTCTTTTTTCCTCATTTCTCCTCGTTTTTCCTTTTTTCTTCTTTTTCTTCTTGTCGCCTCATTCCTCCTCTTTTATCCTCTTTATTCCTCTTTGTTCCACTTTTATCCTCGTTTCTCCTCATTTCTCCTCTTTTTTCCTCGTTTCTCCTCTTTTCTCTTCTTTTATCCTCTTTTTTCTCTTTTCTCCTCATTTCTCCACTTTTTTCCTCTTTATTCCTCTTTTTTCCTCATTTCTCCTCGTTTTTCCTTTTTTCTTCTTTTTCCTCTTGTCGCCTCATTCCTCCTCTTTTATCCTCTTTATTCCTATTTGTTCCTCTTTTTTCCTCGTTTCTCCTCATTTCTCCTCTTTTTTGTCTTTTCTACACTTTTTTCCTCTTTTCTCCACTTTTTTCCTCTTTTTTCCTCTTTTCTCCTCTTTTCTTCTCTTTTTTCCTCCTTTTTCCTCTGTTTTGTCTTTTCTCCTCTTTATTCCTCTTTTTTCTTCTTTATTCCAATTTTTTCCTCGTTTCTCCTCATTTCTCCTCTTTTCTCCACTTTTTGCCTCTTTATTCCTCTTTTTTCCACATTTCTCCTCTTTTTTCAATTTTTTCTTCTTTTTCTCTCTTGTCGCCTCATTTCTCCTCTTTTATACTCTTTATTCCTCTTTTTTCCTCTTTTCTCCTCTTTTTTCCTCCTTTTCCTCTTTTTTCCTCGTTTCTCCTCATTTCTCCTCTTTTTTGTCTTTCTGCTCTTTTCTCCTCTTTTCTCCTCATTTCTCCTCTTTTTTTCCTCGTTTCTCCTCTTTTCTCTTCTTTTATCCTCTTTTTTCTCTTTTCTCCTCATTTCTCCTCATTTCTCCACTTTTTTCCTCTTTATTCCTCTTTTTTCCTCATTTCTCCTCGTTTTTCCTTTTTTCTTCTTTTTCCTCTTGTCGCCTCATTCCTCCTCTTTTACCCTCTTTATTCCTCGTATTTCCTCTTTTCTCCTCTTTTTTCCTCGTTTCTCCTCATTTCTCCTCTTTTTTGTCTTTTCTACTCTTTTCCCCTCTTTTCTAATCATTTCTCCACTTTTTTCCTCTTTTCTCCTCATTTCTCCTCTCTCTCCTCATTTCTCCTCTTTTTACATCTTTTTAACTCATTTCTCATTTCTCCTCCTTTTTCCACTTTTCTCATCTTTTTTTTGCTTTATTCCTCATTTCTCTTCTTTTATCCTCTTTTTTCTCTTTTCTCCTCATTTCTCCTCATTTCTCCACTTTTTTCCTCTTTATTCCTCTTTTTTCCTCATTTCTCCTCGTTTTTCCTTTTTTCTTCTTTTTCCTCTTGTCGCCTCATTCCTCCTCTTTTACCCTCTTTATTCCTCGTATTTCCTCTTTTCTCCTCTTTTTTCCTCGTTTCTCCTCATTTCTCCTCTTTTTTGTCTTTTCTACTCTTTTCCCCTCTTTTCTAATCATTTCTCCACTTTTTTCCTCTTTTCTCCTCATTTCTCCTCTCTCTCCTCATTTCTCCTCTTTTTACATCTTTTTAACTCATTTCTCATTTCTCCTCCTTTTTCCACTTTTCTCATCTTTTTTTTGCTTTATTCCTCATTTCTCCTCTTTTCTCCACTTTTCTCCTCATATCGCCTCTTTTTCCTCTTTTTTCCTCGTTTCTCCTCATTTCTCCACTTTTTTCTCTTTTTTCTTCTTTTTTCCTCTTTTCTCCACTTTATTCCTCTTTATTCCTCTTTTTTCCTCTTTTCTCCTCTTTTTTCCTCCTTTTTCCTCTTTTTTCCTCGTTTCTCCTCATTTCTCCTCTTTTTTGCCTTTTCTACTTTTTTATCCTCTTTTCTCGTCATTTCTCCTCCTTTTTCCTCCTTTTTCCACTTTTCTCATCTTTTTTTTGCTTTATTCCTCATTTCTCCTCTTTTCTCCACTTTTCTCCTCATATCGCCTCTTTTTCCTCTTTTTTCCTCGTTTCTCCTCATTTCTCCACTTTTTTCTCTTTTTTCTTCTTTTTTCCTCTTTTCTCCACTTTATTCCTCTTTATTCCTCTTTTTTCCTCTTTTCTCCTCTTTTTTCCTCCTTTTTCCTCTTTTTTCCTCGTTTCTCCTCATTTCTCCTCTTTTTTGCCTTTTCTACTTTTTTATCCTCTTTTCTCGTCATTTCTCCTCCTTTTTCCTCTTTTTTCCTCTTTTCTCCTCATTTCTCCTCTTCTCTCCTCATTTCTCCTCTTTTTTCATCTTTTTAACTCATTTCTCATTTCTCCTCCTTTTACAACTTTTCTCTGCATTTTTCCTCTTGTTTACTCTTTTCTCCTCTTTTCTCCTCATTTCTCCTCCTTTTTCCTCGTTTCTCCTCGTTTCTCCTCTTTTCTCCTCTTTTCTCCTCTTATCTCCTCATTCCTCCACTTTTTCCTCTTTATTCCTGTATTTTCCTCACTTCTCCGCATTTTTCCTTTTTTTCTTCTTTTTCCTCTTGTCGCCTCATTCCTCCTCTTTTACCCTCTTTATTCCTCGTTTTTCCTCTTTTCTCCTCTTTTTTCCTCGTTTCTCCTCATTTCTCCTCTTTTTTGTCTTTTCTACTCTTTTCCCCTCTTTTCTAATCATTTCTCCACTTTTTTCCTCTTTTCTCCTCATTTCTCCTCTCTCTCCTCATTTCTCCTCTTTTTACATCTTTTTAACTCATTTCTCATTTCTCCTCCTTTTTCCACTTTTCTCATCTTTTTTTTGCTTTATTCCTCATTTCTCCTCTTTTCTCCACTTTTCTCCTCATATCGCCTCTTTTTCCTCTTTTTTCCTCGTTTCTCCTCATTTCTCCACTTTTTTCTCTTTTTTCTTCTTTTTTCCTCTTTTCTCCACTTTATTCCTCTTTATTCCTCTTTTTTCCTCTTTTCTCCTCTTTTTTCCTCCTTTTTCCTCTTTTTTCCTCGTTTCTCCTCATTTCTCCTCTTTTTTGCCTTTTCTACTTTTTTATCCTCTTTTCTCGTCATTTCTCCTCCTTTTTCCTCTTTTTTCCTCTTTTCTCCTCATTTCTCCTCTTCTCTCCTCATTTCTCCTCTTTTTTCATCTTTTTAACTCATTTCTCATTTCTCCTCCTTTTACAACTTTTCTCTGCATTTTTCCTCTTGTTTACTCTTTTCTCCTCTTTTCTCCTCATTTCTCCTCCTTTTTCCTCGTTTCTCCTCGTTTCTCCTCTTTTCTCCTCTTTTCTCCTCTTTTCTCCTCTTATCTCCTCATTCCTCCACTTTTTCCTCTTTATTCCTGTATTTTCCTCACTTCTCCGCATTTTTCCTTTTTTTCTTCTTTTTCCTCTTGTCGCCTCATTCCTCCTCTTTTACCCTCTTTATTCCTCGTTTTTCCTCTTTTCTCCTCTTTTTTCCTCGTTTCTCCTCATTTCTCCTCTTTTTTGTCTTTTCTACTCTTTTCCCCTCTTTTCTAATCATTTCTCCACTTTTCTTCTGTTTTCTCCTCTTTTTCCTCTTTTTTCCTCGTTTCTCCTCATTTCTCCACTTTTTTCTCTTTTTTCTTCTTTTTTCCTCTTTTCTCCACTTTTTTCCTCTTCATTCCTCTTTTTTCCTCATTTCTCCTCTTTTTTCACTTTTTTCTACTTTTTCCTCTTGTCGCCTTATTTCTCCTCTTTTATCCTCTTTATTCCTCTTTTTTCCTCTTTTCTCCTCTTTTTTCCTCTTCTTTCCTCTTTTCTCCTCTTTTCTCCTCTTTTTTCCTCCTTTTTCCTCTTTTTTCCTCGTTTCTCCTCATTTCTCCTCTTTTTTGTCTTTTCTACTCTTTTCTCCTCTTTTCTCCTCATTTCTCCTCTTTTCTCCTCTTTTATCCTCTTTTTTCCTCGTTCCTCCTCATTTCTGCCCTTTTCTCCTCATTTCTCCACGTTTTTCCTCTTTCTTCCTCTTTTTTCCTCATTTCTCCTCGTTTTTCCTTTTTTCTTCTTTTTCCTCTTGTCGCCTCATTCCTCCTCTTTTATCCTCTTTTATCCTCTTTTTTCCTCTTTCCTCCTCTTTTCTCCGCATTTCTCCACTTTTTGCCTCTTTATTCCTCTTTTTTCCTCATTTCTCCTCTTTTTTCAATTTTTTCTTCTTTTTCCTCTTGTCGCCTCATTTCTCCTCTTTTATCCTCTTTATTCCTCTTTTTTCCTCTTTTCTCCTCTTTTTTCCTCCTTTTTCCTCTTTTTTCCTCGTTTCTCCTCGTTTCTCCTCTTTTTTGTCTTTTCTACACTTTTCTCCTCTTTTCACCTCATTTCTCCTCTTTTTTTCCTCATTTCTCCTCTTTTCTCCTCTTTTATCCTCTTTTTTCTCTTTTGTCCTCATTTCTCCTCATTTCTCCACTTTTTTCCTCTTTAGAACATAGAACATAGAACATAGAAGAATACAGCGCAGTACAGGCCCTTCAGCCCTCGATGTTGCGCCGATCAAAGCCCACCTAACCTACACTAACCCACTATCCTCCATATACCTATCCAATGCCCGCTTAAATACCCATAAAGAGGGAGAGTCCACTACTGCTACTGGCAGGGCATTCCATGAACTTACGACTCGCTGAGTGAAGAACCTACCCCTAACATCAGTCCTATATCTACCCCCCCTTAATTTAAAGCTATGCCCCCTTGTAATAGCTGACTCCATACGTGGAAAAAGGTTCTCACTGTCAACCCGATCTAACCCCCTAATCATCTTGTACACCTCTATCAAATCACCCCTAAACCTTCTTTTCTCCAATGAAAACAACCCCAAGTGCCTCAGCCTTTCCTCATAGGATTTTCCTACCATACCAGGCAACATCCTGGTAAACTTCCTCTGCACCCGTTCCAGTGCCTCCACATCCTTCCTATAGTATGGCGACCAAAACTGCACACAATATTCCAGATGCGGCCGCACCAGAGTCTTATACAACTGCAGCATGACCTCAGGACTCCGGAACTCAATTCCTCTACCAATAAAAGCCAGTACGCCATATGCCTTCTTCACTGCACTATTTACCTGGGTGGCAACTTTCAGAGATCTGTGTACATGGACACCAAGATCCCTCTGCTCTTCCACACTACCAAGTAGTCTACCATTAGCCCAGTAATCCATCTTTTTATTACTCTTACCAAAGTGAATCACTTCACACTTAGCTACATTGAACTCCATTTGCCACCTTTCTGCCCAGCTCTGCAGCTTCTCTATATCCCGCTGTAACCTGCCATATCCTTCCTCACTGTCTACAACTCCTCCGACTTTCGTATCATCCGCAAACTTGCTCACCCAACCTTCTAACTCTTCCTCCAGGTCATTTATAAAAATGACAAACAGCAATGGTCCCAAAACAGATCCTTGCGGAACACCGCTAGTGACGGCACTCCAAGATGAACCTTTGCCATCAACTACTACCCTCTGTCTTCGTCCAGAGAGCCAATTCCTAATCCAAACCTCCAACTCACCTTCAATGCCATATCTCTGTATTTTCTGCAGTAGCCTACCATGGGGGACCTTATCAAACGCCTTACTAAAATCCATATATACCACATCTACCGCTTTCCCCTCATCTACCTCCTTAGTCACCTTCTCAAAGAATTCAATAAGGTTTGTGAGGCACGACCTGCCCTTCACAAAACCATGCTGACTATCCTTGATCACATCACTCTTATCCAGATGTGCATAAATCCTATCCCTTACAATTCTCTCTAAGACTTTGCCCACAACAGAAGTGAGACTCACTGGCCTATAGTTACTAGGATTATCCCTACTCCCCTTCTTGAACAAGGGAACCACGTTTGCTCACCTCCAGTCCTCTGGCACTACTCCTGAAGACAAAGAGGACACAAAAATCAAGGCCAATGGCTCTGCAATCTCCTCCCTTGCTTCCCAGAGAATCCTAGGATAAATACCATCAGGCCCAGGGGACTTATCTATTTTCACCCTTGCCAGAATTTCCAACACCTCTTCTCTACATATCTCAAAGCCATCCATTCTACTTATTCGTGCCTCAGTATTTATTTCGACAACAATGTCCTGTTCCTGAGTGAATACTGACGAAAAGTATTCATTCAGCGCCTCTCCAATCTCTTCAGCCTCCACACGCAACTTCCCATTACTATCCTTGATTGGACCTATTCCTTCCCTAGTCATTCTTTTATTCCTAACATACCTATAGAAAGCCTTAGGGTTTTCCCTAATCCTACCAACTAACGACCTTTCATGTCCCCTCCTTGCTGCTCTTAGCTCTCTCTTCAGGTCCTTCCGGGCTACCTTATAACTCTCAATTGCCCCTATTGAACTTTCATGCCTCATCTTTACAAAGGCCGCCCTCTTCCGTTTAACAAGCGATTCCAACTCCTTATTAAACCACGGCTCCCTCACACGACCCTTTCCTCCCTGCCTGATAGGTACGTACTTATCAAGGACACTCAATAGTTGCTCCTTGAACAAGTTCCACATATCATAGAACATAGAACATAGAACAATACAGCACAGAACAGGCCCTTCGGCCCACGATGTTGTGCCGAACTTCTATCCTAGATTAAGCACCCATCCATGTACCTATCCAAATGCCGCTTAAAGGTCGCCAATGAATCTGACTCTACCACTCCCACGGGCAGCGCATTCCATGCCCCCACCACTCTCTGGGTGAAGAACCCACCCCTGACATCTCCCCTATACCTTCCACCCTTCACCTTAAATTTATGTCCCCTTGTAACACTCTGTTGTACCCGGGGAAAATGTTTCTGACTGTCTACTCTATCTATTCCTCTGATCATCTTATAAACCTCTATCAAGTCACCCCTCATCCTTCGCCGTTCCAACGAGAAAAGGCCGAGAACTCTCAACCTATCCTCGTACTACCTACTCTCCATTCCAGGCAACATCCTGGTAAATCTTCTCTGCACCCTCTCCAAAGCTTCCACATCTTTCCTAAAGTGAGGCGACCAGAACTGCACACAGTACTCCAAATGTGGCCTAACCAAAGTCCTGTACAGCTGCAACATCACCTCACGACTCTTGAATTCAATCCCTCTGCTAATGAACGATAATACTCCATAGGCCTTCTTACAAACTCTATCCACCTGAGTGGCAACCTTCAAAGATCTATGTACATAGACCCCAAGATCCCTCTGTTCCTCCACCTGACCAAGAACCCTACCATTAACCCTGTATTCCGCATTCTTCTTTGTTCTTCCAAAATGGACAACTTCACACTTGGCAGGGTTGAACTCCATCTGCCACTCCTCAGCCCAGCTCTGAATCATATCTAAGTCCCTCTGCAGTCGACAACAGCCCTCCTCACTGTCCACAACTCCACCTATCTTTGTATCATCTGCAAATTTACTGACCCACCCTTCGACTCCCTCATCTAAGTCATTAATAAAAATTACAAACAGCAGAGGACCCAGAACTGATCCCTGCGGAACTCCACTTGTAACTGGACTCCATGCTGAATATTTACCATCTACTACCACTCTCTGACTTCGACCGGTTAGCCAGTTTTCTATCCAATTGGCCAAATTTCCCTCTATCCCATGCCTCCTGACTTTCCGCATAAGCCTACCATGGGGAACCTTATCAAATGCCTTACTAAAATCCATGTACACTACATCCACTGCTCTACCCTCATCCACATGCTTGGTCACCTCCTCGAAGAATTCAATAAGACTTGTAAGGCAAGACCTACCCTTCACAAATCCGTGCTGGCTGTCCCTAATCAAGCAGTGCCGTTCCAGATACTCGTAAATCCTATCCCTCAGTACCCTTTCCATTACTTTGCCTACCACAGAAGTAAGACTAACTGGCCTGTAATTCCCGGGGTTATCCCTATTCCCTTTTTTGAACAGGGGCACAACATTCGCTACTCTCCAGTCCCCTGGTACCACCCCCGTTGCCAGTGAAGACGAGAAGATCATTGCCAACGGTACTGCAATTTCCTCTCTTGCTTCCCACATAATCCTAGGATATATCCCGTCAGGCCCGGGGGACTTGTCTATCCTCAAGTTGTTCAAAATGTCCAACACATCTTCCTTCCTAACAGATATCTCTTCTAGCTTATCAGTCCGTTTCACACTCTCCTCTTCAACAATACAGTCCCTCTCGTTCGTAAATACTGAAGAGAAGTACTTGTTCAAGACCTCTCCTATCTCTTCCGACTCAATACACAGTCTCCCACCACTGTCCTTGATCGGACTTACCCTCGTTCTCGTCATTCTCAGGTTTCTCACATACGCATAGAATGCCTTGGGGTTATCCTTGATCCTATCCGCCAGGGATTTTTCATGCCCTCTCTTAGCTCTCCTAATCCCTTTCTTCAGGTCCCTTCTGGCTATCCTGTATCCCTCCACTGCTCTGTCTGAACCTTGTTTCCTCAACCTTATGTAAGCCTCCTTCTTCCTCTTTACTAGACATTCAACCTCCCTCGTCAACCAAGGCTCCCTCACACGACCATTTCTTTCCTGCCTGATCGGTACATACATATCAAGGACACGTCGTATCTGCTCCTTGAAAAAGTCCCACATTTCCACCACATCCTTCCCTGACAGCCTATGCTCCCAACGTATGCTCCTCAAATCCTGTCTTACAGCATCGTAATTTCCCTTACCCCAATTGTAGAAACTTCCTTGTTGTGCGCACCTATCTCTCTCCATAACCAAGGTGAAAGTCACAGAATTGTGGTCGCCATCACCAAAATGTTCACCCACTAACAAGCCCACCACTTGTCCCGGTTCGTTACCGAGTACCAAATCCAATATGGCCTCCCCTCTGGTTGGACAATCTACATACTGCGTTAGAAAAGCTTCCTGGACACACTGCACAAACACCGCCCCATCCAATCTACTTGATCTAAAGAGCTTCCAATCAATATTTGGGAAGTTGAAGTCGCCCATGACTACGACCCTGTGGCTTCTGCACCTTTCCAAAATCTGTTTCCCAATCTGTTTCTCCACATCTCTGCTGCTATTGGGGGGCCTATAATAAACACCCAACAAGGTGACTGCACCTTTCCTATTTCTGACTTCAGCCCATACTACCTCCAGAGGCAGATCCCCCTCAAACTTCCTTTCTGCAGCCGTTATACCATTTCTAATTAGCAATGCCACCCCCCCTCCTTTTTTACCACCCTCCCTAATCTTACTGAAACATCTGTACCCAGGAACCTCCAACAGCCATTCCTGTCCCTCATCTATCCATGTTTCCGTGATGGCTACAACATCGTAGTCCCAGGTACCGATCCATGCCTTAAGTTCACCCACCTTATTTCTGATACTCCTTGCATTGAAGTATACGCACTTGAGCCCATCTCTGTGTCTGTAAGTAGTCCCTGTCAGTGCTACCTTCTCCACAGCCTCCCTACAGTCTTGGACATCCTGACACACAGCTAGCTTACTTGCTGGACTACAAGTCCGGATCCCATCCCCCTGCCAAATTAGTTTAAACCCCCCCGAAGAGTGCTAGCAAACCTACCCCCCAGGATATTGGTGCCCTTCTGGTTCAGGTGCAACCCGTCCTGTTTATACAGGTCCCACCTTCCCCAGAATGCAGTCCAATTGTCCAAATATCTGAAGCCCTCCCTCCTACACCATCCTTGCAGCCACGTGTTCAACTGCACTCTCTCCCTATTCTTTGCCTCTCTGTCACGTGGCACCGGCAACAACCCAGAGATGACGACTCTGTCTGTCCTAGCTTTTAGCTTCCAGCCTAACTCCTTGAGCTCTTGAATGACCTCCCCGCCCCTCTTCCTACCTATGTGTTTGGTGCCAATGTGTACCACGACTTCTGGCTGCACACCCTCCCCCTTAAGGATTCTGAATATCAATTACGCTCTTGCCTTGGAATCTACTTTTCCAATCCACACATCCTAAGTCATGCCTCAACGCATCATAATTTCCCTGCCCCCAGCTATAACTCTTGCCCTGTAGTACACACTTATCCCTCTCCATCACGAGAGTAAAAATCACCGAATTATTCCTCTTTTTTCCTCATTTCTCCTCGTTTTTCCTTTTTTCTTCTTTTTCCTCTTGTCGCCTCATTCCTCCTCTTTTATCCTCTTTATTTCTCTTTGTTCCTCTTTTTTCCTCGTTTCGCCTCATTTCTCCTCTTTTTTTGTCTTTTCTACACTTTTCTCCTCTTTTCTCCACTTTTTTCCTCTTTTTTCCTCTTTTCTCCTCTTTTCTTCTCTTTTTTCCTCCTTTTTCCTCTAGATTCTCAGAACATTACTTGGGTCTCTGGATGAACACTCCAGTGATAATACCATGACCATCAATCTCCCCAGCAACAGCCTGAAGATTGGTTCAGTTGCATTTCGTTGCAGTGCTCTGCAGCTATAGACATCTGGAACTGACCAACAAGGAAGACCTCTCTCCCCTTCACAGTGAACCAACAAACAAAACTTCATACAGAGAGAATTCTCAAACAAGATCCCAATCCCACTCAAGACATGAAGACCAAGTATCACTCTGTAGACATTGTGTCATTGTTCATAGACAAACCTGAAATCTGAAAGAAATAAATCACTACCTATGGTCTGGACTTTTGATTTACAGAAATTTTCCCTGCCTGTATTTCCAGCCATAACATTTTTGTTAAACATTCTGCTTATGTCTATCTTATGCAAATGAGTAAGTGAAGGGGGTCTGTGACACCGGGGTGGGGGGGTGTTGCCTGGTGGGGTGTGGGATTAAAATGGAAACAGTTGAGGTACCAGTGGTAAATCAGTAATCCATTATTGTAATTTGTTAAAGTTGTTGGTTTACAGTAAATAGAATCATTTTCCTGTTAATGACAAGACCTGATATGAACTAATTTTATCCTGAATCGCAGTCAGGCAGGCAAATCGACTGATTGGTGGTTTATTTGGGTGCCGACACCCAATTTGTGACAGCCTGTGGAATAATGGAGTTTGATAACACACTTCCTCATTGAGTCATAACAATATATATTTTAAAACTTGCAAATCTATCACATTTGCCAACTTTCCACTCCCAACAATACTGTCCATGAGCCTCCGAACTTCATACCATCAGCAAACCCAGAGGAAACCCACGCGGACAATGTGCAAACTCCACACAATCAGTCGCCTGAGTCAGGAATTGAACCCAGCTCTCTGGTGCCGTGAGGCAGTAGTGCTAACCACTGTGCCACCCACAGCTTGGTGGAGATCATATCTGGATTTTGGGTTTCAGTCTGGGTTGCTCGACGTGAATGCTGCCCGTCTGGTGCTATTCCTTTGTTGGGTCACTTGCAAACAGCAAAGAGCTGATACTGCTAGTACAGGTCCACAGGGGACATGTCTATTTACATCTTGCATCCTACCCACTTTGCTCAATTCACCATATCGTTTGGCAATCTTTTCATTCTTCCTCATTCTGTAGTAGAAAAAGGTAGTCGGTTAAAAAGCAGGACTTCAATGGTTATAATCTTTGAATTACTCCCTGTACCACATGCTAATGATTTTAAAAATAGGACAATATGTTAAATGAATGTACAAATCAAGAGTTTTAGATTAGATTACTTACAGTGTGGAAACAGGCCCTTCGGCCCAACAAGTCCACACCGCCCCGCCGAAGCGTAACCCACCCATACCCCTACATCTACATTTACCCCTTACCTAACACTATGGGCAATTTAGCCTGGCCAATTCACCTGGCCTGCACATCTTTGGACTGTGGGAGGAAACCGGAGCACCCGGAGGAAACCCACGCAGACACGGGGAGAACGTGCAAACTCCACACAGTCAGTCGCCTGAGGCGGGAAATGAACCCGGGTCTCAGGCGCTGTGAGGCAGCAGTGCTAACCACTGTGCCACCGTGCCGCCCTTCCACAGTTGGTGCATGTGGAAGAGGATATCGAAAGGGTGTTAAATGAATACTTTTCTTTTGTCTTCATTCAGGAAAATGGAGAATGCCAGTATGGGATTCAGGAAAAGTTACTGAGGGGACCTTACAGTTTGACATAGGAAATGGGGAGCTATTGGAGGCCCCATCAGGCTCAGAAACTGACACATCCCTTGGCCCGGGTATGTTATATCTCAGGTTTCTGTGGGAGGTGAGACAGGAATTTGAAGGGGCTCTGACACACATTTGTATTCCTCTCTGGCCACAGGGGAAGTACCAGACGACTGGAGGACAATAAATGTGGTTCCAATTTTCAAGGAGGGTGATGGAGATGTATCAGGAAATTACAGACCAGTGTGTCTCACATCAGTGGGAGGGAAACTGTTGGAGAAAAATCTGAAGGAATGAATGAATACCCACTTGGAAAAGTATGAGTTAATTAGGGGTAGTCAGTATGGCGTTGTCAGAGGGAGGTCATGTCTAATAAATTTGACCGACCTTTTTTCAAGATGGGACAGTGAATGGGGGAAGTTCAGTTGATGTAATTTATGTGGATTATAGCGACGTTTTTGACAAGGTCCCACATGGGAGACTGATTGAGATGGTTAAAGAATTGACAGAAACTTGGTGAGTTGGATCATAGACTGGGTTAGGAATAGGACACAAAGGTGGCTCGATTGCCATTAGGCTAGCATGCTGCAGGATCCCACAAGCATCAGTACTGGGATCCTTCTTGTTTATTACATACATAAATGATACCGATGAAAATGCAGAAGGGGAGGAAATGCTAAACAAATTAGCAAACAACACCAAGATTGGTAGAGTGCTTAAGAAGATGGTTGCAGGTTCCAGGAAGATATCAATGGGTTGGGCAGATGGGCAGACTATTGGTAGATGGTGTTCAACCCTTGTGAGTGCAAGATGATGCACTTTGGAAGAAATAACAAGATGAGGGAGTATTAAATAAATGGCAGGACACTGGGCAGCTCAGAGGAACAAGAGGGATCGTGTGGTAATAATTCACAGATCCCAGAATTTGGCAGAGCGTGTGAATAGAATTGTCGAGAAGGCAGATGGGACACTTGCTTTCATCAGTTTTGGCAAAGAGTAGAAAAGCAATGGTTGAGTTGTACAGAGTGTTGGTTAGGCCACAGCAGGAGCTCTGTGTGTAGTTCTAGTCACCTCACCACAGGAAAGATGTGACAGCCCTAGAGGGGATAGAGAGGAGGGTCACCAGGATGTTCCCTGGGATGGAGCAATTGAGTATAAGGAGAGGTTAGGTAAGGTTAGATTGTTTTCATTAAAGCAGAGAAGATGGAGACAGGACATGATTGAGATGTGTAATATTCGGAGGGGTATGGAGAGGATGAGTAGGAAAAGCTGTTCCCATTGGTTGGGGGGTCAATTATAAGGGGTTACGGTTTTAGGGTAAGGGCCAGAGACTCAGAGGGGATCTCAGTACATGACAGGGACAGTGTCCAGGTCCACATCACGTTCCTTGGGTTGACTGCAGCGGTGATAGAGGGAACAGGTACATCCGGGGGTTTTGGTGCAGGTGTCACCGTGCCTCTGGCACTCTGTGCAAACCGAGCATAAAAAGCATTGAGCACATCAGGGAGGGGGGTGTCCTTGCCTGCTACCTTGCTCTGTTGCATTTTGTTTCCCATTATTTTGTTTCGGCCTTGCCGCAGGTGGTGGGAGTCCATATGATTGGTTTTGGCCCCTAACTTGGTCTTGTACTGCCTTGGTGTCCCAGATTAGATTACTTACAGTGTGGAAACAGGCCCTTTGGCCCAACAAGTCCACACCGACCCGCCGAAGCGCAACCCACCCATTCCCCTACAATTACCCTTTACCTAACACTACGGACAATTTAGCATGGCCAATTCACCTGACCTGCACATCTTTGGACTGTGGGAGGAAACCAGAGCACCCAGAGGAAACCCACGCAGACACGGGGAGAATGTGCAAACTCCACATAATCAGTCGCCTGAGTCAGGAATTGAATCCAGCTCTCTGGCGCCGTGAGGCAGTCGTGCTAACCACTGTGCCACTGTGCCACCACGGCTTTGTGGAGATCATATCTGGATTTTGGGTTTCGGTCTGGGTTGCTCGACGTGAATGCTGTCCGTCTGGTCTTCAGTAGGCTGAGGGTTTCCCAGTTCCTCCAAGATTTCCGATTGGAGAACACTCGGATTGACTTCTTTGGCACACAGTCCTCCAGGCATTTGCGAATGAAGTCCATGGCAGTAGTGACATGCTCATCGGGGTTTTCTGCTGAGTTCTTGAATATGGTCCAGTCCACTGATTCCAGACAGTCCCAGAAAGGTTCTACCATTGCCTCAGAACAGTATTGTACTAGATTCAGCCACACATTCATCTGCTTTATCCTCTTATTCCTACCCTGACTAGCTTGTAACATTAGGTGTAATCCAAATATTACTACCTGCGAGGACCTCCTTTTTAAATTCCCGTCTAACTTTCAATATTCGGGGTCGGTTCCTGAGGACTGGAGGGTGGCTAATGTTATACCACTTTTTAAGAAAGGTGGGAGAGAGAAAGTAGGAAATTATAGACCAGTTAGTCTGACCTCAGTGGTGGGAAAGATGCTGGAGTCTATTATAAAGGATGAAATTATGGCACATCTGGATAGTACAGAGTCAGCATGGATTTATGAAGGGGAAATCATGCTTGACTAATTTTCCTGAATGTTTTGAGGATGTAACTCTGAAGATGGACGAGGGAGATCCAGTAGATGTAGTGTACCTGGACTTGCAGAAAGCTTTTGATAAAGTCCCACACAGGAGGTTAGTGAGTAAAATTAGGGCGCATGGTATTGGGGGCAAAGTACTAGATTGGATTGAAAATTGGTTGGCTGATAGGAAACAAAGGGTATTGATAAACGGCTCCATTTCGGAATGGCAGGCAGTGACCAATGGGGTACCGCAGGGATCCGTGCTGGGACCGCAGCTTTTTACAATATATGTTAATGATATAGAAGATGGTATCAGCAATAACATTAGCAAATTTGCTGATGATACAAAGCTGGGTGGCAGGGTGAAATGTGATGAGGATGTTAGGAGATTACAGGGTGACCTGGACAAGTTAGGTGAGTGGTCAGATGCATGGCAGATGCAGTTTAATGTGGATAAATGCATTTCTGGATTAGTGGTGCTGGAAGAGCACAGCAGTTCAGGCAGCATCCAAGTAGCTTCGAAATCGACGTTTCGGGCCAAAGCCCTTCATCAGAAATTATGAGGGGCTTTTGCCCAAAACGTCGATTTCGAAGCTACTTGGATGCTGCCTGAACTGCTGTGCTCTTCCAGCACCACTAATCCAGAATCTGGTTTCCAGCATCTGCAGTCATTGTTTCTACCGAGTGGATAAATGTATGGTTATCCACTTTGGTGACAAGAACAGGAAGGCAGATTAATACCTCAATGGAATCAATTTAGGTAAAGGGGCAGTACAGAGAGATCTGGGTGTTCTTGTACACCAGTCAATGAAGGCAAGCATGCAGGTACAGCAGGTAGTGAAGAAGGCTAATAGCATGCTGGCCTTCATAACAAGAGGAATTGAGTATAGAAGCAAAGAGGTGCTTCTGCAGCTGTACAGGGTCCTGGTGAGACCACACCTGAGTACTGTGTGCAGTTCTGGTCTCCAAATTTGAGGAAAGACATTCTGGCTAATGAGGGAGTGCAGCGTAGGTTCACGAGATCAATTCCTGGAACGGCAGAATTACCTTACACTGAAAGACTGAAGAGACTGGGCTTATATACCCTTGAGTTTAGAAGACTGAGAGGGGATCTGATTGAGACATATAAGATTATGAAAGGATTGGACACTCCGGCAGCAGGAAACATGTTTCCGCTGATGGGTGAGTGCCAAACCAGAGGACACAGCTTAAAAATAGGGGGTAGACCATTTAGGACAGAGATGAGGAGAAACTTCTTCACCCAGAGAGTGATGGCTGTGTGGAATGCTCTGCCCCAGAGGGCAGTGGAGGCCCAGTCTCTGGATTCATTTAAGAAAGTGTTGGATAGAGCTCTCAAAGATAGTGGAATCAAGGGTTATGGAGATAAGGCAGGAAGAGGATACTGATTAGGAATGATCAGCCATGATCATATTGAATGGTGGTGCAGGCTCGAAGGGCTGAATGGCCTACTCCTGCACCTATTGTCTATTGTCTATTGTCTAATATTCCCCCTGCAGGATCTCCTCATTTTCCCTTCCTATGTTGTTAGTTTCAATGTGTACAATTAAAGGACAAAACACAGCAATGGACATGCTGGTGCAGCCAACAGTTTGGATGGAAGATGGTACAGGAACAGATTTTACCAGAGATTGGAGAACAACAGTGAGGAAAAAGCATCAGATTATTGCAATTCTGCACTGAAACATTACAATTTACCAGGGATCAATTGTCTTTTGCTGAAAACACAATCAAACTGGTATGAGCCTATCACTCCCTCCATTCCGAAACACTCATTAACCTCTACCCTGTGTTCTGTCTCTGAGCCAATGGTGAATCCATTCTGCTACTGACCCTTTTGTCTCAAGGGCATCAACTTTTCTCACAATTACAATTGGACGCCTTCACTCATCCATGTGAAGTAACTGGTTCCACTCGCATCTCCATTTACACTCTCTCCCATCAACCTTCATAAGATTCATACTGCAGAGCTTAAACACTGTTCCTAATGAACATTCCCAGGGCAGAGGTAGCATAGGGTTTAATACAAAGTAAAGCTCCCATTAAACTGACTGCATTTAAAACTCCAGGGCAGGGAGAGAATGGGGATAGATACAGAGTGAAGCTTCTTCTACACTGTCCCCATCTAACACTCCCAGGATAGGTACAAAGTTATGCACAGTGCTGACAGTGCAGACAGTACCATAAAATTACAAAGGGATATTGATAGACTGGGTGAATAGCTAACACTGTATCAGTCAGAGTTCAGGCCAAGCAAGTGTACAGCTTCCAGGTTGGAGTATAAAGACGGAGCATAAAGGAGGTTTACAAGAATGATCCTGGACTTTAGGGGATATATTCTGAGGGGATATTACACGAATGAGGCCTGTTTTTTTCCTGGAATAGAGAAGGTTTAAGGTGTTATCTGATTGAAGTCCTCAAATATCAACAGGACAAGGCAGGATGGTTCAAGATAAATGATTCCCACTGATTGGAGATTCTAGAATGAGAGGAAACAGAGTTTGAGAATTGGCACCACAGCACTCAGGGGAGATGTGAGGAAGCACTTTGACACAAAGGGAGGGAGAGGTTTAGAATTCTCTTTCACGAATTTCAGTGGATGTTGAATCTGTTGCTCAGTTTAAATATGAGGTAGATATGATTTTGTTAAGTAAAGGTATTAAGGGATATGGGCTTAGGGAAGGAATGTGGAATTAGGCTAAGCATCAGTCATGATCCCATTGAATGATAGGGTAGGCTAGAGGGGCTGAATGGCTGACTCATGTTCATGTGTTCCAAAATAAAGATTCCCCGATACTGTCCCCATCAAACACTCTCAGGACAGGGACAGTAGGGGTTACATACAACACACACACACACACACACACACCTTCACAAATTCAACACCAACGTCTTTGTTTGATTGTCTCTGCTCTGTTCTGATTCCCTATTAGATTGCTGGTTCTGAACATCCACATGGACAGTCATCCTCATCCTATGGTGCCATGCCCTGCTCCAAAACACAGCATCTGATTCCAATCCAGAGTGTGATCGAAGAGGCTCTCAGTGTCAGGTGGAGGTGAATCTTGAGCTGACCCAGATGTGTGAATGTCCTGTGCACATCTGTCATCCAAGGATTCTTTAATGGAGCTTTAATATCGGAAAATCACAGTTTTGTTTTGTCATTCCATGTCTCTGCAGTGTGTGTGTGTATGTGTGTGTGTGTGTTTGTGTGTGTGTGTGTGTGTGTGTGTCAGTCACCAAAGCCCTGCACAATTGAGTCAAATCCTCCTTCTCTCTAGTAATTAATCAGTTTTAAGCATTATTTTCCAGATCCTTGCATGGAAATCACAATAACTTAATGTGTTGGTGTCACCAAAAAAATCATAGAGATATACAGCTCGTCCATGAGAACCTGATATCCCAACCTAATCTAGTCCCATTTGCCAGCACTTGGCTCATATCCTTCTAAACCTTTCCTATTCAAATACCCATCTCGATTCCTTTTAAATCCTACAATTGCACCAGCTCCACCATTCCTTCTGGCAGCTCATTCCATACACGCACCACCCTCTGTCTGAAAACCTTGCCCCTTAGGTCCCTTTTTATATCCATCCCCTCTCACACAAAACCTATGCCCTCTAGTTCTGGATTTCCCCACTCCAGGGAAACGACTTTGTCTGTTTATCCTATCCATGCCCTTCATAATTTTATAAACTTCTATAAAGTCATTTGATGCTCCAGGCAAAATAGCCCCAGCTTATTCAGCCTCTCCCTGTTGGTCAAATCCTCCAACCCTGACAACATCCCTGTAAATCTTGTCTAAACCACTTCAAATTTCAAAACATCCTTCTGATAGGAAGGAGACCAAAATTGCATGCAATATTCCAATAGTAGCCTAACCAATATCCTTTACAGCCACAACATGAAATTCAAACTCCTGTACTCAATCCTCTGACCAATAGAAGAAGGCATACCAAACACCTTCTTCATTATCCTATCTACCTGTGACTCCACTTTCAAGGAGCTATGAACCTGCACTCCAAGATCCCTTTGTTCAGCAACACTCCCCAGGACCTTACCATTAAGTCCAGCTCTGATTTGACTTCCCAAAACGCAGCACCTCGCATTTATCTGAATTAAACTCCATCTGCCACGCCTCAGTCCATTAGCCCAGCTAATCAAGATCCCCTTGTACTCAAAGGTAACCTTCTTCACTGTCCACTGCACCTCCAATTTTGATGTCATCTGAAAACTTACTAACTATACCTCCTATGTTCACATCCAAAACGTTTATATAAATGATGAAAAGTGGGCCCAGCACTGATCCTTGTGGATGGTTTGCCAATTAATAGCAGGGCATGGGACTGGGGATGTGAGGAAGCCTTGCTTCATCTGCAGACTTAGTCAGGTGTCAGTCAGTGAGTTACACATAGGAGTACAGTCAAGGGGTATGATGTGGTTCGTATTTAGATTGATTGACACTGGGTTGTGAGTTACTGACAAGAATTTAATTGTGGAGTTTGAGGTGTTTATATATAGAATTACAGATACTCTGGTGCGAGATATAAGCTGGAATCTGATCAAACAGTTCAGGGTGATTTACATATGGAATAACAAATACCCAGGAGCGAGTGATGAACTGGAATCTAATGGAGAGATTCAGTGTGGTTTATATGTAGAATAACAGATAAATAAAGTCCGTTACAGATTGGAATATTCTTGAGGGGGTTGGGTTGTTTTTTAAAGAATAACAGTTACTCGAGAGTGAATTACAGATTGGAATCTAATCATGGGGATTGGGGTGCTTTATATATTGAAGAACAAATACCCGGCAGTGAGTTCCAGACTGGAATCTGATTGAGGGGAGATGAGTGTTTTTTATACAGAATAACTGATACCCCGGAGTGAGTTTTAGACTGGAATGGATCAAGGTGGTCAGGCTGGTTTATACACAGAATACTAGATACCCTGATGCATCTTCTCTAGGGGCAACTAGAGACAGGTAATAAATGCTGACGCAGCCAGTGATGCCCACGTCCCACAATTGAGTTAAAAAAACGGTCTGAAAATAGGACTCTCTTGTGGGCTTCATTAAGGACTTTTATTTGTTTACAATGCAAGGAATTTGTATAACCAGGTATTTTACTGTGTTACTTATTTTTGCTCTGAACCTAGACAATGTTGTTCTGTAAATAAATGTGTTTGTGCAACAACTTAGGATCGGCAGCATGTAACCAACTGCAATGAAGTCACACAGAAAAGGCAAGTAAGTGTCAGGATTGATCCTTGGATGACCTTATATAAGAAATCTACAACAAAGACTAACCACAGGAGGATATAGCTCTCAGATATGGTGAAGTGCATCGATGACTGAGGGGTAGAAAGTCCTATTCCTGACCTTAGTTCTTATGGTCTTATGGGAATCAGGGGGAAACTCTCTGTTGATTTGACATTTAGCTGGTTTACAATGAGGTGATTATAGTTTTTTGGAAGTCAAGTGTTTTCAGCTTCAGGACTTCTCTATAGGAGTTCCTCAGGGGCGTTTCCTCTGCTCAAACTTCTTTACCTGCTTCATCAACGGCCTTCCCTCCATCATAAGGTCAGGAGGGTGAATGTTTGCTGATGAGAGCACAATGTTCAGCAGTATTTGTGACTAATCAGATACTGAAGCAGGCCATGTCCTAATGTAATATGATCTGGACAATGTGCCAACTTGGGCTGACAAGTGACACGTAACATTCTTACTGCACAAATGTCAGCCAATGGGCATCATGAACAGTGGGAAATCTCACCATCATCATTCAACATTCAATGACATTACTATTGCTGAGTAATTTGCTATTAGCATCTTGGAGCTTGTTTTCCAAGACCATACAACCGTTGTGGTTACAACAGCAGATCAGGAGCCAGGAATCCTGCAGCTAATAACTCTTCTCCTGTCTCACCAAAGTCTGTCCACAATCTATGAGACTCAAGTCAGGAGAGGGATGGATTACTCCACACTTCTCTGAATGAGTGCAGCTCCACCAGTACTCAAAATGTTTGACACAATCAAAGAACAAGCCGCCCAGTTGATTCGTTCCCATCCACAATCACTCACTCCTTCTGCCACTGACCCTCAGGAGCAGGCGTGTCTATCGTGATGCTCCTTTGACAGCACCTTCCACACCCATTACCATTGCCATCTGGAAGAAAAAAGGTAGAATTTTGGTAACAGTGAGCATATTTCAGTTGAGTCTAACATAATTTATTTAAATTAACAAAGACCTATGAAGAGCTGAGTTTTTAAATTTGAGTCAGTTCAATTTTACTAAGCTGAGAAAAGATTTAGTTAATGTGAACTGGAAGCTGCAATGGGATCATAAATTAGAATCAGAGGAGTGACAGTTCGTCTGAAGGGAGAATGAAATGGTTCCAGGAAAATCTGTTCTCACAAAGTGAAAAGGGTCAGGCTACTCAATTCAGTGCTCCCTGGAAGTCTGGAAGTGTACAGACAGAACAGGAAAGCTAATGTCAGACAGTGGGAACTCAAAACTACAGAAATCTAAAAGGGGCCATAAAATGTCTTTGCCAGATAGTATGAAGGTAAATCCCAGACCATTTAATAGAATATAAGGAACAAGGGGGTAGCTAGGGAAAAGTTAGGTCCACTCAAGGACAAAGAAGGGAAATTGTGTGTGGAGCTGGGTAAAGTGAAATTCTTAATGATGAATTGGTATTCACAAAGGAGCAGGCATGATGAATGGTCAGTCCAGAAATGAATGATGAGAATTTGAGAATATTTCAATACGAAAAAAGGTGATGCTGGTTGTTTTGTCACTTATTCAAGATATTCAATCAAGTTTGTGAGATAAAACCGTCTCAATATCTGATGGGATCAATCCCAGAATTTGAGTGAGAAAATTGCTGCGACCTTGTACAAAATCTTTGTGTCCTCTTTAGTGACAGGAAAGATAATAGAGAATTAGAGAATAAACAACATTGCTCTTTAAAGGAGGTCAGCAGGGCTAATCCAGGAAATTGCAGGGCTGTGAGCATTACATTCATGGAAGGGAAATTATTGGAGAACGTTCTTTTGGGATAGGATTTACTCACTTTTCAAAAAGGCATCAGGACTTACTAGCGATAGGCAGCAAGGTTTTCTGTAGCCAACATTTTATCTCACAAACTTGATTGAATATTTTGAATAAGTGACAAAATTGATTGAGGAGGGCATGGGGCGAGGAATTGTCCATATGGACATTGGCACGATGTTTCATAAGGTCCCTCATGGCAGGCTTATACAGAAGGTGAAGACAAATGGGATCTGTGGTGAGCTGGTAAGGTGGATACAGATCTGACTTGGTCATAGCAAACTGGAAGGGTGGTTTTATGATTGAAGATCTATGACCACTGCTGTGCTGCAGAGATAAATGCTGGGATCGATGTTGTTTGTAAAATATGTGAATGATATAGATAGCCTGATTAATAACTTACCAAAAGACTCAAAGATTGGAGGCTATGGAATGTGAGGATGAAAGCCAGAGGACGTCGCAGGGTATAGATGGAGAAAAAGCAGATTAATTTACTCTGGACATTCGAGAGGTGAGGCATTTTGGAAGGTCTAAAGCAGGAAAGACGTGTACAGTAAATGGAAGCATCAACATCTGAAAGGACCGAGGCATACAGGTTCACAGTTCACTGAAATGGGCCAGACAAGTGGATCAGGTGGTCAAGGAGACATATGGCATGTTGGTGTACATCAACCAGGACATATGGGAAAAGAAAGGCATGCTGCTGCTGTACGCACATTTAGTTCAGCCACATTTGGAATGTTGTGTGGAGTATTGACTGCCACACCGGCAGACAGATGTGGAGGTGGTGGAGAGAATAAGGAAAAGGTTTAGCCGGATATTGCCTGGTTTGGAGGGTATTCGCTTTGAGGAGAGATTGGACAAACTTGGTTTGTTTTTCTTGAACATCAGAAGCTGAGGGACCACCTGATAGAGGTTCACAAAATCATGAGAGGCATGGACAGAATGGATAGTCGGAATCTTTTTCCCAGGGTAGAAATATCAGTTACCAGGGGTTATCGATTCAATGTAAATGGGGGAAGGTTTGAAGGAGATATGTAAGTGCCTGGAATGTGCTGACAAATAAGATACAACAGCAACATTTAAAAGGCATCTTGATGGTTAGATCAACAGGCAAGGAATAGAGCAACATGGATTGTGTAGAGGCAAAAAATCTTTTCAGTTTAGAACATATTACGGGTTAGCACAGGCTTGGTGGGCTGAAGGGCCTGCTCCTTGCTGCACCATTCCTGGAAACAGGATTCTTGCAATGGAGTGGTAACATACTGACTAAGTGATTATTGGTTATGAAGAGCCACGTTAATTTCAATCTCTCCTCACCAACTTACAGCTTCATAGCCTCCCTCTCACTGTGGGGAGACTCAACACTGAGAATTTGATGTGAAAGTCAAAGCTGGTAACTGGTGACTCCATCTCGCCCCTCACTCCTGTGGACTTCTATCTTGAACACCAAAACACACTCTACACCCATCAAAGTTGGCATCTGTCACATGCCAGCCTCACCATGTCATTATAGCCCACCTCTGACCCGCTCACCATACACATCTGTACCTCAATGCTGCAGCTCAGGGTGAAGTGACAACTCTCACTGCAATGCTACTGCAAGGACAACTGTACTCAGGAACATACACCCAGCTCATGGACTACACTTTCATGGATTCCACACTTGCAGAATAATTGCCTTGCCTAACCCTGCCATTCGTGGTCTTTCCCCTCAGCCAGAGCTATCAGGCTCTCACGACTGACGCAAGCAAGCTCAATATCATTGTCCACAGTCAGTCAAGTTCCCCAGCACAGTGAGTCAAGGGGAGTCTGAGATACCAGTCTGGGAGCTTGGACACAGTCAGCCAACTTCTTGTGGTTATTAGGTCAGGGAGTGAGGAGCTGAAGGTTAGGCAGTCCCCCATCCCTCTTGATACTTTCTGCCCTACTGTCGGATGATTTGTTCTGGAATGAGAGAATTGCCTGTGCTGAAATTCCTGTGCTGTCATGTAAAGGCTCAGTACAACAGAGCTGAAAGTAGTCCTCCCACAAGACCGTGGTGATGAGCTGGGAATTTATGCTCTGTATTTACCCTTCAGCACTGTATCTTTTCCTATGTGTCAATGCCTTGAATTGCTCTCTGCTGTGTTCAATGAGATTGATCTTACTGCGCTGCAGGATTTATTGAAGGCTCCAGATCCCCCCTTTTTCCTCTCTGGCTGACCAAACATCTTCACTGTGGTGAGGAGTTGGGAACTCTGCTGAAGCAGGATCTTCCTGAGTAGCTGCAAGAGACAGAAAGATAAATAGAGTGAGGAATTAGACTGAGGAAGTGAGGATTACACATGTAGAATGGCATGGAGTCTCACAGATTTCTATAAAATCCCAGCCTCCATCCTTGGCCTGTGCTGCCTCATCTCTCTGGAGTGGAGAATTCGGTTGGCTCAGGATCTTACAAGAGCTGCATAAGGTGTAGCCAGAGGCAGCAATTAGATCCACACAGTGAGAGATCCCACATGGAGAGATACTGAGTGATTTCACCAGAGTTCAGGAGGGTATCAGGATCAGACAATGATCAGAAAGAAGGGGCTTTGATTCATGGTGCACTGGTATTAGCACTCAGGGACGATCAAGCTATCAATGGGACAAGTGATGGCATAGTTTATTCCCAGTTGATGATTAATCCAGAAACTAATGCCAATGTCAGAAATACCTATCTGACTACATTATATCCTACAGGGAAGGAAATCTGCTCTGCTCATCTGGTCTGGCCTACATATGACTTCAGACCCAGAGCAAAGTGGTTGACTGACCTTATCTCGCTGAAGGATCCAGATCTCCCTGCCCTTGGTCTCTCTAACTGACCAACCATCTTCAATGAGGTGATGGATGACACAGGAGTTGGGAATTCTACTGAGTCAGGAACTTCCTGAGTACCTACAGGAAACAGGAAAGGAGCTCTCCAAATCCAAAGAGAAAAGGTGAAGCACCAGAACAGCATGGGGATGTGGCTGAAGACAAGCAGAAAGGAACCGACAGGAACAGAGTTTAACTGAAACTGTACGTTGGTGACAGGAAATTATCATGTTCTTTTTGAATGGACAAAGGATCTGGAACAAGGTGGATGGATTTGTGAA
Source organism: Chiloscyllium punctatum (assembly GCF_047496795.1). NCBI lineage: Eukaryota > Metazoa > Chordata > Chondrichthyes > Orectolobiformes > Hemiscylliidae > Chiloscyllium > Chiloscyllium punctatum. The sequence goes on along the minus strand of NC_092756.1, from coordinate 66,185,696 downwards.
ACAGACATAAATGAGATTTAGACACCAGAGAGACGTGGTTACAGGGTGAGCATAAGATACAACATTAATACTCAAATGCGCACAAACTTACAGAGACACAGGCAGTTTGGAAAAGCAGGATGAGTGACCCTGAATGGAATGGATAACAAACGTATTACAGAGAAAGCATTTGGCCTCAGATTATGGAGTAGAATCAATATTTCCTTGCTTGTCACTGCCTTAAACAGGAATTAATTAGAATTTGTAACAAAGAGACTGTGATAATTCTGGGATACTACATCTTCATATAATCTAGGACAATTTCAGTTTGCAAGGGTGATATTTGAAGAGGAGTTCAGGGAATGTTTTTGTGGGTGTTTCTTTGCGTAACACTTTGTGTAACTGGCTGGGAATGTAACTATCTCAGATCGACTGTCGTGTGATGAAGTTGAGTGAATCAGTAATGTCACACTAAGAGATCCTCAGGGAATTTGTGATAAAGTGGAACTCAAAGGGACTATGATGTTTTGAAATGATCATACAAAGGATAAACAACAATCAGAAACAGAAACAGAGCCAATTATATGAGTTGAAGAGAAGAGATGTTTGAGATTAATGGGGAAACAGTACAAAATGTATAAACTGTGGAAAACAGTTGAAGGAGCAGTGTAAAATATTCAACAAAAGGACATTTGATTGTAACAGAATAAAATCTTAGCAAGACATTCCCACATGTCCCTCACTCAGGACAGAAAGGATCAGATTTGATTAAGAGACGCTTAAAAGACCACCAAAAAATCCTAACAATACTGAAGAACGCTAGTGATTTAGAAAACAGCAAAGCTCCACCAAAATATGGAAGTATGCCCAAAATAGGAACAGGGAGAGTTGAAGGTGCTGGAGGTGATGAGACTGTTACAGTGAGTGGCAAGGGCCTGTACAATGTTACAAAGCCAATACAATTGCTGCAGCTAATTACCCAGAGGGCGGCTCAGAGTCAGCTGGTGGGTCTGGAGTCCCATGTAGGCCAAAGCAGATAAGAATGCCAGATGTCCTTCCCTAAAAGTGCACAAGTGAACCAGATGAGTCTTTCCTGATGACCAACAATGGAATACTCCTTGCCTGCTCTTTGCAGCCTGCAACAAATTATCGACGAGGATGAGCACGTCGCCAAGACCTTCCTTGCACCTCCTCTTCTCTCCTTTAAACAACCACTAAACCTTAAACAGATCATGATTTGTAGCAAATTGCCAAGTCTTCAGAACAACATCAGGCAACATTGTCACAGCAGCCATTGCAAGATGTGTCAGAGTATCGACACAGGTAACACCATTATATGTGGGGACACCTTACCGCCATGTATGCAGCGAGTATTCATGTGACTCAGCCAACGTTGGCTATCTCATACACTGCAGGGAAGGATGCCCCAAGGCATGGTCCATTGGCGAGACCGAGCAGACGCGACAACAACGGATGAATGGACACTGCACAAGATCACCAGGCAGGAGTGTTCTTTCCCAGTCAGGGAATACTTCAGCGGTCTGGGACATACAGCTTCGGACCTTTGGGTGACCATTCTCCAAGGCAGACATCGGGACAGGCAACAACGCAGCGTGGCTGAGCACAGGCTGATAGGGGCGTGAGATATGATAGATTTTGGCCATTCAGCCATCCAGTCTATAATGAATGAATGTCACTAACTGGGGGCTGACACCTGCCCTGACAGACCCAGATGGACCTGTTCCTGCTGTCACCACTGCTACATCAGATCGGTTTTCCTGGGAATCAACCCAAGGAAAGTGACAGGCCTGGATGGTGTCCCCGACCGAGCACTCAGATCCTCTATGGACCAACTGGCAGAGGTATTCACCAACACCTTCAGCCTCTCTCTCCTACAAGCCGAAGTCCCCACCTGCTTCAAGAAGACCACCATCATCCCTGTTCCTAAGAAATTACATTCAACGTCCCTTAATGTCTACCACCCAGTGGTTCTGACCTCCATAATTACAAAGTGCATCAATAAGCTGGTTATGGCCCACCTCAACTCCAGTCTCCCAGGCTGTCTCGATCCTCAACAATTTGTGTAATTCTGCTCCCCCTCCTCTAAGAAAGATATTACAAATCTGGAAATGGTTCAGAAAAGATTTACAAGGATGTTGTGAGGTTTGGAGGGTCTGACCTACAGGGAGAGGCTCAGTAGGCTGGACCCATCCCCATTCCCAAAAGGGTGCAACCTCAGTCCTCTATTGTACTTTTGTACACCCATAATTGCATTGTCAAATTCTGAAAGAATGTCATCTACAAGTTTGCTGACAACACCATGTTGGGCTGGATAGCTAACAACAATGAGTCAAAATACAGAATGAAGATAGAGGACTTGGTGACCAACTTCTGCAGATGCACCATTGAGAGCATACTGTCTGGGTGCATAATGGCCTGGTAGAGCACCTGCTCTGCTGAGGACCATAAGAAACTACAGAAGGTTGTGTGCACCGACCAGGCGATCAATGGAGCCAACCGTCCATCATGGATTCCATTGACATGGCTCACGGCTGTGGAAAACTTGCTGACATCATCAAATACCCTTCGCACCCCGGTAATGGTCTCCTATAACCCATTCCATCAGGCAGAAGACACAGAAACCTGAACACACACATCAACAATTTCAGAAAAGGCTTCTTCCTGGCCATTATTGGACTGATGGGTGGAGTCTCTAAATTCAAATAATTCTGGTTTTACTAACGTTCAACGCTCTTGTACACCCGAAGCAATGTTTTCAGTATGTCTCCTTCTGAATCTTTTTTTATTATTCTGTCTGGATGCATCACTGCCTGATTTGGCAACTGTACCATTCAAGATTGGAGATGGTTACAGAGAGTGGTGAACTCAACCCAGACAATCACGAAGGCCAACCTCCCATCTATAGAATCCATCTACCAGGCCCGCTGTCAAGGAAAGACCGCCAGCATTCTCTTAGATCCATCCCACCCTGGCAATGTTTTTCTACAACCTCTAACATCAGGGAGAAGGTACAGAAGCTTGGACACATGCACCAGCTGGTTTCATAACAGTTTCTAACCTACTGTTGTTAGAATACTGAATGGACTCGCAAACTCTTAACATTCGCCTGCACTTGTGTTTTTGTTTTTGGCGCTGTTTACCTATTATTTATTATCTGTGCTACTTAACTCTGTGATCTGCCTGTATTGTTTGCATGACAAAGCTTTTCACTGTGCCTTGGTACACATGGCAATAAATTCAATTCAATTCAATTTTCTGTACAGCCTTGCTTTCTATGATCTGTCTGCACTGTTTTTAAACAAAACTTTTCACTGTACTTCAGTATCTATGACAATCAATCAATTAATAAGGAGAAATTCACAAAGTAATGAATCATTCAAGTGGGAATTCTCTTTCCCAGAAGTTTGAGCTAGCTAGATCTTTAAGTTATATTGAGACTGACTTTGTTTGATTTTAAATAGAGAGGTGAATCAGGAATAATGGGGTACTGACAGAAAAGTGCAGTAGGGACAGTGAGATGAGCCATGATATTATTACTGTTGGGGTAGTGTCAAAGGGCCAATGGACCACGCGTGCTCCTCATTCCTATACTCTGATGTTCCATTCAGCCTTTTGAGCCAGCTACACAGGAGCAGATGAGGTTGCTTCAATGGTTAGGTGTAGCTTGGAAAATATCCTTGGAAAATCAAGGCTGGGTCAGGAAGTAACCTCTTCCCCCAATTCGTGTTTACAGGCTTCCCTTCTCTATAATTTCTGCTCCAGATATTGATCAGAGTGCAGACCCGGGTTCACTGCAAATCCGGCCCCCATACCCCACCCAGGGTTAGCTCAACAGAATCCTCTGGTGTCCCTAAATTGCACAACATGAGTTCAGCAAAATAATGAATTACTTTCCAGTAACAGAGCATACGAACATTACCTACCTACCCACCTACCTACTTATAATATATCATATATAGAACATAGAACATAGAAGAATACAGCGCAGTACAGGCCCTTCGGCCCTCGATGTTGCGCCGATCAAAGCCCACCTAACCTACACTAGCCCACTATCCTCCATATACCTATCCAATGCCCGCTTAAATACCCATAAAGAGGGAGAGTCCACTACTGCTACCGACAGGGCATTCCATGAACTTACGACTCGCTGAGTGAAGAACCTACCCATAACATCAGTCCTATATCTACCCCCCCTTAATTTAAAGCTATGCCCCCTTGTAATAGCTGACTCCGTACGTGGAAAAAGTTTCTCACTGTCAACCCTATCTAACCCCCTAATCATCTTGTACACCTCTATCAAGTCACCCCTAAACCTTCATTTCTCCAATGAAAACAACCCCAAGTGCCTCAGCCTTTCCTAATAGGATCTTCCTACCATACCAGGCAACATCCTGGTAAACTTCCTCTGCACCCGTTCCAGTGCCTCCACATCCTTCCTATAGTATGGCGACCAAAACTGCACACAATATTCCAGATGCGGCCGCACCAGAGTCTTATACAACTGCAGCATGACCTCAGGACTCCGGAACTCAATTCCTCTACCAATAAAAGCCAGTACGCCATATGCCTTCTTCACTGCACTATTTACCTGGGTGGCAACTTTCAGAGATCTGTGTACATGGACACCAAGATCCCTCTGCTCTTCCACACTACCAAGTATCCGACCATTAGCCCAATACCCCATCTTTTTATTACTCTTACCAAAGTGAATCACTTCACACTTAGCTACATTGAACTCCATTTGCCACCTTTCTGCCCAGCTCTGCAGCTTCTCTATATCCCGCTGTAACCTGCCACATCCTTCCTCACTGTCTACAACTCCTCCGACTTTTGTATCATCCGCAAACTTGCTCACCCAACCTTCTAACCCTTCCTCCAGGTCATTTATAAAAATGACAAACAGCAATGGTCCCAAAACAGATCCTTGCGGAATACCGCTAGTGATGGCACTCCAAGATGAACCTTTGCCATCAACTACTACCCTCTGTCTTCTTCCAGCCAGCCAATTCCTAATCCAAACCTCCAACTCACCCTCAATGCCATATCTCTGTATTTTCTGCAGTAGCCTACCATGGGGGACCTTATCAAACGCCTTACTAAAATCCATATATACCACATCTACCGCTTTCCCCTCATCTACCTCCTTAGTCACCTTCTCAAAGAATTCAATAAGGTTTGTGAGGCACGACCTGCCCTTCACTAAACCATGCTGACTATCCTTGATCACATTATTCTTATCCAGATGTGCATAAATCCTATTCCTTACAATTCTCTCTAAGACTTTGCCCACAACAGAAGTGAGACTCACTGGCCTATAGTTACTAGGAATATCCCTACTCCCCTTCTTGAACAAGGTAACCACGTTTGCTCGCCTCCAGTCCTCTGGCACTACTCCTGAAGACAAAGAGGACACAAAAATCAAGGCCAATGGCTCTGCAATCTCCTCCCTTGCTTCCCAGAGAATCCTAGGATAAATGCCATCAGGCCCAGGGGACTTATCTATTTTCACCCTTGCCAGAATTTCCAACACCTCTTCTCTACATATCTCAAAGCCATCCATTCTACTTATTCGTGCCTCAGTATTCATATCGACAACAATGTCCTGTTCCTGAGTGAATACTGACGAAAAGTATTCATTCAGTGCCTCCCCAATCTCTTCAGCCTCCACGCGCAACTTCCCATTACTATCCTTGATTGGACCTATTCCTACCCTAGTCATTCTTTTATTCCTAACATACCTATAGAAAGCCTTAGGGTTTTCCCTAATCCTACCAACTAAGGACCTTTCATGTCCCCTCCTTGCTGCTCTTAGCTCTCTCTTCAGGTCCTTCCGGGCTACCTTATAACTCTCAATCGCCCCTATTGAACCTTCACGCCTCATCTTTACAAAGGCCGCCCTCTTCCATTTAACAAGGGATTCCAATTCCTTATTAAACCACGGCTCCCTCACACGACCCTTTCCTCCCTGCCTGATAGGTACGTACTTATCAAGGACACTCAATAGTTGCTCCTTGAACAAGTTCCACATATCAATTACGCTCTTGCCTTGGAATCTACTTTTCCAATCCACACATCCTAAGTCATGCCTCAACACATCATAATTTCCCTGCCCCCAGCTATAACTCTTGCCCTGTAGTACACACTTATCCCTCTCCATCGCTGGAGTAAAAATCACCGAATTGTGGTCACTGTCCCCAAAGTGCTCACCTACCTCTAGTTCTAATACCTGGCCTGGTTCGTTACCAAGAACCAAATCCAATATGGCCTCACCTCTTGTTGGCTTATCTACATATTGTGTCAGGAAACTCTCCTGCACACATTGCACAAACACTGACCCATCTAACGAACTTGAGCTATAGCTTTCCCAATCAATATCAGGAAAGTTAAAGTCTCCCATAACAACCACCCTATTACTGTCACTCTTCTCCTGAATCATCTTCGCAATCCTTTCTTCAACGATTCTAGGACTATTCGGAGGCCTGTAAAAGACTCCTAACAGGGTGACCTCACCTCTCCTATTCCTAACCTCACTCCAAACTACCTCAGATGGCAAATCTTCGTCCATCTTCCTGTCCACCGCTGTAATACTATCTTTGAGAAGCAAAGCCACACCCCCCCCCCTCTTTTACCCCCACCTCTGACCCTACTAAAACATTTAAACCCTGGAACCTGCAACAGCCAATCCTGTCCCTGATCTAGCCATGTCTCCGTAATAGCCACAACATCGAAGTCCCAGGTACCAACCCACGCTGCAAGTTCACCGACCTTATTTCGTATACTTCTGGCATTAAAGTATACACACTTCAAGCCACTCTTCTGTTTACAGGCACCCTCTTTTAAGATTGATGCCACATTCCTTACCTCCCTACACTCCAGGTCCTGCACCCTAAAGCTACAGTCTGGGTTCCCATGCCCCTGCAGAGTTGGTTTAAACCCCCCCCAAGAGCACTAGCAAACCTCCCCCCAAGGATACTGGTGCCCCTCAGGTTCAGGTGCAGACCATCCTGTTGATAGAGGTCCCACATTCCCCAGAAAGAACCCCAGTTATCCAAGTACGGAAATCCCTCCCTCCTGGACCATCCCTGTAGCCACGCATTTAACTGTTCTCTCTCCCTATTCCTCGACTCTCTATCACGTGGCACGGGTAACAAACCAGAGACAACAACTCTGTTCGTTCTAACTCTGAGCTTCCCTAGCTCCCTAGCTCCCTAAAAGCCTGTCTAACATCCTCAGCACTCCTCCTACCTATGTCATTGGTGCCAATATGGACCACGACTTCAGGCTGCTCCCCCTCCCCCTTAAGGACCCGGAAAACATGATCAGAGACATCACGTACCCTTGCACCTGGGAGGCAACATACCAAACGTGAGTCTCTCTCGTTCCCACAAAACTGCCTATCTGTGCCCCGAACTATCGAGTCCCCAATTATTATTGCTCTGCTCTTCTCCACCCTTCCCTTCTGAGTAGCGGGGACAGGCTCCGTGCCAGAGGCCTGAGCCCCGTCACTTACCCCTGGTAAGTCGTCCCCCCCCACAAGTATCCAAAACGGTATACTTGTTCTTGAGGGGAACGACCGCAGGGGGTCCCTGCACTGCCTGCTTCCTCCCAGTCCCCCTCACTGTCACCCATCTATCTGCCATCTTTGGAGTTACTACTTCCCTATAGCTCCGATCTATGACCCCCTCTGCCTCCCGAATGATCCGAAGTTCATCCAACTCCAGCTCCAGTTCCCTAACACAGTCTTGGAGGAGCTGGAGATGGGTGCACTTCCTGCAAGTGTAATCAGCAGGGACGTCCATGACATACCTCACCTCAAACATGTTGCAGGAGGAACATTGCACTGCCTTCACTGCCGTCCCTCGAAAGCTAACCTTTATTTTAAAACAAAACTGGGTCTAAAGAATACAACAAGCAAAGTTCAGCACTTACCTACTTACCACAACGGATCTTATTATTAGGTTAGAGGAGGAGGGCGGGCGGGAGGCACTACCTCCGTACTGCCTCGGGTTCTTCAGCTGCGCGCTTTTAAAGGGGAAACAAACCTGAATATATGTGTATATTCTATACCCTTTACCTCTGGAACATCAACAATGCTGTCGACCAGTTCCCCTTTATCAGGTCTGCTTTTTTTAGATTCGATTACTTAGTGTGGAAACAGGCCCTTCAGCCCAACAAGTCCACATCGACCCGCCGAAGCACAACCCACCCAGACCCATTCCCCTACATTGACCTCTTCACCTAACACTACAGGCAATTTAGCGTGGCCAATTCACCTAACCTGCACAGTTTTGGACTGTGGGAGGAAACCGGAGCACCCGGAGGAAACCCACACAGACACGGGGAGAATGTGCAAACTCCACACAGAGAGTCGCCAGAGGCGGGAATTGAACCCGAGTCTCTGGTGCTGTGAGGCAGCAGTGCTAACCACTGTGCCCCTATTCCACCACACCGCTTGTTTTGTTCTCAGTGATCGCCAGCAAAATTTTGCATAGTTTTACAGGGCTGAACATAACTTCCCTTTCACAATACCATGTTGACTCTGATTGCATTCAACTTTTCTACATGTGTTACAATTCCTTGCTAAATAATGAACTCTAGAGGATTCCAAACAATAATTGTCAGGCTAAATGGTCTATAAGTTCCTGCTTTCTGTCTCGCTCTCTTCTTCAAGATTGGCACCTCATTATTACATTAATATTATTATTGCAGGTTCATCCAGAGAGTTATGGAACATTAAAAACAATGCTGTCCCTCACTGTGTGACTGCTTCTTTCCCAACTGTATCAGTTGCTGCTGACTTATCTACCCTTAGACTTATCTGTTTGTTGAAATCTTGTTCCTTATATTTGAGACAATTCAAGACCTTTCCTCTTATTACCATTTACTCAGATCATTGAAATTCTTGGGGTGTCTTCCCTGTTATTTAACTACTCTGCCTGTTCCCTGTAATCAATTCCCCAGTCACATCCTACAGGTGTTCCAAGTATACTTTCCCGACTTTCTTTCTTTCAAGGATCATACACTCATCTTGAACTATCTTTTTGTTTCCACAGAAAAACTTTTGCTGCTTGCTTTTATATTTCTTGCAAATGTACTTTCATAAAATCTTTCTCCCTTTTGTTCACTTTAGAGCATCAGTCTCTAGTTCCATAAATAGGCCTCCCAAATCTGGCCTACACAAGCTCTTACCAATTTGAACTCTTTAGTTTGTGATTGAGTCGTATCCTCGACAATATTTGTGAACAATGGGCAGTTCATCTCCTTGTCAAGTCCTTCTTTTTGAATAGAAGCAATCATTGCTGAGCATTATAAATTTGTTTCTATACTGACTGACACCGTCCATTCACTGATCTTCCTCTGGGTCTATTTTGTTTTCAACAAGATGTAAGACAAAAATCTGCAATTGAGATGCAAAGCTGTTTTCAATCATTCAGCAGGAACCTGAATGCTGAACACATGACCAGCTGAAAGTGCCTCTATTGTCCTGCTTTCTCTGCCTGTATTATTTCTGTTCAATAACGCCACTTCCGTGGGAAGTCTACGACATAACCTCCTTTTTGACTGAAATGAGACATTCCCCTAATGCTGGTGCACAACACCTTCAGCTGTGACTAACCCATGCTCCTGTCCTCACCCCTTCCCCTCCTTTCCAGAACAATGATAGAAATCCCCTTGTTCTCACTTTCCACTGCTCTCGTATCCATACTCAAAGAATTAACCTTCGCCACTTCCGCCATCTGCTGCAGGAGAGCACCATCAAACACACCTTCCTCTCCAGTCCCCTAAAGGCATTTCCTAAGGAATGTTCCCTCTGTCACACCCTCCATCACCCCAAACACTTCCCCACTCCTCAGTGACATCTTCCCAGACAATTGCAGAAGCTGTAACACTTGCCCATTCACCACTTCCATGCTCACTGTTCCAGGCCCCCCACATACCTTCCAAGTGGAGCAACATATCACTTGTATTCCTTCAATCTAGTCTCCTGTCTTTATTTCTCACAATGCAGTCACTTTTATATTGGCAAGACCAAACAGAGACTTTTTGAGGAACACTTCTACTCTGTCTCTAGGAATAACCCTGACCTTCCTACTGCTTCCCATTTCAATAACCTACCTTCCACTCATGCTAACATTTCAGTCCTGGGCTGCTGCGCCATTCCAATCATGCACACCCCAAGCTCGGGTAAGACTTCACTTTACTCTTTGGTACTTTATAGCTTGGAGGAGTTAACGGGGTCAGGCTGTGAAGTTATGGAATTGAACATTAAATTCTCCGGGCTATAAAGTACCAAAGAGTAAAGTGAAGTGTTACCCGAGCTTGGGTTGTGCTTCATTGGAATGTCGCAGCATTCACCATTTCTCATACATTCTTCCTCCTTGTCTCCCGATGACCTTGTCTGGTTTCTGTCTTCTTTATCTGGCACACAATAGAGAGAAACAATTCATATCTTAATTTACACCCATTTTCCATCTGTTTCTCTTCCTGGAGACCTGGTATTCATCCATTGCTGCCATAAACATACATGTTGAAATAGACCCCACCTACAAACCACTACAGAACAAAACCAGAAATAGAACCACCCACCATGACAGACTGAACCGTAAAAATTCTGGACACATCACAACAACATCACTTCATCCAGAGGCTACACAGCAATGAAGATGTCACCATTTGCAAAAAAGGTCAATCAGCTTGGTAAACCAACCAACAACTCCAGCCCATTTGTCTTTTACACTGAACCTCCACACCTGGTTTGCCAACACCGCCTCTGCCTCTGAAATAGTAATAAAAAGCTCATTTTCCAATCCCTTTCATTTCTGAGGAAATATCAGTCTTTACCTCGAAACATTAACTCTGTGTCTTTGTCTTCACAGGTGCTGCCAGACGTGCTGGGTTTCTCCAGAAGAGAAATGCACAGAACAAATTTTGAATAAAACGAGGATTAGATTAGATTAGATTACTTACAGTGTGGAAACAGGCCCTTCGGCCCAACAAGTCCACACCGCCCCGCCGAAGCGTAACCCACCCATACCCCTACATCTACATTTACCCCTTACCTAACACTATGGGCAATTTAACATGGCCAATTCACCTGACCTGCACATCTTTGGAGTGTGGGAGGAAACCGGAGCACCCGGAGGAAACCCACGCAGACACGGGGAGAACGTGCAAACTCCACACAGTCAGTCGCCTGAGGCGGGAATTGAACCCGGGTCTCAGGCGCTGTGAGGCAGCAGTGCTAACCACTGTGCCACCGTGCCGGAAGTGTAGGTGTCGGAAGTTTGAAACAAAAACAAACATTTCTGAAGAAACTGCGGAGTTCTTAAGAAGGGTCACCAAACCGGAATCAATGGCTGTGCTTCATTCCAGTGATGCTGTCAAACCTGTTAAGTTTCTACATCAATTTTGTTTTTGAACAAGTTTCAAAGACGTGTGTTAAAGCTGCACAAATGCTCTGTCTGACATGGAGCCCATACATCGGGAAGCAACCAACAGCAAAAGCTGAACAACATAAGGCTGTTATCACCGACTGTATCAAACTCATGGTCAGAGAGAAGAACAGGAGGAAACTCACTCACTTTAAAAATACAGAATAGGTCAATACTGGAAGGGAATCGATTCAGATGAATATGTGAGAGGATTTTGGAGAATGTGACACATTGGAGGAGTGACAACATGGAAAGACCCTCAGAAGAATGAGAACATTAAAATTGAAGTGTTATCACATCAGAAATCAGAGTAGGTCACCGAATATAAACTAGTGGGTGAATGGGAATTTGATTGAATTAGGGAATAGGTAGCAGAATTGTATTGCAGAAATTTCAACTCAAAATTGGAGATCCATGTGAAACGAGAGACCACAGCAGCAACAGAATTGTATTCAATCACATTCCATAACCTCATACCTGTGAAATCCTCACACTCTACCATTATCATCAAGCTGAGCTATAGTGCAGTGATGATTGTGGGTGAAATTGACCAGGATCAGCAGCACGTGTATATAACAATGATGACAACCAAGTGAAGCTTGGCTACTTGCATGCAAAACAGTAGAACTAACATTCGATACAGACGGTGAAATGATCCCAAGACAAACAGATCAGCATAGGCTCTGCAGTCCTCCCACACATGGTCATAAATAGTGATGGCCTATTAAACAACACACTGGAGGTGGATGCTTCACAAATATCCCCATTGCCATGAAGGAATAACACAGCACATTTGTTGTAAACTACAAAGTACCATCTTTCGTGAAAAACACTGAGCAGATCATCTCATCCTTGTCATGATGTCCACAGAATCACAGATGCCAGACTACAACCAATTTGATTCACTTGACGTGACACTAAGAAACAGCTAACACAGTAGATATGACAAAGACAATAGGCCATGACACCATTCCTGCGATGGGGCTAAAGATTTGTTCTGTACAACAAGCCATGCCCCTGGGGAAGCTGTTTCATTCCAATCCAACTCTGACACCTCCCTGGTAATGTGCAAAATTGCTCAACTGTGTCTCGTCCCCGAAGAGGAGAATAATTACAATCTGACCAATTGTCACCACCCCTCGGTCCCATTGCAAGAGTCAAATTGGTAGAAATTTTCTTTGACAAAGCTGTCAAAAAGCACTTACACAGAAATAATCTGCTCAGTGTGGTTTCCTTTCAGTCCACATGTGGAGATGGTGCTGTTGTGGAAATGTCCCTGGTTCTAGACCAGGCTCATGCTCTGGCAACTAGCGGAAATTAAAAAAAAATCATAAAATGTCAAGAGCTAAACATCAACTTACTTCACCAAAGTGAATCTTGCATCCTGTCCTGGTCTGGTTTAATAGTGATTCCAGGCAGACAGACATGTGATCAACTTTTAAATGCTCTCTGAAATGTCAAGCAAAACATTCAAAGGTTTCAAACAACTCCAAGATCTTAAAGGATAAATCCAGACAGAACACTGAGCACCAGCCTAGGTATCTGAAACCAGAATGGAAGACCCAGCCCTAATAACTCTGCAGCTTGTGACAACATTGACCAAGCTTTCCCACAGACTGCACAGTTAAAGGAGAAGGTTCAGGCCATTCGGCCCATTCAGCACTCGCCCCATTCCAGGCCACAGCTGAACATCGCCTCAATGCATTTTGTGGATCTCCCTTCATGCAATTAATTATAGAATGAAATAATATAAAATAGGAACAGCAGTCGCCCTTTCGATCCATTGAATTTGCTCGTCTATTCAATATAATGATGGTTGTTCCTTTATCTCGACACAATAGTCCTGCTCTCTCCTTATCCCTTTAGTTTCCATAAACCCATTGACTTGATTCAAATTAACATGCAGTGCCTTGGCTTCCAGAGCCTGACGTGGTAGCAATTCCCCAGGTTCACCAGTCTCTGAGTACAGACATTTATTCTCCTCTCAATGCATGTGCCTACACCTAAGACTGTAGCCCCTTCTTTTTGACATCCCAGGCAGGGAATTATCATCCTTTCTTCTGTTTTGTCATGCCCTGACAGAGTTTTACATGTTTCACTGAGATCTCCATACATTTTCCGAAACCTCATTACCCAGTCAACCCAAACTCTGCTCACACAACAAACCTGTCACCTAAAGGATCAGTCTGGTCATTCTTTACTGCATCCCTGTAGAACACGTCTGTCCTAGATGAGGTACAGAGACCAAAACTGGCCTCAATACTCCAGAATATTGGAGATGAGGTCTCACCTGTATAGCCACAACAAGACAACCTTCCTCCCGTACAAGATTCTGTACGCATCTCATTTATCCTGTAATATTCTCTGACAGTCCCTTATGCTTTCCACCAATCTTCGTGTCATCTGCAAACTTGTTGATCATACCAACAGTTCCCACTTCCAGATCATTTATGTATATTACAAACAACAGTGGCCCCAATACTGATCCCTGTGGAACACCATTGGTCACTTTTCTCCATTTCGAGAAACTCCCTTCAACTTCTACTCTCTGTCTCCTGTTGCTCAACCAGTTCTTTATCCACCTAGCTCGAACACCCTGCACACAATGTGACTTCACTTTCTCCATTAGTCTACAGTGGGGAACCTCATCAAACGCTTTATTAAAGTCCATGTATATGACATCAACAGCCCTTCCTTCATCTATCAACTTTTTCACTTCCTCAAAGTTGATAAAGCATTATCACTCCTGCACAAAACCATGTTGCCTATCACTGATAAACCCATTCTTTTCTAAATATAAATAGATCCTATCCCTCAGTACCTTCTCCAGCAACTTTCCCACCACCGACGTCAGGCTCCCTCGTCAGTACTTACCTGGAATATCCCTATTATCCTTCTTGTACAGGGGGACAACATGAGCAACCCTCCAGTCCTCCGGCACTTCAGCTGTATTTAAGGGTGCCACAAAGATATCTGTCAGGGCCCCAGCTATTTCCTCTCTCACCTCCCTCAGCAACCTGGGATAGATTTCATCCGGTCCTGGGGATTTGTCCACCTTAATAACTTTTTGTCTATCCAATACCTTCCCTACTTATGTCAACATGATCCAGACTAATCAAACTTCTTTCTCTAATCTCAACATTCATCATGTTCCTCTCCTTGGTGAACACTGATGCAAAGTAATCATTCAGAATCTCACCCATTCTCTCAGGTTCGACACACAGCCTTCCTTTGTTATCCTTTAGTGGACCAACCCTTTCTCTAGTTACCCGCTTGCTTCTTATACAAGAATAAAATGCTTTGGGATTCCCCTTAATTCTGCTCGCTAAAGCTATTTCATCACCCCTTTTAGCCCACTTGATTCCTCATTTAAATCTTGTCCTATTCTTATGATTTTCTTCCAGGGACCTTTCTGTTCTTAGCTGCCTAGACCTTATGTATGATTTCCTTTTCCTCTTGGCTAGTCGCCCAATTTCTCCTGTCATCCACGGTTCACAAATCTTGCCCTTCCTATCTTTTGCCTTCAAAGGGACATGCACTGTCTTTAACCTATCTTTGAAAACTTCCCACATCTCAAATGTGGACTTCCCTTCAAATAGCTGTGTCCAATCCACATTTCCCAGCTCCCATCTAATTTTGATATGATTGGCCTTGGCCCAGTTCAGTACTCTTCCCATAGGACTACTCTCTTCTTTATCTCCGAGTATTCTAAAACTTACAGAATTGTGGTCCCAAAGAAATCCCCCAAAACAACTTCTACCACCTGTCCTGGCTCGTTCCCCAGTACCAGGACCAATATGGCCCCTTCCCTTGTCGGACTATTGGCAAACTGCTCTAGAAAACTCTCCTGGACGCTTCTTACAAATTCTACCCCATCTAGATCTCTGACATTAAGTGTATCCCAGTCAATATTGGGAAAATTAAAATCTCCCATCACTACTACCCTATTGCCTCTATGTCTTTCCATAATTTGTTTACCTATTTGTTCTTCAACCTCACGCTTACTGTTGGGAGCCTGTAATACAGCCCCAACAATGTAACTGCACCCTTCTTATTTCTCAGTTCCACCCATAATGCCTCACTACCCAAGCCCTCCATAGTGTGCTCCTTTAACACTTAATACCTTGATATCGTCCTTGACCAGCAATGCAACTCCACCCCCCTCTTACTTCCCTCCCTGTCCTGTCTGAAGCATCTATATCCTGGAACATTTAATTGCCAATCATCATGCCCTTCCTTCAACTAAGTCTCTCTGATTGCAATAACATCATACACCCAGGCACCAATCCAAACCCTAAGTTCATTTTCCTTACACATTATACTCTTTGCATTAAAGTAGATGTATTTCATACCATCAGTTTTTTTGCGCTCTTCGGCTCTCTGTCTACTCTTCCCTTTATTAATGCTGTCTTCATCATTCTTACAGTCTCCAGCCTCCACCTCACTATCTACTTGTTTTCTCTTCTGGTTCCCTGTCCCCTGCCACATTAGTTTCAAACCTCCCCAACAGCAGTAGCAAAAAACTCCCCCAAGGACATTGACTCCAATCTGGTTCAGATGTATACCATCCCTTTTGTAATACCACCTTTCCCAGAACTGGTCTCAATGTCCAACAAATCTGAACCCCTGCCTCCTACACCATCTCCCAAGCTACATGTTCATCCTGCCTATTTTTTCATTTCGACACTGGCTGGCACGTGGCACTGGTAGTAATCCCGAGATCACTACCTTTGAGGTCCTCCTCTTTAACACCTCTCCAGCTTCCTGAATTCTTCTTTCAGGACCTCATCTCATTTTCTACTTATATCTTTGGTGCCTATATGCACCAAAACAACTGGCTGTTCACCCTCCCCTTTTAGAATGCTCTGCAGCCAATCGGTGACATCCCTGACCCGAGCACCTGGGAGGCAACATACCATTTCCAGTTTAGAAATCACACACTTTAGGGCTCAAATTAGACAAAGCTTCCTGCCCGATGTCCAGGCTCATGCAACCCAAGCTCCTCTCCTCGGCCATCTCCTTGTGAACGGAGATCCCCTTCCCAGGTTCAAAACACACACCGGGGCGAGACCTTAACCATAGTTTATCCTACACTCTCCATGGAAATGACCTGAATTGTACTCAGCTTGTTCTCAGCAAATGTTGTAACATTTATTTGGCATCAAAGAATGTTTCTGTGAATTCAGGTCAATCCTTAAGATTAGGGGAAATAGTGGCCTCATAGTCTTATCACGAGGCTGTTTATTCAGAGACTATTAATTCAGAGACTATTAATTCAGAGACCTAGGTAATGTTCTGGGGAGATGGTTTTAAGGCAACAATTGCAGACGATACAATTTTAAATCAATAATAATCTGGAATTCCGATGTTGAATGATAACGATTGTCAGCTGTTGGGAAAAAACCCACTTCGTTCACTCATATCCTTTCAGGAGGGGAATCTGGCATCCTTACCTGGTCTGGGCTTCATCTGATCCACAACAAACTGGTTGACTCTTACCTGCCCTCTGGGCAATTAGGGAAAGGTGGGAAGTATTGGCCTACCTAGCAACACCCAGATCCCTTCTATGAATAAAAGGAAATGGTGCTCCTCATGCAAAGACAACTGCTCCTATTTTAGACCATTCCCTGGGACTGAATATCCCCACACTGAGTCCAGTGTCACAAAAATGAAATTCTGCAAACCGATCCATTTTTGAAGTTAAAAGATCCCTTACCCAATTCAGCATAGTTTCCTGGAGTAGGGAACACCAATGCATAGACTTTTCCACCGCACAGAAAACTGAGGCAAAATAATCTGTCTCCTGCAGATGTGAGAATGGTGATTATTTTCAGATGTACTTATGGAATGTGAGATTTAGTGATTCATTTCCCAGCTCTAACCGTCTTTGCAATGGTGTTGGAGATCTGCCTTTGTGAACATCTGCATTGCATTGGATCCAGAAAAGTTTGCAGTGTTTTCAGAGGAGATTTGTGGAATTTTTTTACTCAACAACAGTGACACAACGATATATTTCCAAGTCAGAATGATTGCTGGCTTGAAAAGGAACTCGCACATGATGGTGTTTCTTTGCATCTGCTGCCCTTGTTCTTCTAGGTTCAGGAGGCCATGGGCTTGCAAGTTGCTGTCAAAAGAGACTTGAAGGGTTACTATTCTGCATTTGTAGGGGTATTTATTGCTGTCATGTGTGCCACTGGTAAAGGGAATGACTACGGAATGTGATGCTGAGCACGCCAATGTATCGGCTTTTTGTCCTGTACAATGTCGAGCTGTGTGAATGGTATGCTCAGAGTCATAGAATCCCTGTAGTGTGGAAATAGGCCCTTCAGCCCAAAAAGACCCTCTGAAGACGAACACACTTGAACCCATTCCCCTATCTTACTACATTACATTTACCCCTGACTAACGTACCTAGCCTGCACATCCCTGAACATTATGAGGCAATTTAGCATGGTCAATTCAACTAACTGGAGCATCTGTGTGACTGAGGGAGAAACCAGAGCACCCGGAGGAAACCCATGCAGACACAGGGAGAATGTGCAAACTCTGTGCTGTGAGGCAGCAGTGGTAACCACTGGTGGCTTGCCTCTATGATGCATTCGAGTTGCTGTCAGCCAGATACATGAAAAACATTCTACTCCACCCCTGAGCTATGCTTTCTGGGTGGGGGACATGGATTGGAGAGCAGGCAGGAAGCTCATTAGCTGCAGTAATCAGACATACTCCTGTGGCTGCAGCACTTGTCTGGCTGGAGCAGGTCATTTCCTTGTTAATGGTGAGCCCAGGTTGGTTCCAGTCATGCATTCAGTGATGATAATGTCATCATAAGCCAATGAGAGATTGGTAGATTCTCACTTTTTGGTAATGATCATTGCTTGTCGTTTGTGGGGTGTGAATGTTACTTGTCAATTATCAGCCCAAGCTCGATATTACCGTGGCCTGCTTCCATGCTGTAGGGATTATATTCTATTGGTGGCACAGTGGCTCAGTGGTTAGCACTGCTGCCTCACAGCACCAGGAACCCAGGTTCAATTCCAGCCTCAGGCGACTGGCTGTGTGGAGTTTGCACATTCTCCCTGTGTCTGCATAGGGTTCCTCCAGGTGCTCCGGTTTCCTCCAAAGATATGCAGATCAGGTGAATTGGCCATGCTAAATTGCCCATGATGTGAGGTGCATTAGTCAGTGGGAAATGGGTCTGGGTAGGTTATTCCTCTGAGGGTCGGTGTGGACTTGTTGGGCTGAAGGGCCTGTTTCCACACTGTAGGGAATCTAATCTAATACGTGCACAAGTCTTCTTCATTGTCTAAGGAGTAAATGGTGATGAACATTGTGCAATCATGAGAAAGCATCTCTAATTTGGAGGGAAGAGCATTGTTGAGGCAGATGCAGATTTTGGGGCCTAAGATACGACCTTGAAGAATTTCTGCTGAGGTGTCTGATGGTTGAGACGATGGACCTCCAACAGCCATAACCATCTTTACCTGTCATCAGGATGATACCAAAGAGAACTGTGATCTCATTGACTCCAGATTTTCACTCATTTTTGTGTATATGTGTTTATCATTTATGTTTAAGAGCTGAACATTTCTGTTCAGGAGCTAGACATTAGCTGTATAAATAGATGGAACTGACTGAGGAACAGACAATCAATTCTTCTGTAAATGCAAGTCAAATAATCCTGAGTTTGGTGCTCTACAGACCGAACATGTTGAGTGTATTGGAAGGTCAGAGGCTATGGTACAAAAATATAGCAATGAGTGAGTCTGGGCTCCCAACAGAATCTGAATGTTTATCATGACCACACTAAATAAAAGGAGATGCTCACAACTCTGAAAATTAGATTGGTTGGCTGTGTTAGTGACAAAGGGTACACAGCTGTATAGAGAGGATAACTGATCAGAGAGACTGCAACTCGCGTTCATGAACTGGAATTGTCATACAGAGTTAGAACAGCCAGTAATGGGAGGGGCTTGTAAAATATTCTGTATTCTGTACTGTTAATTCGAAGTCCAATTAGGTTAGGAATCACTGTGATAATATTGCAGGTACTAAAGTTAGGTTATATTTGTCAACACAAACATTTTTATTCCTGCTACTATTAGTATTTGTTAAAATTTTATATGTTGCCTTAAAACTGATTGATGCAAAACATCTTCCTTCCAAGGAGAAGCAGCGATCTCTGGAAAATTAACTGTGGAAAGACTATGAATTACTGATTCAAAAATTGTTCATCTAAATCAAATCAGATGAATCTAGCTATGTCCCACAAATTGTCCTATTCCTGCTGGAAGATTAGTCAGCACCCGGCACGGTGGCACAGTGGTTAGCACTGCTGCCTCACAGCGCCAGAGACCCAGGTTCAATTCCTGCCTCAGGCGACTGACTGTGTGGAGTTTGCACTTTCTCCCCGTGTCTGCGTGGGTTTCCTCCGGGTGCTCCGGTTTCCTCCCACAATCCAAAGATGTGCAGGTCAGGTGAATTGGCCATGCTAAATTGTCCGTAGTGTAGATAAGGGGTAGGGGTATGGGTGGGTTGCGCTTCGGCGGGGCGGTGTGGACTTGTTGGGCCGAAGGGCCTGTTTCCACACTGTAAGTAATCTAAAAAAAAAGAAAAGGGCATTTAACTAAACTAACATTGTTGCTCTGCAATTTTCCTTCTAAAAAATATCACATCTATTTATCTCCATTGGGACATTTCACTTTGTAAACTTAACACTAAACATGCAACCAACTCTGAAGATTTTCCCATTTGCTATCCATTTTATAATTACAAACTCCATTGACTGGAATCCCTCCCTAATGACATTGTGGGTTAACCCACTGCAGATGGACTACAGCAGATGAAGAGGCAGCTCACCACCACCTTCTCAAGGGCAACTTAGGGATGGGCAATAACTGCTGGCCAGCCTGCACCACCCACATCCCACAAATGAATTAAAAAGGCAGCTCCATCAGAGGAACAGAACAGAGGAATGTAATATAAACGAAGCACTGCATGGTTCATGTCGCCATGGTCCTAGTTCCCACTGCGGCCAGGTATTCCATTTCATTCAGTTCCCCACAAACAGTAAATTCTATATTTAAAGATACTCCTCCTTGCACAAGACTACTCGGGTAAGATGTTCTACTCCAGTTAGTAACCAAACTCAGTGTAATTTTACTTTGAGAGATTCTCCCAGTGACACTTTGTAGGGATGGCCCATACCTGCTTATACCAAAATGACCCATGCCCATTACACAAAATGGATACCAGTCCCATTAATGAAAGGATGATTGTCCCAGTAAGACCTAATTCATGGACCAGCCAAGTTAACTCCCTAAGCAGCTGCACTTACAACAGCTAAAGTTAGTTCATAGTAAATGATTGCTTCTCTAGAATTACTTGCAATATTAAGCAATACGTTCTCACTAAAGGTTCTTCAAATAATCGTAGAGGTAGCTTTCAATATAAAGCATAGTTAGATACACATATAACTAAAGGAAATATAAGCATGAGAAATAACATTTAAGCATAGATGTGAAAGTTAAGTAGCTTCAAGAAATGTCCTCCCTTATGCCCTGAACAAAATAGATTGTTCACAGCCCATTAATCACAAAGTGCTCACAGTAGAAGTGGCTGTATAACTTTACACTTAATGACCAACTTTATAACAGAAAGCAATATTACAATCTTATAGCAAGTATTCAAATCTAACAGTCTTTTGTATCCTTAAAAATATAATTAGAATAGTGGGAAATACAAGAGGAATACTAGAATTTAAGCTATCCTTAGAGATAATCCAACCTGAGACAGATCCAAAGAAATTTAGCCAGTAAGTTTGGAATGTAAATGAATAGGAAGCTGAGGAAAATCCCAAGGCCCAGAGATTATAGTGTCTGGTAAACACCAAAAGATCTTGGGAATTGGGGCGATCTATAGGGATACCTGTTATTAATTAGGTTTCTCTTGGGATTGAGTATGCGGAGTAAGAAGGAAGGACATAGTGACCATGTTGTATTGGATTATTGTAACTCAAACTGAACAAAAATGCTGTGTTTCCCTGCAAAAATCAGCATGTGTCATTGACCGGTCTTCCGATCTGAGCCAAAGATGAAATCAATAATCATGTTTGTACATCAAGGCCAGATTCAGGGAAGATCCTTTGGCCCTCTCCCTGCATTAACCGGATTCTGCTTGAATAAATGTCTTCTACTAGCCTGAATCCTTCCTTCCTCCTGAGTCTTCAATCCCAGTCGGGGCTAACGCTTTTACACACTTGGACACTGAGGTTAGTTATTCCCCTTTGGCTAGGACCCCACACTCAGTAAAATTCAAATTGAAAGATGCTCACTGAATCGCATTTTGCCATTAGAATTAGATGTTCCCTTCAGGCTATTAACCCACATGTTCTACAGTGAAAGATATTCCCATTAATATTTATGATTGAGGTATTATTAGTGCTCTGAACTTACTACAATGCTGCATTTACAGGTACCCAAGAAAAGCAAGAATACCTGGTCACGAGTTCCTATTTCAGCAGTTAGCCACACTCAGTACAATTCTACAATGACACATCCTCCCAGCAACATGAGGCCACAGCAACCAGAGGGTCCAGCCTGAGGTTTGTGATTCCCATTCAGTACAATTCCATGATCAGAGGGATTCCTGGAGATCTGGATCAACATTAAACAATATTCTAGTCAATCACTGGATTATGCAGAGTGCCTGTGAGTTCCAGACAAAAGGCCGCTTAATCTCATTTGAGGAAGTAGATTAGGTTACTTACAGTGAGGAAACAGGCCCTTCGGCCCAACAAGTCCACACCAACCCACCGAGACCCATTCCCCTAAACCTAACACTACAGGCAATTTAACATGGCCGATTCACCTAACCTGCACATGTTTGGACTGTGGGAGGAAACCCACGCAGACACAGGGAGAATGTGCAAACTACATACAGTCAGTCGCCTGAGGCAGGAATTGAACCCAGGTCTCTAGCGCTGTGAGGCAGCAGTGCTAACCACTGTGCCATGGTGCCACCCATAGCGTTAGCTTGGAAATGTTAACTGCGTCCATTAACATTTCACATTAGGAACTCATACTGCCCCAGTCCAGTGTCCAGTGAATCAAGGTTTAAATGTATCCATCATGTACAGCAATGGATCAGCTTTCAGACAGCACTTGACATCAGTGTGTTGGAGCCTCTGGAGAAGTAAAGACTGAACTTCAGAGAAGAATAAAAGACTCCAGCAGAGCCCATTACAGAATGCTAGTGTCCCACAACACTCTGTCTTCTGCACTGTACTCACCTCTGGGGATTATGGCAATAACACATGCTCTCTGAAAGTCTTACTGGCTAGCAAGTGAAATTTGTTTGATGTCTTGCCTCCCAACATTCCAACAACTGCATGTTCCTCAACTGAACTATCTTGGACTTGAAGAGACAGGTCATTCTTGCATCAGAGAGTGTGATCCACTGTGTTACTCCCCTGATGTAAAACCCACTGAGCCAGCTATGTCCCAGCCAGCAGTGTTGATGCAGCAGCCCTGATATTTACAATGTACTGTGGGAATGTTCAGCTCAGTGTTACGGTTACTGCAAACATTTTTAAACTTCCAAGTGCTTGCTGGCAACAACAATTCCCTTCAATGTTACCTCAGTCCCACCACAACATAACTTCCATCCCCCAATTGTCACAAATCGTTCTGGGGTTACTCAGCACCTAAATGTGACTTCCAATAAACCACTTCATCTTGATACGGGTAATCGACATGGAAATTTCCATCCAAGCTGAAGGAGCTGAACACACTGAAATGCCCTGTGTGGGATCAGTTCCCTGAATGATCATCTTCAACCAGCACAGGGTCTAGTCATGAACAATTTCCCACAAAGTGAACACAGTCAACATTGTCACCCACACCCACAATCCAATTATCCAGAGCGCAAGGAAGATGTGACACATTTCTCAGGGACAGATTGATATAACTACAGCAAGTCACATTTTAACTGTTGGAAGCTGCATATTTATACAAATATGTCTCTGTGGTGTGAACCATAATCCCTGTTTGGACAGATATTCTGTGTGACAATCTTTGCAAAGATGTCCCACACCATGAGGCAAAGAGCATCATGCAAATCAGGGTTGACAGATGATTCATATGTTTTTAGCAGTGAGCTGCTGATGGACTGTGAATCCACTGGTGACCCTGATATAGTATTCAACTCACTGAGCCCCTCACTGATAAACATTACATTAACTGGGGGTCACAACAGCAGGAGTGACTTTCTCTGCACTGTTGGACAAGCACATGGACGGCAGTAAATTGAGGGGCGTGTAGGTTAGGTTGGTCTTAAATGAAGATAAATACTCAGCACAACATTGTGGTCCAAAGGGCCCATACTGTGCTGTACTGTTCTACATGACAAGGTGGAAATAAGCAGAATGTTTCTCTGGCTGTCTACACCATTCAAGGCAAATAATGGCGAGGTAAGGGACAGAACATTGACTGACAAAATAGCAAGGAAAACTACTGGCAGGCAAGGTTAGGTAGAATCGTCAGATATTCTATAAGTATGTCAAGTAGCAGACAATAACTATGGAACAGGTAAGACCCATTAGGGACTTACCAAGTTGCATTCAAAATCAAATTAATTGCAGAAGACAGAGTATGGTGGTACAAGGTGGTATGGCTGTGTGACTGGAGACCAGTATCCGGTGGTGTACCACAGGGATCAGTGCTGTGTCCCTTATTATTAATGGTATTCATCAACGATGTAGATGTGGATGGGGAGGGGGTGGGGACAGTGTGATAAGTAAATTTGGGTTTGACACAAAGATTGGTTGGTTGGTTGGTGGTGGGGAGGAAGATTTTATTTTGCAGGTAGCTATGATAGAATGGTAAGGTGGATAGATCATTTTCAGATGGAATCTAACCCTGATAAATATGAAGTGTTGCACTTTGGAAGAAGGAACCAGACAGAGGAGTACTCAATGAATGGCAGCATACTATGAAACTCAGAACCCACAGATCCCTCAATGGACTGGACATACTAGTTAGTGATTTACGAAGGCTTCGGCGATCAGTGGCATCGCCTTATTTCATTCAGGCATAGTTTGTAAGAGCTATGCAGGCCTTTGGTTAGGCCAAGATAGAATATTGTGTGCAGTTCTGAGAGCCACATTACTGGAAGGACGTGATTGCCCTAGAGGGGGGTGCAGAGGAGATTCACCAGAATGTTCCCAGGGATGAAGCATATCAGCTATGTTGAGAGGTTGGATAAGGTCGGGTGGTTTGCCGTGGAGCAGAGGAAGTTGAGTGGTAGGTAATTAGGGTATATTAGCTTCTGAGTGGCCTGAACAAGGTGAATAGACAACAGCTGTCACTTTTAGTCAGAGGGTCAGAAACAGAGGAGCACACTATTAAAGTGAAGGGTTCGAGGTTTAAAGAGGTTTTGAGGATTGTTTTTCACCCAGAGGGTGTGATAGTCTGAAATGCACTTCTTGAGAGTTTATTTGACACAATGGAAGCAGTATTGATGATTCTGTGGATGTCGAAAAGAAGGAGTTACAGTCTTAGGTATTAGCAGGCCATTCTCTATTGAGATGAGGCTAAATGTCTTCAATCAGAGAATGGTGAACCTGGGAATTCACTACAACATAAGGTTGTGGAAGCCAAGGCACTGAATGTAAATTAGAATCAAGTAGATGGCTTTATTGAAACTAAAGGGATGGGGAGAGAACAGGAATATGGTGTGGAGATAAAGGAGCAGCCATCATTATATTGAATAAGAGAGTATGTTTGATGAAATGGTGACTGCAGGTACCTAGATTAGATCTTTTCTTTCAATAATTAATCACATTAAGGGATATACACAAAGTGCATTCAGCCGTGACCTGGAATGGGCGAATGTGGATTGGGTTGAATGGCCTGATCCATTTCCGTTTACTGTGAGTCTGTGGGAAAGCCCTGTCAATGTTGTCACAAGCTCTTGGATGTTAGGAAGGACACCTCTACGGAGTCGATAGGGCTGGGTTTTCTGTTCTCTTTTCAGATACCTAGGCTGTTGCTGGGCGTTCTGTCCAGTTTTATCCTTTAAGACCTCGGAGTTGTTTGAAACTATTGAATGTTTTGCTTGATCGTTTCAGAGAGCATTGAAGAGTTAATAGAACAT
Source organism: Chiloscyllium punctatum (assembly GCF_047496795.1). Taxonomy (NCBI): domain Eukaryota; kingdom Metazoa; phylum Chordata; class Chondrichthyes; order Orectolobiformes; family Hemiscylliidae; genus Chiloscyllium; species Chiloscyllium punctatum. The sequence goes on along the minus strand of NC_092756.1, from coordinate 66,160,113 downwards.
AGAACATAGAACATAGAACATAGAACAATACAGCACAGAACAGGCCCTTCAGCCCACGATGTTGTGCCGAACTTCTAACCTAGATTAAGCACCCATCCATGTACCTATCCAAATGCCGCTTAAAGGTCGCCAATGATTCTGACTCTACCACTCCCACGGGAAGCGCATTCCATGCCCCCACCACTCTCTGGGTAAAGAACCCACCCCTGACATCTCCCCTATACCTTCCACCCTTCACCTTAAATTTATGTCCCCTTGTAACACTCTGTTGTACCCGGGGAAAAAGTGACATGGTTGTGTGTCTGGAGCCACGATTAAGCCAGACCAAGAAAAGACAGATTTATTTCCTGAAAGTTCTTTGGTGAATGAAATTGATGTTTCGATCTCAACATTTTATGATTCCTTTTAAATCTCCACCAGCTGCCAGAGCATTAGTCTGGTCTGAATGAGTTAGACAGTGACATTTCCACAACACCACGGCCACATTCAAACCAATTAGAAACCACACTGAGCAAATTATATCGGTGTAAATGCTTTTTGACGACTCTGTCAAAGAGAACTTCCATCAATTTGACTACTCAAAGGAACTGAGGGGTGGCAATTGGGCAGATTGTAATTATTCTCCTCTTAGGGGACTGTACGTAGTTGAGTAATTTTCCATATTGTCAGGATGATGTCAGAGTTGGAGCTGGAATGAAACAGCTTCGTCAAGGACACGGCTTGTTGTGCAACACAAGTCTTCAGCCCCATTGCAGGAATGGTATCCTGGCCCATTGCCTTTGTCATGTCCATTACATTCGACTGTTTCTTGATGTCACGTGCAGCGAATCAAATTGGTTCATGACAGGAATCTGTGGTTCTGTGGACATCATGACGAGGGTGAACTGGATCTTTGATACAATACTTCGGATGAAAGATGGTGCAGATATTGCCATCTTATGGTGTGCATTGACGTGCTGCGTTCTTCCTTCATGACAATGAGGGTATTTGTGAAGCATAAACCTCCAATGAGTTGTTTAATAATCCATCACTATTTATGGTGGATGTAGGAGGAATGCAGGTCATTCCATCCCATCTATAGATGGTAATGCTGTTGATTGGAATGCAAGCAACCAAGCTTCACCAGGTTGTCAATAGTATTAGATGTGCGTGGTGCTGATCTTTGGAATGTTCACCCACATTCATTGCTGCACCAGAGCTCAGCTTGATTGTAATGATAGAGTGTGGGGATTTCCTAGGTATGAGGCCACAGAATGTGGTTGAATACTATTCTGTTGCTGCTGTGATCTCTCGCTTCACATAGATGGCCAGTTTCGAGCTGAAAGTTCTGCAATGCAATTCTGTTGCCTATTCCATGATCCACACCAAATCCATCAGCCTTGTGTTCAGTGATCTGCTCTGGTTTCTGATGTGGTTACACTTCAGTTTTAATGTTCTCATTCTTCCGAGGGTATCTCCATGGTGTCACACCTTCAATGTGTCACATTTGCAAAAAATCCATTAACATAGTTATCTGAATCTTTTCCCTTCCGATATTGATCTAGTCTGTTTTTCAAAGTGAATAAGTTTCCCTCTGTTCTTGTCCCTGGACATGAGATTTGTACAGTCGGTAATACCAGCCTTATGTTGTTCAGAAACAATGAAAGGGTGCAGCTGGTGTGGATGATCACTTGCCCAGGGTATGGCATCCATATCAGACAGAAACTTTCAGCAACTTTGACACAAACTTTGAAACTTGATCAAAAACAGAAATTGATGGAGAAACTAAGCAGGTCTGGCAGCACGTGTGGAAAGAAGCAGAGTTATCGATACGGGTCCAGTAACTCATCTTCAGAGCTCTCCAGATTCCCCAGAAATACTTGCTTTGATTTCAAACTTCCAACATCCATATCTCCTCATTTTTTACCGAATTTGTGTGCCTTTCTCTTCGGGAGAAACTCAGCAAGTCTGGCAGCACCTGTGAAGACAGTGAAACAGAGTGAATGTTTTGAGCTAAAGAGTGGCATTTCTTCAGAAATGAAAGGGATTGGAAACTGGGCTTTTTAATACTTTGACAGAGGCCGAGGAGGGTTAACGGAACAGGCTGAGGCGCAGTGCAATAGACAAATAGGCTTTAATTGTGGTGAAAGTGAAACAAATGGAAAATGGCTGTAAATTAAAGCGCAATTGGGTTGTCTCTATTGCGTGCAAGATAAACAAGAAAAGATAAACAAGGTCGTTGGGAGACTGTGAGGAAGAATGTATGGGAAATGGAGAAATATCAGAATAGGGTTAGGCTGTGAAATTATGGAATTGAATATTAAGCCCTACAGGCAGTAATGTACCAAAGTGTCAAGTGAGGTGTTACTCGAGCTTGTGTGGTGCTTCATTGAAACATTACAGCAGCCCAGGTCTGAAATGTTAGCATGAGAGCAAGGTAGGTGATTGAAATGGGAAGGTCAGCATTATTCCGAGACACAGCGCGGAAGTGTATCTCAAAGCCGTCTCTGTTTGGTCTCACCAATGTAAAGGAGATTGCATTGTGTCGCAATAACAAGATACTGGATTTAAAGAGTACAAGTGAAATTTAGGGTGTAGGTTTGCTCGCTGAGCTGTAGGTTTGATGTTTCATTACCTGGCGAAGTAACATCATCAGTGGCGACCTCCAAGTGAAGCGAAGCTGTTGTCTCCTGTTTTCTATTCATACCTTTCTCCTGGATGGGGTTCCTGGGGTTTGTGGTGATGTCATTTCCTGTCCGTTTTCTAAGGGGTTGATAGATAGCATCTAGATCTATGTGTTTGTTTATGGTGTTGTGGTTGAGTGCCAGGCCTCTAGGAATTCTCTGGCATGTCTTTGCTTAGCCTGTCCCAGGATAGAAGTGTTGACAACAACGACAAACACAGATAAATAAAAATCAGGACCTGGAGAAAAAAGTTGACAAACTCACAAAAAAAGACAAAACCGAGAACACAGGGGCAAGGATAAAGAGCTTATCAGACCGGACCCTATCAGACACAGAAAAAGCAGCACCAGTAAAAGGATTAAATTTCAATTGCCGAGACGCTGACAAGAAGGATTTCCTTGTGGCATTGGAAACCACATTGAAGGACAACAATCTCACAGAAGAAACACAACAAACTGTCAGACAGACAGTTGCATCTACTCTGAGCCGAAAGAGGGAAGGAAACAAACTGAACACACAAGAAAAGAAAGCCCTAGAAAACCTCAAAAAAGACAAAAGCATCGTTATATTACCTGCAGACAAAGGTCAGTTCACAGTCATCCTGAACAGAAGGGACGACATAGAGAAAGCCAACGCACTACTCGCAGACACCAACACCTACCAGCAGGTGGAGCTAGACCCGATCCCACCACAACTAGGAAACAAAATTACATATCTCCGAAGAAAATTACACAATTCTGGATAATTAAACAAGACAGAATTCCAGAAAATGAAACCCGATGGGACCAACACCCCATGATTCGACGGACTACCAAAATCCATAAACCAGGAGCCCCCCTCAGACCCATAGCCTCACTACCCGGAACACCAACCTACAGACTGGTCAAAGAACTATACGCAAGACTGAAATACCGAGTAGAAGAGACACAGCCCTCCATCCGCTCCACCCCCAGGAATTCCTAAAAATCATCAAAAACACCAAAATAGAGTAAGACGAAGCAATGATCTCATTCCACGTAACAGCACTGTTCACCTCCACCAACATCGACCTGGCAAAGGAAACACTTACAACACTTTTAGAAGAGACCATCACACACACCCCAACCACCATCAATCACATTACCAACGAAAACATCATGAAGCTAGTGGACCTGTGCCTCACCACCCACTTCACCTTCAACAACATAGTCTACAAACAAACCAACGGCACACCCATGGGATCTCCGCTATCAGGATTCATAGCAGAAGCGGTAATGCAAAGACTAGAACAAACAGGCCTACCAACCATCAAACCAAAAATCTGGGTCCGCTACGTAGATGACACCGTTGTCATCACAAAACGAAACAAGATAGAAGAGACATTTAACATCATCAACAACACCCTCACAGGCATAAAGTTCACCAAGGAGGAAGAAACTGAAAACAAGCTCGCATTCCTTGACGTTACAGTCGAAAAAAAGGACAATGGAGAACTACAAACCTGCGTATACAGAAAACCGACAAACACTGACCAAATACTTAACTACAACAGCAACCATCCCAACACACACAAACGAAGCTGTATCAGAACACTATTCCAACGAGCCACGGCACATTGCAGAACAGACGAACTTCGGAAAAAAGAGGAGAACCACCTATTCAAGAAGAACGGATACTCAAATAATACAGTGCGCAGATTCCTCAAGAACAAACCACGACAAGCAGACCAAACACAGCCAGAAACCCGAACCACCTTACCATACATCAAAGAAGTTTCAGAAATGACAGCCAGACTACTAAGACCCCTCGGAATCCTCGTAACACACAAACCCACCAACACTCTCAAACAAAAACTAACAAACTTAAAAGACCCAGTACAACCCATGGACAAAACCAATGTCATCAACAAAATTCCATGCAAGGACTGCCACAGACACTACGTAGGACAAACAGGAAGAAAGTTAGCCACCAGGATACACGAACACCAGCTAGCCACAAAAAGACACGACCCTTTGTCCCTCATAGCCCTACACACGGATAAAAAAACCACCATTTCAACTGGGACAACACATCTATCCAGGGACAGGCTAAGCAAAGACATGCCAGAGAATTCCTAGAGGCCTGGCACTCCAACCACAACGCCATAAAAAAAATACATAGATCTAGATGCCATCTATCAACCCCTCAGAAAACAAACAGGAAATGACATCACCACAAACCCCAGGAACCCCATCCAGGAGAAAGATATAAATAGAAAGTAGGAGACAACAGCTTCGCTTCACTTGGAGGTTGCCACTGATGATGTTACCTAGCCAGGTAATGAAACGTCTGGATATCAAACTTGCAGCTCAGCGAGCAAACCTACACCCTAAACCTCAATGTGAGCTACAAACCCTCACAAACCTTGCAAAATACAAGTGAAGTGTTGCTTCACCTGGAAGGTGTGCTTGGGATCTTGGTCAGTGAGGAAGGAAGAGGTGAATGGCCAAGTGTTGCAGCTTCTGCATTTGTATGGGAAGGAGCTATGGGGGAGTGGGGAAGTGTTCGGGTGTTGGAGGATATGACCGACAGAATGGTCCCTGTGAAATGCTGATCGTGGACTGAGGGGGAAGATGTGTTTGATGGTGCTGTCCACCTGGTGGTGCTGAAAGTGGTCGAGGATGATTCTTTGAGTGTGGATTCTAGAGCAGTGGAAAGTGAGAACAAGGGGATTTCTATCATTGTTCTGGAACAGAGGGGAAGGGGGTGAAGACAGCAGCACGGAAGATGGGTCAGTCACAGCTGAAGGTCCTGTCAATCAGTATTGGGGGTATTTCTCATTTGAGTGAAAGAGGAGGTCATGTAGGTTCCTTCCCACTGGAAAGTGGCATTACCAAACAGAAATAACACAGACGGAGGCAGCAGGAGGACAGAGTCACTCTCGGCCACATGTGAAGGTTCCCGCTGAATCATTGAAAAGAGCTTGGCATCTCAACTGCAGATTTTTGTCTTCCATCTTGTCGAAAGCGAGATGTGAAAATAGAGCCAGAGGAAGGTCAGTGGATGGACAGTGGCAGACAGTTTAAAAACAAATTTATAACACTCAGTAATGATTGTGTTTCTATTCTGAAAGGACTCGATAAGATGGTAAACCGCCCATAGTTCACAACCGTTGTCAAGAATACGACTCAATAACAAACTAAAGAGTTCAAACCAGATTTGGGATGCTTATTTTTGGAACTAGAGGCAGGTGATATAAAGAGAGAAAAGGAAGAAAATTATTATGAAAGTACATTTGCAAGAAATATTTAAAAAGCAAGAAGAGGGTTTCTGTATAAACAAAAAATAGTTTAATATGAGTGTGCAATCCTTGGAATAAAGAAAGTCAGGAAAGTATATATGGAACACCTGTAGGATGTGACTGGGGAATTGGTTACAGGGAACAGGCAGAGAAGTTAAATAACAGGGAAAACACCCAAGTGTTTTGTCACAGAGTGACTGGTGACATTGTTTGAAATATTCCACAACTCTCTGGATCGCAGGGGTGTTCCAACAAAACTGGAGAATCTCCAATGTGGTGCCAGTCTTCAAGAAAGGACTGAGACAGAAAGCAGGAACCTATTGGCCATTTCGCCTGACAATTATTACTGGGAATCCGCTAGAGTCCATTATTTCAGAAGCAATTGCAGGATTTTGTGAAAGGGAAATTCTGGTTTGCCCTGTAAAATCATACACAATTTTTCCGTAAATCACTGCGAACATAACCAGCAGACCTGATAAAGCAGAACAAGTAGACAGTATATTTCCAATCCAGAGACAGAAGGTGTGTGTGTGTGTGTGTGTGTATACATAATTTATATATAAATAGATTTGTGTATGCTATATGTATATGTTTATCATATGTTACAGATAGATAGTTCGGCAGACAGACAGACAGACATAATACATGCATAGTATCGACTGGAGTCCCACAAATATCAGTTCTATAGCATTAATTATTTATCATCGATAGTGATGGTGTGAAGGCGGGGCTGAGTGTAATACATGTCCGAGTTTACAGATGACACAGACATAAGTGGGAGGGCATGTTGCAAAAAGGATGTAAGAAATCTGAAAGGGGATGTGGATAAGGTCAGTGAGCAGGCAGAGAATGGGCAGGTGGAGTCCATTGAAAGACAGAAGTGTGAGGTCATGCACTTTGGCACTGACAACCAAAAAAGGAAGCTACTATCTACTGGAGAAGACCCTAAACAACCATGCAGTACAAAGGGATTGGGGTGTTCCTGTGTATGACACAGTGGCAAGGTGACATGGTGGTTAGCACTGCTGCCTCACAGCGCCAGAGACCCGGGTTCAATCTCTGGCTCAGGCATCTGTCTGTGTGGAGTTTGCACATTCTCCCCGTGTCTGTGTGGGTTTCCTTCAGGTGCTCCAGTTTCCTCCCACAGTCTAAAGATGTGCAGGTCAGGTGAATTGGCCATTGTAAATTGCCCATAGTGTTAGGTGAAGGTGTAAATGTAGGGGAATGGGTTGTTCTTCGGAGGGTCGGTGTGGACTTGTTGGGCCGAAGGGCCTGTTTCCACACTGTAAGTAATCTAATCTAACCATAATGTCAACATGCTGATGAAGCAAGTATATAGGTTGTTCATAAGGCCAATTCCTGGGAGGAAAGTGTTGGCTTATCAAGATTGTCTAAATTGGTTATGTAATTATTCATTGTGGAGAAAGTGAGGATTGTAGATACTGGAGTTCACAGTTGCAAAGTGTGGTGCTGGAAAAGCACAGCCGGTCAGGCAGCATCTGAGAAGCAGGAGAACTAAAGTTTCTCAGGATGAAGGGCTTATGCCTGGAATGTTGATTCTCCTGCTCCAATTTTTCATTGCGGTTGAAACGAAAGGGTAATCTTACTGAAATATAGAATACAGAAGTGGCTTGACAAGATTCAAGTTGAGAAGGTGTTTCCACTTTGAGTCATAGAATCATAGAATGTACAGCACAGAAACAAATCCTTCGGTCCAACCAGTCCATGCCAACCAGATATCCCAACCCAATCTAGTCCCACCTGCCAGCACCCGACCATATCCCTCCAAACCCTTCCTATTCATATATCCATCTAGATGCCTTTTAAGTGTTGCAATTGTACAGCCTCCACCACTTCCTCTGGCAGTTCATTCCATACACTTACCACCCTCTGTGTGAAAAAGTTGCCCCTTAGGTCTCTTTTATATCTTTCCCCTCTCACCCTAAACCTATGCCCTTGAGTTTTGGGCTCCCCCAGCCCAGAGAAAAGACTTTGTCTATATATCCTATTCATGCCCCTCATGATTTTATAAACCTCTATAAGGTCACCCCTCAGCATTCGATACTCCAGGGAAAACAGCCCCACACTATTTAACCTCTCCCTACAGCTCAAATCCTCCAACCCTGACAACATCCTTCTCAATCTTTTTTGAACCCTTTCAAGTTTCACAACATTTTTCCTGTAGGAAGGAGACCAAAATTGCACGCAATATTCTAACAGTGGCCTAACCAATGTCCTGTACAGCTGCAAAATGACCTCCCAACTCCTGTCCTCAATACTCTGACCAATAAAGGAAAGCATACCCTTCTTGGCATGGTCGGAACTCAGGGACATAGATACAGATTTAAAAGTGAGATGCAAAGAAACATCTTCTCTCAGAAGGTAGTGAATGCCTCGATTTCCCTACACCCAGAGAGTTATGGAGGCTAGATCACTGGAAGTATTTACAGATGTGCTAGATGGGTTTTTGACACATCAGCGAGTTGAGGGAAACAAGGAAGTGGTATTCCCAGGGTGTAAAGGGCCAGAATAGCCTACTCCTGCTCCTAATTCTGACCTTCTTTCATCCTGTTGTTGGGAAGTAACTGGGTATTCTCCTGGAAGTCATGTTACACAAACTTGCACTGGGGGACACCAGAGGATTCGGTTGAGCTAATGCTGGGTGAGATCGGGGGTCTCTATTCACAGTGAATCTGAGTCTCCAGCATGGTGAGCATCCGGAGCTGAAATTGCAGAGCGGGGAAGCCTGTGAAGACGGATTGTGGGTGAGGGATTACATCCTGACCCAGCCTGGATTTTTCAAGTACTTTGTTTCCAAACTACACTGAACCATCAAAGTGGCCTCGATCTGGTCCAGTGTAGTCAGTCTGAAGGGCTGAATGGAGCATCAGAATATTGGACTGTGGAGCACGAGTGGTCCATTCAGCCCTTTGACACTAGTCCAGCAGTAAATAAGATTGTGGCTCATCTCATTGTCATCCCCGCTGCACCTTTCTGTCAGTACCCCATTAGTCCTGATTCACCTGATGATGTTGGTAGTCTTTCTGTGGCAGCGAGCCATGTAAATAGAGTTCATAGTTGGAAGGTTGGCTGTCCTGATGGTCTGGGCTGTGCACACCACCCTCTGTAGCTTCCTGTCATCCTGGGCAGAGCAGTTGCCACATCAGGGGAAAGTGAGGACTGTAGATGCTGGAGACAGAGTCGAGTTTGTGGTGCTGGAAAAGCACAGCATGTCAGGCAGCATCTGAGAAGTAGGAGAATCGATGTTTCAGGCATAATCCCTTCATCAGGAATGCCTCATTCTCCGGCTCCTCGGATGCTGCTGACCTGCTGTGCTTTTCCAGCACCACGCTGGACAGTTGCAATATCAGGCCGTTATGCACCCAAAAACTACGCTCTCAGTGGTGCATCTGTAGAAGTTGGTCAGGGTCCTTATGGCCATGCTAAATTTCCAGAGCTGCCTGATGGAGGTGAGACTTTGTTGTGCCTTCTTGACTGTTACAACCACATGGGATGATCAGGGCAGGTTGTCAGTTATCATCACTCTGAGGAACTTGGTGCTCTCGATCCTCTTAACTTCTACTCCATGGATGTAGATGGGGGCATGTTCTCCTCTTTCCTTTCTCACATCAATAATTAGTTCTTTATTCTTGCTGACAAAAGAGAGAGATTGTTCTCATTGTACCACATCACCAAATCCTCAATCTCCTTTCTGTATTTCAACTTGTCATTGTCAGTTTTATGTCCTCCAACAGTGGTGCCATCAGCAAACTTACAGATGCTGTTCAGTTGGAATTTTGCAGAAAAATCATGGGAGTGCAGGGAGTACGGGGTGGGGGTGGGGGTCGTTCTGCTAAGAATGTAGCCTTGGGAGGGGGCTCCAGTGTTGAGTGTTATTGGGGAGGATGTGCAGTTCCCTATGTTCACTGATTGCTGTCTGTAGGTCAGGAAGCCAAGGGTCCAGTTGCAGAGGGTGGAGCTGAGTCCAAACTCACGGAGTTTTGAGATCAGTCTGGAGGTGATAATGGTGTTAAATGTGGAGCTGTAATCGATGAGCAGGAGTCTGATATAGGTGTCGTTGTTGCCCAGATGATCCAAGGATGAATGTACAAATTGTAGGGGATTGAAGCAGGCTGGGAGACTGGAGTTGATGTGTGCCATGACCAGCTTCTCGAAACACTTCATGATTATGGAGGTCCGAGCCACTGGATGGTAGTTATTGAAGTACATTATGTGTGCTGTCTTAGGTACAGGGATGATGGTGGCCTTCTTAAAGCAGGTGGGGACTATGGCATGTCGGACGGAGAGGTTGAAGATGTCAGTGATTACCTCCACCAGTTGGTCCGTAAAGGATCTGAGTGCTCGACTGGTGACATCCTGTTCTGACTGAGTTTGGAGAGGTCACTGTTTCCTTTTCTGTCCCAGTCCTCCACTTGTCACAACAAATGTTAAATGTAACCACGTTGGTGACATGAAGAGCTTATGCTCAAAACGCTGACTTTCCAGCACTCCACTCTTCAAAGTCGGTGATATGGTCAAATATATATTTCTCAGACTGGGACATGTTCGGTGATAAAAATAACACATGTAGATTTCTTTCAACAGCCACAACTAACTGGATTATTTCTGAAATAAGCTTCCTCAATCAAAGGTGCAAAGCCTCATGACAACAATGTGGACGACGTGAAGACCACCTGATCCACTCTATGCTAGATCTTGTATGTTTCAATAAGATCACCTCTCATTCCAAGGGTAACATGCTAAATCACCTTAATATCAGCTTTTCATCCCAGGAATTGGGGAAGTGAAACATCTCTAAACTGCTTCCAATGTAATTATATCATTTCTCAGCAAAGGAGACAAAAGCAAATCTGAACATTCAGTCTCCCGGGTGTGTTCTCAGTCAGACTAGGTACAGCTGCAGCAACACGTGTTTCTTACAAATTTGACTGAATGTACAGCTCTCGAACGCAGATTATGTTTTTACCTTTCTTTAAAAATCATCTTAAATTTATTACAGAGATGAGATTTCTTTTCTTTTCTCAGAGTGTTGAGAGCGTTTGGAACTCTCTTCCCCAGACAGCATGGGAGGCAGAGACAGTGAATCTATTCTAGTGAATCTGAGACACAGGCTGGTCGAGTCATAAATAACAACAGAGTCAAGGCTTATTGAGGAGCTGGAAACAATGTGCAGTGAGGGGGAGAAATGAAACTGCAGATGACAAGAACACCTGGGAATACAGTGGAAAAAGAAATGATAATATAGAGCAAATGTTGAAAGGCTAACAACGACAGAATAAAGTTGTCACAATCTCAGAGCACCATTAGGGAGAGAGAGAGAGACCACTCGTGGTGGTTTAACCTGAGGGTCACGACACCTCGAGCAAGGGTTGAGGTTGAGAAAACGGGCCCTTCATGGTAGTCTCTATCTGTGTGGGGAATTGAACCTGCGCTGTTGGCCTCCCACTATATCACAACCCAGCCATCCAGCCACCTGAGTGGGAGATGATGGAACCGCTGCAGATGGAAATAAACAAAGACAAAGGACATGAGACAGTTTAATAACAAGGAAGAAGATACAAGTCAGGTAACATTCAAGATAATGGCTGAGGATGAAAGCAGTTCTCTGCTAGAAATTGCATTTTATAATGAGACACGTGTTTAAACGTTGTCTTTGACTGAATACAAAAAGGTGAGGTAAGCGAAAGAACCAGAATTACTGATTGTGATTGGATATTGATAACCATAAAATATGTGCATATTTTTGATTGCTCTGTGTAAAGCATGCTTATAATTACAAAAGAAAAGTATGAAGCTGATGTAATATATTATTTAAAGAATCCATCCTCATGGGAAATGGTTCCTGACCACATGCTTGAAGAAAACCAGTGTAAAAATTGACTGCGTGTGGTCTGGTCAGTGACAGGAATCCAGGGGGTTGAATGACTGAAAGTTCCTTTAACATGGAGCTCAGGACACAACCAGATCAGCCACGATCTTATTGAATGGTGAAGCAGGTTTGAAGGGCTGAATGGCCTCATGATGGCTTTTTAATCGTATGGCATTTGGAAAACAAAATATAACTCTGCTCCTTCCCCTTATGTGTCACACACTGGCATTTTCCTAAACCTGGGAACAGTTTCAACATTATCTGGAACATTCTGTAAATGATGTAAACCATCCAGATTGTTCTCTAACCAAGGTCCTCTGGAATATTCTATAACCATGTGGGGGTATAAGGTAGGTGATAGAGCGAGAGGGAGAGAAAGAGAGAGAGAGAAGGGATAAATTGCTGTGTGCAGTGGTGAGAGTGGTGGAGCATGCGCCTTGTTTGGGGGTGGGTGTTATAACTGATATACAGTGTGTGTGAGGGAGCAGAGAGACTACAGTGACACTTATCCTAACAGAGCAGGGAAGGTTATTGCTGCTTGTCCTGTATTGCTGGACATTTCTTCAGACCACAGATACTGCACTGAACTGGGTGGTGAGTTCAGACCGTGTTCGGTGGGTTTGGTGATATGGCCTCCTCTGGGAAGAGAATGGTCCTCCTCTGTACTAGCCCATCCACCAGGATCTTCATGCCCCTGTGGATAAATCATGGTACAATTGCCCCTTACCTGTCATGCCCAGGATAAACCATACAGGGCAGCTCTGAACTGAAACAGCTCAACTGCGTGTCCACTTTTTAAAGATGCTATGGCTCATAGAATATCCGGTGCATTCAGGCGATGGTGAGTACCTCCAGCCATGATGAATGATTGAATCAGGCTGGCATTGAATGAGATGGACATCATGGGGTTGGGGAGGTAGTTAATGAAGTGAATTCGATAAGATCGCACCAGGAAACGAGCCCAGCCTCATGCAGGCGATCCCTCTGTCACACTCAATGGAAATGACATGGAGACAAATTGTTGTTAGATTCAGTCCAATGAGGCAAAGTACTATCGACACTCCTGCCAGTTACAAAGCTGCAGAACAAATGCTCATCCAATACTGTCCAACATCTGAACTCACACCAATATCCAGTTCACCCATCATTCCTGGAAACACTGGCCTATGTTGCAAGATGCTATCAAAATGTCTTCATTTTAACATTCTGAAACTCATAAACAACTTTGATAACATTGTGTCTCAATCTCCCCCATCTCACTATTACCTCACCTCCTTCACCTTACTGGTATTTGAACTGATTCTCCCGCCATCTCTCTCTGGCAGTATTTTCACACCCACAGCAGCCCTTGCTCTGACACAATGGAGATATGGAGCTGTAAATGGATGGGAGCTGGACATGCTGTCACTCCCAGTATGGGCTGCAAGTTTCCCCACCCTGGACAGTGATCTAACACAGTGTTACCGAGCATTGCACTGGGGTGGGCTACACGCTCAACATGCTGGAAGGATAACTGCTGCAGGTTCACAGATCATTTTACTGGTATTCACTGTGCAGCTTCCTGTGCTGGGCAAATATATCATCTGGGTTTATAGCTCAATGCAGTGATGTGGCTTTGCGCAGCTCATGCTAGGCAGATATTTAGTCTGGGTTTGCAGATCAATGCACTTGCGTAGCCTGCAAAACTCTGCACAGTGGACTGATTGCCAGGTTGTATTGAGCAGTAGATTTCTGATGAAGAGCTTATGCTCAAAACATCTCCTGCTCCTTGGATGCTGCCTTTTACAGTGCCACACCTTTTGAGGTTGTATTGAGCAGTACACTAGCTTGGTCTGCGCAGTGTTCCATGCTGAACAGGTATCTCATCTGGATTTGGAGTGGTTGGGTTGGTTCACTGAAGTGGTTTGACAATGTGATACAACGAACCATTTCAGTTGATCTGGCAATGCCTTTATTTTCTGTGTTCTCATTCTCGTGTCAAGGACAAATCTAAATGGCTGTTGCATCTTTAATCACTTAGAATGGAGAAGCAGGTTTCAATTGATTAACATAAAAATCCCAGAATTTATTTAATGTCACAGTGACTGCAGTCTAAGTTAATTCAATACATCGTATGACATTGTATGAGACTTTGATCTTTTACTTACAAATTCTGTGTCCTATAATCCTCTCCCACCAGCTACCTGATGAAGAAGCACTGCTGCGAAAACTTATAATTTCAAATAAATCTGTTGAACTATAACCTGGTGTTGTGGGATTTTTAATTTTTACCACCCCAGTCCAACACCAGCAAGTTCACATCATGGTCATATCAAAGAGAACTGAGTTATTACTAAAGGGTGGTGAGGAGAGCAGGAGATGTCCAGCATCAGATTATTTCCTTGACCTTCTTAAACCTGTTACGATGGGATTTCTCAGATTCTGGAATCAACGTTGGGGAATTCCAGGGTAACCCCTTTCCTGACTGTTTCCCACAGTTTCCCCCACCACTGTCGTGCCAGTGGGACAGGATATACCCAGGGATGGTGATGGTGCCTCATGAGACATTGCCCATTAGGTGTGATTCTGAGTGTTACACTGTCAGTCTGTTTCCTGATCGACGAAAATAAGCAATAAGGTGACAATGGGGAATGGGAATAATTGCTTCAAAAGCTGAATGAAAAGCAGCATATCTCAATGTATGCTGTATTCTCAGAAAAAAAAGATGGAGGAATTTCATGCATACATTGAAGGAAATGGAGATGACTGAATTGCATTAGAGAGACTGGTTACAGGGTGACAAACATTGGAAACACGACATCCAGAGCATTTTATATTTAGTTATGTTCTATAAAACTGAAAAGGAGGTGGACAGGATTTCTGAATAAGGAATGACATCTGAGGATTGTAAAAAAATCTTATCACAGGATCAAGGTATTACATCGATGATTCAGAGTTGGAGACTAAGTATAGTGTCAAAATTTGCAAATGATACTAAGGTGAGTGACAGAGCAAAGTGGGAATTGGTTTAGCTCAGTCGGTTGGATTGTCAGTTTACAGGGCAGTGTGACATCAACAGTGTGGGCTCAATTCCCATTACCGGTTTGAGGTTACTATGAATGATTCTCCTTCTCAACTTCTTCCCTCACCTGAGGTTTGGTGACCTTCAGGTTAAATTGCCACCAGTTGCTTCTCTCAAATGAGAGCATCCCCTATAGTCTGGGAGGACTATGGCAACTGAGCAACGTGTGCTGAAGGGCTGCAGATAGGTGAAGTGAGCGGGAAGGATCTGGCAGGTGGGGTGTAATGTTGGTAAATGTGATGTCATCCATAACAGCAAAACCGATCATTATTTAAATGGTGTAAAATTGCAGCATGTGCAGTGGTACCGGGATGTTCTTGTGCATGAATCACAAAACGTTGGTTTGCAGGGGCAGCAGGTAAGTAAGATAGCAAATGGAATGTTGTCCTTCATTGCTAAAGGGACTGAGTTTAAAAACAGGAAGGTTATGCTGCAGCTGTTCAGGATGCTGGTGAGGCCAGACTTGGAGTACTGTGTACAGTTTTGATCTCCTTACTTGAGAAAGGTTGGATTAGGAGAAAGTGAGGACTGCAGATGCTGGAGATCAGAGCTGAAAAATGTGTTGCTGGAAAAGCACAGCAGGTCAGGCAGCATCCAAGGAGCAGGAGAATCGACGTTTTGAGAAAGGATGTGCTGGAACTGGAGGGAATGCAGAGGGATTTCACTAGGTTGCTTCTGGAATTGAGAGGTTTGGATTATGAAGAGAGATTGAGTAGAACGGGTCTATACTTATTGGAATTTAGAAAAAGGAGGGGAAATCTTATAGAAAAATATAAAATTATGAATGGGATAGGCAAGATCGAAGCAGGCAGGTTATTTCCACTGGTGGGTGAAACTGGAACAGGGGGCATTGCCTCAAAATAAGGAGACTAAATTTAAAACTGAGTTAAGGAGGAACTTCTTCATCCAAAGGTTGTCATTTTATGGAATTCCCTGCTCAGTGAAACAGTTGAGGCGACCTCGTTGAATGTTTTTAAGACAAAGATGGGGAGAGTTTTGAACAGTAAGGAATTAAGGGTTATGCTGAGCAGGTCAGTAAGAGGAGCTGAGTCCATGAAAAGGCTCAGCTATGATTTTATTGAATGGCGGAGCAGTATTGAAGGGTCAGATGACCTAATTCTGCTCCTATTTCTTATGTTCTTCTGTATTGGCTGAAGTTTATTGTTTTTGGATGCAAAAAGTACCAGTTGAGTCGAGTTTGGGGAGATTTCCACCAAGAAGCTGAATGGATCTCCCCAACTCACCATATTCATTGGTGTTCGAGCCCTCACATTGAGAATCATGTTGGGTTTGCCCCATTTCGTACTGGACGCCATTCCCTAAACAACTTGTCACTCACTGGACAGCCTATAATTAACCAATGCTGGCACCAACTTTGAAAGTCCATAGTGCACCGGGACAAACACAGCCTGTGTGGAGCCTGCACGAGGCAGTCAGGGGGAATGGCTACCCTCCCCAAACCCACATTTCAGGCAAAGGCATGGAGCTCCTTCTGGATGGGGAGGGTCACACACAAGATGTCCTCCTCACCCAGGACCAGGAGTGAAGGCCATGATACCAGACCATCAGGTCAGGCAGCATCCAAGGAGCAGGAGAATCGATGTTTCGGGCATGAGCTCTTCTTCAGGAATGATTTCTGCAGCAACACATTTTCAGCTCTGATCGCCAGCATCTGCAGTCCTCACTTTCTCCTATGATACCAGACCCTACCAACCAGCTCTGAAGTTGCACCCCTCATCTAGAGGTATCTCAACCAGCAGGAGAACTGCACAGCATTGTGGGGAAATCTTGTAGGGAGTCCTTCTCTCGTCCGCCAGTGTGAGGCAAAACCAAATGAGAATCTCGCCATCCTCCTGAGGAGAACAAACGAGAGGCAGCGAGATTAATTTAACATGAAGAAAGGCCTCATGAGACATCTAGCCAAATCTACCATTAAACTTGTTATAGCCCACATCACTCAAAATACACAGAAACAGAGTGGCTGGAGCTTAGAAACAGCCAGGAGAAGCAAAGACTGGTGGGAGTTGTAGATCAAAGTCCAAACTACGGTGCAAAATTTGGACATGTCATACTCAGGAAACTAGATATACAAGAAATTGCTGGCAATACTCAGTGGGCCTGGCAGCATCTGTAGGAAGAAATCAGAGAAAACATTTCAAATCTGAGAGCGGCACGGTGGCACAGTGGTTAGCACTGCGGCCTCACAGCGCCAGAGACCCGGGTTCAATTCCCGCCTCAGGCGACTGACTGTGTGGAGTTTGCACGTTCTCCCCGTGTCTGCGTGGGTTTCCTCCGGGTGCTCCGGTTTCCTCCCACACTCCAAAGATGTGCAGGTCAGGTGAATTGGCCATGCTAAATTGCCCGTAGTGTTAGGTAAGGGGTAGATGTAGATGTAGGGGTATGGGTGGGTTACGCTTCGGCGGGGCGGTGTGGACTTGTTGGGCCGAAGGGCCTGTTTCCACACTGTAAGTAATCTAATCTAATCTAAGCTATACATCAGAACACTTTTAGTTTCAGATCTTTAGCATCCGCTGTTTTTCTGTTTTATTTTAGATCAGCAAATATTGTGTATACAGCAACATTAATGGATGACTTGATCTGGGAAGAAGGGGAACAAGTGGAGCAGAAGTGCAGGAGATTGGTCACTTACAGCTGAAGGCCCTGTCTATCAGAGTTTGTGTGGGGGTGTGGGGGGGGGGGTGGGAGGAGGGGTGTGGAATCATCAGGTGAGGGAAAAGGAGGTCATGTTGGAGATACCCGACTGGAATTCGACAGCATGTAAACAGATGTGATGGACTCAGAGAAAGTGGGGGAATGTAGTTCCTCTCAGCTGATCATGGGTGTGGCACAGTGATTCAGTGGTTAGAACTGCTACCTCACAGCACCACCCCTCGAGTGACCGTCTGTGTTGAGTTTGCACATTCTCCCTGTGTCTATGTGGCTTTCCTCCAGGTGCTTGGCTTTCTTCCCACAGTCTGAAAATGTGCAAGTTACACGGATTAGCCACGGGAAAAGCAGGGCTACAGTGATGGGGTGTGGGTGTATCTGATGGGATGCTCTTCGGAAGGTCAGTTTGGATTCAATGGGCTGAATGGCCTGTTTCCACACTGCACTTCTAATTTCTATGAATATCTCTGTATTTTGAAACATTTCCCAGGACCCTACCCATAAGTCTTGCCCTGACTTGTTTTATCAAAATGCAACACCTCACATTTATCGAAACTAATCTCCAACTGCCACTCCTTGACCCTGAAATTGAATTCTGAGGTAACCTTCTTCACTGTCGATTACACCATCAATATTGGTGTTATTTGCAAACTTACTAACCAGTCCTATTTAAATCCAAATCATTTATATAGATAACAGAAAAGTGCATCCAGTACTGATCCCTATGTCATACTGCTGATCACAGGCCTCCAGTCCAAAAAGAAACCGACCACCAACACCTTCGAGCCAATTTTGTATCCGATTAGCTAGCTCTCCCTGGATTCCATGTGATCTAACTTTGTTAACCAATCTCCCATGTGGACCTTTGTTGAATGTCTTACTGAAGTCCATATGGAAAATGTCAACTTTTCTGCCTTTATCAATCGTCTTCATGAGTTCTTCGAAAAAACTCAGTCAAGTCAGTGAGACATGATCTTCCATGCACAAAGCCATGTTGACTATCCCAAATCAGTCTTTGCCTTTCCTGTCCCTCTGAACCCCTTCCAAAAGCTTACCCATCATTGATATCAGGCTCCCTGACTTTCCCTGACCACCATTCTTGAATAATGACACAACATTAGCTTCCCTTCAGTTTTCCGGCAACACACCTATGGCTATCCATGGTACACACATATTTCAGCAAGGTGTCCAGGAATCACTTCCCTCGCCTCCTACAAAGTTCTAATGTATATTTGATCAGATCCAAGGGTCCCTGCTATCTATTACTATCATGTGCTTTTCCCTCTTTGCTTTTGACCCGAGCCTCAATTTCACTGGCCTTCCAGCATTCCCTACACCTATGAGCCTTGCACTTCTCATGAACAGGAACATGCTGTCACTGGACTCTTGTAATCTCATTTTTGAAGGCCTCCCACTTTCCAAACATCCCTTTACCTACAAATTGACTTTTCTCAGCTGCTTTTCAAAGTGCATGCCTGAATCGTTCAAATTGACCTTACTCAGTTTAGAGCTTCAGCGTTTATATCAAGTCTATTCTTCTCCATAACTGTTTTAAAACTAATACTCACTGTGTAACAGGCTCAAGAATGACTTTCTCCTGTCCCTCTGTTACAGGCTCGAGAGGCTGAATAGAATATAGAACATTGATGCGCAGTACAGGCCCTCCGGCCCTCAATGTTGCACCAACATGTGGAACCACTCTGAAGCCCACCTAACCTACACTATTCCATTATTATCCATATGTTTATCCAATGACCATTTAAATATCCTTCAAGTTGGAGTCTACTACTGTTGCAAATAGGGCATTCCATGTCCTTACTAATCTCTGACATCCGTTCTATCTCTTTCACCCCTCAATTTAAAGCAATGCCCCCTCATGCTAGCCATCACAATCCGAGGAAAATGGCTCTCACTGTCCACCCTATCTAATCCTCTGATCATCTTGTATGTCTCTATTAAGTCATCTCTCAACCTTCTTCTTTCTAACAAGTAACTCAGTCTTGCCTCAAAAGACCTTCCTTCCATACCAGGCAACACTCTAGTAAATCTCCTTTACACCCTTTCCAATGTTTCCACATCCTTCCTATAATGCGACGACCTGCACTGTATGCAATATTCCAAGTGCAGCCGCACCAGAGTTTTGTACAGCTGCAACATAACCTCATAGCTCTGAAACTCAATCCTTCTACCAATAAAAGCTAACACATCGTATGCCTTCTTAACAACTCTATCAACCTGAGTGGCAACTTTCAGGGATCAATGTTCATGAAACCGAGATCTGTCTGCTCATCTGCAATATCAAGAATCCTACCATTAGCGCAGTACTCTGATTCCTGTTACCCCTTCCAAGTGAATCACCTCACACTTTTCCACATTAAACTCCATTTGCCATTTTTCAGCCCAACTCTGCAGCATATCCACATCCCTCTGTAACCTGCAACATCCTTCTGCATTGTTCACAATTCCACTGACCTTAGTGTCATCCCCAAATTTACTAACCCGCCCTTTTATGCCTGCATCCAGGTCATTGACAAAAATGCCGAACAGCAGCGGCCCCAAAACAGATTCTTGCAATACACCACTAGTAACTGATCTCCAGGATGAACATTTCCCATCAATCACCACCCTCTGTCTTCTTTCAGCTAGAGAATTTCTGATCCAAACCATTAAATCACCCTCAATCCCATGCCTCCGTATTTCCTGCAATAGCCAACCATGGGGAGCCTTTTCAAACACCCCACTGAAATCCAAATACACCACATCGACCATTTTACCCTCATCCACCTGTTTGGTCACCGTCTCAATGAACACAATAAGATTTGTGAGGCACGGCCTACCCTTCACAAAACTGTGTTGACTATCTCTCATCAAATTATTCCTTTCTAGATGATTATAAATCCTATCTCTTGTAGCATTTTCCAACACTTTGCCCACAACTGACGTAGGGCTCACTGGTCTATAATTACCAGGGTTGTCCCTGCTCCCTTCTTGAACAAGGGGACAACTTTTGCTATCATCCAGTTTTCTAGCATTATTCCAGTGGACAGTGATGACATAAAGGTCCAAGCTAAAGGTTCTGCAATCTCCTCGCTGGTTTCCCAGAGAATCCCATGGTAAATGCCAGCTGGCCCAGGCATGAACCTATTTTCACACCCTCCAGAATTGCTAGCACCTCTTCCTTTCCATCTGCAACAAGCTCAAGAAGCTGAATGACCTCCTCCTGTCCATCTCTAACAGGCTTGAGACATTAAGTGACACCGTACCCCGTGGATTATGAGCAGCCAATAAACTGTATCTGATGGAAGTCCCTCCCTTCTCAGTTTCAGAAACACAAACAGCACAATATACTCCAGATGACTTCTCAGTAAACCTCAAACAGCTGTAGGAGCACTTCTCTACATTTTGAATGATCCCCTTTGCAAAATGTGCCAACATTCCAGCTTTCCATGTCTTCAAGTGCTAATAGATACAAAGGCCTGAATGGCCTCCTCCTAACCCTCTGTATCAGGCACAAGAACTGTTTCCCCGTGTTCCTGAGCACCAATCTCAATGCTCTGAATGATGTCTCAAGTTTATGAAAGTGTTTGCTAACCGGGTATTTAACAGTAGGTGCAGCATGACACAAAGTCAATGGGCAATGAATATTGCTATACTGGCTTACATTCTCAAGAAAGTTCCCGACCAGTCATTTTATGAAGCTGCTCTGTTCTTTTATACCAGTCTCCTTTAATGCACAGGGTGGAACATCTGCAGTGTTCTGGTACTACTGTCACATACTGGGAAGAAAGATTAAAAAGATTGAAAGATATATGGTCCATCCCTCAGCAACCTTCATACATTTGATCCAGACCGAGTAAATATTCTCTTCAATTGTGATATGAAAAGTGATGTAAAGAAGGAGTTAACTGAACCTGTTTGTTCAGTAAATGTGATTAATGTCAGTCTTCATGGATTTTAATTATCCCAGTGGAGGGTTTCCATCGTTTAATGGTAAAAGGGCTTTGTTTAATGTGTTATCCCATACTATGTGTGGGAGTGTCACCGTCAGCACTAACAGGGATCAGCAGCTCCAGAGAGAGGGACCGCAGATCAGAATCTGAGAACATTCAACTGAAATGTTAGAACAATGGACAGGGCTTTATCCTTGCATGTTTGGTACTTTTCTGTAACAGATTGGTTGTCATCACGGATCTATTACGCACTTTTGATCATTCAATATTTCTATTATCCTTTCCTGGCTGGTGTTGGCATTCCTGGTGAGTTGAACTGTCCAGTTATTATTTCCATGTGGATTGTATTACTGTTCTTTTCATTTACTCTATGCATGTTGTCATTATTTTAGTTCCTGATGAGACTCTGAACTCAAATATTAACTTTTCAAACTATCATTAACTGTATCAATGAACGTCTTCATTCACCCTCTCCTGGCAGTGTCCATCATGGATCTCTATGCTGATATGCTCAGTTTCATTTCTTAAACATGATTCTTTGTATCATTGCTCTTGTTATTTAAATATGGGGAGCACAAAGGTCACTGTCTTCTATTGTGGTTTCAAACTTTATTTCTTTCATAGAGTCACAGAGATGTACAGCATGGAAACAGACCCTTCGGACCAACCCGTCCATGCTGACCAGATATCCCAACCCAATCTAGTTGCACCCGCTAACACCCGGCCCATATCCCTCCAAACCCTTCCTATTCGTATACCCATCCAAATGCCTCTTGAATGTTGCAATTGTCCCAGCCTCCACCACTTCCTCTGGCAGCTCATTCCATACACGTACCATCCTCTGTGTGAAAAAGTTACCCCGTAGGTCTATTTTATATCTTTCCCCTCTCACCCTAAACCTATGCCCTCTAGTTCTGGATGCCCTGCTGCCAGGGAAAAGACTTTGCCTATTTATCCTATCCATGCCCCTCATAATTTTGTAAATCTCTATGAGGTCACCCCTCAGCCTCCGACGCTGCAGGGAAAACAGCCCCAGCCTGCTCAGCCTCTCCCTGTAGCTCAGATCCTCCAACCCTGGCAATGTCCTTGTAAATCTTCTCTGAACCCTTTCAAGTTTCACAACATCATTCTGATAGGAAAGAGACCAGAATCGCATGCAATATTCCAACAGTGGCCTAAGCAATGTTCTGTACAGCCACAACATGACCTCCCAACTCCTGTACTCAATACTCTGACCAATTTCCTCTGACCCCATCCCATCCCTGCCCAATATCTCACGCTAAAACAGATGGGCACAACTGTGGTGATCTCTTTGACCATGAGCTGATTCCTGACACCATACCTTGACCATTCCTAATTTTACTGACTAACACCTCCAGATTACACTTCACTGGCTCATCCCGTCTGCTCTTTGAACTTTGAGCTAAAAAAACTCCATGGCTCATATCCAAACTCAAACCAAACTCTCATCCATCTGTCATTCCTGTACACATTGATCGATTATGTTATTTGGTTTGGCAATATCTTTATTTTAATATTCTCAAGCACATTGTCATGTCTGTCCATGAAACATTCTGCAGTCTCTCTCTCTCTCTCTCTCTCTCTCTCTGTCGATTACCCAAAACCCTGCTGATTCTTCATAGTGAAACAGATTTCCTCCTTGTGTGTTCCCTCTCAAGCAATGATTTTCACATCTTTGCACGCCTCTTAGCCTGGACACACACACACATGTGCACATATAAAAACCCCCTTGCCTTGTTCTGGTGCAATGGAGCTATTGAGACATCAGCTGTTGGGAGCACCATTGACTGTCGCTGACACCATGGGTTGCAAATTTCACCGTGCTAGGCAGTTATCTAGAGCAAGTATAGTCCCAATATAATGGCATAGTTTTGCAATGCTCCCCATGCTGGGCACTTAGTCCAGTTTCCTAAACAGTACACAACCGTAGCCTACACAGCTCCCCATGCTGGGCTGTCATCTTGTCCCAGTCTATGGAATCTGGGCTGCTACTGTGAGAATTTGATGTAACAAACCATCTCAGCTGATCTGGTAATGTCTTCATTTAATGTTCTCATTCTTGTGATTTGGACCCTCCAAAATCTCACTCTTCCAGTCAGTTCAGCTTCCCAGTATTTTGTCCTCATGTTTTAACAACATAATCTCAGTTAATTACTTCTCTTTTTCGATCTTTAGTGTGAATCTTTCTGTCTGTCTGTATCTTTCCCTAGCCTTGGTTTTCGGCTCCCCAATGTATCAGGTGCTGGCAATGTGAACCTCAGACACAATGAGGTGGTGTGTGTCGGCCTGTTGTTCACTTCCCAGTGTGTCCCATCTGGTGCTCCATGTTGAACAGGGGGTTTCAGCAGCTTTGACTCATGTCTTTGAAGCTCATTTTGTGCCTGTCACTGGATGCCTGTGTTCATCTCTCTCAGCTGATCGTGTGGTCAGTAACATGAGGTAGCCTCTCGAATATTATTTTAAAGGACTAGACATCTAACTTGTAGCTGAGGGATTTCTGACAGACTCCTGTTATTAAAACGTTAGCGGAGGTGCTGGGGATGGTTTGCTGGAGGTTGTGCTGTGAGCTGCCTCAGAGATTCAGAGAGATCGGAGGATTCGATGACCCAACTCTGAATGGAACATTGGCACTATAATTACAGCATCTGGGTCTGCAACATGAACAACAAATGGAGCAGAGGCTGCAGAGAGGGGAAGCTTTGTAACCACAGAGTGAGTGATTGTAGGGAAAGGGATCTGCCGTATCCATCCCAAGCTACCTTAACCCAGGAGCAGAGTGTGAGGGGACGCTGGTTGAACAAGGAGCTGGTCACAGAGCGGTGTCACCTCCTTCAACACGACTTACAGCTTCACACCAGGAGGAGGACGCTGCTGTCAGTGGCTGTTAGGGTCACAGTTTCATTCAGCTTCTATGATCTGGAACTTTCCAGGCAGGATGGGTTGCATATCTACCATCTCCCAGTATGTAACATTAATGTAACCACTCAGTGACAGAGGGTGTACACGTTGAATGAGGTGAATACAATGTTTTTCTCCCTCAACAGGGAGCTGCCAGGTATATCCTTGTTTTCCCAGGAACGCAGGATTCCTAATAGTGCACATGTCTCCGCGGGATCCTCCTGTAAATGTGAGAGGTAGAGGAAAGAAAGAAACTCTCACTCTTTTAATGTCGCACTGTGACCATGCACAGTATGTCATGTTGGTGTATACCCACTGTCCTGGCCGTAACCACAGTCTCTTCATTCTGAAAAATCAGCCACTCCCATCATCATCGTGTCTCCATGTGGAAAGAAAGCATGGCTTCTTGGATAAAAGCTGCGCCCTTGATACACGGCTCAACTACAGCCTCACCCCCCCCCCCCCCACCCCCATGCCCCAACCACTCCTTGCCACCAGACAACCACATCAAAATATCGCGTGTGTACTGACAGCAATGGGGCCACTGTGGAACATCAGGGAGAAGACTATGAGAGAGATGGAGCAACACTCCCGATGTCAAAACAGATCAGAGTGGATCCTCCTGTGCACACTGCATTACTAATTTTTCTCCATTTATGTAATATTCTGCCTTCAATTATTTGTGAAAAGTTGAAGGGGTGTGATAAATGCAACATTTATCCACATTGTATTCCATTTGCAAAGTTGTTGGCCATTGACTTAACTTGTCTCCATCCATTTCCAGACTCTCCTTTTTTTTTGATAATGTCCTGCCTTATGTAGTGTCATTGCCACACTTTGTTACTTTACATTTTTTTTCCACTCATGCAAATCATTGATAAAGATTGCAAACACTTGGTGACCCAGCACTGATCACAGTGTGAAAGCAATGGTTAATGTTCTGTCAAACTGAAAAAAAATCAAATTATCCCGAATGTCTAAATGCTTAATCACCAATCCTCCCCCAAGTCATGTATACTGATGTAGCTCATGACTAACCTCAGTCTCAACTCTGTATTCCTGCCAGTTCTCCAGCACTCTACATTTACTTAATGTTCCAGCATCCTTGAACTCTAGAGTAGTCAATTCTACAGATGCATCAACCTTTTTACAGAAATAACTTCTCATCACTCCATGTTAAATCTGCTACACTTTATCCAAAAACTATGGCCTCTTGTTCTAGATTGTTCCACATGACAAACATTCTCTCCTTGTCTACATTATCAATCCCCTTTTGCATCTTATGTAATTCATTTTGATCGTCCCTCATTTTCCTAAACTCCAGAGAGCACTGAAGTGAACAGCTCCATCTCTCTTTATAAAACAAACCCCTTAACTCTGAAATCATTCTTGTAAATCTCTTCTGAACTGCCTCCACTGCAACTACGTTGTTCCTCCCCAAAACTGTACACAATGCTGGAACTGCAGTCTCACTAGTTCCTTGCATAATTGCAGCCACTTCCTTACTTTTATGTTATTTTCCTTTTGGAATAAATGTAGAAATTCCATTTGCTTTCCCTATTAACTGCTGAACCTGTGAGCTAGTTTTCTGCAATTCATGGTCGAGGACACCCAGATCCTTCTGCGCAATAGTACTCGAACGTTTATCTACATTCCGATGTCAAGTTGCCTTTCTATTCCTTTGGCCAAAATAAATATCATCAAACTTATTGACATTAAAATTTATCTGCAAACATTTGGCCCCTTTATCTAATGTATTACATCCATTTGTAAATACCATAAGACCATAAGACATAGGAGTGGAAGTAAGGCCATTCGGCCCATCGAGTCCACTCCGCCATTCAATCATGGCTGATGCGCATTTCAGCTCCACTTACCAGCGTTCTCCCCGTAGCCCTTAATTCCTCGAGACAACAAGAATCTATCAATCTCGGCCTTGAAGACATTTAGCGTCCCGGCTTCCACTGCACTCCGTGGCAATGAATTCCACAGGCCCACCACTCTCTGGCTGAAGAAATGTCTCCGCATTTCTGTTCTGAAATGACCCCCTCTAATTCTAAGGCTGTGTCCACGGGTCCTAGTCTCCTCGTCTAACGGAAACAATTTCCTCGCATCCACCTTTTCCAAGCCATGTATTATTTTGTATGTCTCTATTAAGTCTCCCCTTAATCTTCTGAACTCCAACGCATACAATCCCAGCATCCTCAGCCGTTCCTCATATGCTAGACCTGTCATTCCAGGGATCATCCGTGTGAATCTCCGCTGGACACGTTCCAGTGCCAGTATGTCCTTCCTGAGGTGTGGGGACCAAAACTGGACACAGTACTCCAAATGGGGCCTAACCAGAGCTTTATAAAGTCTTAGTAGTACATCTCTGCTTTTCTTTTCCAACCCTCTTGAGATAAGAGACAACATTGCATTCGCTTTCTTAATCACGGACTCAACCTGCATGTTTACCTTTAGAGAATCCTCGACTAGCACTCCCAGATCCCTTTGTGCTTTGGCTTTATTAATTTTCTCACCATTTAGAAAGTAGTCCATGCTTTTATTCTTTTTGCCAAAGTGCAAGACCTCGCACTTGCTCACGTTAAATTCCATCAGCCATTTCCTGGACCACTCTCCCAACCTGTCTAGATCCTTCTGTAGCCTCCCCACTTCCTCAGTACTACCTGCCTGTCCACCTAACTTCGTATCATCGGCAAACTTCGCTAGAATGCCCCCGGTTCCCTCATCCAAATCATTAATATATAATGCGAACAGCTGTGGCCCCAGCACCGAACCCTGTGGGACACCGCTCGTCACCGGCTGCCATTCTGAAAAAGAACCTTTTATCCCAACTCTCTGCCTTCTGTTAGACAGCCAATCCTCAATCCATCCCAGCAGCTCACCTCGAACACCATGGGCCCTCACCTTGCTCAGCAGCCTCCTGTGTGGCACCTTATCAAAGGCCTTTTGAAAGTCTAGATAGACCACATCCACTGGGTTTCCCTGGTCTAACCTACTTGTTACCTCTTCAAAAAATTCCAACAGGTTTGTCAGGCATGACCTCCCTTTACTAAATCCATGTTGACTTGTTCTAATCAGATTCTGCTCTTCCAAGAATTTAGAAACCTCATCCTTAATGGTGAATTCTAGAATTTTACCAACAACCGAGGTTAAGCTGATTGGCCTATAATTTTCCATCTTTTGCCTTGATCCTTTCTTGAACAAGGGGGTTACAACAGCCATCTTCCAATCATCCGGGACCTTTCCTGACTCCAGTGACTCTTGAAAGATCTCAACCAATGCCTCTGCTATTTCCTCAGCCACCTCTCTCAGAACTCTAGGGTGTATCCCATCGGGGCCAGGAGGTTTATCAATTTTAAGACTTTTTAACTTTTCTAGCACTATCTCTTTCGTAATGGCAACCATACTCAACTCAGCCCCGTGACACCCTTTAATTTTTGGGATATTACTCATGTCTTCCACTGTGAAAACTGACGCAAAGTACTTGTTAAGTTCTCCTGCTATTTCCTTATCTCCCATCACTAGGCTTCCTGCATCAGTTTGAAGTGGCCCAATGTCTACTTTTGCCTGTCGTTTGTTTCTTATGTACTGAAAGAAACTTTTACTATTATTTCTAATATTACTGGCTAGCCTACCTTTATATTTGATCCTCTCATTTCTTATTACACTCTTTGATATCCTCTGTTTGCTTTTGTATCCTTCCCAATCTTCTGATTTCCCACTGTTCTTAGCCACTTTATAGGATCTCTTATGAAATAAGAAATAAGAAATGTCTTATTTCTTCCTTGCAAGTTACATTCCCACTATTTCAGTGCCATCTAAAACATTGGGTTACTGCACTTTCTAGCCCCTTTTCCAAGTCATTAAAATATATTGGAAATCGTTGGGACCTGAGGACTGAACCTGTGGCACCACACAAAGGGTATCTTGCCAAACAGAAGGAGAATCAATGTTTCGGGCATGACCCCCTACTTCAGGAATTCCTGAAGAAGAGCTCATGCCCAAAATATCGATTCTCCTGCCTCCTTGGATGTTGCCTGACCTGCTGCACTTTTCCAGCAACACATTTTCAGCAGTCCTCACGCTCTCCTTGCCAAACAGAAGACCCATTTAACCCGTCTCTTTGCGTTCTGTCGGTGAGTCAATCCTCTATCCAAATTAATAAATTACCCACAACGTCATGTGATCTAATTGTGCATATCAGTCTTTCATGCAGCATCTTATCCAATTCCTTCTGGACGTCTAGATATGCGACATCTACAGGATTCCCAATATCCAGCTTGCTTGCTGCAAATTTAAAGAACTCGATCAAATTACTCAAACATGATTTACCCTTCAAAAAACATTGCTGATCCAGATGGATTTAGGTTTGATTTGCAAAATTAATTCCTTTTCAATCTTGCAATTTCCCTTCAATCCTGGTAGTTAAACAATCCTTTTAATTCTCTCGTGTTTATCTCCTCACTTTCTATAACCTCTACATCCCTTTCCAATTCCTGTGTATCAGATGCTCGAGGTTAAAAGATCTGCTCCGATTGCTGTGTAAAAGGCTTGTCTGGCTGAATGGCTCATTCTGTTCCTGGTTTACAAACTTGATGGGCTGAATGTTCTCCTTATGTTTCTATGTTGCAGGCTCTAGGATCTGAATGTCTCGCTCCTGTGCCTGACTAAGAGGTTTATGTGATGTGTAAGAAGCTTGAGAATATATTTTTGTTGTTATGTAACAGTTTGAGGTGATGAAAGCTCTCCTTATATTCCTCGATAATAAGCCTGAGATACTGAACAGTCTCCTCCTGCATTCTTGAAATGGGATCGAGGGATTGATTGGTTTTCCCTTCCCATACATCTGACACGTGGCTGAATTACCTCTCCTTTCCAATATTAAGTCTGAAATCAGTTTATATGCTTCCCCACTTCCCATGTAACAGGCTTGATAGGCTGAATGGCCTGCTCTTATTCCAGTGGACAGTTCTGATTTTGTTGTCTCTTCCTTTTAATGTATAAGAGACTTGAGGAGGCTGAACAGACTGATTGTGTTGCTGTGTAACAGGATACTGGTGCTCCATGGCCTACTCTGGATCCTGTGTTACAGGCTCGAAGAGCTAATTGACCTCCTCCTGTCACTGTGTATCAGGCTCGAGGGCTGAATGGGGCTTGTCCTGTTCTGGTGTAACAGGGTCAAAGACTTAAATATATTTCTGTTGTTCCTGTGGAACAAGCTTAAGGAGCAGAATGGATTCCTCCATTATCTGTGCCATTGGCTTCTGTTGCTGACTCCTTTTAGTTTTCTATGTAAAATTAAAATCGTCTTTCATTCGTGTGACCTCCAATAGTTCTTGGATCAACCTGATCACCCTTTCCTTATAAGTTAACACCTTCATTTCAGGAATCAGTTGAGCAAACCACCTCTAAGCTGATTCCATCGCAACAATATCCTTTCTTCAGTGTGGAGATGGAAATTGTTAACACTACTCCAGATGTGATCTCACTAAGATCCTGTTCAGTGGCAGCAACACTTTGCTAGCCTGCTCCAAGGTTCCCATTCAGGTCAGAGCAGTCTCAGCTGTCTGGAGGAATGCACAGCATTGTTAAAATATCAATATCCTTCTCCACTCTACCAGCAGAATGGGAGATCTGGAGAAAATGTCACAGTGATGCATGAGAAGAACAGCTAAGAAGATAAGGTGTGATGAGATGATCTCGACAGTCAGGTATGTCTCACCACACATCTTGCCTGAATCTACCATTAATCTCCTCAGAGCACATGTTGGTCAGGTTCCACTGAATCTGGAAAGATGGAGCTGAAAAACAGCATGCAGAAGCAAATATTGATGAGAGTTATATGTTGGTGTGAGGGGAAAATTGGCTACATTGAAGTGGAAAAGTACATGAAAAAGATTTTATGGCAGATTGGCAATATCTGTTGTTTGGAGAAACATTGTAAAGTGTACTGCATATATACATCCCAAGGAGCAACCAGCAAAGGGGAAGCTAAAAAATAGTTAAAGATTGCATTTGATCAAAGGAAGCAACTCAGAAAAATGCCAGCTACTGTGGTCAGTCATATAATCAGAAACATTTAGGACCCAGCAAAGGAGGACCAAGAAACTAATAAGAAAATCAAAAAGCAAACATGAATACACACTAGCAAGACACATAAAGATTGCCAAAAAGCTTCAATCAATATTTGAAGGAAAATAAAAACAATGTTAGTGTGCAGCAGTGAATGTGCAGGCATGATAATTTATTGTAGAGAGCTGAGAAATTACAGGGAAAGTAAACAGTTACTTTGAGTCTGTCTTCATGCAGGGAGATCCAGGAAATCTCCCAGAAATATCAAGTGATGAAGGGATTTGAGTAACTAATGACAAGAATCATTCATATCAATTACGAGATAGGATGTGTACACATCGCTGGATTGAGCATTGATAAGTCTTTCAGAACAATATACTTCGGCCATAAGACCACAAGATATGAGAACAAAAATTAGATCATTCAGCCCATTGAATGTGTTCCACCATTCAATCATGGCTGATCTGTTTTTCATCTCCATTCCATAAGACCATAAAACCATTTGACATAGGAGTGGAAGTAAGGCCATTTGGCCCATCGAGTCCACTCTGCCATTCAATCATGGTGGATGGGCATTTCCACTCCACTTAACTACTCTCCCCGTAAGCCCTTAATTCCTTGCGAGACCAAGAATTTATCAATCTCTGCCTTGAAGACATATAACATCCTGCCCTCCACTGCACTCCATGGCAATGAATTCCCCAGACTGGCACACACTTCCTGATGAATGGCTTTTGCCCGCAACGTCGATTTTCCTGCTCCTTGGATGCTGCCTGAACTGCTGTGCTTTTCCAGCACCACTCTAATCTAGAATCTGGTTTCCAGCATCTGCAGTCCTTGTTTTTACCTAATGAATTCCACAGGCCCACCACTCTCTGGCTGAAGAAATGTCTCCTCATTTCGGTTCTAAATTGAACCCTCTAATTCTAAGGCTCTGTCCACGGGTCCTCGTATCCCCGCCTAACAGAAACAACTTCCCTGTGTCCACCCTTTCTGAGCCATGCATTATCTTGTAAGTTTCTATTAGGTCTCCCGTCAACCTTCTAAACTCAAATGAATACTATCCCAGCATCCTCAGCCATTCATCATATTTTAGGCCTACCATTCCAGGAATCATCCGTGTGAATCTCCACTGGACACCCTCCAGTGCCAGTATGCCCTTCCTGAGGTGTGGGGCCCAATATTGGCCACAGTATTCTAAATGGGGCCTAACTAAAGCTTTATAAAGTCTCAGTAACAGATTGCTGCTTTCATATTCCAACCTTATTGAGATCAATGACAACATTGCATTTGCTTTTTTAACAATGAACTCAACCTGCAAGTCAAAACTTAGAGAATCCTGGACTAGCACTCCCAGATCCCTTTGTACTCTGGTTTTATGAATTTTCTCACCGTTTAGAAAATAGTCCTTGCCTGTGTTCTTTTGTACCGAAATGCAAGACCTCGCATTTACTCACATTGAATTTCATCAGCCATTTCCTGGAACACGCTCCTAAACTGTCTAAATCTTTCTGTAGCCTCCCCACCTCCTCAGAACTACCTGCCTGTCTCCCTAACTTTGTGTCATCGGCGAACTTTACCAGGATGCTCCCAGTCCCTTCATACAGATCATTAAGATATAAAGTGAACAGCTGCGGCCCCACCACTGAAACCTGTGGACCACCACTTGTCACTAGCTGCTATTCCAAAAAAGAACCTTTGATCACAACTTTCTGCCTTCTATCAGAGATCCAATCCTTAATTCATGCCAGTAGCTCACCTCGAACACCATGGGTCCTCACCTTACTCAGCAGCCTTCCTTGAGGCACCTTATCAAAGGCCTTTTAGAGTCTAGATAGATAACATCCGTTGGGTCTCCTGATCTAACCTACTTGTTATGCCTTCAAAGAATTCTAATAGATTTGTCAGGCATGATCTCCCCTTACTAAATCCATGCTGACCTGTTCTAATCCAACCCTGCACTTCCAAGAATTCAGAAATCTCATCCGAAATGATGGATTCTAGAATTTAACTTGCAACTGAGGTGGGGCTAATCAGCCTATAATTATCCATCTTTTGTCTTGATCCTTTCTTGAACAAGGGGGTTACAACAGCGATTTTCCAATCATCTGGGACTTTCCCTGACTCCAGTAATTTTTGAAAGATTACAACCAACGCCTCTACTATTTCTTCAGCTACCTCCCTCAGAACTCCAGGATGTAGCCCATCCGGGCCTGGAGATTTAACAATTTTTAGACCTTTTAGCTTTTCTTGCACTTTCTCTTTTTGTAAAGGCTACCATCCTCAACTCTGCCCCCTGCCTTTCCTTAATTGTTGGGATATTACTCATGTCTTCCAATGTGAAGACTGACACAAAGTATTCAGCTATTTCCTTATCTCCCATCACTAGCCTTCCTGCATCAATTTGGAATGGCCCAATTTCTACTTTTTCCTCTCGTTTGTTTCTTACGTAATTAGGGTTTGATGAAGTTACTTTTGGGGCTTTGCAAAAGGTGAGCAAGGCAAAGCTGTTGGAATTGGCAGGCAAGCTGGAGTTGGATTTGCCTTAATCGCAAGAAAAGGAGGGAGAATAACAACAAAAACTTGGCATTTAAATTAGCTGGAAACACCATCAGAATCTTTGGAAATGGCTAAAATTCATTTGAGAATGAAGCAGCTTGAGTTTGAGGCAAAAGAAAAAGAAAGCAAAAAAGAATTAAAACTCTTTGAATTAAGGTTAAAAGCTGAGGAAAGAGGAAAAGAGTGAATTGCTTTAGCAGAGCAAAAAGAAAGAGAGAGAGAGGAAAGGGAGAAAGAGAGAGAGCTTGAAATTCATAAATTGACACTTTGACAGGAAAGTAATCTTAAAAGGATGGAGGGAAAGGAAGAAGGCAGATTCCATGAGGAAGGTAGTGAGGATTAACAAACCCATCAAGGCCTGGTGGGGATCTGTCTAAATATACCCAAACATTGCCTAAATTTGACGAGAAGTATTTAGAAGCCGTTTTCATCTCTTTTGAGAAGATGGCTAAACAAATGAAGTGGTCAGTGAATATGTGGGTTTTGTTGATCGAGACACAGTTGTTAGGTAGAGCCAGTGAGGTTTTGTATCACTACCAGAGGACGTATCTGGGGAATATGGGGAATATGACCCTGATCAAGCATACATTGAATTTGAAAGGATCTAACAAAGTAATTTTTAAATGTGGTTAAGGGCGTTAAAAATAAATCAAACATATGATGCTCTTAGAGAGACAATGTTTTTGGAGGAGTTCAAAAATTCACTTCCGACGGTAGTGAGAATTCATGTGAAAGAGCGGAGAGTTAAAACAGCATGATTTGCTGTTGGTGATTAGGAATTGGTTCATTCATCATAGTTTGGCTTCCAACATCAATCTCAATCCATGAGGGAGAGATATTGGGGAAAAGACATATCCTCACGTGATAAGGGAAATACAAGTCTCGGTGAAGCTAATAAAGATAGCTTACCACAGGGTAAAAACACAACCCATGAAGGGGAAAGAGAAGCTAAAAAGCCCCAATGTTTTCACTGCAATAAAGCAGGCCACTGCAATAAAGCAATCACAGTGTTGGTGGGTTAGAAAAAGCACTGGGAAGACAGATGTTGGAAAATAGGATAAAACAGGGAATTTTGTTGAAGTGGTTAAAGAAAGCACAGTAGAGGCTAAAAAGCTGCACCAGAATGTACAACCTGATTGGAGGTTGGTTAAGGAGAGAGTGCCAGATATTCTTAAACCATTTACTCGCGAAGGTGAAATTTACTCGCATAGGCCAGGAGCAGCAGATAAACAGGAAACAGTGTTAAGAGATACTATAGAATATAGAACAAATCGAACATAGAACATAGAACAGGATAGCACAGGACAGTTCACCCTCATTGTTGTGCCAGCATTTTATGCTACTCTAAGATCAGACTAATCAACATACCCTTCATTGTACTAACTTCCATGTGCCAATCCAAAAGTTGTTTAAATGTCCCTAATGTATCTGACTCTACTACCAATGCTGGCAGTTCTTTCCACACACCCACCACTCTCTGTATAAAGAACTGACTTCTGACATCTCCTCTAAACCTTCCTCCAATTACCTTAAAAGTATGCTCCCTCGTGATAGTCATTTCCGCACTGTGAAAAAGTCTCTGGCTATCTGACTATCCACTCTATCAAAGCCCCGCAACATCTTGTACACCACTATCAAGTCACCCCTCATCCTTCTTCACTCCACTGAGTAAGGCCTCCCTCATCCATAAGACTGACTAGTCCATAATTCCCAGGATTATCCCTACTCTTTTCTTGAACAAGGCAATAACAT
Source organism: Chiloscyllium punctatum (assembly GCF_047496795.1). NCBI lineage: Eukaryota > Metazoa > Chordata > Chondrichthyes > Orectolobiformes > Hemiscylliidae > Chiloscyllium > Chiloscyllium punctatum. The sequence goes on along the minus strand of NC_092756.1, from coordinate 66,125,315 downwards.
TTGCCACCCAACAATCATCTGACACTATGCCAGTGAACAGTGAGGATGCAATGATTATCACCAAAGACACAGTAATCTCTGTCCTCGCTTCCTGTAGTAAACTAGGGTACACCCCGTATGGCGTACGGGATTAATCTGTCCTTATGGTTTTCAAAGTTTTCAGCACATCCTCCTCCCTAACATCAATGTGATCGAGCATATCAGTCTGTTTTACATTGTCCTCAGGCATGTCAAGGTCACTCTCAGTAGTGAATACTGAAACAAAGTATTCATTAAGGACCTCCCCTACCTCCTCCACATCCAGGTGCAAGTTCCCTCTACTATTCCTGAACAGCCCTGCCCTCTCTCTGGCCATTCCCTTGTTCCTCACATCAGTGCTTTAGGGTTTAGGGTTTGCTTTAATCCTCCCAGCTGAAGCTTTTTTATGCCCCCCTCGAGCTCTCCTAAGTCCATCCTTCAGTTCCTTCCTGGCTACCTATAACCCTCGAGAGCCCTGTTTGATCCTTGCCTCCTCAACCTTAAGTGAGCTTCCTTCTTCCTCTTGATTGGATGTTCCACATCTCTTGTCATTCAAGGTTCTTTCAACCTCCCAATCCTTCCCTGTCTTAGTGGGACAAACCTGTCCTGTATTATCATCAGGTGCTTCCTATCAAACCTCCACATTTCTGTTGTGCAGTTCCCTGAGAACATCTGTTCCCAATTTTGGCGCCTCAGTTCCTGCATTGTATTGAAGCATTGTAACTCCCCCTCCCCAATTAAATCCTTTCCCATACCGTCTGTTGCTGTCCCTCACCATGAATATAGTAAAGATCAGGGAGTTGTGATCACTATCACGAGCACCCTTCCTGGACACACCCAACAAAAACTGCTCCATCCAAACTCTTTGAACTAAGGGGGTTCCAATCAATATTCGGGAAGTTAAAGTCACCCACAAAGTCAACCCTGTTACTTCTGCACTTTCCAAAATCTGCCTCCCAATCTGCTCCTCCATGTCCTCGTTGCTACTGGGGGGCCTGCAGAAAACTCCCAATAAAGTGACTGCTCCTTTCCTGTTTCTGCCTTCCACCCATAATGACTCTGTAAACAAACCCTCCTCGATGACCTCCCTTCCTGTAGCTGTGATACTACACCTGATTAGCAATACCACTCCTCCATCTCTTTTACCTCCCCCCATTCCTTTTGAAACATCTAAACACTGGAACATCCAATAATCATTCCTGGCCCTGTGATATCCAAGTCTCCATAATGGCCACAACATCATAGTTCCAAGTAGTGATTCATGGTCTGAGTTCGTCACCCTTATTCCTGATTCTTCTTACTCTAAAATAGACACACTTCAACCCATCACACTGACTGCACCTTTACCCTATCAAGTGCCTATCCCTCCTCACAGGCTCTCTGCATGCTGTATCTGGCTGTTCACTACCTACTCCATTATCTGATCCAAGTCTCAGGTTCCCACACCCCCGCCAAACTAGTTTAAACCCTCCTGAAGAGCTGTAGCAAGCCTAACACTCAGGATGTTGGTGTCCCTCCAGCTCAGGTGCAACCCATCCTTCTTGTACAGGTGCCACCTTCCCCAGAAGATATCCCAATGATCCATAGATCTGAAGCCCTCCCTCCTCTACAAGCTCTGCAGCCACATGTTCAGTTCCACTCGCCCTCTATTCCTTGCCTCAATAACAAGGGAACTCCATAGTTAGGGTGTGTGGACTCAGGTGCCACGATCCATAATGTCTCGGATTGTGTTTTCAGGATCCTTGAGGGGAAGGGGGAGCAGCCCCAAGTCTTGGTCCACATAAGCACTAATGACGTAGGTAAGATAATGGATGGGAATATAAGGCAGAAATTCAGGGATCTAGGGTGGAAGCTTAGAGCTAGAACAAACAGAGTTGCTCCCTTTGGTTTGCCACCCGTTCCGTGTATGAGTGAAGCTCGCAGAGAGCGTGGGAGCTGAACTGCGAGAGCGTGGGGCTGAATGCCTGGCTACAGGATGATGTAGGAGGGAGGGATTCAGATACCTGGATAACTGGGGCTTATTCTGGGGTAGGTGGGACCTCTACAAATGGGATGGTCTACACCTGAACCAGAGGGGCACCTATATCCTGGGGAGGAGGTTTGCTAATGCATGTAGGGAGGGTTTAAACGAATTCAGCAGGGGAATGGGCACCAGAATTATAGCTCCAGTGTACAGGAGTTTGAGAGTATTGAGTTTGTGAATAAGGTTTCACGGTCACAGGAGTGTGCGGGCAGAGCAGGAAGGTGGTTTGATGTGCATCTACTTCAATGACAGGAGCATCTGGAATAAGGTGGGTGAACTTGCAGCATGGGTTGGTACCTGGGACTTCGATGTTATGGCTATTTCAGAGACATGGATAGAGCAGAGACAGGAATGGTTGTAGCAGGTTCCAGGGTTTAGATGTTTCAGTAAGAGCAGGGAAGGTAGTAAAAGAAGGGGATGTGTGACATTGTTAGTCAAGGACAGTATTATGGTGGCAGAAATGACGCTTGATGAGGAAAGGAAACAGGAAAGGAGAGGTCACCCTGTTAGGAGTTTTCTCAAGGCCTCTGAAAAGTTCCAGAGATGTTGAGGAAAAAAATTGCAAAGATGATTCTGGATAAGAATTATGGGAGACTTTAATTTTCCAAATATTGACTGCAAATGTTATAGCTCGAGTACCTTAGATGGGTCAGTTTTGTCCAATGTGTGCAGGAGGATCTCCTGACACAGTATGTGGACAGGCCAACAAGAGGCGATGCCACAATAGCTTTGGCCAGGTGTTAGATTTGGAGGTAGGTGAGCACTTTGGTGATAGTGACCACGATTCAGTTATGTTTACTTTAGTGATGGAAAGGGATAGGTATATAACGCAGAGCAAGAGGAAAGTCAAATATGATGTGATTAGGTAAGATTTAGGATGCATAGGATGGGGAAGGAAACTTCAGAGGATGTGCACAATTGAAATGTGGAGCTTATTCAAGGAACAGCTACTGCGTGTTCTTGATAAGTATGCACCTGTCCGACAGGGAGGAAGTTGTTGAGCAAGGGAGCCATGGTTTACTAAAGAAGTTGAATCTCTTGTCAAGAGGAAGAAGGAAGCTTCTGCAAAGATAAGATGTGAAGGCTCAGTTCGGGTGCTTGAGTGTTCCAAATTAGCCAAAAAAGACATTAAGAGAGAGCAAAGAAGAGCCAGGAGGCAACATGAGAAGCCTTTGGCAGATAGGGTCAGGGAAAACCCTAAAGTTTTCTATAGGTATGTCAGGAATAAAAGAATGACTGAAGTAAGAGAGTAGTGGGAAATTGGTTTCCAGCATCTGCAGTCATTGTTCTTACCCAGATGAGAAATTGGCAGAAGTTCATCAAGTTGTATTATCAGTGGGTTACAGAAAGGAACTGTTGCAGGTAACACATGAAGTTCATTTTGGGGTAAGAAAAACTCAAGCAAAAGTACAAGAACATTCTTTCTGGCCTGGACTGCACAAGGATGTGGTTGAATGTTGCCAGACATGTTATACATGTCAGGGAAGGGAACACCGCAGGCAGTAATAAAGTGCATCCTTCATCCCCATTCCTGCATTTGAGGAATCGTTTACAAGAATCTTAATTGATTGTGTAGGATCCCTACCTAAACAAAAAGCATGAGTCACCTTCTCATAAAGTGTCCACCATATTTTCAGAGGCCATTCCATCACAAAATATCACAGCTAAAGGCATTGTAGAAGAGTTACTCAATTTGTGCAGTAGTTACACACTACCCACAGGGACACAATCATATAGTCATAGAGTCATGGAGATGTACAGCACGGAAACAGACCTTTCGGTCCAACTCATCTATGGCGACCAGGTATCCCAATCCAATCTAATCCTACCTGCCAATACCTGGCCCATATCCCTCCTAACCCTTCCTATTCATATACCCATCCAGGTGCCTTTTAAATGTTGCAATTGTACTGGACTCCACCACATCCTCTGGAAGCTCATTCCATACACTCTGCGTGAAAAAGTTGCCCCTTAGGTCTCTTTTATACCTTTCCCCTCTCACCTGAAAACTATGCCCTCTAGCTCTGGACTCCCTGACGCCAGGAAAAAGACTTTGTCTATTTATCCTATCCATGCCCACATGATTTTATAAACCTCCAAAAGGTCACCCCTCAGCCTCTGATGCTCCAGGGAAAACAGCCCCAGCCTGTTCAGCCTCCCCTATCGCTCAAATCCTCCAACCCTGGCAACATGTGATCTCCTTACAAATTTGTTTCTCAATTTCTCTCTGACTATTTGGGGGTCTATAATACAATCCCAATATGGTGATCATCCCTTTTTTATTTCTCAGTTCCACCCAAATAATTTCCCTAGATGTATTTCCAGGAATATCCTCCCTCAGTATAGCTGTAATGCTATCCCTTATCAAAAACTTCATTCCCCCTTCTCTCTTGCCTCCCTTTCTATCCTTACTCTAGCATTTGTATCCTGGAACATTAAGCTGCCAGTCTTGTCCATCCCTGAGCCATGCTTCTGTAATTTCTATGATATCCCAGTTGAAAAATGTGTTGCTGGAAAAACGCAGCAGGTCAGGCAGCATCCAAGGAGCAGGAGAAAAGCTGTTTTGGGCATAAGCCCTTCTTCAGCCATTCCTGAAGAAGGGCTTATGCCTGAAACATTGATTCTCCAGCTCCTTGGATGCTGCCTGACCTGCTGCACTTTTCCAGCAACACATATTTCAGCTCCGATCTCCAGCATCTGCAGTCCTCACTTTCTCCTATGATCTCCCAGTTTCATGTTCCTAACCATACCCTGAGTTTATCTGCCTTCCCTGTTAGGCCACTTGCGTTGAAATAAATGCAGTTTATCAGTCCTACCTTGCTCTCTGCTTTGTCCCTGCCTGCCCTGACTGTTTGACTTGACTTCACTTTCCTCACTATTTCCCTGGGTCCCACATCACATCCCCCTCCCCCCACCTTACCAGTTTAAATCCTCCTGAGCAGTTGTACCAAATCTTCCTGTCAGTATATTAGTCTCCTTCCAATTCAGGTGCAATCCGCCCTTCTTGTACAGGTCACTTCTACCCCAAAAGAGCTTCCAATGATCGAAAAATGTAAATCCTTCAGCCACGCATTCATCTGCTCTATCCTCCTATTCCTGACCTCACTAACCCGTACCACTGGGAATAATCCAGATATTACTACTCTTGAGGACCTCATTTTTAAATTTCTGCCGAACTCTCTATAATCTCCATTCGCAATCTCAACCTTTTCCCTTCCTATGTCCTTGTTTCCAATATGTACAATGACCTCCTGCTGACCCCTCTCCCCTTTGAGAACATTCTGCACCCTGTCTGAGACATTCTTGGTCCTGGCACCAGGAAATCAACACACCATTCTGATCTTTCATTGCTGGCCACAGAAACACCTGCCTGTACCTCAGACTAGAGAGTCACCTCAAACATACGATCTATCAGAACCTCATTGCATTTGAGCCAGTCTCAATACCAGACAGTGGCTGTTCATCCTACATTTCCTTGAGAGTCCAAAACAGCATACTTGTTTGAAATGGGAATAGCCACAGAAGACTCCTGCACTGACGGCCTACCTCTCTTACTTCCCCCGGACTCAACCCAACATATGTGACTGCATCTGTGACTTTCCCCCCTTCCTCTAACTACCATCCATTACATCCCCTTGCTGTTGTAAATTCCTCATTGTTTCTAACTGTCTCTCCAACCGATCCATTTGATCTGATAGGATTCGCAACCAAAGGCATTTATTGCAGATATGATCCTCAGTAACCCGTAAACTCGCCCTAAACTCCCACATCTGACAAAAAGAGCATATAACTTTAATAAAAGGCCATTTTTGCTTATTTCAATTTACAGACCCAAAAATAGCACTGTCTTATTCCTCTCCAAAACACTGTTCCAGGTTAAATTAATACATATGACTTATATTTTAAGTTGAATCAAGAGACATTCTCAATAAAACATATAATCAAGAAAGAACCCATTCTTCTCACCTCACTTCTGCAGACTTACTGTAAGGCCACACTTGTCTGTTTCTGTGCTGTGACCTCTCCCAAATAGGTTCCTCCAAGATCAGTTGTAAATTTCACTGTTTGTTAATTTTCCCAGATACACTCCAATGTCCAACGATACATGAATTCAAACAGTAAAGCAGATCAAGGGTCAAATTTCATATTTCAGTTATTCAAGGAAGTTATGGACAATTTAGGAATAAAACATTTCAAATCCACTGCGCACTATCCAGAATCACAGGGACCAATAGGAACGTGGCATCAGACCAACGTAAGACCTTATAGTCAAGGCGATCTAGATGATTGGGACAAAGGATTTCTGTTTGACCTGTTTGCCATCAGAGATGCACCAAATGAATCCACGAAATTCACTCTATTCAAATTAGTTTCAGGAAAAGGACAACTAAAATTGATAGAGGAGAAATTGGCAAGTCAGAATTCAGAGAACACATATTCGGACTATGTATACGATGAAACAGGAAGCAGCTAAATCATCGAAAACTCACATTTTGCTAATGGAGATAAAGTGTTAGTGTTAATTCCAGTGCTAGGCGAACCTTTGAAAGCAAGATTTAATGGATCTTATCAAGTCAAAAGGAGATTGAATGAGGTGAACTATTTGATAAGGTCTCCAGACTGAATGAAATCTCACAGAGTGCATCATGTGAATATGCTCAAAAGGTATTTTGATGTGGAAATAAGAACAAAAGATGAATGTGTTAGTGGCTACAGCACAGAGTCAGAGGATTCTGAATTGGACATTCCTCAAATTAAACTGGGCAATGAGGAAGTTGTCAAAAATTGAGATAAATTACTGAATTACCTTCCAGAGGAAAACTGCAATGACCTGAAAGAGCTATTGCTATTACATGGGAAATATGGGGGAATATGTTGGGAAGTACTAACCTAATTTTGCATGATGTGTATACAGGAAATGCTGTTCTGATTAAACAACATCCTGATAGAATTAACCCTCTAAAGTTGGCTCAGGTTCAAAAAGAGATTGAACACATGCTCCAAGATGACATCATTGACATGAGTTTCAGTGATTGGAGATCACCCAAAGTAATGGTGCCAAAACCAGATGGTACCGAAAGTTTAATGTAGACTATCACAAAGTCAATGCAGTTACAAAGTCTGATTCATATCTGATTCCAGATTTGGAAGTCTGTATTGAGCAGATGAGACATGCAACTTATATTTCTAAGTTGTACTGACTCAATAGACAATAGACAATAGGTGAAGGAGTAGGCCATTCTGCCCTTCGAGCCTGCACCACCATTCAATATGATCATGGCTGATCAGCCTTAATCAGTATCCTGTTCCTGCCTTATCTCCATAACCCTTGATTCCACTATCCGTGAGAGCTCTATCCAACTCTTTCTTAAATGAATCCAGAGACTGGGCCTCCACTGCCCTCTGGAGCAGAGCATTCCACACAGCCACCACTCTCTGGGTGAAGACGTTTCTCCCCATCTCTGTCCTAAATGGTCTACCCCGTATTTTTAAGCTGTGTTCTCTGGTTCGGCACTCACCCATCACCGGAAACATGTTTCCTGCCGCCAGATTGTTCAATCCTTTAATAATCCTCATATTCTCAAAAAGATCCCCTCTCAGTCTTCTAAACTCAAGGGTATACAAGCCCAGTCGCTCCAGTCTTTCAGTGTTCGGTAATCCAGCCATTCCAGGAATTGACCTCGTGAACCTATGCTGCACTCCCTCAATAGCCAGAATGTCTTTCCTCAAATTTGGAGACCAGAACTGCACACAGTACTCCAGGTGTGGTCTCACCAGGGCCCTGTACAGCTGCAGAGGAACCTCTTTGCTTCTATACTCAATCCCTCTTGTTATGAAGGCCAGCATACTATTAGCCTTCTTCACTACCTGCTGAACCTGCATGCTTACCTTCATTGACTGGTGTACAAGAATACCCAGATCTCTCTGTACTGCCTCTTTACCTAAATTGATTCCATTTAGGTAGTAATCCGCCTTCCTGTTCTTGCCACCAAAGTGGATAACCATACATTTATCCACATTAAACTGCATCTGCCATGCATCTGAACACTCAGCTAACTTGTCCAGGTCACCCTGTAATCTCCGAACATCCTCATCACATTTCACCCTGACACCCAGCTTAGTATCATCAGCAAATTTGCTAATGTTATTGCCAGTACCATCTTCTATATCATTAACATATATTTTAAAAAGCTGCGGTCCCAGTACTGAACCCTGTCGTACCCCAATGGGCACTGCCTGCCATTCCGAAATGGAGCCATTTATCACTACTCTTTGTTTACTATCAACCAACCAACTTTCAATCCACTAACCTCCTATGTGGGACTTTATCAAAAGCTTTCTGAAAGTCCAGGTACACTACATCTACTGGATCTCCCTCATCCATCTTCAGAGTTACATCCTCAAAAAATTCCAGAAAATTGGTCAAGCATGATTTCCCCTTCATAAATCCAAAGTTAAAAATCACACAACACCAGGTTATATACCCTTGAGGTTGTATACCCTTGAGTTTGGGCGGCACGGTCACACAGTGGTTAGCACTGCTGCCTCACAGCGCCAGAGACCTGGGTTTAATTCCTGCCTCAGGCGACTGACTGTGTGGAGTTTGCTCATTCTCCCCGTGTCTGCGTGGGTTTCCTCCGGTTGCTCCGGTTTCCTCCCATAGTCCAAAGATGTGCAGGTCAGGTGAATTGGCCACACTAAACTGCCCATAGTGTTAGGTAAGGGGTAAATGTAGGAGTATGGGTGGGTTGCACTTCGGTGGGGCGGTGTGGACTTGTTGGGCCGAAGGGCCTGTTTCCACACTGTAAGTAATCTAATCTAATCTAATCTATAGTCCAACAGGTTTAATTGGAAGCACACTAGCTTTCGGAGCGACGCTCCTTCATCAGGTGATTGTGTCACCTGATGAAGGAGCGTCGCTCCAAAAGCTAGTGTGCTTCCAATTCATCCTGTTGGACTATAACCTGGTGTTGTGTGATTTTTAACTTTGTACACCCCAGTCTAACACCGGCATCTCCAAATTCATAAATCCATGCTGACTCTGACCTATCCTGTTACTACTATCCAGATGTGTCATAATTTCATCCTTTATAATAGACTCCAGCATCTTTCCCACCACTGAGGTCAGAGTAACTGGTCTATAATTTCCTGCTTTCTTTCTCCCACCTTTCTTAAAAAGTGGTACAACATTAGCCACACTCCAATCCGCAGGAACTGATCCTGAATCTATCGAATTCTGGAAAATAATCACCAACACATCCATGATTTCTCGAGCCACCTCCTTCAGTACCCTGGGATGTAAACCATCAGGCCCCGGGGATTTATCAACCTTCAGACCTAACAGTCTCTCCAACACCAATTCCTGACAAATATAAATTCCCTTAAGTTCAGGTCCTTCAGCCACTGTTACCTCTGGGAGATTGTTTGTGTCTTCCCCAGTGAACACAGATCTGAAATAACAATTCAACTCTTCTGCCATTTCTTTGTTCCCCGTCATATATTCCCCTGTTTCTGTCTTCAAGGGCTCAATTTTTTTTACCGTTCACATACCTAAAAAAGCTTTTACTATCCTCCTTTATATTATTGGCCAGTTTACCTTCGTACCTCATTTTTTCTCTGCGTATTTCCTTCTTCGTAATCCTCTGTTGTTCTTTAAAAGCTTCCCAGGCCTCCATTTTCCCATTTATCTTTGCTATATTATACTTTTTCTCTTTTGCCTTTACGTTTCTTAACTTCCCTCGTCAGCCACGGCCACCCATGCCTCCTCCTAGGATCTTTCTTCCTTTTTGGAATGAACAGATCCTGAAACTTCTGCATTATACACAGAAATATCCACCATTGTTCCTCCACTGTCATCCCTGCTAAGGTATTTTACCATTAAACTTTAGACAGCTCCTCCCTCATAGCTCCATAGGTCCTTTTATTCAACAGAAATATTGTCACTTCCAATTGTACCCTCTCCCTCTCAAATTGCAGATTGAAGCTTATTGTGTTATGGTCACTACTTCCCAATGGTTCCTTCACTTCGAGGTCCCTGACCAATTCTGGTTCGTTGCACAATACCAGATCCAGAATTGCCTTCTCCCTGGAGGGCTCCAGCACCAGCTGTTCTAAGAATCCATCTCTGAGGCACTCCATAAAGTCTCTTTCTTGAGGTCCAATACCATCCTGATTCTCCCAGTCTACCTGCATGTTGAAATTCCCCCATAACAACTGTAGTAACATCTCTGCGACAGGCCAATTTCAGCTCCTGATTCAACTTACATCTGACATCCATACTACTGTTTGGGGTTCTGTAGATGACTCCCAATAGGGTCTTTTTACCCTTAGTATTTCTCAGCTCTATCCACACTGACTCTACATCCACTGATTCTAGGTCCCCCCTATGCAAGTGACTGAATACCAACATGGCCACACCACCCCCTCTGCCCGTCAGTCTGTCCTGACGATAGCACATGTAGCCTTGAATAATCATTTCCCAGGCCCTGTCCACTTGAAGCCACGTCTCAGTTATCCCCATAATATCGTATCTGCCAATGTCCAAAAGAGCCTCAAGCTCATCCATCTTATTTCTAATGCTTTGTGCATTCATGTATAGTATTTTTAATTTGTTACTGCCATCACCCTTCCCATCAACTCCTATTTCACTCAACCTTACAGCATGATCCCTTTCTGAGTTTTCTGTCTCATTGATACAGTTGTCTTTCTTGACTTCCCTTGTTCTAACTTTCCCTTCAATTTCCTTCTTAAACATCCAGTTTGTCCCCTCCCCCCCACTACTTAGTTTAAACGTAGCTGTGTTGCAGTAGCAAACCTGCCTGCCAGAATGCTGGTCCCTAACCTATTAAGGTGCAAACTGTCTCTCTTGTAGAATTTATGCTTACCACAAAACATACCCCAATGATCCAAGAATTTAAATCCTTGCTTCCTGCACCAGTTCCCCAGCCACACGTTCAAGTCCATTATCTCCCTGTTTCTGGCCTCACCAGCCCAAGGAACTGGAAGCAAACCGGAGATAACCACCTTGGACGTCCTACTTTTCATCCTTCTTCCGAGTTCTCCGAAGTCCCGCAGTAGTATGTTTCTCCTCTTCTTCCCGATATCATTTGTGCCGACATGTACCACCACCTCTGGCTCTTCACCTTCGTTCTTGAGGATTTCATGCACTCTCTCTGTGATATCTTTAACCCTGGCACCAGCAAGGCAACACACCATCCTTAAGTCCCGTCTGCTGCCCCAAAAACCCCTATTCCCACGGATCTGTGCGATGTCCGACTGTTCCGCTCTGCCTCCGTGGCAACTTTTAATTGACAGACCTGGCCGCCTCGTGGACTGGCAGTGTCATCTGTCTCTACTGTTTCCAAAAGATTCAACTTGTTCCTGACAGGTACTTCCCCGGGGGTCTCTTGTACCTGTCTCCTCTCTGCCTTCCTCATCGTCTGCTCTCTTCTGCTCTCTTCTGGTATGGTCGGTGTAATAACCTCGCTGAAGGTCTTGTCTAGAAAGATCTCGTTCTCTCGGATGAGCCTCAAGTCCTCGAGTTCTTTCATCAGTGCTGCAATATGCTCTGTCAGTAGCTGAACGTGCACACACTTTCCACACATATACGAGCCAGACACACCAGAGTCATTGACCTCCCACATCAAGCACATAGCACACTGAACCAGCTTGGCAGTCATGTCTTCACCCTCTTCAACTGTGGCGTAATCACTTCACTCAACCTCCTTGTCAAACACTCCTGCGCTAAAACCTCACTCTTCAATCCACAGGAACTTCCTTGGACCCTCTTTTTGGGGCAAGTCTGTGTAAATTGTAGGACCTGGGGTCTAGAACACAACCACTCTAAAAACAATCACTTACCTTCCCAACTGGCTTTGAGCTCTGCCTTCACTTCCACCCAGCTCCCACTGCTCTCTGATGCGACTTTGAGGATACTGGCAGGTACCTTTATCCAAAAGAGCAACTTTGTTTTTCATAACATCAAAGAGACTGTACCAATTTGAAATTATGCCACTTGGTATGAAAAATGTGCCCACCACATTCCAAAGACGAACCAATAAAGTCATTTCTGGATTACCCAGTTATGTGGTGTACATCGATGAACTGGTGATTTTTACTCACACTGCAAGGAACATTTGCAGCATTTATGGGAACTATTCGATTGACTACAGGAAACAGGCTTGGTGATAAACTTACCTAAGAGTGAATTTACCAAAGCCCAAGTCACCTTCCTGGGCCATGTTATTGGACATGGACAGATGGCCCTTAGAATGTGAAAACAAAGGTTGTTGGGGAGTTTCCCGCACCATCGACGAAGACAGCAGCACTACAATTCCTGGGAAATTTGAACCAACTTTTAGCAGTGTGGCTGCTCCACTCACTAAATTATTGAAGAACGACAAAAGGTTACAATGGATCCAGAAGGTATTTGACAGCCTGAAAGCTGTGTTTACTACTGCTCTACTGTTAGACACATCGACTTACACAACACCATTCAAGGTGGATATCAATGTGAGTGATGTAGGTGTCGGTGCTGTAGTCTTACAAGAAGATAGAAAGACCCACTGGATGTTTCTCCAGGAAGTTGAACATTCATTAACAGAAATATTCAACAATTGAGAAGAAGACTTTGAACTTTGTGTTGACGTTCTAACATTTCAACATTTATATTGCAAGTAATGTATCTGGGACAATCATATATACTGATCACAATCTGTAAAGGATTTTGGAGAAATTTAAGGACAAAAATTCCAGACTGTTTGGATGGACCTTTTTCTTACAGCCACTCAATTTGCCAACATATTGTTGAGCCTTGGATGAAGAATGGGGGTATTTGGTGGCAGGAGTAAATGGACTGAAATCGAACATAGTAGGGCAGGTTTGCATGACTTTCATCAATGTAATACATATGTATCACAATGTACTAAAAGATTCAGTGTCAGGGATTTTAAAATAAAGCCATCTTTGTATATTGATGAATCATATTTTTCTAAGGAGGGAGTTCTGACAATACTGTCACTTTAAGAAGTTTACTTTGTTCTTGGTTTTTGTCTGGGAGAGGTTGCAAAGGCAGAGGGGCTGAAATGTCTGGAAAGAGCTTAGTTTAACAATGGCAGGGGAATGGTCAGTTGTCCCAGTTCAGGTTTATTCTAGTTTGGTCTGGTTGTAGCAGAGAAACTGTTGGTATCAGGCACAGAAGATGCTTAAGTGGGAAAAGGTTCTATGCTTCAGCAGATGATCCCTGGCTGACCTTTCTCTCTGAAATCTCCCCTGCCTGGAAGAACCTGTATTTGAATTTATCTTTTGCCAATGGACATATTTATAGGATGTTGCAGGAATTGGACAGTTAAGCTGCACTATAGGAGAAAGTGAGGACTGCAGATGCTGGAGATCAGAGCTGAAAATGTGTTGCTGGAAAAGCGCAGCAGGTCAGGCAGCATCCAAGGAGCAGGAGAGTTGACATTTTGGGCATGAGCCCTTCTTCAGGAATGCACTATAAGCTGCACTATAAGTCAGTTGAGTTTTCAAATAACTCAGCTGTTCTAAATTCTGATTTCTTTTATTCATGTTTAAATCAATTCTGTTTGGCTTAAAGCCGAGTGGTTTGACCACTGCATCACACTTGGGATATCCACTCACATCTACCTATAAAAGAAGAAAAAGTTAGGATCTAGGCTACCTTCTTCAAATATTTTGAGGTGGTCTGGTCTACTCCATAACACACATCTTCAGTCCTATTATAGGAATGGTGTCATGACCTATTGCCTTTGTCGTATCTACTGTGTTCAGCAGTTTCTTAATGTCCCGTGTAGTGAATCGAATTGGTTGACGAATGATATTTGTGATCCTGTGAACACCATGAGGAGGGTACAGTAGATCATTCATTCAAAACTTCTGGCTGAGAAAGGTGCTGATCCTACATCCTTGTCTTTTACACTGATGTGCAGGGATGTTCCTTAAGTTAGGAAGGGGATATTTGTGGAGCCCTCTCCTCCAGTGAGTTGTTCAATATTCCATCACAATTTATGACAAGATGTGGCAGGGCTGCGGAGCTTAGAACTGATCTGTTGGTCATGGGATCATTTTGCCCTCTCTATCAGATGTGAGTTCGGCCGTTTGGAATGTAAGCAGTCAAGTGCAGTAGCTTTAACGGGTATCATCAGGTTTAGGGTCACATGGTTCTGACCCTGGCATGTACAACCCACACTTGTCACTGAACCACAGACCAGTTTGGTGGTAATGATATTCTGAAGGATTATCCTGGGAAAATGTTACAGATTGTTGTTGAATACAATTCTGCTTCTGCTGCTGCTGTGGTCTACAGCACCACATCAATGTCAGGAATTCTCTATTCAAGAAAGTTCACAGAGCTAGATAATTGAATATATTTAAAGAGGATTTTTGACATGGGAATGAATTGAGGGCGACAAATAATTGATCATGAAAGTGGAGTGAGATCAGATTAGATTAGATTCCCTACAGTGTGGAAACAGGCTCTTCGGCCCAACAAGTCCACACAGACCCTCTGAAAAGTAACCCACCTGAACCCATTTCCCTCTGACGAAGGCACCTAACACTATGGGCAATTTACAATGGCCAATTCACCTGACCTGCACATCTTTGGACTGTGGGAGGAAACCGGAGCACCCGGAGGAAACCCACGCAGACTTATAAGTTTTCGTATGAGGGTCTGTTCTGTGCTGGACTTTCCTCTGTTCTGTGTTCCCAAAGCAGGTCAACTGGAATTTTACACAATATTTCAAATGCCACATTACCATTGTCTTTTACAGTGTAACACAACATCTCAATGCCTGCTCTGACCAATGAAGGTTAGCTTGCCAAGCACCTTCTTCACTGCCCTGTCTATCTGTGACTCCACTTTCAAGGAACTGTGTCCCTGCACTCCTGGGTCTCTCTGTTTGCCAACACTCCCCAGTTCCTTAACATTAACGGTATGAATCCTGCAGTGGAGTATCTCACAAAATGCAGCACGTCACGCTTATCTCCGTTAAAGTCCATTTGCCGTTCCTCGGCCCACTGACCCATTTATAGAGTCATAGATTCATCGAGTCCTGGAGTGCTGAGACTAGCCCTTTGGCCCAAACTGGTCCATGCTGACCAAGATGTCCATTCACTCTAACCCCATTTCCCTGCACTTGGTCCATATCCTTCTAATCCTTTCCTATCCATGTATTTATCCAAATGCATTTTAAATGTTGTCAATGTAACTGCCTCAATGGCAGCTCATTCCATCTGTGTACCACCCTCTGTGTAAACATGTTGCCCCTCAGGTTCCCTTTTATTCTTTCCCCTCTAACCTTAAACCTCACCCTCAATTCCCTAATCCTGGGAAAAACGCTGAGTGCATTCACCCTATCCATGCCTCTCATGAGCTTAACCCCTTTGATAAGATCCCCCCTTTGTCTCCTATGCTCTAAAGAAAGAAGTCCTTGCTTGTTTAACTCTAACTATAACTCAGACCATTGAGTCTTGGCAACATCCTTGTAAATTTTTTCTGCAATTTTTCCAGTTTAATAAAATCCTTTCTGAAGCAAGGTGACCAAAACTGAATGCAATATGCCAAGTGTGGCCTCACCAACATCCTGGATAACAGCAACATAACTTCCCAACTCTGGTACTTAATGTCCTGACTGATGAAGGCCAGTGTGCCAAAAGCCTTCTTCACAGCAATATCTACTTGTGACACCACCTTCAGAGAACTGTGCACCTGAACTCCAAGGTCCCTGTGTTCCATTATGCTCCCTTTGGCCAACCATTCACCATGAAACTCCTACCTTGATTTGATTTTCCAAAATGCAAGACCTCACACGTATCTCCATTAAACTCCATTTGCCATTTCTCGGCCCACTTCCCCAGCTGATCAAGGTCCTGCTGCAATTTCTGATAACCTTCCTCACTGTCCAGGATACCACCTGTTTTAGTGTCGTCTGCAAACTTACTATTCATGCCTTGTACATTCTCATCCAAATCACTGATATCGATAAGAAACAGCAATGGGTCAATCACCAACTCCTGAGGCACACCATTAGTCACAGGCCTCCAGTCCGACAAGCATCCTTCCATGATTATCTTCTGCTTCCTACCATCAAGCCAACTGTGTATCCAAATTGCCAGCTCCTCCTGGATACCAACATTCCAGAGCAGCCTACCATGTGGAACCATATCAAAGGCCTCACTGACCTCCTTGTAGACTATGTCTACTGCCCTGCCCTTGTCAACGTTCCTGGTCACTTAGAGTCATAGAATCATACTCTAACAAATTTGTGAGGCATGATCTCCCATGCACAAAGCCGTGCTGACTACTCCTAATCAAACCCTGTCTTTCCAAATGCATGTATATTTTATCTCTCAGAATCTGCTCAAGTAATTTCTCCATTGGTTAAGATCTCAATATACTCTTAGATAACTGTCTTCACTGTCAATTCTACCAGCTCTTTTGGTGTCACCTGCCTGTCCATGCATCCTCTATTCCCATCTCAATCATTTATCTGAATAGCCAACAACAGTGGACCCAGAACTGGTCCTTGTGGCACACTGCAGGTCACAGGACTCGGGTTGGAACAACAACCTTCTCCAACCGCCCTCTGTCTCCAACCGTCAGGCCAATGTTATATCAAATTGATTAGCTCTTTCTGATCCCATGTGATCTACTCTTACTAACCAGTCTACCATGCAGAACCTTGTCAAAGGCATTGCTAAAGTCCATGAAGACAAGGATTACCAGTGCACCTTCATCTATCACTTGGTCACCTCCTCAAAAACTCAATCAGGTTTGGGAAGGATAATTTCACACATGCATAAAGCCATGCTGACTCTCCCTAATCAGTCCTTGCCTTTCAAAATGCATCTAAAGCCTTTCTCTCAGAGTTCCTTCCAACAACTTATCCACCAGCAATATGACACAGATACGTTCGCTCGGGCCCCCACAATTTCTTCCTTAGCTTCCCACAATGTCCTAAAGTATACTTGATCAGGTCCCTGGGATTAATCTACCTTTATGCATTTGAAGACCACCAGCACCTCCTCTTCTGTGATGTGGACTGTTATGAAAACATCACAACAAGCAAAACTAATGTCATTTAAAAAATACCTTGCAAGAACTGTAAAAAAACACTACATCAGGTCATCTATCATCTTTGTAGTTTGAGGGGCTGAATGACCTCCTACTATGTCTTATGTTCTCATACAATTTTTCGGAAAGTAAATGGCTGCTTTTGTTTTTGGGAAGCTCTGTCATTGAATGTTCCAGTCTGAGAAACCAGAGGATTTTGAGAGCCATGAGTTACAGAGCCTGTATCACAGTAAGTCTGAATCTACAACATGACCAACAAATGAAGCACAAGTTGCAGAGAGGGGAAGCTCTGTGAAGAGGGATAAGAGGGCTCTTTCATACTCAGCCTCAGTTTCCAAGACCATTTCCCTTTATTCCTCATTTTGACTGGTCAAGGAACAGTTAGACATTGTCATACATCTTATTCTTAGAACTGATTCCCTAGGTTTAATCTCCAATGTAAGAGGAAACATCTATCAGGAATTCTTCTGATACATTCTCCTCCTGACATTATGCTCTATAAGAGCACCTCTCATTCTCAAGCCAAATGTGTTAATCTTTCATAATCCTTTATGTTAGGACCAAGTAAAGTGAAGCATCGAAAATCTTCAAAAACAGTTGTATCTTTCATTTTCCAATTCAGGAGACGTAAACAAGACATAGTGCATGAGGGGTGGTCTCAGTAATACTCTGTATAGAGGCAGTAAAAAATGTTATTATGATTATACCTGATACACCTCGCAAAAAAATTTGCATCATTCCATTGTCCTTCCTTAGCACTTCTTGCAGATGCAGACTAACTCAATGTGAACCATGTACCTGGACACTCAACTCCCTCAGTACCAAGGTCTGCAATCTCGCTCCATGTTCCTTTTCATTTATTATTCTCTCAAAGCACAAACTTCCCAGAACCCACATTATACCGTTTCTGATGGAAGTTTACTCACAAAACCTCCCCTGTCTGTATCCCAGTGCAGACTCTCTCCCTCTGTTTGACAACTTATTCAATGACTCTCTTGGTGGATAAGCTAAGTGAGCTCCAATCTATTCAGTCCCCTCTTCCAATGCATTACACAGACTGTACTCATTGATGACCTCACACTGATCCCAGAGGCACTCTCCTGGTTACAGCTTTACAACCTGCAAATAAATAGTTATCTCTACTCTCTATTTCCTGTTAGCTAACCAGGCTCCCCTGTTCCTGTGTCAACATTGTGAAGGTTGAATGGTCTCGCCCTGTGCTGTGTAATTACACAAAATGCTGACTGACTTCATTCTATTCCTGTGTAAATCCTTAGAGGGACAGAATAGTTTCCTCCTGTCTAATCCTAATGAGCCTGAGAGGCTGAATGGAATCTTCCTGTACCTCAGTAATAACAGTGAGGGGTGAATGAGACAATAGCACATGGGTTAGGAACATCAGTTGGCCATTCGGCCCCTCGAGCATGCTGCACCATGATTGATGCCATTGTGGCTGTACACCCCTTTCCTGTATATGAGCACAAAAAAAGGATCAGAATTTCGCCATTTGGCCCCACCAGGTCTGCTCTGCTGTTTCTCAGCATCATTCATCTGCCTTTTCCCCATAACACCTGATCCCCCTTAGAAATCAACAACTTCTCAATCTCTATCCTCAAGACACTGCTGTCATTGTGACTCTGTGTGTGTGTGTGTGTGTGTGAGTGTCCGTGTGTATCTGTGTTTGTGTCTTTGTATTCTTCTCTGTATTTGATTATGGTTGTGTGTCTGTCTCTATGTTTGTCCGTGTTTGTCTGTGTGTGTGCATCTGTGTGTGTGTGTCTATGTGCCTGTGTGTGTGTGTGTGTGTGTGTGTGTATGTGTTTGTCCGTGTGTACCTGTGTTTGTGTCTTTGTATACTTCTCTGTATCTGTTTATGGTTGTGTGTCTGTCTCTATGTTTGTCTGTGTTTGTCTGTGTGTGTGTGCATCTGTGCGTGTGTGTCTATGTGTCTGTGTGTGTCTGTGTGTGTATGCGCCCCTGTATATGTCTCTGGAAGACAGTATTGACTAGATTGATGAAGTTGATGTGCGAGAAAGTTTAGAAAACATTAAGATTGATCAGTCTCCAGGGCCTCACAAATCTTAGTGAGTTCTTTGAGGAGGTGTCAAGATGGGTCGACGATGGTCGAGCAGTGGATGTTGTGTGTATGGACTTCAGCAAGGCATTTGATAGGGTTCCCCATGGTAGGATCATTCATAAAGTCAGGAAGTATGGGATACAGGGAGATTTGGCTATCTGGATTCAGAATTGGCTGGCTGACAGAAAGCAGAGAGTGGTTGTAGATGGAAAGTATTCTTCCTGGAGGTCAGTATTTATTGGGGTCCCACTTCTCTGCTTCTTGGCCTCTGCTCTTTGGAGTTTTTATAAATGACTTGGATGAGGAGGTTGAGGGGTGGCTTAGTAAATTTGCAGAAGACACACAGGTTGGAGGTACCGTCGATAGTATAGAGAACTACTGCAGGCTGTAGCGCGACATAGACAGGATGCAGAGCTGGGCTGAGAAATGGCAGATGGAGTTCAACCTGGGTAAATACGAAGTGATGCATTTTGGAAGGTTGAACTCAAATGCTGAATATAGGATTAAAGACAGGATTCTTGGCAGTATGGAAGAACAGAAGGATCTGGGTGTGCACGTTCCCAAGTTGCCACCAAAGTGGATGGGTTTGTTCAGAAAGCATATTGTGTTTTGGCTTTCAGTAACTGGGGGTTCAAGTTTCAGAGTCGCGAGGTTTTGCGGCAGTTCTACAAGTCACTGGTGAGACCACACTTGGAATATTGTGTCTAGTTCTGGTCGCCCTACTAAAGGAAAGATACAGAGGCTTTGGAGAGGGTGCAAAGAAGGTTTACCAGGATGCTGCCTGGACTGGAGGGCTTGTCTTATGAAGAAAGATTGAATAAGCTCGGACTTTTCTCTCTGGAGAGAAGGAGGAAGAGAGGAGACCTGATCGAGGTGTACAAAATAATGAGAGGAATAGATAGAGTCAATAGCCAGAGACTTTTCCCCAGTGCAGGATTGACTGGTACGAGGAGTCATATTTGAAGATATTAGGAGGAAGGTATAAAGGGGACACCAGAGGTAGGTTCTTTATACAGAGAGTTGTGAATGCATGGAATGTGTTGCCAGCTGTGGTGGTGGAAGCAGAGTCACTGGGGACATTTAAGCAACTGCTGCACATGCACATGGATAGCAGTGAGTTGGAGGGTGTAAGACCATAAGACCATAAGACATAGGAGTGGAAGTAAGGCCATTCGGCCCATCGAGTCCACTCCGCCATTCAATCATGGCTGATGTGCATTTCAGCTCCACTTGCCAGCGTTCTCCCCGTAGCCCTTAATTCCTCTAGACAACAAGAACCTATCAATCTCGGCCTTGAAGACATTTAGCGTCCCGGCTTCCACTGCACTCCGTGGCAATGAATTCCACAGGCCCACCACTCTCTGGCTGAAGAAATGTCTCCGCATTTCCGTTCTGAAATGACCCCCTCTAATTCTAAGGCTGTGTCCACGGGTCCTAGTCTCCTCGCCTAACAGAAACAATGTGTAGGTTAAGTTACTATATTTTACATTAGGATTAAACCCCGACACATCATCATGGACCAAAGAGCCTGTTCTGTGCTGTATTTTTCTATCATCTATGTTCTACCCTGTCACTTCCAGCACGGGCTGCAAGTTTCCCCACGCTGGGTAGAGCTCTAACACAGTTTTACTGAGCAATGCACTGGGGTGGACCCTCCGAGGTCTCACTCCATTAACGGTGGAGTGTGCCCATGAGCAGTACATCATGTTGGTGTATCCCCACTGTCCTGGCAGCAGCCACAGCTTCTTCATTCAGAAGCAGTCAGCCATTCCCATTGTCTTCCAGTCTCCACATCGAAAGAAAGCATGGTCTCTCAAATAAAGGCCGTCCCGTTGGTGCACAGCTCAAAACACCCTCCCCCTCACCACTCCCCACTGCCAACAAACTGCATCACAAGATCCCGTGTATAATGAGAGGAATGGAGCCACTGGGAATGTCAGGGAGCAGACCATCAGGGAGATGGAGCAACACTTCCAATCTCTGAACGGGTCAGAGTGAACCCTCCAGAACACAATATATCACTAAGTCCTGTAATCTCTCTCCAGTTCAGTGGTGTATACTGCCTTCCATTCATGACATGTTTACAGTTACCTTCATTGTATTCCATTTGTCAAATTGTACTCCATTGATTATCCATTCACAGACTCTGTACCTCTTCATGATAACTTGTTTCCTGTCAGTTTTAGTGTTAGTCACATGTTTCATTGGAATACATCTGTTCCATTTATTAAAACCATTGATACATTTTGCAGATAGTTGAGAACCTAGTCACTGTGTCACTGCAGTTGTTAATTTATGTTAAACTGACAAAGGTTAATTTATAATTTATCTCTGCATCCAGTAACCAGTCCTCCCCATATTCCTATGTCGCAGCTTTGAAAGGCTGAATGTTCCTTTCCATTGCTGCCTCACAGCACTAGGATCTTATGTCAAATGATCAAAGTGTTGGCTGAATCTTAGTGTTTTTGCTGAGGGAGCCAACAAGAGGAGACCATTCTCACCAAACTACCTGTCACAGATGTATCTGTCCCGAACAGTGTCTGTGGGTGCGCCCACCACAAAGTGCCAGTGGAGTCGAGTTTGGGGAGAGAATCCCACTGTGAGGCTGAGTGGGTCTCACCAAACATCATGAACAGAAGGGCCTTTGTGATGTGGATCTTTATGCCTCAATCACATTCTATAACTGACATTCCCCGGAACATTCTATAACCAATATTCTCCGGTACAGTCTACAACTGACATTATTTGTGAATGTCCAGACTTCAGTTAATTGAACAAAAAGTAAGATCCCGAGGGAAGAAATCCCATTCCAGGGTGAAGGAAAAACTATTTCGAAGTCCCCTCAGGCAGTTAACCCCTTACTTGGCAAAGAAGGGTTAACTTGCCTTCACCCAATTTGTCTTTTTCAGAGTGTGACGAGTAAACTCGTCTAAAATATATAATTTCAAAAACAGCCACAGGCGAGTTTATACGTCAATTCTCGGCATTTCTGGGTCCTTCTCAGCTAGAAACAAGTATACTCAGTGACTTATACATCTAGTAGCTGTGTCTCGTCTGCCTCAGGCATTGCAAGAAGCGTCGACGCACCGCTTTTGGGCACACACTGTCATTCGGTTTTTTCTGTTTTTTTTCACAAATTACGCACAGATGTCGAGCTCAGAAGATGACAATGAGTATGAACCTTCTACTAGAAGCTTGGATACATCGGATGAGAGTGCAAGCTCGTCTGATAATGGCTATTCTCTCTCAAGTGAGGAGGAGGAGGAGGAGGATGGACGAATTTGGTGTCGACATGTGGTGTCGGAAGAATGCATGCTTCCTCCACCACCATGCTTCCCAAACACTGGAAATTCTGGAATATCAATTGATCAAGACAAAGCTGATATGACTCCTTTGGATTTTTTTAGTCTTTTATGTGACAACAAAATTATTGATCGAGTTGTGGATGAAACTAGTCGCTTTGCTGAACAAACTGGAGAAAGAGATTGTATGTGGCGCCCTGTAACAAAGGCAGAAATTTTTGTGTTTTTTGCCTTGAGAATGCTTGGGGGTATTGTGAAAATGCCAGATCAAGAAATGAACTGATCTAAAGATGAACGACTTGAAAGACCAATTTTTTTTGCCGAAAATGGTATCTTCAAAATCAAATTTCAAGTAAAATATTGTAAATAGATAAAAACAAAAGTTATTTCCATAATCAGTATTAAAAATACTATGTAAAAAAAAGCAACAAAAAAAAATTCATCTGAAAATGAAATGCTTTCTCCAAAAAAGGTCGCTCGGGAAGGGGTGAATACGATTTCCCTGCAATTACATTTTTTGAGATTAGATTACTTACAGAGTGGAATCAGGCCCTTCGGGCCAACAAGTCCACCCATTCCCCTGTACCGAACACTACAGGCAATTTAGCGTGGCCAATTCACCTAACCTGCACATTTTTGGACTGTGGGAGGAAACCAGAGCACCCGGAGAAAACCCGCACAGACACGGGGAGAATGTCCAAACTCCACACAGTCAGTCGCCTGAGGTGGGAATTGAACCCTGGTCTCTGGCGCTGTGAGGCAGCAGTGCTAACTACTGTGCCACCACGCTGTCCATGTTGTCATGGCAGAGGACGACCACAATTTAAACTAAATGACAGAAATTTCCAACCTCCGTTTGTCTTCAAGGGACTGGGAGAGAACCCTTTAGGACAGCAATGTTTACCCCCTCAGTGTTAGGAACTGTAAAGAAGTGACCTGTGTCTGCTCTCGAGTGATCGAGGGTGTGGGAATGATCTGGAAACCAGCTGTTCAGATGGATGTGTGTCTGTGTGTTTGTGGAGGGGGGATTTCTTGAGGTTTTTGTCATAATTTTGTAAGAAATTCAGAACTTCCTATTTGTTATTTCAGCTTCAATTATTTCAATAAATCTCTGAATGCAATGACACATGAAAATCTCACTCAGTCTTCAATCAAACTGGTACCTTTGCTCCCAGGTTGATGGATAATGTGTTTGTTTTCCTTCCTCACAGTTAACGTAGTAACGATCTATGTCCTGCTTTATAAAGATTGTGGATTGTCTCCATGTGTCAGTCATTACCTAGGGGCCATGGCAGTGATGGATCTACTGGTCATTATCCTTGACCTGATATTGAGGCACATTCCCATTGTTTATCGGGAACAGTTTTATTTCCTGTACTTGATCCTTGTGTGTAATATCCACGCTGTCCTGCTTTATGCAGCCACTGACTGCTCTGTCTGGTTCACCGTCGCTTTCACCTTCGATCGATTTGTGGCCATTTGTTGCCAGAAGCTGAAAAGTCAATATTGCAGTGAGAAAACGGCGGCTGTGATTCTGGGAGCAGTGACTGTGCTGAGCTGTTTAAAGAACATTTCCTGGTATTTTATGCTCACGGCTCGGTATTGGCTGATGAACAACCCCTGGTTTTGTCAGGAAACATATGGTATTCGATCGTCTCGTTTCTGGATCACATCCGAGTTCCTTCACTACATTCTAAACCCGGCTCTCCCATTTCTCCTGATTCTGCTGCTCAATGTTTTCACTGTAAGACACATTTTAGTGACCAGCAGAGCCCGCAGGAGACTCCAGGCTCACACCAATGGGGACAGTCAGTCTGACACAGAAATGAGAAAGCAAAAAAAATCCATCATTTTACTGTTTGTGATCTCGGCCAATTTCATCCTGTTATGGTCAATGTTAGCACTGTATTCTATATGGTACCGGATGGAAGATTTGGGACATACCTCTATGTATCTAGACTGGTTTGTGCAGGAATTGGGCTTCATGCTGCAGCTCCTCAGTTGCTGCACAAACACCGTCATTTACGCTGTGACCCAGACTAAGTTCAGACAGCAGCTGAAGAATGTGCTGAAATATCCCTTTACCCAAGTTAATCAATCAATCAAATTCAATCATTAATCAATCCATTCGGGATTTTCTCATTTCAGTGCAATGTTTCAGTGATGGAGAAGCCTATCGCTATGGTAACAGACTGAGGGTCGTGTTGGTTTGTCCAACCTTATCTCACAGGAGGATTACAGGGACATATTTCAATGTTTCTCTTAACTCAGGGACCAGTGAGAAAGCCCTGAAGAAGGGCTTATGCCCAAAATGTCGATTCTCCTGCTCCTTGGATGCTGCCTGACCTGCTGTGCTTTTCCAACAACACATTTTTCAGCTCTGATCTCCAGCATCTGTAGACCTCACTTTCTCCCAGTGAGAAAAGGCAACATTCCACTGGCTATATAACCTCAATTTGTAAATAATGAAAATGTTTATTAAAAAGTGCCAAGTCACAGATTGAACTACTGTACATTGTTGTTTGTCTTTGTGTTGAAGAAGTTGAGAGTATGTTTGCTGAAAAAGCACAGCTGGTCAGGTAGCATCCGAGGAGCAGGAGAATCAACGTTTCGGGCATGAGCCCTTGATCAGGAATGAGACTTGTGAGACGCGGGGGCAGGGGGGTTGCTGAGAGATAAATGGGAAGGGGTTGGGGTTGGGGGGAGGTTCCTGGGATTGTGATAGGTCAGAGATGAGGGTGGAGTGGGAGGGGCAGTTAATCCGTTCAGCCACGGGGCAGTGGGGTTGATTGTTGTGGGTGTCCCAGAGATTTTCTCTGAAATAATCTGCCAGCTGGTGGCCTGTCTCCCCGATGTAGAGGAGACCACATCGGGTGCAATGGATACTGGAGATGACATTGGTGGAGGTACAGGTAAATTTCTGTCAGATGTGGAAGGGTCCTTTGGGGCATTGGATGGAGGTGAGGTGGGAGATTTGGGCGCAAATTTTGTGCTTCATGTGTTGGCAGGGGAAGGTGCCGGGAGTTGCGGGGAGGATGGGCTGGTGGGGGATCAGATGATGGAGTCACAGAGGTAATGGTTTCTCCGGAACACAGAGAGGGATGGGAAGTGAAACATATCCCTGTGGTGGGGTCTGTTTGTAGGTGGCAGAGGATGATGCAATGTATCCAGAGGTTGGTGATGTGGAAGTTTTGGTCTGGGGCGAGAGCGGGGAGGGGGTTCTGTCCTTGTTGCATTGTTTGGGGTGTTGTTCAAGGGTCAGTATCTGACAGATAGGACTCACCAAGGAGGAAATTCAAAACCTAATTGAGGAATTGTCTCCAAAGACTCATTCACACAACAGAGTAGTGTGTGACATGTGTAGGTCAGGATGATAAACTTTGATAGTTGGACAAATAAGATGCATGTTGTCCATTTTAATTCAATTCCCTGAGTATCTGGGAGGGGATCTCTGTCTTAGTCCGTCTGTCTCTTTTCCTGAGACCTCTCCAGCTACGTTTTGTTGATTTTCAACCAAATAGCAACATCCCACACACAATGAGATCCATCATGATTTGAAATGGGGAAAATACAAATATTTTGCAGCACAAGGGGACTTTTTGAGATAAGGGAATAAAAAAACATAAAGACAAAGAGAGAGTTTATGTGTGGGAGGGAGGGAGAGAGTAAGAGAGAGGTAAGATATATCTTTGTAGCTGGGCTGGGAAAGAGAAATAGGATCTAGAAGGGGTGGGGAGAGAGATAACAGGGGTCTTCCATATCTCATGACTGTCCAGCTCCTTCTAGAAAGTGCCGGCCTCAAAAGTACATCCTGAGATGGAGGGGATGATAATTTTAAAAAGGATTCCCAAAGACACCGACAGCCTCTTGGCTGCATATAAAGTGGGATTTCAGCAGAGTCTGGAGAGGGAAGGGACAGCCTGTGGGATCACACTGCCCATCAATGGCCTGCAGCTTTGTTGGCACAGAAACTGCTGGGAAACAGCGCCCCGGTTAATAAAACAGAATACTGTCAAATATCAACACTACAGTCTTTTAAAAAAGTGAGACAAAGGTTCCAATGTACAACATTAAATCTGAGAGCGAGAAAGAGAAAGATCAGAGAATGGGGTAGGCCAGGTGGGAAGGTGGTGGGAAGGGGAATAGGGAGGAGACAGAGAGAGACTGCATAGAGAAGAGAGAAAGGGGGAAGTATTTTGAATTTGGCCAACAGCCGGATTGGTCTCTCTTTGTCGTTCTGGAGTCAAAACTGAACTCTTCACCAACATCAGGCAGACACACTGCTGCTTGTGGGATCTTGCTGTGTGTTAATTACCTGCAATGTGGTCTACATTGCAACAAGGGGATCGGTGTTAAAATGTCGTTTCCAGAGGCTCGGGTTAGAAATTTTCTTTCTCTTACCTTTGCTCTGTCCATCTCCTTCTCTCCGTACCTTCTTCGTCCTGGGTCTTCCTCCCTTTCTCTCTGTCCATAGTCTGGCTCTTTCTTTATTACTCTCTCTCTCTCTCCCCTTCCCTTTCACCATCACCATTCCTCAGCCTGGTATCTACCTGTTGTGCAGAATGTCCTTCATTCAAATGTCAGTCCCTCTCTTTGTGGGGGTGAGGTGGGTTGGGATCCAACAAGATGTTGAGGGAAGCCCTCGTGGCTGCCTGTGGGATCCTGCTGTGCACACCCCCGAGTCTCCGTCACACACGAGCCAGCCTGTCTATGGAGCCCTGGGCTGGATTTGCTGAAGGCCTGAAAGTGGGTGTGGTGCATCCTCCCCCACCTCACCAAGAGCATAGAGTCATAGAGACGTACAGCATGAAAACAGACCCTTCTGTTAAACCATCCATGACGACCAGATATCCCAACCCACTGTAGTCCCACCTGCCAGCACCCGGCCCTTATCCCTCCAAACCCTTCCTATTCATATACCCATCCAAATGCTTCTTAAATGTTGCAATTGTACCAGTCTCCACCACTTCCCCTGGCAGCTCATTCCGTACACGTACCACCCTCTGTGAAAATGTTGCCCTGTAGGTCTCTTTTATATTTTTCCCCTCTCACCCTAAACCTATGCCCTCTCGTTCTGGATTCCCCGACCCCAGGGAAAAGACTTTGCCTATTTATCCTATCCATACCCCTCATAATTTTATAAACCTCTATAAGGTCACATCTCAACCTCCGATGCTCCAGGGAAAACAGGCCGAGCCTGTTCAATGTCTCCCTATAGCTCAAATCCTCCAACCCTGGCAACATCCTTATAAATCTTTTCTGAACCCTTGCAAGTTTCACAACATCTTTCCGATAGAAAGGAGACCAGAATATTCTAACAGTGGCCTAAACAATGTCCTGCACAGCCACATGACCTCCCAACTCCTGTATGCAATACTCTAACCATTAAAGGAAAACATGCCAAATGCCTTCTTCACTATCCCATCTACCTGCGACTCCACTTTCAAGGAGCTATGAACATGCACTCCAAAGTCTCTTTGTTCAGCAACACTCCCAAGGACCTTCCCATTAAGTGTATAAGTCTGGCTAAGATTTGCTTTCCCAAAATGCAGCACCTAGCATTTATCTGAATTAAACTCCATCTGCCACTTCTCAGCCCATTGGCCCATCTGGTCAAGATTCTGTTGCAATCTTTGGTAACCCTCTTCACTATCCCCTGCACCTCCAATTTTGGTGTCATCTACAAACTTACTAACTGTACCTCTTATCCTTGCACCCAAATCATTTATGTAAATGACAAAAAGTAGGGGACCCAGCACCGATCCTTGTGGCACTCCACTAGTCTCAGACCTCCAGTCTGAAAAACAACCCTCCACCACCACCCTCTGTCTTCTACCTTTGAGCCAGTTCTGTATCCAAATGGCTAGTTCTCCCTGTATTCCGTGAGATCTAACCTTGCTAATCAGTCTCCCATGGGAAACCTTGTCGAATGCCTTGCTGAAGTCCATATAGATCGCATCTACTGCTCTGCCCTCATCAATCCTCTTTGTTACTTCCTCAAAAAGCTCAATCAAGATTGTGAGACATGATTTCCCATGCACGAAGCCATTTTGACAGTCCCTAATCAGTCCTTGCCTTTCCAAATACATGTACATCCTGTCCCTCAGGATTCCCTCCAACAACTTGCCTACCACTGATGTCAGCAGACCACATCCCACCCACTTCTTGTCACCTGCTCACGCCCACCCCCATCCCCCCCAAAGTATGATACTGACATCGTGAATGGACCCCAGAGATGGCAGGGAGATTGGAACACAGGGCACACAGCAGGTAGGAGGGAGCATTTCAGTCCAAACATCGAACAAATGGAGACAGAGAGACAAAGAGAGAGATTCTCAAGAGCAGGAGAAAGCTGATCAGAGACATAGAGACTGGGAGTGGGGATGGAGGGTCTGGGGGTGGGGGGGGAGACACACAGACTCTGGGAGTGGGAATGGGGGCTGTGGTGGGCGGAGAGACACACAGACTCTGGGAGTGGGGATGGGGAGCATGGGGGGAGGAAGACACACAGACTCTGGGGTGGGAATGGAGGCTGTGGGGGTGGGGATGGAGACACACAGAGTCTGGGAGTTAGAATGGGGGCTGTGAGGAGGAGGGAGACATGCAGAATCTGGGAATGGGAATGGGGGCTGTGGGGGAGAGGTGGACACACAGACTCTGGGAGTGGGATGGTGCTGTGGGGGGAGGGAGACACACTGACTCTGGGAGTGAGAATGGGGATGTCGGAGGGGGGAGGGAGACACGCAGATTGTGGGAGTGGGCTTGAGGCTGTTGGGGGGTGGGAGACACACAGACTCTGGGAATGGGGATGGGGGTGTTGGGGGGTGGGGGGAGGGAGACACACAGACCCTGGGAGTGGGGATGGGGTGTGGGGTGGAGGGAGACACAGAGACTCTGGGAATGAAGTTTTGGGAGTGTGTGTGTGTGTGTGTGTGTGTGTAGGGGGGTGAATCCCAGTCTCTGGAGCAAATATCTGCTCCCCCCCTCCCCTCAAACAGAAATACTTGATTGTGCTGAGGCCATTTGAGGCACCTTCCTGTTCCCTCGTTCACTGGGTTTAAGTCGGGGTCGTGGGGTGGGGAGGGGAGTGTCAGATTACGGAAGTTCAGACAGAGTGGGATCTTGCTGTGCTGGGGTGAAGTGTCAGATTGTTGAAGGTAATTAGTGATAGGATGTTGCTGTGCACCTGAGGCTGGATTATTTTTTTAAAACTGTAATCAAAGGGATTATTACAGATTCTTTGGTTTCCATCTTCAAGGTTGTGGCGAGCTGTCAGAAAACAGATCATTATCAGATTAAGAACCATCTTTTTTAAATGGCAGAGGGACTCTGAACAATTGTGGGCCTTCCCGTGCCCATACAGCTGATATTTCTAATGTTCCTGACATGAAAACGAGCTGATCGAATTTCAGGGCATTGGCTCAGAGACAAACCATCCAAGTGAACTGTGTAAAACATGGAGATTTTTTTTTAAAACAATCATCTCTGGAATTATTGAATTGAACTGCAAAAGTCATCACTCAAATGTGTCCACAAAGGTCAGGTGTCATGTTAACTGTCCATTCTTATCATTCATTGAGTAATGTCTCTCTTTTCTGGGCCCTCACTATAGTTAGATGAGTTATCTGTCATTTACGGAATCTTTAATTATTTAAGCTGCCTGTGTAAAATTGTTGCCACATTTTTCTATAATGACTGCAATCAATACCAATCTCCTTGTGTATTAAATGTCTCTGTTTGTAATTCATTACATCCAACTGAGAATAAGAGACTCGCTGTTGTATTCATAATTATAATGTGACTGGTCTGGTTTGCCTGCCGTTGTATGTTCCATATGATGCATTTTACCTTTTTGAGCATTCTGAAAAACACTCAGTGGAAATTTGATTTTTGAGACCATTTTATTTTGCTGGAATAAACATTCATTTGCGTGAAAAGTGTTAATGTTGTATCAGGGCTAATAAGGTGCAGTTACCGATTCTGACAAGTGAGTAACATGCCCAGATTCTGTGTTCTTTTTCATTCCAATGGCGCTGCCTGTTTGTCATTTGAAAAGTCAGCCAGGGACTGAATATAGAATGTAGAAGGGTACAGCACAGGAACAGATCCTTTGGCCCACAATGTCTGCACTGAATAAGATGCCATTCTACAGATATACTAATCCTATCTACCGGCACATGGTCTGTGTTACTCGACCCACTGCTTGCTCATGTGTCTGATTCAATGTCTCTTTAATGTTGCTGTCGTATCTGCTTCCAGTACCTCCCCATTACCATGTTCCAAGCACCTACCACCCCCGCACAAAAAAAACTAGCCTCGTACATCTCCTTTAAACTTTTTCCCTCTCACCTCAATCCTGTGACCCCCTGATATTTAACATTTCCATCCTGGGAAAAAGTTACAGTGAGAACTATTCAAGTTTGTCCACACTCTCCTCACAACTCATACACTCCAATCCAGACAGAATCCCAGATTACCTCTTTTGCACCCACTCCAAAACCACCGCATCCTGCCTGTAGTTTGGTGACCAGAACTACACACAGTACTACAACTGTGGCCGAATGACAGGTTTATATCGCTGAAACACGACTTGCCAATTTTTATATTCAATGCCCAGGCAGGAACGTCGTCTGTCTTTTTCCCCACCTTATTGACTTGTGTTGCCACTTATAATCAGCTACAGACTTGCACCCCTGTCTGTCAATGCTCCGAAGGCTCCTGCAATTTACTGTATACTTTCCTCTTGCATTTGACCTCCTAAAATGCATCACTTCACATTTGTCCGGATTAAACTCCATCTGCCATTTCTCCACCTAACTTTCCAAGTGAACTATATCCTGCTGTTTACTTTGACAATCCTGCTCACTATCCATAACTTCTTCAATTGTGTCATCTGCAAACTTATTAATCAGAGTGGGCAGCAAGGTGGCATACTGCCAGAGACCCAGGTTCAATTCCCACCTCAGGCAACTGTCTGTGTGGAGTTTGCACATACTCCTCGTGTCTGCGTGGGTTTCCTCTGGGTGCTCTGGTTTCTTCACACAGTCCAAAAATGTGCAGGTTAGGTCAAATTGGCCATGCTAAATTGTCCGTAGTGTTCGGTGTGAGGATAACAAATGTGGTTCCCTTATTCAAGAAGGGGAGTAGGGATAATCCTAGTAACTATAGGCCAGTGAGTCTCACTTCTGTTGTGGGCAAAGTCTTAGAGAGAATTGTAAGGGAGAGGATTTATGAACATCTGGATAGGAATAATGTGTTCAAGGATAGTCAGCATGGTTTTGTCAAGGGCAGGTCGTGCCTCACAAACCTTATTGAATTCTTTGAGAATGTGACTAAGGAGGTGGATGAGGGTAAAGCGGTAGATGTGGTATATATGGATTTTAGTAAGGCATTTGATAAGGTTCCCCATGGTAGGCTACTGTAAAAAAAACGGAGGTATGGCATTGAGGGTGAGTTGGAGGTTTGGATTAGGAATTGGCTGGCTGGAAGAAGACAGAGGGTAGTAGTTTATGGTAAAGGTTAATCTTGGAGTGCAGTTACTAGCGGTGTATCACGAGGATCTGTTTTGGGTCCATTGCTGTTTGTCATTTTTATAAATGACCTGGAGGAGGGGCTAGAAGGTTGGGTGAGAAAGTTTGCGGATGATACGAAAGTCGGTGGAGTTGTTGACAGTGAGCAAGGATGTGTCAGGTTACAGCAGGACATAGATAAGCTGCAGAACTGGGCAGAAAGGTGGCAAATGGAGTTAAATGTAGCTAAGTGTGAAGTGATGGACTTTGGTAAGAGTAACAAGAAGATGGGGTACTGGGCTAATGGTCGGATACTTGGTAGTATGGATGAGCAGAGGGATCTTGGTGTCCATGTACACAGATCTCTGAAAGTTGCCACCCAGGTAAATAGTGCTGTGAAGAAGGCATATGGTGTACTGGCTTTTATTGGTAGAGGAATTGAGTTCCGGAGTCCTGAGGTCATGTTGCAGTTGTATAAGACTCTGGTGTGGCCGCATCTGGAATATTGTGTGTAGTTTTGGTCACCATACTATAGGAAGGATGTGGAGGCACTGGAACAGGTGCAGAGGAGATTTACCAGGATGTTGCCTGGTATGGTGGGAAGATCGTATGAGGAAAGGCTGAGGCACTTGGGGCTGTTTCCATTGGAGAAAAGAAGGTTTGGGGTGACTTGTTAGAGGTGTACAAGATGATTAAGGATTTAGATAGGGTTGACCATGAGAACCTTTTTCCACGTATTGAGTCAGCTATTATGAGGGGGCATAGCTTTAAATTAAGGGGTGGTAGGTATAGGACAGATGTTAGGGGTAGATTCTTTACTCAGCAAGTCGTGAGTTCATGGAATGCCCTGCCAGTAGCAGTGGTGGACTCTCCCTCTTTATGGGCATTTAAACAGGCATTGGGTAGGCATATGGAGGATAGTGGGCTAGTGTAGGTTAGGTGGGCTTTGATCGGCGCAACATCGAGGGCTAAAGGGCCTGTACTGCGCTGTATTCTTCTATGTTCTATGTTCTATATTCTATGTGTCAGGAAATGGGTCTGGGTGGGTTGGTCTTCGGAGGGTCGGTGTGGACTTGTTGGGCCAAAAGATCTGTTTCCACACTGTAAATAATCTAATCTTAAAACAAAACACTTACATTTTCTTCCAAGTTATTTCATATATATATCAAACAATCGAGGTCCCAGCACTGTTCTTTGCAGAACAGCACAGGCCTCCAGTCAGAAGAACATTCCTCCACAATTATCCTCTATTTTCCATGACCAAGCCAAATTTGTATCCAAATTAACAATTCACCATAGATCCCAAGTGAGTGAATCTTTTGGACTAGCCTTCCATAACAGGCCCTGTCAAATACTTTAGTAAAGTTTATGTCGATGATATTTACTGGGAGATAGTGAGAACTGTAAATGCAGGAGAGTCCGAGTTGATAAAGTGTGGCACTGAAAAAGGAGCAGCAAGTCAAGCAGCATATGAGGAGCAAGAAAGTCGATGTTTCAGACATAGCTCTTGATGAAGTCCTGATGAAGGGTTATGCCCGAAACATTAACGCTGTTGCTCCTCGGATGCAGCCTGACCTGCTGCACGTTTTCCAACGCTACACTTTATCAACATCTACTGCCCTCCCCGCATCAATGATCTTCAACAATCTGAAGCAAAGAGGCACTCTGACTGTCCTCAGTGCCCTTTGCCTACCTGCCTTCCCTTCCCCTTATTGTCAGTGCACCCTCATTGGTGGCGACCATGTTATGGTGATGTCACAGTGCAGACATTGCATCTCCATTTCTCCCAGGATCCAGCCTGCTCCTGTTTCAGTGTTATAGGGCTTTCATGTATGCAGGGCATTGTGGGTAGACAGACCATCATTGCTCTATTGCCGACTGAATTTCCCCTGAACCTGAAAGATTAATAATTCTGTGTCAGCTGAATCTGTGGTCAATCTGTATGTTAAGAATAGATAAATGAGCCCAATTCGTCTATGTATACAGGTAAGTTAAGAAACGCACAAAATTAGAATTTCATGTTGTAAAGAATGCGTAATGTTTACATTGAAAGAAGATTGTAAATTTTAATAATTCAAGATATGACTAATATCTGTATGAGAATTTTTTTTCAGAAAGCATGTTATTAAGGTCAAGACCAACTAAGAACAAGAAAGGCTAATCAGACATTGACATGAAAGTTGGCATGAAAGTTAAAAATAATTTAAAACAATCTATGTCAATCATTTCGAAGTGAACTGTTGTTGAAAAAGTGAAAGAACTATGTGATGTTGTTTTGCTCATTGGAACAAATTAATTGCATTTTTAAAATAATCTTATCTTAAATCATGGAAGACAATTGTGTTCGATTGTACTAAAGATTTTATTATTCATTTGGACAATATTCTTTTGTTAAATTGTTTCATAAATAATGTTCAAGTATATAGTAGAGTTTTTGTTCATTTGCATGAATTTCCAGCTCATTCATGTAAAATTTCAGATTTTACTCATTAAATTTAGGTTCACCAATTCTTGTATTCATTTATGCAAAAGCTTGTAATAAAGCGTGTTCTGTCCACTACAGGTTAGAAACCACAGCTCTGTGCCTGTGTGTGTTGCAAGCCTGGGTGCAGTGGGAAGAAGGAAGGATTTTGCTACGCTCTGCACTCTTTCAAAACTTCTGGTCCCGTTCCCCGAGTTAAAATGCTGCTCTCTCCCCACTCGTTTTAAAGTTGTTGCTTCTTCTCTGAGTGCTCATTCAGAATGAGCTGTTCAGGAATGTTTTGTGTCACTCCACAAAAATGTCAAAGGGTTTGGGAATTCCAAACAAGACTTTCAAAAGACACATTGATAACCCACAATCTCATTGAATTGACTTTGTTCTGCACTTGGAAATTGTTCTAATAACTAATCCCACTGATGCAGATGATGAGCTTGTTAAATATTTCAGTGTCCTGGTGCCAGGATGAATGTCTCTCAATGGAAACGTGGACACATCACCAAGGATGCAATGACTGCTGCTGCTCTGGTAGCTGCATGGCCTCATGGGTAAGGTATTGGATTTCGGTGCTGCTTATAAAGCTGTCATGAGTTTGAGTCCAATTGCATCTTTGTGAGAAACGAAGCTCACTCACTTCAATAATTTCAGTCCGAGACAAGATCTGAATCAGTAGTGTCAGTTATTTCGCTTTTGCAAGAGAGGTGTTGTGTCAACTGTCCACAAGACAGGGACACACATACACTGAATTCAACTAGTACACAACATTTATGTAATTCGTTCCTATTCCATCTCCCCATTGCTCCTCCCCTGTTTACATCTCCCACCTCTCTAAGACCCGCGCCAATTACTTTTGTTCATCTCTTGCCTTATCCAGCCTTGTCTGTGACAAAATGCTTATTTCTAGCCTCACAAGGCCGTTTGACCACATCCCGCTGTGGTTCATTGTTAAGTATATCCTCTTTCACTACCATCTGTTTTGCTTACTTGTTATGGTCTTATGACCTCATGACTTCTTGATTGTGGTTTGTTTTCGTTTTTGCAGAAGCGGGAAATAGATGCTTATAACTACTGTTTGTACAGGTATATCTAGCTTAACCCCCTCCCCTCACAGCACCTTATCTATTTGTCTGGAACATCTCCCATTGTTTGCAGGCACATTTCATTCTTGTATGCACATTTTAGCTAATACAAAAACAATTATGTATTTCCTTCACATAGTTATCATTCTTGTTGACTCAACTCTTGACTGAAACAATTATACACTAGTGTAAGTTCATTTACCTTGCATAAGTAATTATGATTGCATAAGCAACACTACTGTACCTATATCCCACAATCTTGCTTTGCTGAAATAAGCCAAGCTTATTTCATGCTCATTTGCTGAGGTTATCATCTTTCCTTCTAAACCTGTTATTGTTCACAATGAAAATACAACTTTCAAGATGATTTTAGTGTTTACAATTGACACATATTCTGTTAATTAAGAAAAAACACATAGATCTGAATACATGAATTATGTTTCTAATATTTGACTCAATTGTTTCAGTCTCAAGCTTTTTCAACCCGCAGAGCCAATAGAAGAAGAAAATAATCATGAGATTTGCCAGCTATGTTTGGATTTGAATGGTGACTGATATTGCCTAATGGGATTGTGAATAGATGTGACCCACATTGGGATATGGAATGGGAAACTGTGAAGTGAAAAGATTCAGAGAATCTCAGTAACTGCAGTAATTCTGTCCCATCTCCACACTGGATACCTCAGACAATTACAATGACCAGCAACAAGGAGAAAAATGAAAACTCAGTTCCATTTGAAGTGAAAGGCAAGGTTGACTTGATGCTTGTATTTTGCTGGGTAAAACATACCCAGAGCAGACCAATTCGGCAGGAACAGAGTCTCAACTTCGACAGATTTGTAAATGTTGCAAATTCCAACAGATTGGAAACAAACCTGTGTGAACTGTTTGGAAAGCAACTGTGTGCATGAATATACAAATATCACTGTCTGTTATACTATACCTGCAGTTCATCGACAGCAAGATACTCATCAAAAGAGTTATGGTTGTAATAAAATACATTTAGCCATGGAAGGAATTTCATGTCAAAAAAGTCAAAACAGGTAGATTCTGTTAAAGTGGGGAGTAACCAGAATTCCGGCAAGAGTAGACTGACCCCACTCTGTCTCTGTTAGTGAGCCTGGGATGAGCAGACTGACACCACTGTGTCTGTAACTGACCCAGGGAGAGCAGACTGACCCCACTGTGTCTGTAACTGACCCAGGGGAGAGCAGACTGACCCCACTGTGTCTGTAACTGACCCAGGGGAGAGCAGACTGACCCCACTGTGTCTGTAACTGACCCAGGGAGAGCAGACTGACCAAACTGTGCCTCTGTCACTGACCCAGGGCAGAGCAAACTGACCCCACTGTGTCTCTGTTAGTGACCCTGAGATGAGCAGTCTGACCCCACTGTGTCTCTGTTACTGTCCCAGGGGAGACCAGACTGACCCCACTGTGTCTCTGTTACTGACCCAGGGGAGAGCAGACTGACCTCACTGTGTCTGTAACTGACCCAGGGAGAGCAGACTGACCAAACTGTGCCTCTGTCACTGACCTAGGGCAGAGCAGACTGACCCCACTGTGTCTCTGTTAGTGACCCTGGGATGAGCAGTCTGACCCCACTGCGTCTCTGTCCCAGGGGAGACAAAAGTGATGCCACTGTGTCTATGTCGTTGACCCTGCGCAGGACAGATTGACCCCACTGTGACTCTGTCTCTGTCCCTGCCTCTGGGTAGAACAGATTGAGAGTCAGGAGTAGAGTGGTGCTGGAATGATTCCTGATGTAGGACTTTTGTTTGAAATGTTGATTTTCCTGCTCTTCGGATGCTGCCTGACCTGCTGTACTTTTCCAGCATCACTCTAATCTTGACTCTAATCTCCAGCATCTGCAGTATCCACTTCTTCCTCGTATAGCAGATTGGCCCCACTGTGTTCCTGTCACTCATCCAGGGGAGAGAGACAAAAAAAATGTTGATGTTGGAAATACACAGGCAGGAGGCTGGAAGAACACAGCAAGCCAGGCAGCATCAGGAGGTCAAGTCGATGTGTTAACACCCTCAAACCATGCTTCCTGTAAAGACTCTATTCCATTCTTAGAGTTCCTCCATCTCCATCACATCTGTTCTGATGATGCCAACTTCAGTAAGGGGGCCTCTGAAATGCCCACCTCCTTCCTCATTTGAGGAGACCCTTGCACGGTAGTTGACAGGGCCCTCAGCTGGGTCTGACTCTCTCCTGAACATTAACTCTTATCCTCTCTCTTCCCTCCCATAACAGCAGTAGATTCTCCTTATCCTCAGCTACCTTCCCTCGAGCATCCACAAAGGATCATTCACTGCCATTTCCGTGACCTTCAGTAGAAAGTCGCCACTTGACACATAGCCCCCTCCCTTCCCGTCAGTCTTCCACTGCTCCCTCCAGGACAGCCTGGTCCATTCCTCCAATGTCATCCTGCCCGACAACCCCACGTCACCTTCCTCTGCCAATGCATCATCCCTCATCAGTGTCCAAGGGCCCAAACATACCTTCCAGGTGAAGCAGAGCTTTACCTGCCCTTCACACAATCTAGACGACTGCATTTGCTGCTCACAATGTGCTCTCCTCGACACTGGGGAAATGAAGCAGGGACTGGGTGAGTGCCTCATGGAACATCTACATCATATGTCCTGTCCACAGAAAAAGTCCCTGAGCTTCTCATTGCTTCTAACTTCAACACATCATCATGTTCCCTGGCCAACATCTATCTCAGGCCTGCTGCAGTGCTCCAGTGCAGCTCAGTACCTCATTTTCCACTCGAGAACTCTACAATCTTCTGAACTTAATATTGAGTTCACAACATTCAGGCTTGAAGCACCCTTTCCATTGTTCTTAGCTCAATCCCCCACACACCAGGCCTTGTTATCAAATGGTCTGCTATTAAACACAACGCATTCTTAACTATTAATGGCCCCCATTATTAGCTATTCATTCTCCCAGGTTGATTGTTAGCCACCCTCTCTCTGGGTTCTATCTCCACCTGTCATGGTGCATGCGGTTGGCAGGGAGTGGTGGGAGGGGAAGGTCATGTGAGGAGAATCCCTCTCCTGCAGAAAAGGACTGAGCTTCATTGAATGGTGCATCAATTTAAAATTTATTACTGAATTGTTTCTATCCCCCACTCCATTAATGTCAGCTCTGCAACAAAGACTTACAGAACTGCTTTCAGAGTGAGAGGCCCAGACAAATGTTACCAGACTGAACTACAGAGGAACCTCTATTATCCGGCATTCGACTATCCAAATTTCGGATTATTTGGCAAGATCGCAGGTCCCGATGCTTGGCTAAGCTGTCAACCTGCATTCAATTAACCAAATGAAATACTCTGCCCATGTCCTTCGGATAATCGGTTCCTCTGTATATGGTTCTGAAATCAACCTCCCAGTGAAGTTCCTGACTTCAATTTATTTGGAATAAATGCAAGTGAGAAAAGGAAGGGAACATAAGAGAGAAGTTGCCATATTTAGGATCTTATCACATCCTCAGAATATCTGCTACTCTGAAACCAGGCCAAGGAATTGAAAATTAGCTAAGGAAGCAAAAATTCTCATCATGACTTCAGGCTATCTCAGCATTCTCACAGTCGATGAAATACTGTTGAAGTTTTGTTACTGTTGCAATGTAATTAAATAAAGCCAAGCCCATAGCAATTTAAGACTGATTAAGTTTAAGGTTGGAAACATGAGATCTCAGTCTGATTTCTCACCAGAGTCGACAGCGCCATGTTTATACAACAGACAAAATGCACAAATTATCACAGATTGTCTGGGATAATTATTTTCTCCAGTAATGAGGTAATAAGCACTGCCTGTGTTCTTGGTTGGAATGCTATATATACTATACTGTCGGGATAAACTCTCCTGTTCCATAACCAGTCGAGCATGCTTGGTTGGATTGCTTATGTTTCTAACAGCAGCAACCGCTCCTGTGTTAAGGCCTTTCCCATCCATGATCATGGCATCAACTTCAACTTCACCACATTCATTAAGAACAGATCCACAACCTAAAACAGGAAAGAAATTCTCTGTCATTGTCTCATTTGAGATTTCTGTCTTGCAATGGCAGTCCTGTCCTCGGCCTAGTTCCAGTGTTTGTCACAATCAATTCACAGTTTCCACTGGTGTCCACTTACATTTGCATTGACTATCCAGTTCACATCCAGGTAATCAAAGTTTAAAGTTAAAAAGGTTGGTAGTTAAACAAAAGGCGAATTGCTGGAGAGAAAGCAGAGCTAACATTTCGAGTCCAGTGATTCTTCAGAGGGTCAGAGTCTTGAGAAGGGGAGGGGGGTGGCCTACCTATCAAAGTTTGATAACTGCAACATAATTGGAAAAGAAAATGAAAAAAAATGCCAATTAAACAATTAAAAGAAACTTCAATAGATATATGTGATGTGAAACACTTTCATGGCATGGGAAGAAATAAACTGAATGGGGTAGAAGAGCAAAGAGATTAAGTGAAAGAGGTTAGCAAATTTATACATAGGTCATGGAAGCAGAATTATTCAGAATTCAAAAGGTAGAGAATTTATGTAGAACTAAAACAAAAATTCTGAAAATATTTATCATGTCTTGCAGCATCTGTACAGAAAATAAAACAGGGAAATAACATATCAAGTCAATGTCCTATCAGCAGAACTGGGCAAATTATTGTGATGTAACAGGATTGGGTGGGACAGGGACAAGAAGATGGTCAGTGATCAAGTTGCAAACAGGAGAGACTGAATAATGGATGAGTTAGGTCTTACTGAGCCAAAAGGGATCCAGATGGGGAAATATTGCATTCGTCCCTGGGCAGTGCACAGTTCAGATCTCCATATTATAAACAACAGCATTTTCAAATCTCAGATTACAGCTGTTGGGAAAGATTGAACAGGTCGGACAATTTTTATTTTAAAAATGAGCTACTTTGATAGAGGTCCTTTTAAATAATGAAAATGTTAAACCATTTAGATATGAAAGAATCCAAAAATAGGGACTATAATACGAAATATATCTATACTAATATATCACTCCCAACTCAAAAGACGTCATGAAGTACACTAACATTTGCATTGTATCTTATCAAATGCATCTTGGAAACTGAAATGTACTACATCCATTGGCTCCATTTGTCTACCCTACTTATCAAACAGGATTTCCCTTATGTGAAATCGTATCAACTCTGTCCAATCATACAATGATTTACAAGGTGCATTTTTTTAGATTTCCTGAATAACACATTTCAACTTTCTGATGAATGATGTAAGGTTAAATGGTGTATGCTGCCCTATCTTCTCTGTCCCTCCTTTCCTGAGCAGTGTTACATTCGATAACTTCTACACTATGGGAACATTCCAGAATTAGGGAAGCTTGGAAGATCATAAACAGTGTACCTACTATCTCTGCAGCTATTTCTTTAGAATTCGAATGCATAGAATAATGTATCTCCTGGGAATTTAATATATTTTAGCCCCTTAAGAAGAACAAAGAGAACAAAGAACAGGACAGCCCAGAAATAGGCACTTCGACACATGGTACTTTCCAAAGCAAAACTCTTTACCTCGACACAATCCGTAACCTTCTATAGCCTGCCTATTCATGCATCTATCAAGCTGTCCCTGAAACATTACTCTTGTATCCACATCCACAACTTCCTCTGGCAGGATATTCCAGGCACTTGCCACTCTCGGTGTAATGAACTTGCCTCTCATATCTTCAAAAACTTTCCCACTTTTACAAGACCATTTTCTGATTCAATATGTGGATGTACCTACTAGAGAAGGTGTAAAACTTGACCTACTCTTGGGAAATAATGCAGGGCAGGTGATTGAGGTGTCAGTGGGGGAGCACTTTGGGGCCAGTGACCATAATTCTATTAGTTTTAAAATAGTGATGGAAAAGGATGGACTGGTTTTAAAGTTGAAGTTCTAAATTGAAGGAAAGCTAATTTTGACAGTATTAGGCAAGAACTTTCAAAAGCTGATTGGGGGCAGATGTTTGCAGGTAAAAGGATGGCTGGAAAATGGGCAGTCTTCACAAATGAGATATCAAGAATCCAGAGACAGTATATTCCTGTTAGGGTGAAAGGAAAGGCTGGGAGGTATCGAGAATGCTGATGACTAGCAAAATTGAAGTTTTGGTTAAGGAAAAGAAGGAAGCATATGTCAGGTATAGACAGGAGAGATCGAGCAAATCCTTAGAAGAGTATAAAGGCAGTAGGAATACACTTCAGAGGGAAATCAGGATGCAAAAAGGAGATAGGAGTTAGCTTTGGCAAATAGAGTTCAGGAAAATCCAAAGAGTTTTCATAAATAGATTAAAGACAAAAGGGTGACTAGGGAGAGAATAGGACTCCTCAAAGATAAATAACACAGCCTATGTGCAGAGCGCAAGAGATGGGGGAGATACTAAACAAGTATATTGCATCAGTGTTTACTGTGGAGAAGGACGTGGAAGATATAGAATGTAGGGAAATAGATGGTGAAATCTTGAAAAATGTCCATATGACAGAGGAGGAAGTGCTGAATGTCATGAAATGGATAAAAATGGATAAATCCCGTGAACATGATTAAGTGTACCTTAGATTTACTGGGCTCCTTGGTGACATATTTATGTCATCAATGGTCACAGGTGAGGTGCTGGAAGACTGGAGGTTGGTTAACATGGTGCCATTGTTTAAGAAGGGTGGTAAGGACAGGCCAGGTAACTATCGACCAGTGAGCCTGACATCGGTGGTGGGCAAGTTGTTGGAGAGAATCCTGAGGGACAGAATGTACATGTATTTGGAAAGGCAAGGATTTATTCGGGATGGTCAGCATGGCTTTGTGCATGTGAAATCATGTCTCACAAACTTAATGGAGTTTTTTAAAGAAGTAACAATGAGGACTGATGAGGGCAGAGTGGTGGATGTGAACTATATGGACAAGGTTCCCCATGGGAGACTGGTTAACAAGGAGAACTAGCCATTTGGATACAGAACTGGCTCAAAGGTAGAAGACAGAGGGTGGTGGTGGAGGGTTGTTTTTCAGACTGGAGGCCTGTGACCAATGGTGTGCCACAAGGATCGGTGCCGGGCCAACTACTTTTCGTCATTTACATAAATTATTTGGGTGTGAACAAAGGAGGTATAGTTAATAGGTTTGCAGATAACACCAAAATTGGAGGTGTAGGGGACAGTAAAGCAGATTATCGCAGCATAAAATATGATCTTGATCAAATGGACCAATGGACTGAGGAGTGGCAGGTGGAGTAAATGCAAGGTGTTGCATTTTGGAAAAACAAATCAGAGCAGGATGTATACACTTAGTGGAAATGACCTAGAGAGTGCTGCTGAACAAAGAAACCTTGGAGTGCGGGTTCATCGTTCCTTGAAAGTAGAGTCGCAGGTAGATAGGATGGTGAACAAGGCATTTTTAATGCAAACCTTTATTGGTCATATTATTGAGTTGAGGAGTTGGGAGGTCATGGTGCAGCTGTATGGGACACTTTTGGAATATTCCGTGCAATTCTGGTCTCCTTCTTATCGGAAGGGTGTTGTGAAACTTAATAGGTTTCAGAAAAGATTTAGAAGGATGCTGGCAGGGTTGGAGGATTTGAGCTATAGGGCGAAGCTGAACAGACTGAGGCTGTTTTCCCTGGACTATCGGAGGCTGAGGGGTAAGGCTTATAAAGGCTTATAAAATCATGAGGGGTTTGGATAGGATAAATATGAAAGGTCTTTTTCTGGGGTGGTAAATTCAGAACTAGAGGGCATAGTTTTAGTGTGAGGGGGAAAAGACATAAAAGGGACCTCGGGAACTATGTTTTCATGCAGAGGGTGGTGCGTGAATGGAATGAGCTGCCATAAGAAGTGGTGGAAGCTGTTACAATTACAAGGTTTAAAATGCATCTGGATAGGTACATGAGCTGAAAAATGTGTTGCTGGAAAAGCGGAGCAGGTCAGGCAGCATCCAAGGAGCAGGAGGATCGAAGAAAGGCTTATGCCCGAAACGTTGATTCTCCTGCTCCTTGGATGCTGCCTGACCTGCTGTGCTTTTCCAGCAACACATTTTTCAGCTCTGATCTCCAGCATCTGCAGTCCTCACTTTCTCCTCCTGGATATGTACATGAGTAAGGGTTTAGAGGGATATGGGCCAAGTGCTGGCAAATGGAACTAGATTAGGTTAGAATAACTGGTTGGCATGGATGAGTTGGACCAAAGGATCTGTTTCTGTGCTGTACATCTCTATAACTCTATGAGTTGATGTTGTGAAAAGCTCAATATTGTTAGACAGTTGCAGAGTCAAATCCTCCACAAGAAGCCATTTTATGGATTCCCATTTTCTGGATTAGTGGTGCTGGAGGAGCATAGCAGTTCAGGCAGCAT
Organism: Chiloscyllium punctatum; assembly: GCF_047496795.1. Classification (NCBI taxonomy): domain Eukaryota; kingdom Metazoa; phylum Chordata; class Chondrichthyes; order Orectolobiformes; family Hemiscylliidae; genus Chiloscyllium; species Chiloscyllium punctatum. The sequence continues at coordinate 66,081,371 of NC_092756.1, read as the reverse complement.
CCGAGGAGCAGTAAAATCGATGAATCGGGCAAAAGTCATTCCTTATGAAGGGCTTTTGCCCGAAACATTGATTATACTGCTCCTCGGATGCTGCCTGAACTGCTGTGCTCTTCCAGCACCACTAATCCAGAATCTGGTTTCCAGCATCTGCAGTCATTGTTTTTACCCTTATGGATTCCCATGCCAGCCTCATCTCCACTCATATTGTGTTACTGTCCTTGATCACATTTCAGTGAGAAATGGTCTAATTTCAGTGATTTGGTTGTTGCCTGGAACAAAGTCACCAGGTACCTTTTCCCTTCCCCAGTGCAGCACACTGTCTGTAATCTCACTCTTCAAATCCTCAATTCGGGTGCAAGGTTACTCATGTTACAAACATTTGCCATGCGCGTTTTGACTGTCAACCACTTTGATACCCAGCAATTCCCAACCTGTTGTAGCTGCAATATTTCTTCCATCACTATTGTCTTTAATTAAATTCTTCATTAAAATCAGTCCAGTATCAGAGTCAGGGATCGACAGCAGAGAAAAAGGCCCATCAACATATTGCACCCACATCAGTCAAAATCTGTTCTGGTTCCATTTTCAAGCACTTGTCTGCTTTGACATTACAACTGCACATTTAAATACTGAAATGTCATACGAGTTTCTGTCTCTGCAACACATACTGCCAGAGTTCCAGATTCCTATCATCCCTTCGGCAAACAAAATGTTTTTTCACCTTCCATCAAATTCTGTCCCTTAATTTAAATGCCAGCTGCTCCCCTTCAAGTCATTGATCTCTCTGCCAATGAGAAAGTTCCTTCCTGCCTTCATTGTCTATGCCTTTCAAAATTTTATATACCTCAAATCACACCAAACACCATCTTTATCCACCTATTCCGATATCTGAAGAGACTGGTGGACATTCTCTCATCTGACCATCCTGATCTTCCTGCAATCTCATGCTACCTTCTTCACTCTTCATCACTGCACCAACTTTTGTATCATCCGCAAACTTACAAAATCAACCCTCCTCCATTCATTTACAATGGCATTTACGTGTACAAGTGTATCAACACTAACCCCTTGGTATCCTACTGGATATAGGCTTCCTCTCACAAAAGCACCCCCAACCCATCACCCTCTTGCTTCCTGCAACTCAGCAAATTCTGGATCCAATTAGCCAGACTTCCCTGGATTCCATGGGCTCTTATTTCCGCTATCAATCCCCAATGTGGGATCTTATCAAAAGCATTGCTAAAGTCCAAGTGGACTACATTGAATGCATGGCCCTCATACACAGCTATTCACATCTTTGAAAGCTTCAGGAAATTTGTTCAGACTTAATCTCTCATAACAAAAGCATGCTGACAGCTCTTGATCAATCCCTGTCTTGCCAAATGCAGATTGGTTCTGTCCCTCAGAATACTTCCAATTTTTCCCCATTACTGAAATTAGACTGACCGGTCTGTCTTTTACTGGTTTATCTCTTACGTCCTTCTTCAACAATGGTGCCACACTAGCTTTCCTCCAGTCTTTCAGCACCTCTCCTGTGGCCAGAGAGAAATTGAAAGTTATTGTCAATGCCACTGTTACATCCTCCCTTGCCTCAATGAACAAGCTGGCCTGCATTTCATCCGAGCCTGGATATTTATCGAGTTTTACTCCTGCCAGACCACTCGGAACCTTCTCTCTGTCTTTGTTAATTTCTTTAAGTGCATCACAGTCCTTCTCTCCAATTTGTATAATCATATCGTCCCTTTCACTAGTGAACATTGACACTAAGTATTAATTTAGAATGCTACCGACATCCTCTGACTCCTCGCACTAATTACACTGTGGTACTTAATGTGCCCTACTTCCCTAATTATCTTTTTACCCTTAATATACTTGTAAAGCAATGTAAAATTTTCCTTTTATTTACCTGTCATGACTATGCCTCTTTTGGTTTTCCTGGGACCATAGGGCAAAAGCTCTATCTCAGACATCACCCACGTTTAAAAAAAAATGTGGGAAGAGATTTTTTTTAATCTTTGAGGATGGTGAGTCTGTGGAATTGTTTCCCTTGGAGAATTGTTGAGGTTGGCTCAGTGATTATATTCAAGGCTGAGATGCAGATTTATAGTCACTCAGGAAATCAAGGATTTTGAAAGTGGCAAAGTGGAATGAGATCAATATGATCTCACCAAATGGAGGAGCAGATTCAGTGGGTTGACTGCCTTATCTTTTCCTATGTCTTTTGGGGCATGGGATATTTCTGTACAACAATATTTTGGAATGTATTGACAGGATTGGACAAAGTTAGCACAGGTTTATGAAGGCAAACCATGCTTAACAAAATCTACTGGAGTTTTCTTTGAGGCTATAACTGGTAGAATAGATAAGAACCGGGGCCTGTGGCATTCTTGGGTTTTCCAAAGCTTTGAAAGGTGCCATTTAAGAGATTATTGAGATTATTGAGCAAAGTTAGTTCACGAGATAAGGCAAATAAAGGGCAGCATGGTGGCTTAGTGGTTGATACTGCCACTTCACAATGCTAAGGACCTGAGTTCAATTCCACCCTCAGGCAACTGTCTGTGTGGACTTGGTACAATCTCCCAGTGTCTGCGTGAGTGTCCTCCAACAGTCCAAAGATGTGCACATTGGTGGATTGGCCATGCTAAATTGCCCATAGTGGTTTGTAGGTTAGGTGCATTAGCCATGGGAAATATCAGTGTACAGGTGGGATGCTCTTTAGAGGGTCAGTGTGGACTTGTTGGGCTGAATGGCTATTTTCCACACTGTAGGGATTCTATAGTTAATATATTGGTTGACAGACAGAAAATAGGAAGAGAGAATAATTGAGTTGTTTTCCATGTGGCAGGCAGTGCCTAGTGAGGTACCAAAAGGATCAGCGCTTGGGCCCCGGCTATTCATTCGGATAAAGAAGAACAAAGAACAATACAGCACAGGATCAGGCTCTTCAGCTCTCCACTTCTGCTCTGACACATTTTGGCCTACCATACTTTCAGGATCCATATCACTCTATTCCTTTCCTATTCACGTATTTGTCCAAATCTTTCTTGACTGCTGCTCTTGTGTCTGCTTCCACCACCTCCTCTGGCAGCATGTTCCAGACTCTCACCACCCTTTTTGTGAAAAATGTGCTTCGCACATATCTTTTCAATGTCCCCCAATCCCCGCAGCTTGAATCTTTGCCCCCTAATAATTGACCCCTCCACCCTGGGAAAAAGCCTCACACTTCCCACTCTGTCTATGCCGTTCACAATCTTATAAACGTCTATCAGGTTGTTCCTCAAACGCCTGTGTTCCAGTGAAAACAACCCAGTTTATCGAACATTTCTTCGTAGCTAATATCCCCCATACCAGGCATCCTGGTAAATCTTTTCAGTATCCACAGTGGCATTACCAGAACTATTCCAAGTGTGGCCTAACTGAAGTTCTATAAAGCTACAACATAACTTGCTTATCCTTACACTCAATGCCCCTTCCAATGAAGGCAAGCATGCCATAAGCTTTTTTTACTCCCTTATCCACCTGAGCTGCCACCTTCAGTGATCTGTGGACCTGCACACCCAGAAGTCTCTGCTTATCATTACTCCTAATGGTTCTGCCACTCACTGTATAATTTCCATCTGTACTTGACCTTCTAAAATGCATTATCTCACATCTCTTGGATTAAACTCCATCTGCTATTTTTCTGCATGTGCCTCCAAATGATCATATCTTCTGTATTCTCTGACAATCCTCACCATCTGTACCGCCATCAATCTTTATATCATCCACAAAAGTTACTAATTAGACCAGCTATGTTTTCCTCCAAATCATTTATGTAGACCATGAACAGTAGAGTTCCCAGCACCAATCGCTGGTGGAACACTCGTCACAACCCTCCATTCCGAAAAGCATCCTTTCTCCGCTACCCTCTGTTTCCAATGAGTAAGCCAGTTCTGTATCCATCTTGCCAGCTCACCGCCATGTGACTTCACCTTTTGGACTAGTCTGCCATGTGGGACCTTGTCAAAGTCCATGTAGATAACATTAACCACTTTTCTCTCAATCGTCTTCTTCACCACCTCAAAGAATTCAATCAAGTTAGTGAGGTATGACTTCTCCAACACAAAACTATGCTGTCGATCACTAATTTGTCAATTTGCTTCTAAATGTGTATTGATCTTGTCCCTGAGAATCTTTTTCAATAATTTCCCTACCACCATGTGGCTCACAGTCCTGTAATTTCCCGGATTATGCCTGCTACTCTTCTTAAACAATGCAACAACATTGGCTATTCTGAGATATACTCTGGATATACTGGCTAAACTCTGGGACCTCTCTGTGGTCAAAGAGGACACAAAGATGTTTGTTAATGCTCCAGCAATTTGTTCTCATCTCCCATAATATTCAACAGCTCTTCCTTTTTAACAGAAACTTGGCTAAGAAATTCAGCACTCCCTTCCCTGAGAAAATCCTCCATCAATTCCTTCTTTTTGGTGAGTATCGACGCAAAGTATTCATTTAGGACCCTCATCCACCTCTTCTGCCTCCACACAGATTCCGTCCTTTGTCCTGGAGTGATTAGATTAGATTCCCTACAGTATGGAAACAGGCCATTTGGCCCAACAAGTCCAAGATATGAGCAAGACAACATTCAGTAAATTGGACATATACAGAGCAGAGCAAAACAATCCAGAGATTCACTGATAGATTCACTGCTCCATTGTTAGATTCACTGATTGTCAGCAGCTTTGAAAACTGATGGTGACACTCTCTGACTCTCTGAGATACACTATGACACTCTCTGATACTCTCTCAAACACACTGCGTCACTCTCTGAGACACATTGTGACACTCTCTGAGGGACTGTGACACACTGTGACACTCTCTGACAGTCGCTGAGACACTGGGACACTCTCTGACTCTCTGTGACTATTTGAGTCGCACTGTGACACTCTCTGACTCTCTAAGGCGCACTGTGACACTCTCTGACAGACTATGATACACTGAAACACTCTCTGAGAGACTGTGACTCTCTGTGAGACACACTGTGACACTCTCTGACATTCTCTGAAACACACTGTGACACTCTCTGAGACACACTGAGACACTCACTGACTCTGACACTCTCTTATTCACTCTGACAGTCTCTGAGACACACTGTGAAACAGTCTGACTTTCTATGACACTCTCTCAGACACAGTATGACACACTGTGACACTTACTGTCTCTCTCTCTGACACACTCTGAAATACAATGTAACATTCTCTGACAGACTGTCACAATGTGACACTCTCTGAGACAAACTGTGACACTTTCTGACTCCCTCTGACTCTCTGAAACACACTGTCATCCTCTCTTAGATGCACTGTGACACTCTCTGAGGCACACTGTGACAATCTCTGACACTCTCTGCGACACACTGTGATACAGTCTGACTCTCTCTGGCACTCTCTGAGGTATAGTATGACATACTGTGACACTCTCTGACTCACTCTGACACTCTCTGAGACACACTGTGATCCTCTCTCACAGACTGTGGCCCTCTCTGAGCCAAATGCTGACACTCTCTGACACTCTCTGAGACACAGTATGACACACTGTGACACTCTCTGACTCTCTCTGATACACAGTAAGATTCTCTGACAGATTGTGTCTCACAGTGACACTCTCGGAGAAAAACTGTGACACTTTCTGACTCTCTCTAACACTCTGAGACACACCGTGACACTCTCTTAGACTCTCTGTGACCTTCTGTGACACTCTCTGAAAGACTGTGACACGCTGAGACACTCTCAAAGACATACTCTGACACTTTCTGACACTCTGGCTGACTCTGAAATGTACTGTAGCCTTGTCTGACAGACAATGACACACTGTGACACTCTCTGAGACAGATTGTCTCTGAAACACGCTGTGACATTCTCTGAGAGATTGTGACACACTGTGACACACTCTGACACTGTCTGTGACACACTGGGACCCTCTCTGACAATTTGAGAAACACTGTGACGCTCTCTGACACTCTCTGAGACACACTGTGACACTCTCTTACAGACTGTGAAACACTGTGACACTCTCTGACTCTCTCGGAGACACACTGTAACACGCTCTCACAGACTGTGACCGTCTCTGAGGCAAATGCTGACACTCTTTGAGACACAGTATGACACACTGTGACACTTTCTGACTCTCTCTGAGACACTCTGCAATACACTGTAAGATTCTCTGACAGATTGTATCACACTGTGACAATCTCTGAGAAAAGCTGTGACACTTTCTGACTCTCTCTGACACTCTGAGACGCACTGTGAAACTCTCTTAGACTCACTGTGACCCTCTGTGACACTCTCTGAAAGACTGTGACACACTGAGACACTCTGAAAGACAGACTGTGACACTTTCTGACTCTCTCTGGGACTCCCTGAGGCACACTGTGACACTCTCTGACAAGCTGTGACACTTTCTGACTCTCTCTGAAACACACTGTGACACTCTCTGAGAGATTGTGACACTCTCTGAGACTCTCTGAGACACACTGGGACCGTCTCTGACAATTTGAGACGCAGTGTGACACTCTCTGACAGACTGTGACACACTGTGACACACTCTTTCACTATCTGTGACACACTGGGACCCTCTCTGACAATTTGAGATACACTGTGATACTCTCTGACACTCTCTGAGAAGCACTGTGACACTCTCTGACAGATTGTGACACACTGTGACACTCTCTGAGACGGACTGTGACACTCTCTGATCTTATCTGACACTCTCGCAGACATACTGGAATATAGTCTGACTCTCTATGACACTCTCTGAGGCACAGTATGACGTACTGTGACACTCTCTGACTCTCTCGGAGACACACTGTAACACTCTCTCACAGACTGTGACTGTCTCTGAGTCAAATGCTGACACTCTCTGAGACACAGTATGACACACTATGACACTTTCTGACTCTCTCTGAGACACTCTGCAATACACTGTAAGATTCTCTGACAGATTGTGTCACACTGTGACAATCTCTGAGAAAAACTATGACACTTTCTGACTCTCTCTGACACTCTGAGACACTTTGAAACTCTCTTAGACTCACTGTGACCCTCTGTGACACTCTCTGACAGACTGTGACACACTGAGACACTCTCAAAGACAGACTGTGACACTTTCTGACCCTCTCTGACTCACTCTGAAATATACTGCAGCCTTCACTGACAGACTGTGAGACACTATGACACTCTCTGAGACAGACTGTGACACTTTCTGTCTCTGTCTGACTCTCTGAGACACACTGTGACACTCTTTGACAGACTGTGACACTCTCTGACTCTCTCTGAGGCACACTATGACACTCTCTGACAGACTGTGACACTCTCTGACAGACTGTGACACACTGAAACACACTCTGATCCTACCCGACACACTCTGAGACACAATGTGACACTCTCTGAAAAGCACTGTGACACTCTCTGACAGACTGTGACACACTGTGACACTCTCTGACTCTCTCTGAAACACACTGTTACACTCTCTGACAGACTGTGATACACTGTGACATTCTCTGAGACACAATGTGACACTCTCTGACAGACTGTGATACACTGTGACATTCTCTGAGACACACTGTGACATTCTCTGACAGACTGTGACACACTGTGACATTCTCTGAGACACAATGTGACACTCTCTGACAGACTGTGACGCTCTGACTCTCTCTGAGACTCTCTTAGACACACTGAGACACTCTCTGAGACACACTGTGACACTGTCTGATCTTATCTGACATGCTCTGACACACTGTCACAGTGTCTGACTCTCTCTGATACTTTGAGATGCACTGAGACACTTTCTGATTGTATCTGACAATCTCTGAGACACACTGTGACACTCTCTGACACTCTCTGAAACACACTGTGACACGCTCTGACAGACTGTGACACACTGTGACAAACTTTGACACTCGCTGAGACACACTGGGACACTCTGACTCCCTCTGACAATTTGAGACGCGCAGTGACACTCTCTGATCCTATCTGACACTCTCTGAGACGCACTGTGACACTTTCAAAGACAGACTGTGACATTTTCTGACTCCCTCTGAACCTCTGAGGCACACTGTGACACACTCTTACAGTCGGTGACACACTGTGACACTTTCTGATATTCTCTGAGACACATTATGACACTCTCTGACACACTGTGACACACTGTGGCACTCTCTGAGACAGAATGTGACACTTTCTGACTCCCTCTGAATCTCTGAGACACACTGTGACACGCTCTTACAGTCGGTGACACACTGTGACACTTTCTGATATTCTCTGAGACACACTATGACACTCTCTGACACACTGTGACACACTGTGACACTCTCTGAGACACACTGTGACACTTTCTGACTCTCTCTGAGACACTCTGCAATACACTGTAAGATTCTCTGACAGATTGTGTCTCACAGTGACACTCTCTGAGAAATACTGTGACACTTTCTGACTCTCTCTGACTCTCTGAGACACACTGTGACACTCTATTAGATACACTGTGACCCTCTCTGACACTCTCTTAAACACATATTGATATTCTCTGACTCTCTCTGACACTCTCTAAGGCACACTTTGATACTCTCTGAACAACTGTGACACACTGAGGCACTATCAAAGACAAACTGTGACATCTTCTGACTCTCTCTGACACTCTTTGAGGCACACTGTGACACTCTCTGACAGACTGTGACACACTGAGGCACTCTCAAAGACAGACTGTGACACTTCCTGACTCTCACTGACTCTCTCTGAGACACACTGTGACTCTCTCTGACTCTCTCTGAGGCACACCGTGACACTTTCTGACTCACTGAGACACACTGTGAAACTCTCTGTGACACACTGTGACACTCTCTGACTCTCTCTGAGGCACACCGTGACACTTTCTGACTCACTGAGACACACTGTGAAACTCTCTGTGACACACTGTGACACTCTCTGACTCTCTCTGATGCACACCGTGACACTTTCTGACTCGTTCTGACTCTCTGAGACACACTGTGACACTCTCTGACACAGTGTGACACTCTCTGAGACCGACTGTGACACTCTCAGACTCTCTCTGATACCCTCTGAGGCATAGCACGACACAATGTGACACTCTCTGACAGGTTGTGACATTCTCTGACACTCTCTTAGACACACTGTGACACTCTCTGACTCTCTCTGTCACTCTCTGAGACACACTGTGTCACACTCTGACATACGGTGACATTTTATGAGACACTGTGACTCTCTCTGAGACATACTGTGTCACTTTCTGTCTCTCTCTGACTCTCTGAGACACACTGTGACACTCTCTGAGACAGACTCTGACACACACTGTGACACTTTCTGACTTTCTCTGAGACACACTGTGATACAGTCTGCTCTATCATCCACTCTCTGAGGCACAGTATGACATACTGTGACACTCTCTGACTCACTCTGACATCTCTGAGACACACTGTGACACTCTCTGACAGACTGTGACACACTGTGACACTCTCTCACTGTGACCATCTCTGAACCAAATGCTGACACTCTCTGAGACACAGTATGACACACTGTGACATTTTCTGACTCTCTCTGACACTCTTTGAGGCACACTGTGACAATCGCTGACAGACTGTGACAAACTGACGCACTCTCAAAGACAGACTGTGACACATTCTAACTCTCTTTGACTCTCTGAGACACACTGTGACACTCTCTGACTCTCTCTGAGGCACACCGTGACACTTTCTGACTCCCTCTGACTCTCTGAGACACACTGTGACACTCACTGAGACACACTGTGACACTCTCTGACAGACTGTGACACACTCTGACACCCTCATAGACACACTGTGACACTCTCTGATTCTATCTGCCACTCTCTAAGACACACTGTGACACTCTCTGACTCTCTCTGAGGCACACTGTGACACTTTCTGACTCCCTTTGACTCTCTGAGACACACTGTGACACTCTCTAAGACACACTGTGACACTCTCTGACTCTCTCCGAGGCACACTGTGACACTTTCTGACTCCCTTTGACTCTCTGAGACACACTGTAGCACTCTCTAAGACACACTGTGACACTGTCTGACTCTGAGACACACTGTGACACTCTCTGACATGCTGTGACACTCTCTGAGACAGACTGTGACACTTTCTGACTCTCTATGACTCTCTGAGACACACTGTGACACTCACTGAGACACACTGTGACACTCTCTGACAGACTGTGACACTCTCTGACTCTCTCTGACACTCTCATAGACACACTGTGACACTCTCTGATTCTATCTGACACTCTCTGAGACACACTGTGACACTCTCTGACACTCTCTGAGACACACTGTGACACTCTGTGACACTCTCTGAGACACACTGTGACACTCTGTGACACTCTGTGACACAGTCTGTGACACACTGTGACACACTGTGAGACACTGTGACACTCGCTGACTCTCTGAGACACATGCTGATTCTCTCTGACCCTCTCTGAGACAGAATGTGACACTCTCTGACACTCTCTGAGGCACAGCAGGACACACTGTGACAGTCTCTGACAGGTTGTGACAAACTGACATTCTATGACTTTCTCTGACACTCTCTTAGACACACTGTGACATTCTCTGACTCTCTCTGTCACTCTCTGAGACACACTGTGTCACGCGCTGACAGACTGTGAGAATTTCTGTGTCACACTATGACACTCTCTGAACGACTGTGACACACTGAGACACTCTCAAAGACAGACTGTGACACTTTCTGACTCTCTCTGACTCACTCTGAAATATACTGTAGCCTTCTCTGACAGACTGTGACACACTGTGGGCGGCACGGGGGCACAGTTGTTAGCACTGCTGCCTCACAGCGCCTGAGACCCGGGTTCAATTCCCGCTGTGTGGAGTTTACACGTTCTCCCCGTGTCTGCGTGGGTTTCCACCGGGTTCTCCGGTTTCCTCCTACAGTCGAAAGATGTGCAGGTCAGGTGAATTGGTCATGTTAAATTGCCCGTAGTGTTGGGTAAGGGGTAAAGGTAGGGGTATGGGTGGGTTGTGCTTCGGCGGGTCGGTGTGGACTTGTTGGGCCGAAGGGCCTGTTTCCACACTGTAATGTTATCTAATCTGTAATGTAATCTAAACACTGTGACACTCTCTGAGACAGACTGTGACAGTCTCTGATGCTATCTGACACTTTCTGAGACACACTGTGACACTCTCTGACTCTCTCTGAAACACACTGTGACACTCTCTGAGACACACTGTGACACTCTCTGACACACTGTGATACACTCTGACACTCGCTGAGACACACTGGGACGCTCTCTGACTCCCTCTGACAATTTAAGACACACTGTGACACTCTCTGATCCTATCTGACACTCTCTGAGACACACTGCGACACTCTCTGACAGACTGTGACAGACTCTGACACTTTCTGTGACACACAATGACACTCTCTGATGGATGGTGACACTCTCTGACTCTGGGTGACTTTTTCTGACACACTGTGACACTCTCTGAGACACACTGTGACAGTCTCTGACTCTCTCTGATACTATCTTAGACACACTGTGACACTATATGAGGCACACTGTGCCATGCTCTTACAGACGGTGACACACTGTGACACTTTCTGAAACTCTCTGAGACACGCTATCACACTCTCTGACACACTGTGACAGAGTGTGACACTCTCTGAGACGCACTGTGGCACTCTCTGACACACTGTGACACACTGTGACACTCTCTGAGACAGACTGACACTTTCTGACTCTCTGAATCTCTGAGACACACTGTGACATTCTCTGACAGACTGTGACACACTGTGACACTCTCTGACTCTCTCTGAAACACACTGTTACACTCACTGACAGACTGTGACACATTGTGACACTCTCTGACACAGACTGACACTTTCTGACTCTCCCTGTGTCTCTGACACACACTGTGAAAATCTCTGATCCTAACGGACACTCTCTGAGGCACACTGTGACTCTCTCTGACGGACTGTGACACACTGTGACACTCTCTGACACTCTCTTAGACGCACTGACACGCACTGTTGTTATCTAACACTCTCTGAGACGCACTGCAACACTCTCTGACTCACTCTGACACTCTCTGAGACACACTGTGACATTCTCTCACAGACTGTGACACTCTCTGAGCCAAATGCTGACACTCTCTGACACTCTCTGAGACACAGTATGATACACTGTGACACTTTCTGTCTCTCTCTGAGACATTCTGAAATACACTGTAAGATTCTCTGACAGATTGTGTCTCACAGTGACACTCTCTGAGAAATACTGTGACACATTCTGACTGTTTCTGACTCTCTGAGACACACTGTGACACTCTCTTAGACACACTGTGACCCTCTCTGACAATCTCTTAAACAAACTGTGACATTCTCTGACTCTCTCTGACTCTCTCTAAGGTATACTGTGATACTCTCTGACAGACTGTGACACACTGAGACACTCTCAAAGACAGACTGTGACACTCTCTGACAGACTGTGTCAAACTGAGGCACTCTCAAAGACAGACTGTGACACTTTCTGACTCTCTCTGACTCTCTCTGAAATATACTGTAACCTTCTCTGACAGACTGTGACACACTGTGACACTCTCTGAGACAGACTGTGACACGTTCTGTCTCTGTCTGACTCTCTGAAACACACTGTGACACTCTCTGACTCTGAGGCACACTGTGACACTTTCTGACTCCCTCTGACTCTCTGAGACATACTGTGACACTCTCTGTGACACACTGTGACACCCTCATAGACACACTGTGACACTCTCTGATCCTATCTGGCATTCTCAGAGACACACTGTGACACTCTTTGACTCTCTCTGACACTTTGAGACACACTGTGACACTCTTTGACACTCTCTGAGGCACAATGTGACACTCTCTGACAGACTGTGACACACTGAGACACTCTCTGTGACACACTGTGACACTCTCTAACTCTCTCCAATAGGTATTGTGACACTTGCTGTAACACACTGTGACACACTCTGAGACACACTGGAACACTCTCTGACTCTCTCCGACAATTTGAGATGCACTGTGACACTCTCTTAAACACACTGTGACACTCTCAAAGACAGACTGTGACACTTTCTGACTCCCTCTGACTCACTCTAAAATATACTGTAGCCTTCTCTGACAGAGCGTGACCCATGGTGTCACTCTCTGAGACGGACTGTGACACACTCTGACTCTCTGAGATACACTGTGATACAGTCTGACTCTCTGTGACACTCTATGAGGCACAGTATGACACACTACGACACTCTCTGACTCACTCTGACACACACTGTGACGCTTTCCGTCTCTCACTGACTCCCTGTGACACTCTCTGACCGACTCTGACACTCTCTGTCTCTCTCTGAGGCACACTGTGACTCTCTCTGAGGCACACTGTGACACTTTCTGACAGACTGTGACACAATGTGACACTCTCTGACTCTCTCTGACACTCTCTTAGACACACTGTAGCACGCTTTGAGACACACTGTGACACTCTCTGACAGACTGTTACACACTGTGACACTCTCTGACTTTCTCTGACACTCGCTTAGACACACTGTAACACTCTTTGAGACACACTGTGACACTGTCTGATCTGCTCTGACTCTCTGACTCTTTCTGAGACGCACTGTGACACTCGTCGACTCACTCTGACACTCTGTGAGGCACAGTATGACATACTGTGACACTCTCTGACTCTCTCTGGCACTCTCTGAGGCACATTGTGACACTCTCTGACAGACTGTGACACTTTCTGACTCTCTCTGACTCACTCTGAAATATACTGTAGCCTTCTCTGACAGACTGTGACACACTGTGGGCGGCACGGGGGCACAGTTGTTAGCACTGCTGCCTCACAGCGCCTGAGACCCGGGTTCAATTCCCGCTGTGTGGAGTTTACACGTTCTCCCCGTGTCTGCGTGGGTTTCCACCGGGTTCTCCGGTTTCCTCCTACAGTCGAAAGATGTGCAGGTCAGGTGAATTGGTCATGTTAAATTGCCCGTAGTGTTGGGTAAGGGGTAAAGGTAGGGGTATGGGTGGGTTGTGCTTCGGCGGGTCGGTGTGGACTTGTTGGGCCGAAGGGCCTGTTTCCACACTGTAATGTTATCTAATCTGTAATGTAATCTAAACACTGTGACACTCTCTGAGACAGACTGTGACAGTCTCTGATGCTATCTGACACTTTCTGAGACACACTGTGACACTCTCTGACTCTCTCTGAAACACACTGTGACACTCTCTGAGACACACTGTGACACTCTCTGACACACTGTGATACACTCTGACACTCGCTGAGACACACTGGGACGCTCTCTGACTCCCTCTGACAATTTAAGACACACTGTGACACTCTCTGATCCTATCTGACACTCTCTGAGACACACTGCGACACTCTCTGACAGACTGTGACAGACTCTGACACTTTCTGTGACACACAATGACACTCTCTGATGGATGGTGACACTCTCTGACTCTGGGTGACTTTTTCTGACACACTGTGACACTCTCTGAGACACACTGTGACAGTCTCTGACTCTCTCTGATACTATCTTAGACACACTGTGACACTATATGAGGCACACTGTGCCATGCTCTTACAGACGGTGACACACTGTGACACTTTCTGAAACTCTCTGAGACACGCTATCACACTCTCTGACACACTGTGACAGAGTGTGACACTCTCTGAGACGCACTGTGGCACTCTCTGACACACTGTGACACACTGTGACACTCTCTGAGACAGACTGACACTTTCTGACTCTCTGAATCTCTGAGACACACTGTGACATTCTCTGACAGACTGTGACACACTGTGACACTCTCTGACTCTCTCTGAAACACACTGTTACACTCACTGACAGACTGTGACACATTGTGACACTCTCTGACACAGACTGACACTTTCTGACTCTCCCTGTGTCTCTGACACACACTGTGAAAATCTCTGATCCTAACGGACACTCTCTGAGGCACACTGTGACTCTCTCTGACGGACTGTGACACACTGTGACACTCTCTGACACTCTCTTAGACGCACTGACACGCACTGTTGTTATCTAACACTCTCTGAGACGCACTGCAACACTCTCTGACTCACTCTGACACTCTCTGAGACACACTGTGACATTCTCTCACAGACTGTGACACTCTCTGAGCCAAATGCTGACACTCTCTGACACTCTCTGAGACACAGTATGATACACTGTGACACTTTCTGTCTCTCTCTGAGACATTCTGAAATACACTGTAAGATTCTCTGACAGATTGTGTCTCACAGTGACACTCTCTGAGAAATACTGTGACACATTCTGACTGTTTCTGACTCTCTGAGACACACTGTGACACTCTCTTAGACACACTGTGACCCTCTCTGACAATCTCTTAAACAAACTGTGACATTCTCTGACTCTCTCTGACTCTCTCTAAGGTATACTGTGATACTCTCTGACAGACTGTGACACACTGAGACACTCTCAAAGACAGACTGTGACACTCTCTGACAGACTGTGTCAAACTGAGGCACTCTCAAAGACAGACTGTGACACTTTCTGACTCTCTCTGACTCTCTCTGAAATATACTGTAACCTTCTCTGACAGACTGTGACACACTGTGACACTCTCTGAGACAGACTGTGACACGTTCTGTCTCTGTCTGACTCTCTGAAACACACTGTGACACTCTCTGACTCTGAGGCACACTGTGACACTTTCTGACTCCCTCTGACTCTCTGAGACATACTGTGACACTCTCTGTGACACACTGTGACACCCTCATAGACACACTGTGACACTCTCTGATCCTATCTGGCATTCTCAGAGACACACTGTGACACTCTTTGACTCTCTCTGACACTTTGAGACACACTGTGACACTCTTTGACACTCTCTGAGGCACAATGTGACACTCTCTGACAGACTGTGACACACTGAGACACTCTCTGTGACACACTGTGACACTCTCTAACTCTCTCCAATAGGTATTGTGACACTTGCTGTAACACACTGTGACACACTCTGAGACACACTGGAACACTCTCTGACTCTCTCCGACAATTTGAGATGCACTGTGACACTCTCTTAAACACACTGTGACACTCTCAAAGACAGACTGTGACACTTTCTGACTCCCTCTGACTCACTCTAAAATATACTGTAGCCTTCTCTGACAGAGCGTGACCCATGGTGTCACTCTCTGAGACGGACTGTGACACACTCTGACTCTCTGAGATACACTGTGATACAGTCTGACTCTCTGTGACACTCTATGAGGCACAGTATGACACACTACGACACTCTCTGACTCACTCTGACACACACTGTGACGCTTTCCGTCTCTCACTGACTCCCTGTGACACTCTCTGACCGACTCTGACACTCTCTGTCTCTCTCTGAGGCACACTGTGACTCTCTCTGAGGCACACTGTGACACTTTCTGACAGACTGTGACACAATGTGACACTCTCTGACTCTCTCTGACACTCTCTTAGACACACTGTAGCACGCTTTGAGACACACTGTGACACTCTCTGACAGACTGTTACACACTGTGACACTCTCTGACTTTCTCTGACACTCGCTTAGACACACTGTAACACTCTTTGAGACACACTGTGACACTGTCTGATCTGCTCTGACTCTCTGACTCTTTCTGAGACGCACTGTGACACTCGTCGACTCACTCTGACACTCTGTGAGGCACAGTATGACATACTGTGACACTCTCTGACTCTCTCTGGCACTCTCTGAGGCACATTGTGACACTCTCTGACAGACTGTGACACTTCTGACCCTCTCTGACTCACTCCGAAATATACTGTAACCTTCTCGGACAGACTGTGACACACTGTCACACTCTCTGAGACAGACTGTGACACGTTCCAACTCTCTCTGACTCTCTGAGACACACTGTGACACACTTGGACAGACTGTAACACTTCTGACCCTCTCTGACTCACTCCGAAATATACTGTAACCTTCTCGGACAGACTGTGACACACTGTCACACTCTCTGAGACAGACTGTGACACTTTCCGACTCTCTCTGACTCTCTGAGACACACTGTGACACTCTCTGACAGACTGTAACACTTCTGACTCTCTCTGACTCACTCCGAAATATACTGTAACCTTCTCTGACAGACTTGACACACTGTGACACTCTCAGAGACAGACTGTGACAGGTTCCAACTCTCTCTGACTCTCTGAGACATGCTGTGACTCTCTCTTAGACACACTGTGACTCTCTCTGACACTCTCTTAAACACACTGTGACACTCTCTGACATTCTCTGAGGCAGATTGAGACACTCTCTGAAACACACTGTAACACTCTCTAACAGACTGTGAAACTCTCTGACACACTCTGCGGCACACTGTGACACACTCTGACAGACTGTCACACACTGTGACACTCTCTGACCCTCTCTGAGACCGACTGTGACACTCTCTGACTCTCCCTGACACTCTCTGAGGCACAGCATGACATCTGTTACCCTCTCTGACAGATTGTGACAAACTGTGACACTCTCTGATTTTCTCTGACACTCTCTTAGGCATACTGTGACACGCTGTGACACTCTCCTAGGCACACTGTGACACTCTTTGACTCTCTCTGAGACACTCTATGACACTTTCTGAATCATTCTGTCACTCAGAGACCCTCTCAGAGACAAACACTGACCCACTCTGACACTCTCTGAGACACAGTAGGACTCACTGTGATACTCTCTGACTCTGTGACACACTCTGAAATACATGTAACCTTTTCTGACAGACTGTGACACTCTATGAGACGGACTGTAACACGTTCTGACTCTCTCTGACTCTCTGAGACACACTATGACTCTCTCTGAGACACACTGTGACTCTCTCTAACACTCTCTTAAACACACTGTGATACTCTCTGACTCTTTCTGACACTCTCTGTGGCACACTGTGACACTCTCAAAGACAGACTGCAACTCTGTCTGACTCTCTGAAACACATTGTGACACTCGTTGAGACTCACTCTGACACTCTCATAGACACACTGTGACACTCTCTGATTCTATCTGACAGTCTCTGAGACACACTGTGACACTCTCTGACAGACTGTGATACACTGTGACACTCTCTGGCTCTCTCTGACACTCTCTTAGACACACTGTGTCACTCTCTGATCCTATCTGAAACTCTCTGAGACGCATTGTGACACTCTGATCTTACCTGACACTCTCTGAGGCACACTGTGACACTCTCTGACTCTCTGAGAAACACCGTGACACTCTCTGACACTCTCTGAGACACACTGTGACACTCTGTGACACTCTGTGACACTCTGTGACACACTGTGACACTCTGTGACAGACTGTGAGACACTGTGACACTCTCTGACTCTCTGAGACACATGCTGATTCTCTCTGACACTCTCTGAGACAGAATGTGACACTCTCTGAGACACACTGTGACACTCTCTGACACTCTCTGAGACACACTGTGACACTCTCTGACACACTGTGACACTCTCTGACTCTCTGAGACACACCGTGACATTCTCTGACACTCTCTGAGACACACTGTGACACTCTGTGACACACTGTGACACTCTCTGACTCTCTGAGACACACCGTGACACTCTCTGACCCTCTCTGAGACACACTGTGACAGACTGTGACACACTGTGACACTCTCTGATTCTCTGAGACACACCGTGACACTCTCTGACACTCTCTGAGACACACTGTGACACTCTGTGACAGACTGACACACTGTGACACTCTCTGACTCTCTGAGACACATGCTGATTCTCTCTGACACTCTCTGAGACAGAATGTGACACTCTCTGACACTCTCTGAGACACACTGTGACACTCTGTGACAGACTGTGACACACTGTGACACTCTCTGACTCTCTGAGACACATGCTGATTCTCTCTGACACTCTCTGAGACACACCGTGACACTCTCTGACACTCTCTGAGACACACTGTGACACTCTGTGACAGACTGTGACACACTGTGACACTCTCTGACTCTCTGAGACACATGCTGATTCTCTCTGACACTCTCTGAGACAGAATGTGACACTCTCTGAGGCACAGCACGACAAACTGCGACATTCTCTGACTTTCTCTGTCACTCTCTGAGACACACTGTGTCACGCTCTGACAGACTGTGACAATTTCTGTGACACACACTATGACACTCTCTGAACGACTGTGACACATTGAGACACTCTCAAAGACAGACTGTGACACTTTCTAACTCTCTCTGAAACACACTGTGACACTCTCTGAGAGACTGTGACACTCTGTGATACTCTCTGAGACTCTCTGACACACATTGGGACCCTCTCTGACAATTTGAGATGCACTGTGACACTCTCTGACAGACTGTGACAGACTGTGACACACTCTGTCACTCTCTGGGACACATTGTGACACTCTCTGACGTTCTTTGAAACACAATGTTACACTCTCTGACACACTGTGACACTCTCTAACTCTCTCTGAAAAGCACTGTGACACTCCCTGACAGACTGTGACACACTGTGACACTCTCTAACTCTCTCTGAAAAACACTGTGACACTCCCTGACAGACTGTGACACACTGTGACACTCTCTAACTCTCTCTGAAAAACACTGTGACACTCTCTGACAGACTGTGACACACTGTGACACTCTCTGACACTTTGAGATGCACTGTGACACTCTCTAATCCTATCTGACATTCTCAGAGACACACTGTGATACTCTTTGACTCTCTCTGACACTTTTAGACACACTGTGACACTCGCTGACACTCTCTGAGACACACTGTGACACTCTCCAGCTCTCTACGAAAGGCACTGTGACACTCTCTAAAACACACTGTGGCACTCTCTGAGACACGCTGTAACACTCTCTGACAGACTGTGACACACTGTGACACTCTCTGATCTTACCTGACACTCTCTGAGGCACACTGTGACACTCTCTGACTCTCTGAGACACACTGTGACACTCTCTGAGACACACTGTGACACTCTGTGACAGACTGTGACACACTGTGACACTCTGTGACACTCTCTGAGACACACTGTGACACTCTGTGACACACTGTGACACTCGCTGACTCTCTGAGACACACTGTGACACACTGTGACACTCTCTGAGACACACTGTGACACTCTGTGACACTCTGTGACACTCTGTGACACACTGTGACACTCGCTGACTCTCTGAGACACACTGTGACACACTGTGACACTCTCTGAGACACACTGTGACACTCTGTGACACTCTGTGACACTCTGTGACAGACTGTGAGACACTGTGACACTCTCTGAGACACACTGTGACACTCTGTGACACTCTGTGACACTCTGTGACAGACTGTGACACACTGTGACACTCTCTGACTCTCTGAGACACATGCTGATTCTCTCTGACAGTCTCTGAGACAGAACGTGACACTCTCTGACACTCTCTGAGGCACAGCACGACACACTGTGACACTCTCTGACAGGTTGTGACAAACTGTGACATTCTCTGACTTTCTCTGACACTCTCTGAGACACACTGTGACGTTCTCTGACTCTCTCTGTCACTCTCTGAGACACACTGTGACACTCTGACAGACTGTAACAATTTCTGTGACACACTATGACACTCTCTGAATGACTCTGACACACTGAGACACTCTCAAAGACAGACTGTGACACTTTCTGACTCTCTCTGACTCACTCTGAAATATACAGTAACATTCTCTGACAGACTGTGACACACTGTGACACTCTCTGAGACAGACTGTGACACTTTCTGACTCTCTCTGACACACACTGTGACACTCTCTGACATTCTTTGAAACACACTGTTACAATCTCTGACACAATGTGACACACTGTGACACTCTCTGAGACACACTGTGACACTCTCTGACATTCTTTGAAACACACTGTTACAATCTCTGACACACTGTGACACTCTCTGACACTATCTGAAAAGCACTGTGACACTCTCTGACACACTGTGACACACTGTGACACTTTCTAACTCTCTGAAAAACACTGTGACACTCTCCGTCAGACTGTGACTCACTGAGACACTCTCTGAGACGCACTGTGACACTGTCTGACTCTCTGAGACACACTGTGACACACTTGGACAGACTGTAACACTTCTGACCCTCTCTGACTCACTCCGAAATATACTGTAACCTTCTTGGACAGACTGTGACACACTGTCACACTCTCTGAGACAGACTGTGTCACGTTCCGACTCTCTCTGACTCTCTGAGACACACTGTGACACTCTCTGACAGACTGTAACACTTCTGACTCTCTCTGACTCACTCCGAAATATACTGTAACCTTCTCTGACAGACTTGACACACTGTGACACTCTCTGAGACAGACTGTGACAGGTTCCAACTCTCTCTGACTCTCTGAGACATGCTGTGACTCTCTCTTAGACACACTGTGACTCTCTCTGACACTCTCTTAAACACACTGTGACACTCTCTGACATTCTCTGAGGCAGATTGAGACACTCTCTGAAACACACTGTAACACTCTCTAACAGACTGTGAAACTCTCTGACACACTCTGCGGCACACTGTGACACACTCTGACAGACTGTCACACACTGTGACACTCTCTGACCCTCTCTGAGACCGACTGTGACACTCTCTGACTCTCCCTGACACTCTCTGAGGCACAGCACGACATCTGTTACCCTCTCTGACAGATTTTGACAAACTGTGACACTCTCTGACTCTCTCTGACTCACTCCGAAATATACTGACACCTTCTCTGACAGACTGTGACACACTGTGATACTCTCAGAGACCAACTGTGACACGTTCCGACTCTCTCTGACTCTCTGAGACACGCTGAGACTCTCCCTTAGACACACCGTGACTCTCTCTGACACTCTCTTAAACACACTGTGACACTCTCTGACACTCTCTGTGACACACTGTGACACTCTCAAAGACAGACTGTGACTCTCTCTGACTCTCTGAGACACACTGTGACACTCACTGAGACTCACTGTGACACTCTCTGACAGACTGTGACTATGACTCTCACTGAGACTCTCTGAGACCCACTGTGACACTCGCTGACTCTCTCTGACACTCTCTAAAACACATGGTGACGCTCTCTGACTCTCTCTGAAACACACTGTGACACTCTCTGACACACTCTGAGACACACTGTGACTCGCTCTAATTCTCTCTGAAACACACTGTGACTCGCTCTGACAGACTGTGACACACTGTGTCACTCTCTGACACTTTCTGAGACACACCGTTACACTTTCTGACTCTCTCTGACTCTCTGAGACACACTGTGACACTCTCTGAGACACACTGTGACACTCTCTGACCCTCTCTGAGACCGACTGTGTGTCTCTCTTACTCTCTCTGACACTCTCTGAGGCACAGCACGACACACTGTGACACTCTCTGACTTTCTCTGACACGCTCTTAGGCACACTGTGACACTCTCTGACTCTCTCTGACCCTCTCTGAGACACACTGTGACACTCTCTGACACGCTCTTAGACACACTGTGACACTCTCTGACTCTCTCTGACACGCTCTGAGACACACTGTGACACTCTCTGACTCTCTCTGACACTTTGAGACGCACTGTGACACTCTCTGATCCTATCTGACACTCTCTGAAACACATTGTGACACTCTCTGACTCTCTCTGAAACACACTGTGACACTCTCTGACTCACTCTGACTCTCTCTGAAACACACTGTGACACTCTCTAACAGACTGTGACACTCTCTGACCCACTCTGAGGCACACTGTGACTCGCTCTGACAGACTGTGACACACTCTGTCACTCTCTGACACTTTCTGAGACACACTGTTACACTTTCTGACTCTCTCTGACTCTCTGACCCTCTCTGAGACACACAGTGACACTCTCTGACCCTCTCTGAGACACACTGTGACAATCTGTTACTCTCTCTGACACTCTCTGAGACACACTGTGACACTCTCTGACTCTCTCTGACTCTCTGAGACACACTGTGATACTCTCTGACTCTCTCAGACCCTCTCTGAGACACACTGTGACACTCTCTGACTCTCTCTGACTCTCTGAGACACACTGTGACACTCTCTGACTTTCTCTGACATGGTCTTAGGCACACTGTGATACTCTCTGACTCTCTCAGACCCTCTCTGAGACACATTGTGACTCTTTCTGAGTTATTCTGTCACTCTCTGAAATACACTATGACACTCTCTCACAGACTGTGACCCTCTCTGAGACAAATGCTGACCCTCTCGGACACTCTCTGAGACAAAGTAAGACTCACTGTGACACTCTTTGATTCTCTCTGACAAACTCTGAAATACATGTAACCTTTTCTGACGGACTGTGACACTGTGTGACACTCTCTGAAACACACTGTGACACTCTCTGAGACACACTATGACACTCTCTGACTATATCTGACACTCTCTGAGACACATTGTGACACTCTCTGACCCTCTCTGAGACAGACTGTGACCCTTTCTGACTGAATGTGACATTCTCTGACAGACGGTGACACTCTCTTTGACACACTGTGATACTCTCTGACATACTGTTACACTCTCTGACCCTCTCTGACACTCTCTGAAACACACTGTGGCACTCTGACAGAATGTGACAAACTGACCCTGTCTGAAACTCTCTGAGACACACTGTGACACTCTCTGAATCTCTTTGACACTCTCTGAAACATACTGTGACACTCTCTGACACACTGTGTCACTCTCTGAATGACTCTAACAGACTGTGACGTTTTCTGTGACACACGGTGAAATATTCTGACACACTGTGACACTCTCTGATACACACTGCGACACTTTCAGTATCTCTCTGACTCCCTGAGACACACTGTGCCACTTGCTGACAGACTGCGACACTCTCTGACTGACTCTGACACTCTCTGACACACGGCGACATTCTCTGAGAAATTGTGACATTCTCTGAGACACACTGTGACACATTCTGACGCTCTCTGACGCTCTCTTAGACACAGTGTGACACTCCCTGACTCTCTCTGACACTCTGAGACCCACTGTGACCCTCTCTGACACTCTCTAAGACACGCTGTGACACTCTCTGACCAACTCTGACACTCTCTGAGACACACAGTGACAACCTCTGACCCTGTCTGAGACAGACTGTTAAAGTCTCTCAGACTCCCTCTGACCCTCTCTGAGGCACAGCACGATACACTGTGACACTCTCTGTCAGATTGTGATAAACTATGACACTTTCTGACTTTCTCTGGCACTCTCTTAGACACATTGTGACACTCTCTGACTCATTCTGACCCACTCTGAGACACATTATGACACTCTCTGACAGACTGTGACGCTCTCTGAGACAAATGCTGACCCTCTCTGACACTCTCTGAGACAGAGTACGACTCACTGTGACACTCTCTGACTCTCTCTGACACACTCTAAAAAGCACTGTAACCTTCTCTGACAGACTGTGACACTCTCTGAAACACACGTGACACTCTCTGAAACACACTGTGACAATCTCTGACTATCTCGGATACTCAGTGAGACACACTATGACACTCTCTGACAGACTATGACATACTGTGACATTTATGACTTTCTCTGACTCTCTGAGGCACACTTTGCCAATCTCTGACAGACTGTGACACACTCTGACCCTCTCTGAGACAGACTGTGACACTTTATGATGCTCTCTGAGACTCTCTTAGACACGCTGTAACATTATTTGACTCTTTCTGACTCTCTGAAACACACTGTAACACTCTTTGACAGACCGTGGCAGACTGTGACACTCTCTGTGACACACTGTGACACTCTCTGTGACACACGGTGACATTACCTGACCGACTGTGACACTGTCTGACACTCTCTGAGACACACTGCAACACTCTATGACACTCACTGAGACACACTATGACACACTCTGACAGACTATGAAACACTGGCATTCTCTGACTTGCTCTGACTCTCTCTGAAACACACTGTGACACACAGTGACAGACTGTGACACCCTGTGACACTCTCTGAGACACACTGTGACACTCTCTGACTATCTCTGACACTCTGAGACACACTGTGACACTCTCCGACCCTCGCTGAGACACACTGTAACACTCTCTGAATCGCTCTGGTCCTCACTGAGACACACTATGACACTCTCTGACACTCTCTGAGACACACTGTCATACTCTCTGACACACTGTTACACTCTCTGACACACGGTGACATTTTCTGAGACCCTTTGACACTGACTGAGACACACTGTGACACTTTCTGTCTCTCTGAGACACACTGTGAAACTCACTGACCCGCTCTGACACTCTCTGAGACAGACTCTGACACTCTCTCGCTCTCTCTGAGACACACTGTGACACTCTCTGAGACACATTGTGATACCATCTGACTGAATGTGACATTCTCTGACAGACGGTGACACTCTCTGTGACACACTGTGACATTCTCTTACTCTCTCTGAGACACACTGTGACTCTCTCTGACACTCTTAGACGCACTGTGACACTCTCTCACATTCTCTGAGACAAACACTGAAACTCTCTGACACTCTCTGAGACACAGTATGACACACTGTGACACTTTCTGACTCTCTCTGACACACTCTGAAATACACTGTAACCTTCTCTTACAGACTGTGACACACTGTGACACTCTCTGAGACACACTGCAACACTTTCTGAGACACATTGTGACACATTCTGACTATCTCTGACACTCTCTGAGACACGCTATGACACTCTCTGACAGACTTTGACACACTGTGACATTCTCTAAAACTCTCTGAGGCACACTGTGACACTCTCTGACAGACTGTGACACTTTCTGACAGACTGTGACACGCTGTGACATTCTCTGATTCTCTGAGACACACTGTGACACTCTCTGACTGACTGAGACGCTCTCTCACACATGGTGACATTCTCTGAGACACTGTGACACTCACTCTCTGTCTCTCTCTGACACTCTGAGACACGCTGCTCCACTTTCTGAACCTCTCTGAGACACGCTGTAACACACTCTGAATCGCTCTGACACTCACTAAAACATACAATGACACACTCTGACACTCTCTGAGTTACACTGTGACACTCTCTGACTCTCTCTGACACTCTCTCTGACACACTGTGATACTCTTTGACACACTGTTACAGTATCTGACACACGGTGACATTTTCTGAGACACTGTGACACTCTCTGAGACTCACTGTGACACTTACTTTTCCTCTCTGACACTCTGATACATACTGTGACACTCTCTGAGACACACTGTGACACTCTCTGGCTCTTTCGCTGAGACACTCGGTCACTCTCTGAGACGCACTGTGACATTTTTTGAATCTCTCTCACACCCTCTGAGACACACTGTGACACTCTCTGACAATCTGAGATGCACTGTGACACTCTCTGACTCTCTCTGACTCTCTGAGATGCACTGTGACACTCTCTCACAGACTGTGACATTCTCTGAGCCAAATGCTGACCCTGCCTGGCACTCTCTGAGACAGAGTATGACACACTGTCACACTCTCCCACTCTTTCTGATATACTCTGTAATATACTGTAACCTTCTCTTACAGACTGTGACACACTGTGACATTCTCTGAGACACACTGTTACACTTTCTGACTATCTCTGTCTATCTGAGACACACTGTGACCCTATCTGACCCTCTCTGACCCTTTCTGAGACACACTATGACACTCTCTGACAGACTATGACACACGGTGACATTCTCTGACACTCTCTGAGACACACTGTGACACTCTCTGACCGACTGTGACACTCTCTCACACATGGCGACATTCTCTGAGACACTGTGACACTCTCTGAGACACACTGTGACACTCTCTGAGACACACTGTGACACTCTCTGACACACTTTGACACTCTCTGACCGACTGTGATAGACTGTGAAATTTTCTATGACACACTGCGACACTCTGACAGACTGTGACACTTTCTGACACTCTCTGAGATGCACTGTAAGACTCTGTGACACTCTCTGAGACACATTATGACACAGCATGACATTCTCTGACAGACTATGAAACTCTGTGACATTCTCTGACTCTCTCTGAGGCACACTGTGACACTCTCTGACAGACTGTGACAGACGGTGACACTCTCCTAGGCACACTGTGACACTCTCTGACTATCTCTGACACTCTGAGACATACTCTGACACTCTGTGAGACACTCTGTAACACTCTCTGAATCGCTCTGACACTCACTCAGGCACACTATGACACTCTCTGACACTCTCTGAGACACACTGTGACACTTTCACACTCTCTCTGACACTCTCTGGGGCACAGTATGACACTCTCTGACTCACTCAGACCCTCTCTGAGACACAGTGTAAAACTCTTAGAGAAACACTATGACACTCTCTGAAACACACTGTAACACTCTCTGACACTCTCTGAGAAACACTATGAGATTCTCTGACTCTCTCTGCCACTCTCTGAGAAACTGTGACACTTTCTGACACTTTCTGACACACACTGTGAAACTCTCTAACTCTCTCTGAGACACATTGTAACACTCTCTGACTCTCGGACACTTTGTGACACACTGTTACACACTCAGACCCTCTCTGAAACTCTCTGACACAGACTGTGACACACTCTGACACGCTCTGAGAGACAGTATGACACACTGTGACACTCTCTGAGACAAACTGTGACTCTATCTGACACTCTCTGCCATTCTCTGAGACACACACTGACTCTCCCTGACAGACTGTGACACATTTTGACACTCTTTGATTCTCAACGAAACTCTCTGAGATGCACTGTGACACTCCCTGACAGAC
Source organism: Chiloscyllium punctatum (assembly GCF_047496795.1). Lineage (NCBI taxonomy): Eukaryota > Metazoa > Chordata > Chondrichthyes > Orectolobiformes > Hemiscylliidae > Chiloscyllium > Chiloscyllium punctatum. The sequence goes on along the minus strand of NC_092756.1, from coordinate 66,053,493 downwards.
TGTGACACACTGTGACACTCTCTGATTCTCAATGACACTCTCTGAGATGCACTGTGACACTCTCTGACAGACTGTGACACACTGTGACACTCTCTGATTCTCAATGACACTCTCTGAGATGCACTGTGACACTCTCTGACAGACTGTGACACACTGTGACACTCTCTGATTCTCAATGACACTCTCTGAGATGCACTGTGACACTCTCTGACAGACTGTGACACAGTGTGACACTCTCTGATTCTCAATGACACTCTCTGAGATGCACTGTGACACTCTCTGACAGACTGTGACACACTGTGACACTCTCTGATTCTCAATGACACTCTCTGAGATACACTGTGACACTCTCTGACAGACTGTGACACACTCTGATTCTCTCTGACTCGCTCTGAGATGCACTGTGGCACTCTCTGACTGACTCTGAGACACACTGTGACTCACTCCGACACTCTGTGACATACTCTGAGACGGTGTGACACTCTCTGACCCTCTCTGAGGCATAGTACGATGCACTGTGATGTTCTCTGACTCTCTCTGACACTCTCTGAAACACACTGTAACAATTTCTGACAGACTGTGACACACTGTGTCAATCTCTGACTCTCTCTGACAATCTCTGAGGCACACTATGATACTCTCTGACAGACTGTGACACACTGTGACATTCTGACTTTCTCTGACAGTCTCTGAAACACACTGTGACACTCTGACAGACTGTGACAAACTGTGACACTCTCTGACTTTCTCTGACACTCTCTTAGACACACTGTGACACTCTCTGACCCTTTCTCTCACTCTCTGAGACACACTATAACACTCTCTCACAGACGGTGACCCTCTTGGAGACAAATACTGACTGTCTCTGAAACTCTCTGAGACACAGTATGACACACTGTGATAATGTCTGACTCTCTCTGACCCACTCGGAAATACACTGTAGCCTTCTCTTACAGATTGTGACACACGGAGACACTCTCTGAGACACACTGTGACACTTTCTGACTCATTCTGTCACTCTCTGTGACACACTCTGACCCTCTCTGCGACAGACTGTAGCACTCTCTCACAGACTGTGACATTCTCTGAGACAAATGCTGACCCTGTCTGACACTCTCCGAGACACAGTATGACTCACTGTGACACTCGAGACTCTCTCTGACACACTTGGAAATACACTATAACCTTCCCTGACACACTGTGACACACTGTGACACTCTCTGAGACACACTGTGACACTCTCTGAGACTCAGTATTACACTCTCTGACTCACTCTGACACTCTCTGAGACACACTATGACACTCTCTGACAGACTATGACACACTGTGACCCGCTCTGAGACAAACTGTGACACTCTCTGACGCTCTGTGACATTGTCTTAGACATGCTGTGACAATCTGTGACTCTCTCTGACACACTGAGACACCCTGTGACACTCTCTGACAGACTGTGACACACTGTGACCCGCTCTGAGTCAGACTGTGACATTCTCTGATGCCCTGTGACACTCTCTTAGACATTCTGTGACACTCTGTGACTCTCTCTCTAACACACTGAGACACACTGTGACACTCCCTGACAGACTGTGACACACTGTGAGAGACTCTGACTCTATCTGACTCACTCTGAGACACACTGTGACACTCGTTGACACACTGTGACACTCTCCGAGACACACTGTGGACTCTCTGACACTCTCTGAGACAGACTGTGACACTCTCCGACTCGCTCTGACACTCCGAAACACACGGTGGCACACTATGAAACTCTCTGACACACTATGAAACACTCTGACACACTGTGACACTCTCAGACACACGGTGACATTCTCTGTGACACTGTGTTACTCTTGGAGACATACTGCGACACTTTTGACTCTCTCTGAGACACACAGTAACACCCTCTGACAGACTGTGACCCTCTCTGAGACAAATGCTGACCCTCTCTGACACTGTCTGATACACTCTGCAATATACTGTAACCTTCTCTGACAGACTGTGACACAATGTGACACTCTCTGAGACAAACTGTGACACTTTCTAGCACTCTCTGACCCTCTGAGACACACTGCGACACTCTCTGAGACACACTGTGACACTCTCTGACCCTCTCTGTCACTCTCTGAGACACAGTGTAACACTCTCCGATTCTCTCTGACACACTCTGAAGCACTTTGTGACACTCTGTGAAACACACTGAGACACTCTCTGATAGACTGTGACAGACTGTGACACTCTCTGACACACTGTGACACTCTCTGCCCGACTGTGATTCTATCTGACACACTGTGACATTCTCTGAGAACTGTGACACTCTCTGAGACGCTCTAGAACACTTTCTGTCTCTCTCTGATACTCTCTGAGACAGACTGTGACACTCTCTGACACTTCGACACTTTCTGACTCTCTCTGACGCTCTGAGACAAACTGTGACACTTTCTGACAGTCTATGACAGACTGTGACATTCTCTGAATTTCTCTGACACTCTCTGAGGTACATCGTGACAATCCCTGACAGACTGTGACACACTGTGACACTTTCTGATTCTCTGAGACACAGTGTGACAGTCTCTAACTCTCTCTGACACTCTGAGACACACTGTAAAACTCTCTGACCCTCTCCAAGACACACTGTAACACTCTATGACACTCTCTGACAGACTGTGAAACACTATGACACATTCTGACCATCTCTGAGACACACTGTGACACTCTGTGACTCTCTCTGACACTCACTGAGACACACTGTGACACTCTCTGACAGACTATGACAATCTCTGTGACACTTTCGGTCTCTCTCTGACTCTCTGAGACACACTGTGATACTCTCTGCCTCTCTCTAAGACACTCGGTCACTCTCTCAGACACACTGTGACACAGTGTGACATCTTTTGACTCTCTCTCACACTGTCTGAGACACATTGTGACACTCTCAGACAATCTCACACTCTCTGACTCTCTCCGATACTCTCTTAGACAAACTGTGACACTCTCTCTCTCTCTGATATTCTCTGAAACTCAGTCTGACACTCTCTGACAGACTGTGACCCTCTCTGAGACAAACGCTGACCCTCTCTGACACTCTCTGAGTCACAGTACGACTCAGTGTGACACTCACTGACTCTCTCTGACACACTCTGAAATGCATTGTAACCTTCTCTGACAGACTGTGACACTCCCTGAGACATACTGTGACACTTTCTGACTCACTGCCACTCTGAGGCACACTCTGACGCTCTCAGAGGCACACTGTGACACTCTCTGACCTATCTGACTCTCTCTGAGACACACTATGATACTCAATGACTCTCTCTGACACTCTGAGACACACTGTGACACTGTCTGAGACAGACTGTGACACTCTCTAACACGCTCTGAGACACAGTATGACACACTACGACACTCTTTGACTCTCTCGGACATTCTCTGAAACACATGTGGCACTCTCTGAGTCTCACTGTTACGCTATCTGACACTCTCTGACATTCTCTGAGATGCACTGTGACTCTCTCTGACAGATTGTGACGCACCGTGACACTCTCTGATTCTCTATGACACTCTCTGAGACACACTGTGACACTCTCTGACTCTCTCTGAGACACACGGTGATACTCTCTGACTGGTTCTTAGACACACTTTGACACACTATGACACTCTCTTAGACATCCTGTGACGCTCTCTGACAGACTGTGACAATTTCTGAGACACACGATGACACTCTCTGACCTAGTGGGACACTCTGACACATGGTGACATTTTCTGCGATACTGTGACGCTCACTGAGGCACACTGTGACACTTTCTGACAGACTGTGACACACTACGACACTCTTTGACTCTCTCGGACATTCTCTGAAACACACGTGGCACTCTCTGAGTCTCACTGTTACGCTATCTGACACTCTCTGACATTCTCTGAGATGCACTGTGACTCTCTCTGACAGATTGTGACGCACCGTGACACTATCTGATTCTCTATGACACTCTCTGAGACACACTGTGACACTCTCTGACTCTCTCTGAGACACACGGTGATACTCTCTGACTGGTTCTTAGACACACTTTGACACACTATGACACTCTCTTAGACATCCTGTGACGCTCTCTGACAGACTGTGACAATTTCTGAGACACACGATGACACTCTCTGACCTAGTGGGTCACTCTGACACACGGTGACATTTTCTGCGATACTGTGACGCTCACTGAGGCACACTGTGACACTTTCTGACAGACTGTGACACACTGAGATACTCTCTGTCACTCACTGTGACTCATTCTGACACTCTCTGAAATACTCTGTGACACTCTCTGAGACATACTGTGACACTTTCTGACTCACTCTGCCACTCTGAGGCACACTCTGACGCTCTCAGAGGCACACTGTGACACTCTCTGACCTATCTGACTCTCTCTGAGACACACTATGATACTCAATGACTCTCTCTGACACTCTGAGACACACTGTGACACTGTCTGAGACAGACTGTGACACTCTCTAACACGCTCTGAGACACAGTATGACACACTACGACACTCTTTGACTCTCTCGGACATTCTCTGAAACACATGTGGCACTCTCTGAGTCTCACTGTTACGCTATCTGACACTCTCTGACATTCTCTGAGATGCACTGTGACTCTCTCTGACAGATTGTGACGCACCGTGACACTCTCTGATTCTCTATGACACTCTCTGAGACACACTGTGACACTCTCTGACTCTCTCTGAGACACACGGTGATACTCTCTGACTGGTTCTTAGACACACTGTGACACACTATGACACTCTCTTAGACATCCTGTGACGCTCTCTGACAGACTGTGACAATTTCTGAGACACACGATGACACTCTCTGACCTAGTGGGACACTCTGACACACGGTGACATTTTCTGCGATACTGTGACGCTCACTGAGGCACACTGTGACACTTTCTGACAGACTGTGACACACTGAGATACTCTCTGTCACTCACTGTGACTCATTCTCACAATCTCTGAAATACTCTGACAGACGGTGACACACTGTGACACTCTCTGAGACAGACTGTGACACATTCTGACTCTCTCTGACATGCTCTGAGACACACTGTGACACTCTGACAGACTATGACACATTGTGACATTCTCTGACACTCTCTGTGGAACACTGTGACACTCTCTGACAGACTGTGATACACTCTGACCCGCTCTGAGACAGACTGTGACACTTTCTGACGCTCTGTGACACTCGCGTAGACATACTGTGACACTCTGTGACTCTCTCTGACACACGGAGACACTCTGGGACACTCTCTGACAGACTGTGACACACTGTGAGACACTCTGACTCTATCTGACTCACTCTGAGGCACACTGTGACACTCTCTGACTCACTCTGAGACACACTGTGACACTCGTTGACACACTGCGACACTCTCCGAGACACACTGTGGACTCTCTGACACTCTCTGAAACACACTGTGACACACTATGAAACTCTCTGACACACTATGGCACACTCTGACACACTGTGACACACTATGAAACTCTCTGACACACTATGGCACACTCTGACACACTGTGACACTCTGACACACTGTGACAGTCTGACATACTGTGACACTCTTGGAGACACACTGTGACATTTTTGACTCTCTCTGAGACACACAGTAACACCCTCTGACAGGCTGTGACCCCCTCTGAGACAAATGCTGACCCTCTCTGACACTGTCTGATACACTCTGAAATATACTGTAACTTTCCCTGACAGACTGTGACACAATGTGACACTCTCTGAGACAAACTGTGACACTTTCTAGCACTCTCTGACCCTCTGAGACACACTGTGACACTCTCTGAGACACACTGTGACACTCTCTGACTCTCTGAGACACACCGTGACACTCTCTGACACTCTCTGAGACACACTGTGACACTCTGTGACAGACTGACACAATGTGACACTCTCTGACTCTCTGAGACACATGCTGATTCTCTCTGACACTCTCTGAGACAGAATGTGACACTCTCTGACACTCTCTGAGACACACTGTGACACTCTGTGACAGACTGTGACACACTGTGACACTCTCTGACTCTCTGAGACACATGCTGATTCTCTCTGACACTCTCTGAGACACACCGTGACACTCTCTGACACTCTCTGAGACACACTGTGACACTCTGTGACAGACTGTGACACACTGTGACACTCTCTGACTCTCTGAGACACATGCTGATTCTCTCTGACACTCTCTGAGACAGAATGTGACACTCTCTGAGGCACAGCACGACAAACTGCGACATTCTCTGACTTTCTCTGTCACTCTCTGAGACACACTGTGTCACGCTCTGACAGACTGTGACAATTTCTGTGACACACACTATGACACTCTCTGAACGACTGTGACACATTGAGACACTCTCAAAGACAGACTGTGACACTTTCTGACTCTCTCTGAAACACACTGTGACACTCTCTGAGAGACTGTGACACTCTGTGATACTCTCTGAGACTCTCTGACACACATTGGGACCCTCTCTGACAATTTGAGATGCAATGTGACACTCTCTGACAGACTGTGACAGACTGTGACACACTCTGTCACTCTCTGGGACACATTGTGATACTCTCTGACATTCTTTGAAACACACTGTTACACTCTCTGACACACTGTGACACTCTCTAACTCTCTCTGAAAAGCACTGTGACACTCCCTGACAGACTGTGACACACTGTGACACTCTCTAACTCTCTCTGAAAAACACTGTGACACTCCCTGACAGACTGTGACACACTGTGACACTCTCTAACTCTCTCTGAAAAACACTGTGACACTCTCTGACAGACTGTGACACACTGTGACACTCTCTGAGGCACAATGTTACACTCTCTGACAGGCTGTGACACACTTTGACACTCTCTGACACTTTGAGATGCACTGTGACACTCTCTAATCCTATCTGACATTCTCAGAGACACATTGTGACACTCTTTGACTCTCTCTGACACTTTTAGACACACTGTGACACTCGCTGGCACTCTCTGAGACACACTGTGACACTCTCCAGCTCTCTACGAAAGGCACTGTGACACTCTCTAAAACACACTGTGGCACTCTCTGAGACACGCTGTAACACTCTCTGACAGACTGTGACACACTGTGACACTCTCTGATCCTATCTGACTCTCTCTGAGGTGCATTGTGACACTCTCTGATCTTACCTGACACTCTCTGAGGCACACTGTGACACTCTCTGACTCTCTGAGACACACTGTGACACTCTCTGAGACACACTGTGACACTGTGACACACTGTGACACTCTGTGACACTCTCTCAGGCACACTGTGACACTCTGTGACACACTGTGACACTCGCTGACTCTCTGAGACACACTGTGACACACTGTGACACTCTCTGAGACACACTGTGACACTCTGTGACACTCTGTGACACACTGTGACACTCGCTGACTCTCTGAGACACACTGTGACACACTGTGACACTCTCTGAGACACACTGTGACACTCTGTGACACTCTGTGACAGACTGTGAGACACTGTGACACTCTCTGAGACACACTGTGACACTCTGTGACACTCTGTGACACTCTGTGACAGACTGTGACACACTGTGACACTCTCTGACTCTCTGAGACACATGCTGATTCTCTCTGACAGTCTCTGAGACAGAACGTGACACTCTCTGACACTCTCTGAGGCACAGCACGACACACTGTGACACTCTCTGACAGGTTGTGACAAACTGTGACATTCTCTGACTTTCTCTGACACTCTCTGAGACACACTGTGACGTTCTCTGACTCTCTCTGTCACTCTCTGAGACACACTGTGACACTCTGACAGACTGTAACAATTTCTGTGACACACTATGACACTCTCTGAATGACTCTGACACACTGAGACACTCTCAAAGACAGACTGTGACACTTTCTGACTCTCTCTGACTCACTCTGAAATGTACAGTAACATTCTCTGACAGACTGTGACACACTGTGACACTCGCTGACTCTCTGAGACACACTGTGACACACTGTGACACTCTCTGAGACACACTGTGACACTCTGTGACACTCTGTGACAGACTGTGAGACACTGTGACACTCTCTGAGACACACTGTGACACTCTGTGACACTCTGTGACAGACTGTGACACACTGTGACACTCTCTGACTCTCTGAGACACATGCTGATTCTCTCTGACAGTCTCTGAGACAGGACGTGACACTCTCTGACACTCTCTGAGGCACAGCACGACACACTGTGACACTCTCTGATAGGTTGTGACAAACTGTGACATTCTCTGACTTTCTCTGACACTCTCTGAGACACACTGTGACGTTCTCTGACTCTCTCTGTCACTCTCTGAGACACACTGTGACACTCTGACAGACTGTAACAATTTCTGTGACACACTATGACACTCTCTGAATGACTCTGACACACTGAGACACTCTCAAAGACAGACTGTGACACTTTCTGACTCTCTCTGACTCACTCTGAAATATACAGTAACATTCTCTGACAGACTGTGACACACTGTGACACTCTCTGAGACAGACTGTGACACTTTCTGACTCTCTCTGACACACACTGTGACACTCTCTGACATTCTTTGAAACACACTGTTACAATCTCTGACACAATGTGACACACTGTGACACTCTCTGAGACACACTGTGACATTCTCTGACATTCTTTGAAACACACTGTTACAATCTCTGACACACTGTGACAAACTGTGACACTCTCTGACACTATCTGAAAAGCACTGTGACACTCTCTGACACACTGTGACACACTGTGACACTCTCTATCTCTCTGAAAAACACTGTGACACTCTCCGTCAGACTGTGACACACTGTGACACTCTTTGAGGCACAATGTGACACTCTCTGACAGACTGTGACACACTGAGACACTCTCTGAGACGCACTGTGACACTGTCTGACTCTCTGAGACACACTGTGACACACTTGGACAGACTGTAACACTTCTGACCCTCTCTGACTCACTCCGAAATATACTGTAACCTTCTCGGACAGACTGTGACACACTGTCACACTCTCTGAGACAGACTGTGACACGTTCCGACTCTCTCTGACTCTCTGAGACACACTGTGACACTCTCTGAGACACACTGTGACACTCTGTGACAGACTGTGACACACTGTGACACTCTGTGACACTCTCTGAGACACACTGTGACACTCTGTGACACACTGTGACACTCGCTGACTCTCTGAGACACACTGTGACACACTGTGACACTCTCTGAGACACACTGTGACACTCTGGGACACTCTGTGACACTCTGTGACACACTGTGACACTCGCTGACTCTCTGAGACACACTGTGACACACTGTGACACTCTCTGAGACACACTGTGACACTCTGTGACACTCTGTGACAGACTGTGAGACACTGTGACACTCTCTGAGACACACTGTGACACTCTGTGACACTCTGTGACACTCTGTGACAGACTGTGACACACTGTGACACTCTCTGACTCTCTGAGACACATGCTGATTCTCTCTGACAGTCTCTGAGACAGAACGTGACACTCTCTGACACTCTCTGAGGCACAGCACGACACACTGTGACACTCTCTGACAGGTTGTGACAAACTGTGACATTCTCTGACTTTCTCTGACACTCTCTGAGACACACTGTGACGTTCTCTGACTCTCTCTGTCACTCTCTGAGACACACTGTGACACTCTGACAGACTGTAACAATTTCTGTGACACACTATGACACTCTCTGAATGACTCTGACACACTGAGACACTCTCAAAGACAGACTGTGACACTTTCTGACTCTCTCTGACTCACTCTGAAATATACAGTAACATTCTCTGACAGACTGTGACACACTGTGACACTCTCTGAGACAGACTGTGACACTTTCTGACTCTCTCTGACACACACTGTGACACTCTGACATTCTTTGAAACACACTGTTACAATCTCTGACACACTGTGACACTCTCTGACACTATCTGAAAAGCACTGTGACACTCTCTGACACACTGTGACACACTGTGACACTCTATAACTCTCTGAAAAACACTGTGACACTCTCCGTCAGACTGTGACACACTGTGACACTCTTTGAGGCACAATGTGACACTCTCTGACAGACTGTGACACACTGAGACACTCTCTGAGACGCACTGTGACACTGTCTGACTCTCTGAGACACACTGTGACACACTTGGACAGACTGTAACACTTCTGACCCTCTCTGACTCACTCCGAAATATACTGTAACCTTCTCGGACAGACTGTGACACACTGTCACACTCTCTGAGACAGACTGTGACACGTTCCGACTCTCTCTGACTCTCTGAGACACACTGTGACACTCTCTGACAGACTGTAACACTTCTGACTCTCTCTGACTCACTCCGAAATATACTGTAACCTTCTCTGACAGACTTGACACACTGTGACACTCTCAGAGACAGACTGTGACAGGTTCCAACTCTCTCTGACTCTCTGAGACATGCTGTGACTCTCTCTTAGACACACTGTGACTCTCTCTGACACTCTCTTAAACACACTGTGACACTCTCTGACATTCTCTGAGGCAGATTGAGACACTCTCTGAAACACACTGTAACACTCTCTAACAGACTGTGAAACTCTCTGACACACTCTGCGGCACACTGTGACACACTCTGACAGACTGTCACACACTGTGACACTCTCTGACCCTCTCTGAGACCGACTGTGACACTCTCTGACTCTCTCTGACCCTCTCTGAGACACACTGTGACACTCTCTGACTCTCTCTGACTCTCTGAGACACACTGTGACACTCTCTGACTTTCTCTGACATGCTCTTAGGCACACTGTGATACTCTCTGACTCTCTCAGACTCTCTGTGACACATTGTGACACTCTCTGACTTTCTCTGACATGCTCTGAGACACACTGTGATACTCTCTGACTCTCTCAGACCCTCTCTGAGACACACTGTGACACTCTCTGACTCTCTCTGACTCTCTGAGACACACTGTGACACTGTCTGACCCTCTCTGACATGCTCTTAGGCACACTGTGATACTCTCTGACTCTCTCAGACCCTCTCTGAGACACATTGTGACTCTTTCTGAGTTATTCTGTCACTCTCTGAAATACACTATGACACTCTCTCACAGACTGTGACCCTCTCTGAGACAAATGCTGACCCTCTCGGACACTCTCTGAGACAAAGTACGACTCACTGTGACACTCCCTGATTCTCTCTGACAAACTCTGAAATACATGTAACCTTTTCTGACGGACTGTGACACTGTGTGACACTCTCTGAAACACACTGTGACACTCTCTGAGACACACTATGACACTCTCTGACTATATCTGACACTCTCTGAGACACATTGTGACACTCTCTGACCCTCTCTGAGACAGACTGTGACCCTTTCTGACTGAATGTGACATTCTCTGACAGACGGTGACACTCTCTGTGACACACTGTGATACTCTCTGACATACTGTTACACTCTCTGACCCTCTCTGACACTCTCTGAAACACACTGTGGCACTCTGACAGAATGTGACAAACTGACCCTGTCTGAAACTCTCTGAGACACACTGTGACACTCTCTGAATCTCTTTGACACACTCTGAAACATACTGTGACACTCTCTGACACACTGTGTCACTCTCTGAATGACTCTAACAGACTGTGACGTTTTCTGGGACACACGGTGAAATATTCTGACACACTGTGACACTCTCTGATACACACTGCGACACTTTCAGTATCTCTCTGACTCCCTGAGACACACTGTGCCACTTGCTGACACTCTCTGAGACACACTGTCATACTCTCTGACACACTGTTACACTCTCTGACACACGGTGACATTTTCTGAGACCCTTTGACACTGACTGAGACACACTGTGACACTTTCTGTCTCTCTCTGACTCTCTGAGACACACTGTGAAACTCACTGACCCGCTCTGACACTCTCTGAGACAGACTCTGACACTCTCTCGCTCTCTCTGAGACACACTGTGACACTCTCTGAGACACATTGTGATACCATCTGACTGAATGTGACATTCTTTGACAGACGGTGACACTCTCTGTGACACACTGTGACATTCTCTTACTCTCTCTGAGACACACTGTGACTCTCTCTGACACTCTTAGACGCACTGTGATACTCTCTCACAGACTGTGACATTCTCTGAGACAAACACTGAAACTCTCTGACACTCTCTGAGACACAGTATGACACACTGTGACACTTTCTGACTCTCTCTGACACACTCTGAAATACACTGTAACCTTCTCTTACAGACTGTGACACACTGTGACACTCTCTGAGACACACTGCAACACTTTCTGAGACACATTGTGACACATTCTGACTATCTCTGACACTCTCTGAGACACGCTATGACACTCTCTGACAGACTTTGACACACTGTGACATTCTCTAAAACTCTCTGAGGCACACTGTGACACTCTCTGACAGACTGTGACACTTTCTGACAGACTGTGACACGCTGTGACATTCTCTGATTCTCTGAGACACACTGTGACACTCTCTGACTGACTGAGACGCTCTCTCACACATGGTGACATTCTCTGAGACACTGTGACACTCACACTCTGTCTCTCTCTGACACTCTGAGACTCGCTGCTCCACTTTCTGAACCTCTCTGAGACACGCTGTAACACACTCTGAATCGCTCTGACACTCACTAAAACATACAATGACACACTCTGACACTCTCTGAGTTACACTGTGACACTCTCTGACTCTCTCTGACACTCTCTCTGACACACTGTGATACTCTTTGACACACTGTTACAGTATCTGACACACGGTGACATTTTCTGAGACACTGTGACACTCTCTGAGACTCACTGTGACACTTACTTTTCCTCTCTGACACTCTGATACATACTGTGACACTCTCTGAGACACACTGTGACACTCTCTGGCTCTTTCGCTGAGACACTCGGTCACTCTCTGAGACGCACTGTGACATTTTTTGAATCTCTCTCACACTCTCTGAGACACACTGTGGCACTCTCTGACAATCTGAGATGCACTGTGACACTCTATGACTCTCTCTGACTCTCTGAGATGCACTATGACACTCTCTCACAGACTGTGACATTCTCTGAGCCAAATGCTGACCCTGCCTGGCACTCTCTGAGACAGAGTATGACACAATGTCACACTCTCCCACTCTTTCTGATATACTCTGTAATATACTGTAACCTTCTCTTACAGACTGTGACACACTGTGACATTCTCTGAGACACACTGTTACACTTTCTGACCCTCTCTGACCCTTTCTGAGACACACTATGACACTCTCTGACAGACTATGACACACGGTGACATTCTCTGACACTCTCTGAGACACACTGTGACACTCTCTGACCGACTGTGACACTCTCTCACACATGGTGACATTCTCTGAGACACTGTGACACTCTCTGAGACACACTGTGACACTCTCTGAGACACACTGTGACACTCTCTGACACACTTTGACACTCTCTGACCGACAGTGATAGACTGTGAAATTTTCTATGACACACTGCGACACTCTGACAGACTGTGACACTTTCTGACACTCTCTGACACTCTCTGAGATGCACTGTAAGACTCTGTGACACTCTCTGAGACACATTATGACACAGCATGACATTCTCTGACAGACTATGAAACTCTGTGACATTCTCTGACTCTCTCTGAGGCACACTGTGACACTCTCTGACAGACTGTGACAGACGGTGACACTCTCCTAGGCACACTGTGACACTCTCTGACTATCTCTGACACTCTGAGACATACTCTGACACTCTGTGAGACACTCTGTAACACTCTCTGAATCGCTCTGACACTCACTCAGGCACACTATGACACTCTCTGACACTCTCTGAGACACACTGTGACACTTTCACACTCTCTCTGACACTCTCTGGGGCACAGTATGACACTCTCTGACTCACTCAGACCCTCTCTGAGACACAGTGTAAAACTCTTAGAGAAACACTATGACACTCTCTGAAACACACTGTAACACTCTCTGACACTCTCTGAGAAACACTATGAGATTCTCTGACTCTCTCTGCCACTCTCTGAGAAACTGTGACACTTTCTGACACTTTCTGACACACACTGTGAAACTCTCTAACTCTCTCTGAGACACATTGTAACACTCTCTGACTCTCGGACACTTTGTGACACACTGTTACACACTCAGACCCTCTCTGAAACTCTCTGACACAGACTGTGACACACTCTGACACGCTCTGAGAGACAGTATGACACACTGTGACACTCTCTGAGACAAACTGTGACTCTATCTGACACTCTCTGCCATTCTCTGAGACACACACTGACTCTCCCTGACAGACTGTGACACATTTTGACACTCTTTGATTCTCAACGAAACTCTCTGAGATGCACTGTGACACTCCCTGACAGACTGTGACACACTGTGACACTCTCTGATTCTCAATGACACTCTCTGAGATGCACTGTGACACTCTCTGACAGACTGTGACACACTGTGACACTCTCTGATTCTCAATGACACTCTCTGAGATACACTGTGACACTCTCTGACAGACTGTGACACACTCTGATTCTCTCTGACTCGCTCTGAGATGCACTGTGGCACTCTCTGACTGACTCTGAGACACACTGTGACTCACTCCGACACTCTGTGACATACTCTGAGACGGTGTGACACTCTCTGACCCTCTCTGAGGCATAGTACGATGCACTGTGATGTTCTCTGACTCTCTCTGACACTCTCTGAAACACACTGTAACAATTTCTGACAGACTGTGACACACTGTGTCAATCTCTGACTCTCTCTGACAATCTCTGAGGCACACTATGATACTCTCTGACAGACTGTGACACACTGTGATAATGTCTGACTCTCTCTGACCCACTCGGAAATACACTGTAGCCTTCTCTTACAGATTGTGTCACACGGAGACACTCTCTGAGACACACTGTGACACTTTCTGACTCATTCTGTCACTCTCTGTGACACACTCTGACCCTCTCTGCGACAGACTGTAGCACTCTCTCACAGACTGTGACATTCTCTGAGACAAATGCTGACCCTGTCTGACACTCTCCGAGACACAGTATGACTCACTGTGACACTCGAGACTCTCTCTGACACACTTGGAAATACACTATAACCTTCCCTGACACACTGTGACACACTGTGACACTCTCTGAGACACACTGTGACACTCTCTGAGACTCAGTATTACACTCTCTGACTCACTCTGACACTCTCTGAGACACACTATGACACTCTCTGACAGACTATGACACACTGTGACCCGCTCTGAGACAAACTGTGACACTCTCTGACGCTCTGTGACATTGTCTTAGACATGCTGTGACAATCTGTGACTCTCTCTGACACACTGAGACACCCTGTGACACTCTCTGACAGACTGTGACACACTGTGACCCGCTCTGAGTCAGACTGTGACATTCTCTGATGCCCTGTGACACTCTCTTAGACATTCTGTGACACTCTGTGACTCTCTCTCTAACACACTGAGACACACTGTGACACTCCCTGACAGACTGTGACACACTGTGAGAGACTCTGACTCTATCTGACTCACTCTGAGACACACTGTGACACTCGTTGACACACTGTGACACTCTCCGAGACACACTGTGGACTCTCTGACACTCTCTGAGACAGACTGTGACACTCTCCGACTCGCTCTGACACTCCGAAACACACGGTGACACACTATGAAACTCTCTGACACACTATGAAACACTCTGACACACTGTGACACTCTCAGACACACGGTGACATTCTCTGTGACACTGTGTTACTCTTGGAGACATACTGCGACACTTTTGACTCTCTCTGAGACACACAGTAACACCCTCTGACAGACTGTGACCCTCTCTGAGACAAATGCTGACCCTCTCTGACACTGTCTGATACACTCTGCAATATACTGTAACCTTCTCTGACAGACTGTGACACAATGTGACACTCTCTGAGACAAACTGTGACACTTTCTAGCACTCTCTGACCCTCTGAGACACACTGCGACACTCTCTGAGACACACTGTGACACTCTCTGACCCTCTCTGTCACTCTCTGAGACACAGTGTAACACTCTCCGATTCTCTCTGACACACTCTGAAGCACTTTGTGACACTCTGTGAAACACACTGAGACACTCTCTGATAGACTGTGACAGACTGTGACACTCTCTGACACACTGTGACACTCTCTGCCCGACTGTGATTCTATCTGACACACTGTGACATTCTCTGAGAACTGTGACACTCTCTGAGACGCTCTAGAACACTTTCTGTCTCTCTCTGATACTCTCTGAGACAGACTGTGACACTCTCTGACACTTCGACACTTTCTGACTCTCTCTGACGCTCTGAGACAAACTGTGACACTTTCTGACAGTCTATGACAGACTGTGACATTCTCTGAATTTCTCTGACACTCTCTGAGGTACACCGTGACAATCCCTGACAGACTGTGACACACTGTGACACTTTCTGATTCTCTGAGACACAGTGTGACAGTCTCTAACTCTCTCTGACACTCTGAGACACACTGTAAAACTCTCTGACCCTCTCCAAGACACACTGTAACACTCTATGACACTCTCTGACAGACTGTGAAACACTATGACACATTCTGACCATCTCTGAGACACACTGTGACACTCTGTGACTCTCTCTGACACTCACTGAGACACACTGTGACACTCTCTGACAGACTATGACAATCTCTGTGACACTTTCGGTCTCTCTCTGACTCTCTGAGACACACTGTGATACTCTCTGCCTCTCTCTAAGACACTCGGTCACTCTCTCAGACACACTGTGACACAGTGTGACATCTTTTGACTCTCTCTCACACTGTCTGAGACACATTGTGACACTCTCAGACAATCTCACACTCTCTGACTCTCTCCGATACTCTCTTAGACAAACTGTGACACTCTCTCTCTCTCTGATATTCTCTGAAACTCAGTCTGACACTCTCTGACAGACTGTGACCCTCTCTGAGACAAACGCTGACCCTCTCTGACACTCTCTGAGTCACAGTACGACTCAGTGTGACACTCACTGACTCTCTCTGACACACTCTGAAATGCATTGTAACCTTCTCTGACAGACTGTGACACTCCCTGAGACATACTGTGACACTTTCTGACTCACTGCCACTCTGAGGCACACTCTGACGCTCTCAGAGGCACACTGTGACACTCTCTGACCTATCTGACTCTCTCTGAGACACACTATGATACTCAATGACTCTCTCTGACACTCTGAGACACACTGTGACACTGTCTGAGACAGACTGTGACACTCTCTAACACGCTCTGAGACACAGTATGACACACTACGACACTCTTTGACTCTCTCGGACATTCTCTGAAACACATGTGGCACTCTCTGAGTCTCACTGTTACGCTATCTGACACTCTCTGACATTCTCTGAGATGCACTGTGACTCTCTCTGACAGATTGTGACGCACCGTGACACTCTCTGATTCTCTATGACACTCTCTGAGACACACTGTGACACTCTCTGACTCTCTCTGAGACACACGGTGATACTCTCTGACTGGTTCTTAGACACACTTTGACACACTATGACACTCTCTTAGACATCCTGTGACGCTCTCTGACAGACTGTGACAATTTCTGAGACACACGATGACACTCTCTGACCTAGTGGGACACTCTGACACATGGTGACATTTTCTGCGATACTGTGACGCTCACTGAGGCACACTGTGACACTTTCTGACAGACTGTGACACACTACGACACTCTTTGACTCTCTCGGACATTCTCTGAAACACACGTGGCACTCTCTGAGTCTCACTGTTACGCTATCTGACACTCTCTGACATTCTCTGAGATGCACTGTGACTCTCTCTGACAGATTGTGACGCACCGTGACACTATCTGATTCTCTATGACACTCTCTGAGACACACTGTGACACTCTCTGACTCTCTCTGAGACACACGGTGATACTCTCTGACTGGTTCTTAGACACACTTTGACACACTATGACACTCTCTTAGACATCCTGTGACGCTCTCTGACAGACTGTGACAATTTCTGAGACACACGATGACACTCTCTGACCTAGTGGGTCACTCTGACACACGGTGACATTTTCTGCGATACTGTGACGCTCACTGAGGCACACTGTGACACTTTCTGACAGACTGTGACACACTGAGATACTCTCTGTCACTCACTGTGACTCATTCTGACACTCTCTGAAATACTCTGTGACACTCTCTGACAGACGGTGACACACTGTGACACTCTCTGAGACAGACTGTGACACATTCTGACTCTCTCTGACATGCTCTGAGACACACTGTGACACTCTCTGACAGACTATGACACATTGTGACATTCTCTGACACTCTCTGTGGAACACTGTGACACTCTCTGACAGACTGTGATACACTCTGACCCGCTCTGAGACAGACTGTGACACTTTCTGACGCTCTGTGACACTCGCGTAGACATACTGTGACACTCTGTGACTCTCTCTGACACACGGAGACACTCTGGGACACTCTCTGACAGACTGTGACACACTGTGAGACACTCTGACTCTATCTGACTCACTCTGAGGCACACTGTGACACTCTCTGACTCACTCTGAGACACACTGTGACACTCGTTGACACACTGCGACACTCTCCGAGACACACTGTGGACTCTCTGACACTCTCTGAAACACACTGTGACACACTATGAAACTCTCTGACACACTATGGCACACTCTGACACACTGTGACACACTATGAAACTCTCTGACACACTATGGCACACTCTGACACACTGTGACACTCTGACACACTGTGACAGTCTGACATACTGTGACACTCTTGGAGACACACTGTGACATTTTTGACTCTCTCTGAGACACACAGTAACACCCTCTGACAGGCTGTGACCCCCTCTGAGACAAATGCTGACCCTCTCTGACACTGTCTGATACACTCTGAAATATACTGTAACTTTCGCTGACAGACTGTGACACAATGTGACACTTTCTGAGACAAACTGTGACACTTTCTAGCACTCTCTGACCCTCTGAGACACACTGTGACAATCTCTGAGACACACTGTGACACTCTCTGACCCTCTCTGTGACACAGTGTAACAGTCTTCGACTCTCTCTGACCCTCTCTGAAACACACTGTGACACTCTCTGACACTCATTTAGACGCACTGTGACACTTTCTGACTCTCTCTGACACTCTGAAACACACTGTCGCACTCTCTGACAGACTTTGACACTGTCTGTGACACTCTCTGACACACTGTGACACTCGCTGCCTGACTGCGATGCTATCTGACACATGGTGACCTTCTCTGAGACACTGTGACACTCTCTGAGACACACTGTGACACCTTCTGTATCTCTCTGACACTCTCTGAGACAGACTGTGACACTCTGACACTGAGGCACAATGTGACACTCTCTGACTTTTTCTGTCAATTTCTGAGACACACTGTAGCACTCTCTCATGGACTGTGACACTCTCTGAGACACATGCTGACCCTCTCTGACACTCTCTGAGACACACTGTAACACTCTCTCACGGACTGTGAAACTCTCTGAGACAAACACTGACATTCTCTGACACTCTCTGAGACACAGTATGACACACTGTGACACTTTCTGACTCTCTCTGACTCACTCTGAAATACACTGCAACCTTCTCTGTCAGACTGTAACATACTGTGACACTCTCTGAGACACACTGCAACGTTTTATGACTCTCTCTGATGCTCTGAGACAAACTGTGACATTTTCTGACAGTCTATGACACACTGTGATGCTGACTTTCTCTGACACTCTCTGAGGCACACTGTGACAATCCCTGACAGACTGTGACACACTGTGACAGTCTCTGACTCTCTGAGACACAGTG
Organism: Chiloscyllium punctatum; assembly: GCF_047496795.1. Classification (NCBI taxonomy): domain Eukaryota; kingdom Metazoa; phylum Chordata; class Chondrichthyes; order Orectolobiformes; family Hemiscylliidae; genus Chiloscyllium; species Chiloscyllium punctatum. Next base: position 66,033,502 of record NC_092756.1, on the reverse strand, counting down.
TAAAAATCTCTGACCCTCTCTGAGACACACTGTAACACTCTATGACACTCTCTGACAGACTGTGAAACACTGTGACACATTCTGACCATCTCTGAGACACACGGTGACACTCTGTGATTCTCTCTGACACTCACTGAGACACACTGTGACACTCTCTGACAGACTGTGAAACACTGTGACACATTCTGACCATCTCTGAGACACACGGTGACACTCTGTGATTCTCTCTGACACTCTGAGACACGCTGTGACACTTTCTGAACCTCTCTGAGACACGCTCTGACACTCACTAAAACACACTATGACACTCTCTGACACTCTCTGAGTCACACTGTGACACTCTCTGACTCTCTCTGACACTCTCTCTGACACACTGTGATACTCTTTGACACACTGTTACAGTATCTGACACACAGTGACATTTTCTGAGACACTGTGACACTCTCTGAGACTCACTATGACACTTACTTTTCCTCTCTGACACTCTGATACATACTGTGACACTCTCTGAGACACACTGTGACACTCTCTGGCTCTTTCGCTGAGACACTCGGTCACTCTCTGAGACACACTGTGACATTTTTTGAATCTCTCTCACACTCTCTGAGACACACTGTGGCACTCTCTGACAATCTGAGATGCACTGTGACACTCTCTCACAGACTGTGACATTCTCTGAGCCAAATGCTGACCCTGCCTGGCACTCTCTGAGACAGAGTATGACACACTGTCACACTCTCCCACTCTTTCTGATATACTCTGTAATATACTGTAACCTTCTCTGACAGACTGTGACACACTGTGACATTCTCTGAGACACACTGTTACACTTTCTGACTATCTCTGTCTATCTGAGACACACTGTGACCCTATCTGACCCTCTCTGACCCTTTCTGAGACACACTATGACACTCTCTGACAGACTATGACACACGGTGACATTCTCTGACACTCTCTGAGACACACTGTGACACTCGCTGACCGACTGTGACACTCTCTCACGCAAGGTGACATTCTCTGACACACTTTGACACTCTCTGACCGACTGTGATAGACTGTGACATTTTCTGTGACACACTGCGACACTCTGACAGACTGTGACACTTTCTGACACTCTCTGACGCTCTCTGAAACATCGTATGACACTCTCTGACAGACTGTGACACGCTGTGGCACTCTCTTACCCTCTCTGAAACATTGTGTGGCACTCTCTGACAGAATGTGACACACTGTGACATTCTTTGACTCTCTCTGACTCTCTGAGACACACTGTGACACACTGTGACACTCTTTGACAGACTGTGACACTCTCTGTGACAGACTGTGACACCCTCTGACCAACTGTGACACTCTCTCACTCATGGTGACATTCTCTGAGACACTGTGACACTCTCTGACTGACTGTGAAAGACTGTATTAGTGGTGCTGGAAGAGCACAGCAGTTCAGGCAGCATCCAAGGAGCAGCGAAATCGACGTTTCGGGCAAAAGCCCTTCATCAGGAATAAAATGTGATAGACTGTGACATTTTCTGTGACACACTGTGACACTCTCTGACACTCTCTGAGACAAAGTATGACATTCTCTGACTTTATCTCTCTTTCTCTGAGGCACACTCTGACACTCTCTGAGAGACTGTGACGCACTGTGACACTCTCCTAGACACACTGTGACACTCTCTGACTATCTCTGACACTCTGAGACACACTGTGACATTTTTTGAATATCTCTCACAATCTCTGAGACACACTATGACATTTTTTGAATCTCTCTCACAATCTCTGAGACACACTGTGACATTCTCTTACTCTCTCTGAGACACACTGTGACTCTTTCTGACACTCTTAGACGCACTGTGACACTCTCTCACAGACTGTGACATTCTCTGAGACAAACACTGACACTCTCTGACACTCTCTGAGACACAGTATGACACACTGTGACACTTTCTGACTCTCTCTGACACACTCTGAAATACACTGTAACCTTCTCTTACAGACTGAGACACACTGTGACACTCTCTGAGACACACTGCAACACTTTCTGAGACACATTGTGACACATTCTGACTATCTCTGACACTCTCTGAGACACGCTATGACACTCTCTGACAGACTTTGACACACTGTGACATTCTCTAACACTCTCTGAGGCACAGTGTGACACTCTGACAGACTGTGACACTTTCTGACAGACTGTGACACTCTGTGACATTCTCTGATTCACTGAGACACACTGTGACACTCTCTGACTGACTGAGATGCTCTCTCACACATGGTGACATTCTCTGAGACACTGTGACACTCTCTGTCTCTCTCTGACACTCTGAGACACGCTGCTCCACTTTCTGAACCTCTCTGAGACGCGCTGTAACACACTCTGAATCACTCTGACACTCACTAAAACATACTATGACACTCTCTGACACTCTCTGAGTCACACTGTGACACTCTCTTACTCTCTCTGACACACTGTGATACTCTTTGACACACTGTTACAGTATCTGACACACGGTGACATTTTCTGAGACACTGTGACACTCTCTGAGACTCACTGTGACACTTACTTTTCCTCTCTGACACTCTGATACATACTGTGACACTCTCTGAGACACACTGTGACACTCTCTGGCTCTTTCGCTGAGACACTCGGTCACTCTCTGAGACGCACTGTGACATTTTTTGAATCTCTCTCACACTCTCTGAGACACACTGTGACACTCTCTGACAATCTGAGATGCACTGTGACACTCTCTGACTCTCTCTGACTCTCTGAGATGCACTGTGACACTCTCTCACAGACTGTGACATTCTCTGAGCCAAATGCTGACCCTGCCTGGCACTCTCTGAGACAGAGTATGACACACTGTCACACTCTCCCACTCTTTCTGATATACTCTGTAATATACTGTAACCTTCTCTTACAGACTGTGACACACTGTGACATTCTCTGAGACACACTGTTACACTTTCTGACTATCTCTGTCTATCTGAGACACACTGTGACCCTATCTGACCCTCTCTGACCCTTTCTGAGACACACTATGACTCTCTCTGACAGAATATGACACATGGTGACATTCTCTGACACTCTCTGAGACAAACTGTGACACTCTCTGACCGACTGTGACACTCTCTCACACAAGGTGACATTCTCTGAGACACTGTGACACTCTCTGAGACACACTGTGACACTCTCTGACACACTTTGACACTCTCTGACCGACAGTGATAGACTGTGAAATTTTCTATGACACACTGCGACACTCTGACAGACTGTGACACTTTCTGACACTCTCTGACACTCTCTGAGATGCACTGTAAGACTCTGTGACACTCTCTGAGACACATTATGACACAGCATGACATTCTCTGACAGACTATGAAACTCTGTGACATTCTCTGACTCTCTCTGAGGCACACTGTGACACTCTCTGACAGACTATGACACACGGTGACATTCTCTGACACTCTCTGAGACACACTGTGACACTCTCTGACCGACTGTGACACTCTCTCACACATGGTGACATTCTCTGAGACACTGTGACACTCTCTGAGACACACTGTGACACTCTCTGACACACTTTGACACTCTCTGACCGACTGTGATAGACTGTGAAATTTTCTATGACACACTGCGACACTCTGACAGACTGTGACACTTTCTGACACTCTCTGACACTCTCTGAGACACACTGTAAGACTCTGTGACACTCTCTGAGACACATTATGACACAGCATGACATTCTCTGACAGACTATGAAACTCTGTGACATTCTCTGACTCTCTCTGAGGCACACTGTGACTCTCTCTGACAGACTGTGACAGACGGTGACACTCTCCTAGGCACACTGTGACACTCTCTGACTATCTCTGACACTCTGAGACATACTCTGACACTCTGTGAGACACTCTGTAACACTCTGAATCGCTCTGACACTCACTCAGGCACACTATGACACTCTCTGACACTCTCTGAGACACACTGTGACACTTTCACACTTTCTCTGACACCCTCTGGGGCACAGTATGACACTCTCTGACTCACTCTGACCCTCTCTTGAAGACTCTATGATACTCTCTGACAGACTGTGAAACACTATGACACATTCTGACCATCTCTGAGACACACGGTGACACTCTGTGACATTCACTGACTCTCTCTGACACTCACTAAGACACACTGTGACACTCTCTGACAGACTATGACAATCTCTGTGACACTTTCTGTCTCTCTCTGACTCTGAGACACACTGTGACACTCTCTGCCTCTCTCTGAGACACTCGGTCACTCTCTCAGACACACTGTGACACACTATGACATCTTTTGATTCTCTCTCACACTGTCTGAGACACATTGTAACACTCTCAGACAATCTCTGAGACGCACTGTGACACTCTCTGAGGCACACTGTGACACTCTCTGACAGATTGTGTCAAACGGTCACACTCTCTGACTCTCTCCGACATTCTCTTAGACAAACTGTGACACGCTCTGTCTCTCTCTGACATTCTCTGGATCTCAGTGTGACAGTCTATGACTCTCTCTGACTCTCCCTGACACCCTATGAGACATACTGTGACACTTTCTGACTCTTTCTGTCACTCCCTGAGACACACTGTACCACTCTCTGACAGACTGCGACCCTCTCTCGGACAAATGCTGACCCTCTCTGACAGTCTCTGAGACACAGTACGACTCAATGTGACACTCACTGACTTTCTCTGACACACTTTGAAATACAGTGTAACCTTCTCTGACAGAATGTGACACTCCCTGAGACACACTGTGACACTCTCTGACTCTGTCTGACACTCTGAGACACACTATGACACTGTTTGACTCGCTTCGACACTCTCTGAGACACATTATGATACTCTCTGACACACGGTGACTTTCTCTGAGACACTGTGACAAATTCTATATCTCTCTCTCTGACCCTCAGAGACACACTGTGACACTCCCTGCCTCTCTCTGAGACACTCTGTCACTCTCTGAGACACAGTGTGACACACTGTCACATTTTCTGACTCTCTCTCACATTCTCTGAGACACACTGTAACTCTCTCTGACAGATTGTGACACACTGTGACACACTCTGACTCACTCTGAGACACACTGTGACACTTTCTGACACACTGTGACATTCTCTGAGGCACTGTGAAACTCTCTGAGACATACTGTGACACTTTCTGACTCTCTTTGACACTCTGATACAGACTGAGACACTCTCTGACTCTCTCTGACACTCTCTAAGATATAGTATGACACACTATGACATTCTCAGACTCTCTCTGACACACTCTGAAATAAACTGTGACACACTGCGACACTCTCTGACCCACGGAGACATTCTCAGAGACACTCTGTCACTCTCTGACCCTCTCTGACACACTTGGAGTCACACTATGACACTCTCTGAATCTCTCTGTCACTCTCTGAGACACACTGTAACACTCTCCGACTCTCTCTGACTCTCTGTGAGACATACTACGACACTCTTTGACAGGTTGTGACACACTGTGACACACTCTGACCCGCTTTGAGATAGACTGGGACACTCTCTGACACTCTCTGACACACTCTGTAACACACTGTGACACTATCTAACAGACTGACAAACTGTGACACTCTCTGTCTTTCTCTGACACTCTCTGAGGCAGACTGTGACACTCTTTGACAGGCTGTGACACACTGTGTCACACTCTGACCCTCTCTAAGACTGACTGTGACACTCTCTGACACTCTCTGAAACACACTGTGACACTCTCTGACACTCTCTGAAACACACTGTGACGCTCTCTGACAGACGGTGACACACTGTGACACTCTTAGAGACACACTGTGACACTTTCTGACTCTCTCTGATTCTCTGAGACACACTGACTCTCTCTGACAGACTGTGACACACTGAGACACTCGCTGAAAATTCTTTGAGACACACTGTGATACTCTCTGGCAGCCTGTGACACTATCTGACTCTCACTGACACTGTCTGAGACACACTGTGACACTCTCTGACACTCTGAGACACACTTTGTCACTCTCTGACACTCTCTAACATTCTGAGACACACTGTGACACTCTCTGACATTCTGATACAGACTGAGACACTCTCTGGCTCTCTCGGACACTCTCTGAAACACACTGTGACACACTGCGACACTCTCTGACACACGGTGACATTCTCAGAGACACTGTGTCACCCTCTGACCCTCTCAGACCCTCTCTTAGACAAATGCTGACCCTCTCTGACACTCTCTCAGACACACTGTAACACTCTCTGACAGACTGTGACATTCTCTGAGACTAATACTGACACTCTCTGACACTCCCTGAGACACAGTATGACACACTGTGACACTCTCTGACTCACTCTAACACACTCTGAAATACACTGTAACCTTCTCTGAAAGACTGTGACACACTGTGAAACTCTCTGAGACACACTGTGACACTTTCTGACTTTCTCTGATTCTCTGAAATACACTGTGACACTCTCGGAGACACACTGTAACACTCTCTGACTCTCTCTGATTCTCTGAAATACACTGTGACACTCTCGGAGACACACTGTAACACTCTCTGACTCTCTCTGACACACTCTGAGACATACTATGACACTCTTTGACAGGTTGTAACACACTGTGACACTCTCTGACCCTCTCTGAGACCGACTGTGACACTCTCTGACGCACTCTGAAACACACTGTGACACTTTCTGACAGACTGTGACACACTGTGACACACTCTGAGACACACGGTGACAATTTCCGACTCTATCTGACACTCTCTGAGACAAACTGACTCTCTCTGACAGACTGTGACACACTGAGACACTCTCTGAAAATCTCCGAGACACACTGTGACACTCTCTGGCAGACTGGGACACTATCTGACTCTCACTGACACTGTCTGAGACACACTGTGGTGCTCTCTGACTCTCTAAAAATCTCTCTGACAGACTGTGAGACACTGTGACAATCTCTGATACACTGTGACACTCTCTAAGACACACTGAGACACTCTCTGAAACACACTGTGGCTCTCTCTGACTGACTGTGAGACACTGTGACAATCTCTGATACACTGTGACACTCTCTGAGACACACTGAGACACTCTCTGAAACACACTGTGGCTCTCTCTGACTGACTGTGAGACACTGTGACAATCTCTGATACACTGTGACACTCTCTGAGACACACCGTGACACTCTCTGAAACACACTGTGGCTCTCTCTGACACTCTCTGAAACGTACTGTGATACTCTCTGACAGACTGTGACACACTGTGACACGTTTTGACTCTCTCTGACACTCTCTGAAACACACTGTGCCACTCTCCGACTCTCTCTGTCACTCTCTGAGCAACATTGTGACATTCTCTGACAGACTGTGACACACTGTGATACTGTTTGACTCTGCATGCAGTACACTCTGACACTCTATGAGACACACAATTACACTCGCTGACACACTGTTACACTCTCTGACTTTCTCTCTGACACAATGTGACACTCTCTGACTCTCTCTCTCTGACACACTGTGACAATCTCTGACACACTGTGACACTCTCTGACTCTCTCTCTCTGACACACTGTGACTCCCACTGAGACGCTGTGACACTTTCTGACACTCTGTGAGACAAACTGTGGCACTCTCTGACACACTGTGAGACAAACTGTGGCACTCTCAGACACACAGTGACACTCTAAATCTATCTGACACACTATGACAATCTCTGACACACTGTGACACACTCTAAGACACTGTGACACTTTCTGACACTCTCAGAGACATACTGTATCCCTCTCTAAGACACTGTGATAATCTCTGACGCTCTCTGAGACATACTGTGACACACTGTGACACTCCCTGACTCTCTCTGACACTCCCTGAGACACACTGTGACACTCTCTGGGACACACTGTTACACTGTCTGACCCTCTTTGGCACTCTCTGTAACACACTGCGACACTCTCTGACACACGGTGACGTTCTCTGAGATGCTGTGACACTCTCTGAGACGCACTGTGACATATTCTGTCTCTCTTTCTGACCCTCAGAAACACACTGTGACACTCTCTGAGACACACTGTGACACTCCCTGACTCTCTCTCTGAGACACTCGGTCACTCTCTGAGACAGAGTGTGACACACTGTGACATCTTCAAACTCTCTCTCATACTCTCTGACACACACTGTGACACTTTCTGACACACTGTGACACTTTCTGACACACTGTGACATTCTCTGAGACACTGTGAAACTCTCTGAGACACACTGTGACACTCTCTGACAGACTGTGACACACTGTGACACGTTTTGACTCTCTCTGACACTCTCTGAAACACACTGTGCCACTCTCCGACTGTCTCTGTCACTCTCTGAGAAACACTGTGTCATTCTCTGACAGACTGTGACACACTGTGATACTGTTTGACTCTGCATGCAGCACTCTCTGACTCTCTCTGAGACACACTATGACACTCGCTGACACACTGTGACACTCTCTGACTCTCACTCTCTGACACACTGTGACAATCCCTGACACACTGTGACACTCTCTGACTCTCTCTCTCTGACACACTGTGACAATCCCTGACACACTGTGACATTCTCTGAGACACTGTGAAACTCTCTGAGACACACTGTGACACTCTCTGACAGACTGTGACACACCGTGACACTCTCTGACTCTCTCTCTCTGACACACTGTGACTCCCACTGAGACGCTGTGACACTTTCTGACACTCTGTGAGACACACTGAGACACTCTCTGAAACACACTGTGGCTCTCTCTGACTCTCTCTGAAACGTACTGTGACACTCTCTGACAGACTGTGACACACTGTGACACGTTTTGACTCTCTCTGACACTCTCTGAAACACACTGTGCCACTCTCCGTCTCTCTCCGTAACTCTCTGAGAAACACTGTGTCATTCTCTGACAGACTGTGACACACTGTGATACTGTTTGACTCTGCATGCAGCACTCTCTGACTCTCTCTGAGACACACTATGACACTCGCTGACACACTGTGACACTCTCTGACTCTCTCTCTCTGACACACTGTGACAATCCCTGACACACTGTGACAATCTCTGACACACTATGACACTCGCTGACACACCGTGACACTCTCTGACTCTCTCTCTCTGACACACTGTGACTCCCACTGAGACGCTGTGACACTTTCTGACACTCTGTGAGACACACTGTGGCACTCTCTGACACACTGTGACACTCTCTGAATCTATCTGACACACTATGACAATCTCTGACACACTGTGACACACTCTAAGACACTGTGACACTTTCTGACACTCTCAGAGACATACTGTATCCCTCTCTAAGACACTGTGATAATCTCTGACGCTCTCTGAGACATACTGTGACACTCTCTAACAGACTGTGACACACTGTGACACTCCCTGACTCTCTCTGATACTCCCTGAGACACACTGTGACACTCTCTGGGACACACTGTTACACTGTCTGACCCTCTTTGGCACTCTCTGTAACACATTGTGACACTCTCTGACACACGGTGACGTTCTCTCAGATGCTGTGACACTCTCTGAGACGCACTGTGACACATTCTGTCTCTCTCTCTCTGACCATCAGAAACACAATGTGACACTCTCTGTAACACACTGTGACACTCTCTGACACACGGTGACGTTCTCTGAGATGCTGTGACACTCTCTGAGAGGCACTGTGACACATTCAGTCTTTCTCTTTGACCCTCAGAGACACACTGTGACACTCTCTGAGACACACTGTGACACTCCCTGCCTCTCTCTCTGAGACACACGGTCACTCTCTGAGACAGCGTGTGACACACTGTGACATCGTCTGACTCTCTCTCACACTCTCTGAGTCACACTGTGACACTCTCTGAGACACACTGTGACACTCCCTGCCTCTCTCTCTGAGACACTCGGTCACTCTCTGAGACAGAGTGTGACACACTGCCACTCTCCGACTCTCTCCGTCTCTCTCTGAGACACACTATGACACTCGCTGACATACTGTGACACTCTCTGACTCTCTCTCTCTCTCTCTCTGACACACTGTGACAATCCCTGACACACTGTGACACTGTCTAAGACACTGTGACACTCTCAGAGACATACTGTATCCCTCTCTAAGACACTGTGATAATCTCTGACCCTCTCTGGGACATACTGTGACACTCTCTAACAGTCTGTGACACACTGTGACACTCCCTGACTCTTCTGATACTCCCTGAGACACACTGTGACACTCTCTGGGACACACTGTTACACTGTCTGACCCTCTTTGGCACTCTCTGTAACACACTGTGACACTCCCTGCCTCTCTCTCTAAGACACTCGGTCACTCTCTGAGACAGAGTGTGACACACTGTGACATCTTCTGACTCTCTCTCACACTCTCTGACACACACTGTGACTCTCTCTGACAGATTGTGACACACTGACACTTTCTGACACACTGTGACATTCTCTGAGACACACTGTGACACTCTCTGACTCTCTCTGACATTCTGATACAGACTGAGACACTCTCTGGCTCTCTCGGACACTCTCTGAGATTTAGTATGACACACTGTGACACTCTCAGACTCTCTCTAACACACTCTGAAACACACTGTGACACTCTCTGACACACGGTGACATTCTCAGAGACACTGTGTCACTCTCTGACCCTCTCAGACCCTCTCTTAGACAAATGCTGACCCTCTCTGAAACATACTGTGACACTCTCTGACAGACTCTCTGACAGACTGTGACACACTGTGACACGTATTTGACTGTCTCTGACTCTCTCTGACATTCTCTGAAACACACTGTGGCACTCTCCGACTCTCTCTGTCACTCTCTGAGAAACACTGTGACATTCTCTGACAGACTGAGACACACTGTCTGATCCTCTTTGGCACTCTCTGTAACACACTGTGGCACTCTCTGACACACAGTGACGTTCTCTCAGATGCTGTGACACTCTCTGAGACGCACTGTGACACATTCTGTCTCTCTCTCTGACCCTCAGAAACACAATGTGACACGCTCTGTAACACACTGCGACACTCTCTGACACACAGTGACGTTCTCTCAGATGCTGTGACACTCTCTGAGACGCACTGTGACATATTCTGTCACTCTCTGACCCTCAGAAACACACTGTGACACTCTCTGAGACACACTGTGACACTCCCTGCCTCTCTCTCTAAGACACTCAGTCACTCTCTGAGACAGAGTGTGACACACTGTGACATCTCTGACTCTCTCTGACACTCTCTGAGACGCACTGACTCTCTCTGACAAACTGTGACACACTGAGACACTCTCTGAAAATCTCCGAGACACACTGTGACACTCTCTGGCAGACTGTGACACTATCTGATTCTCACTGACACTGTCTGAGACACACTGTGACACTCTCTGACACTCTGACACTCTCTGACTGACTGTGAGACACTGTGACAATCTCTGATACACTGTGACACTGTCTGAGACACACTGTGACACTCTCTTACTCTCTGACACTCTCTGACTGACTGTGAGACACTGTGACAATCTCTGATACACTGTGACACTCTCTGAGACACACCGTGACACTCTCTGAAACACACTGTGGCTCTCTCTGACACTCTCTGAAACGTACTGTGACACTCTCTGACAGACTGTGACACACTGTAACACGTATTTGACTGTCTTTGCCACTCTCTGAAACACACTGTGCCACTCTCCGACTCTCTCTGTAACTCTCTGAGAAACACTGTGACATTCTCTGACAGACTGTGACACACTGTGATACTGTTTGACTCTGCATGCAGCACTCTCCGTCTCTCTCTGGGACACACTATGACACTCGCTGACATACTGTGACACTCTCTGACTCTCTCTTTCTCTCTGACACACTGTGACAATCCCTGACACACTGTGACACCCACTGAGATGCTGTGACACTTTCTGACACTCTGTGAGACAAACTGTGTCACTCTCTGACACACTGTGACACTCTCTGAATCTATCTGACACACGATGACAATATCTGACACACTGTGACACTCTCTAAGACACTGTGGCACTTTCTGATACTCTCAGAGACATATTGTATCCCTCTCTAAGACACTGTGATAATCTCTGACGCTCTCTTAGACATACTGTGACACTCTCTAACAGACTGTGACACACTGTGACACTCCCTGACTCTCTCTGACACTCCCTGAGACACACTGTGACACTCTCTGAGACATACTGTTACACTGTCTGACTCTCTCTGACACTCTCTGACTCCCACTGTGACACTTTTTGACATTGTCTGGGACATACTGTGCCACTCTCTGATGCACTTTGATACACTCTGACTGTCTTTGAGACACACTGTGATATTCTCTGACACACTGTGACACTCTCTGACACACTATGACATTCCCTGCCTCTCTCTGATACACTGTGACACTCTCTGAGACACAATGGGACACACTGAGACCCTCTCTAAGACACACCCTGAGACACACTATAACACTCTGACTCACTATGACTCTCTCTGAGACTCATTGTAACACCCTCTGACTCTCTGAACACACTGTGACTGTAATAGAAAACTATCCATTTACTGTGAAATTAATTATCCATTTACTGTAAAGTTTAAAGAGAATGCTTTGTTTAAATCGATAATGTGCTGAGCTTTGTAAACGATGCTTTGATGAAGGGTTGCAGTTAGCTTATCTCTGTTTGATTTCTGTAAGCATTCAACTCGACCTTGCGATAGTCGAACTCAGCGAAAGCTGAATAACTGTTATGTCTAGAACCAGGGGATGAGAGGATAACAACTTGAGTTTCCCAGTCTCTGCTCTTGAGAGTGTGGTAAGGAACGCTATAAGACAGGTGTCTGTGTAAATGTTTGAGTACTTATTGCATTGAGGCATCTGACTTAGTGTAATGGGTCAATCTTGTAAAATTTTTAATAAAGACCTTTGCTTTGCTCTTGCTAATTATTGAGTCAAGTCACTTTAATTTCCTTGACAGTAAACTTGGGGGCTCGTCCCGGGACCCCGTGACTGGATGAGATTCTGAAGATTCCCAGGAAGCGCAGGTGCCAGCGCCTTGAAGGTCTTTCACTTCATCTCGAGCGCTGAATTGACCCTTTTGGGTGAGAGGACTGGGAATCTGTAGATTGCCCTAGCGCCGGGGTTTCAAATCAATTAAGGTTGGGTAATAGTTGTGGTTTATATAATCCTACATAGAGAGTCATTCTTAGAGAATAATTACAGCAGGAAAAGGGTTCAGTGAACTCTCACGTGGTATTAGAGTAAAACTCCAGGGGAAGGGGACTGCTGTCTGAAGAGTGTTTAGGAAACAGCAAGGTAAAGGGTGGTTTTAGACTTGGAACCACCACTGGCTGTGTTGGACTCGCCGAAGACGTACCAGGTACGTGGTTTCTTGGTTAACGAAAACCAAGGCCTTGAGGCGGACGCGCCCAATGTGAGAGGGGAACCTCCGGAGGTAAAAGCAAGTCAAAAGGGAAAAGATAACTGTCCCACGAGAGAGAGAGAGAGAGAGAGAGAGAGAGAGAGCTGAACACTTTTGATGTTGAACTAAAAATGGGTTCTGGCAAGAGCGAACAAAGGGAGAGTCCACACAAAATTTGGAATGGCCAACCAAAAATATAATACATGCTAAATAAGTACCGCCCAGAATGTGTAAAGCAGTTAGAATTGTGGATTAGGGAATGTGGTTTTCCGGAGGGAGGAAGTTTTAGTAAAAGACAGATGGAAATATGAAGGTTGAGGTAGGAGGAGAGAGAGAGAAGGAGAAAAGGGACGGAAAGATCGAACCTGTGAATTGGAGTGCTTCTTGTATGTGGAAGTCTGAGGCTGATATCAGAGAAAGGAAATCTCAAGTAAAGGATAGATCAAATACACGTACAACCACCAGTGCCCATGTGGGAAACAACCTAACGAAGCTGTACAGTGTCTTAAATCTGTTTCAGACTGTGACCTTGATGACTGCCCTCCGAGACCTGACGCCCCCGCCCCCCCACCACGAGATCTGCCTGGTGAAAGTTCCACGTCAGCGACCACCGCCCCAGGGCCTGCTAGATCACCGAGAGCCCACCATACCCGCAACAGACCGAAGCAAGAAGGTCAAAAGAAGGACGACCACTCCAAGGTGGAAAGGCATCCAAGGCCTGCCCGTGATCACCCCCCGACGGATGATGAGTCCATGAGGGTACTGGTGTATGATCATCTAACCAGGTCATTCTGCAAGCCCCAATGGTTGAAGTTACAGGTCCAGAAGGGGGGCCAGTGTTGGCCCACCAGCCATGGACCATGACGGATCGGGAAAGTGCCTGTGGGCAGTTGGCTGACCCACACGAGGTTGGAGCTAATAAAAAGTGACAAAGTTCTGTACTGAGTTCCGTCCCACGTCACAAGAGACGAGACGTCTCCTGGGATGAAAACTAGGTGCCAATGTCACCAAACACAAGGATACCTGGCCAGCTGCAAACGTCCATTCCAGAGCAGCCAACCCACAAGTGGAAGAGAAGGGAGACTTTAATGCTTTTTTTGCAGCGCTGGGAACCGCCTGTAGGGAGGCATTCCCAGTGTGAATGGACATGACCAAAACAGCAATGTGAAAACAATGGGAATGTGAGAAAGTGTCCCAGTACCTCACTGAAGTCCATAACGCACATAGTGCACTGAGATGACATGAGGACATAACGACGGCAGAAATCACACAGTATGAGGCACACCTGAGGAACAGCTTCATCAATGGAATGAAGGAAGAAATAGTGAAAAAGGTAAAAGACACATGTATTACCTGGGACACGGGAAAGCTGAATTTGACAGAACAACATGCCATACATGCTGAAATATTGCTTACCCAAGAGAAGGATAAGCGGAAACTAAAGATGGAACAGCAAACACATAAAGCTCAGCTTACTCTGATGGAAATGGTCACCCAGCTGTTGGAGGGAGGTGCTGCAGGAAGAGAGAGAGGCAGAGGGGGGAGGTTGCAGAAGAGGAAGAGGTCGCAAAGGAGGCACTGATAGAGGGAGATTTTTTAGATTAGATTAGATTACTTACAGTGTGGAAACAGGCCCTTCGGCCCAACAAGTCCACACTGCCCCGCCGAAGCGTAACCCACCCATACCCCTACATCTACATCTACCCCTTACCTAACACTACGGGCAATTTAGCATGGCCAATTCACCTGACCTGCACATCTTTGGACTGTGGGAGGAAACCGGAGCACCCGGAGGAAACCCACGCAGACACGGGGAGAACGTGCAAACTCCACACAGTCAGTCGCCTGAGGCGGGAATTGAACCCGGGTCTCCGGCGCTGCGAGGCAGCAGTGCTAACCACTGTGCCACCGTGCCGCCCACGGTGGGTCTGGTGGGTGCTTTGTTTGCAGAGCAATGGACGACTGGGTGAGCCGGTGCCCCACACAGACAGCCTCACTCGGCCCTAGAGGTGGGACATGAGGGTGACTAACAGGGGAAGGCTGAGGTGGGGGTGGGCAGCCTACAAGGTCCAGGTAAGCCTCTTTCCTTTATACGGAGACTGGGATTGGATTTGGTCAGTACCCCGACGAGCTTGCAGATAATTCAAAGAAACAATTTACCCAGTGCAGGCTGTAAAATATGACCTACGACCCCTGATGTATGTCTATGAGTGGCTATTAATCCAGACAGCGAGAAGTTCAGTGAGCAATTCACTCGCCCTGGAAGCAAGTAACTATGTTAATCCTACTAACACCAATTTTCTTGCTGGAGACATGCTGCACTGCACAGCACACATACACCATGATGGTCCTGACGAACCAACTGAGAAGGATTGGTTCAGGAGATTGGTTCCAACAGATCAGTTGTTATTGTGTGAATTTTATTGGAGTGATCACAGATGTGCAGTCAGTGTGAACTTATCTAAAGTATCAGTGACGGCAGGTAGACCCTATTTTGTTGATGTGGAAGGTTCTGCTCTCACGTGTCACTGGTGAAGGCGTCTAGTGACAGATGGTAGGATTTAGGAGCATGGGTGCTAAAGGCACAAAGAATGAAAGGTTGGGTCTTCAGGGACGATGTGGGTATCTGATTAAATGCAGATATGTGGACATATAAGAAGGAACTAACTTGGCTAACTCAGGCAGATAGGACAGTCCAGGTAATGCCCGCTAGCCCTGAGAAGCCTAGAGGGATAGCCTGGCGTTTCTCTAAGATAGAAGTCTCAAACCCAAGATTAAAAATGGTCCCTACTGAGTTGTGGACAAAGGGCAAACATGATATGGGGCTCATATGGGGCTGTGAGCCCATAAGGATAACCCCGAAGTCTGACTATCATCCTTGCAGAGCACAATACCTGTTAAAACCCAAAGCCATAGAAGGAATTACTCCAGTCTTTGAATCCCTCCTAAAGGCTGGAGTGATAATCTCCTGTGAAAACTCACCATTGAGAACCCCCATTTATCCGTTCAAAAAGACAAACATTCCCGGTGAACCGGAGGAATGGAGATTTGTTCAAGACCTGCAGGCTGTCAATGACGCTGTTGTTCCTCGTGCCCCAAATGTTCCCAACCCCTATACTATATTGGCTCAAATTCCACCGGACAGGAAATGGTTCCCTGTTGTGGATTTAGCAAATGCTTTCTTTAGTGTACTGGTACACCCAATTCTGGTTCGCTTTTTCATTCAAAAGGAAATCATATACCTTCATGCGAGGTTACTGTGTGTCCCCCACCATATATAATGTGGCTCTACGCAGGAGTCTGGAGACTCTTGTTCAAACCCCGGGGTCAGTGCTGCTGCAGTATGTAGATGATTGCTTGACTGCGGCACCAACAAAGGAACAATGTGAGAAGGATACCCTTGCATTGCTCTGCCATCGAGCGTGGGAAGGGCACAAAGCCAGTCTCACAAAACTACAATTTGTGCAACAACATGTGACGTTCTTATGTCACCTAATGTCTGAACAAGGGAAGGCTATTGGTCAAGACAGAGTTCAAGCAGTCCAGCAAATTCCAAAGCCTCACACGAAGAAACAATTGCTATCCTTTTTGGGCATGTGCTCCTACTGTAGAACGTTTATCCCACATTACACAACCCTTGAGGTGCCCCTAAGTGACATAGCTCATGGCAAAGGGTTGCAGAACCAGGGTCCGTTACAGTGGACCCCAGAGGCCGAGAGTGCCTTTGTTGAATTAAAAAGGGGCTTTCCAAACTACACCGACACTGGGAATTCCGAACCCAAAAAAGCCTTTTGTACAAATGGTAAATGATTAGCGTGGCTGCATGACATCTGTGCTGTTCCAGGATCATTGGGGAAGATTGAGGCCGGGAGCATATGTTTCAGCTAAACTTGACCCCGTAGCGGCAGGATTGTCTCAATGCCTGTGAGCTGTGGCTGCAGCTGAAAAGGCTGTTGTAGCATCCGGGGATATAGTCAGCTGTGGTGAATTAACCCTTCTGGTCCCACATGCAGTATCCTGACTGCTTTCCGAGCAAACGACCGCACACATGTCAGCAGCACGTTGGCTTCGATACAATATTGTGTTATTGGAGACGCCTAACGTTACAATAAAGAGAAGTAATGCCCTTAACCCGGCTAGCCTTCTCCCCACAGAATGAGACAGTGACCCACACAACTGTATTGCTATAACTAATGAAATTTGCAGCCCCAGACCAGATTTGCAGGATTGACCATGTCAGAATCCAGATATGGAGATTTTTGTGGATGGGTCAGCATTCAGGAGCAAGGGGACAGGCCAGAATTGTGTTGGGTGTGATGCAGTGACTATCTACGAGGTAGTCAAAGTGGGATCACTCTCTTCTCATCTGTCAGGGCCAGCAGTGGAGCTGATTGCCTTGACTGAGGCCTGTAAGTTGGCTGAGGGAAGGACAGTGAATATTTACACCGACAGCAGATATGTCTTTGGGGTTGTACATGATTTTGGAACCCTATGGAAACATAGGGGCTTCTTGACCTCCACCGGAAGGCCCATCACACACCGCAACCTGATTTCCGACCTCCTGGAAGCGGTCCTGTTGCCTAAATCATTCGCTGTGTGTAAGTGTGAAGCTCACACAAAAAATAATGATCTTATTTCCCAAGGCAATGCAAGGGCAGACTCAGCAGCAAGAACGGCAGCCCAGCAGTCACCAACTGAGCAGATTGACATGTGTATGATAAAAGTTTGTACTCCAACAGCAGATGTACGGGAGTTACAGTCACAGGCCACACCAGAGGAAAATCGTAAGTGGACGAAAGCAGGATGCAGTGTGAGGGAAGGAGTATGGTGTGGTCCCAATGGGAAACCCTGTCTACCACTATCATTATTTCCATTCTATGCCAAACTGACACACGGTAAGGACCATGTGTCCAAAGGGTGGGCGTACGACAGTATTTTGGCACACTGGTACACTAAGGGATTTACTCATTAATCCCAGAAATATTGTTTTATCTGTGTCACTAATAATATGGGAAGGGGAATACCGATAAGTCATGCAGCACACCCCCAACCCCAAAAACGTTTTGTACATTTACAGATGAATTTCATTGAGCTAATGCCCAGCGAAGGGAAAAGGTATTGTCTGGTAATAGTTGATATGTTTTCCAAATGGGTGGAAGCGTTCCCCATGTCTAACCAGGATGCCAGTGCAGTAGCCAAGGCTTTGCTAACTGAGATAATTCCGAGATGGGGCATCCCTGAAAGGATCAATAGTGACAATGGGACACCATTTGCCAATAATGCCCCACAGCAGATCAGTGATCATTTGGTAAAATATATGAGACAACCCTGTGCCTACCACCCAGTGAGTAGTGGGGCAGTGGAAAATGAAAATGCTAACCTAAAAAATAAATGGACAAAATGTTGTGAGGAATTAGGGGTGACATAGACAAAGGCACTTCCGATTGTGTTAGTGTATATGAGATCGAGGAGGAGAGGAAGAGTTAATCCTCGCCCGTTTGAGATTTTGTTTGGTAGACCGCCCAACACAGGAATGGGCCCAAGACCTAAGGTAAGACAGATAACAGGCCGCTGTGAGGATGAGATGTTGTGTTACTGTGTTACTGCTCTTTTGTTTCAAATACAGATTCAAGTGAAAGCAGAACTACCCCAACCAGCAGGAGGGAAGCTGCATGATTTAGAACTTGGAGACTGGATAGTGGTGAGAGACTTCAGGAGGAACAACTGGAAGGTGAAGAGGTGGCTTGGAGCATTTCAAGTGCTCCTCACAACACAGACAGCAGTTAAGATCACAGAAAGAGCCACGTGGATACACACCAGCCTTTACAAGCGTGTAGCTGAGCCCGAGGAGATATCGGACAGCACCGGAACCAATTAAGTGCAAGTAGTGATTAGAAGTCTCATACGGTTATGGGGCTGCCGCAGCTCACACATGGGCTATGTACAGGTCACACCAGAGCAAGGGAAGGTACCACTACAAAGCTGTGTTTCGGGTAGGTGGTATCTGAGGAAAGGCCTGGTTTTTCCTAAACTTTTTTTGATGTATAGCTATTACGGCTCTGTACTTCTTTGTAGTTGTTGCTGTTGGGGGCTTGATGTCATAAAATGACAAAAAGGGGGAAAATGAAATGGGAAATTATCAATTTACTGTGAAATTAATTATCCATTTGCTGTGAAATTTAAAGAGAATGCTTTTCTTTAATTCAATGCTGTACTGATCTTTGTAAACGATGCTTTGATGAAGAGTTGCCGTCAGCTTAACTCTGTGTGAATTCTGTAAACCTTCTACTTGACCTTGCGATAGTCGAACTCAGTGAAGGCTGAAGAACCATTATGTCTGAAAGACCAGGGAGTTGCCCTTGAGAGGGTGATAAGGAACACTATATGGCAAGCATCTGTACAATGTTTCAGTGCTCTTTGCGTTAAGGCATCTGGCGTAGCGTAGTGAGTCAATCCTGCAGGATTCAAAATAAAGATCCTTTCTTTGCTCCTGCTAATAGTTGAGTAGATTTAATTTCCACGACAATGACTCTTGATTGTATTTTAGTTGAAAAAATCTACAGCACCATCTTCATTGATCTGCTCTGATACCACCTTAATAAACTGACCTTTCTTGTCGATACATGTGTTTTCCATTTGTGTCTCTATTCTAGTTGATTCTTGTAAATCCAATGTATCTGAGGAACAAATTATTCTCCCCAAATGGTAGACTCTAGAAGTCTCCTCAATATTTTCATTATATTATATTGGCTATTCTTTATTACAGGGTTTGTCTCTTCTTTTATGAAAAGAGATGGTAATTGAAAACTCTTCAGTCCTCTGACCACACTTCCATATCTATGGAGCATTAAATAGTTAAGATCAATCACTTTGCTGTTGTGTCCATTCCTCAGAAACACTCAGACATCCCATCCAGACTGAGCAAATGTATTAATTTACCATGTTATAAAACAAATTGGTTTGAATGGGGTTAAGTGAACCTTGCCGTTCAGTGATTGTAGTTAATGTCAGTCTCCATGCATCAAATTATTTCACTAAAAGGTTTACTTCCTATTAATAAGGGGGTCTTACAATATTATCACATAGTATCAGTAGGAACTTCACTTGTAGCACTAACCTGGATCAACAGTTCAAGAGTGAGGGAGAGAAGAGATCAGAGTCTGAGAACAATGCACTGGAGTGTTCCAACAATGGACCAGAATATGGGAACAATAGACTGGAATGTTCCAAAACTGACCAGTGGTTTACATTTGGGTCTTCACAATCTTCCTCAAGATTGGGTGGACCTTAAGAGTGCTTTGGCTGATTCAAGCTGATTTCTATCCTCTCCTCACTGTTATTCCTGGTAAGTCTTTCTATCTGACTATGAATTCAATAAACTTTGTTGAACTAACTTACTGTCCTCATAATTTAAATACTGAAAGAAAGGAAGCTGTTGCCATGACTTCTGTCCACAAACTCCATTCCTAACCAAACAATTTTAATACCAATATCTGAAGTGGAATCAAACTGCGTATAACTCCAACATGTACTTCGGCTCTAAGCTGATATCTATTTCCACATTCTCTCCAGCACCAATCCTGTTCACTATCAACTCCGCAATATCTCAGGTCTACCATTTTGTCTCAGTCTAGCTGCTGAATAAACCATCATCTGCACCTTTGTTATATCCAGATTCAACTGTTCCTATTCTCTTCCTGCCACAAATAATTTGACCAGAAATGGTTCTGTTCACCAAGCTGGGAATTTGTGTTGCAGACGTTTCGTCCCCTGTCGAGGTGACATCCTCAGTGCTTGGGAGCCTCCTGTGAAACACTTCTGTGATCTTTCCTCCGGCATTTGTAGTGGTTTGTATCTGCCACTTCCGGTTGTCAGTTCCAGCTGTCCGCTGCAGTGGCCGGTGCATTGGGTCGAGGTCAATGTGCTTATTGATTGAATCTGTGGATGAGTGTCATTCCTCTAGGAATTCCTTGGCTGTTTCTCTGTTTGGCTTGACCTATAATAGTAGTTATACTGACAACCGGAAGCGGCAGATTCAAACTACTATAAATACCGGAGGAAACATCACAGAAGCGCTTCACAGGAGGTTCCCAAGCACTGAGGATGTCACCTAGACAGGGGACGAAACGTTTACAACACAAATTCCCAGCTCGGCGAACAGATCCACAACAACGAGCACCCGAGCTACAAATCTTCTCCCAAACTTTGACCAGAAATGTTGAGTGTTCTCCCTGAAAGGTGCTGACTTCAGGAGAGTCAGTGGGATTGTGATAATATCACTACACTTGCAATCAGAGCCCCAGGCTATTACTGTGGATAGTCAGAGCCTTTTTTCCCAGGATACTCATCTCAATTACAAGGGGACATACCTTTAAGGTAAGAAAGGAAAGTTTAAAGGAGATGTGAGACAGCGTTTTTGCACCGATGGTGATAGCTACCTGAAATGTGCTTCTGAAAGGTGATGGTGGAGGTGGATACAATAGCAATTTCTTGAATAGGTTGGGAATCAAGGGATATGGACCATGAAAAGAAAAAAGGTTTTTCATTTGGAAAGGCATCAAGTGTGAGCACAGTCTTGGTGGGCCGAAGGGCCTGTTCCTGTGCCGTACTGTTCTTTATTCATTACTCTCTGTTTCCTCTATAGTTTAGATTAGATTAGATTACTTACAGTGTGGAAACAGGCCCTTCGGCCCAACAAGTCCACACCGAGCCATTCCCCTACATTTACCCCTTCACCTGTTTGAGGTTTGGGAGTTCTTTAAAGACGAGCAACAACTGCCAATTTCCGAGCACCATCCTCCAACTCATCCGCTTTATCCTCAATTACAATGTCTTCACCTTTGACAACAGGTTCTTCATCCAGACACACGGTTCAACCACGGGGACCAAATTTGCACCCCAATATGCCAACATCTTTAGGCTCATGTCTGAACAAGATTTCTTCTCTACGCAGGACCTCCAACCAACACTATACACCAGGTACATCAACGACATTTTCTTCCTCTGGACCCATGGCGAGGAGTCACTGATAAAACTACACAGTGACATCAACAAATTTTATCCCACCATCACACTCACAATGGACTACTCTCTACTGTCTCGTTTTGGACACATGTATCTCCATCAAGGATGGGCACCTCACTCTACCGCAAACCCACAGATAACCTCACAATGCTACACTTCTCCAGCTTCCACCCAAAACATATTAAAACATCCAGACCCTATGGAAAAGCCCTACGCATACACAGAATCTGGTCAGATGAGGAGGAGTTGTTTAAAAGAGTTAAATCATCTTCTTGGTACACTGTGCAGTACGTTCTAAGTGCTGAATGCAAGTTCCTATGCAACTCTTTAGAGGGGCTGAATGGTTTATTCCTGTGCCTCAGTAATAGCCTTGAGGAATTCTGTCAGAGACGTGTTGTGTGACATTACACTGGAGGTCGGAGCACCAGTTGGCCATTCGGTCTCTGATACACCATTCAGACAGATCAGAGCTGATCTGACTGTGGCTGAACTCCCTGTCCATCTCTGTTCCCAATAAACATGGGCTTCCTTGACCATCAAGGAGCTACTGAGCTCAGCCTTGAATATCTTCACTGCTCCCTGCAGATGAGAATGCCACAGCTAGCACACCCCTCCGGACAAAGGAGCATCCTCACCTCAATCTGAAATGGGAGCACCCTTACATTTAAAGTGATTGTCCTTGGACCAAATCACCTCCTATTTGTGACATGATGCACAACAAATCAGAACAGACGTAGACCATTCAACCCCTCTCAAACCTGACTCATATAAGCACTGGCTGTCTAGTTGATCAAATATCTATCAGATTCAGCCTTCACTGCTCTCTGGGCAACACATTATCAGATACATCCTTATCTCAGTCTGAAATGGAAGAGGCTACATTTTCAAACATTCTCCAGTTCCCCTAGTTCGACACACCCACATCCATCCTCTCAGCATCCACCCTGTCAATTCCCCTCAGGATCAGTTATGTCTCAATATGATCATGCCTATTTCTGCTGAACTTCAAAGGGTATATATCCAAACTGCGCAACATTTCCACGTGGGATGAACCGGTCATCCCAGGAATCAACTGAGTGAGCTGTGTCCATACACCTTCTCGTGTAATTAAATTCGTTCTGAGGTAAAGAGATTTTAAAAAGCCCCATACAGTCCTCCAGCTGTGATCTCCGTAAAACTGGGAACAGCTGCAGCAACGCTTCCTTCATGGGTGACTCCTTGCAAGAAACATTAAAATTGAGACAAGAGCTGGAGGACACTTGATTTCTTAAGTCTTAAATAAGGCAACTTTGATTGGTTAAGATTCGGAGATGCCGGTGTTGGACTGGGGTGTACAAAGTTAAAAATCACACAATACCATGTTATAGTCTAACAGGTTTAATTGGAAGCACACTAGCTTTCAGAGCGACGCTCCTTCATCAGGTGATAGTGGAGGGCTCGATCGTAACACAGAATTTATAGCAAAAATTTACAATGTGATGTAACTGAAATTATACATTGAAAAGTTAATTGTCTGTTAAGCCTTTCATCTGTCAGAATACAATGATAGTTTCACTTCTTTCATGTGTAAATCACAAAACCCTTTTTTTTAAAGTTGCATTCTCGGGTTAGCTGTTAACAATAGTGATAGCTAGACAATATGTTGAAGGTGTTAGCCCCCTGTATTCTCTGTCTATGACCTGATGTTTAGATTGACTCTAATCTAAAAAGTGAGATAAAGTGTTTTACATAAATTCATGCATTTTTTGAGCTCAGAGTTCTACATGAATGTATGTAGCTTTTGAGCAAACTACATGTAGTATATGTGTGCATGTGGGTCTTTGTCTGTCTGTGTGTGTGTATGTCTGGGGTGGGGTTTGTGAGTGTGAGAAAGTGTGTGTGTGTAGTGAGTGCAGAGTGTCTTAAGTCTGTGAGGGGGGGTGCATGTTTGGGAGTATGTGTGTCTATAAGGGTGTGTGTAGGTGTCTGTGCGTGCATCTGTGTGTACGTGTGTCCGTGTGCATGTGAGGATGTGTATGTAGGAATATCTGTGTGTGTGTGTGTGTGTGTAGTGCAATGGTGGTCACCTGTAATGTGACATGAACCCAAGGTCCTGGTTGAGGCCCTCCCTATGGGTACCGAACTTAGCTATCAGCCTCTGCTCAGCCACATTCCTCTGCTGCCTGTCCCGAAGTCCACCTTGGAGGATGGTCACCCGAAGGTCCGAGGCTGAATGTCCTGGACCACTGAAGTGTTCCCCAACTGGGAGAGAACCCTCCTGTCTGTTGATTGTTGTGTGGTGCCCATTCATCCGTGACCAAAATTTGATTAATTTTAAACTAGCAATGGTTTTGTGTGTGGGAAATCATGTCACACGAACTTGACTGATTTTTTTGAAGAAGTAACGAAGAGGAGTGATGAGGGCAGAGCGGTGAACGGGATCCGTATGGACTTCAGTAGGGTGCTTGACAAGGTTCCCCATGGAATACTGGTTAGCAAGCTTAGATCAGATGGAATACAGGGATAATTAGCTATTTGAATTGGCTCGAAGGCAAGAGGTGGTGGTGTAAGGTTACTTTTCAGACTGGAGGCCTATGCCCACTGATGTGCTCCAAGGATCTGTATTGAGTCCACTACTTTTCATCATTTATATACATGATTTGGATGCAAACGTAGGAGGTATAGTTAGTAAGTTTGCAGGTGGCAACAAAATTGGAGGTGCAGTGGACAGTGAAGAAGGTTTCCTCAGAGTACAATGGGATCTTGATCAGACGGGCCAATGGGCCGAGCAGTGGCTGTTGGAGTTTAGTTTAGATAAATACGAGGTACTGCATTTTGGAAAAGCAAATCAGAGCACGTCATATCCACTTAAAGGTAAGGGTGTGTTGCTGAACAAAGAGACATTGGAGTGCAAGTTCATAGTTCTTTGTAAGTAGAGTTGCAGGCAGATAGGATAGTGAAGAAGGCATTTGGCATGCTTTCCTTTATTGGTCAGATGATTGAGTATCGGAATTAGGAGGTCATGTTGTGGCTGTACAGGACATTGGTTAGGCCACGTGCATTCTGGTCTCCTTCCAAACGAAGAATGTTGTGAATCTTGAAAGGGTTCAGAAAATATTTCCAAAGATATTGCCAGGGTGGAGGATTTGAGCTGTAGGGAGAGGCTGAAATAGGCTGGGGCTGTTTTCCCTGGAGCATCGGAGGCTTCTCAAGTTTCATAAAATCACGAGGGGCATTGATCGGATGAAGTCTTTTCCCTGGGGTGAGAGAGTCCCAAATTGGAGGGCATAGGTTTAGAGTAAGAAGGAAAGATATAAAATGGACCTAAGGAGACAACTTTTTCACATAGAGGATGGTGTGTGTATGGAATGAGCTACGAGAGGAAGTGGTGGAGATTGGTACAATTACAGCATTTAAAAGGCATCTGGATGGGTATATGAATAGAGGGATACAGGCCAGTTGCTGGCAAAAGAGACTAGATTAGGTTAGGATATCTGGTTGGCATGAATGAGGTGGACCGAAGGGTTTGTTTCCATGCTGTACATCTCTATGACTAAGTGCAGTATAACAGAGCATTCAGGGCTCCCTTAGTGACAATAAGGGAGTATTTGCACTGTGGTGATATTTACACTACTCTAAATCTGCACATCTGTACATGACAAACACCTCAACGTACAGAGACTAGGAGGGCAATCTGTCAAGACTTGAATTCTCTAACCAGAGACTGTGAGAACGAGAACATTTCTGGGTGGCTTAATAGATGGATGTAGCTTCACAAATCAAAACACATGTATTCATCAGTTCCTTTGTTAAAAAAAAACTTCCTCATTTAAACTGACTAACAGTTCCAGTATCCACTGTTGTTTGTGGAAGAGAGTTCCAAACCTCTCCCACCCTTTGTGTATAGATGTGCATCCTAACATTCCTCCTGAACGCTCTGGCTCTCATTCTCAGACGGTGCCCCCTCGTTAGAGAATTGCCAGCCAATGGAAATCATTTATCTTTTTCTGTGAATGTCTTGGAGGACTTCACTCAGATCAGCCCTTAACCTTCAAGATTCTTGTGAACACAGGCTTCATTTGTATATATAAAAACAGAAATTGTTCAGCAGGTCTGGCAAGCATCTGTGAGAGAGAGAGTAGAGTAAATGATTCAAGTTCGGAGACCCTTCTTCAGAACTAAGTTGCATGATCTCTCTTCATACCTTCAGAACATATGAAACCAGAACAGATGACAGAATACTAAAGTCAGGACATTCTGCAGCAGCAGTGACTTTGGGAGTCTCTGTCAATGGAAAATTGTACCATGAATGCTGCTCACTAGATTGTTATCACTCTTCTGGGGTCTGGATATGGCTGACCAGTCAATGAGATGGCAACGTTGTTGTTCAAAAGGTAAAACCAGAGAGCAGATCAGCAACAGATTAAACCAAGTCCAAATGTCTTTATGCCACACCAGGAACACCAATAAAAGCAAGGATGGTCTAGGACACCTTCTCCACCTGTTGAGTTGGTGGATGCATGTTTCCATGTGAGGTGATCTGTCCCTTCAGGCAGCTGACAAGCTCCTTGTTTGAAACTCTGGGCTGATGCATTCCCAGAGATGCTGCCTTATACTGTCTGAAAGCTCCTTTGGGAGATTTACATGACAGCATTGCTCAGCTTAGTGTCAAAACTCTGACAATGAACAAGCTAATTACAATAACAAGTTTAATCCCAATTATGAAGGGGCGTTGCTGTTTAGTATATCATAATGAAGTAACAAAAAAACAGAACCTGGGATCTCTCAGCAATAATGCTGCCCACACAAATACCATGGGCCCCATCACAAGATCACAAATAATTTCAACCAATGTTGCATCGAGCCAGTTTATTCCATGTGTGAAAATATATCTCAGAGCTGGTCTTCTGTTCTCTAGAGAAGGAGCTGCCCTCTTTAAACAAGAGCATTTCACTCACTGATTGAAATGGGATTCTTCTTACACACTGAATGTGTGCCTTACTGCTGAGGTCAGCATTTATTCCACATCCCTAATGGCCCAGGTTCCAGAGGTACATGAAGGGCTTTCCTGGAGGAAGGGGACTGAGTGAACAAGATGGGCTTCCAACAATGGAGGTATCATTAATGTCACTCTTATTGTCATTCTCCATCCTTCCCAAAGGGCAACTAGGGACGAGTAATAAACACTGGCCCAGCCAGTGATGCCCACATCCCATCAATGGATACGAATAAAGTGATAATAACACTGGGAGTTCGATCTACCATATAGCCCCTGGTCTGTATTCATCAGGATCATACCCATGTGTGGGGATAGGTGCCTTTTCCAAACTACAATCATAACCACCGGTATCCCGAGATATATCATGGGGAGTGCAGTTAGGACAACAGCTTGATGTGAGAGGAGCTGAATTCATGGATGACAGGCTATGGGCATGTGATGGCATGGCCTTATCCTTCACATTTACTTAAGGGTGGTCCCTGTCAATGTCCCCTCTATCTCCACATTATGTGGGAGGAATATATGATAAGCCATCTAAATACATTTTTTAATATAATTCCGTTAATTTGGACATCATCCTAACTTCGTCACTTGGGATAATTGGAATCCCTAGCACTGAGAGTGTCCTTGCAGTTGCCATTAAACCAGACCTTGGTGAGCTGCTGTAATTGGGGTGGATGGTGGCTCAGTGGTCAGCATTACTGCCTCACAGCACCAGGGACATGGCTTCATTTCCAGCCTTGGGCAACTGTCTGTGTGGAGTTTGCACATTCTCCCCGTGTCTGCATGGGTTTCCACCCACAGGCCAAGGATGTGCAGGTTAGGTGAATTGGCCATGCTAAATTGCCCACAGTGATAGGTGCTTTGTCAGGGGTAAATATAGGGTAGGGAAATGGGTCTGTGTGGGTTCCTTTTCAGAGGGCCGGTGTGGACTTGTTGGGCTGAAGAGCCTGTTTCCATATTATAGGGAATGTAATTTAAACTGACAGTGAGAGATATTGGGGTGGGTCTTCTGCTGGAACAAATGTTTACACTGTTTGTCACAAATTTACTGTGGGGCTTTCCCTTGGCTGGCCTGTCTGAACTCCTCCCTCATCCTGTTCCTGCAGATACTGCACAGGGTGTCACAGCAATAATGACAGTGGGCAACAAAACTGCATTCTGTGCAGTATTTACAGCACAGAGACCCAGAGATGGAGAGCAGGAGGAAGTCTGTGATTTTGCTCCTCACCAGCTCTTGGAGCTTCACCCTCCTGTTGTTCATCTCTGTTTTAAGATTCTTACATTATGTTATTCAAGGAGTCCAGCCTGAAGATTACTCACTTTTCCTGCGTAACTTCAGAAAACTTGGTTAGATGCTGCAGACCCTAAGTTGGTGCACAAACAAGTTTATTTATGCAGCAACATTATCTCAGTTCAGAGTGAAGATCACTAACACAGCAAAGTAGCGAGTTACACAAAATCCTTGCATAATGAATATGTAAAACTCCTGAGCGAAGCCACAGGAGGGTCCTGTTGTTCCTGACATGAAACAATTTTTCAAATTCATTCATGGGATGTTGGTGTCACTGCCCAGTCCCAGCATTTATTACCCATTCCTAGGTGCCCCTTGAGAAGTTGGTGGTGAACTGCCTTCTTGAACCGCTATTGTCCATGTAGGTCAACCCATAACGTTGTTAGGGAAGGAATTCCAGGAATTTGACACAGGGATATATTTCCTCTTCAAGATGGTGAGAAGCTTGGAAGGCAATAGTGGGCGGCACGGTGGCACAGTGGTTAGCACTGCTGCCTCATAGCGCCGGAGACCCGGGTTCAATTCCCGCCTCAGGCGACTGACTGTGTGGAGTTTGCACGTTCTCCCCGTGTCTGCGTGGGTTTCCTCCGGGTGCTCCGGTTTCCTCCCACACTCCAAAGATGTGCAGGTTAGGTGAATTGGCCATGCTAAATTGCCCGTAGTGTTAGGTAAGGGGTAGATGTAGATGTAGATGTAGATGTATGGGTATGGGTGGGTTACGCTTCGGCGGGGCGGTGTGGACTTGTGGGCCGAAGGGCCTGTTTCCACACTGTAAGTAATCTAATCTAATCTAATCAATTGACACTAGGTGGTGTTCCCATGTATTTGTTGCCATTGTCCTAAATGGAAGTGGCTGTGGCTTTGGAAGGTGCTGTCTGAGGATCTTTGGTGAATATCTGCACTGCATTTGTAGGTGGTACACACTGCTGCTACTGAGCATCTTTGGTGGAGGGAGTGGATATTTGTGGGTGGGGTGCCAATCAAGCAGGTTGCTTTGTCCTGGATGGTGTCAAGTTTCTTGATTGTTTATTGGAGCTGCACTCATACAGGCAAGTGGAGCATATTCCATCACATCCTACAGAGAGTCCTTATCCCAGGCAGGGTTGAGCTGGGAACCAGCAGATTCCCCATCTTAGCATAATCCAAAGGAATTGTCCAGAAAAGTGGAATTTCCTACTGGGTAAGTCCTATCAGCTTGGAACCCTCTAAGTGTCCATCAAAAATCAAATTCTTCAGCGGGTTCTGATACAGTTAAACAGTTTAGTTAATCTGTAAATATTCCATGTCAACCAACCCGATACTAATGTCCCAAATAGCTACCTATGAGCTGTTTTGAAGTGAGAAATCGTGGCAGGTGATTACATGATATTATCAGAACCTATTCAGCAAAGAAATGGCTGGCCTCTATTTTTCAGCATCAAGCTTCCAGTTTCTTTAGGCTGCTTATCCATTGCAGTCTCATCAGAAATTTCCTGCCATTGATTACGATGCAGAGATCGAACCTCTCTGTTAATTAAACCAAACACCCAGAGAGTCTTGGTTCACTCTGTAATCTGTTAAAGTAAAAGGGACAGAGAACTCTAAAATTCCAATACATTAAGAAAATTATAATTATTTTCTTAACTCTAATAGTGAACACTAAACAACAACTGTTCACAAATCCAAGTCCCCTTCTTTTACCTCCTTAGTATCTGACTCCAACTCCACAAAAGTACACTGTTCCAATTATTAAATGCGACACTTATTAAGCATTACATTAACTTAATCTCAAGACCAAACAGATTCCTCTGAATTCAATCCTCTGGCTGCGGATCTCGCTGGGCCATCTTGTTTCTTTTTTTTAAAGTGAGAAGGTTTTACATGAAAAGATACCATTGGTAGTAATTGTTTTCTAATTTCTTTGAGAGGAAGATGTGAGATGGAGCTCTTGGGCTCGGCAGCAGTTGCTTGCTATTCGATGGCAATTGCTCTCCCTCATACTTTCAAAATACCAGATTTATATAACACCCACGGCTCAATGAACTCTTAGAATCAGTTTCAAGGTGTCAAAACAATCAAACCAAATGCCATTGGTTTCTGGTATCCTGGGCACAATTTAAACTAATTGGGTAAATTGGAATTGTGGTCAAAACAGCAGCCAAACCTCAAGTAATTGGAACATGTATCTATTTTAGAACAGCTCCTCTCTCAGATGGCAGGTGTTGCTGTGCTTAAATTCAAAAAGCACTTTCGATCTTGCAGCCAACATACACTCTATTGGCTTTGGAACAATGCGGATTCGTTGGTTACAGTTTCAGATACAGACTGTACATCCATCTGTACTGTCACCAAAAAAACAGATTCACCGAAACTGCAGTCACCCCTCCCCCCGACTGATCCCTACCCAACACTGTAATCTCCCCCTCCCTGAGTGATTCCTACCCAACACTGCAATCACCCCCTCCCTGAGTGATTCCTACCCAACTCTGCACTCACCCCCTCCCTAACTGATCCCTCCCCAACACTGCAATCTCCCCCTCCCTGACTGATCTGTACACAAGACTGCACTCACCCCCTCCCTGACTGATCCCTATCCAACACTGCAATATCCCCCTCCCTGACTGATCCCTGCCCAACACTGCAATCTCCCCCTCCCTGAGTGATTCCTACCCAACACTGTAATCTCCCCCTCCCTGAGTGATTCCTATCCAACACTGCAATCGCCCCTTCCCTGAGTGATTCCTACCCAACTCTGCACTCACCCCCTCCCTAACTGATCCCTCCCCAACACTGCAATCTCCCCCTCCCTGACTGATCTGTACACAAGACTGCACTCACCCCCTCCCTGACTGATCCCTACCCAACACTGTAATCTCCCCTTCCCTGACTGATCCCTCCCCAACACTGCAATCTCCCCCTCCCTGACTGATCCCTACCCAACACTGTAATCTCCCCCTCCCTGACTGATCCCTACCCAACACTGCAATCTCCCTCTCCCTGACTGATCCCTACACAACACTGCAATCTCCCCCTCCCTGACTGATCCCTACCCAACACTGTAATCTCCCCTTCCCTGACGTATCCCTACCCAACACTGCAATCTCCCCCTCCCAGACTGATCTGTACACAAGACTGCACTCACCCCTTCTTGATTGATCCAGACCCAACACTGCAATCACCCCCTCCCTGTCTGATGCCTGCCCAACACTGCAATCACCCCCTCCAAAGGAAAAAAGAATACCTAGAGAGAAAATAGGGCCCTTCAAGGACCAGAGTGGACATGTGTGTGCAGAAACGCAGGAGTTATTTCTCCTCTGTGTTGACCTTGGAGAAGGACATGAAGGCTTGGGAACTTGGGGAAGTTAGTGATGATCTCTTGGGGACAATCCCTATCACAGGAGAGGATGTGTTGAATGCATTAGAATGTATGAAGGTGGATAAATCTCCTGGACCTGACCAAACATATCCAATAGCACCTCAAGAGGCGAGGGAAGTACTTGTGGGGTCCCTGCTGATCTTTTTGCCTCACTGTTAGCCATGGGTGAGGTCCCGGAAGACTGGAGGACAGCATATGTTGCGCCCTTATTCAAGAATGGCTGCAAAGATAAACCTGGGAACTATAGATCAGTAAACCTAACATCCGTGGTAAGGAAGTTACTTGAGAAGATGCTGAGACATTAGATAGACATGCATTTGGAAATACAACATTTGATTGGGAGTAGTTAGCAAAGCTTTGTGCATGGGAGACCATGCCTCACAAATTTGTCAGCATTCTTTATTGAAGTGATCAGGAAGTTTGACGAGGGCAGGCCAGTACATGTAGACTCTACAGATTTCAGGAAGGCCTTTGATAAGGTTCCACATGGTACCTTGCTCTGGAAGGTTAGATCGCATGGAATCCAGGGGGCATTAGCAAACTGAGTACACAATTGGCTTGATGGTAGGAAGCAGAGGGTAACAGTCAGACTGGAGGCCTGTGACTAGTGGTGTGTCTCAGCGGTCATAAAATCATAGAATCCCTCCTCTGTGGAAACAGGCCCTTCGGCCCAACAAGTCCACTGGCCCTCTGAAGATCATTTCACTCAAACCCATTCCCCTACTTTATTACTCTACATTTACACCTGAGTAACGCAACTTACTTACACATTCATGAACATTCTCGGCAATTGAGCATGGCCAATTTACTTGACCTGCAGATCTTTGGACTGTGGGAGGAAACCGGTGCACCCAGAGGAAACCCACGCAGACATGGGGAGAACATACAAACTCAGTTGGTGTGGCATGGTGGCTCAGCGGTTGGCACTGCTGCCTCACAGCGCCAAGGACCCGGGTTCGACCCCAGCCTCGGGTGGCTGTGCGGAGTTTGCACATTCTCCCTGTGTCTGCGTGGGTTTTCTTCGGGTGCTCCGGTTTCCTCCCCATTCCAAAAATGCGCAGGCCAGATGAATTGGCCAGGCTAAATTGCCCATAGTGCTCGGTGCCTTTGTCAAGTGTAAACATTGGCAGGGAGAATGGCTCTGGGTGGGTTACTCTTCAGCAGATCGGTGTGGCTTGTTGGGCCAAATGGCCTGTTTCCACACTGTAGGAAATCTAACCCTAACAGGATCTAACCCACACAGACCATCCTGTGAGGTTGGAATTGAACCCAGATCCATGGTGCTGTAAGGCAGCAGTGCTAACCACTGAGCCATTGTGCCACTGAGCTGGTCAGTGCTAGGCCCACTACTGTTTGTTATCTATATCAATGATTTGGATGAGGATGTTTAAGGCATGATTAGTAAGTTTTTAGATTACATTAAAATAAGTGAGGAATGTTCTCAGCAATTGCAACAGGGCCTTGATCAGCTGGGGAATTGGGCTGAGAAATGGCAAATGGAGCTTAATACAGACAAGGACCAGATCTAGCATTTTGGAAAGTCACATCAAGACAGGGGCTTCATGGTGAATGGTAGGGCCTGAAGGAGTGTTGTGGAACAGAGGGACCTTGGATTCCAGAAGCACGGCTCTCTGAACTCAGGGAGACAGGGCAATGAAGAAGGCTTTTGGCAGACTGGGCCCTTCACCAGTCAGGGCATGGAATATAGAAGTTGGGAAGTTCTGTTGTAGTTGTGCAGGATGTTAGTGAGGCCGCACTTGGAATATTGTGTTTGGTTTTGCCCACCTTGCTATAGGAAGGATATTATTAAACTGGAAAGAGTGCAGAAGAAATTTACAAGGATGTTGCCAGAACTCAACTAGAGTTATAGTGAGAGGTTGGACAAGCAAGGACATTTTCTTTAGTGTGTAGGAGACTGAGGGGTGTCCTTATAGAGGTGTATAAGATCCTGGGAGGCATGTATAGGGTGAATGCACTCAGTCTTTATCCAAGGCTTGGAGAATCGAGGATGAAAGGGCATCAGTTTTAGGTGAAAGGGGAAGATTAAAAAGGAACCTGAGGGACAATGCTTTTACCCAGAGGGTGGTACACATACAGAATGAACTACCAGTGCAAGTGGTCAAGGAGGATGCATTTAATAATATTTAAAATGCACTTGGACAAATACATGGAGAGGAACGTATTGGAAGGATATGGGCCAAGTGCAGGGAAACGGGGTTAGTGTGGATGGACCAGTTTGGGCCAAAGAGCCTGTCTCCATGCTGTAGAACTCTATGAACATACCTAAGTGTCCCATCATCCAGAAGCGGCCAAAGCAACACGAACACGAGCCGGGACAAACGTGAAACAGTCCTGCAGAATTTCACAGGAAGCCAGCCTGGCCTTGAAGTGAAGGATTCCTGGTACTGGAGCTGTGGTGAGAGCTGGGGAAGGAAGCTGGAAAGCTCACTCCACTGACGATAGCCAAGAGGACCCCCGGCTGGGATAAGGCAGCTGGGATCCGGTCACCACAGGGACACCTACAGGCTGTGACCGAGCTAGGTCTCCGACACAATGAGCAGGACAGAAGGTTGCAGGAACATGGGACTACTCCAGTTACAATTGGGAAGAGTCCAATCCAGTGAAAGGAGGGTCTCTGGGGATGGGGAGGAAGCCTCAGGTTTCATTGACAATCTGGAAGGACAGTGTATGAGCTCCAAGCAGCTGCATGGGTCCTGTACACCTACAACACGGAGCAACACACATCAGGCCCTGGTAGGAGGTGCCAGGAGCAAATACAATCCCGAGGGAACTAGGACTCCTCCCAGAATGGGATAATGTGTGCCTTTGGGGTTCTACCTCCCCAGGGAGATAATGACAGGCTCCACACTGACACATCCACACCCGCTCACAGATGGGGACTCCCACTGCCTGTCTCCCAGGTAACTGTACCTTTTGCCCCCAGCCCTGAGCCACAGCTGAACTCAGATTCCATGAATCATGTGGTTACCCAGTGTAAAGCAGCTTATGGTCTCACTCCGTACACAACAGCCATTCCAGGCACCCAGCTGGTGGGCAGCACCAAAAAGATCCCGTCTCTGTCACAGATACATGTTTGGATGAGATTGACTGACAGTCTGTCATACACAGAGTGGACGCTGAGGAGCAAACCAAATGAATCGCCATGTGCCTTAGTCCAGCAGGCCATTCAGCCCTCTCTGAAGGCCAACAGCTAGGGAGGGGCATCCATGTTGAGATGAAGGCAGCGATCCTCACTGCTCGAGGGCAGGATAAGGCATATCCTGCAGAGGCGCTACATAACTGCAGAACAACAACCAGGGGAAAGCCCCTCCCCTCCCCCTGTCAACTTCACCCCGAGACTCTGGGTCCAATTTGTCTGGATTTTTGGGGATCTGACCTGCACCTCTCTTAGCGATGAGAAACAGGGCCCGACCCTTTGTCTCCCATGTCTCAGAAAGGAGGAGGGACACCTGGGATTCGACCCAAAATCGTGCCCATAATGAGGCTTGGGCCCTCTGCTAATTAATTACTGAATACGAAATAGACTTTAGGGATTTCCACATTGTGTTACAGGAGCTCAGGGATCAGAAGCGATTGGTAGGGTTTCCCCGAGAATGGGTGCATGGTAGTAGGATACCAAGCACCCTGCCTGGACTAGGGTCATTTTCAGACAGTAATATCCCAGGAAGCCCACCAGGGAGAATTCCTCAGAAACAAAATTAAAAACGGCTGTGACCAGGAGGGAAGGGTCCTCCCCCAGCTTGTCCCACACATACCAGGCACTCACAATGGACTAAGCATTAAACTCACAGGGAATTCCTTGTTCACGAACATTTATCACAAACTGACACTAGTCATAATGAATGTATCAGGGATACAGTAATCAGAGTGGGGTCCTTCCCCATTAAAATAATCATGTTCCCAACTGACCCACCGGATAATGGGACAATGGACAGGGAAATTTGAGGGAAAACAGCAGAACCCAGAACAGCAATTAGCAGATGGAAGAAAAGGGAACTCCTTAATAGTTTAGCCACAGTATACGAGTCCACCCCCAGGGCAGGGGTGTTCCCGGTCAGTATGCTGACTTGGCTAATTTGGAGAATAAACTCAGGATCCTGACCCAACAATTCTCTAATGAGCCTGAGAAAGACTTAATACAGAAAACCCAGAGGAGACCATGGGACAACTTGTGGAGAATCAGGTTAACCATCACTTAGTGACCAAACTGGAGGGTCACGCCAACACGATTAATCAGATCATCCAGGGCCCAATCAGAGATTATGGTGAGCAGTAAAACCACACCCTGTGCAGTATCTATGATAACGGGATGATGGAGGAGCTGAGGGAGGAGCTCAGGCAGGCCAGCCAAGGGAAAGTCCCATCCC
This sequence comes from Chiloscyllium punctatum, assembly GCF_047496795.1. Lineage (NCBI taxonomy): Eukaryota > Metazoa > Chordata > Chondrichthyes > Orectolobiformes > Hemiscylliidae > Chiloscyllium > Chiloscyllium punctatum. Next base: position 65,996,995 of record NC_092756.1, on the reverse strand, counting down.
GGTTAGTGACAAACATCATCAATATTTGTTCCAGGAGAACACCCACACCAACGTCTCTCACTGTCAGTGACAGCAGCTCACCAAGGACTGGTTTAATAACAGCTGTAAGGACACTCTCGGTGGGACACCTGGGCTTGGTATGAGGGATTCCACTTAACGCAAGTGACCAAAGTTAGGATGATGTCCAAATTATTGGAGTTGTATAAAAAAGGTATTTGGATGGGCTACCATGATTACCTCCCACTTACTGTGGAGATAGAGGGAACATTGACAGGGACCATACTTACGTAAATGGGAAGGAACAGGTCATACTATGACATTCCCATAGTCTGTTATCCAAGAATTCGGCTCCTCTCACATCGGCTGTGGTCCTAACAGAACTCACCTTGATATATCTCGGGATACCGGTGGTTAGGATTGCAGGCTGCAACAGATGGTTACGATCATGGCGAATCATGCCTGGACACACTCCCCAGGGGATGGAAGATAGATGGAATGCCCCAGGTGATCACCTTAGTTTCATTCATTTGCAGCGTTTGAGTGTTCCTGGCTGGGCCAGTATTGATTTCCTGCCCATAGTTGCCATTATGACAGATTGGCCATATTAAATTTCCCATTGTGTCAAGGGATATTCGGACTAGCTAGAATAGCCATAGGAAATGCAGGGTTTAGGGATATCACTGGGGGAATGGGTTTGAGTTGGATTCTCTTCAGAGGGTCATTGTGGACTCAATGGGCTGAAAGGTCTGATTCTGTTCTGTCAAGATTTTATGATATCACTTATCAGCTATAAGACTTAGGGTGTAGGTTTGCTCGGTGATAGGTTTGATATCCAGACGTTTCATTACCTGGCTGGGTAGCATCATCAGTGGGGACCTCCAAGTGAAGCTATAAGACCATCGGTTTGGAAAACGTACACAATGGCTTTTGCACAGACAGCTAGCTACTCTGACAACAAGCACAACCAGCTTTTAAAATTAGGTTTGTAATTTATTGCATAAGCTTCTTTTCTTTCCTTTCAAGTGGATGATTTGGGGGAGATGTCACAACCTCCTGGCTAAAACACAGATAGACAGCCAAGGTTTATTGGCCAAGGAAATCTCCCAAATCACAAAACCCGCACACCAGGCACAACGCAAACACAGCATAATGTACAAGGCAACAGTTATTCTGGACAGACGTATCTACCAAATAAATGAGGGCTCAGACAGGAAGGCACCGGGTCCTGCTACACAAAGAAACTAACAGCAACAAGCCATCCAAATGATTGGCAATGCTTCAAACTATTAACGGATTCTCCTAATAGGCCAGAACGATAGAAAGTTCCTGAAAACCATCCAGAAATGAACAAAACAGGGTTTATCTGCAGACTTATTGCCTGAATCTCTGGAGGCCTTCTGAGGAGACCAGCATGGCAAGAGACAGAGACCATCTGACCATCCAGAGAGAGAGAGGACAAGAGAAAACAGTTTCGCAGACCCAGAGGCAGAACCAGAGAGAGAGAGAGAGAGAGAGGGTGAAGCAAAACCCAGGGGCATGGGAGAGAGGGAATGTGAAAATCCATTGAGAGAGAGAGTTGGAACCAACTGGAATAACAAGTGTCACCCCTTCAGTCTGTCCATGTTTTAACTCCTCAGTCTTAGTCTGACTTCCCCTGCTCTCCCTCTCTCTGTCCCCTCTCTCTCTGTCCTTCTGTCTGTCTGTCTTTCTCTCTCTCTCTCACAGACATGCTTTCTCTCACTCTCTCCCTCTCCCTGTCTCTCTCTGCCCATCTTTCTCCCATCCCCTTCTCGATCCTCAATCTCTCCATCTCTGTCTCTTTTTCTCACCCTCCTTTTCTGTTTTCGCTATTTCAGACCTGAAAGATCTCAACCAATTTTGTACCCCCTCAAAAATACTGTGCCCTTCATTTTCACTGTCCTCCCAAATTTATCCCCTTTCCCAAATATCTTCCCTCCCAAATAATTACCTCACCAAATTAGCCCACCTCAAATATTTTGCTGCCCCCAACATTGCTGTGAGCCCCACTCCCTGGGGCAGAGGGAAATGAGTGGAAAAGTGTGGAGCTGGAAAAGCCCAGCAGGTCAGGCCTGAACCATCGACTCTCCTGGCTGACCCGCTGTGCTTCCCCAGCTCCACACTTTGTAACTCTGACTCTCCAGCATCTGCAGTCCTCACTTTCTCACACAGGTAAATGAGTCTGGGTTGACTGACTGGCCTGTGGCTGTTTTAATGCACAGCAAGTTCCCAGTCCCAGAATTATAGAAGGCTTGTATCACAGATGGAGTCCTTTCTGCCCATTCCCCCCCCCCTCCCCCATTAAATGATCCTGGTCCTGTTCAGGATCCTCAGGATTGTCCCCTGAATGGCCTCACTGACTATCCTTTCTGTGGAAACCTCTTCTCCGTGTTGTGGTTCTCCGAGCTGGGAATTTGTCTTGCTAACGTTTCGTCCCCTGTCTAGGTGACATCCTCAGTGCTTGGGAGCCTCCTGTGAAGCGCTTCTGTGCTGTTTCCTCTGACATTTAAACTGGTTTGTATCTGCCGCTTCCGGTTGTCAGTTCCAGCTGTCCGCTGCAGTGGCCAGTATATTGGGTCTGTGGGATATAGGTAAATTAATGTTACTTCTGCAATTCTGCAATTTAATTTTACAAAGTAAAATGAACTCACACCAGTGTGTAATTGTTTTAGCCAAGAGCTGAGTCAACAAGAATGGAAACGATGTGGAGGAAATATATAATTGTTTTTGTATTAGCTAAAACTGTATGTCAGAAGGTAGACATTACGGGCAAATAGATAAGATGTTGTGAGGGGATGAAGTTAAGCTAGATACGCCTGTACAAACAGTAGGTATAAACATCTGCTTCCCACTTTTACAAAAACACAGGAACAAACTCCAATTAAAAGGGTCATAGGGATCAGAACAGCCTCGGGAAAGGCACAGATGAAGGGGGTAGATAATGATGAAGAAAGAATATGCCTAACAATGACCGACAGCAGGATGAGGTCAAACAGCCTTGTGAGGCCAGAAATAAGCATTTTGTCACAGACAAGGCCGGATAAGGCAAGAGATAAACAGGGGTAATGGGGGCCGGTCTTAGGGAAGTGGAAGATGTAAACAGGGGAGGGAGCAGTGTAGAACAATAGAAATCAAATCATATAAACGTTGTGTATGAATTGAATTTGGTGTGTGTATGTCCTCTACCTTATAGGCACTGGACATCTCACCCACTTCCAAATGTAAAATAAAGGACACTGCTGATTCAGATTTTGTCTTGGACTGCAATTATTGAGGTGTGTGAGCTTTGTTTCTCACACTCACACTGTCCAACACTAGGGCGACAATAATTGTCTCTCCCTTCCTCTCACTGGCCACCACCAGGGCGACCATGATTGTTGCTCCCTCCCTCACACTATCCAATACCAGGGCGACCACGATTGTCACGCCCTCCCTCACACTATACAACACCAGGGAGCCTATGATTGTCTCTCCCTTCCTCACACTATAAAACACCAGGGAGCCTATGATTGTCTCTCCCTTCCTCACACTATACAACACCAGGGAGCCTATGATTGTCTCTCTCTCCCTTCCTCACACTATACAACACCAGGGAGCCTATGATTGTCTCTCTCTTCCTCACACTATACAACACCAGGGAGCCTATGATTGTCTCTCTCTTCCTCACACTATACAACACCAGGGAGCCTATGATTGTCTCTCTCTCCCTCACACTGTCCAAAACCAGGGCAATGATGATGATTGTCTGTAGTCTCCATCTCTATGATCTGGGAACTTCACTTTTCCTTGGGTTAGTGACCACTACTGGCTGCAAGTGGGAACTGCAGCCACCCTGCAGAAATTCTCAGCGTCTGTCAGGGTCAATGAATCAGCCCATGTGAACGAAAAGATTCTGGTCTGTACACTGAGCAGTCATTTTGTAATATATTCAGAATGAGAAATAAAACAAGATTGTACATAACACAGCATATTGTTTGAATATTTTTGAGTTACAGTTTATTTCTAGCGGCTTCTATCATTGTTTCAGGTTCCCAAAGGGAGCAGAATCTCACTTTGACCTAAAAAATATCCCGGTGCTGCAATCGACATTTAAATAAGGAATGGGAAGCAGTGGGGAAGGAAGATTCCGAGATGGAGAGTGTGGCACTGGAAAAGCGCAACAGGTCAGGCAGCATCTGAAGAGCATGCCCTTTTTCAGAAAATAATGTCTGAAACGTCGATTCTCCTGCTCTGGGACCTGTTGTGTATTTACACCAAACGTAGTAGAATACATCGCAGTACAGGCCCTTTGGCCCTCGATGTTGCGCCGATCCAAGCCCACCTAACCTACACTAGCCCACTATCTTCCATATGCCTATCCAATGCCCGTTTAAATGCCCATAAAGAGGGAGAGTCCACCACTGCTACTGGCAGGGCATTCCATGAACTCACAACCCGCTGAGTAAAGAATCTACCCCTAACATCTGTCCTATACCTACCACCCCTTAATTTAAAGCTATGCCCCCTCGTAATAGCTGACTCCATACGTGGAAAAAGGTTCTCATGGTCAACCCTATCTAAACCCCTAATCATCTTGTACACCTCTATCAAGTCACCCCTAAACCTTCTTTTCTCCAATGAAAACAGCCCCAAGTGCCTCAGCCTTTCCTCATACGATCTTCCCACCATACCAGGCAACATCCTGGTAAACCTCCTCTGCACCCGTTCCAGTGCCTCCACATCCTTCCTATAGTATGGCGACCAAAACTGCACACAATACTCCAGATGCGGCCACACCAGAGTCTTATACAACTGCAACATGACCTCAGGGCTCCGGAACTCAATTCCCCTACCAATAAAAGCCAGTACGCCATATGCCTTCTTCACAGCACTATTTACCTGGGTGGCAACTTTCAGAGATCTGTGTACATGGACACCAAGATCCCTCTGCTCATCCACACTACCAAGTATCTGACCATTAGCCCAGTACCCCATCTTTTTGTTACTCATACCAAAGTGAATCACCTCACACTTAGCTACATTGAACTCCATTTGCCACCTTTCTGCCCAGCTCTGCAGCTTATCTATATCCCGCTGTAACCTGACACATCCTTCCTCAGTGTCAACAACTCCACCGACTTTCGTATCATCCGCAAACTTGCTCACCCAACCTTCTAACCCCTCCTCCAGGTCATTTATAAAAATGACAAACAGCAATGGACCCAAAACAGATCCTTGCAGAACACCGCTAGTCACGGCACTCCAAGATGAACCTTTACCATCAACTACTACCCTCTGTCTTCTTCCAGAAAGCCAATTCCTAATCCAAACCTCCAACTCACCCTCAATGCCATACCTCCATAATTTTTGCAGTAGCCTACTATGGTGCACCTTATCAAACGCCTTACTAAAATCCATATACACCACATCTACCATTTTCCCCTCGTCTACCTCCTTCGTCACCACCTCAAAGAATTCAATAAGGTTTGTGAGGCATGACCTGCCTTTCACAAAACCATGCTGACTATCCTTGATCACATTATTCCTATTCAGATGTTCATAAATCCTATCCCTTACAATTCTCTCTAAGACTTTGCCCACAACAGAAGTGAGACTCACCGGCCTGTAGTTACTAGGGTTATCCCTACTCCCCTTCTTGAACAAGGGAACCACATTTGCTATCCTCCAGTCTTCTGGCACTATTCCTGTAGACAACGAGGACATAAATATTGGCTCTATGTTTGAGAGTCTCTCTTTGTCAGTATCCCTCTGCAATGGGGTCTCTGCTTTGGGATTTGTATCAATTGAAATGTCTCTGTCCATTTTTCTTGTGTTTAAAGTGATACAACGCTCTTGGTCATGTTGATCTGTCTCTACGTGTTTTGTGTGTGTGTGTGTGTCCACCTCTGACTGCAGTGGGGCACAGCTTGTCCTGGAGTGAAGTTTGCTTTGTTAATTACTTTAACTAATTCAATGAATCAATATCTCTGACTCTCGGTCTGTCTCTCTTGTGTTCAAAGTGCTGGCCTCCCCACACCACTACACAAGCGGCAGATTTTTGTTTCTGGGACAATTTGCTCCTGTCCCTGTTATTTCTGACACTCTCACAATGATCTTAATGATGAAAATGCGCAAGGGGCTGTGCGGTGACGCCATGCCAATATGGCCGCCCCCGTGGAGAAGGTTTAAAAATAAAACAACACCAGGTTATAGACTAACAGGTTTAATTGGAAGTACACTAGCTTTTGGAGCGCCGCTTCTTCATCAAGTAATAGTGGATTCCAATTAAACCTGTTGGACTATAACCTGGTGTTGTGTAATTTTTAAATTTGTACACCCCAGTCCAACACCGGCATCTCCAAATCCAACCCATGGAGAATAACCGACAATAAGGAAGCAGGAATAGGCAAGAGGTGAATCAGGTCACTGCTGTGAGGCGAGATAGAGTGACTCCCTCTGAAGGCCAGGAGGAGGAATCAGCAGCCGCTGTCTCAAGGAATAAAACTTATTTAAGAGAAATGGCCCATTGCGGCCTCTATTCACCTTTCATCATCCTGTGAGAAGACAGCAATCATACCCTGAAATACCAGCATGAATTATTTCAACATAGAATATGTATCACTGTTAGGAAACTCAGAAGTATGAGAATTTTCAACTTTGTTGTCGACATTGTCCAAGGATGTGTAGGCTCGGTGGATGAGACATGGGAAATGTAGGGTTACAGGGATAGTATGGGCAGGGGATGGCTTTGGGTGAAATGCTGTTCGAAGGGTTTGTGTGGATTCGATGGGCCAAATAGCGCCTCCCTGTCCTGACAGGATTGTATGATTGTCAAACGAAACATGTGGTAATGGTAAAGTAGAGCTGGTTAGGCAGTATCTGAGAAGCAGGAGAGTCCACATTTCAAGCATAAGCCTTTATCAGAAATTACTCCGTGATCCCCATTGCATGATTCTCAGCTGGATGGCTGCTTGGTGATGGAGAGCGATGCCCACAGCAGGGGCTGAGTTACCCATACCAGCTGAGTTCAGCCTGAAGATCCAGCCTTCTCAACCTCAGGTTAAACTCACCACCAGTCATCTCTTTCAAATGAGAGAGTGACCTCCAGGAGAATGGTGACCGGCTCAGTAACAGAGACACAGTGGAGTCAGTGTGGTCTCCCTTGGGTCAATGACAGAGACACAATGGAGTCAGTATCCTCTCCGTTCCTTTGTGAGAGGGGCTGATGATGCCTTTCCCCAAAGATTCGGACATGCTGCAGGCAGGGCTATGCTCTCGAGTACCATGGGCAGGTCAAGGCTGGTCTCATCCCATCGAGACAAATGCAAATCTTTGGTTCATTGCTTCTGGGAGTTTTATTCTTCTCGAATAATTCTTCAGGTTTAGCAAATCGTCCAAACCCTCCAGGATAGCATTGTCTGTGGTGAGCATGATGGAGATTGGGAGGGGCTGGAGGATGCACTGTTTGTGGTCTTCACATCACACTGTCCAGCATTAAACAATGTTCTGTACTTCAAAAAAGTCAGACTGTGAGGAAACTAGGGAAGAGATTGCTAGCCCTCTTATGAAGATATTTGTGACATTATCAGGGATGAGTCAGGTTCCAGAAGACTGGAGGGAGGCTGATGTGGAGACGTTATTTAAGAAAGGTGGTAAGGAAAAGCCAGGGAACTATCGACCTGTGAGCATGACATCACTGGTGGGTAAGTTTTAACAAAAAAGGCTTACTTTCTTTTGAAAATGTAAAGGAGGAGATATCTTTCATTGAAAGAGCTTGTGGAGAGGCTGACACAGGTAGACAGCTCTGAAGAGAGTTTATTTTAATCCGGAGCTTGAAAGCTGAATGTTGGATTATTCGAGAAGGAGTCATTTATTTTGTTTATTCAATTGTGTTTGATTTCTTTTCGACATTCATGTTTTTTTCTATTTTTTGTGAGTGTCATATTAGATATGTGGGAAAGGAATGTAAACTTATTTTCGTATATAAGGTGCCATTGTCAGCTCTACTTCTTAGCTTAATCCCACTGAGAGCAACCCTGAGAGACTGAGTGTGGTGACCAGTAAATTTAGAGAAGTTATTACACAGCAGCATCAGTCAGATAGATTATTCCCTGTCAGGAAAGGTAAGAGAGTAGTTCAGAACTCTCCTGCTGCTATTCTTCTCTCAAGCACATATTTTATTTTGTGTACTATTGAAAGAGAGAGTCTCTCAGAGGAACGTAGTGCCCATGTCTGATGACTACTTCTAAGAATAAATCTTGTGTTCAATGGTTTTGTCAAGATTTAAAAGAATCATTGTTATGGGGACTCTGCTGTCAGAGACACAGGCAGAGAGTCTGTAGCAGTGAGCATGAACCTTCGACAGTATGTTGTTTATTTTCTGGTGCCAGTGTGAAGGACGTCTCAAAACATGTGAAGCATATTGTCAAAGGGGAGAGTAAGAAGCTGGATGTTGTTGTATACGTTGGGAGGAATTACATTGTCAAGGAAAGGGTTAATGTTTTGCAGACTGAGTATAAAAGATTGGGTAGAAGGTTAAAATACAAACCATAAAATGTAGTGATCTCTGGTTTCCTTCCAGCCCCAAGTTCAAATGAGGGAAGGATAGAGCAGATAAATCAATGGGTCAACGAGCAGGAATTATGTTTCTTGGATTTTTGGGATCTCTTCTGGGGTAGAAAAAGGATGGCTTTCATCTGAACTGGAAAAGGACCAATATCCTGGCAGGGAGATTTGCTTGTTCTATTTTGAGAGCCTGTAAACATTGGGGTGGGGGCTTCCTAAGTAACAGTGAAAATAAACAGAAAGTGAGAATCTGAAATAAAGGTAATTCGAAAAGACAGACAAGAGCCAGTCAGAGAGCAAAGTCACTTTGAATTAAACCACATTTATTTCAATGTACGATGTCTTACAAATAAGGCTGAGCTCAGGACATGGCTTGGATATCATAACTATTACAGAAGCTTGGCTGAGGGTAGGACAGGACTGTCAGTTCAAAGTTCTGGGATTTGATGTTATTGGAAGGATAAGAAGAGAGGCAAGGGAGGAAAGAGCGTGGCAATTTTGATTTAGGAAAACATCACGAGTATAATTAAATTAGATATTTCTGAGAGAACATTTAGTGAAAATATATGGTTTGTAATGTAACTGAGGCTGAGGTGTGGCCTGAAAGAAATTTATAAAATCGTGACAGGCATGGATAGGATAAATAGATAAGGTCTTTATCTTGGAGTGGGGGAGTCCAGAACTAGAGGGCATAGCTTTAGCGTGAGAAAGGAAAGATATAACAGGGATGTAAGGGGCAACGTTTTCACACAGAGGTTAGTGACTGTATGGAATGAGCTGCCAGAGGAAGTAGTGGAGGCTGGTACAACTACAACATTTAAAAGACATCTGGATGGGAATATGAATAAGAATGGTTTAGTGGGTAATGGGCCAAGTGCTGGCAAATGGGACTAGATTAGATTACGATATCGGGTTGGTTTGGATGAGTTGAACTGAAGGCTCTGTTTCTGTGCTGCACATCTCTGCATCTAAAGCTGTACCTGCACGTCACACTTTCTCTGGCAGTCCATTCCAATTGTCAGAAGGGCTTCACTGATCCATTCTCCCTGATATGTTTTCAATTCCCTTCAAGATAAAAAAGTGCTAAATCCATTCTCCATCTATTTTTCACATTTATCTGAATAGTTGAAGGAATTGAGAAGCAAACATGTAGAGATCTCAAATATATGTAAGAACATTAAGCTTGTAGCAGTAGGGGATTTCAAATTTCCAAACATTGACTGGGACAGCCATAACTTTAAAGGTTTGGATGTTGAAGAATTTGTTAAATGTGTTCAAGAAAATTTTCTTTATCAATATATAAATGTTCCAACTATCGAAGGAACAATTCCTATTCCTCTTGTGGAAACAGGTTGTTGGACCCAACAAGTCCACATCAAACCATGGAAGAGGATCCCATCTCCATATCCCGTAGTTAACACACCTAACCTGCAAACCATCAGAAACTAAGCATGGCCAATCTACTTAACTTGCACATCTTTGGGCTTTGGGAAAAAGCCCACACAGACATGGGGAGTATGCAAACTTTATCACCCAAGGGTGGAAATAAACCCAGACCCTTTCACATTGAGGTAGCAATGCTAACCTTTAAGCAACCATGCCACCCTATCATCTGTTTGGAAATTAGGCTGGGGAAGTGACTGAAGAGTTAATGGGGGGGTGGGGGCACTTTGGGACTAGTGATCATAGTACTGTTAGTTTTGACACAGTTATGGAAAAGGATAAGTCTTGCATAAAAGTCAAAGATCTTACTTGGAGTAAGGCACAGTTTAAGGGTAAAGCATGAGCTTTGAAAAACTGATTGGAGTAAACTGTCCACAGATAAAAGGGTGACTGGCAAATAAATGAGAGCCGTTCGATTGTCTGATAACGAGAGTTCAGAACCATTGTGTTTCTATGAGTGAAAGGCAAGGCTTGTAATATTAGGGAAGAATGGATAAATAAAGATATTAAAGTTCCCATCAAGAGGGATTTAAAAATCAACCGAATCTCTTGAAGAGTATAAAGAGTGTAGGGGCTTTCTTAAAAAGGAACTCGGGAAGGCAAAGAGGGAATGAGATAACCTTGGCAGATAAGGTTAAATGTAATCCAAACAAATTCTTTAAGAACAAGAGAGCAATTTGAGAGAGATAGTAGGACTCGCAAAAGATCAATGAGATTGTCTTTATGTTGAACCTCAGGAGATGGCAGAGGCATTAAATTAATATTTTGTCAGTTATGACTGTTGAGAAAGAAATGGGGTTAGTGAACTCAGGGTAATAAATATTGATGTTTTGAAAATAGTTCACATGATGGAAGTGGAAATGCTGGAGGTCTTAAAATACATGAAGGTAACTAAATCTCCAGGAACTAATCAAGTGTATCCCAGAACATTGTAGGCTCCCAGTAGAAATACATTAATCACTGGTAAAGATGGGTGAAGTAGCGTAGGACTGGAGGATGAAAATGTTTACCTCAGAGTACAACAGGATCTTGATCAGCCGAGCCAATGAGCATAGGAGTGGCAGATGGTGTTTAATTTAGGTATATGTGAGACGCTTTCAGTTCTTGTGTCTGCTATAGGAAAGGTATTGTTCAACTTGAAGGGATTCAGGAAAGATTAAAAAGGGTGTTGCTGGCATTGGAAGGTTTGAGCTACAGGGAGAGGCTAACTGGGCTGGGGCTGTTTTCCCTGGAGCGTTAGAGGCTGAGGGATGACCTTACAGAAGGTTACAAAATGATGAGGGGCATGGATAGGGTGAATTGCCAAGGTATGTTTTTCCTCAGTAGAAAGGAGTCCAAAACTAAATGGCATAGGTTTAAGATGCAAGGGGCAAGATTAAATCGGGATGGAAGGTTAACATTTACACACAGAGAGTGGTGAGAGCATGGAATGATCTACCAGAGGAAGTGGTAGAAGCTGGTACCATTACAACATTTAAAAGGCAACTGGATAGACATGTAAATAGAAAGGATTGAGAGGGATAGCGACCAAATGTTGATAACCGTGACTACATTACATCAGGATATGGGTTTGGTATGGATGAGTTGGACCAAGAGGTCTGTTTCCATGTTTTACAGTTCTATGTCTCGAGAAACATGCTTAATAAGACCTTTAACTCTAATTTGATAGGATAGTGTTGACCTATCAAAGGTGATATTTGGTCAGGTCGAAATACCTTACTCAAGGAGATAAATTACAAATAGCACCTTATTCGGGAGAATGAGCTGGGTAACTGGAAGAACTGAGAAGGGGATGCGGACAAGAAGTGGATGCATCTCATTAACACAGGATTGTCAGTCCCACAGTCAAAGCCCATCTGAATTCCCCTTCTCACTCCCTTTCCACATGACCATCCTTGGCTTCCTCTATTATGACAATGAATCAAGCCACAAACTGGAGGAACAACACCTCCTATTCCGCCTGGGCAGCCTACAGCCAGAGGACAAAACATTGAGTTCTTCAATTTGAAATAACCTCTGTTCCCATCATCCAACTTCCTTTCCAAACCCACCCACCTCCTCCATCCCGGGCTCCTTTTCAAGCCCCTCCCCCTGCCTTGCATTCATTTCAGCCACCTACCAGGTTCATCCCTCCCATTTACCAATCAGGTCTTACCCTCTACCTGTCTTCACCTGTCCCCATCTCACCACACTGCCGCGCCCATCACCTTACCTACAGCTTCCCCCACACCAACCCCCAGTCCTGAACAAGTATTCACCCAAAATTTTGCCTTCTCTACCTCCTGATGCTGCCTGGCTTGGTGTGTTCTCCCACTCACCCCTGCTCTTCATGCTTGTATACTTTGTGATTGTTTTTGGCATTCTTACTTGCCATGTCATTTCACTTAATTCTGTGAAATCTATAATTTCTTTAATCATCACACAGTAGGTAACATTTTACCATCAGAATTTCGAACAAATTCATTAAGATGTTACAAGACAAGATTTATACAAGTCCAAGAAAGCAAAGAAATCAGCTGATGATATTGGAACAGTTGGAATAAAAGAGTGTGAATGTAAAATTGAGAATATGGAGGACAACATGTCTCTGTAGATTACTGTGGTCAGTGGATTATCCAGAAATGGGAATTGTTGATAAAACACACCAGGAGTGGGTAAGAATTTGGACAAAGTAAATGTATGGAGTTTACAATCTAGAGGCAGGCCTATAAGATTCCGGGATATAAGGATCCAGTAGAAACAATGGAACTGGTTTCAAAACATCAATATTTATTTCCCTCTGCATTCCTTTCTCAACAGTCACAGCTGCTTCAGCAATTATGAGCTGAGGTAGGCATGGCTTTAAGAGCTGTGTTGCAGATGGAAATATTAATGCTTGGTGATGATGTGAATGGCCTTTTGAATTGATCTCAAGCACCAATATGAAACCAGAAGCAAACAGGGTTCGCCTGAAATCAGTTCCCACTGAGCTCCATGGAGTCAGTGAGAGCCATAAACTATTTTCACGGAAGCACTGAGGGTGTCAGTTCATGGCTCACATCCAACCGCATTCCCGATCTTTGGATACCGTCTGTCACCGAGCCCTCTGGGCTGTGGATTTCCCCATCAACACAGCAGCAGATTGGTGGAAAGAAACAAATAAAGAATGGGAGTGATAACAGCATCAGGCCGAAGGGGTGCGGGTGGGGCAAGGGGGCAGCTGGATGGGAACAAAGTACTGCTGAAAATATATTTATCATCCAATACACATTTTCAAAAGTATATTATTTAATCTGTATAAACAGGAAACTTCTCTTTTTTTTAACTTACGTTCCATTATCTACTGCAGCTAATGTTGAATCTCAGTTATTTGGATTTATTTATCATTTGAGCTATTTTATAACTGGATATTTCACAGCATACTTTAACTGGTCCCTGAAATTTTTCTGAGTCACCACATAAATACAAGCATTTGTGCAGCAATTGAAGTCTCGCAGCATATATGCGACTTGTTCAAAGAGATAATATGCAGCAGAATCTAAGGAACGACTCACACGAAAGAAATGTAAAATATACCCCAACCAGAGAAGGATGAAGCTGGCAGATATGGCAAAGAGTAAAATCACAGATTTATTTCTGCTCTCTGTCTCTGGGTCATTCTCTGTGTTTCTCTGACCCCTCAGTCTCTTATGCACCTTAGTAGCCTCAAAGATATGTCTGACAGTCAGAATGTTGATAAAGAGAATAAAAATGAATGGCAAAAATTGTGTTAAAAATTGTTCAAAATATTTAATACATGCGAATTGCTGGCCATATTTATAACTGTAACTAGTAATACAATACACTGGCACATTGTTGATGATCTTCCAAGTTCTAAATCGAAAGTAGTTGGTAATGTTATAGAACATAGAACATAGAAGAATACAGCGCAGTACAAGCCCTTCGGCCCTCGATGTTGCGCCGATCAAAGCCCACCTAACCTACACTAACCCACTATCCTCCATATACCTATCCAATGCCCGCTTAAATACCCATAAAGAGGGAGAGTCCACCACTGCTACTGGCAGGGCATTCCATGAACTTACGACTCGCTGAGTGAAGAACCTACCCCTAACATCAGTCCTATATCTACCCCCCCTTAATTTAAAGCTATGCCCCCTTGTAATAGCTGACTCCATACGTGGAAAAAGGTTCTCACTGTTCTTGAAACTAAAGAAAATGCAGATTGTTGCCAGAATCCTCATTGCAGTTTTCTCTGTACAATACTTTGTTTTCATTTGATGTAAACAAATGATGACAAATCGATCAAAGGAAAAAGCAGCAGTGAACCAGACAGAACAATCAATGGTCAAGCAGGTCAGGGCATAGATAACACTACAAACAGGAGTGATGTCCAGGAAACATGGTGGATAATAATAATGTGCAAATCGATTAAGTACGACTTCAAAAAGAATGAACAATAGATCAGATGTTACCATGGCCACCAGATAGCGAGTGCTGCATGTAGAAAGACCACTCTTGCACCGAACTAAAAATACAATCACCACGAGACTAACTGTAAGAGAGAGAAAGGAGACAAGAAGACTTGAAGTTACTAATCAAACATTCGCAATGCCTGAGCCAAGACTGTAAGCAATAGCTGCAAGATAATTGTTGCTCTGTGTCGTATGAAATTTAAAGAATCTGTACAACAGCAGCAAAATCTTGTCAAACTGAATCATTTGCACTTTTAAAAGACAGAGGGAAGAACATGAGCAGCAGATTGTTCACAGAAATATGATCATGTACTCAATGTTATTTTTGAGACTGGCAGTGTTTGATTTCACCTGTTTTATAGGTCACTCTGACTGGCTGGAATTTCCCCTCAGACCACAACATCCACACAAAGACACATGGGATCAGAAAAACAAAGAACAGGAGACACCTAACACAATGTGGATGAACAAATGATTGTGCATTGAGTCCCTCCTTTGTGTATGGAATTGAACATCCTGACAATTTGAAGTATGAAATTATTCATCAATGAGTCCAACTACCATGTTCCAGGGTGGATTTCCACCACAATTCGAAAAACTACTTCAACATTTGGTATGACTCCCCTCTCACGTCCACAATCCTGGCCCAAATGGAAGCAAAATCCATGCAGCATTGGGCATTGCAACTTTCTGGATTACAAATCACATACTTTACCTGGGATTAAGCAAAGCTTCCTGCCTGATGTCCAGGCTCATTCGCACATGCCCCTGACCTAGGCCCTCTCCTTGTCAACGGAGATCCCCTTCCCAGATTAAAAGCACTCATCGGGACGAGGAATTCCCATAGTTTACCGATCTCTCTGCATGGAAATCACCAGAACTGTACCACAGCTTGTTCTAGGAAACTCAGACATTGTCCTATTGATGGCATCAGAGACTGACTCTCTGGAATCAGGTCAATGCCAAAGGTTAGGGGAAATGATGTCCAAATGATCTTATTACCATAGTATTAACTACGATCTAGGTAACAATCTGGGACACTGGGTTCAATGTTTACCATGGCAGATTGTGAAATTTTTGTTAAAAAAAACCTGGACTTCCAATGTCTGATGATGACAATGTAACAGTTAGCAGTTGGTGGGGGAAAATTTAAAAAAAACTCTCCCTCATATGCTTTCAGGAGAGTAATCTGAGATCCAAACCTGGACTAGTTTGATGTGACTCCAGATCCACAACAATCTAGTCAACACTTACCTGCCCTATGGAAAATTAGGGAAGAGTGGTAAGTGTTGGCCTCACCAGCGACACCCACTTCCCTTCAATGAATGAAAGAAAATGGAGGTCCCCATGCGCAGCCAACTCCCTGGCAGAGATGACTGTTCCCTTTTTAGACCATTCTCTGGGATTGGATGTCACCACAGTAAATCCACGATCACTGAAATGAATCTTCCAGAATTGATCCACTTTTGTAGATAAGAGATCCTGCCCATGATTCAGTACAGTTATCAAGAGGAGGGAACAACAACACAAAGATGCATAGAACCGAGGCAAAAGGATCTGCCTCTTGGCTTGAGACTAGCAAGAGTTGGGAAACGTGTTGGACTCAGTAAAATAAGTGATGTTATAGATTATCCGCTGGGGTTGCTGATGTCCTGAATTTGGTAGAAACTCAGCAGCAAGCATCCAACCTTTCTACATGGACACTTCTCCTGCTCTCTGCTATACAGGAAATTCCAATGGATTGTAATCACTCCTTGGATTCAGAGGTATCCTCATGCAGATTTAGGAATAGTGAGTATTTTTAAAGGTACTAATGCAATCCGAGTTTAGGGAGCTGGCCCAACTGTATTCGTCTTTGTGATGGTGTCGGCTTTGTGAACGTCTCCATTCCCTGATGTCCAGAAAATCAAAAGTGTTTTAGGGGAAGAGTCGCTGTATGTTTACCACAGCAACAATGATGGAATGACAATAGTTTCAAAGTCACAGAGAAATCTAACTTGAAGGCAAGCTTTCATGTAGTGGTGTTTCTATGTAGCTGCTGTCCTTGTTCTTGCAGATGCTGGAGGTCAGAGGCTTGTGAGGTGCTGACAAAAAGAGACTTGGTCTGCTGTTGGTATTCATCTTGTAAGTGATATTCATTGCTGGTCATGCTGTCTTTGGTTGAGGAAGTGAATCCTGAATGTGGTGATTGGCACACCGATCAATCACCTGTTTGTCCTGCACAATGTGGAGCTTAATTCTTGCTTTGGGTGTAGGAGTTCTGGGGTTCTTTTCCCAGATGTGCCCCCAAACTG
Organism: Chiloscyllium punctatum; assembly: GCF_047496795.1. NCBI lineage: Eukaryota > Metazoa > Chordata > Chondrichthyes > Orectolobiformes > Hemiscylliidae > Chiloscyllium > Chiloscyllium punctatum. The sequence goes on along the minus strand of NC_092756.1, from coordinate 65,980,242 downwards.
CTACAACACAGCAGTAACCCTTCTGCTAATTAAAACAAACACAGAAATCTGTTAAAGTATGAATGACAGAGAACTCCCCAAATTCCACTATTTAAAATGAAAATAATTTTACTCTGTTTCTCTAAAGTGAACATTAGACAAGCTCTAAGCCTCTTTTCTCTGAATGGTTTGTTTCTATCCCAACTCAATAATAATATATTATACCAATAAAAATCCCTGTTAACATTACTTCAACTTAATTTTCAAAACCGGACAGTGGCTGTTGCTGTCGGTGTCCTCCTCTTTTCAGCTGTAGATCTCCCTAGGTGGTCTTCGGTCTTTCGCTGCAAAGATGTTCATATGAAAAATGTACCTTTGACAGAGAGTGTTTTGAATGACAGTCTCTCTCTAGAATGCACATTATCAGTCTCTGGTTAACGCTGAAAAATGACGTCTTCCTTATAACCCAAACATTGATTTGCCTCATTGCTTCAAGGTTGACATAAACAATAAATTCAAATGCAATTGGTTTTAGTATCCTAGGGCATAGTTTAAACTGCTTGGTTCCATTGAAAGCGTTGTGAAAACAGCCAAATGTTATATATTTTCAAGTTTCCAGTACATTCTGCGCCTGTTAGTCAGTCACATGACAGATATCTGCAAACTCTCAGCAAAATACAGCTTTCATACTGAAAGGCACAATACTTTCCTTCAACCTCAAAAGAATGATTGTTGCCCTCAGTGTTGTATTTGAGCTGCAATCAGACAGATACATGAGGAGTGTTCCATCCCACCCCTGACCTATGCTTTCTGGATGGTGGATATGGATTGGAGAGGGAGGCAGGCAGCCTATTATTAAAGTAATCAGAGTGTCTGACATGCTCCTGTGGCCACAGCACTTTTGTGGTTGGAGCAGGTCATTTTCCTGCCAATGGCTGACCCAGGTTGTTGACAGTCTTGCATTCAGTGAAGCCAATGGGAGATGGGTAGATTCTCACTGCTTGGAGATTGGTAATTGCCTGGTGTTTGTGGGCTATGAATGTTAACTTGTCGATTATTAGCCCAAGCGAAATGTTATCTCACTGGATATGGACACAGACCTTTTCTTTCCCTAATTGTCATAAATGGTCCTGAACATTGCACAATCTTGAGAAAGCAACTCTACTTTGGATTGGAGGGCATTGTTGAAACATTCAGATTTTGGATTGTAGGATATAACTCTGAAAAACTCCAGTAAAGATGTATGATAGCTGTGATGATTTGGCTCCCTGGCAGAATCCAAATGTTTGTCATTATCAGAATAAGAGAGCAATGATCCTAATTCTGGTAATTGGATTAGATTGCCATGTTAGTTTAGAGTTGTGTAGAATAGACATGGAGTATACAGATGAATACAGAGTATAGTTAATGAGGAAGAGAGCAACTGAAGTTTTTGAATATGGAAAATGTGGTAATGGAGGAGTTGTGTATGTCTGATTAAATGTTCTGTATTCTGGACTGTTTAATTCTATGTATTGATCTTCAACTCCAGTTGTTAACTCGGTCATAATATTGTAGGTACTGAAGATATATTTTTTATGTTGAAACAGACATTTTCATTCCTAATACAGCAAGTAATTTTTATTTATATATATTGCTTTAAAACTGACTCGTGGGTGATGCTAATCAAAACCTCTTCCTCCCAAGGAGGACATACATCACAAAGTGAAGAGCAGCGATTGCTGGAAGATTAACTGTGCGCAGATTATGAATTACAGATTCACCAATTGTTAATCCAAATCTAATGAAATACAGAAGTGAAATTGTGTCAACATTTCCAGCTCTATATCCATCTTTATTAACGTACTGATAATAAATTGATATAGCCATGTCTCACAACTCGTCCTAATGTTGCTGGAAGATTAATCATTACCAAAAGTATTATTTGAGTGAACAAAATTTGTCTATCGGACATTTTATTGAATTAACATTGTTGTTCCTTTGTGAAAAATGTCACAACTGTTTGTCTTCAATGGGACGTTTCACTTCGTAAATTTAACATCAAACATATCCAACCAGCTGCGACGATTTTCTCACTTGCAATCTATTTTTATATTTACAGACTGGAGCGTCGGAGACTGAGGGGTGATCTCTTCGAGGTTTACAAAATTATGAGGGGCATGGATAGGATAAATAGACAAAGTCTTTTCCCTGGGATCGGGGAGACCAGAACTAGAGGACATAGGTTTAGGGTGAAAGGGGAAATATATAGAAGTGACTGAAGGGGCAACGTTTTCACGCAGAGGATGGTACGTGTATGGAATGAGCTGCCCGAGGAAGTGGTGGAGGCTGGTACAATTGCAACATTTAAGAGGCATTTAGATGGGTATATGAATAGGAAGGGTTTGGAGGGATATGGGCCGGGTGCTGGCAGGTGGGACTAGATTGAGTTGGGACATCTGGTCGGCATGGACGGATTGGATCTAAGGGTGTTTTTCCATGCTGTACATCTCTATGACTCCATGACTGGTATTTCCCCCCCAAAGGCACTGTAGGTTAACACAGTGCAGGTGGACCACAGCAGTTCAAGAAAACAGCTCACTACCACCTCTCAGGGGCAACTGGGTCAGGCAATAAATTCAGGCCAACCAGCGACACCTCCATCCAACAAATGAATTTAAAACACAGCTGCATCAGTGGACAGAACAGAAAAAAAAGGAATGTCATAGAATTGATGTATTGCATGGTTCGTATTGCTGTGGTCCTAGTTCCCACTGCAGTCAGATATTTCACTTCATTCAGTTCTCCACAAACAGGTAAATTCTATCGTCCAATGTACTCCTACTTACCCAAGACCACTGAGTAGGTTGGTCCTCTCCAGTTCGTAATGGCTTTCAGGTGCCAGTGTTGGACTGTGGTGAACAAAGTTAAAAATCACACAATGCCAGGTTATAATCCAACGGGTTTACTTGGGAGCACGAGCATTAAGAGCGCTGCTCCTTCATCAGTTGGTTGTGGAGAATAATAATCAGAAACTCCTGACGAACGAGTAGTTTTCCGAAAGCTAGTGCTGCCACTATTTGGATGTTGGACTATAACCTAGTGAAGTGTGATTTCTCCCTTTGTCTAGTTAGTAGCTCATACTCCGTGTAATTTTCCTTTGAGAGCTGTTCCCAGTAACACATGGATACTGGGGTTAGTTCTTTCCTCTTTGACCCGGAACCCATACACGGGAGAAATCTAACTGAGTTCCAATACAATTCTACAGTGAAAGATATTTACGGTAAAACTTGCAAATACGGTAGTCTCGTCTTACAGCTCCACATTTATGACAATACTGCATTTATAGATACACATAGAAAAGCAAGATTACTGGGTCAGCAGGTCATATTTGCTCATTTATCCACATTCAGTACAACGCTGCAATGACACACCCTCCCAGCAACATGAGATCACAGCAATTAGAGAGTCCAGCCTGAGGTTCATGATCCCCATTCTATCCAATTCCACCATCAGTAACACCTGGAGATCAGGATCAACAGTACACAATATCCCAGTCAATTAATGAATAACGCAGAGAGCCTGGGAGGTATAGACAAAAGTCTTATTTTCGCTCAATTGAGGAATTACACCACAAAGTTAATTTACAAATTGATATCACACATTAGGAACTTGCACTGCCCCTGACAGTGCCCGTTAAGTCAAGGGTTGAGTGTAACCATCATGCACAGCTGCCCACATCAGTGAGTAAGATGCCCTGGGGAGGTAACCACTGAACTTCAAGAGAAGAATAAAAGACTCCAAGAGAGCACATTACATAATGCTACTTTAGTTTGCATTGTACTAACCTCTGTCATTATGGCAGTAACACATGTTCTCTGAATCTATTCAGAGTCTTATTGGATAGAAAATTAAATTAATTTGATACCTTGCCACCCAACAATCCATCGACTGCATTTCCCTCAAGTGAACTATTTTGGAATTGAAGAACAGGTCATGTTGCATCAAAGAGTTTGATCCACTGTGTTACTTCCCTGATGTAAAACGCGCTGTGGGAATGAAGAGCTCGGTATTATCAATACTGCAAACATTTAAAACCTCCAAGTGCTAGCTGGGAGAAAGTGAGGATTACAGATGCTCGAGATCAGAGTTGAAAAGTGTTTTGCTGGAAAAGCACAGCAACTCAGGCAGCATCCGAGAAGCGGGAGAATCGATGTTTCAGGCATAAGTTCTTCGTCGGGAATATGATGGGGAAAGTGGGGGAACAGCACTGGGAGATAAATAGGAAGGTAGGGGTGAGGCTGGGAGGTGTTGGGGTCAAGGTAGCTGGGAAGGCCACAGGTTGATGCAGGTGGGAAGTGATGGCGAACGGCCGGAGGAGAGGGTGGAGGAGATAGGTTTGGAAGGAAGATGGACATATGGGACAGTTCAAGAAGGCGGTGCCGAGTTGGAGAGTTGGATTTGGGATGAGGTGGAGGGAGAGGAGATGAGGAAACTGGTGAAATCAACATCGATCCTTTGTGGTTGGAGAGTCCCAAGGAGGAAGATGAGGCATTCTTTCTCCAGACATTGGGCGGCTTGGATTTGTTGCTAGAGGAATCCCAGTATTTGTGCGTCCTTGGTGGATTCCGGGGGGCAGTCGAGGTGTTCGGCCACAGGGCAGTGGGGTTGTTGAGTGCGTGAGCCCAACCATGTTCCCTGAAACGTTCTGCAAGTTGCTGCCCTGTCTCCTCACTGTAGAGAAGACCACATTGAGAGTAACGGACACAATAGATGAGGCATTTGGATGTGCAGGATAATCTCTGTAGAATGTGAAAGGCTCCATTGCGGCTCTGGATGGAGGTGAGAGGGAATGTGTGTGCGAAGGTTTTACACCTGTTAGCGTGCAAGGTAAGTTGAAATGACTGGAAGGTGGTTTGTTGTGGGCACGAATCTAACAATGGAGTTACAGAGGGAGTGGCCTCTGCAGAATGCTGATAGTGGTGGAGAGCGAAATATATCTCTGGTGGTGAGGTCTGTTTGTAGGTGGCAGAAGTGGTGAAGGATGATTTGTTGTATTGTATCCAGAGGTTGGTGGGGTTGAAGGTGAGGACTGGGGGTTCTATCCTTGTGGTTGGAAGGATGGGGTTCGAGGGGGGAGGTGGCGAAAGTGGAGGAGATGACCTGGCGATAATTGTTGACCACATGAGAGGGAAAATTCCTCGCTGGCGATTTTGATCCCTCAATCATCACAAAACTGTCCGGGGTTACTGATCATCGAAATGTGACCTCCAGAAAACCACCTCGCCTTGATGCAGCGACTTGAACTTCGTGAAACATTTCAGCTGAGCAGAAGGAGCTGAACACACTGAGCTGCCCTGTATGGGGTCAGTTCACTCAATGACGAGCCTCAACCAGCACAGGGTCTGGTCACGAACAATCTCCCACAAAGTGACCACAGGTGAACGGGCATTCCCACTCACCCCCGCTGTCCAGTCATACAGAGGGCAAGGAAGATGCGACAACATTTCTAAGATGCAGATTGGCCCAATATGGCCATCGAGATATTGAACTACTTCAATATAAGTACAGTAAGTCACATTATAGATATTTTTGTAAAACTGTCGCTGTGGTGTAAACCACAACCACTGCTTAGACTGGCATCCTGCTTGACAGTCGGTGCATTAATGTCCCATGCTGTGAGGCAAAGAACATCATGTAAACCAGGTTGGACAGATTCTGATAGTATTATGCTGCTGATGGGCTGTGAATGAATTGGTGACCCTGACACAGTTTCCAAGACCTTCAGTGCTGAATATCAGGTCAACGGGAGATCACAGCAGCAGGGCTGCCTTTCACTCCATATGGGGCCGAATGTTCTTGATCCTGACGGGACCATTGGAGCAGCACAATATCAAATATCCTAAATCGCACATCAGTTACCCCAAATCAACTTGTTCTTCATGAGACCAAAAGTCCTGCTCTACCACCCAATCTCCACCATTCTGAGGCATCTGGACCAGATGCAATAACAATAATTTCATAACGTTGATGGAGAACTGCACTCCGTGATATAACACTATTTTCTCACAGTGAAAACAATAATCAAAATCATAAATACATAGCTACATTGGTACCCAAACACTAAATGACAATCCCAAATAAATTCCCATGGCAGCACCTTCACACAGATCTGTATTGTACAGGAATATCAAAAGATAACAGCAACAAAGGGAAAGGTGGGAAACATCTTGTTTGACAAACGTATTTGTTCCTTTGTGGGAGAGCTGCTGTCCCAAGACTCCAGACCTCAGCGTTTGTCCAATTGAACTCTGCACTACAGTACTGTGCATATTTTTACAAATGCCATAACACGCACTTCTTTTTGGGAATCAGATAATTCAACAATAAACATCATAATTGGAACCCTGTGCTCAACCCCCCACACCCAGCGATCTGTCCTCACAAATTTCATGTCCCCCAACACATCCAGTGTCTGAAGAAAACATACAGGATAGTCAAAGCTATTCATGCTCACCCTCACTGATCACTCCATAACGGCCTGCCCAACTCGCCCATTGCCCACCTGTTGTATCTGGGCTCCCATTTGGAGAGAGCTGCCTGAGCAAGATTCTCCAACACAATCCCTTTACATCAAGGAATGGGAAGCACCAGGTTCACTAAGGGTTGTTAGAAAAACCATCTGACCAATAGCCGGTTTTGAACTCCCACAGAGAGAGTGGTCTTGCTAAACACTTCCTGGACCAGCCAGAATCGGTGGTCTGCAAACCCCATCAGTGTGGACTCAGGGCAAACCCATTCTGCACAGTATAGAGAATGAGGCAACAGTGCAGATGACTGAGGAACCTTTTAATCAAACAACTGTTCTCTTTAAATTCAGCAAGTGAAAACAGTATTGCCGGGCATCCGTATCTGCCTTGCTAAATGGAAATAATGCAATTATCAGTCATAGAGTGGGAATAAGTCTGCTTTAATGCAGAGATTTGTACAACATAAGTTGGCACAGTCCTTACCAGGAACACTGATAGACTGGTGTAGTAGCCTTTAGAGAGTATCATCCTCTCCGTTATTGCTACTGGCATTCTGTCGGGATTGGAGAAATCTCTCGGATTTGGAGCTGGCATAGCTCCAGAGACTCTATTTTATATTGTGTGATATCTCTACTGGGAAACTGTGATTACACCTTCAATTTTAAAAATTATTTTGAACAAACAGATTATGACAACAGTTTTATTTTAATAATGTGACAACATTGGGATTTGCCTCTGTAATGAATACCCAAAAGGCCGGATTAATCTGATTCTGTTAGGCCTCGGATGTTAGTTGCAACTTGTCTTCAAACAATAATACTTGAGTTATTTCACACAAACTGTCAGTTCCATCAATATCTAAATATCTTCTGATATTCTTTTCAGTGAATCCTTTCATTTTGCTGAGCTTATTCTGTTATGCAGTACTTCATGTTGTAGAGCTACTTGAGAACTGTTGTACTGCACACTGTTAACCCACTGCTTTCCTTGTTAGTTCAGTTTTACAACACATTTGAAAATTTTATCTGTGAGTGAACACTTGCCTGAAGCTGATACTGACCACAACAACAACTGGAACTTACACACGGTTATATTTTCTCAAAATAATGATGAGAAATAAATGAATTTGCAACCTTAATTGTAAAACCATAGAATGATAGAATCACACTGAACAGATGCGTTTGCTCATTCCATTGAGTTTGTACCTCCAAAATTCCTCTAAAACTGCACTTTTCCCAATTTCCAATCCTTGGTCAATAGTCGTGAATATGATGACAAGTCCGTTGTAAAGGGTTTGAGGTTTCACACCTCAGTTACCCTCCTGAGCAGTGCAGTGCAGACTCCTACCATCCTCTAGTTGGCATCTTCCCTCTATAACCTACTCCTTTCAGCTTCACATTACACCACCTTCTCATTGGCCCTTCAACTGAGGGGAATAACTGTTTTCTATCCACCCGGTGCATGCTCCTCATAGTCTTATGTATCCTGACCTCTGCTCGGAATAAGGCAATGCGAGCTTATCCAGCCGCCCTCTTCACAGCTAATCTGTTGCTCCCAAGCAACGTGTAGGTGAATCTCCTTTACACTCCCTCGTAAGGGATCGCATCCTTCCCATTGTGCAGTGACCAGAATTGGACACATACTCCAGCTGTGGCCAAACCAAAGGCTCATACAGCTCCAACAGGGCCAGCCTGCCAATATCGAAATGGAAAGATCAGTGAATGCTGTCAATCAGGAACAAAAAAAAAGAAATTGCTGGAAAAGCTCAGCAGGTCTGGCAGTATGTGTAAATAATCAGAGTTCACGTTTCAGGTCTGGTGACCCTTCCTCAGAATTGATGCTAGCTATGAACTTGCTGGTTTATATTCGGAAGATAGTGTGGGGGCAGCGGGTAAGGAGTAAGTGGTAGATAGGAATAGAGCACAAAGAGAGAGAAAAACTGTTGGACAGACAAAGGAGTTGGTAACAATCAGGCTAGGAGACTGAACAGCTGTTAATGGAGACCGTTAGCATTTAACAATGGGTAGTGTCTAATGGTAGGCAATGTGATAACAAGGCCTGGTGTGTGGAGTAGGGGGTGAGGACTTTGGAGAGTTCAGGCCCTAAAGTTATTGAATCCAATATTGAGTCCAGAGGGCAGCAGGGTAACCAAGTGGATGATAAGATGTTGTCATTCCGGCTTCGCTGGAGCACTGCAGCAAGCCTGAGACAGAAATGTTGGCCAGGGAACAGGGTAGTGTGGTGAAGTGGCAGGCTGCTGGAAGCTCAGGGTCTTTTTTGGTGGGCAGAATGCCGTTGTTCTCCGAAGCAATCACCCAATCTACGTTTACCCAATGTAGAGAAGACCACATAGTGTGCAGTGAATGCGATGAACTAGATTGTGGGAAGTGCAGGTAAAATGGTGCTTCACCTGGAATGTAGTTTTGGTCCCTTGGATACTGAGGGGCAGGAGGTAAATGGGGAGGTGTTAGACCTTCATCAATTACAGGGAAAGTGCTGTGGAGATCTGGGAGGGTGTTGGGAGAGAAGGAAGAGTGAACCAATGTGTCCCAGAGGGAACTATCCCTCTAGAAGGCAGACAAGGGAGGTGGGGGAAAATGTGTCTGCTGGTCGCATCTTGCTGAAGGTGGTGGAAATGGTGGCTGATGATGTTCTGGACGGCAATGCTGGAGGGGTGCTAGTTAAGGACAAGGAGAACCCTGTCACTGTTGTCGGAGGGAAGAGAGGGGGTGAGGATGCAAGTACGTGAGATGGGTTGGAAATGGATGAGGGCCTTGTCAACAATGGTGCTGGGTAATCCTTGTTTGAGGAAGAAGGTGGACATTTCGAGGCTCCTTTATTTAAGATGGCCTCATCGGAACATTTGACAGAGATGGAGGAACTGGGAGAATGGAATGGGGTCTCTACAGGACGGAGGGTGTGAGGATATATAGTCCAGGTAGCTGTGAGAGTCAGTGGGTTCATAGTGGATGTTAGTGACCAGTCTATCTCTAGAAATGGAAACTGAGATATTGAGTAAGTTAAGGGAGGAGTCAGAGATAGTCCATGTGAAAGTGAGGGATGGGTGTAAATTGGTTAACCTTTCCAATTCCAGATGAGAGTGGAAAGCAGCAGCGATGAGCTGAGTAGCAGCTCTCAGATACCTCCTCCTATCTTCCTCTGGACCACGCCCAAACCCACAACCCTTTCTCTGATATATTGGTAATATTACCCACGTTGCCTCATTAATTTGTTTAATTAATTAATATATCAATTTGTTGCCAATTTCTATCCTTCTCTCATGGTCCGTTGATCTTTTTCTGACTTTTCTTTTCCTTTATCCCTCTGTTTCAATTTCTAGGGATAGGTTCTACATCAATATTCCGACTCCCACGTTTACCTTGGAAATCCTTCTTTCCATCCTGCTCCCTGTGAGGACTCCACTTCATTCTCCCTGTTACTCCATCTCCATCTGTTCTGATGATGTCACCTTCCAACACTGTGTATCCAACATGTGCTCCTTTATCATCAACTGAGGCTCCCCCCCCCCCCCTCCTCCACTCTAATTAACTGGGCCCTCACTGAACCACTGAATGAATCAACAGAAAAGGTGATAGAGTTCCGCTGAGAACTTTATAAAATGTGGCACGACGTTGCTGGTAGTTTACTGTCGAAAACCAAATCCTCTGAGTAAAACAGCAGAGCAGTATGGAAGACATTTCTGAACGTTAAAACAATAGACTAGGCATGCTTGGGTATTTGAACTCTCAAATACCAATTGGGACATGAACAGAGTGAAAAGCACTGAGAACACAAAATTCGTTAATGGTATTTAACCAAGCTCTTCAGCAGGCAAGGGAGAGCAATTCTTGATTTATGAAATCAAGCTTGTCATGTGGATAAATTGCCAGAGAGAGAAACGATTTTCAAGACAGCGACAGTGCATTTACATTTTGCATAAATACAGCACGACACAAAGACCACCAGTGTAGAGATTTGATGCTTGGTGTGGACAAATCTTATGAATCTGAGAGATCTTCTGGCGATATCGGACTGGATGCGGATATTTGAAGCAAAGATAATGACAATAGGAGGATCTCAAGGGTGAGATTCCAGAGACACAGTGTAGACATGACCCAACAACAGAAATCGTTCTCCTTTCAGAACTGGAGCCCCAGAGGTATTCCCAAGTATAGGGTGAGAGTAATCAATCAAATAACGATATTGAAGATGAAAAGATATCCTAAGCGTATAGAGAGCTTCGTAAACTAGGAAAATGAACTCCTCTCAGAATAGTTTCAGATGATTGATGTAAGCCAATGCACATTCACACACTAATGCACATTACAAATCTTCATAATTCAATCCGTACCATATTGTCTTACTAATCATTGAGATATCCCCAATAAGGGGCGAAGCCACATTGGATTTGGTACTGGGTAATGAACTCAGTTAGGTGTTAGATTTGGAGGTAGCTGTGCACTTTGGTGGTAGTGACCATACTTCAGTTATGTTACTTGAACAATGGAAAGGGATAGGTATTTACAGCAGGGCAAGAGTTATAGCTGGGGCAAAGGCTGTTATGATGGAATTAGGCAAGATTTAGGATGCATGGTGTGGGGAAGGAAACTGCAGAGGGTGAGCACAATTGAAACATGAAGCTTATTGAAGGAACAGCTACTGCGTATCCTTGATAAATATGTAACTTTCAGCCAGGGAAGAAGTTGTCAATCGACGGAGGTATGGTTTACTAAAGTTGAATCTCTTGTAAAGTGGAAGGAGGAGACGGAAAGGTCCAGGGTTCTTAACTGTTACAAATTACAGGAGGGACTGAAAAAGAGAACTAAGAAGATCCAAGAGGGAACATGAGAGTTCTTTGTCAGGTAGGATCAAGGAAAGTTCTAAAATTTTTTCGAGGTATATCAGGAATAAAAGAATGAGTAAAATAAGAGTGAGATCTGTCAAAGACAATAGTGGGAGGTTGTGCATGGAGTCCAAAGAGATATGAGATGCGTTAAATGGATATTTTTGTCAGTATTCACACAGGAAAGAGATAATGTTATTGAGGAGAATACTGACACACATGCAATTAGACTAGACAGGATTTAGGTTCACAAGGAGGTGGTGTAAGCAATTCTGGAAAGTGTGAAGCTAGACAAATCCTCTGAGATGGATGGGATTTATCGTAGGATTGTTTGTGAAGCTAGAAAGGAGACTGCAGAGCTTTTGGCTTTGATCTTTATGTCATCAGTGTCTGCAGGAATAGTGCAAAAGACTGGAGGATAGCAAATATGATCCCCTTGTTCAAGAAGGGGAGTAGAGGGAACACTGGTAATTATATACCGGTGAGCATTACTTCAGTTGTGGGTAAAGTGTTGGAAAGGATTCTAAGTGATAGGAGTTATAATGAACTGGAAAGCAATCATTTGATTAGGGATATTCAACATGGCTTTGTGAAGTGCAGCTCATGCCTCAGAAACCTTTTGAGTTTTTTGAGGTGACCAAGCAGGTGGATGATGTTAAAGCGGTTGTATTTGGTTTTCAGTAAAGCATTTGATAAGGTTCCCCGTGGTAAGCTTTTGCAGAAAATACAGAGGCCTGGGATTGAGAGTGATTTAGTGGTTTGGATCAGAAATTGGCTGACTGAAAAAGACAGAAGGCGGTGTTTGTTGGGATATGTTCATCCTAGAGTTCAGTTACTGGGATGTATCGCGGGAATCAGTTTTGGGTCCACTTTTGTCATTTTCATATATGACTTGCATGACAGTGTTGAAAGATGTGTTATTAAATTTGCCAATGAAACAAAGTCGGCGGAATTATAGTCATCGCAGAAGGATGTTGCAGGTTACAGAGGGACATAGATAAGCTGCAGAGCTGGGCTGGGAGGTGAAAATGGAGTTTAGTTAGAAACGTGTGTGGTGATTTACTTTGAGTACAGAGTATTTGGCTACGATTCTTGGTAGCATAGATGAGCAAAGAGACCTCGGTGTCCATGTAAATAGATCCCTGAAAGTTGCTACCCAGGTTGGTAGGGTTGTTAAGAAAGCATGCGGTGAGTTACTTTTATTGGTATTGGGATTGTGTTTTATAGTCATGAGGTCATATTGCAGCTGTACAAAACTGTAGTGCAGCTGCACTTGGGAGTATTGGGTACAGTTCTTGTCGCCGCATTATAGGAAGGACATGTAAACATTGGAAAGAGTGCAGAGGAGATTTTCCAGGATGGTTGGTATGGATGGAAGGTTTTATGTGCAAAGGCTGAGAGATTTGAGGCTGTTTTCGTTAGTGTGGAGGTTAAGTGTTACCTTAATAGAAGAATACATGATGATCAGAGGATTAGATAGGGTGGACAATGAAAGCCTTTTTTCCTCGGATGGTGATGGCTTGCACAAGGTGATAGCTATAAATTGAGGGGTGATAGAAGTAGGACAGATGTCAGAAGTAGGTTCTTTACACAGAGAGTAGTAAGGGGGTAGAATGCCCTGCCTGCAATGGGAGTAGACTCGCCAACGTTAAGGGAATTTAAATGATCCTTAGATAATTAAATGCATGATAATGGAATAGTGTAGGTTAGATTGGCTTCAGATTGGTTTCATAGGTCAGTGCAACATTGGGAGCTGAAAGGCCTGAATTATGCTGTAATGTTGGAATCATCCTGGAGTCCAGTTACCAGTGGTGTATCGCAAGGGTCAGTGTTGGGTTCATTGCTGTTCATCATTTTTATAAACGACTTGGATGAGGGCATAAAAGGGTGTGTTAGTAAATTTGCAGACAATACTAAGGTCGGTGGAGTTGTGGATAGTGACGAAGGATGTTGTAGGTTTCAGAGAGACGTACTTAAGCTGCAGAGCTGGGCTGAAAGGTGGCGAATGGAGTTTAATGTGGACAAGTGTGAGGTGATTCACTTTGGTCGGAGTATCCGGAATGCAAATTACTGGGCTAATGGTAAGATTTTTGGTTGTGTCGATGAACAGATGGATCTCGGTACATGCTCCACATGTACAAAACTCTAGTGCAGCCGCACTTGGAGTATTGTGTAAAGCTCTGGTCACTGCAATATAAGATGGACGTGGAAGCTTTGGAAAGAGTGCAGACAAGATTTACGAGGATGTTGCCTGGTATGGAGGGAAGGTCTTACGAGGAAACACTGAGGGACTTGAAGCTGTTTTCATTAGAGAGACGAAAGGAGGTGACAAAATAGAGACATATAAAGTCATCAGAGGGTTAGATAGATTGGACAGGGAGAGCCTTTTTCCAAGAATGGTGATGGAGAGCACAAGGGGGTATAGCTTTAAATGGAGGGGTGATAGATATAGGACAGATGTCAGAGGTAGCTTCTTCGCTCAGAGATTAGTAAGGGTATGGAATGCTTTGCCTACAACGGTAGTAGATTCGCCAACTTGATGTACATTTAAGTCGTCATTGGGCAAGCATATGGACATACTTGGAATAGTGTAGATTAGCTGGTCTTCAGATTGGTATGACTGGTCGGCGCAACATCGAGGGCTAAAAGGCCTGTACTGTGCTGCAATATTCTGTCTTATGTATGTTCAATGTACTATGTTCTCTTACTTTGGTTGATGTAACTATGTTTGTGATTTATCCCATACCAATGATTATGAACTTGCCATGTTGAAGATCTGTGTGAAAGATTTGTCTGAGGGATCAATTCAGGAATTAACATTGAAGTAGACATTTTTCCTTGACCAAAGAATTTCATCAAGGGAAAATAGGCCAGTCCCATTGTTTCTATGACCATTAAGAAAGGGTCTTTGCAAATTACAAGCTGCCGATATTTCTTCAAACATAACCTTGAATGGAGGAGTAGGGAAATTGCATCTGGAAATATTTTCAAAAAGAACATTGATGTCATTGAGTCCAGTCAAATAACCCATCATCAGCACTTTCCTAACATGTCTAACGCACTGATCTTGTACATCCCTGGACACTGTAGACAATAATGTTAAACGTTTTAATATTTCAGTAATTCCTAACAATGACACATACTTTGTATTACTGCGTGCAAATAATTCATTCTGGTATTGTTCAGGTCTGC